>NC_088405.1:38763829-39997579 GCF_034236695.1 Oncorhynchus nerka | reverse complement strand
GTTTCCTTTATTTTGTCAAATCAGCATGCATAACCACGGAATATAGGTGTTTCATTGGCAGTTGACTTCATATGTGACCTGTTACAGGATCTGAGGTGTTTGATGCTAGTTCCTGCTTCCCTATAGGGCTGTTAAATAAATTAAAATGTCAAATGTATGCCATCTTAAACGTGAACTTTCATGTGCCTTAATTACAAACTTGTATGGGATCCGTAAATATTAATAAAAATTTACAATTATTAGCCTGGCTTAGCCAAGGAGAAAGCACTTGGTGATACAGTGAGAAAGACAGGATCCTTCCTGGTTAATCATGATTGGCTAAGATAATGGAGTGGTTGGACATGCCGAGAGATGAGTCCTGATTGGAATGTCATGCCACAGGTTTCTGTCTATAATAGAATGGAGGCTTCCCTGATCAGTATATAGATACTCTTTGATACCACAGATGTTTTGGAAAGATATAGCTATGGACAACTGCAAAAGTGTTGCTACTCTCAAAAGCATTGTTGCCCTGAATTTAGCTGGTTTTAAATAGGGACCACATTCTGGGGGACAGTGCCACATTGACTCACATGCGTTTACATGTGTGGGTGGGGTGGGGCTAAGGTTTAGGAGGGTGTGAACGATGCGGAATGGGCATCAACAAAGCAGAGCTCTCTAGGAAGTGTGAAAATCTCATCCAAATCCAACTACATTTATAAAAATAAGCAAATCACTTACATTGAACTTAAGCCTCAATAGATACATCTGAACATTGATGTTTTGGATGAAATAAGTGTAATGTGTCAACATCACCCAGGGGCTCCACACTAATTCATTTAACCACAACAGTGTTTTCTTAACCGCTTCAGTTGACAATTAAAAACCATGAAAAAACATGAAAACAGTCTTACCATGCCAGATGTGAATTCCACAAAGGTAAAACAACCACTTCGGGCACAACCAAAGCTCAGGATATCATCTCTCAATGGATTATACACTTATTAGTTTAGTGTAACAAACAAAACCACTTCAGGGACAACTACTGTATTGTTGAATTGTGATACAACTTTTGCTGAGATAGCTGCTTGGGCATGGTATAATTTCCTAGTAAATGTCATTGATAAAAAAACAAAATAAGTTTTTAGCAGACACTCTTATTCAGGGCAACTAGAGTTAATTAAGTACCTTGTGCAAGGGCTCATCTGCAGATCTTTTCACTAGTCAGCTCAAGGATTCAAACCAGCAACCTTTCAGTTACTGGCCCAACACACTTAACCTCTAGGGTACCTGGCAACACTAGTTACAGCCTGCAGACCATGCCTTATCACCTAAAAGCACATGAGTCTTTGTAATGTGTTATAATTCTTATGTCTCTCTTTTTTTTTTTTAAATCTACTTGTCCAGTGGTGTGAAGTACTTATGTAAGAAATACTTTATAGTACTACTTAAGTCGTTTTTGGGGGTATCTGTACTTCACTTTACTATTTACATTTTTGACTACTTTTACTTTTACTTCAATACATTCCTAAAGAAAATAATGTACTTTTTACTCCATACATTTTCCCTGACAACCAAAATTACTTTAAAGAAACATGGAAATTGTGCTGTCTGGTTTGCTCAATTTGAAATATTTTATACTTTTGATACTTAAGTATATTTTAACAATTACATTTGATATTTTTTATATTTAACTACGCAAGTTAGTTAAGAACAATTTCTTATTTACAATGACGGCCTACACTGGCCAAACCCAGACAAAGCTGGGCCAATTGTGCGCCACCCAATCACAGTATTACAGCCTGGATTTGAACCAGGGTGTCTGTCGTGACACCTTTAGCACCGAGACACAGTGCCTTAGACCGCTGCACCACTCAGGAGCCAAGTATAAGTATACTTAATTTAGTGTATTTAAAACCAAATACTCTTAGATGTTTACTCAAGTAGTATTTTATTAAGGTATCTTTACTTTTACTCAAGTATAGTGGTGGAAAATGTACCCAATCATCATACTTGAGTAAAAGTAAAGATACTTTAATAGAAAATGACTCAAGTTAAAGTGAAAGTCACCCAGTAAAATACTACTTGAGTAAAAGTCTAAAAGTATTTGGTTTTAAATATACTTAAGTATCAAAGTAAATGTAATTGCTAAAATATACTTAAGTATCAAACGTTAAAGTATAAATCATTGCAAATTCCTTATATTAAGCAAACCAGACAGCATAATGTTCATGTTTTTTAAATTTGTGGATAGCCAGGGGCACACACTCCAACCCAGACATCAATTACATACAAAGCATTTGTGTTTAGTGAGTCCGCCAGATCAGAAGCAGTAGAGATGATCAGGGATGTCCTCTTGATAAGTGGGCGAATTGGACCATTTTCCTGTCCAATCAAAATGTAATCAAACAAGTACTTTTTGGTGGCAGGGAAAATGTATGGAGTAAAAAATACATTATTTAGTTAGGAATGTATTGAAGTAAAAGTAGTCAAAAATATAAATAGTTAAGTAAAGTACAGATATGCCAAAAAACTCCTTAAGTAGTACTATAAAGTATTTTTTACTTAAGTACTTTACAACACAAATCAAGTACGACCATTGGGTACTTATTCCACCACTGAACTTGGCCAAAATGGCCAGTATTTAGTCAGGATCATTGTGAAATGATTATAAGACATTATAACGGTACATGCTCATGACAATTATTCCAATGCATTGTAACTGCATCATAATGTTAAGTGGCGCCGTTATTTTTTAAATCTTGAAATATTATCCAATAAGTTAGTGAGGTTGTTAAAGGGCATTTAGAGGGTATTCTCTCTGATACAATTTTCTAATAACTTCTAATTCTCAGCTATTCCCAATTAAGTGATCCTTATTAATCCCATAAATGGCTCATTTATAAACCAAGTCTACCTACATTTAAAACTAAATGGTTTAGCATGGTTGGTTACTCGTTTATTGAACCATGTGGCCAAAGATACGCACTTTTAACTTGGGTTACGTGAGTTCGATCATCTGATGCCGCAACGTAGATGCCTTATACATTCCTGTGTTTTATGATGTATGACTTCCAATGTTTTACGTACAATATTTTAGCATCAAATAGTCGGAGACTGTTTGAGCTTTCTTGTCCTGAGCACTGCCTAAGATAGATGGATAAACAGTCGTCTACGGAATGTCAGTAGATGTATTATTCTGTGAGACTATAAGCGAGTGCCTTTATCTTGATGTTTTCCTTCAGACTGTGCTCCGGGCTTCAAGTTTGTACTTTATCAATACCACACTCGCTACAGAGGCAGTAGCAACTAACAAAGGACTTTGAGTCACAGCACGTCAGCTTTCTAAAGAGCAGTGTTTTCTGCACCCCCTCTGAAAACACATGATTAATTGGATTTAGATATTTGCAAAATGATCTATTTAATGGGATTACCCCTTGGTATAATGATCTTATTTATGAGTGAAGCAATCCCAAAGCTTTGGGGCGGGCCGATAATGCATTTCCAGCTCTTTGGTAGTTAATGTTGGGTTACGGTGAGAGATAAAGTTGAAGTCTCATTGTAAATGAATAGGTAAGTTAGCCCGAGTGAAATGGAGCTGGTTCGGTGGCAGGTCGGACGGGCTTGAGTGGCCGTACTCGCATTCCAGGGGCCTGTCTGGACTGTAGTCACAGACCCGGCTGAACTCCTTACAAGTTCAAGGCGAACGTGGAGAGGGAAAGAGGGAGGGATGGAGAGAGAGAGATAGAGTCCCCCCCTCGGCAGCATAATGGCCCTTTCTTACGTCTTTATCCACACCGATATCTTGCTGAAGCTTTTACAGGCCCCGTTTCCACTTAAATGCCTGAAGGTAATGTCCTACCTTTTTTCCTTTCCTCCTCTACTCTCTCCTCTCTTGCCTAGAAATCGGATTTATACCTGTTACGTATACAGTATTGAGGAGGTGGAAAAGTGATACCATGAAGAATCAAGGGGAAATGTGTGTAACACGGGCAAAACGGCACAAAGAGACTGTTTACAGTTGTTTATCGTGGCTCACTAAATGGATTTCTCATGTCTGGTAACACATTTAAGCTGTTGGATGCTTTCCCTCATGGAGGTTTTAGCTCAGTTTTTTTTTTGTATCTTGTCACGTAGAGTGGAACCGTTAATGCTCAAAAGTGCATATGTAAATGTACGCTTTTTTTCACAGTTGCACACCACATTTAAAACATTAACATTTCAATATACCATTTTGATATATATGTATGAAAAAATAGGTTATAATCTTTCACTTTATAAGGATGTATTTCTCAAATGTGATTATGCTAATAGCCCGTCATTTGCATAAAACTGGAGAAAATATTAAACCAGATTAAAATGTTGAATATTTAACACTTTTAGCCATGCTGTTAGTCAACAAATATATTACTTTCCTGGAGAATATTAGTATTTCAATATTGTCTATGACATTGTAGAAAACACCTAAATAACAGTTACATTTAGTATAACGACTGCAGAGCAAGTTCACTTATAAATGCTTAGTTATTAATATGTTATTCAGGTTTAAAAGGGGCATACATCTTTATTGATTTTGACCGTATGAAGTTTAACTCGTGTTTCCTTAGCACTAAGCCCCTTTGCTTTCACTGAGAGCACAGTGCCTGGTCTTGAGGATCGGTAGTGAAGTTTCTTAGACCAGGGCTCAGGCCCATATAGGAAGCCAACAATAAAGAGTGGGCTCACAGGCCTCCATTTAAGACAATAATCTGCAAACAAGTGTTTTTTTGTGTCTTAGAGTCTTATTTTCATCGCCATCAGTTTAGTACACAGATTGAATGAGATTTGAGTTGTGCTATCGAGTTCCATGCCCTCACAACCCCCCTTACTTCTCCCTCTCTGACCCTCTCAGTCGGACAGCCCTTTTTTTTGTTTTAATCCGGTCTATGGATGATGGAGATACTGATACAGATTGTTTCCCCTTGCCCAGCCACCAAGCAACTCACACATGTATGTGTACTATATAGCCTACTGGCCTACCTGAACATACGTACAGTATACAGACATTACATACTGTAATCTCTCTCTCCCTTTCGCTCGCTGTCTCTCTCTCTCTCCCTCTCTCCCTCTCTCACCACACTTCCTCCAGAGCTGCACACTGATCTCCTTCACTGTGACACAATCTAATCTGATGAATTAAAAAAGGAGAGTTCAAGGCTTCAAGCTAATTCAAATAACTTGAATCCACTAAGAAGCTATTAATTGGCAGCATGAAATATTTAACATTTCTCTGGGCCACTTTTAATGGCATTTTGAAAACTAATATAATACTGTTTAAAGTAAATAAGCCTTTGGTCATCTTGGGTTTCTTGTTCCTGTTATTATATTCTCTGGCCTTTGACTGGCATCTGGTGTAATGTCCCAGATTGACTCTGACAATGTGACATCTCGAACCACATTAAGGATCTCTGATGTTACCGTCCGAATTGTTGTCTAATTATCTGGAGACACTCCACATTAATGATGTATGTTATAGCACTACTGAGTTATAACGAGTTATACTGAGTGGCACAGCGGTCTAAGGCACTGCATCTCAGTGCTGGAGGCGTCACTACAGACCCTGGTTTGATTCCAGGCTGTATTACAACCGGCTGTGATTGGGAGTCCCATAGGGTGGCTCACAACTGGCCCAGCGTGGTTAAGGTTTAGGCCGTCATTGTAAATAAGAATTTGTTCTTAACTAACTTTCCTGGTTAAATCAAATAAATAAACATGCCTCGGAGACAGAGGAAACTATAACTACACGCCTTAAGTCATTGATAACCTTTTGATTCCCTTCCGGGTTCAGAGTTCAGATATAGGTTCATAGGCTGTGACTGAAGTTACAAGAGCAAATCTTTTGTATTTTTTGCCCAGGAAATTACAATTATTGTGGCATTGTACATCAGGAAAATATGGATCCAAAACATAATACTGGCCCTGTGTCTGGACAGGAAGTATCAACACTCACTACACGTGCATTGAAGTAACCACTGCCAACACTGTTCATTAAAACAGCCTTATGATACAATACTGAGTAATAGTCGGACAATGAAAGGCGTCATACATGAATATGATTAACTGGTTTGACCTCATCCTTTCTTTCAAGGATAATAACGCACACTACTTGCAAACCACCAGCAGAGTTCGATGAATCTTTCTTTCCCCTTCATGTTTGTGGTGATATTTCAACAATTACTGTCGTTATTAATCTAACAGTCATTTTTATATATTCAGTATCGAACTCTGCCCCTTGTGGCATTCACTGGGGCCAGTGGCAGCCAGCTCCTCTCTTTGCCCCGAGGCGAATGAATTACTACACTGATGTTATTTGTTGGTTTATTTGAATCATCTTGAGATTGTGCACTTTGGATTTGATATTGTTTTCATTTAGTCTTGTTCCAAAATTTGATTGATATTACAGGTTTTATTCTCGGTGATGGTATTTGTGCTAAAGCTTTCCTGATGGACAGTTTTAAGGTGTAAAATGAATATATCCAGCTCTGGAAAGAATCTTCCTCTCTTGCCGAAACTGACGTTGAAGTAGTGTAATTTATAGTTATAGTTAGGACAGGTTTTCCAGAAACAAATCTTTATTGCCTTATGCAAAGGTCAATCACACACAGCATTTCATTTGAATCGATGACCAACTTGAACGACTAAAATATCTATTCATTTTGTTTTTCGTCTGCCTAATTTACTATCGTAAGCTATTATTTTGTTCCGTTTTGCCTTGAAGCGCTCATAACCATGAATCCTTGTAACCGTGTCTGAATAAGCTCACTTTTCAATAACAGAAGACGTAATAACATGGACCCCAAAACAGATCATCTTACCGTAAAGTAGAACACCTTGTATACCATGAATGTTTACCTCTGCACTTACACTAAACATCAAGAGTATCCTCCTCGATGTACATGTGTGAGACTCTAATCAGCAGCAGATGTCCTCATTGCCTGTCTTCTTTATCAAGAGAGGAATTTATTACTCCTAAACGATCGCTCCAACAGGTGGCTTTTTATGCACACGTGAACCTTGCCTTTGTGACCCGGAAGCATGTCTTGAATGGCAGAAAACATATATTAGACGTATTTGCCTAATGATGTGTGTTTTTTTTTTTGGAGCCGCAATTTTGTTTATATAGATTCATGATGTGTTGGAGACTGAAGTCACTGGCCAACTGGAGATTTATTGAATAGCCATGAAGAGCCATTACTTAAACCCCATCAATCATGCCAGTGTGTTGCATTATTGTTGTGATTGGACTATTCCAACCTCTGTCAAATGCATCTCGTTGTTTGAAGTCAGGGGATTGGAATCTCAGACGTAGCTACATCATTTGATGTATACATTATTGCTTGCTCATATATTAAGCAGCTGAATGATGGCACTGTTTGCCTGCCAACGGCATGGAAATGTGTATTATATGTTTCAGCCCCAAAATGAGTTTGACTTCTTACTCAAATCTTTTCAATTATTTTTGCAATGAGACATATTCTTGTATATATGGCACCTGCTATGTGGGGGCGACCACGCTACATCTTGGCTTGTACAGCAAATACAGTTTCTTTGTTGCACACACATAATATGTAGTTTCATGAATATGAGGTTAGTTTTCAATATTGTAGGAACATATTTGGAGTCAAAAGAACACGCTTCCGGAAAGTCTTGTATCAGTGCTGACTCGTTATCCACAAAATCCTTTCAGCTCCAGTGTGCAGTAAACTCTTAAGCTTTTTGAGTGGACAAGGACCAATGTTTTCGTAGCATGTTCGCATGCTCATATTTTAATGTAGCTCTCCTTTTCATTGATGCTGGTGGGTGTGTTTTGTTCTCGACAATTTATGTCCCAGATCTCCAATTTGAATAAAGTAATGTTACAAAGTGTGTGAGCTGATAGTCTTGGCAGTCAACCCTGACAAGTAGATTTTTGTCTTGCCGGGCCACCTCTGAATGGCATGCACACGACTCATGTATATTTTCAGTCTCAACACTACGTACAGTATCAAACATCTAGCTGAGGACAGCGAGGATGAAGGCACATCAAAACATCAACAAAATTGCTGCATTTGATGTGGCTTTTCTATGGTTGTGACGGTTAACGGGGAGTGAAAATTTGCCATGTCTAAAAAGTGGGATAATGATTATAAATGTGACAGGCTGAAAACTAATTACAATTGTCTCACTACGTTTTACAATAATGCCTCTAACATTTCTATACAACTCATTTCAATCTTTCCGCAAGTCCAGAACACAGTCTTGCTCTAAAGCCATTTGGCACATTTTCCCTCAGTTTACATTTCGAGAGGATTAGTTGAAGAGCTGAAGATAATCATGCCAGATGTGATTTACACCAAGCAAACCGCCTCCCCGGTGGGCATTTGATTTGACTGTTTTTTTAGCAATCTTAAGTGAATATACTCTTTGGGTCCAGAATGCATGGCTTCATGTTGTGATGCCATTTTAAGCAAATTGAATCATATTCTGTCACATTTGATGATATGAGGTTGTTGTTGTTGTTGTTTTTAACCAGGAAGACTGATCTCTGTTGATGTCACACACTCCAATGAGACAGAAGTGAACGTAATTCAATGGCAGGTTTCAATAATTGTCGTTGGGGAACTGAACCACATCTGTAGAGTTTGTTAAAGACGTGGCGTCCAAAGTTAGCCTCTCTTACAAAAGGCAACCGACTACTTTTGAAGACCCACATCTGTCATTTCAACAGCCTTTTACCCTGCCACTTTGTTCGCTAAGCTGAGGGATGAGTCTGGGGAAAATGTTACCACTGTCAAATTCATAGACAAAAGCTACAGTACCGCTGCATGAACTGACTGTCCACGAGATGGAAAGACATGGACTTTGTGTGCATGTTTTTTTTTTTTTTTTTTTTAATTTTTTAAGTTATACATTATTTGTATACAATATAATCAATGACAGCCAAAAACAATGGAGTAATACAACCTTGGATTTTGTGTGATGACAGGGTTAGACAGTCGAGACAGTTAAATACCGGGTGTAATGGGTATATAGCATTTGATTAGGGCCACCATTGGAAAGCACTGAAAAGCAGGACATCTTACAGATTGTGCGTTTATAGGAAAATGTTTTGTTGTACAGTTGTCAATCATTAATAGCTTGCTGTTTGAAACGATTTGTTAGTTCGATTCTACACCTCGATGTGAGATTACACATCAGCTAACCACACTACCATTGTAACTTTTGCTGTTGTCATTGAAGGCCTTTCGGTAAACTCGGGCAGCAATTATGTTCTATATCATTTTTTCTCCTGCTGACTAAATAGTCCACCCAATAACGTTGTGACTGGTGCAGTGTTTTGTCGGAGTCGTGTTTTGGCTTTAATGAGCTCGGCTGGAATGCAGTGTCTCTCACATGTCTCGCAGTGGGCGGGGCCATCTTATTGCTGCCACATGTTGGGGCTCCGAGTGGCTCTTCCAGGTCTGTGTGGTCAGCTCAGTTCAAAGGCTCCAGCCTCATTTGTTATACCACTTTATGTAACAACGAGCCGATGCTTCAGTGCGTCTGAAGAGGCAACAAAGGAATGCCGCCCTCTTGCCTGCTCCAAAGCTGGGATTGGTCTTAGACCTTACAGTGTTTTTGAATCGCCTGTTTCAATAATTAACATGTTTGAAACATAAAATGTGGAGCGGGATTGAATTCTCAAACAGCTCAGGGGGGGGGGGGGGTCTCTCTACCATGAGAAGTGTTTTAGGATTTAACTCCCGGTGATCCTGTCTAGTCCATTGCAGAGATGATGGGGACGCTGCACAGTAGTAGTTGATCACTGTCATTGTGTGAGCGGTGCTCCGTGCCACATATGGCAACAATCTGACATGGGAATTCAGTCTTGAGGTTATGAGAGACTAGGTATGGGCTCCCTGGATCATAGTCTCCATCACTTCGTCTGTTAACCATTTTTATAGAAGAAGGAGATGCAGGAACCACTGGTAGTTGTTGACAGAAGAACTCAGCAGGAGCACAGAGTCTGGCCTCAGTAAAGTCCCTAAATGCAGTGTTTATGTATTGAAAAGTAACAAGAGAGATGGAAGAGAAAAATATTTTACTGGATGTTGACCTTGTTTAGTTCCAATACATTCCCTTCCAGCCCCAGCCATATTGAATGTGGGTATATTGTTTCAAAATGTAATCACATGACCCTGAAATGCTAAACCGTGAACGTTTAATGTTCATAACCTATATTGGAGTGGAGCTGAGAGGATCTTGACTATACACTTTGACCGCCATTCTTAACCGCCAACCCCCTGAACTGCAGCCTCACTGCAGCACACTCTCCTTTTGTTCTCACAGATCATTCCCCCTGAAGTTTTCAGTGCCACTAAATTGGTGTGTGTTTAGGGACCATGCAGGTACACTTGCTGCATGTGCTGGCTAGTAGGCCCATTTGCAATAATCTCCTTTTTACCGTTTAAAGGCTAATTATGTAACATTACACCTGCCTCCCTGAGCCTTAGTTTTGGCATGGCGCAGAAGGAGTCTATTTTCTTCCCTTCTCATGGCGGTTAGAGTTTCTTAATGAGATTACCCTAAAGCCAAGATCTGCTTTTTTGTCCCTGGTATATGGCGAGATACTGGATCAACAGAATCAAAGCAAAGAGTGGGGGATTCAATGGAAGATGCAGGCGGCCGGCCTCGCTTCGGTCCCCCCCCCTCCCTCCTGCGTGTGACTTGGACAGGATCCTTCCCTATCACACATGACATTGTGTGCAAGCTTTGCATAGGAAATATCTTTGTCTTGCTGTCATGTTTGCTTGCTGCAGTGTTCTCATGCTTTTCTTTATCTTTACCGTCCAGTTCATATTTATTGTCACATCAAACTTCTTCAACAATCATTTTGCTGCCGAAAAACACGAAATTAAAAGACAGCCTACCCATTGTCTGGCTTAAACTTATTTAATTGCGTTTAGGGTATACCAGATATATATATTTTTTTACCTTTTATTTTACTAGGCAAGTAAGTTAACAACAAATTCTTATTTTCAATGACGGCCTAGGAACAGTGGGTTAACTGCCTGTTCAGGGGCAGAACGACAGATTTGTACCTTGTCAGCTCGGGGATTCGAACTTGAAACCTTTAGATTACTAGGCCAACGCTCTAACCACTAGGCTACCCTCTTTGCTGTCTTTATTTAATCATAACACATGGTATTGTACCACAACTTTTAAGACAGATTATGAATTATATTACTAGGGCAGTAGAACAGCTATAATGTACAAGACCGAGTCATATCAAACACAGACCTACACATGCACAACAACCCATCTACAACTAAAAATATTTTCTTCTGCTAATTTATTTGGATTCAAACGTTGTTTTAATTTTTTCAACCCAGACAAAGGAGTGAAAGCCATCCACTGAACTAGGGCAGAATCACACACACACACACACACACACACACACACACACACACACACACACACACACACACACACACACACACACACACACACACACACACACACACACACACACACACACACACACACACACACACACACACACACACACACACACACGCAAACAACTTGAATGTAAAATTCCCAGACTGAGAGTGAATTCTCACTGAACATAACAAGAATGAACATGTACATATTTGTGCCCCCTTGCTCAAGATATGATGCTGATTAAGAGAGTAAAGGTTAGGGTTAGGGAAGGGGCAAGGATTAGTAGTATGGACTGTGTCTAGGGTTACCATAACAGCCAGGCTAGTGGGACTAGTAATAACAACAGAAGTAATCGTAATCACAAACTAATTGATTGAACCCTGTGGCTTCCTTGCAGGAGGGATATCTTGTAAAGCTCAATTCCTCTCGGAAGAAATGAAGGCATCTTTCACTGTTATACAGTGTGTAAAGGATATTGTGCACCTTGAAAACATTTAGATTATGTTGAGATTCAAGAGTGAAAACCACCTTTCTTATATGGAAAATCTTATATATATTTTTTTACAAACGATCTGGACAACAATTACATATTTCTCTATCAATCTGTATGAAACATTCTTGGTTTCTCTATAACAGATTGAATCATTTTATTGTAGTTGTAGTGAATGTACAAAGGACCCCAGAAGCCCTTGGGCTATATGCTGCTGCTACAAAGAGGTATTTGCACTGCGTCAGCGGAGTATCCTGTCATGGAGAGAAAATCCCGTTTGAAGTATGGCCCCCGTCTTTCACACTGACGATAATGCTGCTGGCTTTATCGTGTCCTCTGTGAAAAGCCCATGTCTTCCCCTTTTGTCCGGCTCCCTCTCCCCCACTCCTGTGCACCCCCTGGCTTTCCTCTTTTGTGTCACTCTCTGTCACATTGCCCACAGTTCACTGCGAGGAATGGAGTCCAAACCTTGAAGCATGCTGGGAAATGTAGTTGGAATATGTCTTGAGAATTCGAAGCTTCATTCTAAGCTTCATTCTTAGGACTACAGTAGACGGAGATCAGCAGGTGCAGGTTGATGATGTATGTATGTTCAGTATTGGGTGAAAAATGGAAGACTGATAGAATGACATGTATGGTGTAAATTAAGTTACAATATATATTTGATATATCTTCATTTATATATATTCCTTGTTTAGAACAGAAGAAAGTCATTGAGATGAATGGTAAATACAAATGTGTCGTGACTATACTCATGGTTTTATGATAAGGAAATTAAAATATATGGTAAATACTTAGCATTTTAAATAAGATACATTATTATAATTCATTTTCCTCTCGCTCCTTCTAAATCCACAGCTTCAATGCAAATGCACTCCAGTCTCTTCCATCCATGGCTTTGTTGGCCTCTCAGAAATCTTAAGCCGGCATCTTAAATAGGGGCCTCTCATGGCATATGCATGTGCAGTATCTTATCTAGAGAATATCAAAAACATTCTCTAGGACATCAAATATTTAAACAGTCCGTACAAACAAGAGACAGGGGAGAATGCTGGAAACGCGCCTTTTTAGGACTTCCTTTGTGAAAACAACAAATGTGTTACCAGACCCTCAATATTTTCATATTCAATGACTGTATGATCCATATGATCCCTAACATAAAGAGGGTCTGTGAACCCTCTCTCTTAAACTGTAGCAGGCATATATTACCAGGCTTAGAGCTTGGCAAGCCTCGTATCCCAAAATAGATTTCAACAATACTCTACGAGGATGCATTAAATAAATCTCAGCTCGGCTAATCCGTGGAACAGTTCACATGTTCGAGAGAGACTCTGGTAGGACAAAAGCATCCGCTCTGCTCGCCGTGCCTTCATTGGGGACAGACACACATAAAGAGAGATATTTAGAGAGAGAGGGTGGGGGCTGGGAGAGGGAGAGAGAGAGAGAGAAGAAGAAGAAATTCTCTAATATGACAGAGAATTCTCCCCAAAATCATAATTGTGTGCTACTCCTGCGTTGCAAAGCAGATTTGATATCACAGCATATCTTTTTTATTTTCCTGGGAGTAAGTGCAATGCTTAATCTTGTGGCAAATATGGACACGAGGGCCATTTCAAAACATGTTGTAGATAAATGTTAATCACATTAGCATTTCCCAGACTTCTGTAAATCTCCATAAATAGCATACTGAGGTTGATCCCTTTTTTTTTGCCCATTGAGAGAAAATTATAGTTGATGAATTGCTTTTGCCATGCATGTAGGCTAATGAAAGCTTTGCTCCTGGGCTTTCCTCAACAAAGGCTCATAATTTTCCCACTTTCCACTCAAATAAGAACCTGTTCCACTTTTAATTAATAGTTATTCCGCTTTCCATTCAGGAGAAAAAGCACACTTTCAAATTGATTTTGTATAGGTGAGGCTTGGTTATTAATACTAAAGAAACAAGCCCATTGTGTTCAGGTGGGAGGTAGGTAACGTGATCCCGCAGGTTTCCAGAGACTTTCTTCCGATGTGATCTGCCTCACTGCACAATGAAGTCGTAAAAGCTCAACCACCATCAAACAAACACTGGCAGCTCAATACAATTCCTGACACCATTTTTTTCCCCAAAGGAAACTATTACATGACAAGTGGCATCGATATTCGTCCATTTGTTGTCCAACACATTTACGTGTCCTTACACAACGTGCCACGCGCCCATATTTATGTGATGGTAAGGTAGGAGAGAGAGGCTAGAAGAGTCACAATTCTCTTCTTTCTTGACAGGTAGGAAACCTTCCTGCTAAGACATTGCAAAGACAGTGGCATTACAAGGACGCTGCTGTATTGGGACTGTAAAAGCATTGGATCAGATGCTGTACGTGAGGGACACTTGTCAGGTACTTCCCCACACTTCTCTGATCCGTTCATGATTCATTTGACTCTATCACATGTACGGTAACAGCTGCTTTGCTTCATTTAGGATATATGATAAGGGCGGCAGGTAGCCTAGTGGTTAAAATGGCGAGCCAGCAACCAGAGGGTCGACCAGTTTGAATCCTTGGTCCTATGGGAAGAATATGTCTGAGAGTAAGCTGGCAACTTAAGGGTTGCTGTTATCAAATCCTAGATGCCATTGTGCCCTTGGGCAAGGCACTTAACCCCCCTCCACAACAGCTCACGGGCACACAGTGTGGCAGCCCCCACAACTCTGCAAAACCCGCGTGTGTCTTTCGAAGGAGTTGGGTTAAAAGAGGAAGTCAAATTTTGATTGGACCTTGCGTGCCATTGACCAATAAAGTGACCTTAATCTTATCCTTAATATGAAACACGAGCCAGAACTGTGCTCTCACATAACACAGTTCAAGTGCACTGCAAACAGCTATGTGTTATTACAACGACCGTTACTAGAATATAGGCATAGCCATGACAATATATGATACATACTGTGTATAAGAATATGGGCAGTCTATCCCTCTGCTGTTTTCAGAAAAGATTCCTTCTTATTCCTGACCATGAAAACACAGGACTAGCAACTCCGCCATTAGCATGCATAAGCTGTACATACACGCATGCACACTGCCATGCATAATTCTAAGGCACTTGACTTGAGTATGATAACCCAGACTGCTTTTTGTTTGATTGAGCAAACATCCCCTGTCTAGCCGTATGTGTGGTGACTAGACAGCCTACCTATCCTTTGACACATCTAAACGAGCAGTTTTTTTTTGTTGCATTGGCTCGTAGACCATTTCCTTCAGCTCTAGTGTTTAACCACTTAACAGATGCTTGTTACTATGTTTGTTTTCAGAATGACATTCATGGTCCAAGGTGATCTTGCCTGTTCAACAGAGGTTAACTCAGTCAAATGTACATAATATATGGTGATTCTGACTCTTTATATCACCTCTTTTGTTTGTTCTACCAGAGTTCAATTTGGCCCGTTCAGAGGCCCTCGCCATAGCACTGCAGTTGCAGTCATTAATCATGTTTTAATTGCCTTTAGGTCTCATGTTTATTTGTTTATTCTAATTGGATGATCAATGCAAACAATTCCAAAGAAAATCAAGCCAATGAGGACTGATTAGAATAGTGTGGCTCAGTTGGTAGAGCATGGCACTTGCACCACCAGGGTTGTGGGTTTGATACTCACATGGGACCTTGGATGAACAACTATGAAAGTGTATGCTGTCACTCTGGATAAGAGCGTCTACTAAAGGACTCAAACGTGAAGATGTTTTGCTGTTCTAAGTCTACTCCGCTGTACCTACGAGTAAAGTTTTCAAGGTGGGTGACCATTTGGTATTTGCATTTCGAAGCTGTCAGAACGAATCTGCCCTGACACTGAACAGAGCCAGTGTAACAGAAACGGTAGCTGCACATAAGCACTGTGGGTGATTTCATACCGATTAGCACAAATCATGGAGCACTTAACGTTATTGCCCTGTGAGTCTAACAACACTTTGACACCTCCTCTGGATCTGACCCTCATGGGTTTATCCCCCCCCTATAGCATTTAGATTTCATCATCAAACTTAAAAGTAATTCATCTAGGATAGTTTTTCAATGCATTGTTGTTTCAATATGGCCCAAAGCAGTGTATCTGGGTTCTCTCTGAGGCCAGACCTCCCCTCCTATTTGCAGAGGAGTGGGGGTTTATAGGGGGATTGGGGTTGGACAGGGTGGCCCCCTCCTGCTGCCCCCTCATCTTGGGGCCTGTGCCGAAACCGCTCTGGCATGGAGCTGGAGCTGCAGTCTCCATGGTGACAAGCCACTTCAGCTCTATCAGCTTTGCCCAGTGCTACTGGGCTCTGATTCAGACTGATGCAAAACAAAAACAATAGAAGATATAATATACAGTTTCACCATTCCTAAAAAACAACAACAATGTGGGTACATTTAGCTGCTGCCTTGTATTGTGGCTGAATAATTATGCACTAAGTTGCTGACGTATTGGTGTAAAAGGCTAATGGAGGAGCCTTTAGTAGTGTTGTGCCCTAGTGCGGAGAGAGAGAGAGAGGCAGTCCCAGTGGAGTGGATGTGGCTGCTGGGATAGTTCTGAACTCTCCCAGTGTTTGTGTGTCAGCCAGCAGCCTGGAGAAGGAGACTTGAGACATTCTCCACACCATCTTGCAGATGGAAAACGTCCCCCTCAATTAAAATGAGTTAATTTGAAAGCATAAGCTTGTTCTTAATTAAGAGGAGCTTAGACATCTCCTGAAATGAAATTCCTGAAATGACAGTAATGTTGACGATATATGCCTTTGTTCGTCTAGTGGTGCTCCTTCCCTCTTCGATTCTGGAATACAGTAGCCACAGCCCACAGTTAATGCAAAACCTAGATAAAACCGGCAAAGGGGATAACCTCAGCAATTTGTGCGAGTATATATTTGAGGGGAGAAGTTTCTATTTTAAAGTAGATTCACAGTGGACTCCCACCATGTCCTCCCTCTCACCGCTCTCCCTGTCTGCCTGTCTCTCTGCATCCCTGGTGCCAGAAAGAGGAGGAGGAGAGAGGAGGAGAGGGAGAGAGGGAACGAGATTGTGGCATTAAGTAAATAATTTGTATGATAATTCATTACAGCACAGTCTTTTTCAACTTTAATTGGTCTAAATGAAGAGACATTTCACACCATTTAGATAAAAAAAGAAAAAGGAGGCCAGCGTAATGAAAAGTGGCCTGCCTATCGGACTTCAGAGGTTTGCGCTAAATGAAAATGTAATTGCAGGCGGAATGGTACAAGAGGAGAGACCCGTGCTGGAGATCCGGGGGTATCTTCAGACAGCCGAGCAAAAGCTAATGACTGAGCAATTTGGAACATTTACTCACCCCAAAGACTCTCATTAAGTCAATCACAGGCTTAGTCGAGACCCATTCGCGGCGACGGAGCGGGCCCCGCATTTATTCCAGCATCAATCAGGAGGGGCCCGGCTTCTTCTTCTTTCAGAAGCCCATGAAAAACGCCCAAGTAATTTATTCGGGAATCTTTGAGAGGATAATGGCCAATTATTTGTTTATAACACTGGTTAAATTTTCATTAGGCAGATTAATGGAATATCATGTACCGTCAACACTGGACTGAGGGGTGGTGTGTCAGAGATAAACGGCCAAACAGATGATGTCACTCTGTTAGTAAATTGGTTTTTCTGCATCCCCCTCTCTCCATACGAAAATGAAAAGGTAGTCTAGGTGCTCAGAGGGGGGACCCTTCAGCAGAGGCTGAGAATGGGGGAGAGCATTGGGGAGGAGAAGGGAGGGAGGGGGGGTGAAATGGATAGAACTGGGGAGAGCTAGCAGGTCTTTGGGTTTTTGTCTTCCTACAGAGTTTGGTAAGATGTAAATGCACCTCAAAGTGTAAACAAATGTGTTATTATTTATTTGTCATGTTATTATATCTGCTTACAATGTTACATCCTTTTTTTTCATGCTGTTTATCTTAATTCAATACCAACACTTTTAATTTGTATGATTCTGTGCTGTCTGCTCAAATATTTATACTAATTTACTTCATTCCATCTCTTCTATTACCAATTTTATCAAGCACTGGAAGTCTGGTGAACAAGTATACTGCATATCTCATACACTACCACAAGTTTGAAATTATAATTCAGGCAAGTTTTTTTAACAGTTATTTTTTAATGAATACATGCAAAGAAACACTTTTTGTGGTGACTCTGGGTGATAGCATAATCTGGCATTATGCAGGGACCAGATACCTGTAAGTGACAGTTATGAATGAAGTGGCTACTACAAGGTAAGCAGGTTGGCGATTTGCTGACCCCTTATGATGATAAAGATGATATAAAGCAGTTTGAACCTTGAGCTGCCGTTTCTCAGACCTCCACTTGAAAGATGTCTGAGAATTATCATTTTGAGTGCTGCATATTTTGCCCTCAAATAGCCTCTTTCCTTTTGCCTTTTTCCAAAGGGAAGTTTTGGAAACTAAAGTATGAAAAAAAAATGTGAATGTATTATATTATTTCTCACTAATATTTTAAATATATAGTAACTTGCTCAAATGGCTAACTTTGTTTTCTTCCCAATCAATAAATGTTTTTGAAATCCTAGAAGTAACTCCTGAAGGGATAAGTAAGTGAGTAACAATTGGATCTGCACCTATATGTAGAACCCTCACCATGTAGTTAATGACTTAAACACTTGGACAAAGCCAGGTTTGGTCAATACGTGAAGAGCTAAGTAATGCAACACTTCATTTTGGTTTCTTTTTGACAGTTTCACTTGATCCCACATGCAAGACTAGAAGATGATAGCGGTTCTCTCTATCTCAAAGAAATTGGAAAGAGTGAATAGAATTGAATGAAGACTGTTCATAAATGTATTTCAACGTGTAAAAGTCTGCTTGATAAAATGTTATATTTCATACCAAACTAACCTGGGGATGACAAGTTTTGTGTGGCTTTTCCTCCATTGTCACCATCTAGGCTAGGCTATCACTGTGGACAGACTTGTCCCAAACTGTCCCAAATATTACCACCATACTTACACATTCCTGAGTATTCATCCATCATTCACCTACTTAGGACCAGGCACTTTGGACGTGAATTCATTTTGACTCATGGATCTCAATCTGCCAACCTTAGGGCACCCAAAGTGCCACTAGCTCCCCTATCAAAACAATCGTCAGCTAAAGGAGGTTATCGTTGGGGCCGAGCTATCTGTCACCCGGCCACCAGCAGCCAGCAGGACATAAGGGCCATTTAATTAGGCCTACTGCTCCTCTCTGGTGTGAAAGACTCTCAGGCCCCTTTGATTCCCCACCGCTCTCCCAGCAGGAAGTGGTTGGTGATAATTGACACAGGATTTCCTTGTTAACCAGCGGCAGACTCTGTGGATTAAAGTGACAGAGATCTCCAGAAGAAAGTGGGGAGTAGATAAGGGGGAGGGGAGACAGGAGGGGGTTCAGGGAAAGAAGAGATGGAGGGGGTAGCCGCTATTTACCGCTCTCGAGAAACCAAGGAGGAAACAGCAATAACAGAGCAGAGCGCGGTCCTGCCGCGAGATGTAGCTCCCACTTATCTTAGCCATTTCAGCTTGGCTGATCAAAGATTGGCTTCCTTTAAAATAACCTGGGCCCAAGGTTGACTACATGCTTCCACGCCATGTTTTTTGGGGCAAATTATCACTTTTTTCCAATCCCCTCTATGAAGCTGGATAGCTGTTTGTGGAAGACTAGAGAGATAATCTCTTTTCATTTGTACAATTATACACTATCATGGAATGAAAGCACATTTGCAAATGACGTAATTTCCCACTTTGTACGAACTGGGTCATGAGCCTTGACAAAAGCTATTATCATACAGACAGGAGAGGTACCCAGCCAGCTGTAGGGCAAAGATGGAGGCTTTCAGAGTGCCTAATCCATTTTTATTTATTTCTAGATTCCTCTTCGATTTATCCATCTACTACAGAGCTTACCAACAGACATTTTACAAGTGCTCATTGGTGTGGTTTAGGGTTTAGCATAGGCCCTCCAGTGATCTAGTAAGGATAACAAATGGTTGTAGTCTTTGGCATTCTTTGAATCTTTACCGACCGGCCTTTCCTTAATTTGTTCCCATTACATTACCCTGTATTTAAATTGAGCATCCCATGATGTGTTCCCATCACAATACCCTTTTATTTGCATTATATACGTTGAAATGAACGATTTCAATGTTATGGTTTGTAGTTGGATTATCATGATTTATGACTGCCATTAGTATTCTGTTGCCATTATTATGATCCGTGAACTTCTAAATGACTTATGGCAAGGTGGACAGCAGCTTTACCGAAGCCAAAGGTCAAATATGGTAACCCACATTTCTAACTGCGGCACTCAAGACACAGTTTCAGTCAAACGGACCGTTTTAATTTCAACAATCCCTTTCCTCCCAAGTTCCGTAATTTCAGTATGGCAATATAATATGAGTGTTTTCTGTCCATGCTGAGTGGTGCAGCGTGGGAGTGTATGACAGATTTACTCACACACCTGATGAGAGGCCCTCCACTCCTGAAACACCCAACCCGCCCAGTCTGGTCCAAACCCGGTGTAAAATGCTATCTGGTCACTTTCAACAGCATACTAATAACTGCCACTATGATGGCATGCGTTCAGCACACACGGCTGGGTTAAAACCAGGTCCATCGTATAAATCAGAACAGGAATTCTACTCCCCCCGTCCCAAAGACAGTGCATGCAGCTGTGGATATGTGAGAAGGGAAAAAAGGACGGAGTATGTTTATGAACGTTTGAAAAACTATTAACAGAATTTAAGTGTAGAATTGCACAGGACTAGAGGCTGCGTCACAAGCTGGGATTTGGATCCTGGGAACTGTCAGTGGCGGCGGGTAACGTTAAAGGTTGAGGAGGATATGAGCAATTGTGCACAAACACAAACTGCATTAATTAGTGGCAGTTGCAATGAGTCACTGCCAGAGAACAAACAACAGAGACAATTGCAATTGATCCACCATCTCCTCAGTGAGCGAAACAGAATTGGTTTAGCTTTACAGCACACCTGTTTTTGGTCCAATCCGAATATTTTGATGGTTCTTTAAGCTATTGGGTGTGCGTCAGAGGTCTTTAACTGTATAGTGAATGGGCAAGCTAAGGAGGTTGATATAAGTCATGATATGATATATACATATATACACTGTATATATAATCCTGAATGCTGATTGGTTAAAACCGCATTCTATAAGAACGTTGCCAGCTAGTATGTCAATACAACATTTAGAACGAACGACTAGGTCGCGTCCATAGATACAGAACAAAAAGACTGAACGACTGGGTTGTGTCTCTATTAACCAAACCGATAGAACAAACAACCAGCCAGCTTGGGTAACAACCCTAGATTTGTGTTGGGACTATGTCTTGTGGAAGGATGAAATAGTATGAATAAATTCATCATAATAACATTTTTATGAAAATATGTAAATCATTATTTGAATATGTTGGTAACCCATTGTATAAAATTGATAATGCCTTTCTCTCGGGCCTAACGACACCCATGCCAATATATCCTACAAACACTGGCTTCAAGGGCATAATAACGTAAATATATACAGTACCAGCCAAAAGTTTGGAAACACCTACTCATTCCAGAGTATTTCTTTATTTTAACTATTTTCTACATTCTAGAATAACAGTGGTGACATCAAAACTATGAAATAACACATATGTCATAATGTAGTAAACAAAAAAGTGTTAAACAAATAAAAAAATATTTGTAATTTTTGATTATTCAAATTAGCCACCCTTTGCCTTGATGAAAGCTTTTCACACTCTTGACATTCTCTCAACCAGCTTCATGAGGTAGTCACCTGGAATGCAATTCAATTAACAGGTGTGCCTTCTTAAAAGTTAATTTGTGGAATTTCTTTCCTTCTTGATGCGTTTGAACAAGTTGTGTTGTGTTGTGACAAGGTAGGGGTGGTATACAGAAGATAGCCCTATTTGATAAAAGACCAAGTCCATATTATGGCAAGAACAACTCAAATAAGCAAAGAGAAATGACAGTCCATCATTACTTTAAGACATGAACGTCAGTCAATCTGGAAAATGTCAAGAACTTTGAAAGTTTCATCAAGTGCAGTCGCAAAAACCATCAAGCGCTATGATGAAACTGGCCCTAATGAGGACCGCCACAGGAAAGGAAGACCAAGATTTACCTCTGCTGTAGAGGGTAAGTTCATTAGAGTTACCGGACTCAGCCCAAATAAATGCTTCACAGAGTTCAAGTAGCAGACACATCTCAACATCAACTGTTCAGAGAAGACCTTCATGGTCGAAACCACTACTCAAGGACACCAAAAGCAAGAAGAGACTTGCTTGGGCCAAGAAGCTCTGGATAAGAACGTCTGCTAAATGACTTAAATGTAAATGTAAATGTAAACAAGAGCAATGGACATTAGACTGGTGGAAATCTGTCGTTTGGTCTGACGAGTCACAATTTTGGATGTTATGATCCAACCGCCATGTCTTTGTGAGACGGAGAGTAAGTGTGGTTCCCACCGTGAAGCATGAAGGAGGAGGTGTGGTGGTGGTGTGGGTTTGCTTTGCTTTGCTGGTCACAATGTCTGTGATTTATTTAGAATTCAAGGTACACAACCAGCATGGCTACCATAGCATTCTGCAGCGATGCGCAATCCAATCTGGTATGCGCTTAGTGGGACTATCATTTGTTTTTCAACAGGACAATGACCCAACACACCTCCAGGCTGTGTAAGGGCTATTTGACCAAGAAGGAGAGTGATGGAGCGCTGCATCAGATGACCTGGCCTCCATAATCACCTCAACCCAATTGAGATGGTTTTGGGATGAGTTGGACAGCAGAGTGAAGGAAAAGCAGAGAAAAGCAGAAGCAGAGAAAAGCAGAAGTACTCAGCATATGTGGGAACTCCTTCAAGACTGTTGGAAAAGCATTCCAGGTGCAGCTGGTTGAGAGAATGCCAAGAGTGTGCAAAGCTGTCATCAAGGGGAAGAGTGGCTACTTTAAAAAATATAATATATAACACTTTTTTGGTTACTACATGATTCCATATGTTATTTCATAGTTTTGATGTCGTCATTGTTATTCTACAATGTAGCAAAATAGTAAGAATAAATAAAAACCCTTGAATGAGGAGGTGTGTCCAAACTTTTGACTGGTACTGTGTATATATATATATATATATACATAAAACATATATTATTTGTATTTATTTCTTAATTGCAATTTATCAGCATCCCTACTTCAAGCAGCTACAGTTGAAGTCGGAAGTTTAAGTACACCTTAGCCAAATACATTTAAACTCAGTTTTTCATATTCCTGACATTTAATCCTAGTAAAGATTCCCTGTCGTAGGTCAGTTAGGATCACCACTTTATTTTAAGAATGTGAAATGTCAGAATAATAGTAGAGAGAATTATTTATTTCAGATTTGATTTCTTTCATCACATTCCCAGTGGGTCAGGAGTTTACATCATACACTCAATTAGTATTTGGTAGCTTTGCCTTTAAATTGTTTAACTTGGGTCAAACGTTTCGGGAAGCCTTCCACAAGCTTCCCACACTAAGTTGGGTGAATTTTGGCCCATTCATCCTGACAGAGCTGGTGTATCTGAGTCAGGTTTGTAGGCATCTTTGCTCACACACGCTTTTTCAGTTCTGCCCACAAATTATATATAGGATTGAGGTCAGGGTTTTGTGATGGCCACTCCGATGCCTTGACTTTGATGTCCTTAAGCCATTTTGCTACAACTTTGAAAGTGTGCTTGGGGTCATTGTCCATTTGGAAGACCCATTTGCGACCAAGCTTGAACTTCCTGACTGATGTCTTGAGATGTTGCTTCAATATATCCACGTAATTTTCCTGCCTCATGATGCCATCTATTTTGTGAAGTGCACCAGTCCCCCTTGCAGAAAAGCACCCCCACAACATGATGCTGCCACCCCCGTGCTTCACGGTTGGAATGGTGTTCTCTGGCTTGCAAACCTCCCCCTTTTTCCTCCAAACATAACAATGGTCATTATGGCCAAACAGTTCTATTTTTGTTTCATCAGACCAGAGGACATTTCTCCAAAAAGTACGATCTTTGTCCCCATGTGCAGTTGCAAACCGTAGTCTGGCTTTTATATGGCGGTTTTGGAGCAGTGGCTTCTTCCTTGCTGAGTGGCCTTTCAGGTTATGTCGATATAGGACTCTGTTACTGTGGATATAGATACTTTTGTACCTGTTTCCTCCTGCATCTTCACAGGGTCATTTGCTGTTGTTCTGGGATTGATTTGCACTTTTCGCACCAAAGTACGTTAATTTCTAGGAGACAGAACACTTCTCCTTCCTGAGTGGTATGACAGCTGCGTGGTCCTATGGTGTTTATACTTGCATACTATTGTTTGTACAGATGAATGTGGTACATTCAGGTGTTTGGAAATTGCTCCCAAGGATGAACCAGACTTGTGGAGGTCTACAATTTTTTTCTGAGGTCTTGGCTGATTTCTTTTGATTTTCCCATGATGTCAAGCAAAGAGGCACTGAGTTTGAAGGTAGGCATTGAAATACATCCACAGGTACACCTCCAGTTGACTCAAATGAGGTCAATTAGCCTATCAGAAGCTTCTAATGCCATAACATCATTTTCTGGAATTTTCCAAGCTGTTTAAAGGCATAGTCAACTTAGTGTATGCAAACTTCTGACCCACTGGAATTGTGATACGGTGAATTATAAGTGAAATAATCTGTCTGTAAACAATTGTTGGAAAAATGACTTGTGTCACGTACAAAGTAGACGTCCTAACCGACTTGCCAAAACGATAGTTTTGTTGACATGACATTTGTGGAGTGGTTGAAAAACGAGCTTTCATGACTCCAACCTAGGTGTATGTAAACTTCCGAATTCAAGTGTATGTGTGTGTATGACAAATAACCAAACTTGAAGGGGGATGGCAGCCAGAAAGAGAGGGGAATACATTGCCAGCTCTGTGGTTAGATTGGAGGTGAACAAAACATTTAAAAAACATAGGCCCTTAAATGATTTGTCCTCAAATGTTATGGAATCTAAAAATCTCACAAAATGAAATGAATAATGGAGGTCTTAGAACTTATTCCATTCTACAGGTAAATGTTTTTGGCTCATGTCTGTTCATTTTCATACATCTTGGGCTATGTCGCTTCATATTTGTCATGTTTGGAGTTGTTTTGCTCGGTAATACGGACCTTTGCGTTTCTCTTTTCAGTTGATTCGCCCTGGTCGTGTCAGTGTACAGTAACTTTAAAACAAACTAATGACATGTTGCAACTCTACCTTGCTACCTTGCAGATGAGCCAAGGAGGAGGACAGAAGAGAACAGCAGGCCAGTGGAGCACTTGGAACAGCGGAATCCAGAGGAAACTGGTAGGGGGAAGAGGATGATTTAGGTGACGCCAGTATCCCCTTGACCATTTTGGAGTGCAAAACTAAAGAGACACACCAGACAAGACACAGAGACCGCAACAGAAGATTATATGATGGAGATAGACACCAGATAAGACACAGAGACAGCAACAGAAGTATAGGGTATGATGGAAAGAGAAGAGAACGATATGATGTAGAGAGACACAGCAGACAATACATAGAGACAGAAACAGAAGTATAGGGTATGATGGAAAGAGACACCAGAAGAACAGAACAGGCCATAACAGAAGAAAATAGACAAAGGAGAAAGTAACAATCAAGAACCTGGGACAGCAACAGACAAGATACAGACAGCAATAGACAAGACATAGGGAAAGTGACAGAAGAGGGCAGATGGAGAGAGAACAGAGGTGGGTTGAGCACAAAGTAGACTGCATCACTTCATGCTGCTCTATAGATTCTAATTCATTTTATTTAATTGCACAGTGATAAAGTAAAACATAGTTTACAAAGAATTTGCAGGTGAAGTGAAAAAGCCTGTGAAATGACTATTAAAACAATTGTTTAGTTTGACACTTTTTTACAACCGGGACAGGACGAGAGAGGAGGGTGGACAAGAGACAGCAACATATACGTCTAAGAGACAGCAACAGAAGAGGGCAGACAAGACAGACAGCAACAGACGACAAAGAGAAAGCGATGGAGAGAGGCAGAGGAGGGGTGAGCACACAGTTGACTGTATCACTTAAAGCTGCTCTATCGATTTGAATTACTGCAGAGTGTGAATGTGCATGTGTGTGAAAGAGAGAGGGTGTTTGGGTACTGTGGAATTCTTTAATCAGTATGGTTCATTGGACAGGTCAGAGTCTATGTTTGACGTTGTTGAGTGGTATGGAGGTTTTTGGCAACACACTGTAGATGTATGTGTTCCAGAGTAGGGAGTAGAGAGTGTTCCAGAGTAGAGAGACCCACAGTAGCGACTGTAATTGAGTACTGGTAGTGTCTGCCGAAGCAGATGGGAAGGTGCAAGTTACCTGACAAATATGTAATCAAATTCATGAATTTAGCTCTTGAAATTCCTTCTTTTTTATGCCCGGGGGAAGATGCCCCCAGAACCCTCTACTGGCTTTGGCCTAAACGCCCCTGCTCAGCACCTCAACAGATTTCTTTCATATCTAGCTTTCACATACACATATTCCCCAAGAAATATCTGTCTGGGAAGTAGTACATGTCTAAATCTAGAATAAATATGTTCTACAGACTGCACCGCCCAATGTTCAAAGTTCAAAGTCCGAAGAGGAGTCAAATCACTTTTACAGTGTTTAAATGCAATATTACATGAACATGCACTGGAGAAACTTCGCATCACTGTCCACACCTTCTTATCTGTGTTCTTCCCTCATAGGTACTGTATCTTAACCATGCTGTAAGACTTCAATATGTGAGCATTAACACGCTTCAGGGTCCTTGATTTCTCTGCAGGAATCACTGTATGGCAAACTAGCGAGAGAGGCGAGACACAGGGCTCGAAGTTTGGTGTTCTCTCTGTCTAAAGTAAATAGGATAGGCAGGGAAGCAATCACACAACCAACACATGCTCTGCTATCAAGAAAACACAGGAGTCTAGATAACATTTTTGTCATGAACAAAATCATTGCTGGTTGATTTAATCACTTTAGATAAACTGTTTTGCAATTTCCACCCCCTGATAGCTTTGGAGTGATAAACAACTTTAATTAGAATAAAATAAAGTCGCAATGAGGATCTCTCTCTTGTCAGTTTTTGGCACTTCTTGGAAACAGTTCTTTTGAAACAAGAAATATGCCTATAGATTCACAAATGAGCCATGAATGTTCAAGCACTGCAGAGAGGGGTCATGGTGATCTGAGTATGCCAGTCCATTTAGAGTCACCATTCAGAGAACAGGAGAGGCATCAGTACAGGAAAATGGAGTGCAAATGACTGGCATATCCACATTTTGGAAGCCATTAGTAGGGGGATAGCAGTTGACCTTAACCCTCGAGCTGCTACTCAGAATATTGTATTCAGTGGGTCTCTGAGTCATTCGAAACATGACTTTTTTTTTTTTACATTGTAGTCATTTAGCACTACTTGTATAATGATGAATGAGGATCCAAATAAACAAATATCAGATGCTCTTATCCAGGGCAACTTACAAGGGAATTGCTTTTAATGAAAGATGCCATTGCTTTTAATGAAAGGTAGCGCCGGAGGGAATGGCTGCCGTTTTATGGGCTCTTAAACAACCGTGCTATTTTGTTTGTTTTTTCGCATTGTTTGTAACTTATTTTGTACATGATGTTGCTGCTACAATCTCTTATGACGGAAAAGAGCTTCTGGACATCAGAACAGCGATTACTCATCTTGAACTGGACAAATAATCTTTCTTTAACGAATCGGACGAGAGGGATTTACTCCAAACACCCGAACATGCCCTCATCCCCGTCATTCGCAGGAGAAGGAGACGGAGGTATCGCGGAAGATTGAGGTGCCTTGTGAGGATCTGGCGACGAGTGGATAATCTGCCTTTGCCGTCGGTACTATTGGCAAACGTACAATCGCTGGATAATAAAGTGGACGAACTACAGTACAAGCATGTATATCCTACCAACGGGACATTAAAAACTGTAATATCTTATGTTTCACAGAGTCATGGCTGAACGACGACATGAATAACATACAGCTGGCGGGTCATACACTGTATCGGCAGGATAGAACTGCATCCTCTGGTAAGACAAGGGGTGGAGGTCAATGTATATTTGTAAACAACAGCTGGTGCACAATATCTAAGGAAGTCTCGAGGTTTTGCTCACCTGAGATAGAGTATCTCATGATAAGCTGTTGACCACACTATATACCTAGAGAGTTTTTGTCTATATTCTTCATAGCTGTCTATTTACCACCACAGACCATAAGCAAACAGGAAAACGCTCATCCAGAGGCGGCGCTCCTAGTGGCAGGGGACTTTCATGCAGGGAAACTTAAATCCGTTTTACCTCATTTCTACCAGCATGTTAAATATGCAACCGGAGGGGAAAAAACTCAAGACCACCTTTACTCCACACACAGAGATGTGTACAAATCTCTCAATCACCCTCCATGTGGCAAATCTGACCATAATTCTATCTTCCTGATTCCTGCTTACAAGCAAACATTAAAGCAGGAAGCACCAGTGACTCGGTCACTAAAAAAGTGGTCAGATGAAGCGGGTGAGTTTATTTCAGCAGCAGCCAGAATCAAATGATCAGAAGCTCCTTTTCTTCTCCACCACTTCGCAATCAAGAGAAGGGGGTCCATTTCTGGTCTTTGTATAATGATACAGCCAGACACTGTGGTCTAATCTAGTAACGTAAGTCTTAACCTCGTTATTAGTATACAAAAGCATGCTGCTTTTCTGTGCTTCCATACCCTTTTTGCCATTGGTTTGTTTCGGTGAGATACAGGGGGAAAAGCCCAAGTGTCCTGCAGGGTTGGAGTATTAACTTATAAAACAGTCCCTCTGGGAGCTTTGGGGTTCATATGGATATTGCGTTAACAAATACATACTCCATAGTGGCTGCCTATTGACACTGTAAGTGCCTCATAATGTATATCATACCATATTTCAGGACTACTATGTTTAAATAATGTTTATTTGTGACAGCAGTGTGAGTTCATAGTCATTTCATGATTTTTATCTCTTTTCAAAATAATCTACTTCTATAATGATGATTTAAATGGACATAAATATGTATAAGGCTACTCGCATATAACAAAATATGTAGAGGAAGGCTTTCTTGTCACTACAGCTGTATGTAAAACATTTGGACATAATGAATCTGGTTCATTCAAAAAGGACTTAGTGATAACAGTAAGACACCCAATCAAGATTTATTGGCAATAGAAAACCAATTGCAAATTCACAAATATGTGCCTCCAGCTTCACTTCAGATTACTGCAAAGATAAGCAAACAAAATGACTCAGGGTAGGAGAGAAGACCACTCACTGGCACAGACTTCAGGACAGCAGTCCAGGGAGAGAGAAGCTAATGGAGGGAGGAAGGGAGAAAAAAGAGGGAGGAGGAAGCCATGATCTCCCTTACAAAACACGAAAAAATCACGCGGAAAAAATACATGTTGATTCAGACACATGTATGAACACTCGTATGAAAAAAATCACGTGAAATACTGTAGTTTCCGGACCCTTGTGAAGTTCCACATGGATTTTTCACATGTAATTTTTTCATGTGAACAAATGACGTGCAAAATGTCATGTGTAAACAAACACACAAAAAACACATGAGTCAGACTTCACATGTGCTATTCTAAGTTTCACATGTGCTTTTGTAACTGGTGGGATTCAAACCCAAGTGTCCCACGGGAGAAGCCAATGTCTTGACCATTAGGCCAAGGGGGCCAACACTGGGTTTGTCTTCCAATGTACTGTAAATTAATGATATATTTCTGTCACTCTCAGAATATTGACTGTTCAATTCAACATAGGGCTGTAAAACGTTTACCAATGTAATCGAGTTAATCGCAGGATTTGATTTAGAATTTGCTCAAATATGCGTGTAACGCTGGTGACAGGTGTGCACCGTAACTAGCACACGTGACATTTTTAACTATATATATGATGTATTTTGGATGTTTTCAGTGCATTTTGAAAGCTGTCACACAAAGCGATTGATCACAATGAAATGTATTTTTGCACTAACATTACAAAAATGCCAAGTACCAATCAGTGCAATCAGAAACATGATTTTCCTTTATTTTCATATATATTTCCACACTATGAGATTGGAATAATACTGTGAAATTGTGAAAATGATGACAATGCCCTTTCAGTGTAAGAGCTGTAAGAAAAGACCACCTGAAACTTCAGCCTGTTTAGGAAAGATGGAGTTTTGGCCTGCCTGGTGGCAACACCTGATGGAAAATTAGTTAATAGGCTGGTTGCTAGAGACGCAACCCAGTTGTTCAGTCTTTTTGTTCTGTATCTACGGAAGCAACCCAGTCGTTCATTCTAAATGTTCCATTGCTGAACTGGCTGGAAAAGTTATTTTCACCTGCTTGCTAGCTAGCTAGCCAACTACGCCAACTATGACTAATTTACAGTCACGTCAAAAAGTGCAGCCAGTATAACAGCAAAGTAGCTGCATTTGCATTTGTTTAAGCTGTTTTCTATAGACATCCATAACAATGAGATAATGAGGCACAATTTAGCCTGGCACAGAAAATGTGTTCACTCGTCAGGACACTGTGAGCACATTTTGAGATAATGTCTGGATGCTTTTATAGTGTAGCCCAAGTTTTAAATTGCCTGGCTGGGCTGATGAGACAGTGGATTGCACAGTCAGATGGAAAAGAGTAAATTGGCATTTTAACATCATAGATTTAGCTGGAGGCTAACTTGTTGAATAGACACCGGCTGGAATGCGGTTTTAACCAAGCAGCACTCAGGATTAGACCCACCCATTGTATAAAGGACAGCAGCTTCTAATAATCTAATAATCTCTTTCTAGAAAAGTATCTGTTTACATTCATTCCAAAACCAAACACGTTCACACATTTTCAAATCCATTAACATCTCTTTTAGGAGTGTTTATTAATGTAACAGTTAACAATAACAGAAGCTAAAAATAGCTAGCTAGGATGAAATGGAAGGCTAGCTATCACCTATCACTAAAATAGCTAGCGGTTAGAAATTAGCATGCAACCATTAAATACACATTTCATAAAAAGTAACCTTCAAAAAACATGTAGTTATCGTGGTTCATATGTACACATGTAAATACACTCAATAATCAAATCAAATCAAATTGTATTTGTCACATGTGCCGAATACAACAGATATTTTAACCTTACAGTGAAATGCTTACTTTACAAGCCCTTAACCAACAGTGCAGTTTTAAGAAAATACCTACAAAAATGAAAAGATAAGAATAACAAATAATTAAAGAGCAGCAGTAAAGTGTGGCTTTATACAGGAGGTACCGGTACAGAGTCAATGTGCGGGGTCACCGGTGTCGAGGTAGTTGAAGTGTACCTAGGATGAAAATTACAGGCCTCTCTCATCTTTTTAAGTGGGAGATCTTGCACAATTGGTGGCTGACTAAATACTTTTTTGCCCCACTGTACATGTAGGTAGAGTTATAAAAGTGACTATGCATAGACAATAACAAAGGATAGCAGCAGCGTAGAAGGGGGAGCAATGCAAATAGTCTGGGTGGCCATTTGATTAGATGTTCAGGAGTCTTATGGCTTGGGGGTAGAAGCTGTTTAGAAGCCTCTTGGACCTAGACTTGGCGCTCCGTTACCACTTGCCATGCAGTAACAGAGAGAACAGTCGATGACTAGGGTGGCTGGAGTATTTGACCATTTTTAGGGCCTTCCTCTGACACCACCTGGTGTAGAGCTCCTGGATGGCAGGAAGCTTGGCCCCGGTGATGTACTGGGACGCACGCACTACCCTCTGTAGTGCCTTGCGGTCGGCGTCCAAGCAGTTGACATACCAGGCAGTGATGCAACCCATCAGGATGCTCTCGATGGTGCAGCTGTAAAACCTTTTGAGGATCTGAGGACCCATGCCAAACCTTTTCAGTCTCCTGAGGGGGAATATATTTTGTCGTGCCCTCTTCTGTCGACTGTCTTGGTGTACTTGGACCATGTTAGTTGTTGGTGATGTGGATGCCAAGGAACTTGAAGCTCTCAACCTGCTACACTACAGCCCCATCGAGGAGAATGATGGCGTGCTTGATACTCCTTTTCCTGTAGTCCACAGTCATCTCCTTTGTCTTGATCACGTTGAAGGAGAGGTTGTTTTCCTTGCACCACATGGTCAGGTCTCTGACTTCCTACTTATAGGCTGTCTCATCGTTGCCGGTGATCAGGCCTAACATTGTTGTGTCATTTGCAAACTTAATGATGGTGTTGGAGTCATGCCTGGCCGTACAGTCATGTGCGAACAGGGAGTACAGGAGGGGACCGAGCACGCACCCCTGAGGGGCCCCCGTGTTGAGGATCAGCGTGGCACATGTGTGGTTACCTACTCTTACCACCTGGGGGCGGCCCATCAGGAAGTCCAGGATACAGTTGCAGAGAGTGGTGTTTAGTCCCAGGGTCCTTAGCTTAGTGATGAGCTTTGAGGGCACTATGGTTTAACTCTGAGCTGTAGACAATGAACAGCATTCTCACGGACAGTTGAAGTTTACATACACTTTGGTTGGAGTCATTAAAACTAATTTTTCAACCACTCCACAAATGTCTTGTTAACAAAACATAGTTTTGGCAAGTCAATTAGGACATCTACTTTGTGCATGACACGAGTAATTTTTCCAACAATTGTCTACAAACAGATTATTTCACTCATAATTCACTGTATCACAATTCCAGTGGGTCAGAAGTTTACATACACTAAATTGACTGTGCCTTTAAACAGCTTGGAAAATTCCAGAAAATGACTCCAACCTAAGTGTATGTAAACTTCCGACTTCAACTGTACGTGCTTTCAGTTTGTCCCATTTGTTTTCCAATGACTGAACACTGGCTATCAGTACGGAATGGCAAAGGCAGATTATCCACTCGTCGCCTGATCCTCACAAGGCACCCCGATCTCTTTCCGTGAAATCTCTGTTTCTTTTTCCAGCAAATGGCGGGGATGAGGGCCAATTTGGGTGTTTGGAGTATATCCTTCCCGTCTGACTCATTAAAGAAATATTCTTTGTCCAATTCGAGGTGAGTAATCGCTGTTCTGATGTCCAGAAGGCTGTTCTGATGTCCAGAAGCTCTTTTCGGTCATAAGAGACAGTAGCAGCAACATTATGTACCACATAAATTACAAACAATGCGAAAAAAGAAAAAAAATGTGCCCTTGTTTGTAAAAAATTTAATAATTTAAGAGCCAAAACATTACTTTCTAGGAATGTTTTTTTTTTAAAGGCTCTCCGGGGCAGGCCACTTTGGCCAAAGGATTAACCCAACAGTGGCCACTGACAGAGATTCAAGAAATTAGAACCACATGTTCAAAGGGCGGTGCACTGAGGTGCTTATTGTTTTTTGCTAAATTAATGGGGAATAATTGATAATACCATTACATCACAGGAGGGACACAGGGGAGGGCAGGAGGGAACAAAGAGAAATGTTGCCAATCAATCTGCTTGGAATACCACAGTTGCCAGGCCCAGTCCACCCTGAGATAAAGATCTGTCCTGCTAACCAAGAGCAGACCTGCCAGTCTAACATGTTCGTGATGCTCCTTCCCAATCCGATTCTCCTCAAAGTAGGGTGCGATCCAGCCTGCACTGCAATCTGACACCTTAGACTATCACTGAATACTGTTCGGACAATGTTAAGAGTGCTTTGTTTTGCATGTTGAATAACTACTATACTTCACATATCACTGTAAATAAATGCATATTGGTTAATCATTTTTGCAAAATATTCATCGAAAATTGTGTTTTTAGCACAATTTCTCCAAATTTGGTCTGTTTAGTAGTGCTCAGATCAAGTGCAATTCTGTAGTGTGTAGATTGGATGCTGCTCCCATAGCAGAACTACATTGTAAAGCAAGTGCAGATGTGGGTGAGAGAGAATAGTGGCCAGTTCGCTGAAGCAGTGATTTAGATGACAGGGAGGGCTTTAGAAAAGGCAAACAAGTTCATTACACTTCTACATACTTCCCTATCACTCCCTGTGGACTTGTCAATGAAGACAGTGAAGAAATGAGCAGGCCCTGTCCTCTTCTCCAAAACCTATTAGAGGAGGCCCAGGGGTGAGAATGTCATTTACAATCTTCACCCCCACACCCTTGACCTCCTCACGAAAGGGTCAGCTTCTTCTTTCGACTTTATTTAAAACATTTGTATTCCTTTGTGTTCCCCAAAGCACAACTTTTATGCTTCATCTCAGACAAGCAGAGAATGAGGAATTGAAAATGGTGTGTGTGTGTGTGTGTGTGTGTGTGTGTGTGTGTGTGTGTGTGTGTGTGTGTGTGTGTGTGTGTGTGTGTGTGTGTGTGTGTGTGTGTGTGTGTGTGTGTGTGTGTGTGTGTGTGTGTGTTTGTGTGTGTGTGTGTTTGTGTGTGTGTGTGTCCGTGCGTGCATGTGTTTTATTATAGTAAACTGAAACTGAATCTAAAACGATGAAATCATGAATCTAAATCTAAATCATGAAAAAACGATTTACTAAACAGAAATAAATGTTTGAAAAATTAAAACTATACTGAACCTATTATCTTTGACTCCAAAACGAACTAAAATAAATAAAAACCATCAGGAATTATGTTCAGTTTAAGTTTTTTAAAAGTGTTTTATTATTACTTTGGGCAAAAATCTAATGGGGTTTTCAAGCTTTAGGGGGGTTTTCAAATCAAATCAAATGTTATTTGTCACATGCGCCGAATACAACAGGTGTAGACCGTGTTCAAATGAAAATATAAAATAAAGCAAGGTTGGTACCCCTGCACATTGCAAGCTACTGAATCTGGTGGGTAAATGCGGTCAGGAGATGCCAATGTTTCAAAAAGCCTAGCTGGTGCATCACTATCACTAGCCATAACTAGCTAACAGGGAAAAACTCGGCAAGGTTGCTAACTTGATTCTTCTTACATTGGCCCAGCTGTGGTCAATTATTCAAATGAGAATCCTATGGCTGTATGGCCTTGGTTTTCAATATGACTTGGATTTTAAAGGAATAGCGTCGAGACTGGTGCAAAACACACGGTGGAAGGAAACTCTCTCGCCCATGTTTACAACAATCCAATGCTTTTTAACTTTAGTAGTGCACTACTACCAATGTGCACAATCATAACGACGTGCAATACGGTTTTGGAAACCTCCAAAACTCTACTTTCATATCATCCCATCATTATTTTACAAACACAAAAGATATACTTACCGTGCCTTGTTATAACACAGATTCTCACAGAGGTGTTTTGTGTTGCACTTCCCGAGCTAATGGAAACTCGGGAGGGCAACAAAGCTGTGCTAACAAAGCTCTGTGGAAATCTGTGGTAAACAGTAATTGTTTCTTTTGTATTTCAAGATATTTTTGGATGAGTGTTCAAGGTTTCCAAAACCGTATTGCAATCACGCATCAATTGTTTTTAAAGAGAGCGTTTCACACTTGACCAAATCACCTCAGCTAATCAAAATGGATGTGGAATGACTGAGTCTTGAGAAGGGCTAACCTAACCTATGACCTCAGCAATCACCTTATGTATTACTGCCTCCTAGTTGCAAGAATTGACAACCCAAATGTCTCCTAGCCTCCCACGCATGCTTTCTATCCCTTATAACACTTAAACTAAAATGAAATAAAATAAAATAAAAACAAAATATTAATATTTTATACAGTTATAGCTAAATAAAAACTAGCAAATTACGTCTGAAAACTAACTGAAACTAATCTGAAAAAAAAAAAAAAAATAGAAAAAAATAATAATAAAAAATTAAAACACAAACTGTAGTAACCTTGGTGTGTGCATGCTTGTGTTGTTGGGGGGATTGGTTGAATGGATGGCAGATGATTACAAATGTCTCTGTACTAGCATAATTGGATCAAGATGATTTAGGGCTTATTGGACAAGATGTTGCTTGTCTCAATTCAGATAGATTAGCAATTAAATGTGTTTGGTAATTCGGCGGAATATACCTCAAACAGAAAATAAGGAGCATTAACATGAATAAAACATTTTAAAAAAAGGTCCACAAGGAATATGATTAGCAGTGAATTCCTTCTTATTGCCCGCCTAAGACTTGGCAACACATTTCATAATTCAAAGAGGAGAAATAGTTCTAATAGTTATCTCTCTCTTCTACAATGTCTTCTCTGTCAAAGTGTGTGCATTTGCATGGAGGTAATACATTTCACAGTGAGTGCTCTGGTAACATAACCTCTTTATTGGAAGCTAAACATCCTAATAAAATGTAGTAGGGTCACTAATATAAACTAGGAAAGGTCAACTATGCTGCTTGCATTCATATCAAAATGTAATTGATATGTTATTCAATATGAATGCATTGACAATCAACTTAGCACTGAATGATTGACTCGAAGAAGTATTACCATCTGTGTGACTATCTTGGTCTGCCTGACAGTCTCTAACCCAAAACTATTATTTTGGAACGAACTGAGGTGCCTGCCAAGTTGATAAAACCAGTAGTTTTGACGGAGAAAATGAGCCAGCTCAGATAAATACAATACCAAGACATACTGAATACTGTATTGTAGGCTAATGGCCAGTTCTCAAAAAGGGCTTTCATTTTTTGAGATACCCCTTCCAGAGGTAGAACTCAACACAAATGTTTTATATATATATATATATATATATATATATATATATATATATATATATATATACATCTTATATTTCCCATTTATGAAATGGATGGTTGTGTACAATTATTTGACTGCAAAAGTGGTTCGATTGATGGATATTGTGACACACACCCCAAACTATAAAGGTGCAGATTAATGTCTGGCTGAAGGGGTGATGGGCTGCATAAGCTCATGATACCCAATATTTCAAGCTCTGATATTGCTACAATTTGGAATACAAGTAGTCAGTTGTCTGCGTTAGGATATTTGCATCAGTATATCTTAATGCATCTTGTAAATGTAGACCTGTAAACACAGAAATGCAATAGGTGGAAATATCAATGAATACATATTTATGATGAGTATAAGCTTTACTTTTTGGTTTATCTGAATAATGTTTGTCAAATTTGCTCTTATTGAGTGCTATATGGTCCTGCCTGACAAAAATACATACAGTTACACATGTTTTTTGTTGTTGTGGCTATTGTAATGTAATCGGCTCTAAGGAAAACATGTTGACTCAGACACTGAAAACGGACATTTTTTTCCGGTCAAATGTTCTTCTGTGGATTCTATTTGTTCAGCCCCTACTCTTGCAATTATGTTAGGGGGCCTCACCTAGATTTGACTTCATATCTAATATGGCGTCCAAAATCCAATATGGCTGCCACAATACCTAGAAATGGTGGTTTAATCACCTGCATACAGTATATACGTTTTAAATGAGAGACATCTTTCAGATTTGTGTACTATTATTGTGACCTGTACTCGACACTATTTTTGTGCAATTCGGCTATGTTGGGAATCCAACACGCCAGCCATAATTACACTCAAACACCTTTTGTATGGATGTAAAAAAAAAAGGCAGCAGACTGCTTGGCATGACAACACCAACTATTCCAAGTCACAAGCGTCTTTGAGGATCAATGATGCAACTCAGAGGCTCCGGTGAAAATAAAGAGAATCCAACCCTGGACACCCTCTCCCTAGCTCTACAACTTGACCCCACGGTGGTAGACTATAACTTGTTCCTCCGGGATTGAGCTCTTAAGTCACCTCCATATCGTTTAGAAGTGAACTTTGAGATTCATGGCTGGTCCAATGCGGCTGCCTGAATCCAACATGTCCTTCTGCTGGCTCACTGCATTTGTGATGCACATTGGGATATTCTGGTGCACTCTTATAATGGTCAGGTCGACCTGGTACATTGTCTTCTCCAGACAGTCATGTCCACCATCCTGGCGGTTTGCACTGGAGTTGCCTTATATGTTGACTTGGTGACATTATGGTGTATGGGGAGGATGCAACCACATATGATGACAAGCTCATAGGATAGGTGTTCACCACATTTGAACCAACGCAACCTGACACTCATTGACAAGAAATGCTATCAACTTACTGGGCCTTCACATAGGATAGGAATTGCACCTCTGAAAATGTCAATGCCATCCTGAATCTCCAAGCACTCTGTCCTCGATAGGCTCACTACACCATCCACCATCAGCCCTCCCCTCTGGCAGTTACTATAGACAGAGGCACCATGGAACTGGACTGCCACATGTCAGTATGCCATTCAACAGCAAAAATGCCACCTGGAAAGTTCTGGAGTGCATTACCCTCATATGTACCTATTTTGTTACAACCCATGTCTGGCCACCCATGTGATACCTGAACTGGACATGCATGTAAAGAATGACCTCTCATGTCGGGGTGACTCATGCTTTGGTCTGGGAAACTGTGCTGTAATCCCAACATCCCTTTAAGGACATATACCATCTATGGCAAACGAGAGCCCCCTTAGGATGGTCAAACGTAAACAAAGATGCTGTATGTCATTGTGCATGTTGGATGGGGATTGACTGTGCCTTTGTGCCCCCTGCTTGACCAGCTCTAACTCCTCTGTAACCCCTTTACTGTCAATCAAAGTCTAGGGATCATCGTCAAATGTATATGTGTGTGGAGCTGTGCTACGTCCCTCAAAATGCTTCTTAGTCTTAATCGTACTCTATGACCTACCCTTTAAGTAACCTCTAGTTAAACTGAGGTCTCCCTCACCGGTTCTGCCACTCTCCTTATCTTCTGCTGGGCTTGCCCCAGACCGCAATCACAGCCAACCACCCACAATTAATATTGTCCAAATTGTCATCCTACCCGACTTCCAAAGGAAATTAAGGAATATATAGGAGGTGACCTGCAGGACTTTTTGCCACATTCGACATCAAAATATCCACCCACAGGCCAATTAGGTGTTGGAAAGACCAATGGGCAGGTCTGTTTGCGTCTGTTTGTGACAGCCCTTTCACAGACTCTTGTCCCAGATACTGTATACCAAGCGTTTTATGAGACGCTAACACAATATAACACAATACAAAATTAACAAGGGCCAGTTATATGCAGACAAAGGTGTTTGAGTGTAATCATGTTGGCCATATTGGATTCAGAATAAAATGGATTTACACCAGAACAGTCTTTATGGACATGAGTGTTGTACACAATTGTGAAAAAAATGCCTATAAATCTACAAAATTCCTACTTACATGTGATTTAACCTCCATCAAATGTTATAATAATAATAAATAATTCATTCAATTTGCAAAGTGCTTTTCTTAGAACCAAGGTGCAAAAAATCAATAAAATACTAATAACACGAATAAAAACAATCCAAAACACAGAACATAGAACACAGATAACAATCAACGCTATATACAGGTGTCACCAGATCCGGAGGACATGAGAACAAAATGAGCAGAGGTCTTTGAAAGCTTTTGTGAACAGCACGGTCTTCAACTGTGCCTTGAAGAAGGACAGAGACCCTGCATCCCTAATAGTGTCTGGAAGTGCGTTCCACATCCACAGATTCGCTCAACTGAAGCCACATCACCCATAGTTTTTAGTCTGCTGCGGGGCTGCTGAACAGAGATGGGCCTGGAGGAGCGAAGGGTGCGTGTGGGGCAGGAGGGTAGAATGAGCTCAGACAGGTACTTGGGTTGTGGATAGTTTGGTAGGTGTGAACCAGGATTTTGTAGTCGATGCGTGAGCACAGGGAGCCAGTGGAGGTTGAACAGCACTGGAGTAATGTGCTGGGGGGGGGGGGGGGGGTGAGGACATGTGCAGCACAGTTCTGGACATATTGTAGCCTGTTTAGGCACTTGGCAGATACGCCAACAAAAAGGACACTACAATAGCCCAGACGGGATCAGGTGAAAGCATGGATGAGTCGCTAAGCTGCATGTTGTGATATCCCAGGTTGTAATCTGGCAATGTTGCATAGATGGAAAAATGTGACTTTGGTCATACTATTGATGTGGGCCTCAAATGACAGCTGACTTTCAAATATAACACCCAGGTTGCAACCCTCACTGGAGGGGATGACCTTGACAAATCCATGCTTTGGACAGGTACTTGCTTTGATGTCCTATAGGCAGTTGACCAGGATTGTAGTTTTTGTGGAGACATACAGCTGTGTGCCGTCAGCATAAAAGTGAAAGCCCAGTCCATGTTTCCTCAATATGTTTCCCTGTGGCAGAATGTAGTTACAAAACAGTAGTGGACCCAGGACCAAGCCTTGAGGGACCCCCTGTCAGACCACAACTGTGTCTGACCTACTAAGATTGATGGCTACAAACTGCTAGCGATCAGTGAGATAGGACCTGAACCAGTCCAAGACAGTGTCTGACAGGCCCAGGAGCTTCTTCATGCAGTCCAGCAGGATGGCATGGCTGACCAGTATGAGGATTCGGGCAGCCCCAGAGTCAGCATTCATGAGGAGGTTATTGGTGACCCTTACCAGGGCAGTCTCGGTGCTGCGTCTTGCTCTAAAACCCGACTGGAAGGGCTCAAGTAGGCTGTGAGTGGCCAGATGGTTTTGGATTTGACTAGAAACAGCACGTTCAAGGAGCTTATTCAGGAATAGCAGCTTGGAAAAAGACCTGTAGTTCTGGTTATGTTCAGGGTCAGATCCAGGCTTTTTAAGTACTGGTGTGGCTGCGGCCAGTTTGAGCTGAGGGGGAACACGTTGTTAATTTCTGTGAAGAAAGGCTCCAGAGCAGATAAGTAGGTCTAGACAAGGGAGGTGGAGATAGGGTCAAGTGAGCAAGTGGTGGGCCTCATTGTCCTAACCAGCTCGGTTAGCTTGGTGAAAGTGGAGAACCTTGGGACTGGGTAGCTCAACCACGGGGGCTGGAAAGGATGGTGTTATTGATGGTTTCAATTTTGCTTCGGAAGAAGCACAGGTATTGATTGCACCATTTCTGGGGAGGCTGATGGTAGCAAAATTGTTCACAGGTTGGAGGAGCTTGCTCACAGGAGAAAACAGCAACCGGGAGTTACCACTGCCGTTGCTGATCCGTTGGGAGTAGTAGGATGTCCGAGCTGCATTTAAGGCCTGTTTGTATTCTTGCTGATGTTGCTCATACATCTGCGCATGTACAGTTAGCCCAGTTTTCTGATACTGTCGTTTTCTGATACTGTCTAGACAAGGGCCAGTTGCTTTGAGAGAGCTTAGTTCCTCAGTATACCAGCTAGAAGATTTGGAGAAAGACACAATGTAGGTTTTCAAAGGAGCAACTTCATCCAGTATGGAGGCCAATGCAGTGTTGTATTGAGCCACAGAGTCAATAACTGGAAGGTAGGAGATGGATTAAGTAAGCTGGCCAGTGTTGATTGTTTTCAGACTCTCAAACTGAATTGAGCGTTTCTTGGGTTGAGTGGGTAGAGGAAGACTAGGGTGAAAGTGATGAGTTTATGGTTGGACAGCCCTGACACATTTCCTTCCAATTTGGCGAGATCCACACCTGTGGTACAGACCAAGTCCAGTGTATAGCCTTTGTCGTGGGTGGGAAAGTCCTTGTGCTGTTGGAGTCCAACGTTGTCCAGGACATCAGCCAGGCCGGTAGAGAGACTGCAGTTAGGGGAGTCGACATGTGTGTTGAAATCACCAAGCACTAGCGCAGTGCTCAGGAGTGTGTAGTAGCGCAGATGGTTCAGCAAGAAAGTCAGAGTTGAGCTTAGGTGGCTGAAAAATCAGGACAGCCAGAACTGATACAGAGCCATTATGGCAGCCATATTGGATTTTGGAACCTCCTGCTTTGGGCTGTGTGTGTCAATACGTAGTTCATACATGCATAATCTATAAGCAGCATTTCTGTCTTATCTCAATTTGCCACGAAATCCCTAGCTTGAAAGCGACTGTTTTCTTGAAGCTGTGCCGCTCCATTTTCCCTACACCCCCCCCCCCACGTGGGCCAGCCCCCTAGCCATGTGAGTTCTAGCCAATGAGCTTCAACCCCTCACATTTGAGTGACAGCTAGCAAGATGCCTGCCCAGTGTTATCCCATGAGGTTGCAAGGCGGACCCAACGGCTCGGTGGACACAGCAAAGAGAGAGAGAGAGCAATGACGTGGTGCACATATCTGCACATACTGTATGTGATATAGAACGCAATTTTCGGGGACCACTTTTAATTACAAGAGTAGGGTCTAAAGACAGAACATCCTTCAAGGAACCTTGGACCCAAAAAGTCTCATTCTGATGTCTGAGCCAACTTATTTTTTCCTTAGAGCAGATTACAATAGCCACAACATCAAAAAATGCGTATCTGTATTTAGTTTTGTCAAGCAGGACCACACAGCACCGAATGAAAGCAATTAATCAGCTCCCATAAAGTAAAGGTTACATCTATCATAGTTGATATTTCCATCTAAGGTATCTCTGTAATTACAAGTCTATATCTCCAAGATGTATTATTTTTTTTAGTTAGCTAGGCAAGTCAGTTAAGTTCACATTCTTATTTACGTTGACGGCCTACCAGGGAACAGTGGGTTAACTGTCTTGTTCAGGGGCAGAGCGACAGATTTTTACCTTGTCAGCTCGGGGATTCAATCCAGCAACCTTTCGGCTAATGGTCCAACGCTCTAACCACTAGGCTACCTGCTGCTCCATTACAATATCCTAATGCAGTTTGTTTGTGTATTTAGGGCTGACAACTTTGCAATATCAGAGTATGCAATATTGGGTTACCTGAGCTTATGTGGCTCATCCCCCCCCTCCAGTCAAGCATTATTCTGCACTTTTAGAGTTTAGGGGGTGTGTCGCAATCAATCTAACCACATTTGCAGTAAAATATTGCCAGTAGCCTAATAAGTTTGATTTGTGTGTGAATAACCAGAGTAATTGAAGTCAGCTCTCTCGTGGATGCAACCTGCACAAAAAGCATTTACTTTTTTTATTTTTAAATCAACTGGCAACCCAGTAAACTAGTGCAGCGTCTCCCAAAAATAACTTTCCATTGCACTGTCCCACCCACTGACCAAAGATAAGGCCTCTCTCTCCACCCAGCCTAGCCTGCAGTTAGCATATTACCTTGACACAGGAAAATAATTTGTCAAAACCTTATTTTAAGGCACTATGAATGTCATCCTGTGTTGCCGCTCTTAATTGAAATGTAGTTGGGCGAACGGAGGAGATCCATGGGTACACATGGCTGGTTTCGGCTGAATGGTTTTATGGCGATGGTAACCACAGCTGTTTAATATTAACATCCTCCGTACTGTATACTTTACATTCCACATGTCACTTCTACTTTGATTTATCCAAATAGAGGTTAACGGGAGATAAAACTGCTGTTTTACGTTTTATCATATTGTGATTTTCAGATAGCTCTCGCTAAATAAATACACATTTACATTTCACAAATGATTTTTTTGAGCAAGGTCACTTCTAAGACAACTGTGAGAGGTTGCAATAATATCCCGATAATGATTTGCGGGCAGCCTCTCGAGGTTTGTCATCTGCAAATGATTCAAGCTCGGAGGACTAAGCCATTTTATGTGGCTAAGATCTTTCAGAGGAACATTTCTTCCAGAGAGGCCAGGTTGGAAATCCAACAGCTGCGCTATTGGAAATAATTTACTCGGTCTGGGCTCATCTTTAGTGAAGTTCTCTGTCATTCCGATGGCTCAATTAAAGCTCTGTTAATCACCACCCTTGAATACCGCAATGGAAAATGATCAACCCGTGTAGACACTACTCTTCTGATCTGAGATAAGCTTTTTAAAATGACGCGGAAGATTAAGTGCAAAGTGCATTCTACATTACGCAGAAGGAAACTATTCACACCTTCATCTGTGCACACATAAACACACGTGCTCAGGCGCTCGCTCGCTCGCTCTCTCTCTCTCTCTCTCTCTCTCTCTCTCTCTCTCTCTCTCTCTCTCTCTCTCTCTTCACACACATCGTAAGTGAATATGAGAAAGGGGTCGGACGCCCATCCCCCCTCCGTCAACCTTGCCACAACCCCAAACTCCTGAACTCACTTGTACATTTTAGGCCCCGATAATAAACCAACATCTGCAGAACTTACAAGTGCTTTACCAGAGTTAATTGAGTAAATTGAAGCAAGCTGCAGCGCAGTGGTGATCTATGATCCCCGGTTGAGGGCCCAGAAGGGAGACAACAGATTTACTGCGAGGACAGTGGGCGGCCTTTTGTTCAGGCCCTGGTTCATGGGAAGTTTGAGGTCAGCTGGGATTAAAATATCCCCAAGAACAAATGGTGTAATTTGAGTGTAATATAAGGAGCCCTGTGCCAGTTTCTACCAGGGATTCCAGGTGTGATTTATTAGATTTTAAGCCCCATGTCCCTTTTTCACCCCCTGTCTGTCCGTCCGCCCCCCCTGTCCATCCGTCCGTCCTATTATTTAGGATTTATAGATAACAGGAATATTGGCCCTTATTAATGGATCCTTTAGTTCTGGATGACATAACCGAAAGAGAGGGAGTCGTGCAATATGAACACAAACAAATACCAAGAGGTGAAAAGTCAGGCAGCCTCCAATCTGGGTGACGGCGCTACTAGAGACTCCTCTAACTTTCACCTTGAGAGTCTCAGTGAGATTGCAGTGCTTCACTCTTCAGAAACTACAAAGGAAAAGAAGTACGGGGTCATAACTAGGCACATTGGTGACTGGGATTGGGGGATTGACCCCTTTGCGGGAGTTTCTCAGGAGGACTGAGCCAGCTGGCCAAGGTGGAGGTGGTGCGGTGATTACATTAAATTGAGCGTTCAGAAGAACCACTCAACCCACTGGCCAAAAACGGGTTAAATCAACGTTTTTTCCACGTCATACTTTTAAAATCTTTGACGACGTTGAATCAACATAAGGTAATTGCGTATTTTTTTCACGTAACTTTTAACTTAAACCCAATGTCATGGTGACATTTTTTGTTGATTTCATGTTGAATTCACATTCGTTGACACATGTAAATCCAAAATAAACGTTGAACTAATGTCTGTGCCCAGTGGGAAGGACCCTGGTAAAACGTGGAGATGTGATTGACAATGATAGAGCAAAAAATACGTATGTGTGCTGAAAGAACCAGTGTGCACAAATACTATTCAAAATCCCCTCAATTGTTTATTTACTCTCCTCAGCCCACTGTTGGTATTTATGTTTAGGACATTCATTCACCCGTGTCTGTTTTTACAGACGTACATCAGGAGATTCATTGCGCCTAAATTACATTACACACACCAGTGCGTTTTGTTTTACGTTGGTTAAAATGTCAAATTATTTGTATTTTTGTGCCTCTGCAAACCCAAATAATCTTTATATTTCCTCTCTCTTGACGAATATTATGAAGTAGCCTCCATGACATCTGTAAATGCAGTGTGTATAGACATCTACACCAGATAATCACCACTCATTAAGTGGTGATATAGCAACGGTTGATGAATCCAAAATGAATGCAGCTCCTCTCCCTCCAAGGGTTAACGGGAACACACACATCTAACAGAGAAAAGGAAAGACAACAGTGTCATCCCGTACAAAATAATCAAATTACAAAATCACACACACACACACACACACACACACACACACACACACACACACACACACACACACACACACACACACACACACACACACACACACACACACACACACACAAAACCCCATCTGTCTAATAAGGGCAGACACAAGCCTAAATTGCAACGTATGCTAACATCCTCGAAGATGATTAAACAGTTATGTCAAATTTGGCTTTATTCCCAGCTCGATTTTACTTCCAGATCTTTTGCATGTTTCTCATCGTTTAATGTGAAGGCACAAAAGGATCATTATCTCGCACCAAATGAGAGGCTGTGTAGGCTGCGCCAATCAACTCCCCCCATGCGTGGATGCTAAAGATAATTAACCATGTTGTATCATTGGGAGGTTAGCTATACCGTCTCTTCAACCCTTTCACACTCTCACTGAACAACCAGCCTACCTCTGACTCTGTACACAGGGCCACACAAATGGAGAGAGAGAGAGAGAGAGAGAGAGAGAGAGAGAGAGAGAGAGAGGGAGAGAGGGAGAGAGGGGGGATAGATAAAGGGAGAGGTGGGTGGAGACAGGAGGAAGAAATAGCGGGCCAAACTCGTTTTCCGCTTGAGGGGTTAGCTGCAGAGAATGCTCCTCCACTAGGTAAATGATTAAGGGGGGAGAAACCTTTGCTGCTTTGCCATTATGTACTTCAAAGGTCTCCAAAGGCAGGTTAAATGAAAAGCAAATGTGTTACCCTGCTGCTCAAATACCTAAAATGTTTTAGCAGGTGCAAGCAATGAAGAGGCGGGCAGTGACAGCAGTGCCGTGGCTGCACCTTGCTTGGGAAAGCCTCCAGGACCCTCCTCCTCTTTAGATGGAGAGAGAGTGAGGGAACCAGGGGAGGAAGATACTGACTGGTGTCCTGTGGCTTCCAAGTTTCTGTTGAATGTTCGCACCACTCTAGCTGACCTTTGGCTAGACTCAGGTGAGGTGAGGCAGCAAGTGCTCTACAGTAGCTTCTACGAGCCAACCAGATCAAATCAAATCAAAATGTATTTGTCAGGTGTTTAGTCCCAGGCTCCTTAGCTTAGTGATGAGCTTTGTGGGCACTATAGTGTTGAACTCTGAGCTGTAGTCAATGAAGAGCATTCTCACATACAGTTGAAGTTGGACGTTCACATACACTTAGACTGAAGTCATTAAAACTAGTTTTTCAACCACTCCACAAATTTCTTGTTAACAAACTAACGTTTTGGCAAGTTGGTGCATGACACAAGTAATTTTTCTAAGAATTGTTAACAGACATGTTATTTAACTTATAATTCACTGTATCACAATTACAGTGGGTCAGAAGTTTACATACACTAAGTTGACTGTGCCTTTAAACAGCTTGGAAAATTCCAGAAAATGATGTCATGGTTTTAGAAGCTTATGATAGGCTAATTGACATCATTTGAGTCAATTGGAGGCGTACCTGTGGATTTATTTCAAGGCCTTCCTTCAAACTCAGTGCCGCTTTGCTTGACATCATGGGAAAATCTAAATAAATCAGCCAAAACCTCAGATTTTTCATTAAGATCTCCACAAGTCTGGTTCATCCTTGGAAGCAATTTCAAAACGCCTGAAGGTACCACGTTCATCTGTACAAACAATACTACGCAAGTATAAACACCATGGGGCCACGCAGCCATCACTCTGCTCAGGAAGGAGACGCATTCTGCCTCCTAGAGATAAACGTATTTTGGTGTGAAAAGTGCAAATCAATCCCACAGCAAAGGACCCTGTGAAGATGCTGGAGGAAACAGGTACAAAGTATCTATATCCACAGTAAAACGAGTCCCATATCGACATAACCTGAAAGGCCGCTCAGCAAGGAAGAAGACACTGCTCCAAAACCTCCATAAAAAAAGCTAGACTACGGTTTGCAATTGCACATGGGAAAAATATCGTACTTTTTGTAGAAATGTCCTCTGGTCTGATGAAACAAAAATAGAACTGTTTGGTCATAATGACCATCGTTATGTTTGGAGGAAAAAGGGGGAGGATTGCAAGCCGAAGAACACCATCCCAACCTTGAAGCACGGGGGTCGTAACATCATGTTGTGGGGGTGCTTTGCTGCAGGAGGGACTGTTGCACTTCACAAAATAGATGGCATCATGAGGTAGGACAAATATGTGAAGCAACATCTCAAGACATCAGTCAGGAAGTTCAAGCTTGTTCGCAAATGGGTCTTCCAAATGGACAATGACCCCAAGCATACTTCCAAAGTTGTGGCAAAATGGCTTAAGGACAACAAAGTCAAGGTATTGGAGTGCCATCACAAAGCCCTGACCTCAATCCTTTAGAAAATGTGTGGGCAGAACTGAAAAAGTGTGTGCGAGCAAGGAGGCCTACAAACCTGACCCAGTTAAACCAGCTCTGTCAGGAGGAATGGGCCAAAATTCACTCAACTTATTGTGGGAAGCTTGTGGAAGGCTACCTGAAACGTTTGACCCAAGTTAAACAATGTATAGGCAATGCTACCAAATACTAATTGAGTGTATGTTAACTTCTGACCCACTGGGAATGTGATGAAATAAATAAAAGCTGATATAAATCACTCTGTCTACTATTATTCTGACATTTCACATTCTTTGAAATAAAATGGTGACCCTAACTGACCTAAGAAAGGGAATTCTTACTCGGATTAAATGTCAGGAATTGTGAAAAACTGAGTTTAAATGTATTTGGATAAGGTGTATGTAAACTTCCGACTTCAACTGTATGTGTTCCTTTTGTCTAGGTGTGAAAGAGACGGTGTGGAGTGCGATTGTGATTGCATCATCTGTGGATCTTTTGGGGTAGTATGCGAATTGGAGTAGGTCTAGGGTTTCAAGGATGATGGTGTTGATGTGAGTCATGACCAGCCTTTCAAAGCACTTCATGGCTACCGACGTGAGTGCTGCGAGGCGGTAGTCATTTAGGCAGGTTACCTTCGCTTTCTTGAGCGCAGGGACTATGGTGGTCCGACTGAAACATAGGTAGTACAGACTCGGTCAGGAAGAGGTTGAAAATGTCAGTGAAGACACTTGCCAGTTGGTCCGTGCATGCTCTGAGTACATGTCCTGGTAATCCGTCTGGCCCCACGGCATTGTACTGGTAATCCGTATGGCCCCGCGGCTTTGTTGACCTGTTTAAAGGTCTTGCTCACATCGGCTATGGAGAGCGTGAGCACACAGTTGTTCGGAACAGTTGGTGCTCTCATGCATGCTTCAGTATTGCTTGAGCATAAAAGGCATTTAGCTCATCTGGTAGGTTTGCTTCACAGGGCAGCTCGCAGCTGGGGTTCCCTTTGTAGTTCGTAGTAGTTTGCAAGCCCTCCCACATCCTACGAGCATCAGTGCCAGTGTAGTAGGATTCAATCTTAGTCCTGTATTGACACTTTGCCTGTTTGATGGATCATCTGAGGGCATAGCACGATTTCTTTTAAGAGTCCGGATTAGTGTCCCGTTCCTTGAAAGTGGCAGCTCTAGTCTTTAGCTCGGTGCGGATGTTGCCTGCTTCTGGTCCAACCAGATCCAACCAGATTCAACCATATTCAACGTTCTCTTTTAGAAACAGGAATCAATATTATTTTAATTTCATTTAAATTCCACATTTGAAATCTCTACAAAATGTGATGTTTTTTCTTATTTGAAAAATGAAAATAAAATGTTATTTTAATATCAATTAGGATGTCACATGAAATACATAGATATAAATAAAAACAGAAATCATACGTCATATTCGCCTAGCAGTTCACCAACAGTTGGCACTGCTTGTCAAGTCTAACTCAAGTCCATCTTATTGTGCCTGTTCCATATCAGCATCATTCATTACATGATCACACTATTAATATGACCACACTATTAATGTAATTACAGTTCTCCTGCTGATGAAGCTCAGTAATTACAGTTTCACAAAATCTCATCATAGGTGTCGAAAACAACACATTTGTATGCAACAGGTCAGAAGGGCACTTTCTTCCTTCAGAACGTTTACATTATCAGAGGTCCATTCATGTGGATGGCTGAACCTATTTCTGTCTCAGTCTTTCACACTGTACATAGATCTTTCTACTGTGTTATTGACTGTACGTTTGTTAATGTGTAACTGTAACGGTTTCCTTCTGGTGAAAGAGAGGCGGACCAAAATGCAGCGTGGTTATTTTTGTACATCTTTAATAAAGATGAAAATACAACAATCTACAAAACAAGAACCGTGAAAAACCCAAAACAGTCCTATCTGGTGCCACAAACACAGGAACAATCACCCACAAGAGACCTAAAGACTATGGCTGCCTAAATATGGTTCCCAATCAGAGACAACGATAAACACCTGCCTCTGATTGAGAACCACTCTAGGCAACCATAGACTTACCTAGAGTACTACTCTAACCACAATCCCATAACTACAAACAACCCCAGACAAAGCAAACCACATAAATCCCCATGTCACACCCTGGCCTAACCAAAATAATAACGAAAACACAGAATACTAAGGCCAGGGCGTGACAGTAACTCTGTGTTTGATGTTTTTTTGTCGCACTGCTTTGCTTTATCTTGGTCAGGTCTCAGTTGTAAATGAGAACTTGTTCTCGACTGGCCTACCTGGTTAAATAAAGGTGAAAAAAAATATATATATATAATCGAATAATAAAATTCACATACAGTCCATACACATTAACTCTCATGGTAAACTGTGCACTTTGCGAGGATGTTGAAGGTAAAATTCTGACAAACAAATATTCTCCTTGCGATACATGCTGCTGCAGGTCAGAGTAAGGTTGGATCACTGAATCTATCTGCATACGATGAATAAGATGAGGATGCGGCCAAGGCTGCTCTTTGTTTAACTTCCTTTCCTCGTAGTCTGTCTGCCATTTGTAAATCCACATCCGAGCAGGACAGGTGTTGATTAATCCTCTCGACATTTCCCCCAGACATTCTTTCACTCTTATTGACATTCTTACTGCCACCAAGCGAATGCAGGGAAATGAAAGAGCTGCCCTGGTATTTTGGAAGCTCCTCAGTAGTCCAACTTACGTGGGCTAGCTGCTGTGATGGCCTACATTATGGAGTTTATGGGCTGTGGGGTGTGTCTCTGTGTGTGTGTGTGTGTGTGTGTGTGTGTGTGTGTGTGTGTGTGTGTGTGTGTGTGTGTGTGTGTGTGTGTGTGTGTGTGTGTGTGTGTGTGTGTGTGTGTGTGTGTGTGTGTGTGTGTGTCTGTGGGGGTTGGGCTGCTCTCTCCTGCACGATGGGAGAGGAGTAAAATAGCTGCCCCTGTCTGGCTTCGCCACATGCCAATCTCGTCATTACCTCTTTACACGTTACAGTATGTCTGTCAGACATGATCCAGCATCACTAGATCTAATGTTTCCATTCAGTGTAATAACACATTTTGCACAAGCAAATTTAAATAATACTGCAGTGGGCTAAATCAGGTTCACACAGAGTGTTTCTTGGTAGTCTTAAACAAATCTAATTTGAAACAAAAGTATAAACCTCACAAACATAATTTTAAAAAAGAAGACACCTTTTCAATGTCAGATATGAAATGTATTCAATTTTGAGTTTGCATCCCAGTATTACACTTTATATACATCACCGAAGACTGAAATATTTTTTAAAAAATATTAAAAACGCTTGACATAGAAACATCATAACATTCTACTCACGAGGCCACTAGATTTGGTCATTTGACAACAATGAAAATAGACGCAAGACACAGAAGAACAAGAAAATATCAGAGGAAAAGCACATCAGTGACAAGTTGGGATTGTAGTCACAATCTGGATGTCTTATTGCCTGAGGAGGAGATCAATCTGTGTCTGCCAACCAGCATCTTCATGCACACAGACCCATTTTGTGCCAATGATGAATGTACAGACCTGCTGAGCCACAGGGCACTGGCTTGAACATGACACTGTACACATTTACAAACATGCAGCTTTTCAGTTGTTACTTTATTTGGTAGGCAGCATAAGAGGTCGTAACTGTGGACACAGTATTTGTGAATCCTCTCGGAAATCCCGCAATGTGTATGGGATGGATGGTTGCGTGTGTGTATGTGTGTGTGTGTCTGTGTGTGTGTGTCTGCGTCTGCGTCTGTGTCTGTGTGTGTGTGTCTGTCTGTGTCTGTGTCTGTCTGTGTGCGTGTCTGTGTGCGTGTGCGTGTCTGTGTCTGTGTCTGTGTGTCTGTGCGCATGCCCGTGCGCGTCTCTGTGTGTGTGTGTGTGTGTCTGTGTGTGTGTGTGTGTGTGTCTGTGTGTGTGCGTGTGTGTGTGTGTGTGTGTGTGTGTGTGTGTGTGTGTGTGTGTGTGTGTGTCTGTGTGTGTGTGTCTGTGTGTGTGTGTGTGTGTGTGTCTGTGTGTGTGTGTGTCTGTGTGTGTGTGTGTGTGTGTCTGTGTGTGTGTCTGTGTGTGTGTGTGTGTGTGTGTGTGTGTGTGTGTGTGTGTGTGTGTGTGTGTCTGTGTGTGTGTGTGTGTGTCTGTGTGTGTGTGTGTGTGTGTGTGTGTGTGTGTGTGTGTGTGTGTGTGTGTGTGTGTGTGTGTGTGTCTGTGTGTGTGCGTGTGTGTGTGTGTGCGGGACTGGCACAGCAGTGATGAGCAGCAATGTGTGCTGCCGTTGTGAATTTACTGTAACTGTGATATGCCTGACTGTGGTTGACTCCACACAGGAGCTGAAATTCATTTCATGGTGGTGGTTCAGCAACAGATAAATCCTTCTGTTCATTACAAAATAAATACATGAGGGGGAAAGAAAAAGATCTGTCAACACATTTTTTATATAACAATTTTTTTTCTGTCTCATTACGATTTCCGAGCTGTGTTTTCTCCCCAAATTCAGATGGAACATTGGGCTCCAACTAATTTAAAACGTTGGATTGCATGTTGTAATGGGTGCTTTGAACTTACGCGGAGTACTTAAATGTCCAATGCAGCCATTTTTAGCTCAGTATCAAAACAAATGTTGGCTAACAATTAAGTACCTTACTGTGATTATTTACCATTAAAATGCAATTTCTCAATTAAGAACTACGACTGTCTGGGACTGGTCTGAGTGGGGAGTGGAAAACTGTAAACGCACTGTTATTGGCAGAGAGATTTAGGAACTGTCTTTCTTATTGATCTATTAACTAATTTATCGCCTGGTGCTGTCACCGTCAGGCCAAAACTCCATCCCACCAAAACAGGCTGAAATTTCAGGCTGTTTTTTCTAACAGCTCTCCCACGAAAAGAGAATTATCATAATTTTCACAATTTCACAGTATTATTCAAACTTTATAGTGTAGAAATGTATATAAAACACAGGAAAATCACATTTTGACTACACTAGGCCTTTAATGCTGTAGTTTCTTGTTATTTATGTCTCTGGTATTCTAGTTGGGAGCTACCTATTAGCATGGTATGTAATATATATGCACTGGGCTTCTGACAATGGTTATTGGGGAATATGGATTTTAGTTTGAGAATAAATGAATCGCAAACAACAAACAAAAGTGCCATCCCATGAGCATGTGCAAAATCTCAATTTAAGTAGAATGTTTCGAATGTTAAGATGTGTTAATGTGAAGATGTTTATGAAAACGCAATGGAAAACCCAGATGATTTCTGTTTCACACTGCTGGAATCATGTCGCAAGGTTGACTTGTGAAGATCTATTGGACCCCCTCCCCATCCAAGATTGCTAAACACGACGCAGTGTTCGGTCTGACAGTTCAAGACTATTTTGCGAGGGATCGATTATATTTCATTCCTGAGAAAATTGTGTGCAGTTGGAAAGAGTTGCAGCTCGGGGCGGAATATTATGCAAAGAGGCAGCAACCTCAACCAAAGTGTTTTTTCTAGGGTCAGGTTAGGAGTTGATGGAGTAGTGTGAGGAATCTTGGCTTCTGCACTTATCTGGTGTGTGGAGCGTGGGGCACTTCCCTCCCTCTCTCCTCCGTTTGTCCTCTATCTCTGGAACCAAACTTATCAAAATAATGTGGAATAAGATCATTTTTTTGGCTTGCGCCTGACAAACTGATATAAATTTCAATCTTTCTCTGACAGAAGTTTTAGTTTTGCCAAGAGTGCAAAAAAAAGGCAAGAGGGTGGAGTGGGGGGGGGGGGGGTACACACTTCTTCTGAACAAAAGCGAAAATGCTACCATGGGAAAAGAGTAGTTGGCTGGAAAGACTGTGTTCTTCAACCACATCGTGTTCTAACAGACATGATTGTGACTTGAGTGACTTGACATTCTTTACTAATTACATCTACTACTGCCAACATGTTGCCTCTCCATTACTGGTCCACGAATCAGCAACTGTACAATGTATTTAAATCACTATTATATATTGTTTACATAAGATCATTATTACCACCTGTTGTGAACTCCAGTTCACAGCATGGTGAGAATATTTGGTGAATTGGATCCAGGCCCTCTCTAACATGATACAGATTCAATGTGTTTGAGACTGGGTCTCTTCAGAGCTCGCACGAGCTCAGAATACCAAAACCGAGCTAAACCTGCCGAGGTGGCTAACCCGTCTGGCTAGGATGCCGGTCCATGGTGTGTGCCATCTCCCCGGCCTGGTCCAGTTTGGCACCGGGCACAGTGAGGGGGAATCTTGCACCCTCATTACACCTCAGCCACTCTAATTACAACCTGCTCAAGAGCTGTTATTCTACACCTCACGGTGACAATGACAGCGCCTCCTCTTAGAGGCCTGCTCCTCTGGCTTTGTGTACCGAGACGACGGGGGGGTGCGCAACACAACACTCCTGTCTCCCGGAAAGGGGCCTCAGCAGGGAATGACACCAAGTGAAGACGGCGTCCTGTCGAGGGCAGCCATTTTTTTTTATATCGGTATGTATTAGTAGTGGTATTTGCGGTATTACAGAAGTAGTAGTAGCTGCTGCTGCTACTGATGATGATGATGGCAATGATGACGATGGTGACGATGACGTAGTTCATTCTTTCAGAGGCTAGTTAAACCAGTGCCACTCTGTGTGACCCCCCCTAAAGTGAGTCATGCAACAGAGAAATCCATTTGCACAGCAGCAAGCAAGGAATATTCCCACTAGACGTGTTCCATGGTGTCCTATCACACGCCCATTATTGTTTGAGATCCTATGTTATGCTGACAAATCCTCTTGTGGCAGCAATCACCTAAGCGTCTCCCATGGAAGGGATGTACTTATTCCTCCACTTATTTCAGAATTGATTGTGTTCATCACTAATCCAAAGATGTTTTTTTTTTATGTAATACCCGCCATCTAATCATTTTTAGCATACCAGGGGCTTGTTAGACAAGATATAACAGAATGCAATTGTTTTGTCAATTGATCGTGTAGAAAAACCTAGATAACTCCTGGAATAGGAAACAAAATCAATGACACGCAATTAGAATCAGACAAATTCACTCATACGCTACCAAATCTACGATAGATAATTCTATGATAAAGTAACAGATAATAAATGTCACATTTTATTTTGAATTTTCCAAAATGCATAAGCAGCTCACATGAATTCTAAGAAATAAATGTGTGCTTAAGCACATTGTCCAGTAAATATAGTGCCGGAGAACTATAGCGTGAAGCGGTAGCTTCCTCAGTCCTTGCTGAACCTAAACATATTACACAGCATAATGTTTTTTTATGGGAGACCACATTAGGCTGCTCAGCTCTTAAAAGGTTTATGACGACCATTTAGCATCACTAGAGCGAAGCTTAACATGGCCATGTCAAGATAACATGCAAGCATTGGTGTTGTTTTCATTGGCTGTCAGAATAGATTTTACAGTGGCTGGAGGGAAGACGGGCATATGCGCTTAAGATGCTCCTGCAAGGGCTGTCACTGCCTGAAAGGGAGGATAGGGACAGCAGCCTCAAAAATAGAACAGGAAAAAGGAAAGAGTCTTCTTGTCAAAAAAAAAAGATGATGAGGAAGTGTACAAGACAGAAGATAACCCATATCAATACAATTACTAGAACAGGCATCCCCATTCAAGTCAATGTAGCCATGACAAATTGCCGTAGTCTACTGGAGTTTTCCATTCTAGTAGTTATATTTCTATGCAATAACTACAGGAGAGTAAGATATGGGCTGCATTCTATTTCAGAAAATTGTTCCTTCCCTTTTGTCTTTATTTACTTTCCTTTGTAGCTTTCATGAGAAAGGACAGGCCCGAAACTAGGTGGAGCTATTGTTTACATCTACCCAGGCATTTGACATTTGTGAAGGGGAGTGTACAAGAGCAGAAGGGGAGTGTACAAGAGGGGAAGGGACAATGTTTTGGAAAGAAATGCTGCCTAAGAGAGAGGAACACAAGTAAATAGGTGGGGGACTGTGTAAGAATAAGATGGTATGAGGAGCTAGTATGAGGTCTGTCCTAAAGCGTTAGGAAGTGGACTCTTAGACTTAGACTATGAGTTTAGGCTTGGATATAGCCTAAGAGTAAACATAGGGCATTTTCTCTGCAGTATTATTATCTAATAAGTGGCCCTTAAGTCCCCTGAAGATGACACCCAACAGAAAATAATATCTGGGTAGATTGTGTTGCAGTAATGCTGAGTTGAGATTTGTGGACTAAATTATCTCTTTGCTTCTATCTCCCCTATCATCCATGCATACATGATAAACGAGGGATGGGGTTTGCCAGAGATGAGTAATCTGATTTCAGTGCGCTTCTCGCCTCTCTCGCTTTCATCCACTCCCCTCACCCCACAACACAATTGTCAGATGGCCTAGGCAGCTTAGTCAACCCTTCGCTATAGGCCAGGATATAATTGCTGTATTAATTGGTGTTGTCCAGGCTAGACAGAATATAAGAGATCCCACTGGGACTAATAATTAATGTTTTTTTTCCCTCTCTTTCTCTCTCCTTTCCCGCTCCTTCTCTTCCTCTCCCCTCCTCCCTTTTTACCCTCCCCCTCGCCCTCTCTCCCTGTGTCTACTATGGTATCATTAAGAAAGGGCTTCTTCCAAGAATCGGGTAGTTAGATGTCGGAGAGTCTCATTAGAGTATTTTTAGATAAGACATGGGCAACAAGAGTATTGCCCGTGCTCATTATGTTTATTTTGATACTGTAATCTTGTGCTTTAGGAGAGGAAATGATACGTGCGTATCATGTTAGCCCTAGCAGTTCACAGTTGTCTACAGGGATGAGGCGGTCTGATAAGGCTTGCTGTAGGAGCCTGAACTAACTGAAACTATGCAGCCATGATGGGAGCTTGAATCGACTGGACTGTGGACCGGCCAGTTTCAAAGCACTACTGCCAAGGAAACCTTACAACGTCACGTCAGATCCTCGTCCTTTAGTGGCCTCAGCTGTGGGTTCAATGCTTCTGTTCCTCAATGGTTTTCACATCAGGTCTAGCTACTGTGCACAGGCTGTTCTGGTTTTTACAAATAGTAGGCCCGCGACTAGATTGCCTGTCTTATAGAGAGTGGTTGAGATACCGCTGTCCTTGCTGGTGTGAAGCTTCTTCATTTTCTTAGGTAAGGATCCAGCCGGGTGAATGGGCAATGTGGAGCTATAAGCTCTGTAGAGTTGACTGCCAGGCAAACGTTATGAAACACATGCAGTAGAGGAGCTCGGAGCATTTGTATACAGGAAAGGGACGATGACGTACGGTGTTATGTCGTACCTTGTCTAAAAGCCCAGTAACTGACTGCACAGTGTTAGTGACTACATCATAGTATGCCCTCCAATAGCCAAATGATAATAACAAGAGACAGCAGGCATGGTTATCGTACTTGTTACTCGTATAGCTGTGTTGCTCACAACTGTCTGTCTCACGAATTAAAAGGCAGCGTGGAACCCGCTTCTTAGTTGAACATAGGATATGGAAGTACCACTGGTTTGGGTTCGCAACCACACTTGCATTTTCTACAACTACCCCAGCCTAAAGCCAGCATTAGCAATGGATCACAGTCCTTGCAGGGCTACCCGATTTATTGAAATGTTACATTTGTCTGACATAAGGAAATGCAATACAACGTTAGGAGGATATGATTCAGCATACCTTCGCAGCTATTGTGGTTTCCGAAATGGAAGACTTTACAATTAACAAGCTTCTCTGCAAGTCAATTGAGGTTATATTTGGCATGACAAGAGAGACGGTGACTTAAATGTCTTCCCTGATGTCCTCTCCCCATTTACTATACACAGTATTTGTACCCGCAGCCGTAATAAGACAGAATCCAAGCCCAGCCACAAACAACTCCACTGTAACAACGTGCTGAGGGAATTGGCCCTGAGGAACACAGGTAAGCGAAGCTCTTCTTTAAGAAACAGGCAGGGAATTAGGAGCTTGTTCAGGCCCTACTTTGTTAACCATCTTGACGGGGTTATTTGGCCATCTGGTTTAATTACAGGTACTGACACACTCCAAAGCTAATGCTTAGGTGTCACCCATGCAGAGGTGCAAATTAGTTTCCACTTGAGAGGACCGGGGTTGTGCCACAAATCAAAATAATGGCATTGATCGCCGCCAAAGCTATAGCACATTCAACTGAAGTGACCACGCTAATCAATTTCTAGAGTTTCCTCCTTTTTATTCCATGTTTGGTCATCCAGATACCCCCTATTCAGGTGTATTGCTTCATAAGCATGAACATAAATACTGTGGATAGGATTATAGCGTGACTTTTTAGGACATGAGAAAGGGAATTACATTTCAGTGTACAAAACTGTAGAACAAATATATATATAAAGATCAGACATAATGAACTTTGCGTCCCTTCCCAGTGTCCACACCATGTGAACATCTATACAAGAGTAGTAAGAAGTCAGTGACTCACTTGCCTCCACGTTACATGTGTACACATGTACACAATGTAGGACAGAATGTTGCCGCCCCGCTTGGTATTTCAGAGGCAAAGGTTTATGAAGCCCATTGGGCAAAAGGAAACAGCTGCATTCTCAACATGCCTTGTTTTCCAACACACTGGCAGTTACCTTAATCGGGGCCTTGGATTGTGGTGAATGCTTGGTATAATTTCAAATGGAGTTGTAACCTCACCTGCGTTCAGGTCTAAAAATCAACCAGTCATTAGCGGATGAACAGGCTGTCCTTTCTTCCAGCTCTTCTGTCATTCAGATAAACAAGCCTGAGTGCTGACATACGATCCCTACAACACACACAACCTGTCCTAAAGGACCGAGGGGACCAATGGTAATTAGGGAGGAGTCACATGGAGGCATCAGTGCCACATGCCACATTATACAATATTCTACACTCTAGACATGAATCTCACTTTTAAATCTATACAAAATGAATAAAAATATGAATATATTACTAGACTGTATATGGTCTCACTTACCAACTTCAATTGGAATTGAAATGGGCCTTTCTACTTTGCACTATAAGGTACCAACCAGGGTCTCACTTTAGATTAACAACAACTTTAAAGGCTTTATGGAGCCATCATAAACCCTTTTAAAATACATTCCTATATGCTTCACAATTTAATTATTTATAAGCACATGTCCTATTATATAAAGGCCTAAGTATTAAGTAGGCCTTATAAAGAGTATATAAGGCTTTGATTTAAGAAAGCTGAACTGAAACTGAAATGAAAAATATGTGCCTTTTCATATGGGTTCCTAAATAGTCTGTCATTATCCAAGCAGAACGGTGTCTCACTGATCTTTTCCTGCAGAAGGCTGGTGTGCTGTCAACCGCGCAACCCAGGCAATAACTGTCATTAATTAGTCTGATAAATTACGTTCAAAACAATGACATGTTTAAATAGTCCAATTTAGCTCAAATCCTAAATGAGATATTACATCAAAAGCCAGCCATTTCTTCCCTTTTCCCCATTTGAAAAGGCATACTTCCTTCCTGAAAGCATTTTAAAGGTTACGATTTCCTCAGATGATAAAGCGGTACCTTTTAATGAAATTCTAATTAGTAATTTCATGGACTTTGTTACTTACCATATCTGATAAGTGCACATTTTCACAGCCCTGCTTTAATTAAGAACACTTACAGTACAGTTTCAAAAAAATCCCCTTTCAGAGATCGAGCAAATGTGTTGGGAACCTACTTTGTAAACAACGAATACCACAATTTTGGAGTATTAATTAAGTTGAATTGTACTTTACTTTTTTCGATCCACATTTAGTTTACAGTTCTTTTATGCTTTTTGCCATTGTGCATGAAAAAAACATATCATTAATAGTCTTGTTCCTCATCATCCGAAGTAAATCAGTTCTATAAAGATTAGACTGTATCTTCTTTTAAATGTCACAAAGGAATAAAGTTTAATACACTTTTCATTCTTAGTCACCTGATTTCACCAGACCGTATGTCTGTCTACACTCAGAGTGTGGGTTTTTATTCACTGTTCCCTTATGATATCATAGGTCCTTAGCTTTACATGTGTTCACATTTGATCAAAATGATTATGTACTCGTCTGTAGTAGATGGTTTAAAACTGTTGACCAGAGCTCCAAGAAAACGTCATCTGATTTCACTTCCATTCAAATCATTTTACACTCGAGATATAATCTTAGGTTCTTGAATTTGAACTTTGGCCCTGAGTATGAACTGGACTGGAATTAGTATAAATGTTCAACAGGCCTCTATGTGGGAGTCTTTTCCTCACAATGTAGTGCTTTTGACACAGACTTCACCCAGCAGTCCCAGAGTCGGCCCCAGAGAGGGCCCCTGTGGAACCTCTCAGGTCCCTAACCACAGAAGTGTTTCCACGGTGGCAAACTGTTTCAGTCTGACTGACATCCTAGTGTTGGAGAACACATTTAACCATGCACAAAGCGTGACAGACCACCTCAACCCCTACCTCCTTGCCCCATCCCTCCTTTTTAAACATGGAGTCCACCTTGTCAAGTCACATGCCGGACCCGTAATTTGGACTAATAATTACCAGACATCACTACAATGAAACATCAGTGTCTGAACTTCTTTGGGCCAAACTGAATTTTAATACATTTGGAAAAGGTTGGCCGGAGGCAGGAACCCTGCACACTGGGAAAAGGAGTGCACATATGGAAGCACTTTAGGAAGTGATAAATGATTTGAAATCCACAGCGTCCCCCAGAATGGAAATTAGGGCAAACAGGTGTTAAATGGGAACCACTGGTGCATTTTTAATCGGGAAAGAAAACGTCCTAGGTCTTTGGGGCCAGATGTTGGGGGGCTGGGGATGTGGATGGGCTGGGGCGTTGGTGAGTGTTCATGGCCTGAGGTGGGTGATGTGTGGAGGCCCTATGTGCATGACCTCTCCGCTGTGAAATAACAGATCACTTGTGTCAGCTGTACTCCTATAGAGAAAGAGAGCCTTTCCTTTTGCCCGTCCGGTGACCACACTGCACCTCTGCTATTCCAAGACAAGACAGCTTAAACTGTAAAAATATCACTAGTCCCTTTATGCATTCTAACGATAATATTTGTAAACTCATTTATAGATATTATTCAAAATGGTGTTTTAGGGCTGAGGTAATATAATAACATCTGAATGTCAGCTACAGAATGTTTCCAACACTTCTGGCAGTATTACACATTTTATTGGTCCATAACATGGATAAATGACATAAATTGAGCTTTTATCTATCGGGGTCAGGAAATGGTTAAGCATAACATCCATCAGAAGTGTATTTTTTCCCATCAGTACCTTTACAAAAAAAATGCACTTGAAAAAACGTGAGAAAAAAAATTGACACGTGTGAACAAATCATGTGAAACATTTCAGTTGTACAGTTGAAGTCGATGGTTTACAATCACCTTAGCCAAATACATTTAAACTCAGTTCTTCACAATTCCTGACATTTAATCAGAGTAAAAATTCCCTGCCTTAGGTCAGTTAGGATCACCACTTTATTTTAAGAATGTGAAATGTCAGAATAATAGTAAAGAGAATGATTTATTTCAGCTTTTATTTCTTTCATCACATTCCCAGTGGGTCAGACGTTTACATACACTCAATTAGTATTGGGTAGCTTTGCCTTTAAATTGTTTAACTTGGGTCAAACGTTTTGGGTAGCCTTCCACAAGTTTCCCAGAATAATTGGGTGAATTTTGGCCCATTCATCCTGACAGAGCTGCTGTAACTGAGTCAGGTTTGTAGGCCTCCTTGCTCACACATGCTTTTTTAGTTCTGCCCACAAATGTTCTATAGGCTTGAGGTCAGGGCTTTGTGATGGCCACTCCAATACCTTGACTTTGTTGTCCTTAAGCCATTTTGCCACAACTTTGGAAGTATGCTTGGGGTCATTGTCCATTTGGAAGACCTATTTGCGACCAAGCTTTAACTTCCTGACTGATGTCTTGAGATGTGTGCCACAATGTATCCACATAATTTTCCGTTCTCATGATGCCATCTATTTTTGTGAAGTGCTCCAGTCCCTCCTGCAGCAAAGCACCCCCACAACATGATGTTACGACCCCCGTGCTTCAAGGTTGGGATGGTGTTCTTCGGCTTGCAATCCTCCCCCTTTTTCCTCCAAACATAACGATGGTCATTATGACCAAACAGTTCTATTTTTGTTTCATCAGACCAGAGGACATTTCTACAAAAAGTACGATATTTTTCCCATGTGCAATTGCAAACCGTAGTCTAGCTTTTTTTATGGAGGTTTTGGAGCAGTGTCTTCTTCCTTGCTGAGCGGCCTTTCAGGTTATGTCGATATAGGACTCGTTTTACTGTGGATATAGATACTTTTGTACCTGTTTCCTATAGCATCTTCACAAGGTCCTTTACTGTTGTTCCTGGGCTGATTTGCACTTTTTGCACCACAGTACATTCATCTCTAGGAGACAGAATGCGTCTCCTTCCTGAGCGGTATGATGGCTGCGTGGTCCCATGGTGTTTATACTTGCATACTGTTGTTTGTACAGATAAATGTGGTACCTTCAGGTGTTTGGAAATTGCTCCCAAGGATGAACCAGACTTGTGGAGGTCTACAATTTTTTTCTGAGGTCTTGGCTGATTTCTTTTGATTTTCCCATGATGTCAAGCAAAACGGCACTGAGTTTGAAGGTAGGCCTCAAATACATCCACAGGTACATCTCCAATTGACTCAAATGATGTCAATTAGCCTATCAGAAGCTTCTAAAGCCATGACATCATTTTCCGGAATTTTCCAAGCTGTTTAAAGGTTCAGTCAACTTACTGTATGTAAACTTCTGACCCACTGGATTTGTGACGCAGTGAATTATAAGTGAGATAATCTGTCTGTAAACAATTGTTGGAAAAGTGACTTGTGTCATGCACAAAGTAGATGTCCTAACCGACTTGCCAAAACTATAGTTTGTTAACAGGAAATTTGTGGAGTTGTCAAACAAGTTGTGATGACTCCAACCTAAGTGTATGTAAACTTCCGACTTCAACTGTACATTTCAAAAAGATAATATTCACGCGAAATTTACACGAGTCAGATACGCGGTTTTTGGACACGTCATATGTTTCTCTTGTCAAATTATACATGCTTATCAAATTTAACTGTAATTTAAGATTTTTTTCACGTGTGACTGCAAGTGAGGTGAAGTGAAAACATGTTTTTCTTCTCTCATGTGAAAAGGTTGTGTTGACATGTGAACTCAAAATTGTATACATGTGAAAATAGTGTTTCAGCCAGGAGTCAAACTTGACCATTATCTGTGATTGAATTCACTTAATTCCCTGTTCACCCAAGGAAGCCATTTTGGATCTGATGAGTCATTTACATTGTCGGAGATAGTGAAAGAATAAGATAAAGGCAAATGCAACCGGCTCTACAGAAAATAACTCCAATACAAGTGGAAAGAAGAGGAAAATCGAATAATGTCTCATTGTTGGAGGCACAATAAATTGTCTCTAATTTTGGACAGAGTATACTAAGCAATCTGTTCTGTTTCTCTCTACCTCCCATTCCGTCCTTCCTCTGTCAATCTCACTTTCACTATTGATTTCATGGAAAGTTTCTTAGACGCAGCTGAATTTTCCACTTGTTTTCACTTGAAACACTCTCAGGTTATTTTGTCCCAGCTGCCTAAACAAGAGGAGAGGACATTAAAGCACCTTTTGATGCTGGAGTGATGTTGATGCTTTCTATACCGCTTTTTCCTTAAAGGATCCCACAGTACCTCCCTGTGGTACTATGGTAGTTTATATTAAGATGAAATTCTGGATGGAAATGGACAGCTGAGGCTATGTTGCAATTCAAATGAATTGACATCACACCTGTACAATGGCATGGTGCCCAGATGGAGTTTACTGTAATCTAATCTTTATTCCAACATTATATATTTTTTTACTCCGACTTAAGTGACACCTCTTCTACTATAGCCACTCCATGGGTACACTGTTAAAACAGAAAGACTCAATACACCATCCTTTTGTAGTAAAACCATTAAAAGTAGCTGAGGTGTAAATGAATGTAAACCCAATGTAAGTGTTATGATACACATAATGTATTTCGAAACAACATTGAAGTACTCTGAAACACCCAAAGTGGTTCATCAATCTGAATGTTGGTGTTTGTAAGAGAGTGTTCTGAAAACACGTTTTTTATTTTATAGTAGTTTTTTAGTTTTAAATTGCAAATGGTTAATAGCATAAATATAGATTAAAGATAATAGATGATGATAGATTGATAGATGATAGATTTTCAATACATATTTTGATTAAGATTTGAATGAAGACACTGGGAATTTAATACTTTTCCTGGGGTAGACTTTGGCACTAGTTATAGGCTGAAGTTGCCAGGCCCATTGTGAGATTATAAATTATGTTACAATCCAAATGTTTAGGGCTATGTAAGTTATTGCAGAGGTGACATGAGGTAACATGTGTAGAGTGGGCCTTCATCACTGGTATTCATGTGAGGAGATGGATGTGAGCCCAGGTCTTCTGCTTGTCAAAACAATGCCGTAGTCCACTCACCCAGTATTCAGGACTAAACTCTTGTGCTGAACCATGGAGACAAAACGTGAAATCTTTTTTCATGTCCTTTGTTTGAGCATAATACTGTGCATTTGACCTTTTGGAATTACAGATTAGTTTATAAACTGCATATAAGAGCAGGGAATATACAATAAGGGGAGGGACTCACATTTACAATATTTGGAAAGTCCACAAGGGATCTAATTCTGCACTAGACAGGATTCAAAACACCATCATAGTGTTTTCGAAGCTTTGAGAGAAGAAACAACACCAAAGAGAAGGGATACAATTCTGCACCACACAGGACTTGAAAGACCATAATAGTGTTTTTAACCTTATCCGGGTTAGTGCTCCCAGTCTCTGGCAAGGTGTAGCACAACTTTTGATTGTGTCGCTTTACAACACACCCATGTCATGTTTCAGAACACCTCAGGATGAATGTTTCAGTACACCTTAAATACGCCCCAGTACCCTCACAACAATGGGTTTAAATACTCAAGCAAAGTTAACGTTCAGCGTTAAGGTGGTGGCAGATCAGTTTCCACTCATTTTAGTGTTGCAAAGCACTTTTAACAGTGTATGCTATAGACCAGCATTGTTTTGCCACAACGACATTGCTTTCTGGGAGTCTAATTGGCTGTTCCATTAATAACACGGACAAACTAATTTAGCAGAACCTGTCCTCTTTAAAACCGCGGGAACAAAGAGGAGGAGGGTGGAAATCAATCTTCTCTTTGTGCCTGAGCCGCTGACCCGTTAGCGCTTTGAAGATTGTTGCTATAAAAAAAAGCAGCATCTGAGAAGTTATTTAACTACAAACAGAGTCCTACCTTCCCCATTCCAGCTGCATAATCAGGCATAATAAGTGGCTGCAAAGGTCCACTTAATGTATTTCTAACACTGGAGACCTGCTAATCCTGTCAAGGGAATGAGATGGAGGGAGAAACGTGTTGGAAGCCCCGGCTGGGCATGGAGCTGAGCATTTAACTCCATAACCATGCCGGCAAAAGCTTGTGCGGGCTTTTCACACAAAAAGAGAAAGGAGAGGGGTGGAATAAGCCCCAGCTTCATATTTCAGCCCAAAGTGGGGATCCATTTTTTTTGTGTGTGTGGCCATCGAGGAACAGTGGAAAGGACAACAACAGCAGGCAGTAACAGCCTGTCTCAGTAGGCTGAAGCCTCATAAAGCTGAACCATTATCACAGTCTTTATGGGCCTTTAAATAGAAAGCCCTACAAATCAGGTGTGTGTGTGTGTGTGTTTTGCTAGGTGGACATCAGCCCCTTCCTCTTCATGAATGGAGTATGTATGGCTGCAGACCACTGCATGGAGGTTTTTTTTACGATAAATGTTTCATTGGCATCTTCCAATAAGACACAACTTAGCCTATCCTTTAACCCAGAAAGAACATCACACTTTTTGGGTTTGCTCTAACACAACTTGAATGTTTGCTAATGTATTGTGTATGCCTTATGAAGTTGTCCAATACAACATTAGCACATCATGTTGTTTGTGGCTGGTCATTATGTTTATTGGCCGTCTGCTCCAAATCCAGGCTTTTTAAAGCAATATTTGGCCTTTTCAAATGTGAAAGAAAATATGTTGCATTACAGAAGAGGCCTATCAAAATCACTTGTGATATATGAAGTGCAATTATGCTCTGACAATTCAGGACAGATTGTATAGTATCCTACTTTTGATCCAAACGAAATGATTGAAATGACAACTTAGCATACTATCAAACATGCCCAATGAAAGATGAATAGCCGTTGAAATAATCACTTCTGAAACACAAAAGCAAGCAAAGCCAGAGAAAACACAAAAGGGAGGGAAAAACAAACAAAGACTCCCCCCCCCAAAAAACAACTACAACACTCAAACTCATCAGATATCACATTCCCTCGACTGTATTTGCCAAAACACCTTTATGGAGGTCTTTAACCCGTATATATTTTTTGAAGTGATTACGAACGCCAAATAACATATTTCAACAAAAAACAGAAGATTTGACAGGATTTTGCTATACAAACTAATCTATGCAAATGTCACTTAATGCCCAATGTTACGAACATTTCAAGTGACTATACTATATCTTTTTCTTGGAAAATTGACTCTATGAGCATTTTGTATACATATCATTTCAGAAAATCCTATTTTTTCCACCGTAAGACACCATTTGGAGGAACAGAATTTTCGCGTTTACCATCGGTGATGTCCGCCATTTTCAGCGCCAATCTCCGATAATGTAATTATGAAGATCGGCCACCAGATGGTGCAAAAAGTGTTTATTAGGATCTCTTCTTGAAGATAGCCGTTTATGTATTGATCGCATAAAGACACTTTAAGCCAGGTGTTTAAAGACACTGTGATGTATATGTAACATCAGGCTTTAAAGGGTTAAAATGCAACAGCCCCATTAACAGCTCAGGCATATATTCTCATCTCCATAATGAGGTATTAATTAAACAAGGGGCATCTATTGCCCTCACTAACAGCCTCATAAACAATTGACAGGAGATTTTAGATTTTTGACACCATTAAACAAATCAATATTGGGTTTTGCAGACGAGTACTCTGGCCGGCTCTCCCTAGTCTTTGCCAATCAGCCGTGCTGAATACTAATAAGGGAATTAACTGCCTCATATTCCGTATGTGTCCCATCAAACAGATCCTTATCATGGGGGAGCTGAACGTGTCCTTTGCATGGAAGAAGACTCTGCTTTGTAGGTACAGATTTCACAATATGTCACTCATTATGTACCCCCGCACTTCTTCCTTTCTCTCCTTTCTCCCTTGTTTTCCCCCCATCTCTCTCTTCTAACCACCCTATTCCATACATAGACACATGCGCACACACTCTCCCGCTCACACACGCACGTACGCAGGTACGCACATGCACACACACCCTCACAGCCACCACCGCAGTACAACACATAGTGGACATTCAGCAACCACTACGGTGCTGCAGGGGGGGGGGGGGACCCTTGAAGATGCATCTTAAGGCATCTACAGAGAATATGTAGACGGGGCCGATGGAGCGTGTTACAATGTCATTCTTCGTCACAAAAGAGGTGGCTCCTTGTAATATGCTCCGGTATTCAATGCAGTTTTCTTCTACCTGGAGATTGAAACACAACATAATCATTCCTCCCGCTGCTGTGGGGGCAGCGTTGTCTCTTGGTTCCTTGATCTGATCTGTAGGCTATATAGGCTATTAATAAAAATAGCCTATTTTGTATTGATACCCAAATATAATCTCAGAGACTCTTCAAACAATAAGCCAAACAACATTGTAGCCTCATCGAATCCCCCCCCCCCCCCCCCATTTATTTTGTTTAGAAGTGATAACATTATTCTAGGCTAAAACAGATAGACGTGCTATTTTTTTTCCCCCATGACAAATAATTATGACATTCTATTTTTAGCTCACATGTGAGCGAATACAATGAAGCAGCATATTAAATTAGGATAATGTTGTAGTTTACACTTGCAAGTATAAGAATATTTGCCAGGGCATGTTATTTAATTATAAATGTGATTATCTCACATGGAGATGTGGGAATCTAACTTGCGGTGCTAAGCCAACTTGCTAGCAAGGAAAGACAAGACAAGAAACTATTTTTGCTTTCACCGCAGCAAAGAAAACCAAGAATCAACCCAAAAAAGTATTTTGTTATTAAGGAAGTAATAACTAGTGATTACAGGCTATTGTGAGATGGTAGATCCTGCTGTAGCCAACTAGCTAGCCATGTGGGAAGCTAAAAAAAAGGTGTCCGCTACTCCAATTATCCCACTCCTGCAACGTACACACACGCTGTAACCTTTACAGTAATAGGTTACCTATCATGCCAGCGCTGTGTTCATGATTTTTCATTTATTTTCCCCAGGCACCTTGTTTTTCTAATGAAGTCTGCATTTCCTTTGCGGTGTTTCTGCCTGTGTGTTGAGACAGGCAACCTCGCTTGGCGTTCTGCTCCTTTTGATTGTTGCAGTAATCTCATTTGATAAATATTGCTCTTAGGGTACTTAATGATGTTTGCTGTTTCAAATCACAATGGTGAGCCTTCCATGCCTGCCTGTCTTTGTCAGGTATAATACCGTTTGAAAGAGTGTCAGGTGCTACGTTGTATGGGGTAAAAACCATAGTATGTGTAAAATACAGGCACTTAGCTGACAGCTATAGGAGCCAGTGTCTCTTATTTTTGATGGACTTTCTTGACAGATTTGAACCAGTGCCCTAAGGATGGCTATCAGAAATACAAGTTATTCCGGTCATATTTTTCAGGATGTGTCAAAAATACAAACAACAACCATCCACAAAATGTTGGGTAAGTTCGCCGTTTATTTTCATTGTCGATCAAATGATCACTGCGACATACAACAATATCTCAAATAAGAAACAGAAGTTTACTCTAATTATTATTAATATAAACATGTGATCATAGAATCATATATTTTCTCCAGGCTTAAGTTTCACCAGGTGAACCCCAGAGTGCCAATCAAATTTAGTCCCTCTGACTGATCAGCCCAGTGGAATTAGTGACAGTGGACGGCCTGTTGTCTTTGTGCTGTGTGTGTGGCCGTGGGGCGGCAAGTTAATGCGGGAGATTGACTCTTAATTGCGGGTGGGGGAATGATCATCTTTTCTCATTAATGAGACGCAGCGAGAGCCTGGAGATTTTCTCATCACACAAATACGTCTCCTCCAGCAGTCAGGTTAAGTGCAGTTAGATTATTGACGGGAACTTCCGGAACATATCATTTCTCGTGCACTGCGTCTTAAATGGTTGAACTTGGGGAGACAAGGTGGGGGGTTAGAGTCAGGTAGGGGTTAAGGGGTGGACCTCTGAAGTGAAGCAGTCACATGTGTGACATGAGGCCGCAAGGGTCTAAACCTTCAGTCCATAGTGAAACCTCTTCATAGAGCCTAACGAGGCAGATGAGAAGGCCATTTATGATATCAGGTTTCAATTGCGTTTTGTCCGTCCTTCAGATCAAAAGGCAATCTTAATTTGAGTGCTGCTCCAATAGAAAATGAGTCCTATTCTAATGAATACAGATGATGTGGGTGAAGTAGAGAGAGAGCGAGAGGGAGAGAAGGAGTGGGGATGAGAATGGAATAGTGCAGGGCTGTCTGGAGGTGGGGGTTGACCTCTGTCTAAGGAAACGACCATTGCCTCCTCATGATGCATAACCGTGAGAGATTAAGGAGCACAAAGCAGCAGACTTTTTTTGGTGGAGCACTAAAATGTGCTCCTCTGGGGCTCATTGAAAAATGATTGCCGATTAAGTAGTTGAAGTCTGCCAAAGACCAGTGTGCGTTTTAGTGGGATGACGATGAAACTCTATCTTTCCTGCTTATGCAGGCAATTTTCCCTCTCCTTTTCCCCCCCACTAACTGTACCATGATGTGTGTTCTCTTGTCACACCTGGAGTGGAGGTTGCAAAACTCATTTCACCTCTTGGACCTCGGCTTGACTCAAAGCCAGACAACCAAAAGTGATAAGGCTGAATTAAGCTGCTACTCTCCTGTGGGAATGTTATAATACCGCCAAGAGAGAGGCATTGATTTCCCTATGAGAACAACAGGTAATGTTGTGTAAAATAACTGAGCCCTTCTAAATGGCAGCTAATACTGAGCGTATGAAGATAAAATTATGTTTATGGAAATAGAAAGGATTAAGTACCATACCCGCCAAGGTCCATTTATTTTATAAACAATTGGGTCATAGCACGTTTTGAGCACCAAATCAAATCAAAACCATTATACTGTAATAACCCTCCTGTCTACTATGTTCCACTATGTAACCACAAACAACCGTGGGAATAAGTATATTTTTGTCATTTATTTAAAGTTTTATTTTCTGAAGTGTACTGTAAAAAATAATTTGGTCTGGAGACAATTTAGACAGGGATGACCAGCCCAGCTTCGTGTTTCCCTGATTGCACCTCAATTCCCTGTGATTTCAGCCTTGAAACTACAGTTTTCCCCGATATATGATCATATTACACTCATTTGTTTTCATTATTGCATCAAAGAGGAACTGGTTGTGAGGCGGCCATTTTCCTCTGCACCACAACGCTTCCAGACCTGAGGAACAAATGCAATTCTGAAGTCACTTCAGGGTTACTTAAACAATAAGGAATCTGCAATTTAATAAAAGGTTACAATCACATTATTATGTTACGACCTAAAGTCTGAAAAAGCCACTGAAATTCTAGGGGGCGGAAAAATCCCCTATGGCCCCCTTAAAGCTGGTTGTGCCACACTGTGGAACTTTTATGAAATAAAAGACAAACCTCTAATTCCTGTCATGTCTAGACCAACGCAATTACAACAAACATTTTGCAAACACACTCAAAAACACTATTTTCCTCCTCAGAATGACTACGTGTTGGTAAAAGACATTGAGGTTTTGTTTAACAGCTGTAAAAGGAGCTCAGCGGGATATGTTAAGTAGTCTGTGCCGTGACTCAGAGGAGCTGGAGAGCAAGGGGTGAAGGGAGTTTCTGGCCCCAGTGGACAGGTGGAGGTAAGTTGAGAGCCGTACCACCCAAGGGGAGGATGAACTTGAGACGTGTCCCTCACCGTCCTGTCGAGTTGGAGGTCAGCAGACTGCCTTCGCTGATCAGCCAATCCGCCCCAATCAGAGGCCAAGGCTACCCCTTTTTCACCAGATGAAGTGGAACCAACCACGAGGCCAGGTCAGTCACAATTAGGACTCATAAAATATAATCAAAACCTCAAAAGCCGGGCTGCAGTAACTCGGGTGGTCAGAGGAAGAACAGAGAAGATCTTTGTACGGCGAGAAATATTACTCATGCGTTAAACAGACACACCTTGTTCCAATGACTGAGATGTGTCTCTCACTCTTTCCATCACAAGTGAACTCACCGTCTTCGCCAGCTGGAATCCCCTCACATTGATACTTACATTTTTTGGGGTATAAATTTACATCACAAGTATACACTGGTGAAAGGGAGAATATGTATACACTTCAAGTCTTCAATTGATCAATGTTATGATATATTCACTAAGAGTTAAGGATGTGAAGATAACTGTCTGAAATCACACAGGTTGTTTGTTTTTCCACGAGCATCTCTATCTTAGGTTATTGTTTAGTTTTTTTCCGAAATCCGGTAATTAAGGCAGCCGCAAATGTGTATTTCTGTTGTCTGAGGCCTTAGGCCAGGATTAGCAGTATTTAGCATTGTAGAACGTACCCCCCCCCCACTCTCCAATAGGATAAATGAAAACAGGGTAAGAAGGAGAAAAAGAGCATGTGGTCTTATAACCCACACAGTGAAATTGCAGACATTTTGTAAGCATGTGTTATATACAGTAGGTCAAAAGTTCTGATGTCATACAAACCTAATGGGCAGGGCAGTACGCTTTTGCTATATAAATGTGAATTCATTACTCGTTTATAGACGAAAGTCAACATGAATATCAGACACACTAATCATTTGCTGGCACATTTTGACCTAGAAACCAAGGAATGGATATATGTATTGGCCATTTTAAATGTGTAGCGTGCCTAGAGTGTCTGCCCCTCCCTTTAGGAATAATGTCAGCTCTCATCACTGAGTCTAAGATTAGCTAGACTTTGGCCAACTAACGTTAACTATCTGATCCGAGCTAGCACATAACATTCTGAGAATCATATGTTTCTCAGAGCGTGGTGAGAGAATGGCTTTCCTGTGGTTGTTTTGCATACAACCTTCCCACAACTTTCTAGGAATGGTGCAGGATAGTTGCTTGGCTTTGGAACATTCTAAGGAACTTGACAAAAAAACATTATTTTTATTACTTTAACAGAATGTTTCCCAAAAGTTCAGACATGGTTACATTTAATTAAAATGTAGGTAATGTTCTAGGAACAATCTCCAACTGGTTTGATATTGGGAATGTTCTTAATTAGTTCAGAGAATGCTAAGACACAACATTCTTCTGTGGGAATTTCAGTACTTCAGCATAACGTTTCCTAGAGGTTTCCTCATGGTTCTATTTAAAGTCATGTTCTCAAATTGTTCCAAGACTGTTTAGGAAAAACGTTCTTCTGTGGGCATTTCAGCACTTCAGCATAACGGTTCCTACAGGTTTCCTCATGGTCCTATTTCAAGTCACGTTCTATATTTTTTTCAGAGAAAGTTCAAACTTTCCAATAAAAACCACAGGGAAACTTTTGTGACGTTCATACAACGTTATAACAATTCTAAGAAAACGTTCCATAACAAAACTACAAGAAAACGTTTGTAACATTCAGAAAACATACTAAGAATGTTATTTAAAAACATATACATTCCATTCTCAACACCAACAAAACTCTTTCTATCCTCTATCTTGCTAAATGTGTGGAGGTGTGTTGGCCACACCTGATCTTAATGAGTGCTTGTTTCCTTTGAAATGGGGTCTGTTTGAATTGACAAAAACGAACATCTTTGTATGCATAACAAAAATAACATTGCCTGGTAGCTCCATCATAGTTGTGCAGTGGACTAATTCCATGGTTAGAGAACAGAATATTATAGGTTTGAATCTCACTGATGCCGTGTCACAATTGAAAAGCAATGTGTTTCCCTGATTAATTCCCTAGGAAATATATTTCCATGTGTCCTATCTGCGCTTATACTTTTTTAAAAGTTAACCCAAAATAAGCTTGCAGTGTTATTAAAAGTCTTATTGGGCCTGTGTGGACACAGTTGGTAGAGCATGGCACTTGCAATACCAGGGTTGTGGGTTTGATTTCCACGGGGGACCGGTACGCATGAAAATGTATGCACTCACTGATGTAATTCGCTCTGGATAAGAGTGTCTGCTAAATTACGAAAATGTTATTAAAACATTGAATCAAAGTTTTAAGGGTCCTCAGCGCATAAATAAAACATCACAGGAAAACTGTCAAGGAACCAGAGTAAAACATCCTCTCAACCTCCCTGCAACCTAAAAAATAAGCATTCCCAGAACAGGCATATTTTTTACTTCTGTTCTCAGAATGTTTAAGAATGTTACATTTTACTGGAAACATATGGCTTCTTTCCCACAACCAATTGGAAACCAAAAACATACGTTCCCACAACTTCCAAGGAACCAAATGTGCTAGCTGGGATATCACTTCTTCAACCTTTACAACGTAAAGACTGATTGAAGCTAAAAAGGGATTTACAATTTCCTATTTTATTTAATCAAAGCCAACTCACATACAACTCAAACACGTAACCTTTACTCAACATAACAATTTTCTTCTTACACCTGGTTGGGTTGTCGGCTTGACACAAAAATTGACGGATGATGCCAAAAGGTATTTGGAAACGCCTTGGGTTTTTGACACTCATTACGTTGGGATTACAAGGAGACGTCAGGCTTGAACATATTTCTCATTTCTAAAGTATACCTCGAACAAAGATTTACATTATAGGCCAGGAATCCTCAGGCACCCACCAGGCCTTGTTTACCCAGGGCACTGCCCATGGGTGACATCTCAACTCCTAACGTTATTAAACCTGCCTATCATCTGTCAGGTCCCATCCTCAACTCAACAACAAACAAACCGTGAGCTGTCGACGTATGACCGACCTGCGACATGAACCTTTCATAAGTTTACACACAATAGACTAACGTACACTTCAGAGGAAATCTGTAGTGTGCATAGACAGTGGCTTTGAACGCTGATCAAGGGATCATTTTTTATTTAGCTGGTAATTAGGTTGATTAGCTTGTAACGGGAATATATTGCATCACAGAGAGTATATTGACTTATTTTCTATTTCCATGTAGTGGGTCCTACAAATGAAACTCCTGGGCCAAAGAAAATGTACTCTCGGACGACAACATAGCAGATACTAGCAGATACAGATAGCAGATAAAGAGAACGACGATGTATCCAGCTTGGTTCAGGTATATATTAGTGCATTTCAAACCATGGCTGCTGAGGGTCTGTATGTGGTAGTGATGTGAGATCTCTGTGACATAGTTGAATGAGAAAGGCCCCCCCTCCTGTGTCTGTGTCTTCAAGACTCCTGCTCCCCTCAGAAGGTAGGATATTGATGCAGATTTGTTACATTCTTTCCCCAAGTTCGCCTGCAACTAACCACCGCGTTTTACTTTCTTGTTTTTCTTGTTCTCCGCCCTTTTGAACTGCGGAAATGCCACAAAGAGCAGGAATATCTGCCCAGGGGTCAGTGGTTGGACGACGGGGGAGGGGGATCTTGCTCGGCTGGAGGTGGGGCACTGAGTCGCTCATCTGCCTGGAGTTCTGAGATGGATGGGAAATGGAGGGAGGAGGAGTGTGGGAGTTTAGGCAGCGCTAGACCTTGGTATGCCCTGATGGTCACGTACAATCACAGGGAGCTGATAGAGCAGGTCATATGTGACCAGGAATGAACGGGAATTAATTATCTTAAGGAACAAGGGAGGGTGCTGACTGAGACCAGGCCTAATGCAGCACCTATACTTCAGACAGGGTTCTAATAGGACCATTTAGGACTTGTTATTTATGTCCATTTACAATTCATGGTTGTTATGTTAATTTAGAATCTGCAATTGAAAGTAAACTCTAACTTCACATATTTTATCCTAGTGATTAAATAATGGACCTCTACTGCCTTCTGGTTGTACGCATGTGTCAAATAATGGAATAATGGAAAACATATACAAAATCGTACCGTTTAAGTCAGCCTGATGGATTTAGGCACCATGGTATTAAAAAGGCTTTTATGACTCTTCATTGTATGATACAGTGTATCATCTCTGTCCAAATGTTCAAATAGTCAAATCAGGGAATGTGTGTAGAAAGCTGATGGGAAATATTTAAGAGACTAGTAGCTGTGACTTTTTACTGGGTGGATGTGTTTCGTAAATAAGATGTGCATTTTGGGCCGTAACCAATGCGTTGAAATGACTATTGTGCAAAATGACTTGCATATCACAGTTTCAGAAATTGGGACAGTCCCATTTGTTTTATTCCCCATCTGTTCTAAATAGTTTCACTTATATAAATGCATGAAACCTGGCCGTATCGTGAACCTGCTAAGGTATGAGAGTGAGTGTGTCTGAGGTTAAGTTTATTTCCCCTCATACACTCCTCCACCTTAGCAATGTCATAAGCTATTTTCTGCTCCACTGCAAATCCTAATTGATCGCTCTCAATCTTAGCTTTACATTACATGGGGAGATGACATCTTTTGATACCGATAATTTCGTGCAGCTCTTGCCGCCTAATGTTGTTTTGCCAGCTTGACAGTAAAACACTGTCTAGACAAAAGCAGATGTACACATAAACACAGAGTGGATACATGTTTAGACCGTCATTATTTGAATTCAAAACATTTTCAGGCTGACTTACCTCGAGGAGAGAGTGCCAGTCATTGTTGCATTGCGCTTCAGGCAAATGTTCTGTGAAGGCCTCTTTGCGCTTTCCTCTTCCAAGCGTAATGCTCACATGCTTCAGGGGAGTAAGTCAGATGTGAAGATACAATAGTGTAATTTGTGAGATAAAGTAGAGATAAGGCCTTGCTGTCAATCCTTTTGCACCTAGGACTGTAGCAGTGGATTCTGTATGTATCCTATCCATTGACTGTTGTACTTTTGGAGCTCAATGTCACCTTTTGCCTCATTGATGAAGCAGGGACCTTTTTTGTTCATATTCACCTGTCAATCGAAACAAATATTAGCAGTCATTGTAGTACAAGGGAAAGTTCTGTCGAAAATAAAGAGGTCGGTGTGTTGCGCAGAAAGGTACTGTGTGATGCGGACATACCCGTAGGAATTTGGATTGATTTACCCTCATCGTGGCAGCACTCTCTTTTAACAGCACAATTATAACACCAGCGTACAGCAGTCACTATCGTGCTTTATTGCCGCTCATTCTTTCAGGGTACAACAGCAGCAACCCAGCAGGCCCAGGCCCAGTGCCCGAACCCCTAGTCCTTTCCTGCCTCCTTCTCCTCTCACAAGTTGTCCTCGAGCGCTTACTAATAAACAACAGGTCAGCACCTGTGACGGCAGGTGATTTATTTGACCCTAAACAGCCATGAAGAGAGGGAGGGGCATAGAGCCAGCAGACACACTAGCTAGCTGCAGCCCTGGAGGCCTGGAAGTCAACGCCCCCACAGTAAACCACTTACCTCTTACTTCGTTCTGCTTCTCATGTGACTGTTTTCTTTATTTCCTCAGCTAAAAGATGGCTGAATCATTGCCTGTTATCCCCATGAGGTCATAAAAAGCCAGAGGATGATATAATCATGTCTATCGAGGGGGTGCGGTTGGCTGATGTCCCCAGCGTGTGACGTCACTGAACGTGGGTCCGGCCCCCTATTTGGCTCAAGACCACGGGCTTTAGGCCCCCTTGCAGGGAACAGCGGGCCACCATGCTGCAGATCAATGGCAGAGGATTATCGCATGTTACCCCTGCGTCTGTCCATTGGATTGAGCTGATCAGACAACGCACAGTGCAGGATGTTGTCCAAGGACCTAACGAGAGTAGAATTATTGAGTAACAGGAAATTGAAAAAATTCCTGCAATGCAGATCAAAGCAATTCTGTCGCAATCTGGCCCCTCTCTGAACTCCAGCCACTGAGGTTTATTTTTTGTTGTTTTAATATGGGGACTATTGGTGTTTCAGACACTGCAGTACAGGCATGATGCTCTCATGTTGGTTTCCAGTCAGCAAATATCTTGTTTGCTATTAGTTAATAGAGTGCTCAATCAGTTTGAGCTCTGCAGCTGTATTCTCTACCATAATAAATATGTTACACTGTGTGGAGCCCAGGCTTCAAGTTACATTAGTTAAGCCTTATAATCAGAATAACTATCTGTATAGTGAGCAATGGGGGGGGGATAGTGTTCAAATACGCTGTCCCAAGTCAGCTTAGTATTAAATGCTAACATGGCACTGGTTTTGGCTGTGTTAGCCGTCTAATAGTTTTTAACACATGGAACATTTGGAAGTCAGCTAGTGCAGTGAGAGGAACAATTACTACTAGAGCAAGACTACTAATAGTCTGGCCTAATGGTCTCGCTAAGGTAATTGTAAGGGTAATGGCAATGTAAGTACCTTTTTTTGTATTAAAACAGGGCCTTCCCTACAGCAGCATATTAATACATGTGAAGTCATGCAGAACTATTACCTGGGTGTTGGGACGTTAACCACCATCACATAACCGTCCAGAGTTAAAAACATGAATAGTAACGTATTCATACAGTAAGTTACCGGCCAATGTCATTTCAAAGTGAAACTAGCACAGCCCAAAGAGACCACAGAGGGAGGCACAGTGGCTGTTAAGGTTGTGGTGATTACCTGAACAAGTAAGCTAAGCAAACATTGATATGTCAAAGCAAGTCTGTCGCGGTCCAGCTTTAAGCAGCTGTAGATGAAAAGTGAAGGGAGGTATCAAGCAGGTGGCCACACGGCCGCCAACCCGCCAGAACCTTGAGACTCAGTAACCCAGACGTGGACTAGTGCTAAATGAGTGTGTAAAATATGACCAAACAGAGGAAAAATTACAGGTGCTTTACTTTAATATTTCAACCGCATGTGGGAATGTTTAACACGGCACTGTTAATGTGGCCCCGCCTGGCTCTTCTCGATAACAGGACTGCTAGAGCGGGAGCGGGGGAGGTCACTGGGTGGCTGAGAACATTTATGCCCATTAGTCAAATGCCATTTGCGGGTTTGTTAAAACTTCAACAAGACTTGAGAGCCGTGCTGTTCTGTGGGGTTTGTGAATCACTCCTTTTTCTCTATGAGCTTTATTGTGTCACGGCTCTGGGGGCTGCACAGGTAATGAGGCAGGACTTGAAAACACATCTAGTCATGGATACTACCACCGTATAGCAGACGTACTGAATACTGACTGAACACCATTTCTGTTTTTGGGCTCCATTCACTTATACTGTATGGTTATGAATCAACCACACTTGACTGTTTCTGCTTATTCAAATATACACCCGAGCAAATCTCTCACACAGAGGATATGTTGTGACCCGGTGGTTCTTTCAATGATTCACATATCAAAGCTGGGTAAAAAAAATATATATATACATATATAAAATAGATACCACTGATGAACTACCCTTCACCTGCTATAACTGACCCAAATAAGTGATCTAGTGGGTCCAAAGAAGTGATCTGGTCAAACCCCTATCTGACCGTCCCAAAAAATGTATCTGATCGTCCCAAGATGTGATCTGGGACGCAACCCCTGATGGTCCAAAAACGGAAACAGGAAGTCCAATAAAGTTATATGAGAAAGAGTCCAAGTAAGTTAACTTCTTCGAGATAGGGGGCGCTCTTTTAATTTTTGGATAAAAAACGTTCCCGTTTTAAACAAGATATTTTGTCACGAAAAGATGCTCAACTATGCATGTAATTGACAGCTTTGGAAAGAAAAAACTCTGACGTTTCCAAAACTGCAAAGATATTATCTGTGAGTACCCCAGAACTAATGCTACAGGCGAAACCAAGATGAAGTTTCATACAGGAAATGCCCCAGATTCTGAAGGCGCTGTGTTCCAATGTCTAATTATATGGCTGTGAATGCGTCAGGAATGAGCCTGCCCTTTGTGTCGTTTCTCCAAGGTGTCTGCAGCATTGTGACGTATTTGTAGGCATATCATTGGAAGATTGACCATAAGAGACTACATTTACCAGGTGTCCCGCCCGGTGTCCTGTGTCGAAATTATTGCGTAATCTTTAGGTCCATGCGCGTTCCATTTCTTCAGAAGAGAAAGTCAACTGCCACGATGGATTTATCGCCGATAGATATGTGAAAAACACCTTGAGGATTGATTCTAAACATCGGTTTGCCATGTTTCTGTCGATATTATGGAGTTAATTTGGAAAAGTTTGTGTTTTAATGACTTAATTTTCGTTTTTTTTCTTACCCAAACGTGATGAAGAAAACGGAGCGATTTGTCAACACAAATAATATTTTTGTAAAAACTGAACATTTGCTATCTAACTGAGAGTCTCCTCATTGAAAACATCTGAAGTTCTTCAAAGTTAAATGATTTTATTTTAATGTTTTTCTGGTTTTTGTGAAAATGTTGCCTGCTGAATGCTAACGCTAAATGCTACGCTAGCTATCAATACTGTTACACAAATGCTTGTTTTGCTATGGTTGAGAAGCATATTTTTGAAAATCTGAGATGACAGTGTTGTTAACAAAAATCTAAGCTTGAGAGCTAGCATATTGATTTCATTTCATTTGCGATTTTCATGAATAGTTAACGTTGCGTTATGGTAATGAGCTTGAGGCTGTATTCACGATCCCGGATCCGGGATGGCTCGTCGCAACAGGTTAACATCAGGTCCAAGGATGCAATTCTATCCATGAAGGGGATCACATTGGCTTGGGATAAATATTGTGATCATGGCATATCCTCCAAAAAGCACCACGCTACAATATCTTACGCATTCTAAACATCCAAGAAAAAAGCTATTGTTAGAATTTTGACAAGCCGATTGAGTCATATAAGTTATAATTCAATGATTCTAGTAGTATTCAAATAAGACATCCGAGATAAGTCGAAAAGGCATCCCATACAGGATACTCACACAGAATGAACTCCGGCAGTGCTCAACTTTCTTCTCAAATATTACACAGAGGTAACCTGCAGTCATTTTTTCTCTCTCTTTCACTAGAGTAGGGAATTGATTGGAGTGTGTTTTTGTTGTTGTTTGAAGAGTGTAAATCTGCCAGTTCTGAGGCTCTTTCATTCACCCTCTTTGCTCACCTGAGGGATGGTTCAAAGGGTGACTCTCTGACATGGTGTGTGATCACTCTATCCTTTATCTGCCTCCCCACATTAGCACGTAAATAAGTCTGCTCTTTGGGTTCGTACGAGCTGCAGCGTGCTCAGTGCAAACAGGAGCTGCGCCGTTATCATTATTGGACAGATTTCTGACATTCTAACACTTCAGTTTCATTAGCATTCAAACGGGCTGTGTATTTGACACTGTTTATGTTTAGAGGATTTTTGGTATGCTAAGTTTCTTAAGTAAATGCACCTCAGTTGATATGACTAGAATGAGTTTTCATGGGTGTGCAGCCCTCTATTAAAGTACAATTGCTTCAAACAATACTCAATAAAATCTATATTACACCAGTGTTCTACTCCTGAGATTCTGAAATGAATATGTTTTTTAGGCCATATTACAGCTAATGCTATTTCTAACGGGTCTGTTTTAGTAGCGTGCGTGCCCAGGCCTGCGGTGGGGTGACTGCGAGGTCCTGAAACGCCATTGTGATTCAAGCGGAGCTTATCACATGGAAGAGAACTGGCAGCCTCTTAGAAGGTATTATACGTGCTCTCGCTCTCTTTCCTTCTGTCTGACAGGAGTCCTTGGGATGAAAGGGAAAAAAGCACTGGAAAAAGAGACATCGTTTCCCCACATGGAGAAGTCTTTGTTTCTATTCTCTCCATCCCAAGTCTCTCCAGGAATCCTCATTTCCGCCATTCACCCACCTATCCATAGATAAAAGATGGCTGAAGGGGGGGTATTTTCTCAATGGGGACAGCTTGTAACCAGTCTGCAGAAGGGGAGTTCCACAAAGCCCAAGAGTGAGTGGAGGTTGGAACCCAGCTTTCAGACCTCTTTGAATTTGTTCGCACTGTATAGGGATGTTGGCTATAGAGGAATTTTCAAGCAGTCTAATCAGACAGTTAGCTGCAGACAGGTGCCTTGGCTGAGGCCTGATGAAAAGAAGAAACTAAATAAATCTGGATTGCTGCACTCATATGAAAACTGATAATGGAAGGGGGTGATGATACCACAATGTCTATGAGTCCATTTCAATCCAGGACCCCCCTTTTTATCCCTGCGTTGGTTTGTTCAGGGCTCTACTAATTAAGCCTGTGTTCTTTTGGGGGGTGGCGCTTGGTTATGTCCTGGTTCAGAGAATGCCAGACTTGGCAGCTGGTGTTCCTAAAGCGGGTGCTTGGCATTAAGACGAGGGAGGGGAGAGTCCATGCCAGTCCCTGGGGAGTGGGAGGTGTTAACTTCTAATGGCTTTCTCTGCCACAGCCCTGACATCTGCAGGGCTCCCAGAAAAGAGAGAGAGAGGTTTTTGAAAAATTAATGGAGCTGAATGCATCTCACAGCGAAGAGAGGGCTGGATTAATCAGCACATTAAGGGCTAGAAATAATTATGGGAGCTGACAAGGTGCAGAGGTGCCAGTGCCAGCTCCTTTCAGGAATGCATTTTAAAAAGCAGTTTAAAAAGCCTTCAGATGTTGGCATTATCTTGCGTGACCAAATTAGGGGCAAATGAGAAAAGTTTATCTGGCATTTTGGAGTATTGGAAGAGCTTAGGCTTTCTAAATTATACAGTGTGTGTGTGTGTGTGCGCGCGAGCGTGCGTGCGTGTGTGTGTGTGTGTGTGTGTGTGTGTGTGTGTGTGTGTGTGTGTGTGTGTGTGTGTGTGTGTGTGTGTGTGTGTGGAATGGGGGAAGGGATGTCGGCACAGAGAATTGTGTATAAATCCTATTTCCCTGAAATAGAAAAACATAGGTTTCAGTAGATTAAAAGTGGGTGGTTTGTTTTTCTCTGAGGGTCGGTATAAAACTTAAAGGAGGATTAATTCAAATGGGTGCTTGAAACTATCATACTATTTGTACAAATGAAAAGTAGATGTCTTAACACCCAGAAAGAGCCAGACGGTAAACTGATTATAGTTGACCACCCATGAAAAGCATGAAGAGGGGAAAAAAGAAATGATTTAATAACCAGCATGTTTTTCTGCCTTTCAGGATTAATCTCCTATAATTTTTCCAGGAAAGTGATTGGGCATGTGTTCTGCCTGTCACTGACACTTCTCATTTGTGTGATGATGGCTGTTTCCATCTAAACAGAATCAAGGTGATGTACACCATGTCATTGATAAGACAGTGAAATATCAAACTTTAAGGTATTGGCATAATTTTTATATTATTGGATCGCATCGCTTAGCTTCCTTTATTTGTCACAGTGGTGAGCATTAGTTGAGAAACAGCTGTTACAATATCTCTCAGTCCTCTTGGTCCCCTCTATAATCAGGGACCTGTGCTATTGGGGTGACAGGGTAGCCTAGTGGTTAGAGTGTTGGACTGGTAACTGAAAGGTTCAAATCCTTGTGCTGTCAAGGTACAAATCTCTTGTTCTGCCCCTGAACAAGGCAGTTAACCCGCTGTCATTGAAAATAAGAATTTGTTCTTAACTGACTTGCCTAGTTAAATGAAGGTTAAAAAAACATGTAACCCTCTATCTGCAAAATCCAACACATTGTATATCAATCAATGTTTTTCAGTGTTGTGAATAGGGTTGCACATTTTGGGGGATATTCAGAGATGGAAACTTTCCGTCGGAATTAATGGAAATATATGGGAATAAACAGAAATATATGGGAATTAATATATATACCATTTAAATGTAGATGTTTTTTGCATTGGATATATTTACCATGTCATATGGAGACAGAAACGTTTTTTTTTCATAAGTAGACATAATTGCAAATTATTAAATCCTTCCAATAGAAATAAAAAAACTATTTTGTTACGAATTGAACTTGAACTAAATGAGTTGACTCTTCACATGAGATGATTTCACTGAACAACAAAAGGGAATTTTGAATGATCCCTAATGATCCATCGCATTTCCCAAAAACCTTTTCAACATACATCTGTAAAATGATAGTCTACAAACTTAAGCTTTGGTTGTCTTCCTCTTAGGCTTCCATGTCTTCTCCCTGGACCTCCTCAATGTCCATCTCTTGAACATCAGACTATGAGGCCTCATCTTCACTGTCACTTTCCAACCTTGTTGAGGATGGCTCGGTGTCCTTGATGGCCACCAATTTTTCAACCCTTGTATTGGTCAGCCTGTTGATGTTGGTGGGATTTGGAGGATGATGGAGGCAACAGGGGAAAGAGCCTCAGATCCACAAAGTCCCTTCCACCAGGTGGCTGATGAGATATGTTGGTATGACTGCCATATTGCATCTCCATCCCAAAGCCCTTGCTTGGAAGTGTACTTGACCAGACTTCTAAGAACCTTGCCCTCATCCAGGCCAAGGTGGCGAGACACGGTAGTGATGACACCATGGGCCTTGTTGATCTCTGAACCAGACAGGATGCTCTTGCCAGCATACTTGGGGTCCAACATGTACGCTAGGGCGTGTATGGGCTTCAGACAGAAGTCTTCACACTTTTTGATGTATTTCCGAACTGCAGTTTTCTCTGCTTGGAGCAACAGTGACTTGGGCAGGGCAGTACGGATTTCTTCTCTTACATCTGCAATCAGAGTCTGAACATCAGACAGGATGGCATTGTCTCCCTCAATCCGATCAACGGCTACTGCTATAGGTTTCAGGAGTTTCAGGCTGCTTTACCGCTCTCTCCCAAAATACATCATCCAGGAGGATCCTCTTGATGGGGCTGTCCATATCAGCAGACTGTGATATGGCCATTTCTCGGAGAGACTCCTTCCCATCCAGGAGACTGTCAAACATGATGACAACACCACCCCAACAGGTGTTACTGGACAGCTTCAATGTGGTGCTCTTATTCTTCTCACTTTGCTTGGTGAGGTAGATTGCTGCTATATCTTGATGACCCTTCACATATCTAACCATTTCCTTGGCTCTCTTGTAGAGTGTATCCATTGTTTTCAGTGCCATGATGTCCTTGAGGAGCAGATTCAATGCATGAGCAGCACAGCCAATGGGCGTGATGTGAGGGTAGGACTCTTCCACTTTAGGCCAAGAAGCCTTCATGTTCGCAGCATTGTCTGTCACCAGTGCAAATACCTTCTGTGGTCCAAGGTCATTGATGACTGACTTCAGCTCATCTGCAATGTAGAAACCGGTGTGTCTGTTGTTCCTTATGTCTGTGCTCTTGTAGAATACCGGTTGAGGGGTGGAGATGATGTAGTTCATTATTCCTTGCCCATGAACATTTGACCACCCATCAGAGAGGATTGCAATACAGTCTGCTTTCTCTATGATTTGCTTGACCTTCACTTGAACTCTGTTGAACTCTGCATCCAGCAAATTAGGAGATAAAGCATGTCTGGTTGGAGGGGTGTATGCTGGGTGAAGAACAGTCAGAAATCTATTCCAATACACATTGCCTGTGAGCATCAGAGGTGAACCAGTTTCACACACAGCTCGAGCAAGACATTCATTAGCATTTCTCTGACTACGTTCCTCCATTGAGTCAAAAAACCTTCTGATTCCAGGAGGACCACGAGCTGTTGCTATCAATAAGGTGTCGGATTCATCATTTTCACCTCGAATAGAAGTAGAGGGACTTTTGTCAGAGGTTGCTTGTTGTGAGGGCTGAGGGAACTTTATGCACTTGGTCAGATGATTCTGCATCTTTGTTGCATTCTTCACATGTGATTTGGCACAGTATTTGCAAATGTACACAGCTTTTCCTTCTACATTAGCAGCAGTGAAATGTCTCCACACATCAGATAGTGCCCGTGACATTTTCCTACAAAGATCAGAAAAAATTAGTTTTAAAAAACCAAATACAATTCCATGTACAGATAAATAGTTAAGCAGTTCGATTAAACAACACCTTTGTAAGATAAATGTTTTAAAAGGAAACATGTATGGTGAATTAACACTCCTCAGTTAGTAGGTTCAAGCCAGCTAAAACCCACATGGTAGCAAAAACTAACTAGCAGAAATTGTTAACAGGTTATAAATGATTTAAACACACTTTGCTGTAGGCTACTATTTACTAGTTAACAAAAAATCATGCATGTCGTATAAAATATATTCACCCCACCCAGTATTGTAATCAAAACTTACCAGAAAGCATGTAGTCCTTGGCTCAGACAGTGTAGTAGATTTGGCTCAATTGCATCTCATTAGTGTGCAACATCTTGAGAATCAGCTGTACGTGTGATGGAAGAATGCACTGTGCATGCAGAGGGTTGCAATTCCCTTTCATTGGGGATAGTTTAACCAAAATATGCCACAAGACCTAGAATTGCCTTATGTGTATACCACAAAAAAAGGTTCACTGTTATAAGCTAACATTTTTGAAGAATTTAAGAAAAATTCCCCAAATATCCGGGCTTAACTTCCCATGGAAAATGTCTGTATAAATTCCGGAAATTTACCCGTAAAGTTTCCGACCCTTTGCAACCCTAGGTGTGAATCAGAAAATCAGACCTAAACAAACATCTGACCTTCATAAACCCGTTTCTTGCTGGATTGTTCTCAGTGTTAGAGAACTATGAAGTACGAAATGGCATGGATTGCTTGTTACAACTCAATTTCTCTCAAACTGACGAGATAATGTATTTCCGTTACTCATAGAGAGATGCAAATCCCTTTTCACCTCTATCATCAACAAAGCTATGAGAGGTCAATGATGTAACACTCACTACGTGTTGTCATTTTTGAATGAACTGAAGAAATACAACTTGTACTGCATGCATTTAGAATATGCCTGAATTGATTACAGGTCATGATGTTTACATCGTTATAACAATATGAAAACAATAGCTTTGAAGAGGGCCAGTGAAAGACATCAAAAGATGAATGCTTGTGTGGAATGCCAAACGTTTGACTGGACGATTGATCTTCAAAGGCCCTGGATCAGATATGCAACTGTAAGGTTCTGTATTTATTTTCATAGACAACCTTGTGTTCTGTTTCGTTGTGTTCTTGAACGTAGCCCTGTTTCGTTGTGTTCTTGAACGTAGCCCTGTTTCTTTGTGTTCTTGAACGTAGCCCTGTTTCGTTGTGTTCTTGAACGTAGCCCTGTTTCTTTGTGTTCTTGAACGTAGCCCTGTTTCGTTGTGTTCTTGAACGTAGCCCTGTTTCTTTGTGTTCTTGAACGTAGCCCTGTTTCGTTGTGTTCTTGAACGTAGCCCTGTTTCTTTGTGTTCTTGAACGTAGCCCTGTCTTTCAATTTTTGTTCATTGATTTCACCTGTGTTAGTAATTCACATTGCACATTCTTCCACTGCAAATCTACCATTCCAGTGTTTTACTTGCTATATTGTATTTACTTCGCCACCATGGCCTATTTATTGCCTTTTCCTCCCTTATCTCACCTCATTTGCTCACATTGTATATAGACTTATTTTTGTACTGTATTATTGACTGTATGTTTGTTTTACTCCATGTGTAACTCTGTGTTGTTGTATGTGTCGAACTGCTTTGCTTTATCTTGGCCAGGTCACAATTGTAAATGAGAACTTGTTCTCAACTTGCCTACTTGGTTAAATAAAGGTGAGATAAATAAATCAAATAAAAAATTCACCTGATCTCATCAGCTCCTTATTTAGTTCAGTTCATTCTGTTTGTGGGCTTGTGAAGTATTGTTTGTTTTGACTCTACTAAGCCTTTTCCTAGCTCGTTTGTGAGAACCAGTTATAGCCTTCAGTCCTAGTTTTAATTCACCTGCCTGTTTGCCTACCTGCGTATGACCATTGCCTGCCTGTGACCCCGATTCCTGCCTTCTGCGAAGGCGAAATAAACACCTGCCGTGCTCTGCGTGTGAATCTACACCTTTTTCTTCCCTGAGTATTCATTACAGTAAACTTGGATGGAGATCTCCATTATGGCTGTGATTCTATTTAAACACAACTGCTTGCCAGGTAATGTCAGCGTGCCTAAATGACCAATCTAGGCTGCGCAGTGACAGTAGAAGAGTCAAACTTTGGCCGCTGTACAAACTCTGAGAAGGAGCAATTCCATGATTCAATATTTCCAAGATAATCTTGTCATAAATAATTGCAGAAGGGGTTGGTTTTACCGGTAATTCTGCACATTATTGTCCAAAGTTGAATTCTTCTTTCTCTTACCATTCTACCCAATGTTTGTCCATGACCTTATCATTTTACACACCATGAAATTGATTCAAATAGCATGATTTACGGATGTAATCACATTTCGTAAATGTGATTTAACTAGTTCTACAGTTGTTCTATTGGAAAAGGTAATACTGAAAAGGTTCCTAAATTGAAAAAATAAATGGGAACGAAACAAGCTTAATTGCCTTGAAATGAGAGAGACTCGTAGGCTGCGTTTAGACAGGCAGCCCAAATCTGATCCCTTTTCTAATAATTGTTCAGATATTTTCACATCAGGTCTTTTTCAGAGCTGATCTGATTTGTCAAAATACCAATTAGTAAATAAAAATATCAGATTTGGGCTGCCTGTCTTACTGCAGCCATTTTATATGGTTTGGATACTAGGAGCTGTCTTTCACCAATCATAGCCTGTGGGTGTAATACTTACATTTTCACATTTGCGAAATCGGACAGGATATACATTTGCTTACATTTACCTGGAATTCAAATTTTCCCAAATCCATGTGTGCATGATTGTATTTCTCAGACCTCATCTTAGCCCTGCTGCTTGAGGGTCTTGGTCGGGTCAGAGCTTTATTCTACATTACAGAGACTAAACTAGTCTGATTCCGATTCTTTTTGTGCATTACAATGCTCATAGCAGTTATAAATACTGATGAATATGTTCTCACCTGCAGTGCTGATGGTTAGACGGTGAACATTGTTTTTCAGAGGCAGCTGGGAAAGAAAGTGTTACGAAACTTTTAACACACAAAACACTAAATCATTTAACCCAATTCCCCCTTCATCAAACAACACCATTTCTAATTGAAGCAACTTCACAAAGGGGAGTTACAAAAGAAATCCATGGCTACTCATTAAGGCCTGCCATACCTACTATGAGAACTCTGTCTGGGGGATATTGTGTACCTAGCCCAACCCCTCAGCTCTCTACGCCTGGGGGACACTTAGCCAGGGTTTGCTGTTTGAACTCACCTCTACCTCTGTAAAGATGGCTAATCAGATGAGAGAAGAAAAAATATGGCTGTTATTTATAGACCCCTTAAAGACATGTTTTTTACTGCCAACCACCTCCTCGCACGCATGCACGCACATGACCACACAGCAGTCAGTAAGTTGGTTGCTGTTCTTGTACTACTCATTTTAGGAGGAGGAGAGTACATGGGGCTCAGTTTTACTACTTCCCCTCCGGGCCGTGGTCATTGTGATGACAACAGAACAGAAGAGAACAAATGGATCCAATTGACTATATTCACCACCTGGTGTGTTAGTCGCCAGGCTTTTAATGAACTCTGAAGCCATGGCAGTGATCCTTCTTATCCCTAGTAAATGACTATTCATCCCGTTATTACACATACTTAGTCATTAGGTGATTGCAGCAATGGGAGTATTGAGCAGGGAAGAAATAGAAATCTAGATTCATTTTTTTGTTGTTGTTGCAAGTCCACACAAATGATGCCGTTTAATAGAGTCGACGTCCACTGAATGGACACCAGTATAACTGGTGCTGTGGAGTAGGTTACAGAGCAGTAACAGGTTGAATATCACAACCTCCCAATCCAACGAAGATCCATGTAACCAACTTGAGAGCAGGTTGAACTGTTCACTCACATAGCGAGTCTTGTGACGATGCATTTCATTTTGTGTTTGACATGCGATAGATCACTCGAAAAGTTGCTTGGTTCCCAAAAGGGCGACAAAAAACAGTTGATTGGGCAATTTTTTAACATTTTATTTTGACCTTTATTTAACTAGGCAAGTCAGTTAAGAACCAATTCTTATTTTCAATGACAGCCTAGGAACAGTGGGTTAACTGCCTGTTCAGGGGCAAAATGACAAATTTGTACCTTGTCAGCTCAGAGGTTTGAACTTGCAACCTTCTGGTTACTAGTCCAATGCTTTAACCACTAGGCTACCCTGCCGCCCCTATACAATCAGTATAGGCTACTCAAAAGGATTGCAATATAATGTCTGACTAAAGTGACTATGTAGGACTGAGGTCAGGGGCCATGGACTGGCACCTCTGCTGGCATCCGCCACGCAGCACTGCATCTGGCATGGGTGGCTAGGGGTGCTGATGATAGGAGGGTGGTGAGGCAATTAACCAATCACAGTCTAATTAGGGAGAGCTGAGAGAAAGACCCGCTCCTGGTATTTTTAATGAGGTAACTGCGGGAACCAGGAGGCTCAGGGATACAGACCACAATGTCGACTCACAGCCGTTTAATGACACCCCTAATCCCTGCAGGGACAGCGCCACCGCCACCGCCACACACAATTGGCTTCCCCTCCATGTGGCGATATATCCCAGCAACACGTTTTTGATCGCACCCTGTGACACCAGTTAGCAGTCCCGCAGCGTTGGACAATAGGACCTAATACACTTTTGAAAAATGACACGTGTGAATCACGAGTGTTCTTTGGGGTGGTAATTTGGTCCGTTAAAAGAACTGACCTCAATCAGACACTTCCAGATCATTCTTGTTACCATTGTCTTTCTTCAAAAGTTTAATGAGCTGAGAACTTTGACTTGTTGTGGCAGGAGGTGTAGAAGTTGTCTCGCCATCACCTACAGCCACCTAGCGTGGTGAAGCCCTGTGTTATTAGTGCATCACATGATAACTGGATTTTCTGAACAAAGATGATGTAATTGTAAAGATAACAAAAAGAAGAGCAAGCCATGGCAGCCAATGTACATTTTTTTGGTGTGTTTTCAGTGCGTGTGGATGTACTGAACTCCAAGGGCTAAGGATGCTTGTAGCAGTAATGCACTTATTTATTCATCCAATAGAAAGTGTTTAGTGTCATTCAAATAAAACTATCCTTTATTCACTTTAATACACAAGCTTGTGTGGTTTAAAAGCTATCTTAATTAACTTCAACCCAAAGCTAAACTGGTCTGTATAGTGAATAGCTTGAAACAGGCTAGCGTTTTTGCAAATAGTGTTAAATTGAATTCTAAACGTTATTCAAAGCTAATGCTTTACAAAACAGGTGGCAGACATTTATTTTTGCATAGTCATTCGGAAACTATTCAGACCCCCTCAATTTTTCCACATTTTGTTATGCTAAGTTTTATTCTAAAATGGATTCAAATAATTTTTTCCCTCATCAATCTACAGTACACACAACACCCCGTATTGACAAAGCAATTTTTTAATATATATTTTTTGCAAATATATCACATTTACATAAGTATTCAGACCCTTTACTAAGTACTTTGTTGAAGCACCTTTGGCAGTGAATACAGCCTCGAGTCTTCTTGGGTATGACGGTACAAACTTGGCACACCTGTATTTGGAGAGTTTCTCCCATTCTTCTCTGCAATTCTCTCAAGCTCTGTCAGGTTGGATGGGGAGCGTCCCTGCACAGCTATTTTCAGGTCTCTCCAGAGATGTTTGATTGGGTTCAAGTCCAGGCTCTGGCTGGAACACTCAAGGACATTTAGAGACTTGTCCTGAAGCCACTCCTGCATTTTCTTGAATGTGTGCTTAGGGTCTGTGTCCTGTTGGAAGATGAACCGGTCTGAGTGCTCTGGAGCAGTTTTTCATCAAGTATCTCTCTCTACTTTGCTCCGTTCATCTTTTCCTCGATTCTGACTAGTCTCTTAGTCCCTGCCAATGAAAAACATCCCCCACAGCATGATTCTGCCACCACCATGCTTCACCGTAGGGATAGTGCCAGGTATCCTCCAGACGTGACACTTGGCATTCAGGCCAAAGAATTAAATCTTGGTTTCATTAGACCAGAGAATCTTGTTTCTCATGGTTTGTAACAGGTTTGAAGGTAAGACCCAGGTGCAGACAATCAGGGCAGGCAGAGGTCAGTAATCCAGAGTATTGGGGTAAAGGTACAGGACGGCAGGTAGGCTTAGGGTCAGGTCAGGCAGAGGTCGGTAATCCAGAGTAGTGGGGAAAAGGGACAGGACGGTAAACAGGCTCAGGGTCAGGGCAGGCAGAGGTCGGTCATATAGAGTTGTGGGGCAAGGGTACAGGACGGTAGGCAGGGTCAGGGCAGGCAGAAAGGTCAAAACCGGGGTAAACTAGGAAACAGACACTATAGACAGGACAGGAGCAAGGGGAACAACGCTGGTAGGCCTGAATGAACAAAATAAACTGACAACAGACAAACAGAGAACACAGGTATAAATACATAAGGGATAATGGGGAAGATGGGTGACACCTGGAGGGGGGTGGAGACAATCACAAAGACAGGTGAAACAGATCAGGGTGTGACAATCCTTTAAGTGCCTTTTGGCAAACTCCAAGTGGGCTGTCACGTGGCTTTTACTGAGGAGTGGCTTCCATCTGGCCACTCTACCATAAGGGCCTGATTGGTGAAGTGCTGCAGAGATGGTTGTCCTTCTGGATTGTTCTTCCATCTCCACAGAGGAACTCTGGAGCTCTGTCAGAGTGACCATCAGGTTCTTGGTCACCTCCCTGATCAAGGCTCTTCTCCCCTGATTGCTCAGTTTGGCCGTTTTCCCAGCCCTAGGATGAGTCTTGGTGGTTCCAAACTTCTTCCATTTAAGATTGATGGAGGCCACTGTCTTCTTGGGGATCTTCAATGCTGCAGACATTTTTGCCTTGACTCAGTCCTGGTTTGGAGCTCTACGGACAATTCCTTTGACCTCATGGCTTGGTTTTTGCTCTGACATGCACTGTCAACTGTGGGGCCTTATATAGACAGGTGTGTGCCTTTCCAAATCATGTCCAATCAATTGGATTTACAACAAGTGAACTCTCATCAAGTTGTAGAAACATCTCAAGGACGATCAATGGAAACAGGATGCACCTGAGCTCAATTTCGAGTCTCATATCAAAGGGTCTGAATACTTGCGTAAAAAACCTTTCTAAAAACCTGTTTTCACGTTGTTGTCATTATGGTTTTTTTTTTTCTTTCATTTAATCCACTTTAGAATACGGCTGTAATGTAACAACATGTGGAAAAAGTGAAGGGGTCTGAGTACTTTCCGAATGCAGTGTTTATGACATGACAGCTTTTGCAAAGTGGCTTCAGTCCTGTATTTCTTCTCACATGTCTCCTACAAGTGCCTCAAGCCTCATCTAACAATGCCAACATGCATGTGTTTTAGTGCAATCATCAAAGACATTGATTCCCAAACCCCTTTTTTGTTTAGTTCTCTTGTTTATATTCTAACAGTCCCTAATTAGAATGAGTGGGAGAACTTGGATGGCTTGAATTCTTGATCCTCTCCCCAGACTCAAACTCAACAGGCCTTGGTGTGCAGAAGAACATATGGGAAAGGATTTTCAAGTATAAATTCATAAACACGAGAATCCAAAAACCGCACATTCCATTCTTGAGTTTGGTGGTCTGAAGAAGAGAGTACTTGTCGCCATCCCATTTGGCACCAACCCAATTCTGAGAAGTTATGCATTTAGCAGGGAATCTCCAAGCAAATACATAGTCATCAAGAGCGACACCTCAATATGCTTTAAGTGATCGGTTTGAACTGATCATAGTTCAGCCGAGATCTATAGACCTAAACAAGGAGGACTCAAAGCACAACCCTTTTCCAAATCAGTCAGCTTTGCCTTTGTCTGGAAAATATGCTCATTTTCCTTGTCTGGGTAATAATTTACAGATTTGTTCTCTCACAGAGAATTTTCATACTGAGATAAGTAACTACTTTAGTCTTAGCAAGACATCGGGGCTATACAGAACAAGTCTTTGTTCCTGCATATGCTCTTGTTTAGAAGCAGTTTCCTATACCTGAGATTCCAACATGTTCTATGGAAAGACCACTCTCTATTGGGGGTCAAGACTGATACCAAAGATAGCAAATGATTGAGAACAGACATATAGAACAGACACATCATATGATTTTTTTGGGGTCATTTTTTTCTTCGAGGTTCCAAGACATCTCTACAAACTGCTTCTACACTATACAGACAAACAGACAAATACCTCTTTCTCTCTCCCCTATCTCCCCTCTGTCCCCCCCCACACACACACTTCTCCTTTCTCACCATCTTTCACTCTGAGCCTCTGATCCAGATGTGCTGTGCTCCCGGCGCAGTCTGAGCTGCCAGCTGAGGCGAGAGCGTTACCCTGGCGAGGAGAGACAAGGCGAGATGAAAGAGACAGAGAGAGAGAGAGAAAGAGAGAGAGAGAGAGAGGACGGATCCTGTTCTCCCTGACGTCTTTATTGGGAATCCAGACTAGGAGCTCGTCATGAGGCTAGGAGATCCAGCCTATTGAGGCCCTCGCTCCAGGAAGCTGACCCCAAAATGTGTTTATATCCTGTTTAACATCAGAGAGGGCCCCCTGCTCACTTACTGTGTCATTACTGACACATGCCTCATGCTCGTCCCTCTTCTAAAAGTAGGTGGAAAACGCAGTGAAAATCCCTCTGAGTTTATACAGCTCATAACTAACTGTAAATTACTCTTTGTGATATTGTAATGGTCAGTGGTAGAATGTCAGTGGTAGAATGAGTGGGAGTTGAATGTATTCACTGCAGGCCAACGTGTTTGTATCAGAGTGTTTTATGATTCCAGGTACGAGGGGTTTTATCATTTTTGCCTTATCAACCCAGTGTAAGCCCATGATGATGGAACGGAGGAGTTTTTTAGTGAAGAGGCAGTCCAAGGAGGGCAAACCTCTAAGGGTGGCTCCTCATATGTCTATCCAAGAGGATTATGGGGATTTGATGTATATTCACCTATCTGAATGAAATAGAGGTCGCCGGGAATCAAATACTGTATATAAGGCAATGGGAAAGAAAAAATGCTGAGTTTGGTATGCATTTGAGAATTGTATTTTATTACATTTAATGCCTTCAGATTTAAAAAATAATAGGCCATTTTTGCATTCCTAACACAAAGGCAATTTGTATTGTATTCAAATAGAGATAGAACAAGTCAAGAGACAGGGCCATGTTCACCCACTCATCACATTCTGAATCCCTGTAGGCTTTATGCTGTGGCAGTGAGAAGTGCATATGATGAACCGCCAATGAAAACAGATATAGGGTGAAGCTCTTGCTCTCTGATGCCCCATCACTCTTGACAAATGGACCACTCGCAGAAAGCCCTTCTTTGAGTGAGTTGTAACTTTCGGCAGCCCCTCGCAGGTGTGGGTGATCTTTCATCCCCCCCCCCCCTCCCTCTTTCTTTTCCTCCCTCCTCCACCTCACCCTACTATCTCTGGCATACATCAAAAGCGAACGTACCGCCCCAGGTTCAGATTAACTCCACTCTGACAGACCAAAGGGCCTCCCCTCCTCCTGCCCCTTTTCACCTCAACTCACGCATCTCCTACAACAGGGGAAATTAGGGCTAGTTTAGCAGATCTTACAGCACCACTAAACACCGCCCCAGATCGCTGACTGATTGGCTGGCTGGCTCAATCCATTGTCCCCCTCCTTCACTTAGCTTTGCCTCTGGCCAAAAGCAGCTTCTCTAGGCCTGCTCCTATCCTCTACCATATTCTCTCTCTCTCTCTCTCCTTCTCTCTGTCAATCTCTCTCACTAACACACACACCCCCTCTTTTTCCACCCTCTCTCTCCAACTTGTCCAGAGAAAATATATAACGCAGTTTATTGTTGAGTTAACAGGCTCCACAGTGTGAATAGATAGCATCAGCTCAGAGACTTGCCATGACACAATGTTTGCTTTGTGGTTTTCCAAAGCGACAGACTCCGTTAATGTTTACTTTAATTGTGAATTAAAAGAGACCTCATGCTCTGTTTATCACAAACTGTTAGCTATTGAAAAACTTCTTAATGGGTTAGTTTTTAGCTGTTACAAATTTACCAGGACAGTTTCTGCTCTGTGTCCCCAAGTGGGCCTGATCCCCCATGATTTAAATATGTGCCTTTAAATATCCAAATGAAGATACATTTGGTTAATTTTGATATTCAGGGAGATCGTTTGAAAGTGTGTTACTCTCAATTACTATAGGAGCGCTCATGATTGTTTAGTGTGGATTAATTGCTTAAGGAGAGAGTTCCATTATAGAATTAAAACTCATCTCTTAAGACGTCTATTAAATTGTAACGACGTTTCTAATTATTACTGCCGGGGCAATTACAGATGTTCAACCTTTACCAAACGGTTAAAACCCCTTTGCTTGGGTGAGACCTATCATTCGTCTCTCTTGTCAGCTTCCTGTTTTGCTGAGCGACTCCCCTGACCTGGCAAGCCTTCAGCTCCCAAAAGCACTTTCCCTTTCCCCATTCTGAGTGAGGTCGGGAGGGCGGGGGTGGGCTAACTCAATCTGACCCATTGCTCAGGTCAGTGAGCTGCTCACTGGGTCTATCCAAACACAGAGGTTTGTTTTGCTAAATCTGTGGAAAGAAGAAGTACCCTCTTAAATCAATGCTTTGCTCACTGCACCGCACAAGCAAGGCAAAGGTTGGCACAACACTAGCCAGCTCCTGCAAGCATTCCTCTCGCCATGGAGGAAGAGAGGTTAGGATACGCAGGATACGCAATCGGGACAAATCTATCGCATTGGGTATATACAGTGTATTGATGTATATTAATTTCCATATATATTGTTTCATGTATACCAAGTCACATGTTACATTTGATTTTGTGCCTCGGCACTTACAGTACATTAACAAGAATTCACTGGTCCTGTACAAGTTCATTTATGCATGTGTGTGTATTTATTCAAATCCATAACCATTTCATAGCTACAGTGGGAGGAGATTAGATGGCACACTGCAGTGGGCCCATTGTTGCCAGATGTTGAGTTATTTCAGGTTTGACATGGGAGAGTGTATCTCTGCTGTTCAGTTGTCACTCGATCTGAAGAGGAATGTAGAAACAACACCGGTGTATTGTTCCTGTTTGAGTGAGTGTTTGTAATGGCAAGAAGAGAAATGATTTCATTACCTGGAGGAGGCATTTAAATGGCTTTGAAGTAGTTGAGAGACTTTCTGTGCCCTAAATTGCCTTGTTACGTAAAGGCCAGATGCATTTCAGATTGCAAAGGTGAATTGTCATTTAGATTGAATTTGATGGGCGGCCGAAGGCACTTTTGTGAATGAACAAAGTCTAGCGACAGGTACTTTGCGTCCACTGAGACAGTGTAATGTATTGCCCCTTTACCAGACATTGGAATGGAATTTAAATGGGACTGTGTTGTCCTGTGTCTCAAGCACATGTTTTGGGTATTTTACCTTCCAACCTGCATAAATGCCCTCAATTAGATGTTAACCTAAATAATGACATTAACAGTTGTATGCGGCTTCTGATTAACAACTGGTCACTGGTCAACGGGCTCTTGTTGTGACAGTAAACAAAGGCTTTAATTCTAGATAATGGTTTACTCCGTGCCTTGCTCAGGGAGATGCAATGGCCAGTCTCAGTTGCTTAATTATCACCCTAATTTGTATTAGTGCTGGCTATCCTCTCAGGGATAATTATGTATCTAGTGTGTGGGAGAGCTTAATGAGGTTAAACCTAAGTCTTTAAATAAAATAAGGGTTCAGCAGCCTCACTCTGGGGGGGGGGCGTCCACTCCAGTTTTGTTACTAATATTTCTTGTCTTCTTGATGTTTATAGGGCTTTTAAAGTGGTGCGAGGCATCTCCGTGAGTCCATTTTCAACATCGGGAAACAGGAGCACTAGCTACCTGAAGGCCACACGTTAAGGGCAGAAGGCCACGGGGTTGTGCTGAGCCTCTTAAAGATGACACTTCCTTTGCTAGTGGCATTTCAGGGCTCTCGCTGAGTGCACTGGCCCTACACGTGATAAAAATCAAAGAATGGTCTTATCAGATCCATGTCGTCCTCCTATATTCACTGTGCCATTGCTTCCCCCTCCTCCTGTGACATTTCCAAGGAACACAGACCACTTAGCGACGCGCAACAAAAGTCAAAGTACGGTGAAACTAATCCTGTTTGGTAGATGTTGATAGCACTGATAAGGGCTCTCGCCTGGGTCTCGATATCTGGATTTTTCACGCGTTATCATAAAAATGCAATATCTCTCTCTCTCTCTCTTTTTATCCTCTTGTATGTCAATGATACCTAACCTGTAACATACTACTCATTCATTTCCCCTTGTGATCGAACATAGTAGGCTACATGGCTAAGAATCCTCCATTTAATAACTAAAGCCCAACCACCTGGGTGCTTGGTTGCTCGGCACCTAAGTTGTTTTTGCTGAGGGTAAGGAAGGAAAACCATCTCATCTGTGACTGGGGGGATTTATTAGTGAGAAAAAGATAATTGCTACCCATAGGCCACAGAGGGTTGATTTACAACTGCTAATATTTAGGATTCCTTGAGCCGTTCTTCAGCTTCTTTATCTCCAACCCTGCCTGTGGCGCTGAGGAGAGAGGGGTCACGGTGGACGATGAGGGATGGGCTCGGCAAACTCTCCACTCAGAGACTAATGTGTGAGGAAGCAGCTAGCTTCCACACAGCAACAGTGTAGGTCAGTTCAGAGCTGACAAGCGCCTGCTGTTCTTAGCCAGCCCTGCACACAACCTGTCTAGATCTATGCCTCTCTGTTTTGGAAGGAGATACTCCCTCTTCTCCACACCAGTTTCCCTTGCAGAGTAGAAGACTACTAGAGTAGGCGGAGACCAATGTTACAATGCTCTTAACATGATGTGATATGCAGGTTAGTGTTTTTCATCATTGTTCTGGAGGCAGCTCTACAGAGTGGTCACTAGCCGGCACAGCCACAAGGTCAAACAATTGGGTTTTAAACCTGAAACTGACCTTAACCCTAACCTTAACCATGCTGCTAACCCTAATGCCTAACCCTTACCATCAATTAAGACCAAAAAGCACATTTTTGATTTCATGAATTTTTACAATATAGACAATTTAGACAAAGCTGGCCTATCTAACCATAAATTGCTCAGTTCTGCCTCCAGGACAAGAGTCATGATAATAAACGTCAATCTGCATGTGATATCAAGAATAAATATTGTGTCATACAACGTGGACTTCACGCAACATTCAAAGCCTGAGCTCTACCCAGACTCACCCTAGCCATCTCTACATTAGCACATTACCCTGTTCTCATTGGCCTGGTTCTTAACCTGCGTAACAGGTTTGAGAGTTTTTAGTGACAACATTACATTTTCCCCCGTCAGAGTAGATTATAAGAGTAGCTAGACAGCAGGTGTGCGTCTGTGTGCAAACATGCTTGTGAGTGTGTGTGTTTGTTTAAACGTTTATGTTTGTCCTCATCCAGGTCAATACTATGTTGGTAATGTTGATTATACACTGAACAAAAATATAAGCACAACATGTAAAGTGTTGGTCCCATGTTTCATGAGCTGAAATAAAAGATCCCAGAAATTTGCCAGATGCACAAAAAGCTTAATTCTCAAAAATGTTGTGCACAAATTTGTTTTCATCCCTGTTATTGAGCATTTCTCTTTTGCCAAGATAATCCATCCACCTGACAGGTGTGGCATATCAAGAAGCTGATTAAACAGCATGATCATTATACATTTGCACCTTGTGCTGGGAACAATAAAAGGCCACTCTAAAATGTGCAGTTTTGTCACACAAAAGTTTTGTTGGGAGCGTGCAATTGGCATGCTGACTGCAGGAATGTCCACCAGAGCTGTTACCAGAGAATTTAATGTTAATTTCTCGACCATAAGCAGCCTCTAATGTCGTTTTAGATCATTTGGCAGTACGTCCAACCGGCCTCACAACCACAGACCACGTGTAACCACACCAGCCCAGGACTTCCACATCTGGCTTCTTCACCTGCGGGATTGTCTGACACCAGGAACCCAGACAGCTGATGAAACTGTGGGTTGGCACAACTGAAGAATTTCTGCACAAACTGTCAGAAACCCTCTCAGGGAAGCTCACCTGCGTGCTCGTAGTCCTCACCAGGGTCTTGACCTGACTGCAGTTCGGCGTCGTAACCAACTTCAGTGGGCAAATGCTCACCTTCGATGGCTACTGGCACGCTGCAGAAGTCTGCGCTGCACGGATAAATCAACAGCCTGATCAACTCTATGCGAAGGAGATATGTTGCGCTGCATGTGACAAATGGTGGTCATATCCGATACTGACTGGTTTTCTGATCCACGCCCCTACCTTTTTTAAAAGGTTTCTGTGACCAACATATGCATTTCCATTCATATGAAATCCATAGATTAGGGCCTAATGAATTTATTTAAATTGACTGATTTCCTTATATGAACTGTAACTCAATAAACTCTTCGAAATTGTTGTATGTTGTGTTCATATTTTTGTTCCGTGTAGTACCTGAACAAAGGTACATCATTTTTGGGGGAGGGAAGCATGGTTGGAGGCGAAACAGGAAATGAAACGCCTTGGCCTGTCTGTCCATGCTTATCCTGAAGCTGACCGGGAGGCAGGAGGGCAACAGTGAGCGCGCTCAGCTGTGAGGTCATGGGTTCAAAGCCCAGGTGTTGTGCATTGCAGCAGGACACTTCCAGTCTAAACAGTGCAAATGATTCAGTGGAATGCAAAGGTGAACTCAGGATTAACAAGGCCTGGCTTAATAATAGGCCGTTTTCTTTTTACTGTATCTGTGAGAGACATCAATTTGGCACTCCCTATGTAAATATAGGTAATATGTCCCCATCTATCTCCTGTGTGGTCATTTAGTCTGTTATATTGGTGTCCTCAAAGGTAATACAGTTGGTCAGAGAAGTCCAGTAGAACCCTATATGGCAGTCAACTGCCCTCAGGCCATAAATAGCTCGAGCCATTTGTCCTGGTTTGAAATACAGAATCAAGGTTGACATAACATGCATATGTACAGTAGACCTGTATAGCGTAATAGAGTACAATAAAGTGTCTGGAATCAAATATCGTCATTTTGAAAATAATTATCAATATAGGTCTTATGAGAAACATTATTTGATTTCCAAAATGAAGATATGTGAGAGAAATGAAACGCCGATAGTCAAATAAATGTGTGTTCCCTGGAACGCACCAGCCTTTCTTTTTGATGCCATTTCCATTTATTATTTTTTTCTTTCACTCTCAGAGTTGTCACTTTGTCAGAAAAAAAATTCCTCCTGCATATCCCAGCTTTTAATAATAATCATTTTTCTGCCAGTGCCGAAACCTTATGGAGGGATAATCTGAGATAAATATGGTTAATTGAGGCCAGGTGAACTTTCTTTATCAGCACCACAGTCAACCAATCTGAAGTAAACGTGATAATTAGAATAGAGCTGTCTTCCCTGTTAGAATACTGAGTTGCCTGTCTTTCTGCTGTTCACAGGGTTCCACCCATAGTCTACCAATCTTATAATAGGAGATCACAACACACACACGTGTGTGAAACCCCTTTTACATCCTTCTTTATGATGAGTTTATATACATTGGCTATCTCGGTAAGCATCTTCATATTAATTATTCACACGCAGAAGGAAAAATGGCTGAAAAGTTCTGGATGACAATGCAGTTGCAGATGCTTAGGATTCAGTTCTTACACAATAGTGATTTAAGAAAATCAAAGTATTCCTATTCCATTACTACAGCATCCCTATTAGGAAGTCATCAGCTGACTTCCTAGTAAGGATTCCATACATAACAACCTTTCTCAGATGCCAAAAAAGTACTACAACTTTTTTTAATCTTTTGTTTTTTACAACAATCTTCTACAATCTTAACAATCTACTACAATCTACTACAAACAATCTACAACAATCTACTACAATCTTACTACAATCTTTTGTTTTTTAAAACGCTTTGATGAAACACCAGATATTAGGCAAATGGTAAACTTGTCGAAACAGTAAATCTCTCCTTTCACTCAAAGTATTTACACTGCAATATATTTACGAGAGTTTAGAGAGAGAAAAATACTGGCGTATACTCATATTGCTGTACTGCAAAGCTGCAAATTTCTCACGTCTTCTATCCCTGTAGGAAGCGTACGAGACAGCCACTAGCATTACCCCCCTCCGAACAGAAGTATGTCAACAGAATTGTCTCGGCAAGCCAAATGCTTGTAGCCCTTTGCTGCAGTCAAATGACCTAGTGGCCTCATGGGTAGAATGTTATTCATATTTTTCACAATTTCATAATTAATTAACATTAAACTAATTTAAACGCCTAAAATCCGGTGTTTCTATGTCAAACGGTTTTGTTTTATTTCAGTCTTCTGTGATGTATATAAATTGTAATGTTGGGATGCAAACTCAAAATGTAATACATTTCAACTTTACATCTGACATGGTACAAGTGTCTTCTTTTTTGAAGCTCATAACCATGTGTGTGACGTGTATACTTTTGTTTCAAAGTAGATTTGTTTCAGACTACCAAGAAACACCCTATTTTATCCCACTGAAGTAAAAGGCTGAACAAAAAAATCTTAATAGCAATGTATTTTCTTTATATTTGAGACTTGTTTTATAGAGTTTTTACCTGAAATTGCAGTAATAAGCCTGTTACGTTCTGAAATTGTCACAGTAGCTGTAACTGCTTTCTTTGGGTGAAGTAGAGGCGGACCAAAATGCAGCGTGGTGGTTATTCATGTTCTTTCATTTATAAAGAAACTACACATGAGATAACTAACAAAAACAACAAACGTGAGAAAACCTAAAACAGTCCCATCTGGTGCAAACACAAAGATAGGAACAATCACCCACAAACACAGTGAAACCCAGGCTACCTAAATATGGTTCCCAATCAGAGACAATGACTAACACCTGCCTCTGATTGAGAACCATATCAGGCCAGACATAGAAATAGACAAACAAGACATCCAACATAGAATGCCCACTCAGATCACACCCTGACCAACCAAAACATAGAAACATACAAAGCAAACTATGGTCAGTAGCGTAAAAAAAAATCTAAGAATGCTGGTTATTTGAAGGCAACAGCAAGCACGATCAACTTTCCAATGAATTAACCACATTTTCATTCACAATTAGCTTTTTGCTCATGTAATGATTTACCTGATGTTGGTCAGATAAAGTCTGGTTTGTTCTAATATAACAATTTGCTTTTATGTAAATTAATGTAAACACCATCTAGCTATGGTTTAGCTAACATTAGCCAATGTTAGCATTCCGCTAACTAGTAGGTGATAGGGCCTCATCTATGATCTGAGGAGGATGCAGAAATAATTTTGTTTATCTTGACACCTAGCTCAAATATAAAATACACTGTACGAATAAATTACTGTACTTTTATATTTGTATGAGAAAAACGACACTGGACTAGGTGCAAATTGGAAACCGCATATCCTGAGGCTGCATTTATTGTAGCTGGGGACTTTAATAAAGGAAATCTGAGGAAAACGTTACCAACATTCTATGAACACATCTCCTGTGCATCACTTGCATCACGGACTCTGGATCACTGCTACTCTCCCTTCCAGGACGGCTACAAGGCCCTCTGCCCGGCCTCACTTCGGCAAATCAGATCATGCCTCCATTCTGCTCCTCCCCACCTGAAAGCAGGAAGCACCCATGGTGAAGACTGTTCAATGTTGGTCTGACCAATCTAAACACCTTTGCCCGCTTCGAGGAAAACAAAATCAACCTACTGACACAGCCCCCGCCTCTCACGAGGACTGTGTGCTTTTGTTCTCCGTGGCCAACGTGAGTAAGTCAATTAAGCATGTTAACACTCGCAGGGCTGCCGGCCCAGATGGCACTCCAATCCGGGCCCTCAGAGCATATTCAATCTCTCCGTAATCCCAGTCTGTTGTCTCCACTTCTTTAAGATGTCCACCATTGTTCCTGTACCCAAGAAAGTGAAGGTAACTGAACTAAATGACTATCGCCCGTAGCACTCACTTCTGTCATCATGAAGTGCTTTGAGAGATTAGTTAGGGACCATATCACCTCCACCTTACCCAACACCCTAGACCCACTACAATTTCATACCGCCCCAACAGATCGACGGACGACGCTATCGCCATTGCACTGGACGCTGCCCTATCCCACCTAGACAAGCTAAATACTTATTTAAGAATACTGTTCATCGACTACAGCTCAGTCTTCAACACCATAGCGCCCTCCTAGCTCATCATTAAGCTCAGTGCAACACTACTGTAAATGTGCCCATGAAATGTGTGTGCTACCCTTTCTGGGGGCATATGTACAGTAGTGCTGCATGGTATACTGAAATTTCAGTAGTATCACAATACAATCATTTGCACATGAGATGCTCACACACAAGGATGCACGTTTTAGACAGAACACAGGGTGCAGTCACTGAAACCTGCTGCAACCTTGCTGAACCTGATAAAGAAGTGTTCCAAAAAAAATCTCATGTTGAACATTTTGTCAAATTGTAGTATTGATTTACTACCAAAGTTTCAGTATACTGTACAACACTAGTGTAAATGTGCCCTGAAAGTGTATGTGCCTCTGCCACACACTTTTCAGGGGCACGTGTTTTTACCGGTACTATCGAATGTAGCAAGGTACTGTTCTCCTGCAACAAGGAAAACATGTTTGTCCGCTTATCTTAGTTGGAAGGGAAGTAGCTACCCCTTTCTCTTCATCTCTGTGACCTTTACCTGAATATCACCCACCATCTTAACTGTGCATAATATTACCAGATCTGTGAGTTGTTTACAGACAGGCAACAACCTGTCTGTCTGCTATGGACAGCTCAGCAATGGGACCGACTGCGGCCACTGCGTTCTTGGACACACCCACCTTTTGGAACGCAACGGCCATACTGTAGCTCTTCTTCGTTAGGTTCGGCAGCCGCTGGTATCTGGTGACAATGTTTTTGATGTTGCCTGCTGAAGAAATAGAAAAGTGGAATAGAAGGGCAATATACATTGTCCATGTCATCACCACTCTACTAAAATGTTTAAATATGTGCGACTCCTCCTCGCATGCAAAAGCAATCCAGACGGCTCATCGTGTTTGACGGATTATCCTGCACTCATGGCATGTTGGGTTGCTGAATGTGGGCGTACCGTCAATGGGATATTGTGCAAGACGTGAAGATTTTTGTTTTGTTGGTATTCTATGTACTTGACAGAATAAGAAAATAAAAAATCCTAATGCATATTTGTGGAGAATCCATAAACCATATATAATATATGCAATTAAACAGACGTCATAATTTGAAATAATGTTGCCTACCTTGTTTTCATCATCCCGCCCAGTAGCTGTTTCAGAAATGCCTCAAGGTCTTCCACTCGAGCCTGGAGGATCTCTGCTTTATTCTTCCATTGAACTGGTTCATCAGCTTCCTTTTTTTCACTTGAACTGGAACAACATGAAAGAACAAACACTGAACAAAAATATAAACGCGACATGTAAAGTGTTGGTCCCAGATCCCAGAAATGTTTGATGTGCACATAAAGAGGATTTCTTTCAGATTTTGTGCACAAATTTGTTTACCTTATGGAGGATTTCTCCTTTGCCAAGTTAATCCATCCACCTGGCAGATGTGGCATATCAAGAACAGCATGATCATTACACAGGTGCACCTTGTGCTGGGGACAATAAAAGTCCACAATTCCACATTTGTCTCAAGTTTTGAGGGAACGTGCAATTGACATTCTGACTCCAGGAATGTCCACCAGAGCTGTTTCCAGATAAATTCATGTTCATTTTTCGACCATAAGCTGCCTCCTTCGTTGTTTAAGAGAATTTGGCAGTACGTACAACCGGCCTCACAACTGCAGACCAAGTGTATGGCGTCATATGGGCGAGCGGATTGCTGATGTCAACATTTTGAACAGAGTGCCCCGTGGTGGCGGTGCGATTGTGGTATGGGCAGGCACAAGATACGGACAACGAACACAGCTGCATTTTCTAGATTGCCATTTGAATGCACAGAGATACTGTGACAAGATCCTGAGGCCCATTGTCGTGCCATTCATCCACTGCAATCACCTCATATTTCATCATGATAATGCACAGCCCCATGTCGCAAGGATCAGTGCATAATTACTGGATGCTGAAAATGTCCCAGTTCTTCCATGGCCTGCATACTCACCAGACATGTCACCCGTTGAGCAGTTTGGGATGCTGTGGATCGACATGTACGACAGCGTGTTCCAGTTCCCGCCAATATCCAGCAACTAACCATTGAAGATGAGTGGGAAAACATTCCAAAGGCCACAATCAACAGTCTCTATCAGATGTGTCATGCTGCATGAAACAAATAGTGGTCACACCAGATACTGATTGGTTTTCTGATACACGCCATTACCTTTTTTCAAGGTATCAGGAACAACAGATACAAATCTGTATTCCCAGTCATGTGAAATCCATAGATTAGAGCCTAATGAATTTATTTAAATGAACTGATTTCCTTAAAGGAACTGTCAATTCTTTGAAATTGTTGCATGTTACATTTATATTTTTGTTCAGTTTAGTTAGGGGAAAAATATAGAAGGGGAAAGTTCATAATGGCAGACATTATAGATTCAAGTGGCATATTTGTTCCAGACAATCTTTATGTTTTTTTATTGACTTTTTATTAACTATAGCACCACCGAAGGGGCAATGAGTGCCAAATTTGGTCATACTAACCTACTAACCATATCTATGACTAAAAAGAGAAGGTGTTTTACAATATAACTCTTGAAAAGATATAAAGAATTCAGATACACATTTTAACAATTGTTTTTCTGAGAGATTGACCACAAGGGAGAAGAAAAGAAGGGACCAGCTACAAACAACAAAGTGTTTCTGACCCCTAACAAGACAGGATCTATCCATGGGTATTGCTGGGTTACTAGCTGAGATTTAGCCAGCTGCAATCCCACAGCATGGCCTGCCATTAAAACTGGCCTTTCTCTAAAAAAGGAAAGGGTGCTAGAAAAGGAGGAAAGGAAAGGGAGTTAGGAAAGGAGGAAAGGAAGCTCAGAAGTTACATTTTTTCAGATTTCAAGATAATTTCATATATTCTACACATTTTGTCATGGGGAAGAGAGGATTTTGTTGTTTTAAAGCTTAATTGTAGCTAGATTAATAATTTTGCATTGTATTGTTTTACACCCTCTAAACTTATTTCATGGATCCCTTGTTAAACATTTCTTTAATCTGTCTGCAATGTCATGGACGTTGGTCGCATCTATAAAATTGGAGTACGCCAATTCTACTCAAACAGTGCGCCATTTCCATTCAAAACACTACACATTTTTCCAACCTGGCCCTTTGCATGCCTCAGATATAATGGATTGTTTGGTTAAAATACTTATTTAAATGATTTATGTCAAACAGAATAAAAAACTTTACATGTATATTGAAAAACTGTCTTCAGAAGAAACGTCGGCTGAAAGGAAAAATGAAAAGCAAGAAATGGGGACGGAAGATGAAGATGGTGTTTTAACAGTTGCCAGACAACTTAATCGGGTAAATCATTGTTAGCTAGTGTTGGTGGTAGCCTATGAATCAACTGGAAGCAAATGTTTAGTAATATGTATTAATGCAGTAGCGGCTGTTTTTTTTACTGAGTAGCTTATAATTCTCATTCCTATGTTGGTACAGCCTACTCGGACCCGGGTTGCCAGGTCAGGAGACAAACCCACAAAGTTATTAGATTTGACACATCCTTGGAAATGTCTGATCATTTTATCATGAGATCAGCATGGGTTTTTGATGAGCGAGCTTTTAGCCTATATAATAAGGCTAGAACTAGAAGTGTAGTGGGTCTGTCATGGTAGCCCATCGTTATTCTTAGCCGACCATAAACCGGAAAACAAGCTGATATGTGAATAGGCCATCGCAGACCAGATCGGGCCCGAGAGGTGTGTTGCTGAGTAAATGACATGTGAGTTTTGAATGTCTTTCGTAATAGTGACATCAAAGGCTCCTACTGTGACGGAGCTCTCCGTGGTTCTGCAGTAGCCGTTGAGTTCCGCCTCCCACCTCTGCCAAAGCCTACTGCGTAACTGGAATACGTGGCTCTGACCGAGGCTATTGACCACTGTTTCTATATGGTCTGCATATAGGCGACACCACTATGTGTAATCACACTAAATGGTAGAAAGTGGGTCTTTATCCCCTCTGTTGAAGTAGGCCTATGTAGGTCTACGCTATAATTCCTATTTACTTAAACTGGGAATGGCTTCGCATTTCTGACTTTTGAATATGGATACAGCAAAAGAGGACCTGGCAACCCTGTTTAGTTATGTAATAGAATGTTTGTTGTTTGATGATGTGGTACATAAACAACTGATGTGATTCCCAGGGAATGCTGCCCGAACACCCTGCAGACGATTGAGGAGGGGCGTGAGGACTGGGTACATTTTCGACCCATCCGACTCCAGCCTGTTCCTGTGGATGCAATACATACAAAGGGAGGCTAGCCTCTGCGTTTTTTATTTGGTTATACAGCAGAAAGTGTAGGTAAAGAACAGCTGCAGCTACACTTCCGTGCAGCCACAGCGCACTTTATCCCAATCAGCCCCATAATCCAGAGATGAGTACTGCGTTATGAATAACGATGGCAAATGAGAGGTAAATGTTTGTAAAGAAAATGAAAAATAAATATCTTTGTATTTTCATTAGACAATAATGCATGTTATAAATGATTTATTACAAACTAGGTGATTCAAGCCCTGAATGCTGATTGGCTGACAGCTGTGGTATATCAGACTGTATACCACAGGTATGAAAAAACATGTATTTTTACTGCTCTTATTATGTTGGTAACCAGTTGATAATAGCAATAAGGCACCTCTGGGGTTTGTGGTATATGGCCAATATACCACGTCTAAGGGCTGTAGCCAGGCACTCCGCGTTGCGTTGTGCTTAAGAACAGCCGTTAGCCGTGGAATATTGCCCATATACCTGACCCACTCGGGCCTTATTGCTTAATTATATGTCTTCAGAGACCTAATGTTATTTTTTTGTGTAAACATAATTATTGTACGATTTATAGGTTTTGAAACCATACAAAATGCATGAATGTCTGAGATGTCTCTGACCCTTCACAGTATAGTTTGGCATCAATGTATGCAAGGAATTTACTTTCAATTCAACTTCAAGTGGAACCTTCCCAAATCTGAACATGGCCCTACCTGATTGATCTGTGATTAACTGATGAATAATCTTCACAACACTACAATTCATTTTTGTCTGGATTATCGCAAGGGTGAAGGCATGCGACAAGTGGACATGCTGCAAGATGGGATTTCTAAGAACAGCACCACGCTCCACAGGATGGCAAAGAAACTTGGGAGTATCTGTCTGAAAAGCATGAAAAAGCATCGGACAGAGAATGAGTTCATCCACAATTCTGCCACAAAAGAAAGGTATGTTTCATCCTGACATATAAAGTGATTCAAGAAAACTCCATCTATAACCCACTTTTTAATTTGAAAAACAGTTGTCCAGAGCTTAGATTCAAAGGCTTAAACTGCAATACATGCATCACCAATTTAAACTTTTAATAATATACAGCTATTGATTCCTGAAGAATAAAACATGCCTCCTGTCTCATGAGTTTAGTTCTACTGTCTAACTCCATCAAAACCCAAAATATAATCTAGTTTGACTCCATTGTTTTAAACAATGCAATTGTAAACAACACTATATAGGCTCAAAACATTGTTAAAACTATACATTTTGATATCATGGATGGTCAGTCATTGCATCTATAGCTCGGTCTAAGAATTTGAGAGTGGCTCCGTCCCTCAGCTGTTTACCAAAACTGTGGTGGGGAATGGTAGTCAGTGATGAGCAGAGAGCATATGTAAGTCTCTCACGGCAGGGCTACATGCATGTGAAGGTCAACCACCGTCCAAATTATGTAGACCCACTTACAGGTCTGCACACTTAGAATATCGAGAGGGCGTGGCAGACTTACAAGAACGAGATGCTGTGTCTATGTGGAAACCAATCAGAGGAGTCCCTAAAGGGGCAACTCTGCTTCATTGCGTGGGCATACCGGTGACACAAATAGGCTTGGTAGGCTTTTTAAGGACATAAGGGACGTGAAGGACTGAGGCTGTGCTCAATATGGTTGTGAAGCTAGACTTGTGCATCGCCCACATGAAGCACAAACCATGCACATACACAGTCGCTCTCTGGGTCACCATGATCACGTCATTCTTCAACTGGTCATTCAGTCGTTCTTCAACTGGTCATTCAGTACACTGTTTCCTTTGAATTAAACATTGCACACCATTCTGTTGGACTGAACGCACCGTGGCAATATTATGCACAGGAAAGATGGTGGGTGATATTTAACTAAAGGTCACAGAGATGAAGAGAAAGGGGGAGCTACTTCCCTCCTCAGGCAACGACCCAACTTGTACTGGCAGCCTTTAGCCATTAGGTCAAAAATGTTGATAGACAATCAGGTGATTTTTGTTCATTATTAAAAGATTGATTTAAAAATTTGGCCTCTGGTGCATTTCTTTATCACCGACAGGAAAGACAAGTTTCAGCATAGTGATTGTTTATTTCCCCAGATGCTCAAGTGTCAAAAAGTGATTTCAATCATCCCAACAACATTTGCCCATTTAAATGTGTTAAGTGATTATTGCTTATTAACTTAACAGTCTTTAACTTTATTTAGATAGTCCCAATCCATATCTACAGAGGGTTACTATAATGTTAGTGAACTCACTGAACACGCTCATCAGTCGATACATGTTTGAATGTGAACTATTTAGTCCGCAGACCGTCAACTGAGCTCAACTTGTGTTTCACTTTATTTGGATAATCCCAAAGTATATCTACGGGATAGTTACCAGAATGACAACAAATATGCTGTTAAATTGTAACCAGGTCTTGACTTGGACTGAAATAGGTGCCGGTAGTCATTTTGGGTGCTGGTACTGTTAATATTTAGGTGCAGGAGCTCCACAATAGTTTTTTTTAGCTAAGATTCTGTAAGAGGAACAGGAGCTCAAGCAGGAGAACATTTGAGGTGGCGGTCCTCAGCTCCGGTGAGTTCCTGCCCAAGTCGAGCACTGGTTGTCACTGACATGCAGTTGAGATGCTGCTGATAGTCTCCTGGATGTTTGTTGATCCTCTATAGATGGGCTTGGTATTTGTGCAAGTGAGGGGACATACTGTTGAGATATCACTGACAGGCTACTGATATGTCATTGAAATGCTGCTGATCGCCTACAGACGGTTTGTTGAGCATGTATAGATGGGCTACTGTGACATTAACGGTAAATGTTGAACTTCCCAGCACGAGTGTTGTGTTACATTTTTCATATTCGCTCTCATATTCATCTCTGCTTTTCAGCCTATGTTATATCATACATCCAATCTGTTCAAGTGTTTTAATACAAAAATACTTTGTCATAGACACTTTAAGGGACCTTTTTTGGTGACATTTTACAAGTGTTCATTTTAGTGGTAAACTCTGAACAAGCGAACCTTTTTCCCCAGAATGAACTGCCTAGAGCTGCTGTCGCTGCAGGTGAAAATTAGAATTTCCTGGCCCCATGGCGAGGTCTGAAAGGGTGCTCTCCCTGGTCATACATACAGCCTCTGCTCTGATGAGATTGGACTGCTAACACCCCCAAGAAACCATGCTCTAATTACCCATTCAGCCTGACAGAATCTCCTTAATTACAACCTTCATTAGCTTACTGGACTTTGTTTTTCTCCAGAAAAGGGAGGGGGGGGCAGGGGATGGGTTGAGCGGGTTGAGCCAAAGTGCAATGCAGGGGAATAAAAGGGTTGGTGTTTTAGCACCTTTTTTTCCCCCCTCTGTGCAGTTCTTTTTTTCTAAGGAAATGTTAAGACCTCATTCAGAGATCTAATTAGATTCATGGTGAGAATCAGACACATTTGAACTAGCCTCTGGAGTCCCCTGAAAGGACAGCAAGAGCCAGGGTAAGAGAGGCGCAGAGAATGAAACATAGCCACTGACGTTCACGTGTGAAGTGGTCTGATTTGCTCTGTCCTCGCCTTCGAATACAAAACAACCTCAAGCACATAGACCCTTTCGTCATTAAATACCACTCCTATAAACATATAAACCTGTGGGACGACTGTCAGCAAGCCTTGAATACGAGCGTTCCTTACTCAATTTAAAGAAATAATCACACTTGGAATGATAGGTATTTTCTTAAAACTGCATTTTTCGGTTAAGGGCTTGTAAGTAAGGATTTCACCGTGAGGTCTGTCGTATTCGGCACATGTGAAGAATACAATTTGATTTGATTTGTTTGGACATTTCCTCCCCCTGATATGTGAGAACACAAATCAATCAAGTGTTCATGCTACGTCTGTTTCTCGGTTAACTCATTTTACAAAACCACACATTTCAAAGATCCAAGCAGAAGACGTATCAGTTTTTAAGATCTGTAATTTGTGATAATGGCATGACGATCTGCTGTGAAAATGTACCTTTCAGAACCTTTCGAGACAACTGCTACAGCACTTTGGCTCAGACAGCATTGAACAGATGCTCTCTAGGCCATTGTCAACTAAGCTTCAAAGTCCTTGCTCTCAGACATCATAAGAACAGTGCAGCGACAAAGCATAATACTTTTACCTTAAGCTTATATAAACCCTTGAAATGAGTTATGTTTGTTTGTAATTAGAGGCTCCTCTCGGAAACTCCACTTGAGATCATTAGCCATGCCTGTGTCCCTCTCCTTCAATGGCTAAGCCACGCAATGCAAAGTGGTGTTGTTGTGACTGTAAGCCTATATACATTATTATGCATATTGCACCCCTTCTGAAAAAACCTACACTCGATCCCTCCCATTGTAACAACTACAGACCAGTATCCCTTCTTTCTTTTCTCTCCAAAACTCTTGAACGTGCCGTCCTTGGCCAGCTCTCCCGCTATCTCTCTCAGAATGACCTTCTTGATCCAAATCAGTCAGGTTTCAAGACTAGTCATTCAACTGAGACTGCTCTTCTCTGTATCACGGAGGCCCTCCGCACTGCTAAAGCTAACTCTCTCTCCTCTGCTCTCATCCTTCTAGACCTATCGGCTGCCTTCGATACTGTGAACCATCAGATCCTCCTCTCCACCCTCTCCGAGTTGGGCATCTCCGGCGCGGCCCACGCTTGGATTGCGTCCTACCTGACAGGTCGCTCCTACCAGGTGGCGTGGCGAGAATCTGTCTCCTCACCACGCGCTCTCACCACTGGCGTCCCCAGGGCTCTGTTCTAGGCCCTCTCCTATTCTCGCTATACACCAAGTCACTTGGCTCTGTCATAACCTCACATGGTCTCTCCTATCATTGCTATGCAGACGACACACAATTAATCTTCTCCTTTCCCCTTCTGATGACCAGGTGGCGAATCGCATCTCTGCATGTCTGGCAGACATATCAGTGTGGATGACGGATCACCACCTCAAGCTGAACCTCGGCAAGACGGAGCTGCTCTTCCTCCCGGGAAGGACTGCCCGTTCCATGATCTCGCCATCACGGTTGACAACTCCATTGTGTCCTCCTCCCAGAGCGCTAAGAACCTTGGCGTGATCCTGGACAACACCCTGTCGTTCTCAACTAACATCAAGGCGGTGGCCCGTTCTTGTAGGTTCATGCTCTACAACATCCGCAGAGTACGACCCTGCCTCACACAGGAAGCAGCGCAGGTCCTAATCCAGGCACTTGTCATCTCCCGTCTGGATTACTGCAACTCGCTGTTGGCTGGGCTCCCTGCCTGTGCCATTAAACCCCTACAACTCATCCAGAACGCCGCAGCCCGTCTGGTGTTCAACCTTCCCAAGTTCTCTCACGTCACCCCGCTCCTCCGCTCTCTCCACTGGCTTCCAGTTGAAGCTCGCATCCGCTACAAGACCATGGTGCTTGCCTACGGAGCTGTGAGGGGAACGGCACCTCAGTACCTCCAGGCTCTGATCAGGCCCTACACCCAAACAAGGGCACTGCGTTCATCCACCTCTGGCCTGCTCGCCTCCCTACCACTGAGGAAGTACAGTTCCCGCGCAGCCCAGTCAAAACTGTTCGCTGCTCTGGCCCCCCAATGGTGGAACAAACTCCCTCACGACGCCAGGACAGCGGAGTCAATCACCACCTTCCGGAGACACCTGAAACCCCACCTCTTTCAGGAATACCTAGGATAGGATAAAGTAATCCTTCTCACCCCCCCTTAAAAGATTTAGATGCACTATTGTAAAGTGGCTGTTCCACTGGATGTCTTAAGGTGAACGCACCAATTTGTAAGTCGCTCTGGATAAGAGCGTCTGCTAAATGACTTAAATGTAAATGTAAATATACCATAATGAAAGAGGTTAAAGTTTTGCCAGAATAATATATCTATTATGTGTTACATTACTGGCGGGAATGCAAGATGGGAATCAATCTTGAGTAATGGTGAGTGAGAAAACTACAGAGGCATAAATATCATAACCCCCCCAAAAAATGCAAACCTCCCCTGTTATTGTAATGGTCTTAGGGGTATGACATATGTGCCTCTGTAACTTTCTCACTCATCGTTATTCACAATTCATTATCCATAATCATGGTAGCATCCACATTACTGTAGAAATGTTTAGAAACGTTATTTACAAAATGACACAAAATGACACAATACATAAAAAATATATTTTTTAAATTTTACCCCTTTTTCATGGTATCCAATTGTTGTAGTAGCTACTATCTTGTCTCATCGCTACAACTCCCGTACGGGCTCGGGAGAGACGAAGGTTGAAAGTCATGCGTCCTCCGATACACAACCCAACCAGCCGTACTGCTTCTTAACACAGCACGCATCCAACCCGGAAGCCAGCCACACCAATGTGTCAGAGGGTACACCACGCACTGCGCCCGGCCCGGCACAGGAGTCGCTGGTGCACGATGAGACAAGGACATGGTTACGACAGAGCCTGGGCGCGAACCCAGGGCCTCTGATGGCACAGCTGGCGCTGCAGTACAGCACCCTTAACCACTGCGCCACCCAGGAGGCCCCCCACAATACATAATTTACCATTAATTTCTATTGGGCACAAAATAATCTGAAACACAACCAAAATAATCTGAAACACAACCAAAACAAACATCCATCAAGTTTGTATAGTCACAAGCTTAATGTAATCACTGTGTGCTAGGAATATGGGACCAAATACTAAACTTTTGACTACTTTAACACACTGATCTGTTTCACCTGTCCTTGTGCTTGTCTCCAACCGTTCCAGGTGTCTCCCATCTTCCCCATTATCCCCTGGGTACTTATACCTGTGTTTTCTGTCTGTCTGTGCCAGTTCGTCTTGTTTGTTCAAGCCTACCAGCGTTTTGTGTCTCAGCCCCTACTTTTTCCAGTCTCTCTTTTCATGTCCTCCTGGTTTTGACCCCTGCCTGTCCTGACCCTGAACCCGCCCGCCAGACCACTCTGCCTGTCCCTGAGCCTGTCTACCGTCCTGTACCTTTGCTCTGCCTCTGGATTACCGACCTCTGCCTGCCTGCCGTCCTGTACCGTGGCCTCTACTCTGGATTATCAACCCCTGCCTGCCTTGACCTGTCGTTTGCCTGCCCCTGTTACATTAAACATTGCTACTTCACAGTCTGCACTTGGGTCTTACCTCGGTTCCTGATAAGTGAATTCTTCCCAAAACTTTTGGTCCCCTTAAATGGGGGGGGTTCTGCTATCTACAAAAAGTGAATATACCCTCATATTAAAGCTGACCGTATGCACTTTAACCTCGTAGTTATTCTATGATTTCAAATCCAAAGTGCTGGAGTACGGAGCCAAAACAACAACAAACAATTGGCACTGTCCCAATATGTTTGGAGCTCAATGTAGATATAGTGGAGGCATCCTACTCATAAGCATCCTTACTCTGTTGTTCTGTGTCCTTGCTGAGGTACAAGGCAGGTATTGGTCCTACTTGTGTTAGGGGCTGTGTTCTTCTCACGGTGATCTATATTTGGAAGAAAGGGGTTTCCTGTAGCTGTTTACACATACAAACGTAAAAAGTGACACTTTGGGCAGTGTAATGCTGACATGCAAAACATTGTAGTACTGTATCAACAGTGGACTAATGGAGAAAAAAAGCCAAAAGATCATTTTTGATTGGATTTTTCCTTTAAGTTAGCAAGAGTTAAAACTTCAGGGATGCTAAAATCCTGGATTTTAGTGGAATAATCGTTTGGATATATTCCAATTCCAGGTTATATTTCATAGAACACGTGTTCTGCATATTTTGGATAGTCTAACTAAGTGTATTAGTTTGAGGTAAATCACAGACAAACATGTTACCACAACTCCAGTCAAGATATTATAAATAATTGTGCATTCATTTGCCAGAGACATGTGGGATGTGATTCTTGCAACAACAAAAAAATCCCAATGATCTGTCAAGGTATGGATAGGATATCCATTATCTTCCAAATTGATTTGATTGAGAGGCCAGAGATAGTGTTGGTGCTGTTTGCTGGTAATTATTACAGATTTCCCCCCAACCAATTGCTCCATTAAACTTTCCCTCCACTGGAACTATTGACAAATTGGATGTCGACAAAAATACATCAGAATCAGAATAACAAACAATCAATCTAGTCAATCTAACAAACAATCTAGTCTTCATTTCATGGGATATTTTACATTTGGGTTGTGTTCAGTAAAATACTCAATACATATACTTGTGAATTTACTGTAGAGATGAAGTTTTATGAATACTCTCCATTGGATTACAGTAATCATACAGAACAGTGTAATGTACTAACATTGGAAAACATTTCATTCTGCATGCCAGGAAAATACCTGGGCCCGTATTCACATTGCGTCTCAGAGTAGGAGTACTGATCTAGGATCCTGCCCCCCTCCTCTCCATGTTGTAATCTTATCCATTATGATCCAAAAGTCCAAATTGATCCTAGATCAGCACTTGAGATGCTTTGTGAATATGGGCCCTGACCTTGTGTTGACCTGCTGCTCCTTGCAGAAGACTGTCGTCAGGAGAACTCGGTCATTATGGCAGCTTTCAATGCATCGTTCAACTGTCAAGACATCTTGCTCATGAACACATAATAGTGTAACAGACAGATCCCAATCTGTTCTTGCTCTGCCGTCAACTTAATGAACAATATGTATAAGTCAGTCACTACACACAACCTTCAGGAGAGTGATGACATAACATTTAAATAGGTGACAACGACCGAATTTCTACTATTTTTGTGGTGTATATAAATGTAATATTGAAGATACATTTGTTATAATATGAATGCTGTACACAATAGAATCTACAACAACTTACCCATATTTGACATTTCAGAATGCACAGTAGAGCAGTAGACCACACCTAAAATATAATATGCACACAATAACTACGCCTACCTCTTAATAATGAAGAATCGTTTGTGAAATTACTTTACTCCTGAACTTGGCAGCTGGCAAGAAACAAGTCATTTTTTTCATTCTTCCAAGTCAATCATTGAACTAATCAGTTATTCAACTAAAGAAATGTATTAACCAATTAGCATGCCTCAACCTTGATTATAAAAAAACAAAGCCAACCAAATACCTGCATTCGTAAAGCTAAAATATTGGTGGTTACATTGGGTATATATATGGCATCCCGGGACAGTCAGGCCACTCATTTCAATCACTTTCCCTCTCATGGTTACTCCATAACCCCAGAATTCTGCTTGTTTCCACGTCTGCACTGGGACGATTCGCTCCAGCTGCACGAAACTATCCAGCCCTCCCAACAGAGTATCCTCCAGCCAAAACCACTTATTTACTTGAATAGACCACTCTATCCAGATTTCCACCAGCCCACATCGGCAATAGTGCGATGATCCCAACCATGGCCAGCCAACGCCATCCAGCTTCACCAGGCAATGCCAACGCCTCTCCAGCCATATCCTCAGAGCAAACCAAGAAGCTAGCCCGTCTGGTTAAACCAGATCTTATTCCACATCAGTCAGCAAGCTACCACCCAAAACCACTTAGAGAGGGAGACACTGCCAAACTTGAATTGTGCGCACATAAGAAGTAACACGAACAAATTCCCTCAAATTCACATGCCTGCCCATTTACCTCCATGGCCTCCCGACCTTAGCCACATTTGACATCTTATTTAAAGACACAATCCTGAAGCTGTTTACCTCACTTGCGAAATACCCAAATTAGAAATAACCTCTGTGATCTTCATCCTGCTAGCTACTATTTTGTGTCTGGGGGATGTTTAGGCTTGGGCAACAATAAGGCCCAAGGCAGAGACAGTAAGAATGCTGTATGTCCCAACCATGCTCTTTCCTCTATGCCAAACTGATGTTGTATACGTACAGAATACGTATGTTGTATACGAAATTATGTAGGTAAAACAAAGCGCGAATTAAAAGTACGTATCTCAGAGCCTCGTAGCACCATTAGGTGTAAAAACTTTACTTATCCAGTTGCGGCCCACTTCTTGGAGGCAGGCCACTCGATTTCGTCTCTGCGTTATATTGGCATCGAACATGTCACCCTCCCTAGGAGAGGGGGTGACCTTGATAATTTATTGTTAAAACAAGAGGCTGCCTGGATCTTTAATTTAAAGACCCTTGCGCCCTTCGGTCTCAACGTAGACTTTGATCTGAAGCCATTCTTGTGATTATTGTGACTTTGCCATTGTAATTGTGTGTAAACTTGTAGTTAAATTAATCTATGATCGTATGCTATCCATTTGTTTGTATGTTGTTCTTTGTATGACATTTTAATATTTGATTATTAACCAATGATATTAGGCCACTCCTGGCCATGATTATGATTATTATATTATATTATGATGATGATGACGTCACCCCGCTCCTCCGCTCTCTCCACTGGCTTCCAGTTGAAGCTCGCATCCGCTACAAGACCATGGTGCTTGCCTACGGAGCTGTGAGGGGAACGGCACCTCAGTACCTCCAGGCTCTGATCAGGCCCTACACCCAAACAAGGGCACTGCGTTCATCCACCTCTGGCCTGCTCGCCTCCCTACCACTGAGGAAGTACAGTTCCCGCGCAGCCCAGTCAAAACTGTTCGCTGCTCTGGCCCCCCAATGGTGGAACAAACTCCCTCACGACGCCAGGACAGCGGAGTCAATCACCACCTTCCGGAGACACCTGAAACCCCACCTCTTTAAGGAATACCTAGGATAGGATAAAGTAATCCTTCTCACCCCCCTTGAAAGATTTAGATGCACTATTGTAAAGTGGCTGTTCCACTGGATGTCTTAAGGTGAACGCACCAATTTGTAAGTCGCTCTGGATAAGAGCGTCTGCTAAATGACTTAAATGTAAATGTAATGATTACAGACACCTGTGTCTTTTGACACTATATAAACGAGTCATCCCGCAGTGTTTGTGATTATACCCTGATGAAGACAGCTTGGCTGTCGAAACGTTGGTATTAAATTTTTTGCATCTGAGCTCCAAGAGTGTGCGGCTTTCTTTTATTTTCAAGTATACGAAAGCCAGAACATTGGTTCATTGTGGGAAACAACCCGTCTGTCTAGAGAGATTATTAACCGAGTGACATTGTAGCACTTTGCTACAAAGAGTGCAAATTATTAACTCATTTCATATTAAAGCTAAAATACATCAAATACATGATTTTACATGAAATTCCACATGTGAATTTATGTGAAAACATGTGTTTTTGGAACACTTCACATGTGATCACGTGTTCAAGTGTAGTTGAATGTTATCATATGTTGCTTTACATACGTTGTCACATGTTATCACATTAACTTCACTAAAGATCACGTGTGTTCACATAAAACATGTGTTTTTGGAACACTTCACATGTGTTCACATGAAATTCATGTGGCTTGTCATAAGGGTTCAAACGCAGGCGAGAATTGTGCTGGTGTATAGCCAGGCCAAAAAGCGGATACGGGCAGTGACGTTAAAGGTGACGTGCTTCCCATTTCCGACTCGTCTTCTCTGTCTCTGTCGCAACTGACGCCGGAACCCACTACAGACGTGTTAAGCTGGAGCACTGGTAAATTCCCCGGAAGCAACCCGTCTGTCACAGTAAGGGAAAAAACATTTCCAGTGATGACATTGCCATTGGTAAGAGTAGGTCTACAGCCTCTGTGGGTTAAACATATTGATTTAGTGTTATGTTACAAGGTATCTTACCCCCCTTCGTCCACCCTAAATTCGCTACAATACCTAATGGGTCCTGATACAACAAAAACAAGCAATTGTTACATTTTTTTTATTGTGTGGCAGTCTATAGGCTACTGCAGAAGAGTGTTTGCTAATATGCCATATAAAACAGACCCAAAATGTCTGAAAGACAGTCCACTGTCAGCAAACAGAAACACATTTATTAATCCTGATGTGAGAGGAGTAAACTCCAGATCGAGAGACGAAATAGTTCGGCTGCACATGTGATATATTTAGTGAAGCCATTGTTTGTTTTATTTAGGGAACGAATTGAGGATTTTGCCAGGCCCATAAACTGCAAGGCACATAACGTATTTTATCAGGTGTACCGTCCGGCCATGGGTTACTGTAACGGCTGTTGGTGGAAGAAGGTGAAGACCAAGGTGCAGCGTGGTACGTGTTCATCTTTTTTATTTGAACTGAACACTGAATAACAACAACAAAGAGAATGAACGAAACCGAAAAAGTTCTGTCTGGTGCAGACACAAAAACAGAAAACAACTACCCACAAAACCCATGTGGGAAAAAGCTACCTAAGTATAGTTCTCAATCAGAGACAACGATAGACAGCTGCCTCTGATTGAGAACCATACTTAGGTAGCTCTTGCCCACATGGGTTTTGTGGGTAGTTAATTTCTGTTTTGTGTATTTCTGCACCTGACAGGACTGTTTCAAAAAAAAAAATTTAATGGCTGCATTTGACCTTAAAATTCAAACCTACTTACCTGGGCCTTGTTTCCCACTTGTATATAACTTAAGCATGGCGATGATCATACCAGATGCATCATTATTTTACGAGACAACTTTATATGTGTTCCCCAAACTAGCACGTAGAGAGAACGTTTGGTAAATCCATCATTAGACCATGTGTCAAAACTGATAGGATCGAAGGAAAAGCAGCGCTGCTCTCGGATCAGCTTTCTCCATTCAAATCTTACCTTTAAACCCCCTTGAATCGATGTATGCACCTTGCATCAATCAATGAACATAATAAAAAAATCCACATCAAAAAATGTCTATTGAAGATAGAGATACAGTGTCTGATTTTTGTGTGGGCTACACCCACCTACGTCGGGCTTCCGCATCTGCGGTGGAAAGTGGCAGAGCTACAGCGTTGTTTGTCCGACCAGGATACATCCCACACATCTACAGAAAGATGAGACTCTCACAAACATGGCGGTGTTCTCGGTTTTGCTCTATGACCCCCCACCAGCCCCACGGGACTCTTCTGACGTCGGTACCACCGATGTGCCAACTTCTGTCTGTAGCGTCCGAACTGTTTTGTCGACAAAGGGGAGACTCTCACAAACACAACGATGTTCTCCACAAGTGTATTGGGACTCGTCTGAAGGTAACCTGGTACTTGTTTTAAAAATGTATGGAAGTATGGAAGTAGTTTTGTTCCCCCCCAAAAAAGGGGTTAAATGTGTGTCAAATGTTTTTCATAGAATTCCTGAGCTTTCTTGGATCTCCTAGATATTGGACGGACACTTAAAACCTTATTCCTTATGATTTATTTTTTGACTGTCTGTTTTGCACATTTATTAATGTGTTATACAATGTGTTTCTATGGGCTATAGCAGTAAACACCAAATTCAATATTTTATCCCCCAAAAATATATATAATTCAAAATCAAATAGCTAAATGATCCATGGAATGACCATTCTTAAGACAATCCCATATGTTAGCTTAGTAGACGCCCTGAATTACTTGTAGATTGTGCGAAGGTTTTTAAAGGCCATTTTAGTAACGAAGGCTCTGGGAAACATCTCGGCTACTGAAGATACATCGATAAAAGGTTCTAACGATGATCTTAATGCTATGAAGAATCTGGGAAACAAGGCTCTGTAACGTTGTGTGGGTGACTGGAGGTTGTGCTAAATACCTTTAAAACACTGCCGCTGTGCTCCTAGTCAGCAAGGTGATTGCACTCTGCTAGTCAAGGTCAAGCAGATGCTGAAATTGTCCGCACAAGGCTTGTCACAGGCCTCTAGTCAAGAAGCCGTGTAGCCTCCCAGCTTGCACATTTTGTAATGTTCTGAAAACCATATATTCCTTAGTGCTTGGTGAGAGTGTGGTTGTCCGATGGTTATTTTTCATACAACCTTTCCACAACTTTCTGGGAATGGTGCAGGATAGTTTCTTGGCTTTGGAACATTCTCAGCACATACACTACATGACCAAAAGTATGTGGACACCTGCTCGTCGAACATCTCATTCCAAAATCATAGGCGGAGTATGTGGAGTTTGTCCCTCCTTTGCTGCTATAACAGCCTTCACTCTTCCGGGAAGGCTTTCCACTAGATGTTGGAACATTGCTGAAGGGACTTGCTTCCATTCGGCCACAAGAACATTAGTGAGGTCGGGCACTGGCATTTAGGCCTGGCTCGCAGTCGGCGTTCCAATTAATCCCAAAGGTGTTCGATGGGGTTAAGTTCAGGGCTCTGTGTAGGCCAGTCAAGTTCTTCCACACTGATCTCGACAAACCATTTCTGTATGGACTTTGCTTTGTGCACAGGGACATTGTCATGCTGAAACAGGAAAGGGCCTTCCCCAAATTGTTGCCACAAACTTGTTGAAGTGTGATTCATCACTCCAGAGAATGTGTTTCCACTACTCCAGAGTCCAATATTTTTTAATTTTTTCCTTTATTTAACCAGGCAAGTCAGTTAAGAACATATTCTTATTTTCAATGACGGCCTGGGAACAGTGGGGTTTAACTGCCTGTTCAGGGGCAGAACGACAGATTTGTACCTTGTCAGCTCGGGGGTTTGAACTCGCAACCTTCCGATTACTAGTCCAACGCTCTAACCACTAGGCTACGCTGCCGCCCCTATGTCTAGCTTTACACCATTCCAGCCAACGCTTGGCATTGTGCATGGTGATCTTAGGCTTGTGTGCGGCTGCTCGGCCATGGAAAACCATTTCATTAAGCTCCCAAAGAACAGTTATTGTGCTGATGTTGCTAACAGAAGTAGTTTGGAACTCGGTAGTGAGTGTTACAACTGAGGACAGACGATTGTTATGCGCAATGCGCTTCAGCACTCGGCGGTCTTGTTCTGTGAGCTTGTGTGGCCTACCACCTCGCGGTTGTCGCTCCTAGAAGTTTCCAATTCACAATAACAGCACTTACAGTTGACCGTGGCAGCTCTAGAAGAGCAGAAATTTCACAAACTGACTTGTTGGAAAGGTGGCACCCTATGACGGTGCCACATTGAAGGTTGCTGAGCTCTTCAGTAAGCCAACTCTACTGACAATGTTTGTATATGCAGTTTGTATGGCTGTATGCGCAATTTTATACACCTGTCAGCAACGGTGGTGGCTGAAATAGCCGAATCAACTAATTTGAAGGGGTGTCCACACACTTTTGTATATATAGTGTATGAGGAACTTGACCAAAAAAATATATTTTCTTGGTATTTAAATACAATTCAATCACGGGTACATTAACCCCTTTTTTTTGTTGGCACTAAACTACCTCCAATCTTCCATTCATTTTTTAAGTCGGTACCGGGTTACCTTCAGACGAGTCCTGTGACATTTGTGGGGGTTGTAGAGCAAAACAAAGAACACCATCGTGTTCGTGAGAATCTCCTCTTTCCTTAGTGGGGTCATATTAGTTTCTAGGCCAACCGTTTGCGTGAGAAGACCGATTTTTTGTGATGTCTCATGGTCTGACTAACACTGCTTTAGCTCAATCCCCTTCCACCGCAGATGCGGCAGGGCGATTGAGATGCAGCCCATGAAAACCCCCCAGATATATCTAGTTTAAATTGACAGATTTTTATGGGGATTTTTTTTATTATGTTACTTAGATTGACGCACTGTAGCGTCAATAGACTCTTATTAATTTCAATTTTGGTAATGTTTTAGGAAAGATCTCCAACTTGTTTGAAATTGGGAATGTTCTCAAATCATTCAGAGAACGTTAAGAAACAACGTTTTCTGTGGTGATTTCAGTACTTCAGCATTATGTTTCCTACAGGATTCCACATGATACTATTTTATGTTTATGTTCTCAAATTGTTCCAAGAACATTCAGAAACAATGTTCTTCTGTGGGAATTTCAGTACTTCAGCATAACGTTTCCTAAAGGTTTCCTTGTGGTTCTATTTAAAGTGATGTTCTCAACTTGTTCCGTGTTTTTTTTCTCCATAAAAATCACACGAAAACTTTAGAAATGTTCAGAGAACATGAATATTATTTAAAAATGTACAATCCATTCTCAGCATCAACAAAACTCTCTCTATCCTCTATGTTGTTAAGTGTGTTCAGGTGTGTTGGCCACGCCCACTAAAAGGGGCCCACTTGATCTTAATGAGTGCTTGTTTTCTTTTAAATGGGGTCTGTTTGAATAGACTAAAATTAACAGCTTGTGTGCATAAAAAAAACATGGCAAGCTAGCTCCATCCTGCTGGTGCAGTGGACTAATTCCATGGGCCAAGAACAAAGGATTATAGGTTTGAATCTCACTGACATTGTGGCACAATAAAATAGAAATGTTTTTGCATGATGAATGCCTCAGGAAATACATTTCCATTGGTGCTTGGTGTTTTAAAAAAAAAGTTGACAGAAAACAAGCTAGCAGTTTTATTGAAACATTCAGTGAAAGTTTTAAGTAAGTTATTCAAAATCCTCCAAAATAACCTATAATTTCGGTTCTCAGGCCGTTAATAAAATCTCCCAGGGAAACTTTCCAGGAACCAGAGTAAAACGTTCTCAGAACCTCCCTGTAATCCCCCAAAAACGTTCCCAGAACAGTTGAAATTTTTCATTTCTGTTCTCAGAACGTTTAAAAAACATTTGCCGGTCAAGAAATGTATGGCTTCGTTCCCACAGCCAATGTGAAACCAAAAACATATGTTCCCACAACTTCCAAGGAACCATATATGCTACTGTAGCTGGGCGGCGAAAGAGACATCTACAGGTGGGAAACGTTGAATGTTTCTGAGTTCCATCTTGCCGAAACACTATTTGAATGTTTACTTATAAAATGGGCCATTTGTCACTGCTGCACTCTAGACATCTCTTGACCAAATAACGAACCCAGCTTTGACCTTGTGCATAGGCTATGATTTTGCTGTGTCATTAATATGTAGGCCTATCGAGAATATATACATTTTTATAGTTGATTTCAATAGTGTGCTGATTTACCACTGCCAGAGTAATTTAATTGAAGAGGTACGTGTTCCTATTGTCAAGCACGGCTTTTTTGCAATGTGCAGACTTGTACCAAAGAATAATATTTAGATATTTGTTAATTAAAGTGTTAGAGAATAGGAACATTTTATGTTGAAAAAGCTCCCATCATTGCTCTGTGCTCCTGTGCTTTCTTTCTTTCTTTCTATTTCTCTCTCTCTCTCTCTCTCTCTCTCAATTCAATGGCTTTTTTGGCATGGGAAACATGTGTTAACATTGCCAAAGCAAGTGAGGTAGACAACATCTCTCTCTCTCTCTCTCTCTCTCTCTCTCTCTATCGCTCTGTGGGCTATATCACCAAGGAGAGGAAAGGGGTGGGGACAGGGGTGGGGATTCCTGAATACTCAAATTTGCAATTAGAGACATAATATGCCCATAAAACATTAACAGCCAGGGACCCTACAGTACATCATGATTCAAGTATTTAGCAACACTAGCAAACAACTGATGTGAACACAAGAAGCATCACGTCTAGACCTATTCTGTAATAAAGGAATTTCAAAAAATGATGTTGCTAAGTTAACAATCTTAATAAATGCCGCATGGAGAACATTTCAACGAAACCTTTTGAGCATCAATAACAACATAAGGGTCCACACTGAATATTTCATGCAATTCATAACCACGTGTGCGCGTGCATGCATAAACACTGTAAAACAAAATGTTAGGATCTGAACACATAACTTAACACTTTTCTGTAACACTTTTTAAAACGCCTCAAGGCATTTAGAACTTCAATGAAAACGCTTCACAGTGTTTAGATGTAAACACCAGTCCATGTTTATTCACTGTACACTTTTTAAACACATTAACACGTTTATTCAACACAAGGCGTTTAGGTTATAAACACTAAATAATTGGGGCTGTTATTTTAACAGAGAAGGGTGTAAAGCTGTATTTGCATATTTCCCAGCATGCCATTCCAGTGAATGTGAGAGATACCCACCCATTATTGTGTTTGTTAGTGACAGCGATAGGCATGTTTCATTCAACAACTAATTTTCCTGATGCCTTATCCAACTGACTAACAAAGTAACTGTTTCAATTAAAACCAAACCATTTAATACCAAGAATTATACATTTCATAAAGCCTTTCATTATGGCCTAGTTATCCTTGTCATTGTGGTCTGAAAATCCTGGCTCATGGTCCACATCAAACCAGCAAGTCAAAAAATGATGGTTTATGAAATGATCAGTAAATAGTCATTCTTATCTGAATCCAGCTAGAGGGAGGATTTACCAGGATTTTTTTATATTTTATCACCAACAACCTGCAATAGGAATTACTGCTTGGAGAACAATTTTTTTTTTTACCTAAACCATCTAAACTGGAACAACCATCTCAGTAATGGGAGCAATAAATCCAAACCCTTACATATTAGATTATTCTAGAAAAATGTATTTATCTTTGTATAGTATAGATTAATCAATGTGCATGAGGAAACATAGATATTCAAACAAACTATTCTAAAACGCAACCTGCAACAAAGCATGCTGGGAAATATGATCATGATGCCCCTCACACATCTTTTTCACTTTGAGAGAGTTGAAGACTCACTATGCAAAAATCACTCCGCCATTTCCTGGTTGCTAAAATTCTAATAGGTCGGCTAATTTCAGTTGATGTGACAAAACAACCAAGTAAAGTGTAGAGAGTCATTGTACTATCTAACCCCTGTGAAATATATTTTCCATAACCAAAATTATTGTATTTTCAGCTGTTTGTACAAAACCTTTAGTAAAAGACCAAAAGCTAAACGTAATATCAAAACTAAATTTCTTTGTGAATTTGGTCAGGGGTCGCCCCAAAAAATTACATATTGCAGCTTTAACGGAAATTAACTCAACACAGTCAAGTAACAACAACATGTGATTAAAATGATTTCTTGAATCAAATGTCCTGTTCAGTTGAGATGAAATGTGCAGTGCATTTGGAAAGTATTCAGGCCCCTTGACTTTTTCCACATTTTGTTACATTACAGCCTTAATCTAAAATGGATTGCATTATTTTTTTCCCCTCATCAATCAACGCACAATACCCCATAAAGACAAAGTGAAAACAGGTTTTTAGAAGTATTAGCTAATTTATTACAAATGAAATACCTTATTTACATAAGTATTCAGACCCTTTGCTATGAGACTTGAAATTGAGCTCAGGTGCATCCTGTTTGCATTGATCATCTTTGAGCTGTTTCTACAACTTCATTGGAGTCCACCTGTGGTAAATTCAATTGATTGGACATGATTTGGAAAGGCACATACCTGTCTATATAAGGACCCACAGTTGACAGGGCATGTCAGAGCAAAAACCAAGCCATGAAGTCGAAGAAATGGTCCGTAGAGCTCCGAGACAGGATTGTGTTGAGGCACAGATCTGGGGAAGGGTACCAAAACATTTCTGCAGCATTGAAAGTCCCCAAGAACACAGCTGCCTCCATCATTCTTAAATGGAAGATGTTTAGAACCGCCAAGAGCTGGTCGCCCGGCCAAACTGAACAATCAGGGAAGAAGGGCCTTGGTCAGAGAGGTGACCAAGAACTCGATGGTCATTCTAAACAGAGCTCCAGAGTCCCTCTGTGGAGATGGGAGAAACTTCCTGAAGGACAACCATCTTTGCAGCACTCCACCAATCAGGCCTTTATGGTAGAGTGGCTAGACAGAAGCCACTCCTCAGTCAAATTATTTCCTGAGTGGTGCAGCAGTCTACAGCACTGCATTTCAGTGCTAGAGGTGTCACTACAGACCCTGGTTCGATCCTGGGCTGTATCACAACTGGCTGTGATCGGGAGTCCCATAGGGCGGCGCACAATTGGCCCGGTGTCGTCGGGTTAGGTGAGGGTTTGGCCAGGGTAATTGTAAAATAAGAATTTATTCTTTACTGACTTGCCTAGTAAAATTAAGGTTCAATTAAAATAAATTACAGTTTGCCAAAAGGCACCTAAAGACTCTCAGACCATGAGAAACAAGATTCTCTGGTCTGATGAAACCAAGATTGAACTCTTTGGCCTGAATGCCAAGCATCACGTCTGAAGGAAACCTGGCACCATGCCTACTGTGAAGCATGGTGATGGCAGCATCATGCTGTGAGGATGTTTTTCAGTGGCAGGCACTGGAAGACTAGTCAGGATCGAGGGAAAGATGAAGTACAGAGATATTCTTGAAAAAAACTTGCTCCAGAGCACTCAGGACCTCAGACAGGGGCGCAGGTTCACCTTCAAACAGGAAAACGACCCTAAGCACACAGCCAACACAGGAGTGGCTTCTAGACAAGTCTCTGAATGTCATTGAGTGGCCCAGCCAGAGCCCGGACTTGAACCATATACTTATGTAAATGTGATATTTCAGTGTTTAATTTGCTAAAATTTCTAAAAAAATAAATAAATAAATGCTTTTTCATTATGTTGTTGAATAAGCTAGGCAGGGCCTAATGGTAATCAATGTTTATCCGTGATAATGAAAATTGTTTACCTCAGCTGATCTTATGGCCTATGCAGCACTATCCAACATAAAAAGTAATAATCCCAAAAATAGTTAGTTTGCACTTCTAGAATGGATAGGGCGTAACTGTCTACTAAATGTTATATAATCTTATCCAAATGAAAGACCTCAATCAATGTGTGTATGTGCGTGTATGTTTCCTCAGTTATATCAACTACATAACAACATGAAACCTTTGACACCTATATTTCACAAATATTATTTTGAAAAGGGCACTTAAAGTTGATTCAAAATCTCTGTTTTGTAGTTATTTTTCCATGTTTCCGCATAGGCATCAAAACTACGTGATCAATATCATTAGAAAAAGTCCGTGAACTATTTTTTATTGTTGTGTTTGGAAAACATCCTCATCTCAATAAGCCTATCTCTGCACCATGCAAGCCCCCCCCCCCCCTATCTCCCCCCGCCCTCGTTAATAATAAAATGAGAAACTGTATCCGAGAAACTACAATGTTTAATTTATTATTATGTAAGCTATTTGGGGGGGGTGATTATATGGTAATTGCTCATTATTCTTGTATATTTATCGCTGTACCTTATGTCAAGGCCAAGGGAATTGTGTAGGGTTCATTCTCTCGTTTCAAGGATCAATTTCAGAAGCAATTTGTGAAACAGGACAGATCAAGTTTGTCATGACGTCAGATTCTGACAGTGCAACCGCAAGCTATAAGTATCAGCTCAAAAACATTTTCTTCTCTGACACGACTTTAGTCTACTAGTTGAGATGAGAATGTGAAATGGCAGTAGCTGACACTGTGTAGACTGCACTGTATACAATGTAAAAAAAGTAACTACCTAACTCGTTATAGAAATTGAGTAGTGGCTATTCAAACATCTCCAACGGTCAGCGTATACAGTGAAAAGTGTAATTCTAAAATAGTTTGTTGTGCTATGATGTGTAATTGATCATGGTGAACTGATATCAAACCGTCAGACAAATTGACGTTCAATAATGAGACAGGCCAGTTCCACTATCAACAAGGTCGTGTGTACGTACTAATCTTAGGGCTCTATTTAATCAGCATTGCGGAAGTCCAGTTTTACAGCGTGCTTGAAATTTAAAGGCAATGTTCCTGCTTTAGTGGAGACTACGGTCATGGAAAATGTTGCATATGTGGGCTCAATCGGAAATTACCCTTAAATTTCTTTTGCGGAATATGTCATTCATCAGATTTACAGATTGAATAGAGCCCTTTACTGTCAGAGGCTAATGCAGCATCCTGTAATGCTTGTGGCTCTACCTCCAGTTACTGCAAGAGGAATAAGCAGTGTGCTCAACAATGCCTGCTAAAATTGAAAAATGGTCAAATACATAAAACAATGTTAAACATTAACACACGACCACTAACAATTAGCCTCCTAATCAGAACTACGTAGACCTACTGTTTACACTTGAGGAGAAAAAAACTACATTTTAGTGTTCACTACAACAAATGGTGATGTTCAAGTAACTTCAATCGTTATAGTACAGAATACATAATGCAATTTACAACTTCAAAAGATACGGATGGTGATTATGGCATCCGAGTGGCGCAGCGGTCGAAGGCACTGCATCTCGGTGCAAGAGGTGTCACTACAGTCCCTGGTTCGAATCCAGGCTGCATCACATCCGGCCGTGATTGGGAGTCCCATATGGTGGCACACAATTGGCCTATCGTCGTCTGGTTTGGGCCGGGTAGGCCGTCATTGTAACAAAAAAAAATGTTCTTATCTGACTTGCCTAGTTAAATTAAGGTAAAAAATTTAAATGTAAAGGTCACTTTTTTTACTTTAAGTATTGAACACTGAAATACTTTGAGTTAGCAGAACTAATGACTTTTTTTTACAGCGTAGCTAGTGTCAAGAAACGTGAATGAGAGGACAGAAGTTGGCATTACCTAGTTTCAAGCAACGTGAATCCGAGTAGGACGGAAGTCGGCATGCACCACTATGGCCTAGGCCAGAGGCCTACCAGTAAATGCAAAAATGTCTTTAAAGTCTTCAAAAAGCTGATCATAAATCACACTTGATATAAGGCTGTACCATGCTTGCAGTCGCTCATCTGTGCATAATGGTGATGAAAGGTAGCCTATATTTGTGAGTGCGAGTTATGAGTAGGCTATAGGGCCCGTTCTACTCTAACAAGATCAGATTAGTCTCATTGCCTGTTTTATATAGTGGACTTCATCTAATGTGTGTTTGTTTTTGCAGATATACTTGTTTTCAGTGTTTAGGCTATAGCAGGGAAGTGCGTTATTGATGTGTAATGGTCGCCATCCAAATACCATTCACATTAGCAAAATCAGCGGACATATTTAGACCTACTAATGCAGATTAGGGGGTTTGGGTCACCGGGATCATTTGATAGGACGGTTCTTTAAATGGCGGATAATTATTTCACGTCAGGTAAGTAGCCTAGACCTTTGGCTTACTTGCTATCCTTTCAGATGGTGTCAGAATCCATATTCCTCATCGAGTATTTAGCAGCCAGGAATGATCTGGCTATAGTAACTAAATAATAAACCCGAGCCATGGGGCTTTGATGATTGATCGTTTCCCAGTCCTTATTAAGGGCGGCCAAAAAAAACGTTAGCCTCTGTACCGCGGAGCAGCGCAAGGTTAAATAAGCGGGTCACAAGGTCCCCAGCACTCCTCATACACACAGCTTTATTGTTTGGGAAAGGAATCGATTGATACAGTATATGGGGTCTAGTATCTCATAACTTAACATTCACTGACCCAGAGAAAGTTTGAGTGGAGGAAACAGTAGGCCTACCGGAACCACTAAAGATTAACAATGACAAACAACGTCTTCATCTGCCTTGTTCAAAAAGACAGGTGCGCTTTCCTGCGCACATTGGTATTTTATCCCTTGCGTTGCTGCTTTACCTCAGTGAAAATGTAAAAATGTTAAACCCCAAGATATGTAAATCCTTGCAATTGTAGGCCTTGTAAAAAAAAAAGGGAAGGTCGAGGCTTTACGCACAGTCATAGGCCTATGCACAGACTTATATGAAAAATATGGGCCTATCATAGCCTTTATCACAAAAAAACACCGAGTTATGTTGCAGAAAAAGACACCAAATAGTTTGCAGTGTTAATCCAATAGCCCATTTGACGAATATATCCACTATAAAATAAAATACATTTCAGCATGTGTCATAAAGGCATGCAATGCACGGTTTGAATAGAAATGTCCTCCCCGAGCTCCAAATTAGCTCTGTGAATAGCCTGTATAGACCTACTTGTGTAGAAGTGCTAATGTATAGGCTATTCATGGGAACCCGTGTACATTTGAACAGATCCGGTTCTTCATTATAACATTTATTTAATTTCGCTGTATACAATAATCTGCCTTTAAATTCAAAAGACTGGCTTGTTTAAATCAAAAGAGTGTACAATTCATACAACGAGACCCAGTCATAATGAGGGGGCTGTCCTGCTTATTGAGGCACCGCGGAGGGAGAAAGTGCGCCAAATTTGTTTGCAGCGGATCAAGGCTCACCGCCTTCACTGCACTTTCTTTATCTTAATTCCAACTTGAAAATATATAATTATCTAGTTTGAACAGGACTGCTATCAAATCCTTCTTTAGGCAGGGTAGGGAGAAGCTCGAGTGGATTGCGCGCTCTGAGCCGCTCGGTGTTGCCGGAGATAGGAGTAATGAAGTTGTGGAGTCCGGAGATACAAAGGGCATTAACCTCATTAGCATGAAACCTTTTCTTCTAACTATTGTGGGACCTTTTCAGCCCTCTAATCCCCCTATTTCAAAGCTGGGTTTGTAATAAAGCTTTTAGGGTTTTTTCAAAGCTAATGGTATTCTCTGAAGATTCTTATTGCTGTTATAGTCCATGGGCCGATTAAAACTCCCCATCCATATATGGGGACCGTAGTTTGTATGTAGGCCTATAGCCCCCCTCCCCCCCTCCGAAAAGCTCCTTTTCAAGATGTGAAACAATTATAGAAATAGACACTACACCTCACATCATACACTGTGCATTGTGGGGACTTCACATGTTTAGGAGATACATAGTGTAAATATAATACAGTTTAATTTTGCAACATTTAAAACAATTTGATGTGCATTTTTCCCATGTGCATTCATTCATTTAATGGTTCACCCATTGATCGGGTTCCTATAAATATCTGGGCATTTGGATTGGCAAGGATAAAAAAAATATATAAAAAAACATGCTGATGAGCTAGTTTAAACGCCTCTCTCTAAACAGCCGGAAGCATATTGTAGTCAACTTTCCTGACAGTTCTTGACTATGGTGACACCAGTTACCAGAATGCAGCAGCCACTACTCTTAAACCGTTGGATGCTGTCTACCAAAACCCTTCGATTTATCACAGGTTGCGGTTTTAATACGCTGCATCACTGCATCATGTATTAAAAGGTTAGCTGGTCCCCATTAAAGTCCTGGAGGTCACTTCAATATTCCCTTTCTGTTTACACAACTCTACTACCCAAGCTTTCCGACTTACCTAACTTCGTTGTTGAAGCATAAAAACACGAGATACCAAACCCTTTCACAGAGTTGGTTAACTCTTGAGGTTCCTCGGATCTCCACCGAATTAGGTAAATCCTTTCTTACTTTTAATGCACCTCACTACTCAAACAATTCACAAAACGTATTACAATAGGATGTTCTAGTGCGGCTATGGCAATTTAAATGATTGACTGAGGATTTAGTAGTTGAGGAATATAACATTTTGTAGTTGAGGAATATAACCGTTTTTCTTAAATTGTGTTGTGCTGTATTTTTTTCTTTTCTTTTACATTGTATCGATGGCTGTTTTGTTTCCATGTTGTATTTAAGTGTGTTACTGTGACCAGGGCACCCTTGTGAATGAGACATTGGTGTCAATGGGTTTTCCCTGAATAAATAAATAATCAAATGTTATGTTTGAGTCACTTGTAAAAAAAAGAGACGTTGTTCTATTAAGCTCTTAGATGTAAAAACAACCAAAAAATATATATAATGTATTTTTGCCGTACAAGCGTAATAGGCTAAAACATCTAATGGGAAAAGCGTATACATGCGTTGACGCTGTTTTGTTTGTGATCAATTTGTGGGAAGAACGCGTGTACGCATATCCTACTCATGGCTGTCGGAGACAAGATTTTAAACAAAGATCTCATTTTGCTGCACATTGCAACCTTCCCTTATCGCTTCGTGAGGGGTAGTCAGATTGTACTAAATTATGTCCAACCAAGCCCCCTTGGATCCACGGATTAAGAGATTAAAGTGGACCACTGGGCAATGCATCCCCTTTCCCCCTCATATTACTCGCATGATAATTGCCTAAACTGATTTGCACTTTCACAAAAGCTCGTAGGACTCTTTGTAGCCTGAACAGACCAGACGCTGCCCCTCTAAATAAAAACGGATTAATGCAGTCTATCAGACTGAGGAGCAAATGAACGACCGGAAAAAACAACCATGCACTTGCCACAGACAAATTATTTTGGATTTTATAAATTCATTTTAACAAGCCACATTGTCTGGATTTCTTCTAAAATTAGTCATAGGCCTATCTCAAATATAGGCTAATTGTGAGACTGGTTTGACGAAAATCAAGATATATGAAGCGGGTGATTGGTGGCAGCCAATAGCCTATAAAAAGTGTTAAATAATACACGCTTGAATTGAAGAGCGTAACAGGTCTCTTTATAAAATGTCAATATATGAAAGTTGATCTAAAATCAAAACCCTAATTTTACTCCGCGCGCAACATATTGATAAAACTTTATTGACAAAATATTAACAATTACATACTTCTTGGAAGTATACTTTGTGTTAAAATTGTAGCAAACTTAACACAAACACAACATTATTTACATTCTGATAAAAGAGGGTTTAACAGAAACATTAACTTTTAGTATCTCTGTACATGGATACGCTCAGTGCTTGACGTTTTCTCGCCTCTACGGCAGTCAATTCTTGCATTAGTCCTTTGTGGCAACTCTCACGGAAGGGTCAAATCCTGACAATATGCTCGTGACAGAATAACGGAGACATGGTAAAGCTTTAGGTTTAAGGAATGTCCTGGATACTTTCCCTTTAAGTACTTTATCTGTGGTTTGATAAACTTTTATAAAGTTTTCGAAATACATTTTCTTTAAAAACACTATAACGCAGCACTGCTACTTCATACTGTTCTCACAATCACTTTAACACGATAATCATTAATTAAAAGACTGCACACTTTGTAAAAAGGAAGAAGCACAACATCTCTGAGATTGAAAATAGAGTTAAAACAAAGTTGTTTTTGAGAAAATTATCAAATTAAAACAACTACCAGAAAGTCTACCATGCAATTTAAGTTTTACAAAAACAGTTGTGGATTTTGGTATCTTGAGTGGAAACGTTCATATTTAGAAACTTTCAGAAGTGCAAATGTCCAATGTGAATTGGAGATTAATTTTTGGGTGGTTCGTGGGAGATTGTAGTGGTGGGTTGATGCGTGGAAGGTGGTCAGGTAGGTGGACTGCGATACTGTCAATCACTTTTGCCTGGGCAATTTGATATGGTTTGACAGACCCATGGTAGTGACAGCAGTGCCACCAATCGGATCTCTCACCCTCAGCTGCCGATCTCCGAAGAATCGAAATGTGACATTGGCTTTACCCTCTCTCTGTCTCTCTGTACACAGCATCCTTAGCCATGTCATCCTTCACGCCACACGGCTGTCCCAGGTTCAAACAATTTCGTATTTTAATCGTCTGAAGTTACATCAATTTCCTCCGGGCTTCCCGATCCTTGTTTAGTTGCGAGTCTCCATCGGTTTATGTGATGGGTCCCCTTCTTCTTCTGTTGCGAATCTGAACCCTCCTCCTCCAACTTTTGACGCTTGAACTTGGTTCTTCGGTTCTGAAACCACACTTTTACCTAAGGGAAATAAATAAAGGCTACAATAAATACCAAAATACTAAACAAAAACTATCCATGTGCGTAAAGTTAGAATTCAAATAGCAGAATAGCAAAAGAGATACAAGCATAGACTATAAAAGGAGTGCAAAGGCCTAGCATTTTTGCATAGGCTCTCATAGATCGCTGTGTGAAAATTTGCCCAATGCTATAGGCCCTAAATTACTTACAAGTTAGGCTAGAAGTACGGTTATTTTCAGATGGGATATTGCCTAGGTCAAAAATGGCATGCATTGCATACTCTATTTTTTTAATAGTACAAACGTAAGCCAATTACCAGACATTGACATCCCCTTGGTCGAAAAAAACGGGCGCAAACAGACCCACGAATATGCAATGCATAACAAATAAATGTCATTTAATTTCTAATAATTTCCCCAAAAATGTAAAAGCCACATTGCTTGTTAATGTTAAGCCTTTTGTAAATTCATATCAATAGGCTAGTGGGCAATATTAATATATACAAGCCATCCGTCTGACAGCTTGGCAAGTGAGGTGCATTTAATGTGCTTTCAGTCAGCTAATTGAAGTGGGTGATGGTTAATTTCTCCCTCATTCCCCTCTGAAAGCCTCCGTTTAGAGAAGAGCCGGTGGTGACACTGGGACAAAAGACACCGACCGTTCCACAAGCTGATAGGCACAAATACGATCTTAAATATGGCCAGAGAAATTCATTGAGTCCGTCTCATTCTTTTTAGCGTGCCATAGATCCTTTAAAATGGTTAACTGGTTAATTGCCCTCCATTTTGAATGGAAACCTTTTTTTCCCCAAAACAAAGTAATTCAACCCAACGAGGTTGTACAATGATCATTGATTTCTTTCATCCAACTAAAAGCCTCAAGGCCGATGGTGGTGTAGACATTTATTTTTGTATCTCTGAAACTGTGGGTTTACAGGTCAATCCAATAGTAGGCCTAATTTTGAAAAATGAATAAACGTGTGTTTTCATTTATATAATTTCCCCCCCTTCATTTCAATTTTTAAAATGGAATAGCATTTAGGCCTATGTGAAATTCCTACATTTGACTTGCAATAAGGATTAACTATAGCATGTGTGAAGTTTACCCCAATAGACAACACATTGTCGTGTTTTCAATAAATGAATAAATAATTCCCGTAATGTCACTTATGGGCTGGCATATGAATTTCTTATAAATAATTAGCCTATTCATAGAAATTTAGCATATTCACAGATACCGTAGCCAACACGAAAACAAGTTATTATTGTCCTATAGCCTAATGTAGGTAGGCCTACAGGCTATAAAACACCCCTTGAAAAACACCCCACAAACCTGTGCGTCATGTCAGGTCTGGTGCAACTTGACACAATCGTCTTTTAAATCCATCCCCTATTCAAAGTAGGCCTAATGCGGACTTAACGATACACTTGTGAATATTCAATTCATTTTCTTACCTGAGTTTCTGTGAGGCTAAGGGTGTGCGCAAGCTGTTTTCGTTCGGCACCTACGACGTAATGGTTTTTTTCAAATGCGTGCTCAAGCCGCAGAAGTTGGGAAGGGGAAAAAGCTGTCCGAATTCTTTTGGGCTTTCTGGCCAGTGCATTGTGCAAAAGGAAGCTCTCCGGGCTTGTTTCGTTACCTGAAAACGACAATGGGAGGGATATTAATTATGACCACTCTTACGTTGCAAACTGAGGCTAAAGAGATGATGATGCTATGCTCATAATTTGGCTATACCGCAGAATTGGGCCTTCTAACTTTTGACTAAAGTCTACGGCAACACTCAATTGAACATTGAAACCAATTTAGTCACAAGCAACACCTTGACCATTTTTTTTGCAATAATTTTAACAATAGCAAATTGATACAGTTTATATTATTCAAATGGCAACAATAGGGCTATGCAGTGGCTAAAATAAGCGCCGTTTCGATACAGTCTTTGGTTATCCTAAAACACTAGGCCTACACATACAAAATAGCAACACAATGGTCTACAATCACAAAGGGGCCTAGAAGCCTCTATAGCCTAACCCTTTTCAACTTTTCTTTTTAACATTAGCATACAGTCACTGGTATACTGTAAGTATATGGTGGAAAATTAGACTACATTAGCCTAACATTTTTTTTTGTCAGAATTACTATCAAGACCCTTATTAAAATAACCATTATGAAAACAGATCGTTCACTTATTATACAATTTGCATGTCACTGTTTTCAGAAAAAGATTATGTGCATCCACCAGCAAAAAAATATATAATTTTCTAATATGACAGTCCAATTTGGGGGATGATAAATTAATAGTGCGATTTTAAAATAGTGCATTGTGTACAATTTCGTAAACAGCAGTTTGGGCAATAAAAACATAGCCCACAAATACGACCCAATTCCTATTCCAAGGCACGGATGAGTACAAAAAAATTACACAGGCATCTATCAATGTAGTTAAATTGATTTGCACTCAGTTTAAACATGAAGTAAATATCTAGGCCAAATTAAATCATTATTTATTTTTCAATAATCTTTTTTTGTTGTTAAAAATAACAAGTCAATTAATTATATAGCCCTACACTTGTAAGGTTTTATGCTTATTTTTGTTTCAATGAAATGTTTTAGACGCTAAAGGACTTTTTAAAAGTCCACTCTTTGCAATTCCTTTTTTTAAAACAAAATGGAAAATTATAGGCTATAGACCACCAGCAAAATACATTTGAACCCGTGTTACCACATTGAGAAATACTATGCCGTACATTAGGCTACTAAAAGTACCCTAGCCTATTCCAGTTGAACAGTGTTCTAATTATAACAGACAAAAACAGTTTGTAAAACTGTTCGAGACAAGGCGATAGCACATATATTTCCAAAATTCGATAGCTCACTGATATTTATCATTCGTTTCTTTATTCTCATAATTACATGTTATATTGGCCTACATAAATGCTATGGAACATCCCCAAAAAAGGGCTTAACAGCATAAATAAGTAATAAATGCGTTAAAAAGACAAATGTAAATTCAACCTACCTTGGAATCTGTGACCCAAGTACCTATATCTATGTATTAGCCATGGGTAAAAAGTTGAGGGGTCCCTTTGCTGGCTGGCAAAAAGATGGTGCGGACTGTGTGAGGATGAAAGTGGGTGAGCCAACGCGTGTGGAGGTGGTACCGAATGAACTGGGACACCGGAGTTGTTCTGATGTGAGACCGCCTCAGCGAACACCAAGTCCGGATTAGAGTAGACGCCCCTGCCGCTGGAATGAAACCCGTTCAGAAATGGATTCATCTGGCTGGAGTTTGCATAGCTCAGAGCTGCTGGTCGTATGGGCTCCTCAGACCTCGACACTGGTAGAGGATTATCCTTCGCTACCAACGATTCTATAGTAAAACACCTCTTCGGTGTAGGTTGAAACATGGTTTGATAGTCAAGATTCCCCAGCTTAGAGTTTAAGAGGTGCAGGCGTACTTCGTAAAAAAATAGGTTACTACTCCACACCGAGAAAGTTTGTCAGCATAAATAACTTTGGAACGAAGAGTGCAGCAAGAATAGAAGCCAAAGTAACAACAAATCAACAAATAGCCATAAAGGTGGTCAACTGCGCCAGACAATCCATGGATGTGATCGGTTCCTCACCAGTTGTGCAAGCGATTTGTTAGTTCATGAGCCTAATTAGCGCTGGAGTCACATAAACAGCTTCCTCTGAAGCCTGTAATGGCATGGTGATTGGTCGCTGCTACTCGCCTTAAGGTTGAGGGAAGAGTCTTTAAGTGCGTCAATAGGAACAGGCACGGAGAGGCGGACTCAAGCAAAACGGAACGGATTCGTTCAGAACCAGATCTTCAGAACATTTTTACATAGGCTACTCAGCTGAACCAGTAGAAAAGCTCAAGGTACTTACGTTTGCATTTTTGTCTACCGATAAGGCCTGAGGACAGTCGGTCTTAAAGGGGCCTTTATGTTTATCAGTGTTGAGTTTTATGTTGAAGTATGGGGCTAAGAGTCGGTTTAACATTCTTTGACATAAGTGTGATACGTTGTTAGTATAAAATGTAGCCTACACCATTGACCTGGGTGTGTTTACCAATAGCCACCGCATAGTTCTGTTTAAATAGGAGTTTACCGATTTTACATTTTAGGGATACCTTTTATATTAATTTATATTTACCATTATTATGGTAATTACAGCATACCCAACTACATACCCTGGCCTCGTCTCTCCGTGTTTTCATTTTCTCCTATCAGTTTGTGATTAGTTAGGGGTTGAAGGCTCCCCAATTTCTATTGGCCGGAAGATTGGGACGATGGATATTGGATCCACACTATATTCAGTGCAGTTGGTTTGTTGTATTGACATATAAACGACCCATTTAATTTAGGCCTACGTACATTACCCTAAACACAACTTTTTTTTGCGTAGGCTAATTTCTGCTCAATGCAAGTCAAGCATTCACTGACGAAAGGTTTATCATTTGTAATTTGAGGTTTACAAAGTGCATAGGAAGATACAGGCCTATACACACGCACGAGTTTAGAAATGTATTTGGTATGCCTTTTATTTGACCATTCATTTAGCGGAAATGTCTGTACCATAATAATAAATCCACCTGTAACATATAGCCTATTATATGCCGCAATAGGTCTCCATGTCTTAGTGATATCTTCATTATTTTGCTATTGCTGAATTCCATGAAAATGCGCATGATGGTTTTCTTAAACCAATAAAGGACCTCATTTGGAATAAGATAACTATGTGTTTCTTTCATTTCACTGTAGGGTTTTAAGTCACTGTCATAATTATGATGTTCATCTTCGGGGACATATGATTCAACCCACGAGTAGACTATAAGAAAATGCTATGGGTTGTGAGTCCAAATCTGCCCGGGCTATGAGTCTCGGTAGTTTAACTTTGTTTGCGATGTTCTGCTTATTAGATATACGTGGCCAATCCGTCCTGCATTACTACAAGCCCATTACATTGATGGTAAAATTATTATGAATAACAACAAATCCATTTAAAAAAATGGATGATTATGATTATTAATTAGGTCAATTAATATTGTGCCAAGGTTACACTTTTGCGAATTAAATCTAAGATTTACTTAAAAATATAAAAGAAAGGTATCGAAGGATGACTTCAGTTGAACACATTTTACGTCGGGACAGCTCATGTAGGCTTTAGTGCCAAGTCGATCTTATGATAACATGGTAGCAAGCCATGGCTTGTACCTGAAAGCTGCACGCATTGTGTTATTTTAATAAATTATAACCCCAATAAGCATTTGTGTTGCACATCGATATTGCAACATTGCACAATTGTAGGCCGTTGTCTCCTTGCGTAGGAATATGCACTATTTCCCTCTATGTGCAGTGTCTTTGAAAAGGTCCTGTGCGTATGATTTACATTTGACCTGCTGTAGGCCTGATTTGATTTGATTTATTTCATTCACGCTCGCAGTCCACAATACTGAATTTTGCAGAATGCACAGTTACAATTAGACAACACTTAAAAAACACAAGATATTGCATTCAATTGAAAAGGTCCCATATGTCTTTTGAAACGTCCTGTGCATATGACATTTTATCTGCCATAGGCCTGTATTGATTTATTTCATTCATACTCGCAGTCCGCAAGACTACATTTTGCAGAATGCACAGTGGCATTTAGACAATATTTAAAAAAAACACAATATATTACATTAAATTAAAAAGGTCCCATGTCTTAGGAAAAAAATCAAAGTCTGATGGCTGTGGCTGTGGTAGAATTGACCTGCCTTTTTGTCCTTGCGTTGATTTTGGACAGTCGGTTCTGGTTTCAGAGGACTCTGCCAATACTGTCTCCCTTTCTCTGTGGTAGGAGATCATGTGGAGGGTGGTCAGGTTGGTTCATGGCAGTGACCAATCTTACGACTGCTTGCTCTCTCCGTGACTGTAGTGGTGGAAGGGTCAGTGGGATGTCTCTGTTTTTTTGTTATTATCTTGCTTGTCCTTTTCTGTACACGGTGCAGCTTGCTGCTTCTTTGTGTAGCCCAACAGCAAGACATTGTCTGGCATACTCCAGGCATCAGATGGCCTATATATAATAATGGCCTGCATTAGTCAATGAGATAACGGACGTTTTGCAGTTACAGACTGATAAACAGTAGGCTAATGCATCTACTTCAGCACTAAGGCAGAATATTAGTGATAATAAAATTAAAAAATAGAACAATAATTATTATTATTATTAGTTATTATTAGTTCATCAGTATTATTTTCCAGAAATTATGATATTAATAGCATAATAATAACAATAGGCCACATGCCTATGTAGTAACGAATAAATATAGGTCTACTCAGTTAGATCTACTTTAGTGAATTGATGCTAAGAGGTAAATGAATAAAAACATTGTTAACAATATAGCTAGCAAGATTCCCTTATATTACACTGGTCTCATTCTTTGGATTGTTTATTATTGGAATCCATTCAATGAACCAGGGATGAAGTAGCGTTTCTCATGGGTGTAGGTTCAGTAGGCTAGCTGTTCAAAACTGCGTCACCTACTGGTAGCCTTGGCAATGTAAATATGTACTTACGCGGATAATCGTTTGTTTATCATAGATTTTTGTTGTTGTTGCAGTTTAAAAAAATGTCCGCTGCACATCTGTTTGTATAGTCCTAGATTATTTTGGTAAAACTCAATTATTCTTTTTACAGCATCCATGACGGATGGTTCTACACCAGTATGGTTCGTGCGACTTCTTGGTTTTGACCATAGAGATAGATAGAGGAATCTAGTACCCAAAAGCCTATCTTGTAGCATGAGCAGCGCCCATTGACTACTTTCACCATTTTTAAGTAGTCAAGTGGGTGGGACTTCCTAAGGGTTAAGGAAGAATCACATAATTCCATCCGGGTTATCAGGGGGATCATCCAATGATTTATAGATTTATACTTGTGTGCAAACATTCCATAACGTCAAGTGGCAGTAAATCAAATCACATTTTATTCATCACATGCTTCATGAACAACAGGTGTAGACTAACAGTGAAATGCCTACTTACGGCCCTTCCCAACAATGCAGAGAGAAAGAAAATAGAGATATCATAGAAAAGTAAAACACGTTATAATAAAAGTAATAATAAATACAAAATGAGCAACGATAACTTGGCTATATACACAGGTACCAGTACCGAGTCGATGGGTACGAGGTAATTGAGGTAGATATGTACATATAACTAGGAATAAAATGACCTATAATAAACAGTAGCAGCAGCATATGTGATGAGTCAATAAAAGTTAGTGCAAAAAGGGTCAATGCAGATAGCTATTTGGTTCACTATTTAACTAACTATTTACAGTCTTATGGCTTGGTGGTAGAATCTGTTCAAGAATCTGTTGGTTCCAGACTTGGTGCATCGGTACTGCTTCCTGTGCAGTAGCAGACAGAACAGTCTATGACTTGGGTGGCTGGAGTCTGACAATTTCCTGGATGGCAGGGTGCTCGGCCCCAGTGATGCACTGGACTGTACGCACTACCCGATGTAGAGCTGGTTGCCAAGCAGTTACCATAACAAGCGGTGATGCAGCCAGTCAAGATGTTCTCAATGGTGCATGGTGTAGAACTTTTTCAGGATCTGAGGGCACATGCCAAATATTTTCAGCCTCCTGAGGGGGAGAAGACATTGTTGCACACTCTTTACAATTGTGTTGGTGTGTGTGGACCATGATAGATCCTCAGTGATGTGGACACCGAAGAACTTGAAGTTCTCAACCCGCTCGACTACAGCCCTGTCGATGTGAAATCGGCCAACCTTGGCTTTATACCTGTTCAAACAACACACTGCAGGTGGCAGTATGCCCCCTTTCAGTTTCTTTACCAACTCATAGAAGTAGTAGAATAAGAAATTCAATACTTCAAAATCGACATGGCCTCAAAGGAGCTGCAGGTACTCTCACAGACACAAACAACAGTCCTCTATTCTTCTCTATGGTTTTGACCAACATTCAGCGATGGTGCGCTGTCGGCCTCCGGTGGACATCTTGTGATAGTGCGGTAGAATTATTAGTATGCTTTTTACACCCGTTATTAAAAAGTTGCAGCTTAACTATTCTTTACTAACACTCTAAATGTGTTAATTTCAGTTACAGGAAACAACAAGAATGTGAGAAAAATGGCTGAACTATGTCTTCGAAATTGTACTCATCGAGAAACATATTATGTCATCGCTTTGTATCGTGCTTTCAGAAAGTATTCACACCCTTTGACTTTTCCCACATTTTGTTGTGTTACGAAGTGAGATTCAAATTTATTTCATTGTATTTTTTTAGGTCAACTTTCTACACAAAATACTCTGTAATGTCAAAGTGGAAGAAAACTTCTAACATTTGTATAACAACAAAAAAAATGAAGAAAAATAAAACACGAATATATCTTGATTAGATAAGTATTCAAACCCCTGAAGCAATACACGTTAACATCACATTTGGCAGCAATTACAGCTGTGAGTCTTTCTGGGTAATTCTCTAAGAGCTTTCCACATCTGGATTGTGCAATATTTGCCCATTATTATTTTGAAAGTTCTGTCAAATTGGTTGTTGGTCACTGCTAGACAACCATTCTCAGGTCTTGCCATAGATTTTTAAGCAGATTTAATTCAAAACTGGAACTCGGCCACTCAGAAACATTCACTGTAGATTTGGACTTATGTTTTAGACTATCGTCCTGCTGAAAGGTGAATTAATCCCTCAGTGTCTGGTGGAAAGCAGACTGAACTAGGTTTTGTGCTTGGCTCCATTCCATACTTTTTTTATCTGGAAAAACTCCCTAGTCCTTACTGATTACAAGTATACCCATAACATGATGCATCCACCACTATGCTTGAAACTATGGAGAGTGGTACTTACGAATGTATTGTATTTACCCCAAACATAACACTTTGTATTCAGGACAAAAAGTTAATTGATTTGCCACATTTTTTGCAGCATTACTTAAGTGCCTTGTTGCAAACAGGATGTATGTTTTGGAATATTCTGTACAGGACTCCTTCTCTGTCAGTTAGGTTAGTCATTGTGGAGTAACTACAATGCTGTTGATCCATCTTCAGTTTTCTCCTATCACAGCCATTAAACTCTTTAACTGTTGTAAAGTCACCATTGGTGAAATCCCTGAGCGGTTTAGTTCCTCTACGGCAACTGCATCTTTGTAGTGACTGGGTGTATTGATATGCCATCCAAAGTCTAATTAATAACTGCACCATGCTCAAAGGGATAACATTCAACGTTTGCTTTTAGTTTTTTACCCATCTACCAATAGGTGCCCTTCTTTGCTGTGAAGCATTGGAAAACCTCCATTGTCTTTTTGTTTGAATCTTTGTTTGAAATCCACTGCTTGGCTGAGAGATTTGACAGATTATTGTATGTGTGGGGTACAGAGATGAAATAGTCATTCAAAAAAATCATGTTAAAAATGTAAATTGAATCCATTTTAAATGCAGGCTGTAACACAGAGAAATGTGTGTGGGGGGGGAGTGTGAGGGGTGTGAATACTTTCTGAAGGCACTGATATAGGCCTAGCCTATTTAATTATCAAAATTGTGTGTAAAGATGAAGCATTTCAAACTATTTCCCCCCCCAAAATAATAAAGTAATCGATTATTAAGTCACAACATAGGCTACGATGCATTGACATATCTAATATAGTAAGCTAATATAATCATGTAATATTTTTCCATGTTCATCAAATTGAAACGGATGAAAATAGCTGTTGAGGCAGAATAATTCCTACAAACTATTCTAGAGCCAACATTTTTGCATAATGACTATTGAAAAAATACACGTGTAAAATATTGCTGAATGATAAGCTTTGTAAAGTAGGACTAGTATTTTCTACAGCCTTCACGTAAAACCAATACGCTGTATCATAACATTTGCACTCTGCTACACTTTTGCGAACTAATTCTGTGGAGAAAAAAAAAAAAGCAAACATATTGGCCAACACAACTTCCCCTATCTTCATAATCATAGCCCTAATATTGCACATTTTAATCGGCCGTGATTTTCGAAACTAAAGGTGTGCGTGTTTGTGTGACTGTGAGTGCGTGTTGACATATCCCACCTGATTTTTCAGACTACGGTGTTAGCCGACTCCTTTTAAATTGACATGAAAAACAGTTTACCCCAGTTCCCTATAAAGGTAACTTTTTTGAAAGAAAAAAACAACCACAGATGTGTACGCAACGGAATAATAGTTATGCATTTGACAGCCCTATATTTGCAGCATATATCAAACAATCTACATTAGCCCTATATTTGATGAATTTTCTTTTTTAGCTTTTTTCGTTTTGTATTTATACATCACCCTTGCCTTTCTGGTTTAGGCTATGTAGCTACTTTACATGGCTTTGCTTCAAATACAACTGCATTTCAATACCTCAAGAGGAAATAGTTGTAGCGCATTCCTTGCAGAGATCACTGCAAATAGCCTCCTTCCATGGTGGCAAAATAATATAACATATTCTACACGCATTTCAGACACGTCACAGTTGGCCCACCACTAATATATCAAATTAGGCCTAAGATCCAAAATCACACAAATATGTCTATCGAACTAATGAGGGGTAGTGTTGTGGTTTGGCTAGTTAATAGGACGCGTAAAGAATGGACACAGACTGGTTGCATGAACATGTAAGATTCGAAATGAAACCAACCGTAGCTTCTTTACACATTCTTATGGGTAGAATCCAAAGGTCAAACGAGTAGGCCTACACTCGATGGGGATGGGACTGGGAGATGATTGAACCCTTTGTTACATAGCCTATTCCTACATAATTGTATAGCCAGCCTAGGCTACATAAACCCACAAAGAGCTTTGTTACTTGTTTTTACATTCTCAAGTAGAAACATGTATTTCCCCTACAGAGAATTAAAACTAACAGGGAACAACTTTTCTCAAATGAACTAACCTCTGGATTTAAGATTTTCAGCCATTTCAACTGAGATATAAGATTAAATGCGATTCTCTAGCTTTCACTCCCCCTTATGGATTTAAAAGGAATGGACTGCTGTAAGAAATATGCTGGAAACTCTCCCCAGCCATGCTCACTCGAATCCAAGGGTGTAAACCCTATCAATCCCGAGATTCTAGCAAAAATCGACATTTCATTTATCTGACTTTCATTAATCCAGCCCTTATATTTGTCCTCACAGTGAATTGTTTTACCATTTCATTTTCAGGACAACCAGGGCTACAAGTAGAACACAAAACGATTTGATTGTTGCATTCGTGACTTTTATTTAAAAAGGACCAAGTGTAAGAAAAACTCTACAAAGAACAAGCTATGCTCTAACCAAGCCTTCAGGCCTCGAGCCTCAACAGAGAAATAAACTGTTGCCCAAAGTACTTTGTTAATAAAGGCTTTATCTATAAACATGCAATATGGTTGAATGATTTAAAATAGAACCAGACACTAGATATTGAGTGAGACCAATTATACCGAACAAAAATATATAAGCAACATCAACAATTTCAAAGATTTTACTGAGTTACAGTTCATATAAGGAAATCAGTCAATTGAAATAAATTCATTAGGCCCTAATCTATGAATTTCACATGCCTGGGCATGAATTGCCCCACAGTGAATTGTTTTATCATTATATTTTCAGGACAACCAGGGCTACAAGTAGAACACAAAACAATTTGATAGTTGCATTCATGACTTTTATTGACAAATGGCAATTAAAAAAACAAGGTCTGCCAAAGCAAAAGCCTGATAAAAATGAAGCCATATGAATGCTGTTAAGTACAGAAATGATTTGCTCACTGGGAAATTAATATCTAACTAGTCAGTGACAACTGTGTGGTTTGTGACAGCAACTAAACTGGACAGTTTTATCTCCATCTCTTCATGCAAAAACTCAATCATGGACACTCTTACTGACAGTTGTGGCTGCTTCGTGTGATGTATTGTTGTCTACCTTCTTGCCCTCTGTGCTGTTGTTTGTGCCCAATAATGTTTGTACCATGTTTTGTGCTGCTGCCATGTTGTGTTGCTACCATGTTGTTGTCATAGGTCCCTCTTTAATGAGTGTTGTGGTGTCTCTCTTGTCATGTGTTTTGTCCTATATTTATATTTGTTAATCCAAGCCCCCATCCCCACTTGAGGCCTTTTGGTAGGCCATCATTGTAAACAATTTGTTCTTAACTGACTTGCCTAGTTAAATAAAGGTTAAACATTTAAAAAAAATAACTATGTGAGCTTATTACAGTATTATAGACACTATGTCCTGGGATTTCCTATGATCTATGTAGAAGAGCCTTACCTTCTAACGACTCTTGTGAGCATCATAGATCAAAACATGTCACGTGCAAGTTTGTGAAAGTCTCAGCTTTTCATAGATTGCTTTTAATAGTTTGTAGCTTGAACCATTCTGACTCTACAGAAGTTTTTGTATTAAAGACCTGGCCCCGGCCCTCGTCTCACAAACACCGCTCTAGTTCAGCCCCCATTTATCACAGACAAATGGTTTATCTACGGATCCAGAATAGACAAACAAAAACTGAACAAAAATATAAACGCAACATCAACAATTTCAAAGATTTTAACTGAGTTACAGTTCATATAAGGAAATCAGTCAATTTAAATAAATTCATTAGGCCCTAATCTATGGATTTCACATGCATGGGCAGGGGAGCAGACATGGGTGGGCCTGGGAAGGCATAGGCCCGCCCACAGGGGAGCCAGGCCCAGCCGATCAAGAGTTAGTTCCTCCTCCTCAGACGATCCCGCAGGTGAAGAAGCCGGATGTGGAGGTCCTAGGCTGGCATGGTTACACGCAGTCTGTGGTTGTGGGGCTGGTTGGACGTACTGCCAAATTCTCTAAAACGACGTTGGATGCAGCTTACGGTAGAGAAATTAACATTAAATTCTCTGGCAACAGCTCTGTTGGACATTCCTGCAGTCAGCACGCCAATTGCACGCTCCTTCAAAACTTGAGATATCGGTGGCATTGTGTTGTGTGCACATTTTAAAAGTGGCATTTTGTCCCGAGGACAAGGTGCCTTTTGTGTATATGGAAAATGCGTGGGATTTTTAATTTCAGCTCATGAAACATGGGACCAACACTTTACATGTTGCGTTTATATTTTCGCTCAGTGTAGATACTCTTAAAAATGCACATCAAAATGGGAATCAACTACTTTTTAGGTTAAGAAGCAACTTTAACAAAATACATATTCAATGGCAATAGAGATAGTTGTTGATGAGATGACATTTGATTTAACAATAAAACAGCTTTGCTATGCCAACATTTTCATCAGCTTATGAAAAGGTTAAACCACTAGGAGGCAGGCGACAATAAGGGGTACATTAGCCATTGCGGGGCCATTTTGAAGCAGATGCTTTGAGAGAGGGTGGACTCAGCGGCGGGCCACAGTGGTCCAGCCGTCATCGTCGGTCTCGTCGGTGGTCTTCTTAGGGCGACCAGCGTTCTCTTTGTCTTTCTCGGAGCGCCAGGAGCTCTTCTCTCCGTCCTCTTCACGCTCGCCCTCTCTGGGTCTGGGAGGAATCGGACGTTCCTCTTTACGCTCCTCACGCTTGTCGTCACCTGCACGGCGCCAGGAGCTGCCTCCTGTGTGCACAGAACCCCGGGGATGGCATCTTAACTCTTAAGTGTTGTTTAAAAATATCTCCTCCAGACTGGAAATACCACCACAGGACAGGGGTTACAGTGGTCTTGATTTTCATGGTATAGGCAATGAATGATAGTATTGCTGCATTAACAGGTTGATGCTTGATACCGGTTGACGCTTGCAATAAATACAGAGCAAGTGGGGACACCTGCTGGCTAAATGGTTTAAAATGAAAGCTTTATAGCAAAACTTTAAACGGTCTGCAGAGGACTGAGCTCATCTTACCTTCTTCAGGCTCTCTGCTGGGTGGGGGGCGGTCACGGTCATCTCTGCGATCAGGTCGCTCTCGACGGATAGGAGGGCGGTCCTCGCGGGCAGGCTCTTCCTGACGAACAGAGTCTCTCCAGCTTTTCTTTGGCGCCTCATCAGCACCTGGCCTTCTCCAGGCACCACCACCTCCACTACCCTCCTCCCTGAAAACAAAGAGGTCCCCCATTACTCCACAAAAAAACCTACACCTCGTCATAACACACATATGCTACTTTATTTTCACAATATCAGTGAAACCATCCACCCGTTTAGGGCCACTCCTGATCATATGGTATATGAGCCTCCATTATCACAGCAGTGCCATTTGTAGTCCACATACTGTGTGTCTGACCTGGGTGGGCGGCGCTCTGGGAAGCGGTCGCTCTCCTGTTTTTCCTCTCTCTCCTCCCTCTCGCCCTCTTCGTCCTCCTTTCGGCCACCACCTTCGCGGGGTGGACCCCAGCTCTCCTCGCGGGCCTTTTCCCTCTCACGCCAGCCACCACCTGAAGCAGACACCAGAGCAACTGCCCATGATCCAGCACAACGTGTGAAAAGAACTGGCAACAGTTGCCACTACACAAACATTTACTATTGGAAGTTCAATAAATAATTAACAGAATTACAGGAGAACAAGTATAAGGGCGCTTTCAACAACAACACAAGACAAACATGCAACCACATTAATTCAATGATCCATATTTGGAACAGATTAAATGAAAAACTCATCCATACCGGGCCGGACAGCAGGCTTCCATGGCTTGTCGTCACGGGGCCCTCCCCTCTCGTCATCTCCTCCTCTCCTGGGGCCCCAGGTGTCATCATCAGCCCCGCGTCTGGGGCCCCTGGACTCATCCATGCCTCTGCGGGGGCCATCATCGAAGCCTCTGCGGGGACCGCGGTCCTCGTCCCCTCCCCTTCTGGGACCACGGTCATCATCCCCAAAGGTTCTCCTTGGTGGACGGTCCTCATCCATGCCTCTGCGCAGGGGGCGGTCGTCATCCCCGAAGCCCCTGCGTGGGGGTCCACGGTCATCGTCTCCGCCACGGCGAGGGCCGTCTCCTCCTCTCCTGAAGGGTGGCTCTCGGTCTCTGTCCTCACCGACATCCTCGCGGCCCTCGGCTCTCCAGTCCCTAGAGAGACAGAGCGAACGTACAGCAGTTATAAGACAGATATAAGACAGACATGTCACTTTAACCAGTGAACACAAACATACAAAGTATTTTAAACCAGGTAAAATACTTCAAATTTGCAATCTGAATGAAATCCCACTCACTTAGCCTGTACGGTGACACTGTAGAGAATAATAGACCAGTTTTTGATCAGTGAACACAAAATGATTTTTAACCAGATGAAGAGCTTCAAAAGTACATTCTGAATGAAACCACACTCACTTATCAGGCACGGGGCGACGCCTCTCTGATTCAACCTCTGTGCGCCTCCTCCATCCTCCTCCTCCCTCCTCCTTCTCAGCGCCCCAGTCCTGGAGAGGAAAAGAGTGTCCAACACGGAGTGACTGGTTTCATTACCTTTACAACATAATTATGATAATTTTATCCTACTCAATATACCTTTATCTAAGCTCATTTTCAAGTTAACAGGGTACTAAGTCGACAGGGTGAAGGACTACATTCGTGTAGTCCTTCAAAGTGTCAAAACACTTCACACTGTGACGGGTGCCTGTGCTTGTCGCTCTCAGATCGCCGGTGAAATAGAAGTGCATTTCATTTCATGTCGCTCTTTGAGCGATCAATGGAGGAGAATCATCACTGAGCAAACAAAACTTTTAAGTGACCTTGTGTCCATTAAAAGCGCAACATAAAACCCATGTATTAATATTAGATATTGATCTTAACACCCCTTGAAAAGTGAGTCATCTTTGACTCAACAGGCAAAGTGAGGCTGTGGGAAAGTGCTCTGGGAGGAGATGTGTAGTAGGCTACCTTGGCTTCTCCTCTGGGTTTCTCCTCGGACCTAGCAGGGGCCCTCATCTCCTCCTCCCTGCGTCGCTCGCGCTCCTCAATCTCCTGCTGCCGGGCGCGCTGCTTCCTCTCCTGCTCCTCCAGTTTGGCAAGGCGCTCCTGGTACACCGCCTCCTCTGCCTCGCGCGCCTCCTGCTCGATGCGCTCACGCTCCTCGCGCTCTGCAACAACACATGGATAATACGTAGAACACAGGACCACTGAAGACTTATGGGGCAAGCGTCACATTGGACACCTAGACGAACAAACTCCAACCAAAAACCACACTGGACCCAAAATCTAACCTACCTAAATCTGTGCACATAACTCAAGTTTTTGCACACATCTTCAATTGACATCAATTAAACTATTCCACCAAGGCCTAAAACTAACACCTGCAAAATGCGGGCATATTTTGACATTGGAGGGTAAGACTTCTATTTCACCAGCCATGTTGGTGGCAGGTCAGGGCTACACAGTGAGAACGTTTTACTCGCATCTGTGACTAAAAATAGTCAAATATGATCACATTTATAGTAAAATAAATGCTGCAGTAGCTGTTTTCAAAGTATTTCCGCTGTTTTGTTCCATAGCTGGAAAATTAATCGCACAAAGTCAAAGAACTACGAATCCTATATAGCCTATTCCACCTCGTGATGCAACACCGCCAAGCTTGGGGCTGTGTGCACGTGAAGAGCTGAGTGAAAGAATCATTTTTAGGAGCGTTGCACACAGGCATAAAAGTGGGTCTAATTTACTTGATACGAAAGCCTACTTTGTCCTTCTGTTTCTTGGTTATTTACATTGTTTTGTTGACAAGCTAGGTTGTTCTTCTAGGGAAAAGATAACGCTTCTACTAGTCAGACTCAATCTCACAGGCAAACATGACGAGTCATGTTACCACGGTAACCTCCCGCCCTTCAAGTGGCTGGTAAACATTTTTGCATCATCTGTGATATTTTGGTTAAAAGTAAAAAATTAAACAATATACCACATTACTTCTTACTAGTAATACATTTGTGTTAGAAACATTACAAAACATTCTCATCTGTTAATTTTGTGTTTTGTTGGTGTGATTTTAGCGAAAAAATTATATTTTGGCTGGTAAAAAAAATCGCACTCGCTGGTAGATTGCCCTGTATTCCATCTTTTAAGAGAAACTCAGAGGACTAGATCTACGTTAATTTGACAGTCATTCTATATATCAAGTCATCTCTGGACCTGAGCGGTAACTCTTGAGGTACCTTTCTTGAGCTGCTCCTCGTGGATGCGCTGGGCCTCCTCCTCCTTATTGCGGTAGAAGGTGTTGCGACGGTCCTCCTTGCGGTGGATCTTCCTCTCCTCTCGACGCTTCGTCCTCTCCTCCACCAGGCGCTCCTGGAACTGTTTCAGTTTTTCCTTGGAAGGTAAAGAGCAAAGACACTTCAGGCCATACGAATTCAACTCATAACATTCTTACTGAGGTGTATTCTGAATATGATGAAAAAGAACACCGGCAAAATAACTCGTGGTGGAACACCCTTGACACTGGTATTACTTTTGTTTGGTTATACCGGCTTTCTTAGTAGCGATTGATAATAGCTCTTTAATGTCATTGCCAATGGGCTTATAGAATCTGTTGTTTCATGCACGTTCAAATGGCGTTTACCTCGTAGATGAAGCTGCGAGCGTCGGTTATTTTGCCCACAAAGTTCTCCTTGTCCTGCATCATTCTGGACATCCTCTGTTTGTGCTCCAAGGCCTTCTCACGCTCCACCTTCATGTTGCTGATCTACAACACAAAACACATGGACCAATAAAAAAAAAAAGATTACACAAAAAACATGGACCAGTCAGCCTGACATCACTAGAGCGCTCAGTTCATGCATCCCATCTATGATGGCTTTAGGGCTGACACGATTTAGTTGGTCGACCGAGATTTCTTTAGTCGAGCAGTTGCTAAAAGAAATTGATTCGCACCTGTCTGAGATGACTGATCCATTGTGGAGGCCATGGGGATGGCACAGTCCATCAGTCTAAGACATGTGATACTGAAATTGTATATGGTTACATTACATAAGAACAATGGTGCAACACTAATAAAAATATGATTATTTTATAACAAAATGCACCCTCTGGCGTTGGATAGTGGTCACTGTCCACGGTTCAGAAATACATCAGTGGGCTGTTGAATTGAGGCCCTTTTCCTTGACCATGTTGCTATGTGCATAATAGCAAAGTTAACCAGCATATTGGTATTGAGAACAATGCAGCAGCAGCAGAATGAGGAGATGTGAAAACTTGCCATTGCCTTCTTGTCTACGAAAAGTGAAGAGAGGAAACCAACTTAATTAGGTCTATAATCAACAGCCTAACTGTTAAAGGTGCCTGGCTTTATGAATCATCAATACATCTACAGAAATTATACAGATCCTGCTTTTGTTGCCTGTTTGTTTAATAGCCTACTGATTCCATAAGCCAAAAACGTCACGCAACGACATTTCAAGTAAACAATTTCATCATTTAAAAAAATATATTTAAAAAAATGTACACTGGTATTATTTAGAACTGCTCCAAATTGTCAGAAATATTATATTTATAATAATAACGCTCCTTTTTCTTCATCTACTTCTTATTGTTATTACTATTATGATCATAAGTAATGTCATTATCATCAGTAGGCTTAGTATAGCAGCCTTGTGTAACCACCATTGAGCTGCAGGCCTAAGAATGTATCCAGTTTAGTCTTAATACCGTAACTTACTTTAGCCTATATTTCAATGCTTATATAGGCTTCTGCAGCAATCAATAAGTCATAAGTCATTTATGTCATCACAAAGCATAGGAGTCATTCATGATTTGAAATGCAATCAAGCATTTTTTTTTAAATTAAGTGAGCCTTGAATAATTAGCTTAAACAATAAATGAATCGTTCCATTTCGGAAATTGCATTCATGAATGAATGCAACTGTTTTTAGTCTTTGCTGTAATAAAGGCTTAGCAAAAAAACGTTACAACAGACTCTCTGGTACGCTTATAATTTATTTAGTGTTGTTAACATTGTTCCAAACGGTCAGAGAAATTATATTGTAATCTATACAGCACCTGTTTGGCACAAATAATATGCACACAGCGCTTGCTCCTTATCTTCTTTTTCTTGATCTCCAATATTTTCCACAATTAGCTAAATTTATTCCACACATCTGACTTTCCCTTTACCTCCTGAGCAACCAGTAAGCATTCCCCCGTTTCAAGTTTATTTGTCAGGTCCTCTGCATTAATTTTGCTCTTACATGTGTTACGGTGTTCTGAGTTTGTTATAACCAATTTGATTATGATACGCTATAGGTCAGGCCCTATTGTGCCCTATTTCGACGGGATTAGTTTTACTGGGGGAGGGTGGGTAATGTAATTATGTACACAAGCACAAAACATCACATCTGTAATTTTTGTCCCGTCCAAATCTGCCATGTCAGTCATTTTTACATGGCAGGAAAGCAACAATTCCAGGCGGAATAGCCTTTGATAATACTAGTCCCGTGCTAATCAACATCCCTGTGTTTTGGGAGAAATGCCTGAGTTTGACAGACGTTTGCTCGCGGTTTAAACAAGAAAACAATAACTGATTCGACAAATGTGCATAAGCTATATTTGAATGGTCTACATGTAGCCCATCAACTTTCACAGTGAATGCTTTTGTTTATATGTTTTGTGCATAGGAATTGAATATTGCCAAATGCATCAGTAAAACATTTTGAGGCTATTTAACCTGTTGAGTGTAGGGGGCAGTATTTTGATGTTTGGATGAAAAATGTACTCAAATGAAACGGCCTATTTCTCAGGCCCAGAATATGCATATAATTGTCAGATTATGATAGAAAACACTCTAACGTTTCCAAAACTGTCAAAATATTGTCTGTGAGTATAACAGAACTGATATTGCAGGCGAAAACCGGAGGAAAATCCAACCAGGAAGTGCTGTTTTTCCTGAAACCTCTCTGTTCCATTGCATGCCTTCCATCCATTTAAAGGGATATCAACCAGATTCATTTCTCTATGGCTTCCACATGGCGTGAACAGTCTTTAGACATAGTTTCAGGCTTTTATTCTGAAAAATGAGCGAGAACGATCACATCGCATCAAGTGGATGGCTGGGTGCCAGCAGAGTTTTGCATGCGCAACAGCTTGGAGCAGACATTTTCTCTCTCTCTCCTATTGAAAAAGCTACGGTCCGGTTGAAATATGATCGATTATTTATTGTAAAAACAACCTGAGGATTGATTATAAAAAACATTTGACATGTTTCTACGAACTTTACGGATACTATTTGGAATTGTCGTCTGCCCGGTCTTGACCGCTCGAGCCTGTGTATTTCTGAACATAACGCGCCAACCAAATGGAGGTATTTTGTATATAAAAAGAATCCATGGAACAAAAGGAACATTTATTGTGTAACTGGGAGTCTCGTGAGTGCAAACATCCGAAGGTCATTAAAGGTAAGCAATTCCTTTTATTGCTTTTCTGACTTTCGTGACCAATCTACTTGGCTGCTAGTTGTTTGTAATATTTTGTCTACTGAGAGAGATGTCCTTACATAAACGTTTGGTATGCTTTCGCCGAAAAGCTTTTTTGAAATCTGACACACCAGGTGGATTAACAACAAGCTAAGCTGTGTTTTGCTGTATTGCACTTGTGATTTCATGAAAATTAAATATTTTTTGTGATGAAATTTGAATTTGGCGCTCTGCAATTTAGCGGATGTTGCCGAAAATGATCCCGGTAACGGGATGGGTGCATCAAGAAGTTAATGCAACCCTTGCTGTTAATAGATCACAAAGCAGCATACAACTGACCTAAATGCTTGGAAATGATAAGTTAACTTTCTCATCCGTAGCCTTAAAACACATCTCAAGTGTAATTGCACTGTTTAGCTCATACCTGAAGGCTAGGGGGGCATTTAGGACGTACTGCGGATCGCTAAAATATTCTACTGATTATGACCACACTTCCTCAATTCAAATGTTATGGCGACACTATACCAAAGACAGTTTGATGTGGTTTAGAAACTTCGGAAACAAGCTCGAGTTATCAGTGTGGCCTTATCTTCACGCCTAGAATAAAAACCTCCAAGCTTCAGTCATAATTGTCGATTTACATAACAAATAATCATAATTACAGGGGGCAGTTTGGAAAAAACTTATCCCGTCCGAATCATCCTCCGGAATAGCGGGCATTCTAGAGTAATAATTACATAAACCAACATTCTCTAGTAATATTAGTCCCATGTGAATAAGTATTTGGTCACATGCATGTGATTCCTACATGTGTCATGTAAAGACAGCAAGGGTTGAGGGAATAGGAAATGTTTTTCCTACATTTCGATAATTTCTAAGTCAGAAATGGCTGTAATTATGTTGCAGGCTCAGCAACACGGAGAGCGCGATAAACACTGTTGATGTTCTGTGGTGGTCGCTGCAGCAGCGAGGAGAGAAAGACAATGGGTGCTAGTCACACGGTCATTCGCAGTCTTGTTTTTTTATAAACACAGCGCAGCAAGTCTGAGCCCGGCCAAGCACAATCAAATCAATTGCTGGTCGGACTCCCTCTAGTCATTTGTGTGTCTTAATTATTGAATAAAAGAGTGTGATTAAAGCATCAGACAAGCTCAGTGAATATAGTCGATTTGATTAAAACACATAAGATGTGTCAGTATATGGAAAAATACACGTTTTAAGAACAGATAACTCCAGTTCGACCAAGATTTTTTTGGGGGGGTCGGGGACAGCCCTAGATGGCCTAGGATTTACAAAGGCACAGACACTGAAGAAATATATTGCCATACCCTCTCCTCCTCTTGGAGCTCCCATAACTCCATGTCTTTGACACGCTGCTCCTCATAGGCCTTCTTGATCAACGGGATCTCCTCCAGACGTTTGGCACGCTCAAAGTAGTCAATCTGCAAGGACCAGTCCACACATGAAACAATGTTGAGTGAGTCATTTCACCCCCTAGTAGAGGTCTTTATGTATCACCTGTTTGTGTAACAGGCAAGACAGAAAACATGGAATCGCCTAATTTGCAGAAAATTCTGTCTTCACCTTTTTCTCCTGGTTCTTCAGGCGGTCTTGAAGTTCTCGCTTCTCCTTCTCCAGCTGCTCTACCTGCTTGGACATGATGAAGTCAGGGTCCAGGTCCTCAAGGTTCTGTACAGAGGGTGGTTAAGAGTTAATTTCATCATTGTACATCCACAATTATTTTCCAAAACCCATTCTAGATTGTATGTACATTCCAGGTTTACACTTATGGTACTGATACAAGTATGACCCATTGGGAAAAAACATTGTCTTAACATCATTGACATAGAATTAGAATACTAGAATGAACAGTAACCTTCTTATGATGGCATAAAGGTCAGCCATTTTGGTCACGAAGTTGGGCAACGATGGTTTTCCAGATGTGTTTATATAGTGTAAACTAATTCATTTGAAGAATTTACCTGCACTGTATGTTTGTTAGATAGCAAGCCAGCTTGAGAGGACTGATTCCATTCATTTGTCAAATTAACTGCCAATAAGCCAACATTCCATTCAAACAATTATGTCAACATGATAGGATTTAGTCAATTGATGATTTAGACTAGCTGTAAATGCAACTTGTACCGATATGGTATCATATACACTAAACAAAAATATAAACGCAACATGTAAAGTGTTGGTCCCATGTTTCATGAGCTGAAATAAAAGATCCCAGAAATGTTCCATATGCACAAGCTTGTTTCGCTCAAATATTGCACACAAATTTGTTTACACCTGTGTTAGTGAGCATTTTGGGATGCTCTGGATCAACGTGTTCCAGTTCCTGCCAATATCCAGCAACTTCGCACAGCCATTGAAGATGAGTGAGACAACATTCCACAGGCCACAATCAACAGCCTCATCAACTCTATGCGAAGGAGAAGTGTCGCGCTGCATGAGGCAAATAGTGGTCACACCAGATACGGACTGGTTTTCTGATCCATACTTTTTCCCCCCCTTTTTTTTTTAAAGGTATCTGTGACCAACAGATGCATATGTGTCTTCCCAGTCATGGGGGGCTGTGCTCACTAGCATGGATGCAGATTTGGGCCTAAGGAATTTATTTCAATTGACTGATTTCCTTATATGAACTGTAGAATCTTTGAAATTGTTGCATGCTGCATTTATATTTTTGTTCAGCATAATAGCACTCACAGCTTTCCAAGAAAACTAAATCTGAGACATTTATGATCGGTTACATATAGAGGCTATTTAAACAGAAAAAAATCGGTATAAAAGCAGTATTGTACCTTCCTAATATTGAGTTGCACACCCCCCTTTCCCCCCTCAGAACAGTCTCAATTCATCAGGGCATGGACTCTACAAGATGTCGAAAGCGTTCCACAGGGATGCTGGCCTATGTTGACTCCATGGCTTCCCACAGTTGTGTCAAGTTGGTTGGATGTCCTTTGGGTGGTGGACCATTCTCAATACACACAGGAAACTGCGGACGGTTAAAAACCCAGCAGCGTTGCTGTTCATGACACAAACCAGTGCGCCTGGCACCTGCTACCGTACCCCGTTCAAAGGCACTTCAATCTTTTGTCTTGCCCTTTCATCCTCTCAATGGCATACACACAATCCATGTCAAAATCCATGTCAACACACAATCCATGTCATAATCTATGTCAAGGCTTCAAAATCCTTCTTTAATCTGTCTCCTTCCCTTCATCTACACTGATTATAGTGGATATAACAAAGTGACATCAATAAGGGATCCTAGCTTTCACCTGGATTCACCTGGTCAGTCTGTGTCATGGAAAGAACAGCTGTCCTTAATGTTATGTACACTCAGGGTATTTATAACTATATGACAATATTTAAGGTTGACAACTCTATTACATAACATGCCTTACTTTTATTTTCCTGCATAAGTCAAATCTGGATTATACCTCTACTGCCCTTCATTCCAATTAGACTGGTTTGGATATCTCCCTGACCAATATGGCTGCCATTGTCACCCCATTCAGGACCTTCAAGGGTTTAAAACATAGCCCCTCTAGTAATCCAAAGATGCAATATGCAGAAATCTCTCCTCCATTTCCTAGTTGCTGAAATTCTAATAGTTTACCTAATTTCTGTTTATATGACAAAAAAAGCAAGTAGAGTCGAGAATCATTGTACCATCTATATATACCGCTGTGAAATATATTTTCCACAACCCAAAATATTGTGCTTTTAGCTGATGTACAAAACCGAAAGTAAAAGACACAAAAACTAAACTTAATGGAAGCAGAGCACACATAGAACAGATCTACCGATTCTTAGACATGCTTTCAATGAAAATTACAGATCTATAACGCACATTTCTATGTGAATTTGGTCCAGTCAATCAAAAAGTTACATATTGCAGCTTTAATAGGATCACTAGGGTTAATATGTTTGATCAGTGGCATAATGTACAGCTTATTTGAGCTTATGTGTAGTTTACCTCTATATCGAAGTATTTGAATGCCTTGGCTCCCAGCTCTGTCTTCTTGATCTGCTCCAGCCGCTCGCGCACCGTCTTCTTCTTGATCTGCTCGTGCTCCTGCATGATGCGCTCCTTCTCGCGTTCCTTGGCCTCCTGGCGCAGGCGCTCCTCTTCCGCTTTGCGCACCTTCTGCAGCTCCGCTTCGCGTTGTTCCAGCTCCTCCTTCTCCCGCTGGATGTTGAGGTTCTCTAGGCGCTCCTTGCGCTCCTCGATGGTCTGCCGGCGGGCCAGGATGCGCTGGTGCTCCTTGCGGCCATTCTTCAGGTAGGCAGTGATGGCCAGATGGCTTTGCTCCTCACGCTCTTGCTGGAAATGGCAGACAAGAGGGTAGAAGAGTGAGAGACAGGGACAGGTTTGTTTGAGCGAGAATTAAATGGAGCAATAGAGATTGTGCATGAATGGGGGATTCATGCGGTATCAATGTGAATTGGTGCTGTGTTTGTATGTATATGCATGGAACAATACATACAATATTGGCCCTAAATACCATAGAATCATTTATGGAATGTGCATCGGGGATGATAGAAAAGCAAGTCTTGATAATAGATCAGGGAGGACAGTGACATTGTCGACTTGACGTTTTTAGGGCTTGCAATCCATATCCAAATGCTATCTCGACAGGGGGCTGTGCTCACCAGCATGGATGCAGGCTTTATGACCTGGATCGCCTTGGCCAAGGAGGACGACATGGCTGTCAGCTGGTTCCGGATCTGCGCCGAGGGCATGTTCTGCAGGAACGGCCCCACAGGAGAGTCCTCTTTGGTTGAGTAGTTCAGGTCTGAACCAAAGCTCAGGTTTCGAGTGGTGTGGTCAATTCGAACCTAGAACAGACGTTTTTTTTTTCTTTTTTTTTTCACGTGTACCATTCTCACTGCAGGCTGTTGAGGGGAGAACGGCTCATGATAATAACACCTGGAAACCATGTGTTTGATGTATTTGATACAATTCCTCGGCAGTCATTAACACATGCCCGTTCTCCCCAACTAAGGTGCCACCAACCTCCTGTGACCATTCTGTGTAATATAAACAGAAGTGTTCATCTTTTAGTTGTGGAAATACTGATTGAATTCAAAGTGTATGGCTATGAAAACATAAAAACGGATTAAGTTGAAAAGTCCACTTTGTATGATTTTGCACAGAGAATCTCATTGTTTCAGGCAAAATCCATGTCCAGTACTCTACCTGCAGATCGCAGTGTCGGGCAGCATCCACAATGGAGCGCTCCAACTGGAAGGCATCCACAAATGGAACCAGGGAGGCCAGACGGCTGAACTCAATGCTCTGATAAATTTGCGCCACCTAATATCCCAATAGAATAAACCGTGTTCAGTGATTAGCTCATAGGACCACAACTTACATACAATACATGACATGTGTTACAAAGCATTTTGTTACAGTGACAACTTGCATTACACACTATAAGCGGGGATGGGCAACATCGAAGGCCATATTAGGACTGCTTTTTTTGTTGTTGACCAATTTGTGGGCTGGAAAAAGAGCAGTTAATTTAAAATACATAGAAAGTATGTAGAAGTTTAATCGTCTCGCGGGCCTCCTGGTGCCCGTCCCTGCACTATAGTTACAACAAGGACAACAGACATGGTTAATAACAAAGTTCAATTACATTTGATTTGATTAGTTATTGTTTGACACATTTTCGTGACGTTTAACTACGAGTGAGATTAACAGACCATCAAGTATAAAGGGCCTAAGACAAATAAGTCACCTGCTGCAGCAGCCGGAGGATGGTGTTACTCTGCAGGTGGGGAACGTACTGCTGGAGGTCCGCCTCTTTCTCCGACTGGTCTCTCACCCAGTTCAACACCTAACAGGAAGAAGGGTAAATTAATCAGCCGTGTAACAAATAGCTGTCGTTTCTAGAGGAATTGTGTTTATGCATTGTACATTGTGTATTGTTTTTTTTTGTACAGTTGCAAGTCATATTGCCCAATGTCGCGACACTATAGCTTTTCTGAATCTGAATTCAAATGTTACCTTTGCTACTCTTCCACTCAGCTTCAGTGGGTGGAAGTCCATCTCCAGCCAATTGTACAGCTCCTTCACCTCAGGTACAATGTACTGCAGCAAATTGAACCTCACCTGAAGGTAAACATAACACACACATAGCACTCAGTGAACAACCCCCGACAAAAGCAACAGCAATTGGTTAACGTGTTTGTTTTCATTTTCAATTATGTAGTAAACAAACATATCTGTACGTGTTGTTCACAAGACTAAAACAAGTCTAGCACTAAAATACAAACTCCTAACATTGTCTAACATATCGGACATTCTGTCACCTGCCTCTTATACCCAGCCTGCTCACAAACAGAAATCACCAGTTATTTCTATACTGTTCCATGCACGTATGTATATACCATGTCATTGATGAGGCTCTGGCGGGTCGGTGGGGACTGCAGGCCCAGTAGTGTGGCCAGCCTTCGGTGTTTCTCCACGATGATGCCATCCATGTCCAACAGGCGGGCGATGTCCGTGCGCTCCGGGGTGATTGGAATGGACAGGGTGGCAAGGAGGACCCTTGTGGACATCCTGAGGAAGAGAGAGAAAAGAGAGCCATAAGCACCTGCCTGACCTGCAACCTCGGATCTACCTATCAAACATTGACTTGCGAATGACCGTTCTAGTAATTATAATTCTACGTGCCACATATTCCAGCAGAGCAGAGACTGTTAAGGACTGGGCTAGCATACCTCTGCATCTCCTCCTGGGTGAGGTTCTTGCGCATCTCCCTGGAGAGGTGGTAGAGGCGGTGGAGGGTGCAGGCGTGGAACAGGGCGTTCCCAGACTTCCAAAACACAGTGGACACCTTGTTGTAGTAGTTGGCCATAAGTTGAGGCTTGGGGGGCTTCTTGGAAAGGGCAAAGAGACCATGGATGTCTTCCACAGCCTTGAAAGCTTCCTGTAAAAATCAAAAATCTCATTTCACCATTCATAACACATAAAATCAATGTTCATAATAAAATGCAGATAAAAAAGGGCTTATTGAAAAAAGAAAATGGACGATGAAGTATTCTTCTCCCAGATGCAACCGTTACAATATTGCAAGCTAATTATATATGCAGTGATGGAACTCAAGGCTTTTGGGCACTGGCCAGCTGGGCTAGTAGACTAGCTAAGATGGTACTAGCCCAGTTTATATAGTCATATATGCGAGGTGAGCGCCCAGAAGATATAGACCTATGTATTTGCTTTTAAATTGGAAATGACATAAGACAGAGTCAGGCATAAAAGCATATTGGAAAACCTCTCATTCCCGGAACATTTCACAATGTTTAAATTATGTTGTAACTACTATTTGTTTGTCAGTTGTAGTTTTTTTTTGGTGTTGGGGGTGTTACGTTTGCAAAAAAAAAGATATATGTATTATCTTTGTTGCTAGCTACCAACAACAACTATTCACACACAGCTGTCAAACGCAACAATGTTCCCTTGGCAACCAAATTAAGCTTGTGTGTGTATCTGTTGACCCGCCGCCGCGAAGACAGAGGATCGAAGCTAATGGTCAACACGCATGCCAATCAACTACACTGTAGCTAGCTACGTCAACATGAGCATTCGCCAGACACCAGCTAAGAAGCCCGCAGCTAGCTTGCCCGCCCACTCCAGAGCAGTAATTTGACTTTTAAGGTAGAGTTGTTGTTGTAGAGAATTTTAATACATGTGCAAACCACAGCGGTTTATAAAACACCTTAAAATGAGTTTCCCTCGCTCTCTGAAAAACACTTGCCTCAGGCGAGCTCAATTTCCATCCCTGCATGTATGACATCATACCTGCCAGAGCTCCATGGCGATGGCACTGTCCAGCTGCACCAGGCGTGTCTCCAGATGCATAGACTGGCTCTCAGGGTTGTTCAGGTTGATGGCCGTACTCTGGTTGTGGTGGCGCTGGATCTGACCCAGATGCATGCGTAGATTGTCGCACAGCTTCCGGAACTCTGCCTTACGGGTGTACTGAAGGCAGAACTTGAAAGCTGTGGAGCACATCAGGATATGGTTAGGATGCAGAGCAATATACATATTGTTTCATTTACATCAACGTTTAGAACACTGACAGTTGTTGACTTTAGCTTTAATTATGAACCATAATAAGTTGTGATGCACTGATATTACATTTTTGTCCGATACCGATATCCAATATTTTATTTGCCCCCCAAAAAACTATACAGATAACCAATATTAAAACATTTTGCTGCCTTTTAAGCATTCTAGTACATTTAAATAGTTAGACCGCTGCGTCTGTGTGTGTGTTAAGGCACTGCATCTCAGTGCAAGAGGCATCACTACAGTCCCTGGTTCGAATCCAGGCTGTATCACATCCGACCGTGATCGGGAGTCCCATATGGCAACGCACAATTGGCCCAGCGTCACCCGGGCCGTCATTGAAAATAAGAATTTGCTCTTAACTGACTTGCCTAGTTAAATAGGCCTCCCTACCACTGAGGAAGTACAGTTCCCGCGCAGCCCAGTCAAAACTGTTCGCTGCTCTGGCCCCCCAATGGTGGAACAAACTCCCTCACGACGCCAGGACAGCGGAGTCAATCACCACCTTCCGGAGACACCTGAAACCCCACCTCTTTCAGGAATACATAGGATAGGATAAAGTAATCCTTCTCACCCCCTCCCCCCTTAAAAGATTTAGATGCACTATTGTAAAGTGGCTGTTCCACTGGATGTCTTAAGGTGAACGCACCAATTTGTAAGTCGCTCTGGATAAGAGCGTCTGCTAAATGACTTAAATGTAAATGTAAATAAAGGTCACACACACACACACACTGACCAAAAAGTTATTTTGTTGGCATGTATGTATGTCCCCATTACCAGTAAAGCATAATGAAATCCCATTTCTTTCACTTACTTGCTGTGCTGTTTCGTTGTTCATTTGTTCAGTCGTTTCATTCTAAACCAGGATTTCTATGGAATACCGTTTGGGTCTTTGCGTCTCAAAAAAGATACACGTCAAATAACACTTTTGACGTGTCAAATAACATAACATAATCTGTTTCTAGAGCTATAGTTAGCTAACTATATAGCCAGGTGTCATCATCTAAAATAACCCTAATTTCTAAGACTTCTTATTTGATTAATGGTGGTCGGACCCATTTATGTGAAGCTAGCCACAATAAGGATTAGCAACAATCGTGGACTTTGCGGTTAGCCTTCAAAATAAAAGTATGGCATAATTCTACTCTTTGTATTCATTTGGATCACTGTCAATTAAATACTTTTATTTTGAAGGCGAACCACAAATTCCACTATTGTGCCTAATCCTTTTTGTGGCTAGCTTCACAACACACACACACACACACACACACACACACACGACCAGTCCGGTCGAGCCTCACTAGCCCGATGAAGCTAGCTGGCTGCTTTTAACGTTAGATTTGTGCAACAGGGTTAAGTAGCTGGCAAGCTACTTATTTTGAAGTTCAATTTCAATAGGCGAATAACAAGTGGCAACATAGCTAATAATTACTCACAAGGATTCCTAAATCATTGCTAAGAATAATGAAAATGACTGCAGTTTCTACTGGTCATTGTTTTCAGGCTGGTTGTATTGGTGCGGGTTGGAGCGAGCGGTCGCATCTGCACTCGGTCCGCAGGTAGTATTACATTTCATTACATTTCATTATAGTACAACGGTTTGATTTGTCTAATCTTAGCAATTTCTTCTTAGCTAGCTACATAGCCGTCTTTGTATCATAGATAATTGCGTAATTATCGTATTTCGTCGTCCTAACGCAGTCTACACTGCCCTGCAGCTAGCCAGCTAGCTAACGTCCACCGTTAGCTAGTCCACCGTCTACCGATTAGCAGCACAACTATTACACTCAACTGAACGACTTGATTAGTGTAGTGTTAGCTAGCTACATAGTTGTCTTTGCTGTCTTCGTATCCAAGATAATTGTGTAGTTTAGAGTGTGTAGTTTTATGTCGTCCTTAACATAGGAGACTCTGCTAGCTAGCCAACAGCTAGCCAACGTCTACCGAACAGAACTTCTGCACTCAACAACCGGGTCGCATTTCGCTCGCTCCACAGGTAGTATCACATTTTTCATTTCATTTCATTACAGTACAACGGCTTGATTTGTTTGATCGTAGCTAGCTACATAGCTAGCTACATAGCCGTCTTTGTATCAAAGATAATTGTGTAGTCTAGAGCGATTTCAGGTTAGCTAGCCAGCTTTCAACGCAACGTAACGTAATCAACACTGCTTTAGCCAGCTTAATAGCAGCACAGTAGAAACTATTACACTCAACGGAACGACTTGATTAGTGTAGTGTCAACAACGCAGCCAATGCCAGCTAGCCTACATAGTCAACAACGCAGCCTCTGCCAGCTAGCCTACTTCAGCAGTACTGTATCATTTTAATCATTTTAGTCAATAAGATTCTTGCTTAAGCTTAACTTCCTGAACACTCGAGACGTGTAGTCCACTTGTCATTCCAATCTCCTTTGCATTAGCGTAGCCTCTTGTGTAGCCTGTCAACTATGTGTCTGTCTATCCCTGTTCTCTCCTCTCTGCACAGACCATACAAACGCTCCACACCGCGTGGCCGCGTCACCCTAATCTGGTGGTCCCAGCGCACGACCCAGTGGAGTTCCAGGTCTCAGTAGCCTCTGGAACTGCCGATCTTAACAAGGCAGAGTTCATCTCAGCCTATGCATCCCTCCAGTCCCTCACTTGGCACTGATTAGTTAAACATGGATCAACACTGCTAGCCACTGCCAGCTAGCCCGGGATCCTCATCTCTCCAGCATTCTCTCTTTCTCCCCTTGCCCATCTGTCTACAATTCCATGCTAGTTAAAACTATCATTTACAGGTTCCTCAACAATGAGCTTGATGCCTTGATAAGCTCCTTTCCTGAGCGGCTCACCTTCACAGTTCTGGGCGACTTTAGCCTACCTTTGTATTCCTCTCTGTTCCATTCTCTCCTCTTTTGTCACCCTCAACTCACAAGGCAGGAAATACGCTTCTTGATGCTGTTCACTAACCTCGCAACTCCCTCCAAGTCTCTAGCTTCATCCAACACTTCCCAGCCCCTCAACAACGCAGCCTCTGCCATCCTATCATCTCTTCCCTCTGCTCAAACTTCTCAACCTATCTCCTGCCTCCTCAACCCTTCAGCATGTACTCCAGTATCATTTCACAGAACAGGGCTAATGGAGGAAAATACACCTGACATCTTTTCACTCCCTCCTCTCTACATTTTCCTCTTCTTCTCTTGCTAAAGCCACTTTCTAACTCTCCTCTGAACACTCTTTGCAGAATCCTCCTCCCCCCCCCCCCTCCTCCCCTCTCTGCAGATGACTTCGTCAACCATTTTTGAAAAGAAGGTCGAGTCCATCCTTTGCTAAGTCATTTCTGCTCACACTCTCCTTTGACATTAGCGTAACAACCTGCCCGCTGACCCTATCCCCTCCTCTCTTCTCCAGTCTTTCCGGAGACCTGTCAAACTCATCCCTGACCGCTGTCAAGAGAGCGAGAGTTGCACCCCTTCTGAAAAAACCTACACTCGATCCCAGGTCCGATGTAACAACTACAGACCAGTATCCCTTCTTTCTAAAACTCTTGAACCTGGCCAGCTTCTATCTCTCTCTGACCTGATCCAAATCAGACAAGACAGTCATTCAACTGAGACTGCTCTTCATCACGGAGGCGCTCCGCACTGCTAAAGCTAACTCTCTCTCCTCTGCTCTCATCCTTCTAGACCTATCGGCTGCCTTCGATACCCATCAGATCCTCCTCTCCACCCTCTCCGGTGGTCCCACGCGCGCACGACCCACGTGTGGCGAGTTCAGGTCTCACCACTGGTGTCCCCCAGGCTCTGTTCTGGCCCTCTCCTAACTGCTCTGTCATAACCTCACATGGTCTCTCCTATCATTGCTATGCAGACGACAACAATTAATCTTCTCTCCCCTCATGGCGAATCGCATCAGCCCATATCCCTCACCACCTCGACTTCTTCCTCCCGGGGAAGGACTGCACTGACGTCCTCCTCCCAGAAACATGGATCACCACAGATAACACTCTACTCCTCACTGGCACTCATCTCTCTTCGTCTCCCCTGTGCCATTAAACCCCTACAACTCATCCAGCTGGTGTTCATCCCAAGCTCTCTGCTTGCTCCCTCCACTGGCTTCCAGTTGAAGCTCGCATCCGCTTCTGGTCACAGTGTGAGGGAACGGCACCTCAACCCTACACCCAAACAAGGGCATCCTCATCTCTCCCAAGTCATTAAAGTAATCTCTGTCATAAGGTGAATGCACCAATTTCTCTGGATAAGAGCCCTTAAATGTAAATGTAAATGTGCTAGCTAGATACCAAGCTAAAGCTTACAAATGATGCCATCTGTCTATCGCCTCCTTTGAATTCCATGCTGTCACAGTGTGAGTAAACCTAACATTAGGAAAAAAACTAAGTCACAACATACTACACTTACGCATCTCAGACTAATATATATTTCTAATAACAAGATTGTTAGATAATATCAAACCTACACTCAGACCAGGCACGGGTATGAAATTATTGTTATTTTCAAATACAATCTTTTTGGGCTTACTAATATTTTCCACCTCCCCCCAACCGTCCTCTCTGACAAAAATCTGCAGCGGCTGAATCTAGTTACCAAGCCCTCATGTACATCATCCGGGTGGGAAATGAACACCCGCTACATGTGGGTAGATTTTGGCATTGGTGGAGGAGAATTGACTATTTCCCCAGCCATGTTGGCGTTTAACACAGCATTTGGGGGGGAAATAAATAAATCCAAAACCCAAATGTAGAAGTTTAAAGGAGCAGCTGAACATTTCTGTCTCACCTACATTACTCAAATATTTGGGTACATAGTGCTTGATTGAACATGGAACACTCCAAAAACTCTTATTCATAAACTTTTAGTCATTCCTTATCATTAAAACACTCAAATAATTGCATTGTGCTCCTAAACAGACGTATGTACTCACTGTAAAAAATGTCAGCATTAGAGCCCTGAACTAATAATAATAAATAAGACTTATCACTTGATTTGTGATGTTCAGTTGTAGAACTGTGTCTGTTTTACTATTGTATCTAAATGATTGGTTAAAAGACTCCGGTCACAAAAATTCAACTGAGCAATATACCACATTACTTCTTACTAGTAATACATTTATTGTTTTAGAAACACTACAAAGCATGTTCATCCATTATTTGTTATTTTTGGTGTAATTAGATGGATATTTTTTCTCTCCAGCTATCTGCCACAGTGGCTGTTGGACCAAAAAGTTCATTTCCCACCCTGTACATCATGTTTAATATTCAGATTGTGCTCACCTTGTTGGGCAATGTCATGGTATAGGCGCTCCACCTTGGAGTTGTTACGCAGCAAGTCCAGGCATTGGCGGTAGGATTCCCACAGAAATTTCACCCAAGGAGTGAGCAGCAGACGGTCTGTACGATCCTGGGTGTCTTCACCACTCACAGCACTCAGAAGTACACTAGGATCACACAAGAAGTTATGCATCAATACTTGAGCTCACAGAACTGCACCGTCAACATTGTGGGGTGGCAGGTAGCCTGGCGGGTAGGTGCTTTGGGCCAGTAACCGAAAGGTTGCTGGATCGAATCCCCGAGCTGACAAGGTACAAAATCTGTTGTTCTGCCCCTGAGCAAGGCAGTTAACCCACTGTTCCCCGGTCACTGAAGACGTGGGTGTCGATTAAGGCTGCCCTCTGCACCTCTGATTCAGAGGGGTTGGGTTAAATGTGGAAGACACATTTCAGTTGAATGTATCCCCCTAGTCAGTTATACAACTGTGGTGGTATACACCACCACTTGAATGGTTTACAGCAGAGGTGAAGCATGACTGTTAGCATGGTTACCACCATTAAAGGTAGTAACAATAAGTGTGCAGATAGTCCAATATATCTGAATTATAGTATCAGCCCATCACAATAAAGTTTTAATAGTCCCATACCTCAAAGCTATTTCCTGGTTAAATAAATACCTCTCAGGAGTCTGGATGTTGTCAAGGTCCTCAATGTCCAGGACCATCTGCTGTGACTCCCCCTTGGCGGTCTCGGTCTTCTCCTCGGCCAACTTCAGGTAGGCTCGAACCACATCCTCGAGGGATTTGATGTTCACCTACATCACGAAATAGAGGCTCATGCATAAAGGCCCAGTGTAGTCAAAAAATTGATTTTCCTATTTTTAATATATACACAGTGCCTGTCAAAGGTTTGGACACACCTACTCATTCCCGGGTTTTTCTTTATTTGACCTGGCCTCCACAATCACTTGACCTCAACCCAATTGAGATGGTCTGGGATGAGTTGAACCACAGAGTGAAGGAAAAGAGGCCAACAAAATATATTTTGTAAAATACTTTTTTGGTTACTACATGATTCCATATGTGTTATTTCATAGTTTTGATGTCTTCACTATTATTCTACAATGTATAATATAGTAAAAATAAAGAAAAACCCTTGAATGAGTAGGTGTGCCCAGACTTTTGACTGGTACTGTATAAAATGAGGTTGGAATAATACTGTGGAAATGATGATAGTTCTATTTTAGTGTAAGAGCTGCTTGAAAAGAGCGCCTGAAATTTCTGCCTGTTTTGGTGGGGTGGAGTTTCGGCCTGGCTGGTGGCATCACCAGGCAGTAAATTAGTTAATAGACCAATAAGAAAGAGTTCCAAACCTTTCTGCCAATAACAGGTCGTTTTCAGTTTTCCAATCCCCACTCAGACCACTCCCTGACAGTCCAATCAAAATTATTGTTTGAGAAATTGCTCTTACTGAGAATCTATTTCTTTTTGACCATTTTAATTGAAAACAATCACAGTAAGATATTTATTTGATATTGAGATAAAAACGTCTGCAGTGGACATTTAACTCCGGCAGGTGAGTGACGAAGTAGGATCAATAGTATCCAACATTTAGGGTTATCAAAGAGAGGGCTGGGTGTGCTTCCACTGACCTGCTGGCAGATGTTCTTGTACTGGTAGAGACCCTCCTTTGCCAGGTGGCTCTTGCGCAGGTCAACACAGAGCTCCAGGTACTTGACCATGATGGGCTCGTGGATCTTCTGCCATGTTCGATGCTTTTTGCTCTTGATGACATCGTACAAGACATCCAAAGCTGGCTGCTTTTTGCCAACCTCCAAGAACTCTGTACAAACACAGCAAATTACATAAAAATGGAGGCAAACAGCATAATAGTTTGGAAGGTGAGTCAGTTGCTACTAACATGTATATTCATGGGACACCAAATGGTTTAAAAACCGATCTGATAGATGAAGGTAGAGCGATCAACCTAACCATTTAGCGAGCTACTCTTTAGCCTTTGAAAACCTGTCTTATTATACATAGGGTTTTCAGCAGTTAGCTTCCCCCACGGTTGGCTGCGTGTGAACTACAATTCCGACGCTGTATTTTAAAGTTTAGAAACGTCAATAACCATTGCTTGCAAAACAAAAATATACACTTACTGTACCAGTTTTGCACAGATCCATACGCTATGTGCCTCCAGTTGACGAACTACACTTCTTCCCCAGTTACGCTTACACACGTGTTAAGACTGCGCTAGATAGCTAATTGGCACTGGTGACCACCTATATCTTCCATCTGTCTTCCTTAACAAAAGATCCCCGACCAGAACATACTATCCTCAGAGGCACTAAAGCAGTTAGCGTCTATGAATGGGGTAGCTACTCCCCAAACCAGCTATATGTTGACTAACAACAACTATTGGTACTACTAAGCGACAATATAACGGCAAGATGTGTCAACTGACTCATTAATCCTAATTAAAGGTGACTAGCTAGCTAGCTAGCTACTGCAATTGATTGATAATCTTAGTATGGCCTTGTTTTGGTTATGCAATCTTTATTTTATTTAACCTTTATTTAACTAGGCAAGTCAAGAACAAATTCTTATTTACAATGACGGCATACCATACGACCAAACCCTAACCCGGACGACGCTGGGCCAATTGTGCACCACCCTATGGGACTCCCAATCACGGCCGGTTATGATACAGCCTGGGTTCAAACCAGGGTCTGTAATGACACCTCTAGAACTGAGATAGAGAGCTTAGACCGCCGCGCCACTCAGGAGCCCAAAGACAATTCTAAAAAAACATTAACCAGCAGCACCTGTTGCTTTTCAGTTGATAGTTCCCGATTGGCGCAGCGTTCTAACAAGCTGACCACAGCGCTCTCTTGCAAAATACATTTTGAAATCTATGTTATTCAATTATTGCACCCACACTGCTCGCGCGCGCCAACGAACATCTGCGTTGCCAAGGGCTAAAATAGAAGTCCTTCCGATTTCTGATGCAGATTGTGCTGCAAGTCCTGCCTCTCCCATCTCATTGGTTTATAGAAGCAGGTACCCACGTGCTATCTCCTCATTGGTTATACCCACGTAGGTGACTGAAAGATGAACGAGGTCAGTGGTGGTAATGCACCTAATTTATGAAAGTTGCCAATCGCAATATAAAGTCAAGAGAAGAAAATCCCTGGAAGGAAGAGAGATGACTAGAAACAATTCGGTTGACCGTTTTATGTGTGGATTAATTGGCGGAGTAGGGGACAGGTCAAAAAGCATTAAACATTTATGGCAATATAGCTAGTTAGCTTGCACTTGCTAGCTAATTTGTCCTATTTAGCTAGCGTGCTGTTACTAGCTAATTTGTCCTGGGATATAAACATTGAGTTGTTATTTTACCTGAAATGCACATGGTCCTCTACTCTTGACAATTAATCCACACATGAAACGGTCAACCGAATCGTTTTTAGTCATCTCTCTTCCTTACAGGCTTTTTCATCTTTGAACTTATATGGTGATTGGCATCTAAACTTTCATAGTATTACTAAGACTACCGGCAACACAGTTCGTATTTCAGTCACCTACGTGGGTATAACCAATGAGGAGATGGCACGTGGGTACCTGCTTCTATAAACCAATGAGAAGATGGGGGAGGCCGGACTTTCAGCCCGCATCTGAGTCAGAAATAGAAAGGACTTCTATTTTAGCTCTTTGCAACCAAACGCTGGTTGACGACGCAAGCAGCGTGGGTGCAATAATTGAATAACATAGATTTCTCAATTTATTTTGCAACGCTCGCGTGTAGTCAGAAGGCACTGCAGTCCCTGGTTCCAATCCAGGCTGCATCATATCCGGCTGTGATTGGGAGTCCCATAAGGCGACGCACAATTGGCCCAGAGTCGTCCGGTTTTGGCCGTTGTTGTAAATAAGAATTTGCTCTTAAGTGACTTGCCTAGTTAAATCAAGGCTAAATGTAAAAAAAAAAAAAAAAAAGTATAATAGTTAACTAACGTTACATGTGGCCTAAACCGAATAGTTACGGACATCAAAACGAGTTTGACAAGTTGCTCACTGTGTCACTACTAGTTAGCCGCGTATTATCTCAGCTTGACGATGACGGGATAAGTTAATACGTTAGCCCTTCAGGGCTAGGATGTGCTGATGTTTAAATGTATCTAGGTCAGTGTGAGCAAAGATGGCAGGTACTTTTTTCATGTCAGTGGGACAATCTGATAGTTTGTGTGATTTTCGATTTCATGCGGCTAATCTTGCTGAATTGGCAGGGCCATGACACATTTAACGTCATTGTGGGTGGTGGAACCCTAACTCTTAGGCCTAGTGACACTGGTGGCCTGAACGAGCGTATACTTTAAACATGGCTTCCCCGCCATGCGTAGCAAGCTGTTACGTTAACCATGGCAAGCCAACAATGAATACACATAACTTGGGCTAGCTAGTGTAGCTTGCTAGCTAGCAAGCGATGACATCTAGGAAATTACCCTCTACGACTCACCATTTGCTCGTTTGAGAGCATTCTCCGGTCGTTGGAAATATGCCGGCATTTTATGACCTTGCTCGCGGAATGAAGAGAAGGTTGGTTTAGGTGAATTTGACTAATTTCACCGGTCCATCCGAGCCAGGCATTCACCCACTCTACAAGCTCCTGGGAAAGGAATTAACCTCGTGAGCTGGGTTGCCAGGTTCGAAAAAATCCTAACAAACGATAGCACAAACGACTACTCAAAACCCGCACAAAAAGGCATGTCAAATAGCCTAATTTTCCCCCACAGCAAGAGGAGAGTTGCCACATGTATAGTAGTTACAAGTTTATCAAAATAATAATTATTGCAAACTATGACATGGCATAATAAACTCATTTGAATATGTTGCAAGAGTAAATATAATTTGCCCTTATTAAACTCGTCAGATCATTTTCCATCAAGGAATGTCGATTTAACTCGTTGACTGCTATGATTGAGCAATAGGGTATGGTATATGGCCAATATACCATGGCTAAGGGCTGTTCTTAAGCATGACGCAACATGAAGAGTCTGGATACAGGCGTTAGCCCTGTAATATTGGCCATTTACCACAAAACCCCAGGGTGCCTTATTGCTATTATTAACTGATTACCAACATAAAAGTATTTTTTTTGTCATACCCATGGTATATACCACGTCTGTCAGCCAACAGCATTCAGGGCTCGGCTGTCAGCCAATCAGCATTCAGGGCTTGAACCCGTTTATAATCAAGCGATAAGGCCCGAGGGGTTGTGGAATATGGCCAATATACCACTGCTTAGGGCCGCGTTGATTCATATATACACGAACAGCCCTTAGCCGTGGTATATTGGCCATATACCACAACCCCTCGGGCCTTATTGCTTAATTATAAACCTTGGAGGTGCGTATTGCAACTTTAAAAACTGTTAGGCTATTTTTTGGCAATTGTGCCTTTTATTATATGCCCAATGTTAAGACTACAAACAGTTATAAAAGGCCCATTTGACTTGTCGTTTCAATAGGCATCGACTACAGACAAAATTCTAGGTGTATGGTTGTAATTCAACTTTGCCATGGTTTGCTGAGATAGATGCAGGTAGCCTATAGCCCCAGATAGGCCTACATCTTATTTCAGATAGTCTACAGTAGTCTAAGCAAAATGTAAACAAGATGTAAAATGAAAGATTTAGCAGCTTGGGGAATTCAAATGGACTCTTTTGTTCAACATGAATAGTTTGGCGATTTCAAGGTACGAAGTGCGTGTGCTTCCCAATAGCCTACTAGAATAGGCTACTGAGGATGAGTCGTAATTTCAATTAAATATTAAATACTAATAATATGTATATGAACTGAATATGCTTGTCAACAACAGTCAGTGTTTAACATGTTTTCCTTTAGCCTAATCTGACTGACTGTTACCATCAGTCTAATGCATTCTAACAACTGATCTGAAATAGCGATGGCTTTGATAACTTCCAATTTAATGAACTAAACATGTCCGTTAATAATTGCATAATAACACAAGGCTACAACAACAATACACTGAAGTTATAGGCTATTTATTAAATCCGTTTGCCAACTCCAAGTAGACTACACAAGTGGCAAAAAATGTATTTGCAATGACTCCAGTGATAGTAATTTAAACATATGTATTGTATCAAATGGTAGTTTACAATGGCATGTAAATCGGCAGCAACAGGTCACAGTGAATTTTTTTTTTAAAGAGAAATGCGAAGACTGCCACGGGTCACTTAAGAGGTAAATAAAATAAAATGAAATGCTCGACCAATACATTCTCACACGTGACATCGTTTTCTAAGTGTGCTATTCAGGATAATCACGAACATGGCAACCTTGCTCGTGAGCGGCCAACATCAGTAACGACATAAGTTCCCGTATGTACACGAAGCGCTTTTCATAGCTAGACAGGCAGTAAGTAGCAAAGTAAATAATGAAATATATAGTACCAGTCAAGAGTTTGGACACACCTACTCATTCAAGGGTTTTTCTATATTTGTACTATTTTCTACATTGTATAATTGTATATTTTTTTTCGCCTTTATTTAACCAGGCAGGCCAGTTGAGAACCAGTTCTCATTTGCAACTGCTACCTGGCCAAGATAAAGCAAAGCAGTGCAACACAAACAACAGCACATATAATAAACAAGCGTACAGTCAATAACACAATAGAAAAAAATATTTAAAAGTCTATATACAGTGAGTGCAAATGGCGTGAGGAGGTAAGGCAATAAATAGGCCATAGTAGCGAATTAATTACAATTTAACACTGGAGTGATAGATTTGCAGATGATGATGTGCAAGTTGAAATACTGGTGTACAAAAGAGCAGAAAAGTAAATCATAGTGAAGACAAATAGTGAAGAATAATAGTGAAGACTTCAAAACTATGAAATAACACATATGGAATCAAATAAAAATCATTGTATTGGTCACATACACATGGTTAGAAGATGTTATTGTGAGTGTAGCGACATGCTTGTGCTTCTAGTTCCGACAGTGCAGTAATATCTAACAGTAATCTAACAATTCCACAACAGCTACCTAATACACACAAATCTAAGTAAAGGAATTAAATAATAATATATACATATAAATATATGGATGAGCGATGACCGAGCGGGCATAGGCAAGATGCAATAGATGGTATAATATACAGTATATACATGTGAGATGAGTAATGTAAGATATGTAAACATTATTAAATTGGCATTATTTAAAGTGTCCAGTGATCCATTTATTAAAGTAATTTGCTCACATTGTATATAGACTTGTTTTTTTTTACTGTATTATTGACTGTATGTTTGTTTTACTTCATGTGTAACTCTGTGTCGTTGTATGTGTCGAACTGCTTTGCTTTATCTTGGCCAGGTCGCAATTGTAAATGAGAACTTGTTCTCAACTTGCTTACCTGGTTAAATAAAGGTGAAATAAAAATAAAATAAAAAATTGGCCAATGATTTCAAGTCTGTATGTAGGCTGCAGCCTCTCTGTGTTAGTGATGGCTGTTTAAGTCTGATGGCCTTGAGATAGAAGCTGTTTTTCAGTCTCTCGGTCCCAACTTTGATGCGCCTGTACTGACCTCGCATTCTGGATGGTAGTGGGGGGAACAGGCAGTGGCTCGGGTGGTTGTTATCCTTGATGATCTTTTTGGCCTTCCTGTGACATCGGGTGCTGTAGGTGTTCTGGAGGGCAGGTAGTATGCCCCCGGTGATACGTTGTGCAGACCGCACCATCCTCTGGAGAGCCTTGCAGTTGTGGGCGGTGCAGTTGCCGTACCAGGCGTTGATACAGCCCGACAGGATGCTCTCAATTGTGCATCTTTAAAAGGTTGAGGGTTTTAGGTGACAAGCCAAATTTCTTTAGCCACTTGAGGTTGAAGAGGCGCTGTTGCGCCTTCTTCACAACACTGTCTGTGTGGGTGGACCATTTCAGTTTGTCCGTGATGTGTACGCCAAAGAACTTAAAAACTTTCCACCGTTTCCACTGCTGTCCCGTCGATAGGGGGGTGCTCCCTCTGCTGTTTCCTGAAATCCACGATCATCCCGTTTGTTTTGTTGTAGTAACCAAGATTATTCAAAACAGCCACCCTTTGCCTTGATGACAGCTTGGCACACTTCTGGCATTCTCTCAGCCAGCTTCATGAGGTAGTCACCTGGAATGCATTTCAATGAACAGGTGTGCCTTGTTAATTTGTGGAATTGATTTCCTTCTTAATGGGTTGGAACCAATCAGTTGTGTTGTTACAAGGTAGTGGTGGTATACAGAAGATGGTCTTTTACCAAATAGGGCTATGTCCATATTATGACAAGAACAGCTCAAATGAGCAAAGAAAAACGACATGAAGGTCAATCCGGGATATTTCAAGAACTTTTAAAGTTTCTTCAAGTGCAGTCACAAAAACCATCAAGTGCTATGATGAAACTGGCTCTCATGAGATGCGCCACAGGAAAGGAAGACCCAGAGTTTCCTCTGCTGCAGAGGATAAGTTCATTAGACTTAACTGTATCTCAGAATGCAGCCCAAATAAATGCTTCACAGAGTTCAATAACAGACACATCTCAACATCAACTGTTCAGAGGAGACTGTGTGAATTGCTGCAAAGAAACCACTACCAAAGGACACCAATAATAAGAAGAGACTTGATTGGGCCAAGAAACACAAGCAATGGACATTAGACTGGTGGAAATATGTCCTTTGGTCTGATTGAGTCCAAATTTGAGATTTTTGGTTCCAACAGCTGTGTTTTTATGAGATGATCTCCGCATGTGTGGTTCCCACCGTGATGCATGGAGGAGGAGGTGTGATGGTGTGGGGGTGCTTTGCTGGCGACACTGTCAGTGATTTATTTAGAATTCAAGGCACACTTAATCAACATTGCTACCACAGCGATACGCCAATCCTTCTGGGACTATCATTTGTTTTTCAGCAGGACAATGCCACAAAACACATCTCCAGGCTGTGTAGGGGCTATTTGACCAAGAAGAAGAGTGATGGAGTGCTGCATCAAGTGACCTGGCCTCCACAATCACCCGACCTCAACCCAAATGAGATGGTTTGGGATGAGTTGGACCGCAGAGCGAAGGAAAAGCAGCCAACAAGTGCTCAGCATATGTGGGAACTCCTTCAAAACTGATGAAGCTGGTTGATAGAGTGCCAAGAATAGCTACTTTGAAGAAAATAAAATATAAAATATATTTGTTGGTTTCTACATGATTCCTTATGTGCTATTTCATAGTTTTGATATCTTCACTATTATTCTAAAATGTAGAAAAAAGGTAAAATAAAAACCCTTGAATGAGTGGGTGTGTCCAAACGTTTGACTGGTACTGTATGTACAGTTGAAGTCGGAAGTTTACATACACCTTAGCCAAATACATTTAAACTCAGTTTTTCACAATTTCTGACATTTAATCATAGTACAATATCCCTGTCTTAGGTCAGTTAGGATCACCACTTTATTTTAAGAATGTGAAATCTCAGAATAATAGTAAAAGAGTGATTTATTTCAGCTTTTATTTAATTCATCACATTCCCAGTGGGTCAGAAGTTTACATACACTCTATTAGTATTTGGTAGCATTGCCTTTAAATTGTTTAACTTGGGTCAAACGTTTCAGGTTAGAATTTCACATGCTTCCCACAATAAGAAGGGTGAATTTTGGCCCATTCCTCCTGATAGAGCTGGTGTAACTGAGTCAGGTTGTAGGCCTCCTTGCTCACACACGCTTTTTCAGTTCTGCCCACACATTTTCTATAGGATTGAGGTCATGGCTTTGTGATGGCCACTCCAATACCTTGACTTTGTTGTTCTTAAGCCATTTTGTCACAACTTTGGAAGTATGCTTGGGGTCATTGTCCATTTGGAAGACCCATTTGCAACCAAGCTTTCACTTCCTGAGGACATTTCTCCAAAAACTATGATCTTTGTCCCCATGTGCAGTTGCAAACCATAGTCCAGCTTTTTTTATTGAGGTTTCGGAGCAGTGGCTTCTTCCTTGCTGAGCGGCCTTTTTGGTTATGTCGATATAGGACCCTTTTTACTGTGGATGTAGATACATTTGTTCCGGTTTCCTCCAGCATCTTCACAAGGTCCTTTGCTGATGTTCTGGGATTGATTTACACTTTTCGCACCACAGTACGTTCATCTCTAGGAGACAGAACACGTCTCCTTCCTGAGCGGTATGATGGCTGCTTCGTCCCATGTTGTTTATACTTGCGTACTATTGTTTGTACAGATGAACGTGGTACCTTTAGGTGTTTGGAAATTGCTCCAAAGGATGAACCAGACTTGTGGAGGTCTACAATTGTTTTTCTGAGGTCTTGGCTGATTTCTTTTGATTTCCCCATGATGCCAAGCAAAGAGGCACTGCGTTTGAAGGTAGTCCTTGAAATACATCCACAGGTATACCTCCAATTGACTCAAATTATGTAAATTAGCCTATGAGAAGCTTCTAAAGGCATGACATCATTTTCTGGAATTTTCCAAGTTGTTTAAAGGCACAGTCAACTTAGTGTATGTAACCTTCTGACCCACTGGAATTGTTATACAGTGAATTATAAGTGAAATAATCTGTCTTAATAATTGTTGGAAAAATTACTTGTGTCATGCACAAAGTAGATGTCCTAACCGACTTGCCAAAACTATAGTTTGTTAACAAGACATTTGTGGAGTGGTTGAAAAATGAGTTATAATGACTCCAACCTAAGTGTATGTAAACTTCTGACTTCAGCTGTATATGGATTGAGAGGAAAATGTATTTGAATTACATGTGTGTGTGTGTGTGTGTGTGTGGGGGGGGGGATTAACAAACTTACAGTCAATAATACAGTAGAAAAAGCCTATACACAGTATGTGCAAATGAGGTAAGATAAGGTAGGTAAGGCAATAAATAGGCCACGGTGGCAAAGAAATTACAATATACCAATGAAACACTGGAGTGATTAATGTGCTGAGATAAGGCGGGGCTTTACCTAGCAGAGACTTGAAGATGACCTGGAGCCAGTGGGCTTGGCGTAGTGTACGAAGCGACGGCCAGCCAACAAGAGCATACAGATTGCAATGGTGGGTAGTATATGGGGCTTTGGTGACAAAACGGATGGCACTGTGATAGACTGCATCCAATTGGTTGAGTAGTGTTGGAGGCTATTTTGTAAATGACATCGCCGAAGTCGAGGATCGGTAGGATGGTCAGTTTTACGAGAGTATGTTTGGCAGCATGAGTGAAGGAGGCTTTATTGTGAAATAGGAAGCTGATTTTAGATTTAATTTTGGATTGGAGATGCTTAATGTGAGTCTGGAAGGAGAGTTTACAGTCTAATCAGACACCTAGGTATTTGTAGTTGTCCACATATTCTAAGTCAGAACCATCCAGAGTAGTGATGCTGGACGGGCGGGCAGGTGCGGGCAGCGATCAGTTGAAGAGCATGCATTTAGTTTTACTAGCATTTAAGAGCAGTTGGAGGCAAAGGAAGGATAGTTGTATGGCATTGAAGCTCGTCTGGAGATTAGTTAGCACAGTGTCCAAAGAAGGGCCAGAAGTATACAGAATGGTGTCGTCTGTGTGGATGTGGATCAGAGAATCACCAGCAGCAAGAGTGTCATCATTGATGTATACAGAAAAGAGAGTCGGCCCGAGAATTGAACTCTGTGGCACCCCCATAGAGACTGCCAGAGGTCCAGACAACAGGCCCTCAGATTTACATTTACATTTACATTTAAGTCATTTAGCAGACGCTCTTATCCAGAGCGACTTACAAATTGGTGCTTTCACCTTATGACATCCAGTGGAACAGCCACTTTACAATAGTGCATCTAGGTCTTTTAAGGGGGGGGGGGAGAAGGATTACTTTATCCTTATTTGACACACTGAACTCTATCAGAGAAATAGTTGGTGAACCAGGCGAGGCAGTCATTTGAGAAACCAAGGCTGTTTAGTCTGCCGATAATGTGGTGATTGACAGAGTCGAAAGCCTTGGCCAGGTCGATCAATATGGCTGCACAGTAATTTCTCTTATCGATGGCGGTTATGATATCGTTTAGGACCTTGAGCGTGGCTGAGGAGCACCCATGACCAGCTCTGAAACCAGATTGCATAGCGGAGAAGGTACGGTGGGATTTGAAATCGTCGGTAATCTGTTTGTTAACTTGGCTTTCGAAGACCTTAGAAAGACAGGGTAGGATAGATATAGGTCTGTAGCAGTTTGGGTCTAGAGTGTCACCCCCTTTGAAGAGGGGGATGACTGCGGCAGCTTTCCAATCTTTGGGAATCTTAGACAATACGAAAGAGAGGTTGAACAGGCAGTAATAGGGGTTGCAACAATTTTGGCAGATAATTTTAGAAAGAGAGGGTCCAGATTGTCTAGCCCGGCGGATTTGTATGGGTCCAGATTATGCAGCTCTTTCAGAACATCAGCTATCTGGATTTGGGTGAAAGAGAAATGGTGGGGGCTTTGGCGGGTTGCTGTGGAGGGTGCCGGGCAGTTGACCGGGGTAGGGATAGCCAGGTGGAAAGCATGGCCAGTCATAGAGAAATGCTTATTGAAATTGTCAATTATAGTGGATATATCGGTGGTAACAGTGTTCCCTAGCCTCAGAGCAGTGGGCAGCTGGGAGGAGGAGCTCTTATTCTCCATGGACTTTACAGTGTCCCAGAACTTTTTTGAGTTAGTACTACAGGATGCAAATTTCTGTTTGAAAAAGCTAGCCTTAGCTTTTCTAACTGCCTGTGTATATTGGTTCCTAACTTCCCTGAAAAGTTGCATATCACGGGGGCTATTCGATGCTAATGCAGTACGCCACAGGACGTTTTTGTGCTGGTCAAGGGCAGACAGGTCTGGAGTGAACCAAGGACTATATATATTCCTAGTTCTACATTTTTTGAGTGGGGCATGCTTATTTGAGATGGTGAGGAAGGCACTTTTAAAGAATAGTCAGGCATCATCTACTGACAGGATGAGGTCAATGATATTCCAGGATACCCCGGCCAGGTCGATTAGAAAGGCCTGCTCGCAGAAGTGTTTTAGAGAGCGTTTGACAGTGAGGAGGGGTGGTCGTTTGGTCGCAGACCCATTACGGTTGCAGGCAATGAGGCAGTGATCGCTGAGATCTTGATTGAAAACAGCAGAGGTGTATTTGGAGGGCAAGTTAGTTAGGATGACATCTATGAGGGCGCCTGTGTTTACGGATTTGGGGTTGCACCTGGTAGGTTTCAACAAATTAATATGAATTTATATTCAATTTTTATGATACATTAATTTGCTTGGTAGGCATATGAGACAAATATAATCTGACATTTAATGTGAAATTAAAATCAGACATTGTGTGAACACATCATAGTTTAATTAAATACAATTTTAGATACATTTATTGGTGATACATTGACATTCATCTTGAGGATACAAGGAATTACAGCTCCAATATTTACATTTTGGGGGGGACCCAATCAAATCTACATAGAAAAGTTATGTTATAGATCTGTCATTCTCATTGAAAGCAAGTCTCAGAAGCAGTAGATATGTGCTATGTGTGCAATTTCTATGCTTCACGTTCATAAATTTCGTTTTTGAATTTTAAATTAGGCTTTGCTTCAAACAGCTGAAAATACTATATTTTTTCCCATGGAAAATATATATTTCACAGTGGTTTAGTTGGTATTAGGATTATTTACACTATACTTGCTTGTTTTTTCACATAAACTGAAATTAGGCGAACTATTCGAATTTTAGCAACCAGGAAATGGTGGAGCGACACCTGCATAGTGCATCAAATTGCAGCATCATATTCCCAGTTGTCTCGAATGCACTAAGGTCGAATATTTTTTATTTTAATATTGTTTTGAACGCGGCATATGGAAGCGAGCGACAACGGTTTCATTAAGGTCACGTGGGTCGTCCTGGAGTACGGATGAAAAAATAAGCGTCATTAACGGATCCAAGTCGCGCAAAAAGCTTCAAAATAGAGGTCCTCCGTTTACTTGAACACTCACAAATGGTACATTTGGCTGTATCAATACGCCTTATTCTGTTTCATTGTTCCTACCCTCCTCTTTTCATGCTATTGTAGGAGGTGTTAAGTCTTATTGTTGAGTGCTAGTGGTTACATTAAATAAAACATGTAATTGGTACATGTAATTATTTTAATAAGGGGACATCGAAATGTGTATTAAACAAATTGCTTTTGCAGTCTTCAATATACATGAGTTCAATATTGTTCATTTAAATTATCTGTAATAATAGTTTATTTTTCATTTCACTAGATGGCACTGTTCTCCATGCTGCTCATATCCAGGCAGGTCATGCATCTATGTCATTGCAGGTTTCCTAGAGGGGAAATAACAATAGGTCAAGTGAGTTAGATTTTCATTTTATTCACCTTTTAGTTTTGAATACAATAAAAAATCCCAGGTCAAAAATAACACAAAACACTGAATAGATTTTGTTCATAAACCATGCAAGTGGCACAATCATGAAATAAACATTGGGATTAAGTTATTTGGTAAAATTCAATGCTATCCGGGATGGGACATCCTTACCCTAAACTCTAACCCCTACCCTTACCCTACCCCAACCCTTGTGTTAACCATTGAAAATGTCAACTTCAATGGGGTAAGGACTTCCCAAGGATCCCCGTCCAAATTTATCACTGGACGGGGCCAATGTGAAAATGTTCTTTTCAAAACATGTTTAAATCCTGTTCTGTTACGAATTGACAGTAGTTAGAAAACCACTAATACTTCCAGCAACAGTGTTGGTATTGTTTTTTACAGGGCACTATAACGAAAAGCGTTATCATTAGGCTAATAATAATACAGCGAATCTATCTTTGTTCATTTTCAAATGTTTGAGTAACTTTTAACTATATGTTTTGTGATTTTTAAATCAGATAAACGTCCTGTAACAGATTTTTGGGGGACTTTTATTTAGAAAATTTTACGTATGATCACATGATCTCAAATGCGATTGGTTCACAATGCTTGTGTGTTTTGAAAGCATCAATGTTAGCTAATCATTTATACATTTTGTAGATTCGCTAAATCCAATCGCTGATCTGGACCAGACACACGGTACAGTAACTGTACTTTCATCAACTTTGTGTGTCCTATATTGTAGCTAGCTAGAATCCTTAGACTGTTATCATCAAACTGTGCATAGCTTCTCAAATCAAATGTTATCACTGTCGAACTACTTGTAGCTAATCATTCATTGTGGCTAATTTGTTGATTTCGGTATAGCCTCTAACCTGCTAGAGCCAATGAACATGTTTTACTCTTCTTTCTTGCTCATCCTATCTCCAAACAGTTAGGAACAGCTAGCTAGCTGTTCGTTTGGTGAAAGTACTTCCTTTCCCAAGACAAGCTGTCATGCGTCCCTAATTGTCAACTCCCACAGTACAACAGAATTGTGATGGGATATGGCGGCACCAGAAACTCAGCTCATGTTAAGCGTTGGGTTAATTGGTAAGGAAATACATATCCTTCCCCTTTTTAAAATTATTTTTACCCTGCTTTTTTTGGTTGATGCGTGCCAAGTTTGCTCCTGTTCGGCTTTGACTGGCATCACATGATATCAACAAAGATTTGTTTAACTAACCCAAGATAGACCACAACTTGTCGTTTCCAATGGGAGCAAGTTAATCATAGTGGGTAGAACCAAGCACGAGTTAGCGAGATCCTATTGGCGCGTTCTAGTTTATTTCCGTTAGGGAACGCCTACGCTGTGAACTGCGTGTATGCTATAACTCAATTCGTCTTTACTCTCCTTCTAAAGAACTAAATTTGTAGAAACTTTGGCAAAGGGCGAAGTCTACAAAATTTAGTATGTTCTGTTCATAACAGATTCTAGTTTTGGGAACAGAACTGTATTGAGATAAAATGTTTAATTGATGAGAAGATTTGCAGAATTTCGGCCAAAATCCATCTCGTTCCAGTCTTCTCCCACTGCCCGCCAGTGGGCTTCCTCTCACTACCATATTTGGTAGTCAGTGGAAACGCCAACCGGATGCTTCACATTTATACGTCCAGGGAAATATCTGTCTCATTGTTCTATCTGTGATATCAATGTGATTAAGTATTTTACCATCTTTGATTTTACTTCCTGTAAGCATGAGAACAGATTAATTTAGTTAAAGATCTGGTAATATTGATAATAATTAGTTGTGAAAACAATATGACACGTTATTCTCATATTCTTCCCCACACAGAGAAAGATGTGAATGCAGACACCTTGTGGGTGTGGTGCTATCCCTCAGTCAGTGCTGAGCTCCGGGAGGTCCTGCTCAGTAAGTGCTGTCTCAGACAGGACAGCCGAGGCTTGCACACTTTTGTGTTTGGCCAGTTCCGCCGTACCTGGTACTACATATCCACTGTAGAGGTGCAGGAACCAACCGCTCTAAAGAAGGTACCGTTAGTTTTGAAATTCTCCATTCATTTAAATAATTTTAACCTGTAGGTCTAATGATACATTTATTTTGCTCGTATTTCTCTCTTTTTAGGTCACACATTTTTCAATAGTTGTCACAACAAAGGACTTCAACCCTGAGAAGTATGCAGCATTCAGTCGAGTACTATGCAGGTACAGCATACTACGCTAATGCACCCCCATGGCTAAATGTCTGCTTGTTTAATACTTCCCCAAAACATATTTCTTCATTCATTTCTTCATGTGTGTTTTATCATTCAGGATGTACATCAAACATGGGAGCCCCGTGAAAATGATGGAGGGTTACATTGCAGTCCTCACCAAAGGCGTCTGCCAAAGTGATGAGAATGGCTCCTTTCTCATCAAGGACTACGATGTCAGGAAGGCCTACTTAGCAGGCTCAGTGAAAGGTTAGACATGTACAAATATAAAACACTTATTACAGTATAAAGACATGATTGTTCATACAAGGTGCTTGACACTGTCCAGTTTCCTTATTGGTATGCAAAGAAGCATTTCCTTGAAGAAGCTGATCCCATTCGATTACCAGGATTAGGTAGACTATCTTGTGATTTACTGTTTCAGATGTGGTGTCCCAGTTTGGGATGGAGACCATCATCCTGTACACAGCCCTTATGCTAAAGAAGAGGATCGTGGTCCATCACCCTCAGGTTGAAGCACTGTTGGAGTTCACAAGGTGACTAAGGCAATAGAGAAAATGCACAGAGGAAAATATGGGCGACGATGTAACATGCGTTTCCCAAAACACCACCAGTGCGCAGAGAGGGAGAGTTCGCTAAGTGATGTGATCGAAAGAAACCGCTGCTTTCGGATCAGCTTTCTCCCGTTCAAGTCTTACCTTAACATTAGAATTATTCCACAATACTGATGACAGATCAGCCCCTATGAGATATTATCACCTATGGCTACAAATATTGAGGTGGCTTATTCTAATGCTTATCCTATATGCACGAAATTAAGATTTGACACATCGTTTGTGCACATGTAGGCAAAAATAACAGACAGTAGCATACAAATAGCTGAATTAAACTCAATTGAAATAACAAGAAATGTATTTCAAAATCATTGAAATATAGTATAGTGCCTATACTGTATTTATTTGAAGCATCTAATATCTTTCGCTTGTTTGTATCATTTGCAAAGACATTGGCAACTTTCTATTTGTAGTCACAATCGGTTTAAAGTTATCAGCAGTTACAGAAAGACAGAGAAACATCTTGATGCGGAAGGGCAAAAAAGCATCTAACGACGCACTTAGCTGTTCTACTAGTGGTCTGAGGCCGTCATTAAATAGCAAGCCTTTTCAAGTGCAACTTCAGTAACGATGGTTTTGGTAAACGGCTCTGAGATTTAACAATAGTCCTATGAAGGTTCTAACGATGAAGTTAGCCTTAAGATGATTTGGGGAAACTGGGCCCAGACCTTTGACTGTTCATGGACTTCATTGTTGAAGTGGATTACAATTGATGTTTTTGAGAGAACCAGACTTCTTCATATCAAATGTATGATTTTATTGTATTTTTCCCTCCTAGAGCTCTTCCGGCTCTGACATGGCACAGGAAAGACTGGTCCATTTTGCACCCTTATGTCCACCTGACTGACAGTGAGCTCGAGAATCTCAGGACGTGCACTGGTGAGGATGTCTGGTTCATTAGGTCCACATTAAAGCAAACTGATTCAGACCCCAGGGTCGTGTTCATTAAACACCAAAGAGAAGAACATGGACTGTAACAGTCAGGGACTTCCTTGACCTGTCCAATAGAATGTTCATTTTCTCTTGCAAAATGTTTTCCTTTGCGTGTCCTAATGAACACAACCCAGATTCCCATTGTCTCCCAACAGTCAGTTCTACACACACACACACACACACACACACAGGAATGCAATAATCGACTTGCATTACATTATTTTACTTGCCTGTTGTTTTGAAAACATGTTCCTTGGAGATTCTCAACGTAGAGTTCTGTGAGTACCCCCATCTGCACTGTCCCTGAAAAGCCTTATGGTGAAGAAATGAATAGTTGATTCACCCATATGCTCACTGTCTCTGCAGGGTACATCGCAGGATTTGTTGACCCAGAAGTGAGCAACAGATCGGACTTGTTTGACGTATATGTAAACCTCCCAGATAGTGAGATTACTATATCCCAGAGTGCCAAAGGTGGGTGTCTCAATTCTAATCTCCTTCCTATTACTGTAAAAGGCAGTCTGGCCAAAGTGAAGAATGCTCTGTATCTAAAAAAAAAAATAACGGAATGTAGAGAAACCTTGCTACCTAGTCCTCCCTCAAGCATCCACCATTTCTTAAACCATATGATGTCTCTCCTATCTACTCTATACACCAAAGAGGCCATGTCTATGGGAAAGCTGCACAAAGACATTGGGCTCGTCATTGTCCAGTCTGCAGAGAATGCTGATAGAACAGACGGGCAGATTATCAAGGTGAGAGTTGAAAGTACACATGACATCCTTACCATTCATTCTTCAGTGATCAGAGAAGGTGTGAGGTATTCCTTTTCAAAGATGAACAGTGTTCATACAGTAAATATGTTATTATAAGTATCCCGGTATTTAGCACAATCACGAAAAAAGCTGTCTGTTTGCTATGATGTTTTCAGGACATTTCCATAAAGACGAGGGAGATCCTTGCTAACTTGGCGTCGTTAGCCGAGGAATGTGAGAACTCTAAAATCACCCTGGAGACCTTAAAGCAGCGCCACTTCCCGCCTGCTACAGAGAACTTCCTGTTTCACTTGGCAGCTGCTGAGCAGCTCCTCAAGATATGACCCTTGATCTCCTACATCATGTAACATGCCATGTCGTGTGAGGACTGAATATTAGCATAGGCATTCATCTATGTAATTATACATACAGTGGCGTGTTAAGGAGAATGGGAAGAACTCAGGTGTTAGGTATTGCACACAATTGCATTCCTGACTCTTAACAATACTAACAGAGCCTACTTTTCACAATGTAACAGACAAATGAGATATACAGACATTGTCTTGTTTTGACAATAATACAATAACAACATTTACATAGCATTCCATAGTTCAGCAATTCAATAGTTAATCTTAAAACCGCTAACAGATTAATTTGAGTTCTCAAGAACCTTGATTTAGCATGTTATATTTCAGAATTAAAGAAAGCGATCTATGGGAAATATTGTATACTGAACAAAAATATACAATACATGTAACAATTTCAAAGATTTTATTGAGTTACAGTTCATTTCAGGAAATCAGTCAATTGAAATAAATTCATTAGGCCTTAATCTATGGATTTCATATGACTGGGAATATTGTTGGTCAGAGATACCTTTAAAAAAAGGGTAGGGTCGTGGATCAGAAAACCAGTCAGTATCTGTTGTGACCACCATTTGCAGCATGACACATCTCCTTCGCATAGAGTTGATCAGGCTACTGGTCATGGCCTGTGGAATGCTGTCCCACTCCTCTTCGCTGGCTGTGAAAGTTGCTGAATATTGGCGTGAACTGGAACACGCTGTTACACATGCCGATCCAGAGCCTCCCAAACATGCTCAACAGATGACATGTCTGATGAGTATGGAGGCCATGGAAGAACTGAGACATTTTCAGTCTCCAGAAATTGTGTACAGATCCATGCGTCATGGGGTCGTGCATTATCATGTTGATACATGAGGCGATGGCGGCGGACGAACGGCATGACAATGGGCATCGGGATCTCGTCACGGTATCTCTGCATTCAAATGACCATCGATAAAATTAAATTGTGTTCATTGTCCGTAGCTTATGCCTGCCCATACCATTCCACCACCACCACCATGAGACACTGTTAACATGGTTGACATCAGCAAACCGATCGCCCAAATCAAAGTTTATTAGTCACGTGCGCTGAATACAACAGTGAAATGCTTACTTACAGGCTCTAACCAACAGTGCAGTATCTAAGTTTAAAAAATAAATAAATAAATGACGCCATACTGTGGTTGTGAGGCCGTTTGGATCTACTTCCAAATTCTCTAAAACTACGCCGGCGGCGGTTTACGGTAGAGTGCCAATTGCACGCTCCCTCAACTTGAGACATCTGTGGCATTGTGTTGTGACAAATCTGCACATTTTAGAGTGATCTTTTATTGTCCCCAGCAGAAGGTTCACCTGTAATGATCATGCTGTTTTGTCAGCTTCTTGATATGCCACACCTGTCAGGTGGATGGATTATCTTGGTGTCGTGGAAATTACCACCAGGGGCAGCAAGCTGGAGAGGTTCCAACAAACTTAATGCACCATAGTACATGTCAGTTGGGGCAGTCCCGTTCTCTTATATACTGCTTACACAGACAAGTTATATTTGCATGATTTACATTACTCATAATTAATTAATAATTAATATTTGGTTCCTGTATGTGATTGACCAATACCTCACCACACGGCTTCTTTCCAAGCTGAGACCTTGAAACTGAGATATCCCTTTTGATTCCCAGAACAATGTTCTGGGCGTACTGCGAATTGGTCTGAGGAGGAGGTCACAGTCACCTGCATGAACCAAGAAAGAGGGGAAGGAGATGCTGTGTACAATTCAATGCTATCTCTTCAGACAACATTTTCCCACACATTCCCTGCTTTTATCACTATGTGATAATTATCATTACATTTTAAGGTAAGCATCAGATTATAGCTTCTATCAAAGGAGCTTCTATCAAAATACATAAGTAAATTAAATTAATTAATAAAACCACAGACACTTACCCTTCATTCTGGGTTGTACAATCCAACTAGTAACTGATCGTAATTCCATAGCCCTTACTTGTAAAACCATTGCAGTAGAATGATACAGTTACACATACGCTTCATAAAACCACAGACACTTTCATTTATGGATTCTGGCAATGACATTTCAGATGGAGCTTTTGTAGCGATTGGCATGTTAATGACAAATTGGTATCTCAATGCATTTTTTTGTCTAAATTACTATGAATTTTGCAGTGTGCAGACCTCCACAATCAACCCGATACCCCAAATAAACCATTTTGGACAAGCCTAAATCAAATATGGGCACGGTTGACCATCATCGGTTGCCATTCCCTGGCATTCCTTCTTCTTGCGTTTCTTCATTTTCTTCTTCAGTTTGACCTACCAATGGCACATGTTCAATGTAGATGGCCCTTGATAATGTTCCAATTTCAATATCGGAGGAATAATCTGATTTTTGCAAACAGCAGACAAATCTCTCACCTGAGCTGCCACCATCCTTTACAGTCCATTATGTCTTCTCCATTTTCTGACCAGTACACACAACCATGAGAGATGTCTGGACGGACCTCTCTCTATGCTCACTCCATGTGGACTCATGCCGCACTCCTGAGAGAAAAAGCAGTTGATAGCTTAGACTGGATGCTGTGCACAGGTTGCTGACCCAGACTCAGGTCTCCGGTAGAAGTGGTGAAGGACAGGGGCCATAGTGAACGCCATTGTTGCCATCACTTCAGCCGGTTAGAGGGCGTGAGGCTCACTCGGTCTAATTATCCCTTCCATGAAGTCTTGATAGATACCATCTGTGGTCACCTTCGCCATAACCCCGAGAGAGGACAGACCAGAACAACAGTTTAGTTAAGGGTATTTCTGATTCAGGAAATCCAGACAAACTATTCACTCTATGACAAATTAATACTACCACTAATATTCTTAATACAAATGTCAAAGATAATAACAACGCACTGTTGAAACCATTTTTGAAAATAGGCTTCTCCTCCCCTATCACATTGGCAACCTCACCGCAGAGATACAGGGTCAGGGAGTTAGAGAGCTAATCCTGCAGACCCAAACTGGTGCGATTTGTGTTACAAAAACAACAACAACAGCAATACACTTCTTCATATAAACACCTTATCCTTTATCCAATCAAGCTCTCTGTCTGTAACAAAACAAACAAAACACTTATTCATATAAAACAACTTATCCTTTACCCAATCAAGCTCTCTGTCTGTAAGGTTACCTGCTTTGGTCCACATCAATATTTCATATGCACCGAGGGGTATAGCAAGTAATGGCATAGTCTCAGCACTGTCTGGTAACAATCCACAAACCCAACAATATGATACATTCTGTAGTACAGAGCCATTACTAGATAATTGCAAGAAAGTGTTTGACCCAGGGAAAACTTCAATCCATTTGGAGTAACTGTCATCCATTACCAACATATATGTTTTCCTTTTACAGGCAGGCATGTAAACAAAATACATTTGCATATTTACCAAAGGGCCCCAGGGGACAGGTAATTCTCCCTTTGGACACATGTCTCACATCGGGATTCATGCGTCCAAAAAACAACAACACTGCCAGTTAAATAACATTTGTACTAATCAGAAGAACAAATCAAATTTGAATTACAACCCTTGATAACTCCAGAAGGAAATAATTGTATCCCATAAGGTCATTCAAGGCGTAGTAAAATAGACTAGAGACAGGTTTCCCTCATTCAGGGGCAGCGCTCTCTCCTTCTCATGGTCTGAATCACACATAGGACTAATTATAAGTGTTTACATATTACAATTAAATCTCACCCAATGTCTCTAGCCTTAATGAGGTCATTCAACCCCAGTAAGTGAATGTGTCTTTGCCTTTTCTTTCCCTGTATTCAGACTCATTATCTAAAGACATTTCAAACATTTCTGTACCAGGTTTACATTGGGTTTTTCAGTACATTTCTTATCAGGAGTATTTGCATGTGTGCAACCAAAATCCGGAAAATAGAAACTTCAGAAAATGTTATTTGTGTGCTCTTTAAGGTGCATTTTTCCCCCAACCTATGAAGAACCCACTAAAACCAAATATAAAGACCCAACACAATAAATCAAACACGGTATTAACACAAATGACAAATATTCATAACAGGTGGGTTGTGTGTGGGTGCTGGCATGTGTGGTAAAATGTAGGGTAAAAACAAACAAAATGGCCAAGCCTTACTTAATTTGGAACTGTGTAAAAAAAAAATCGTAATCGAGCTTACTGCATCTTGGGCAGGAAGTCTTGATAAAACCATGCATATACAGAATTGTACTTCAGATACAGTGTCCTGTTAAGCAACATAGGCACTTTCTTATAATTTTGACTTGTTGCATTTACTTGTTGCTGACTGCCCCTTTGACATCAACTAGTCAAAATATGAAACCTGTTGTTTATCAAATCTGCTATGTCCCTCAAAAAGTATGCGCTGGCTTATCAACTCAATACTCGGTACTGAAACATTTACTTGGATTTACTTCAATTTTGGACACAGTTCCACATATTGAAAACATATTATTGTTTGACATTACCTTCTTACTTAAATTACTGGTGTTACCAAAACTATATAATTGAGGAATAATAATTGAAAATTGTCAAAACGTCTCTTATTCAATTAGTCATACCTCTGTCCCAAATGTCCCAATGTATCCCTTACAGCCTGTTTGAGTTCAGTGAGTACCACTTATTTTCACTGGCGGCTTATCTATTTGTCCACAGGAAGCTTATCTCTAACCCAAACACCAGATAGCAGCCTCTAATTTAATATCTGTCCCTCTGTTCGTAATGCAACTTTGTATTGAAACTTCAGCTTCTTCAAATTACTAAAATGTGGCATTATTAGAGTGCTATCTGAAAGCCACTAATATTGCCATTCACTTTGTTACTTTCACTAGTCTTCATTTCTGTTTCCTTCAACTAGGACCCTTTCTTCCCAATTGGAAGACCCTCTCAATTACTACTGCTAATACGCATGGATCACTCTCAATGTTCTGCTATTACTGCTATTGTAAGGGTTTAAAAACAAACAAAACAAACATGATAACTTTCTCCAAATTGGAAGGCATTGTTGGCATTTTAGTCTACCCTAACAATGTTACCTGTAATATTTATTATTAATTTTTGTTCGATATTCACTTTCTGCTTCACACTTATTAAATGTCTATTATTTTAAGATGAACATGTAATGCGCCAAATGTATAAAATATAAGGGAAGAGAGAAACTTTTGGAGGAAGCTTCCTTTTTGAGATAGCTCTCTAGACTAGGGTTTCCTTCTGGGGCCATGTCTATTATAACTGGACTAGCACTGCCTATCAACCCACTGTAGATGGAGTGTTCTGTTCATAATAAGTCTGGCACCGGAGACAGGATAGACTGGGCCTTAAGGTTAGTTAACATCTCTAGTTTTATTGGTTAGGGGTAAGTGAAGTCCTGTACATTTACCAAAAGTGGATATGCGCCAATCTTTGTCTGAGACTTTATATTCCAGACCCTTTAGGCAGTCATACAATGCTTTAACCTTATCTTTATCACATGATCCATAAAGGGACCACACTGAACATTTCTCAGAATACTTTTACACCCCTTACATACATCTACGTGTGGGTATGCAAGTTGTATATTATTATAATTATTTCCACTGTTACTCTATCAAATTTATAGTAACCCATTATACTATTCATACAGCATATTCAGTAATAGTACTCTCTCCTTTCATATCTTCACATCACACAGAATCCCTACATAACGTTATAAAACAACTTAGGTATTCACATCCACACCACCAGCAATGATCACAGCGCAGCCAGCCCAAGAGTATACAGTTGAAGTCGGAAGTTTACATACACTTAAGTTGGAGTATTTAAAACTCGTTTTTAAACCACTCCACAAATTTCTTGTTAACAAACTATAGTTTTGGCAAGTCGGTTAGGACTTCTACTTTGTGCATGGCAAGTTATTTTTCCAACAATTGTTTACAGACGGATTATTTCACTTATAATTCACTGTAGCACAATTCCAGTGGATCAGACGTTCATATACACTAAGTTGACTGTACCTTTAACCTTTCTAGGGCAGGCGTTCCGCTAGCGGAACCCCTCGACAACATTCCGTTGAAAAGGAATATTTTTTAGAATTATGAAACTTTTATACATTAACAAGTTCAATAAACCAAATGAAAGAAACTTCTTGTTAATCTACCCATCGTGTCCGATTTCAAAAAGGCTTTAGAGCGAAAGCACAACATGTGATTATGTTAGGTCATAGCCAAGTCAAAAAAAAACAGCCATTTTCCCAGCCAAAGAATAGGAGTCACAAAAAGCAGAAATATAGATAAAATTAATCACTAACCTTTGATGATCTTCATCAGATGACACTCATGTTACACAATATATGTATGTTTTGTTCGATAATGTGCATATTTATATCCCAAAATCTCAGTTTACATTGGCGCGTTACGTGCAGTAATGTTTTGATTCCAAAACATCCAGTGATTTTGCAGAAATACCCACAATAAACATTGATAAAAGATACAAGTGTTATTCACAGAATTAAAGATAGACTTCTCCATAATGCAACCGCTGTGTCAGATTTCAATTTCTTTTACGGAAAAAGCATAATCTGAGAACGGCGCTCAGAGCCCAATCCAGCCAAAGAAATATCCGCCATGTTGGAGTCACCAGAAGTTAGAAATAACACTATAAATATTAACTTACCTTTGATGATCTTCATCAAAAAAGGCACTTCCAGGAATCCCAGTTTGACAATAAATGACTGATTTGTTCCATAAAGTCCATCATTTATGTCCAAATAGCCACGTGTTGTTAGCGTGTTCAGCCCAGTAATCCATCTTCATGAGGCGCGAGCACTACGTCCAGACAAAAAGTTCCGTTACAGGTCGTGGAAACAAGTCAAACGATGTATGGAATCAATCTTTAGGATGTTTTTAACATAAATCATCAATAAGGTTCCAACCGTAGAATTCCATTGTCTGAAGAAAAGCACTGGAACGAGAGCTAACTCTGTCGGGACCGCGCGTCACGAGCTTGAGACACTCTGCCAGACCACTGACTCATTCTGCTCCCATTCCCCCCTCCTTTATAGCAGAAGCCTGAAACAAGTTTCTAAAGACGGTTAAACAATTTGGAAAATTCCAGAATATGATGTCATGGCTTTAGAAGCTTCTGATAGGCGAATTGACATCATTTGAGTGAATTGGAGGTGTACCTGTGGATGTATTTCAAGTCCTACCTTCAAACTCAGTGCCTCTTTGCTTAACATCATGGGAAATTCAGAGGAAATCAGCCAAGACCTCAGAAAAAAATTGTAGACCTCCACAAGTCTGGTTCATCCTTGGGAGCAATTTCCAAATGCCTGAAGGTACCACGTTCATCTGTACAAACAATAGTACGCAAGTATAAACACCATGGGACCACGCAGCTGCCGTACCTCTCAGGAAGGAGATGCGTTCTGTCTCCTAGAGATGAACGTACTATGGTGCGAAAAGTGCAAATCAATCCCAGAACAACAGCAAAGGACCCTGTAAAGATGCTGGAGGAAACCGGTACAAAAGTATCTATATCCACAGTAAAACGAGTCCAATATCGACATAACCTGAAAGGCCGATCAGCAAGGAAGAAGCCACTGCTCCAAAAACCGCAATAAAAAAGCCAGACTACAGTTTGCAACTGCACATGGGGACAAAGATCGTACTTTTTGGAGAAATGTCCTCTGGTCTGATGAAACAAAAATAGAACTGTTTGGCCATTGTTATGTTTGGAGGAAAAAGGGGGAGGTTTGCAAGCTGAAGAACACCATCCCAACCGTGAAGCACGGGGGTGGCAGCATCATGTTGTGGGGTTGCTTTGTTGCAGGGGGGGACTGGTGCACTTCACAAAATAGATGGCGTCATGAGGGAGGAAAATGATGTGGACATATTGAAGCAACATCACAAGACATCAGTCAGAAAGTTAAAGCTTGGTCGCAAATGGGTCTTCCAAATGGACAATGACCCAAAGCATACTTCCAATAGGCTAATTGTTAAAAACTGAGTTTAAATGTATTTGGCTAAGTTGTATGTAAACTTCCGACTTCAACTGTATCATGTTCTCGAGGAAATCTGTGTCAGGTGGCATCAATGAACAGCCCTTACCCGTATCAGCTGTTACCCTCACATACTTTTCAATGACTTCTCCTGTCAGTGCTCATTACCTGTAGATCGACGGGTGGTGGATCACAGAACCCCTAGATAATGTTATAGATAAAAAAACTCACACGGAACTGTTGGGGTATTCATTCAGACATGCACCTCTTTCACATCACACAGAAGTCTTAGGTATTCACATCTACACCACTCCATATGTATCTTCAACAGTTCTCTAGCCTTGCAGAGAATATGGTACACTCTAGCCTCACAGAACTATGGTACAGTGGTCCCAGACCACATAGACAATTCTCAGAAATGCCTAAAGACTTGCTGCTACTTCCTATACATATAAAACAACACCCCATGCTCAATAACACCTTGTGCTATTACTAGTAGTCCCAGACTACGATGGGTGGTGGTGGATGGAACCCCTAGATAACGTTATATATTGAAACTTCCTATCTAATCACTCCAACCACTCAGTACTAATAATATATCTTATTATCCAAATTTAAATCCTCTTATTATCCACATTTCAGTCGTTTGTTGAACTTCAGCTTACCACTTATCCAAATTTCAATCTCTTAACACCTAACTTCAACACTCACACAACTCTAACATTCACTTAGTACTAGTCCCAAACACACTCAGTAAAGTAGGTTTTTGTGCCTGAATAGATCAAATGAAACACTAACGTTGCGTGGAATATGTATGTCCTCATCTGGTTTTAGGAGATTCAACTATATATTTTCTTACATTTTCGTAATATCCTATTTGTTCTAAAATGCATGCGAGTATCTGTGCCACTAAATCAAGAACATGCATAAAATAGTTTTAAAAAACATTTATTTAACGGAGCATTATGTAGAATTTTTGCATTATGTCATAAAATGTCCATAATATATCTGCAGTAATAGTGGAACGATAGTGTTTCACACCCCCAAAAAAAGAAAAAGAAAATGCTTTGGGCCCTTACAAAATTGCGTTCAGAATTTCAGTTTTTCTGATGGTCAACAAAAGACGGTGCTTTCTTGTTTTCAAATTGGAGGGCTGCACCTTCCCTCTTTGAGAAGCGTCACTCTGAGGCCTGATCATCTTCTTCCGAGCGCAATCAACAATGCTGGATTTTTTTGGCAAGCATCCAGCCCCACTGGTTGCGGAAACATGTGCCAAAAAGAGTAAATATAGGTAACCATTTTTATCGCTGGAGTGAAGTTATGGCCCTTAAAAGGGCTGAAGTCTGATGCAGAGATGGCCTGTTTTCTGCTTGACAGGTTGCAGTACCAAGACATTGCGCCAGCTACAGTAGCTAGCTAGCCAGTTAATGTTAGCTGTGATGTTTATGAATGGAGAATCTGGGTTAGCTTTATGCTATCTAAATTATATGGCTGTCTTCATAAGTAACTACGGTGTACATGGTATTTACGTTATAAAACCATATTGACATAAGCATGTGTGTTTTTGAGAGTCATCATTTAGAATTAACTTACATTTTAGAACGTATTTACGTATTGCATTGGCGGCTAGCTAACGTTTCATGTGCATTTCTCTGTTTGAGAGTGATAGAACTGTAATGACGCTCGGCTGTAACATTAGCAGCTGTAATGGTGCTCGGCAGTATGGTTGCCTTGCCTTTATGAGACCAACCAATACCTCACGAGGCACACTCTGGCATTCTCTCAACCAGATTCACCTGGAATGCTTTTCCAACAGCCTTGAATTCTAAATAAATCACTGACAGTGTCACCAGCAAAGCACCCCCACACCATCACACCTCCTCCTCCATGCTTCACGGTGGGAACCATACATGCGGAGATCATCCATTCACTACTCTACGTCTCACAAATACATACATAACACCCAGACTAGTAAACACCCATAGACATACAAAACCCCTAGACAGGAACAAAAACATCACCCATGTCACACCCTGACCTAACCAAAATAATAAAGAAAACAAAGAATACTAAGGTCAGGGCGTGACAGAGAGAGTCGAAAACAGCAGGTCCGGGACAAGGTAGCACGTCCTGTGAACAGGTCAGTGTTCCATAGCCGCAGGCAGAACAGTTGAAACTGGAGCAGCAGCATGACCAGGTGGACTGGGGACAGCAAGGAGTCATCAGGCCAGGTAGTCCTGAGGCATGGTCCTAGGGCTGATAGAGAGAGAGAGAGACCCCCGAAACAAACTATTGCAGCATAAATACTGGCGACTGAGACAGGAGGGGTCGGGAGACACTGTGGCCCCGTCTGACGATACCCCCGGACAGGGCCAACCAGGCAGGATATAACCCCATCCACTTTGCCAAAGCACAGCCCCCACACCACTAGAGCGATATCTTCAAACCACCAATTTACTACCCTGAGACAAGGCTGAGAATAGCCCACGAAGATCTCCCCCATGGCACGAACCCGAGTGGGGCGCCAACCCGGACAGGAAGATCACGTCAGTGACTCAACCCACTCAAGTAACACACCCCTCCTAGGGATGGCATAGAAGAGCACCAGTAAGCCAGTGACTCAGCCCCCGTAATAGGGTTAGAGGCAGAGAATCCCAGTGGAAAGACGGGAACCGGCCAGGGAGAGACAGCAAGGGCGGTTCGTTGCTCCAGTGCCTTTCCGTTCACCTTCACACCCCTGGGCCAGACTACACTCAATCATAGGACCTACTGAAGAGATGAGTCTTCAATAAAGAAATAATATCCTACCCCATTCCTCTACCAACAACTGAGGAACTTGTGCAATCACAAGTGAGAAGAGGCGTAGGTAAGTAAAAAACTGAAGGCAGGAATATCAGGTAGAATTGCATCAGACCTCAGAGTGAGTTACAACAAAGCCTGTAGGAGATCATACCTATGCAGTCAATGAATAGTTGTCTTTTTATAATTTCACGGTATAGGTATAATAAACCTCCACATTCCTCATTCTTTCCCTCCCCCCTAGAGTTGGGTTTCCCTCCCCCCTAGGGGGGCTTCTAGGCAGAGTTGCAAAGAAAAAGCCATATCTCAGACTGGCCAATAAAAAGAAAATATTAAGATGTACAAAAGGACACAGACAATGGACAGAGGAACTCCAGGAGTCGCCTCCTCACTGTTTACGTTGAGACTGATGTTTTGCGGGTACTATTTAATGAAGCTGCCAGATGAGAACTTGTGAGGTGTCTGTTTCTCAAACTAGACACTCTAATGTACTTGTCCTCTTGCTCAGTTGTGCACCGGGGCCTCACACTCCTCTTTCTATTCTTGTTAGAGCCAGTTTCCATGGTTCTGTGAAGGGAGTAGTACACAGCATTGTATGAAATCTTCAGTTTCTTGGCAATTTCTCACATGGAATATCCTTAATTTCTCAGAACAAGAATAGACTGACGAGTTTCAGAAGAAAGGTCTTTGTTTCTGGCCATTTTGAGCCTATAATCGAACCAACAAATGCTGATGCTTCAGATACTCAACTAGTCTAAAGAAGGCTAGTTTTATTGCTTCTTTAATCAGAACAACCGTTTTCAGCTGTGCTAACATAATTGGAAAAGGGTTTTCTAATGATCAATTAGCCTTTTAAAATGATAAACTTGGATTAGCTAACACAACCTGCCATTGGAACACAGGAGTGATGGTTGCTGATAATGGGCCTCTGTTTGCCTATGTATATATTCCATAAAAAAATCAGCCGTTTCCAGCTACAATAGTTATTTACAACATTAACAATGTCTACACTGTATTTCTGATCAATTTTATTTTATTTTAATGGAATAAAAAAAAGTAATTTTCTTTCAAAAACAAGGATATTTCTGAGTGACCCCAAACTTTTTAACGGTAGTGTACTTACAAACCCTTTTACACCAAGTACATTACAATGAATGTAAGAATTTGAAAGAAAATCATTTGAAAGAAAATCATTTGAAAGTAGCGGTTTCATTTAGTTTTTGCACTACAGAATTCTTTGCCCCTCATAGTAACAATTATATTTCTTCTGATTTATCTGTTGGAATATCTCTAGATTAACAGTAAAGGCCCCGATGGACCAATACCCTTGCTGCTGGACCTCTCTAAAGACCTCTCTGAAGACCTCTCTGAAGCCTCCACTATCAAGCCACTAGGGGGAGACCTCCCTGCTGCCTCACAGTCCCAACCCAAAAACTGATGCAGCACTTTCTCCATGTACCAGACCACACACACACACACACACACAACCTGATGACAGGAACATACACATGGACAGCTTAAACTCGCTGGCATAGGGAAGGAATTAGATGACATTAGCATTAATATAATGCTGTATAGAGGTCCTACAGTGCCAGACCATTTTCATAGGTTTACTTTACTCTGTAAACATGGCCTTACTTTGGAGAGTACATTACCTCCTTAAAGGCCCGCCGTCATCACATGATCACCCCATACAAGTTGCCAAGCAGCTCCTCCTAAAAGGCTCTTCGCAAAAAGTGACATCACAACTTGCAAACGAATCAGTTAATTCAGATTAAATCTATAGAGGTCTTTACACAGCTAGATCCATTGAGCCACCTATGCTGCTACATCTTACCCGGACCACCTGTCACCTGTCTCTATTAAAAGATATTGTTGGCCTCTTTACGCTCCGCTAACCTTCCCATCCCTGTGTTCATGGGGCTCTACCTGCCTCTAGGGGTGTGTATTATGTCTGGGCTGACACACACATCTTTTATTTCTTGTTAGGTGACAAGTGACACAAGATTCTGGATCAAAGGTGTTTTTGATCTGGTTATATTCTGAGTTTCTGTTTTTGGTTATATTCTGAGTTTCTGTTTTAGCCATTTATCTGTTGACCATTGTTCTTGGTAGCTAAGGGTTAACTTGCGTTTTATCATGTTCACATTGCATCTTAACTCCTTAAAGCTAGAATTAGTGAGTCGTCTGCGAAAACCAGGAAGCACCTCTTTTGATATTTCATTTGTAACAAAACCCCACACTGACCTCTTTTTCTCACTTCTCTTTTCGGGTTGAGTTAATCCAGATCCAATACTAATGATGATGTCGCTTGTTCAGTAGAACATTTCTTAAAAACGTTGTCCCTGCTACCAGACCTGTTTTATCTACAACTAGCTAGCAGCTGACTACCCTGCTGTTTACATTCTACAGTAGCTCCCTCATGCCCAAGCGCTCTCTCACGCATCTTTGCGCTCTCCCACTCTCTCACAACCATACACAGTGTATATATAAACAACACAAGAAGCGGGGTGAGCCTGGGGTCATGGACGACTCACTGATTACCACTTTAATTAAATATGCAATTGAGTTCATTTGTCCAGGGGTAGTTATGTGTTTTATATCCCAGTTGAAACTCCCCTGGAATATCGGTACCATAACCGCATCATTGCACGCCTCTGTCTTATTTCACCGGACATCCCATGTCTCCTTGAAAACCAAGGCTTGGAGTAAGTTCTCAATTACCTACATAGACCTGGCACAAGTCAGTGGTGTCAACTGTTATTTAGACGGTGACATTTCACCCGTAGAATTATGTCAATGGTAACCAATTTTCAATATAGACAAACATTTTCTAAAATGTGTAGAATTGGGACTTTGAAACTGTATATCCAGAAGAAAAAAACAATATGCAAACGAACTAATGTAAAAAATATTATTTATTCAAGCACTCTTTCTGATGTATAAATAAAATCAGACATTTTTCCCATTTCAACTTTGTTGTGCCGGGAGAAAGTGCAGTGATCACACTTTTGGGTGAGAAATAAACTAACAACCTTTAAAATCTTTGATATGACATGGTGTGCCCAGAAAGAAGGTTGGTGATGTCCTGAAGATGCACCTGGCAGGTGTTTGTGTGTGGAGAATGCAAACTGAGGGAGAGGTTGTGTTCTGTTCACAGCAATTGGCATGATGCCATACTAATGTCATGCCAATAAGTATCTGGCAACAGACTAGTATGTCATCATGCCAAACGCGCCCAGGGTGGAACCAAGTGTACTGTGAATGGGGATCAGGGAAAGTGTTCCTGATTCTCCAAACACAGCAACTGGGGATGACAACTCGATTTCCTGCACTAAGGGCATCATGCTGCCACATCACAAACTGTGTGTAGTCAGCATGCTGGTATTCCCGGGCATCATCTCCAGGCTCTGCTGCATTAGCCACTGCCAGCACGTCAACCCTATACTGTCTGTGCAAATGTAAATAGCCGTTGTCTAGACAGTAATGGGCGAAATGTGGCAGCTGGCTTACACAGAAGTTTGGTTTGACCGCAACACTTCCTCTCTCTGTCAATTTATTTATTTTTATTTTACCTTTCTTTAATTAACTAGGCAAGTCAGTTAATAAGAACAAATTTGTCTATAGGCATCTCCCCGCAGTTGCCACAGGTGCACCTGGTACATGTGCAGGTGGTGGCTCACCATTCATCCGCCGGTAAATCTCTAGGACATAAAAACCAACCTTGGCTCTCGCTGAAACATCAGCCTCGCCACCTCCCTGTTGTCTGCATCATTCATCTCCCTGATGACTGAACAGATGCACACATAGCCTATTATCATTAAGGCAGAATGTGATATTTCTCTCCACACCCAACTAAAGGTATTTTTCATGTGTATGGGCAAGGTCTACGATTCATTCAAGGCCAATTCAAACACTACTTTCTATTGCAAATTGATGAAATTAGATCAGGTTTCTACTGAAAGTAATATGTGTGGAGAAATACCAAAAACCAAAATGTATTCAGCCACCAATTATTCTGTTCATACATTGACTATTCAAGTCCTCAAGAAAAAATACTTTATTTTTGTTAAATATATAGGCATTTTCAACATAATACAATCCTGTGAAGCAGCTGTTCCATCACGTCAGAGAACAAAAAGCCATGCGAAGGGGAAGTGACTCTAGGCTTGTTGAGAAAGGTGGTGGGGGTAGGGAAAGGGGGAGAGTCTTTTGAAAATAGCCTAACTGTTGTTGTAATATGGGAAAAATAGGTATTTCTCCTTTAAATGTTTAGCAAGTAAATAATGGAGCGCAATATGAAAACATGCAAACCAAATCACATGTGAAATGCTGTATGAGGAAGGACATTGTTTGTTATACACATTCTCATGGTTACAATAAAAAAACACACAAATAAAACTAAATTGCACAAATCCTATATCACACAAATACACAAATAGAATAACACACGTATAAAGAAGAGAACCTGATTATTACACTATTGCACTTCGAACAAGAAACATACAAACTAAATTGCACAACTGCCATCTAAACCCTGACTTTTCTTGCCTTCCTTGATGCAAAGTCATCAATTACATCATCATAAGAAATCTGTCCAGCAATTGCATGGTTAATACTGATGACAGCAAGGCCACTAAGGCGTTTCTGTGACATGGTGGACCTCAGGTAGGATTTGATGAGCTTCAGCTTCGAATAGCTCCTCTCTGCTTCAGCTACGGTCACTGGAAGAGTAAGACAAATTCTGAGAGCAGTCCACAAATTTGGAAACATCTCTGAGAGCTCCCTTTCATGTATAAATATCAGCAGCTCAAGCAGGGTCATGGTCTTCGATGGCAAGTCAGGCAAGTTCTTCAGTTCCTGTGCAAGCTCTCTGCCATCCAAGTCTGAGTATTCTTTATAGTGCAGTGTCATACTAAGGGCCTCACATTGTTCTGTCAGCTCCTCATTTGAGAGACTTTGGAAGGTTGACAGCACTTCAAACTTCTCTCCCACATTTTCCAATGGGGAAAATCTTTCCTGACAGGCTGAGGTTGTAGCATCAACAACGACATTGAAAAATGTCACCTCCAGCTTCTTCAGGGCATCACTCAAAGGCTCATCAAATGATTTGTATGAAAAGTGTCGCTTTGTGGACCTCAGCCTTTTTTGCTGTAGAACGACCGCTACATTCATACCCTCGCAAATATCCTTGGCTGACGTTTGTGCAGCCATAAAGCCTGGTGCCCTGTAGTTGCTGAGACCTATCTCTGTCTTTCTGAGAAGACTGACTGCAACATCCACATTGCATACTGGGAGACGGCATCAGCTTGCTCACATGTTGGATCTGGCTCCAGATGTCATACCACACCACTGTACAGATGCTGAAGCGGTATGATCCCACCTCCTCTGACAAGGACTGGGCCTCAATATTTATCACAGGGTCTTTAGTTTGATCCCTCACCTCAATCAGTGTCTCTCTCACCGCTGCTGCCTGATACCTCAGTGGCTCGACACTCTTAACTTTACTCTCCCAACTTGTATCGGTCCACATATTCAAAGTGATGTCCACATGTTTTTTCAGGATGACCCATTGCTGTGTGGAGGCTGAGAACAAGATGTACAGTTTGTGTAAGATGCCAAAGTAACCTTGTGGCATTGACAGAACTTTTAGAATCATCAGCCACAACCAGGTTCAATGTGGCACAAATGGATTCATTTGGATTCATTTCCAGGAGTCTGGCTTGGACACATTTGTTTTTGCCTCTCATGTTGGCCCCATTATCACAAGACTGTCCGCTGCCGTCCTCAAAATGAATTTTTAGCTCCTCTTATCTTTTGAGAATTAGGGATGTCAAATGTTGGCCCGTGGACTCCTCTGACTCCAAAACCCAATAAAATGTTCCTTTATGTGGGGTTCCTCCTTCAGTGACACAATTCTAATCACAACTGACAACTGTGGCTGACATCTAATTGTTTGTGTTTCTGCTGGTCAGAGGGAGCAGGTGCTCCGCGTTAAACGAATGACGCATCGACAACAAACCTTTGGGCATCATTGGGGCCAAGCTTCCTGCCATCCAGGACCTCTATATCAGGTGGTGTCAGAGGAAGGCCCTAAACATTATCAAAGACTCCAGCCACCCTAGTCATAGACTGTTCTCTCTGCTACCTCACGGCAAGCGGTACCGGAGGTCCAAAAGGCTCCTTAACAGCGTCTACCCCCAAGCCATAAGACTCCTGAACAGCTAATCAAAGGGCTACCCAGATCCCTCTTTTACACTGCTGCTACTCTTTGTTTATAATCTATAGTCACATTAACATAGTCACATTAACTCTACCTGCATGTACATAATAACTCAGCTATCTCTACTAACCGGTGCCCCCGCACATTGACTCTGTACCGGTACCCTCTGTATATAGCCTCACTATTTGTTACTTTTCTATTTTCTATTTTTTATTTAACACTTGTTTATTTATTTTTCTTAACGTCTTAAAGCATTGTTGGTTAAGGTCTTGTAAGTAAGCATTTCACTGTTCACCTGTTGTATTCGGCGCATGTGACAAATAACATTTGATTTGAAGATATGTGAATTGTTTTGGTTGCCATTGAAAGGTTGCCATTGAAAGGAGTGATTACTGGGGTAGCGGTAAATGTGAAAGTTGACTGAAGGGGAAGATTCCCGGTGTTTGTGATTCTCATCGTTTGGTGCGATGCAGACATGGTGGTGTGAGTGGTGAAACAGAATAGTCTTTGCCTGTTCTTTTGAGTTTTGATGTTGAGTCTTTGCCCGACAAAGTGATGTTAGGATATATAAGTTACACATTGTTTTTACAGGTGTCAAGCTTATGGGCATGTGGTAGAGTAACAGTATAGTTTCCGACCCTCTCCTCACCCCTACCTGGGCTCTGTACACAGACAACAGTCACCCTCGAAGCATCCCAGAGCAAGGGGAACAACTACTTCAAGGCCTCAGAGCGAGTGACGTCACCGATTGAAACGCTATTAGCGCGCACCACCGCTAACTAGCTAGCCATTTCACATGGTTACACTCACACCCCTTTTGACCCCCTCTTTTTCCGCAGCAACCAGTGATCCGGGTCAACAGCATCAATGTAACAGTATAGCTTCCGTCCCTCTCCTCACCCCTACCTGGGCTTGAACCAGGGACCCTCTACACACAGACAGTCACCCACGAAGCATTGTCACCCATCGCGCCACAAAAGCCACAGCCCTTGCAGAGCAAAGGGAACAACTACTTCAAGGCCTCAGAGTGACGTCACCGATTGAAACACTATTAGCGCGCACCACCGCTAACTAGCTAGCCATTTCACATCGGTTAACAGCAGCAGTGTGGGTCATAGGTGTGAGAATTGTGCAGAAGGGCACGAGACAAAGGAATGTGTAGAATTTTGGAAAGTAGTGGTATGTGTTAATTGTAGTGGTGCCCATGGGGTTGGGGATCAGAAATGTCCAGTGCGAGAGAGGCAGGTTGAGGTTTCCATGGTTAGAGTAGCGCAGAAGTTGTCAAATGCTGTGGCAGTGAAGAAAGTGGAGGAAGATGGGTCAAGGGATCCCAATGGGAGTGGTGTGAGTAATAGATCTGTACCAGTACAGAGGGAAAGGGGGATACCTAGTCAGTTGTACAACTGAATGGCTTCAACTGAAATGTGTCTTCAACATTTAACCCAACCCCTCTGAATCAGAGTGGTGCGGGGGGCTGCTTTAATCAACATCCACAGCACCCAGGGAACAATGGGTTAACTGCCTTGCTCGTGGCCAGAACAACATATTTTTTACCTTGTAGCTCAGGGATTCGATCCAGCAACATTTAAGTTACTAGGCCCAACGCTCTAACCACTACGCTATAGGCCAGCAGGTGCTATATGCTTCACTAAGATTGTATTGTTTGCATTTTATAGCAATGATTATCAACTGTACTGCATGGATAGAATGTAAGTCGCAGAACATTTTGGTTGTGGTGGCAGCTGCAGAGGTATTTGGGTGTAATAAACTTGATGTCATAAGAGTTACAGGGTGTGTTGAGTGGTGATGTCCCATCCTTTCAGGCTGTTGGCCTGAAATATGACTAAATAGATATAAATAGTGGAGTAGGGTGGTGGGTTTTTAGCGAGTGAAGGGTTAGATGGTAGTGTATTTGTTGATTTATATATATATATATATTTTTTAAATTTTAAGCAAAATATAAGGGAATTATATTCCAGTCTAGTAGGTGGCCGTAATGCAACATTTATGGAATGCCAACCACCGTTAAACCCAATAAAAGAAGAAGAAGAAGCTCACATGGCAGAGGTGTGTTTGCCATGTTCACGAGAGCCTGCGAGCTGAGCGCTGCGCAGATTGCCAAGCGTGATCAAGAAAATCAAGACATTTGCAGAAACTGGCAAACAAACCACATCATACAAATAGTGTGCTGTGGTTTGATCTGCAATATGTTTATTTATATATTTATATTCAAAAAGCCAATTTTACAAGGGATTGCAAATGTGTTTTACCTAGCTACATAAGTTAAGTGCCATTACGCAGCCTACCTGCGCAAAACATTTGTATGACACCCTAAAACAACGTCATTATACAAGATGGCAGCCACCGTTGGGAGACTACTAAAGACCTCTGTGAGTTCATTTAGGAATATATGTTTATGTTACCAGTAGTAGTGTGCTGCATTGAAATGCAAACGGTATAATGGCAATTTATCATTTCGTTGTGGCTATATAAATTGGCAATGCCAATTGTAAGAGGAGTTGCAATGAGTCTCATCTTAGATATTGACGGCTACATCACTGTAACTGCGTGACCGTCTTCAGAACAAATCCCTCTGCTCAAAGGCTTAGCAGCTAATGCTAAATTAAGTAAAACATCTAAATATACAATAATTTGTTATACTAAGTGTCTAATGCTCTTCAGCGCCAATAACAGTTGTCACGATGTGCAATGTGTCTCTCTTGCCCTCTAACGTCAGTGTTAATTTTGGCACTCTTTTAAAACAAATGATATTTAGTCTAGTCTTAGTCGATTTGACCAATGTATCATTAAGTCTTAGGGCCATTTTTGTCATTTGAATAATGATTTTAGTCTAGGTATTTTCAAAATCACAAACAGTGGGTCATTTTAGTAATCTGAATGCCCTTTAATATTTGTCACATTTTCACATCACATTCGTATTGCCTCATTAACCTATAGTAAACATACAGTGCCTTCAGAAAGTATTCACACCCCTTCACTTTTTCCACATTTTGTTGTGTTACAGCCTGAATTTAAAATGGATTAAATTCAGATTTGTTTTGTCACTGGCCTTCACACAATACGCCATAATGTCAATGTGGAATTAGGTTTATTAAATTTGTACAAATGAATAAAAATGAATCTGAAATGTCTTAAGTCAATAAGTATTCAACCACTTTGTTATGGCAAGACTTAATAAGTTCAGGAGTAAACATTTGCTTAACAAGTCACATCATAATTTGCATGGACTCACTCTGTGTGCAATAATAGTGTTTAACATGATGTGTAAATGACTGCCTAATCTCTGTACCCCACACATACATGAATCTGTAAGGTCCCTCAGCCGAGCAGTGAATTTTAAACACATATTCAACCACAAAGACAAGGGAGGTTTTCCAATGCCTCTCAAGGAAGGGCACCTATTGGTAGATGGGTAAACATTTAAAAGCAGACATCCTATATCCCTTTGAGCATGGTGAAGTTATATTGAACAAAAATATAAAATGCGACAATTTCAAAGATTTTACTGAGAAATCAGTCAATTGAGATAAATGCATTAGGCCCTAATCTATGTATTTCACATGACTGAGAATACAGATATGCATGCATCTTAAAAAAAAAAAAAAAGTATGGGTGTGGCTCAGAAAAGCAGTCCGTATCTGGTGTGTCCACCATTTGCCTCATGCATAGCGACTTATTCCTTGCATAGCATTATTCAGGCAGTTGATTGTGGAATGTTATCCACTCGTCCACACGATGCCATACACGTGGTCTGCGTGTCCGAAAACAATGTTGAAGGCGGCTTATGTTAGAGAAATTAACATGACATTTTCTGGCAACCGCTCTGGTGGACATTTCTACAGTCCGCATGCCATTGCATGCTCCCTCAACTTGAGACATATGTGGCATTGTGTTGTGTGACAAAACTGCACATTTTAGAGTGGCCCTTTATTGTCCCCAGCACAAGGTGCACCTGTGTAATGATCCTGCCGTTTAATCAGCTTCTTGATATGCCAAACCTGTCAGGTGGATGGATTATCTTGGCAAAGGAGAAATGCTCACTAACAGGGATGTTTTATTTATTTATTTATTTATTTAACCAGGTAAGCAAGTTGAGAACAAGTTCTCATTTACAATTGCGACCTGGCCAAGATAAAGCAAAGCAGTTCGACACATACAACGACACAGAGTTACACATGGAGTAAAACAAACATACAGTCAATAATACAGTAAAAAAAAAAACAAGTCTATATACAATGTGAGCAAATTAGGTGAGAAGGGAGGTAAAGGCAAAAAAGGCCATGGTGGCAAAGTAAATACAATATAGCAAGTAAAACACTGGAATGGTAGTTTTGCAATGGAAGAATGTGCAAAGTAGAAATAAAAATAATGGGGTGCAAAGGAGCAAAATAAATAAATAAATTAAATACAGTTGGGAAAGAGGTAGTTGTTTGGGCTAAATTATAGGTGGGCTATGTACAGGTGCAGTAATGATGTAAATGAATTTGTTCCCAATTTGAGAGAAATAAGCTTTTTGTGTGTATGGAAAATTAATGGGATCTTTTATTTCAGCTCATGAAACATGGGACCAACACTTTACATGTTGCGTTAATATTTTAAGTGTAATTAAACTTTGGATGGTGTATCAGTACACCCAGTCACTACAAAGATACAGACTTCTTTCCTAAATCAGTTGCCAGAGAGGAAGGAAACTACTCAGGGATTTCACCATGAGGCCAATGGTAACTTTAAAACAGTTAGAGTTTAATGGCTGTGATAGGAGAAAACTGAGTATTGATCAACAACATTTTAGTTACTCCACAATTACTAACCTAATTGACAGAGTGAAAAGAAATAAGCTTGTACATAATAAAAAATATTCCAAAACATGTGTCCTGCTTGCAACAAGGCACTAAAGCTATACTGCAAAAAAGAAATTGGCAAAGCAATTCACTTTTTGTCTTGTATAAAATGGTTATGTTTGGGGCAAATCCAATACAACACAGTACTGAGTACAACTCTCCATATTTTCTCCATACTTAAATCTACTTGAAAGTCTATTGCAAGACCTAAAAATGGTTGTCTAGCAAAGATCAACAACCAATTTGACAGAACTTGAAGAATTTTGAAATAAAAATGGGCAAATGTTGCACAATCCAGGTGTGGAAAGCTCTTAGAAATGTACCCAGGTTACAGCTGTATTCACTTCCAAAGGTGTTTGTAACATGTATCGACTCGGGGGTTGAATACTTATGTAATAAAGATATATTAGTGTTTTACTTTTCATTCATGTTTTACAAATGTTCACATTTTTCTGCCACTGACATTACAGTATTTTGTGTAAATCGTAAAAAAACAAAAAAACAAATCCATTTTAATGCCACTTTGTAACACAACAAAAGGTGGGAAAAGGGGTGGGAACTTTCTGAAGGCACTGTAATCACTGACTTCCATGTGCACAAACATACATCGCCTTGTCCTACCAACATATTTTTCTGCATAACATCCAATTCTCTTCCCAACAGCAGACATATGACAATCATAAACAGTATAGCAATTATCTGGCCATGTAAATTCCTAATTCAGCCCACATAGATATTACATACAAAACAAACAGACGTGTAGCACAAAAAAAACCAGATCCGTCACTCGGTCGCTTTGCCGTTGTTATCAACGGTCGACAGACACAGCAGCCACATTGATGTCCAAAAGTAGAACGGGAGCTAATGACTGTTCGCTCAGTGATGCAGTCAATTCACTACATTTTGAGTCAAGAGTACCAATGGCTGAAGTCCGAGTAACAGGGCTCGAGTCCTGGTCCAAGTGCCCAATTCTGTGGACTGTATGTCACCGAGTCCACATTAACTCGAAATAAAGTTATTTACCCAGTCAGATGTAGCGCACTGGCAATAATAATTTAGTCAAATTGTTTGCTATCCCTTTTCCTTTCTTTATGTGCCACCAAGTATTTGCATATAGGCTACTGGTAATGTTACCAGGGCCATGCTCCGTTGCAAAACGTTCTCGAACGTTGCAGATAGAAATTCCATGAATAGAGCAGACGTTATTCATTTTTCAACATGTCAGAGAGGCATGTTTGTTCTACGTAGCATTTTTTCAATCTGAACGTTCCAAAACGTTGCGTCCTTCTGAACGCGCCTCCAGATTTTTTTCTGGGTTTATTTAGTCAGTCTCATCAATTGCCACATAAAAATACATGTTTGACGGATAAGTTAATCCATTTTTGTTGATGAAATGAACACTGCCCACATCAAGGTAATAGTTGCATCTGGAGGACTGAAAGCAGCTTTGCCACATGGAACTTCAGTGAGCAAGGCCTCAAGAATTCTCACCCATCCTGCACTGCAGAAAGCCTGTTTATCCACCAGTAGGTATTGACTGTAGACCTTCGGGACAGGGAATGAAGTTGATCAAAGTGAGAGATAGATGCACTTCTTGTCATTGTGATGTAAATATAGAATCAACGTTATTCATTTAATATCTTTCTCCCAATAGGTACTGCCAAGTGGGCTCCAGCTGTCACTCAACATGCACCACATTTTAAAGCTACAGCTGTCCACAATGGCGAGTTTAAGGAGATGGGCCTAGATGACTTTAAGGGCAAATACCTGGTTCTTTTCTTCTACCCACTCGATTTGTGAGTACCTCTATTCCTCTGGAAAAACACAAATGGATTGCTTTGATTAGCTGCATGTGGTGTACACAATCTGTGACTTTATTCATCTTCACAATTTAAGGAATGATTTAGCGGCCTATTCCCTTTGCACTACAGATACCTAAGCAAGAGATTGTGGATGTGACATTCTATATATGTTTTTTTAAACATTTCTTTGTCTCCTTACAGCACATTTGTTTGCCCGACAGAGATCATCTCGTTCAGTGACAAGGCCAGCGAGTTCCATGACATCAACTGTGAAGTGGTGGGCGTGTCAGTGGACTCTCACTTCGCCCACCTGGCATGGATAAACACCCCACGCAAGGTACAGTGGGTGTACATAGACTTACCATTATTCTATATACATTCAGCCGCTAGTGAAAATCAACACACCCCTTGCACAGTCTTCACATTTTTGCTTTGCTGCCTTAAAATGCAATCTAAAAAGGAATACGTTTGCACAACACTTAGGGCAACATTTATCCATTGTTTTTGTCAAATTTGCACAAGTTCTGTAAATTTGATTGGGAATCATTAATGCACAGCAATATTCAAACCTTGTCTCTGATTTTCAAGCAAATTGAAGTCAAATCGGAGACTGGACAACTCAGGAACACTTCGACACCTCTTGTAAAGCCATTCTGGTGTGTCTTCGAACTTAAAGGTCCAATGCAACTATTTCAATCTCAATATCAAGTCATTTCTTGGTAACAATTAAGTACTGTGATTGTTTTCAATTAAAATGATCAAAAATAAACCAAAAGAGCTTCTTAGCAAAGAGCAATTTCTCAAGCAAGAATTTTGCTAGGACTGAGTAGGTGGGGAGGGGAAAACTGAAAAATAGCTGTTGTTGGCAGAGAGGCTTGGAACTCTCTTGTCTATTAACAAATTTACTGCCGGAGGCAGGCCAAAACTCCATCCCACCAAAATAGGCTGAAATTGTACTATTAGACAGGCACTGTACCAATAGATCCTACTGCTCACCTACAAGGCCCTCCATAACTTTCTGACCTCCTCTACACGCACACTCCCTCCCACTGTCTCTGCTCCTCTGACTCTGGACTACATACCATCCCAAAGACAAGACCATGGGGGACTGGGCATTCAGCTCCACTGCCCTCAAACTCTGCCATCTGCAACTCTGACTCCATCACCACTTTCAAAACCAGCTTCAGAACCCACCTGTTCCGTCTGGCTTTCCCCTCAACTTAGCTTGCCCCCTTACTCAGCCCTAGCTTAAGCTAAGTAGCTTTTAATTCAATTTGAGTTGTTTTATCCCTGTTTTTAGTTTTTTTTACACTCTTTGCTCTACAGTGTCCTTATTTTTTTAAAGGTGCTTTAAATCCCATATAGTATTATTATACAGACAGTGTTCCATAGACACAAACAGCAGTTGTGTGGCTACATGCTAATCATTTGTCATGGCGTCTTATTCTCAGGCTGGAGGTTTGGGTGAAATCCACATCCCTCTGCTGGCAGACCTCAACAAACAGGTGTCCAGAGACTATGGTGTACTTCTGGAGGGCCCTGGCATTGCACTGAGGTACAGTAACTATGTGTGCGTCCCAAACGGCACCCTGTTCCCAATATACAGTGCATTCGGAAAGTATTCTGACCCTGTCAATTTTTCCACATCTTGTTACGTTACACAGCCTTAATCTAAAATGGATTAAATTGCTTTTTTCCCCCTCATCGATCTACGACACACAATACCCGATAATGACAAAGCAAAGACAGTTTTTTCGAAATTTTAGCAACTTTATTACAACAAAAGTATTCAGACCCTTTACTCAGTACTTAGTTGAAGCACCTTTGGCAGCGATTACAGACTCGAGTCTTCTTGGGTATGACGCTACAAGCTTTGCACACCTGTATTTGGGGATTTTCTCCCATTCTCTACAGATCCTCTCAAGCTCTGTCAGGTTGGATGGAGAGCGTCGCTGCACAGCTATTTTCAGGTTTAACAGAGATGGTCTATCAGGTTCAAGTCCGGGCTACTCAAGGACATTCAGAGACTTGTCCCGAAGCCACTCCTGCTTTGCCTTGGCTGTGTGCTTAGGATCGTTGTCATGTTGGAAGGTGAACCTTCACCCCATTCTGATGTCCTGAGTGCTCTGGAGCTTGATTTCTCTGTACTTTGCTCCATTCATCTTTCCCTCGATCCCGACTAGTCTTGCAGTCCCTGCCGCTGAAAAACATCCCCACAGCATAATGCACCACCACGCTTCACCGTAGGGATGGTGCCAGGTTTCCTCCAGACGTGACACTTGGCATTCAGGCCAAATAATTCAATTTTGGTTTCATCAGACCAGAGAATCTTGTTTCTCATGGTCTGAGTCCTTTTAGGTGCCTTTTTGTCAAACTCCAAATAGGTTGTCATGTGCCTTTTACTGAGGAGTGGTTTCCATCTGGCCAATCTACCATAAATGCCTGATTGGTGGAGTGCTGCAGAGATGGTTGTCCTTCTGGAAGGTTCTCCCATCGCCAGAGTGACCATTGGGTCCTTGGTCACCTCCCCGACCAAGGCCCTTCTCCCCCGATTGCTCTAGGAAGAGTCTTGGTGGTTCTAAACTTATTCCATTTAAGAATGATGGAGGCCACTGTGTTCTTGGGGACCATATAGAGACAGGTGTGCCTTTTCAAAATCATGTCCCATTAATTGAATTTACAACAGGTGGACTCCAATCAAGTTGTAGAAACATCTCAAGGATGATCAATGGAAACAGGATGCACCTGAGCTCAATTTTGAAGTCTCATAGCAAAGGGTCTGAATACTTCTGTAAATGAGGTATTTATGCTTTGTATAATTTTCTGGAATTTTCCAAGCTGTTTAAAGTCAACTTAGTGTATGTAAACTTCTGGCCCACTGGAATTGTGATACAGTGAAATAATCTGCCTGTAAACAATTGTTGGAAAAATTACTTGTCATGGACAAAGTAGATGTCCTAACCAACTTGCCAAAACTATAGTTTAACGAGAAATTTGTGGAGTGATTGAAAAACGAGTTTTAATAACTCCAACCTAAGTGTATGTAAATACATATTCAGACAAACTGCCTCGAGTAAATAAACATTGAATTTTAGACACTGTATATCATGGATTTCTACCCTGACATTAAGTAGTTGTCCATTGTTCATTAGAGGACTGTTTATCATTGATCCAAATGGGGTGGTGAAGCACATGAGCGTCAACGACCTGCCAGTGGGCCGCTGTGTGGACGAGACCCTGCGTCTGGTGAGGGCCTTCCAGTTTGTGGAGACTCACGGTGAAGTGTGCCCTGCTAGCTGGACCCCTGACTCTCCTACGGTGAGGCCACTCCCCTTCACACCCCCTTTCACTACCCCACCAGGCCCTCAGACATCTGAAATAAATACAAGCACCAAAAAATGTGTAGCAAAGTCTTGGTCTCATCAGTTCTTCTTTTTCAGATCAAGCCAACTCCCGATGGTTCGAAGGAGTACTTTGAGAAGGTCAACGACTAGAGGACTTGCACTTCACAGCTTAATATTCAATAAATTATCCACAACTGAAAAGAAAACACTGAATAGCTATACCAAATATTTTCCATTAGGTTTAGATTAAAAAAAAGGTACATTTGTGTTCAAAGCAATCAGAAAAACTTGTCAGAGTTGAAATATTTCATCCTGTTAGCTAGCGTCATGAACTTAATGTAATAAAGTTTCCCTTTCATCACATTGCTTGTATTGAGCCTACGTGTTTGCATTATTTTAATGGTTCTAAAATTGAAACGAGCATGTACATGAATATTGTAAAGAGAATGAGGTCTGACAGTGTCAAAATAAGGAAAGGGAAAAGCTGCCATCACACCAGTTTTATTCTACCGATTTAAAAAGTGTGATCATACACAGATTGTATTTTCCCAAAACAGTGCCCAAAGAATATTGCTTCTGGTCTTGGATAGTTGAAAAAAGAAAGGAATCAGTTACGAAATGTATAAGCCAGACAATGTAACCATTTACAAACCATGCCTGTATAACCCCTGTACATAAAGATGTTTATTTTGTTCATTTTTTACAGCAAGTTAATATGCAGGTTTAAAATGTCTTTAGACATATAGTACACAACATGAGGTGCCAAAAATCAACTTCAGTATTGGAAATGAGAAAGGTATTGCCACTTCTCATACATTTAAGGTACATACTGTATTTTACAGCAACAACAAAAAGGTTTTAAAACACTGCAGCACTGTATGTAGCTATGAACACATCTAGTTAAGTGTACATAAATGTCACTTCTGTGGAAACTAGCACAATTGCCTCATTTCATCTGACATCCACAATGTTTCAGGTTATGAAAACCAAAGATAACGTGAGGGACATGGCTGACCAAAGAATGGAGAGCCGTTTAAAGCATACATCAAACCAAATAAACAGTCAGTTTTCTGTCATCTCACTCTTTGGCAAGCAGCCAGCACACACTTCTTTGAATTTGAGACTGCTACATGAGATGTCCACAACCAGGGAAAGTGAAGGAAATGTAGATAACGAATGGCCAAACAAAATGGAATTTGATAAGCATATGTTTCGATGGAAACTTCATGCAATTTCAGGCAAGATAACAGCGCCACCCCATCCCAAGCACCAAAACAGCAAAAAAAACGAAATATATATTTTTGTTTATAACCGAATGATTTTAAAAAAAGCCCCCCAAAAAAACCCTGTAGTAAATCTGTACAACCAAAATACATTTGAGATCTACATCTAACGTTACATTATTAAGGTTATATACACTTTTCCCCCTATCCATATATTATCTTTACAAGTAGACTTCATTCAAACCCAAACATTAAGAAAACATAAGCGGGAAATTGAATCACATCAAACATCCATTTAAAACAATCTGTCATTTATACGGTACTTCAAAACCAACTGTTGATCACTCGTTCCTTTCGCAAAAAAATGTTTTTCTTTCCCCCCCCCCCCATCTGTACAGCAAACTTCAGCAGATCTAAAATATTTATCTTGGTTGGTTGGTTGATTTTAAACTACTGTATTTGGAAATTAGATATGGGAATGGTTCTAACTCTGATAAGTTAGTATAACATCCAGTATATGTTAAGTGTCTAGTGTAGCTAGTAAAAATGAATGTGGAAGTCAGAATATAATAATATAATGGAATTCTGAGTGACAATAATAGAAAATAGAATCAAGTCAGAGCATGGACGCAAACCCAACTCTCCAATATTCTAATACAATAGAACAAAGGCTTTCAATATGGCCTCTTCACTGAAGAGAGCTAGACTATTCCATAATAAAGATCTTTATGTTCTCTGGTGGTGGGTGGGACTGGATTGTAAAGGGGGAAGCCATGTTACGTTTTGAACAGCATCTGCTTCAGAACGTTGGTTGAATGCAATTGATAAAAACAGAACCGGTTAGAATTTTCTTTTTCCGCAGTTTTGCTCTTGTACAATCTTTGTTTTGCAACATTCAAATTCATTCAGAAAAAGGAGAACTACATTTGTACAAAGTGAGATACCGTGAAAAAAAAATGAAAAAAAGTATGCTGGGGAAAGCGTCAGCTTATCTGTGGATCCCTTGCTTGCATCTGTCCTAGTCAATTTTCACATTTGTGTAGATCTTCCTCACGAAGGCACTTGTTCCCACATACCCAACAGCTCCTACAAAAAGATATTGTTGTAATGTGTCATTGCATCAATAACCATGTATGTTTGCCACCGTCTGAGCTACATTTAAAAGATTGTGTTTACGGAATAACCTCTAAAGCCTAAACTGTAATATCATACGAATTCCAATACTCGGATCAAATCAAATCAGATGCTGTGAAAAGTGAAGTGGAACTCACCACACATAATTCCCAGAGAAGAACTAAACACTGCCATGTAGCCAAAGTAAAAGGACGTCTGGAACAGACCATACATCCTGAAACAGATGGGACAAAACAATTGTCAGCGGAGGTAATACACAGGAAGACACTGCTGAAAAATCTTTCATACACATACAGTACTGTATGTAGGGATGGGCATTTGGGGAAAAAAAATGTCTATGTTGAGGCACTTTCATGAAAATATTGTAGTACTCGCACGTTAGCGTGAAATAACAGAGCAAAAAGTTTGCTTCATACTATCCAATTACACATAACAAACTGAAAACGAAACTTAAAATAGGGTCCAAATGCAGCCGTTTTGAGCTCAATATCAAATCATTTCAGGGTAACAAGTATCTTATTGTAATTGTTTTCAATAAAAGGAAACAAAGATTCTTAGCAAAGAGTAATTTCTCAAGCAAAAATGTTGATAGGTACCACTCCCAGACAAATTTTCACAATTTCACAGTATTATTCCAACCTCAGATGGGTTAGCTGACAAAATCATAAAAACTATTCACACGCTTCAATGGGGCAGTGAAGTCTGTGAGAAGTTGTGATTCTGGATGGCCAGATAACTACCAACAATGACAAGAAACTGCCATGTGGGAAATCGTAAGTGACTTGTTTTTAGCTAGTTTCATCTAGTTTTTGATACCATGTCTTGTTTGTAGGTGTCTTGACTGATTTCATGTCAATGCTAATATGGCTAAAATTAGCTAGCTAGCTAGCTAGCCAAACAACTAGCGATGTATTTGAAAGACAAAAAGTGCTCATTGTGCAAATATACTTATGATTTCAATACAAATGTTCACTGCACCTGAAATAGTCCAAACAAACACATCTTATGAGTGAAATTCTGTCAGTGATTATACATTTCACCTGTTGAACGGTTTCACTTGTACATTGAGTATTTGAATTGAGTACTAGCGCCCATCCCTAATCTGACAGAATGCTTTAGGGCAACACAGTCTTGTTTTCTACAGTCAACAGATGATTTCAGTTGTGTACAATATGCATTTTATATAATAAAAATAATATTGGAACTCACTTTGTTTTGAAGAAATAGTAGTAAAAGGAGTACATGTAAACATAAACTGCAGTGGATGCAGCAGAGAGAAAGCTTGTCCATTGCCTGAGAGGAGAAAAAAAAACATGTAGAACGTAAATTAAAAAGCACAAATACCATAGCCAGCCTGAAGATAGTGTGTTTCAGGATTTTCCTGAACACAAAATATACTGTATTCAGCTGTGTTATAGTTCTTAAGCTAGACATGCAATTATACTTACGCCTAATCACACCAAGTGGTGTATAAGGCCCACACACACAAGGTCCCTCCATTTAATTAATGGAATTAATCCATTTAATTCATTAATGATTCATGTAATCGTAGAGACAAGTACATACATTGCTGGCTCTGTCTTTAACTCACCATCTGTAGTCCTCAGCATTGAGGAGGAAGTAAGTGCAGACAATTGTGACACACACTGTGACAATGCAGAGGATAACCAGGACCAGCATCATGAACCCATATACGTAGTAGATCTTATAGGCCCAAAATGAAGTGAAGATAAAGTACCTGGAAAATAAGAAGCAAACAATGCATTTCCACTTCCAGCCATGCACAGGTTTTATATGGTGAATTAACGATTTGCCAAAACAAAGGAAACACCACCATAAAGTGTCTAAATAGGGATGTCGGGCCACCAAAACAGCTTCAACGTGCCTAAGCATAGACTCTACAAGTGTCTGGAACTCTATTGGAGGGATGTGCCACGATTCTTATACAAAAAAAATATATACAATTTGGTGTTTTGTTAATTGTGGTTGAAAATTCATAGTCAGACGCCGCTCCAGAATCTCCCATAAGTGTTCAATTGGGTTGAGATCTGGTGACCGAGACAGCCATGGCATATGGCAGGGTTCACCAACTGGCGTCCGCGGGCGATTTTATTTGGCTCCCCGAAGTTCTTCGCAAAAATATTGTTGGACATAAAAGACTGAAAAAATTAAATCAATCGGCTCCAGGTGATTTTAATTTAGGAAATCTGTTCCAAAATATTCCCACGCATAATACAGATATATATGTGACCGTCTACAAAACGTAAAATATCAAATATTATATCCGTTTGGACTGCTTGCGGTCAATTTACAGTCTACAAATGATTTGTAATTATGTTCCGGGCCCCTGACCATCCGCTCAATACAAAAATTGTCCCGCAGCTGAATCTAGTTGATCCCTAGCATATGGTTTACATCACATGTCAAACTCATTCCATGGAGGGGCGAGAGAGTGCAGGTTTTTGTTTTACTTGATTGATTGATTAATTAAAGGTTGATGATTAGTTAGGAACTCCCCTCTTCTGGTTGTCTAGGGCTTAATTGAAAGGAAAAAACAAAAACCAGCAGAATCTAGGCCCTCCGTGTAATGAGTTTGAAACCCCTGATTTACATTGTTTTCAGGCGCATCAAATTATTCAGTGGCTACTCGTGCCCTGTGGATGGGGGCATTGTCATCCTGGAAAGAGATCACTTCCATCATAATATAAATGCTTCACCATAGGTTGAATTTGATCACTCAGAATGGCTGTGTATTTATTGGCATTTACCTTGCCCTCTAAGGCAGGGTTTCCTAACACTCTCCTCGTGCCCACCCCAGATGTTTCATATTTTTGTTTTAACCCTAAACTGGCACACCTGATTCAATTAGCCACCTAATCATCAAGCATTTGACTATTTGAATCAGGTGTGCTAGTTTAGGGTTAAAACAAAGGTGTGAAATGTCTGGGGGAGGGGGGCTATGAAAGGGTTGGGAAATGCACCCCACAACATAAGAGCTGCCAGAACCCCAATTTACTCAAGTATTTCCTTTATTTTGGTAGTTACCTGTATCTAGTTTATAGTATAGTGAGGTTAAAGTAATTGTAGGGAGTTTTTCCTAGCCACCGTGCTTCTACACCTGCATTGCTTGCCGTTTGGGGTTTTAGGCTGGGTTTGTACAGCACTTTGAGATATCAGCTGATGTACGAAGGGCTATATAAATACATTTGATTTGATTAGATTAAAGTGAGGCGGGACTTACATTTCAATGAAAATGGAACCAAATGGAAGGATTCCTCCCAGACAGACAATGACAGCTGGCTCCATGAACCTGTAAAATGGGATCAGTCTACAATCAGAGACATACAAGGAGCAAACACAGTCCATATCAGCACTTGGGCCCAAATAAACAAACACTTGGGCCTCCAATAAAATGAAAACAAATGTCACACATACATGGCTATTATTAAGTAATGCTGTACAAAAAAAGATCAGAGTCATAGATACCATTTCTTCTCAGGGATTGGCCGTGGCACTGCATTGACTCGACAAGGAAAGTTGGGCTGGCCAGAGAGGTTTCTTCCCAGAATGGTTCCCACAAGGTTGAGTGGCAGGATAACAAACAAACAAATACAGCAAACAGCCACCTGAAAGCAAAATGCAACAGTAGAATCCATGAGAAAGGTTTCATAGTGAGAGCAAACAATATTTCCAAAAATAAACCTTTTGGTTAATTTGATTTTACACACCAATAGGAAGACTGAAATAAATTGGCATTTCAATTTCTATGAGAGAAAAATGTGCTCGTTGTTTAGGCAGGTGTTGGCTAAGCGGAGGGAGTGGGCGTCGACACTCTAAACTCACCATGGTACCAAAGGGGATGGCTCGGGAGGCATGGTAGTACATGGCGATGAAGTTGATGAAGAAGGCTGTCCCACACACCATGGCAGGGATCAGGAAGGCCCCGATAAACATCTGTTTAATCCACCGTCTGCCTATAGGATCAAATATCATCAGTTATCATAAGGGTGCACATTTATGGGTGAATCGCAATAATCCACCATGTGTTATTTACACAATCACACTAACAATGTAGCCTAATTTGTCAATACCCATGTCAATAGGTTTCAAACAGTATTCTACACCAGGTATCACAAACAATGGTTTGACAACCCAAGCTCCATGTTCAGGTTAAGAAAATGTCATAGGTGACAATGTTCTGCTCGGCAAAACTGCCCTTGCAGAGTGCAGTAATAATGGAATTGTGCTGTGTAGGAACTGAGTTTCAATTTAAGAAAAACCCTTACATACCTCCTTGTTTTGCATACAAACTTCCGCCAAAATAGCCATTGACCGGAGAGGTGGCAGCATATACAAAGATGGCTGTGCTCAGCATAGATCCTCTCCTGTAGAAACAAATGCGAAGCCGCAGTGCACACACACACGTTAGACAGCAGTGAAGAAACAACACTATTAGGTTTCTATCTGCAGGTGGCGCCCATCACTTACTCTGTGTACAGATCCTCAATCATGGCCACGATGATGACGATGAAAGAGACCGAGAAGATCTGGCATCCAGAGCCAATAAGGGAGGAGAAGATCATGGGGTGGCTTGACGGCCGGAACACGTCTCCATGGACCTGCTTCCATCCATACTCATCCCCCAGGTCCCTGTCCTGCAGCAGGGAGAAGCGGGAAAGGGCCAGGGGTACATTAAAGACAAAAAGGACATGCAGCTAGCCAAAATTAGACGAAGCACTGGAGCCTAAACTATCACAGCAAAAAAATGTAAGTGCATGTTGTTCAATGTAAGATTCTGTCATTAATGCTACCGAGGCCATGAAACGTTACCATGTCATCCATTTCCTCCTCTTTGCTGTATCTAGCATAGTCTTTTCTTAGCGTTCTCATCAGGATCATGGACACCAGGCCAACCAAGAAGATAACCATCATGAAGGAGTTGAAGATGGAAAACCAGTGAATCTAAAGAAGGGAAAATAGATGTTTCATTACCACACCACGGGGAATATCTAAAATGCACACACAGAACCCATGCCTAGATTCTTCCACTTGATTATAGAACAATGGCATCCTTGAGAATTGGTCAAACAGGCTGGCCACTTTCCCTGTATTGTGCAGTTCAGTGCAAAATTGCATAATTTTTTCGGAGAAGAAGAAACTTACTCTATGTTGGAAAAAAGATGGATCAAGATACTTGTCAAATCTGTCTTCAAACTTCACATCTGACTTCTTCCATTTTACCTGTGAAAAAAATAAATATATGTTTTACTCAACTGTTCCTTTGGCGAACAAGCCACGTATGGATGACGACAACATGGGTGACCTTACTTTATGTAAAACAATATAAAGCTCTGTGTGGGAAACCTCATCACACTTCAAATACGTATTCAACCCTGTGCATAATAGAAAAATCCAGTCCCATTTCCCATCTCTGACAAGAAAATGCAAATACTTACAGAGTACGACATTGCAATTCTTGTGTTGGGCACAAGCTTGACTTTGCCTTCACTTGTCAGGTTGACATCGACAATACGGTTGCCATTGAAGCCGATCTCCAATTTCTTGTAAGTCCACAGATAATGATCCTCTCCATTTTCATCGGCCTCACCGACAATTCCTAGAAAATAGAGAGGTGTGGGATGAGTGCACTACTACCAGAAATGTATTGGCAACTTGGCAAGTCTGGTGTGGAACGCAGTAAGCAGATCCAGGGCTTAAAGTCTATATTTATTCATACTCAGAATAGTATTCCGTATGGGTATGAAAACTTGGGCCATCTGCCCCACCTCCTGTGCATACATATATTTGTACATACATACAGTGCTTTGCAAAAGTATTCAGACCCCTTGGGTTTGTTCAACATTTATTGTCTTACAAAGTGGGATTAAAATGGATTTCATTGTCATTTGTATCACCAATCGACACAAAACGGTCAAAGTAGAATAAATGTTATTTTTATTTTTTAATTATATAAGTAAAATAGTCGTTGCATAAGTAGTGAGCCCATTTGTTTAAGCAAGCCTAAATTCAAGAGTCAAATTTGGCTTAACAAATCATATTATAAGTTACATGGACTCACTGTGAAATAATAGGGGTTGACATGATTTTTGAATGACCCTTCCTCGGTCCCCCTAACAAATCATATTTTATTGGTCACATACACATGGTTAGCAGTGTAGCGAAATGCTTATGCGTCTAGATCCGACAGTGCAGCAGTATCTAACAGGTAATATCTAACAGATTCCACAACAACACCTAATACACACAATCTAGTAAAGGAATTTGATAAGAATATATAAGTATAAAATATATGGATGAGCAGTGACAGAGCGGTTAAGATGCAATAGATAGTGAATAATACAGTATATACATGAGATAAGTAATGCGAGATATGTAAACATTCTTAAAGTGGCATTATTAAAGTGACTCGTGTTCCATTTATTAAATTGGACAATGATATCAAGTCTGCAGGTAGGCAGCCGCCTCTCTGTGCTAATGATGGCTGTTTAACAATCTGATGGCCTTGAGATAGAAGCTGATTTTCAATCTCTCTGTCCCAGCTTTGATGCACCTCTACGGACCTCGCCTTCTGGATGGAAGCGGGGTGAACAGGTAGTGGGCCCAGGTGGTTAGTGTCCTTGATGACATTTAACATTTGTAAAGATCCCTCAGTCAAGTACTGGATTTCAAATCAACTACAAAGACAAGGGAGCTCTTCGAATGCCTCAAAAGGGCAGTGATTGGTACATGGGTAACAAAATCAGAATATTTCTTTAAGCATGGTCAGTTAATAATTATGCTGTGGATTATGTATGAAACCACCCAGACACATGAAAGATAGTCATCCTTCTGAACTGAGCAGCAGGACAGGAATGAAACTGCTCAGTGATGTTTAAAATCACCAATGTCCTCATAACAACTACAGAGTTAAATGGCTGTGACGGGAGAGAGCCGAGGACGGATCAACAACATTGTAGTGACTCCACAATAATGAACTAAATGAGAGTGAAAATAAATATACAAAATAAAAATAATAATATTCCAAAACATGCATCTTGTATGCAACAAGGCACTAAAGTAATACTGCAAAAAGGAATACACCTTTTGGCCTAAATGCAGTCTTATGTTTGGGGAAAATCCAACGCATCACTGTAACTCCCACCTTATTTTCAAGCATAGTGGTGGCTGCATCATGGTATGGGTATGAAGAAGGCATGACAATGCCTCTTGGGAGGTGGAAAAGCTTAAGCATGGGCCCTCAGATCCTCAAAATGTTATACAGCTGCACCATTGAGAGCATCTTGCCTGGCTGCATCACAACTTGGTATGGAAACCGCTTGACATCCAACCCCAAGGCGCTAGAGGGTACAGTAAGTCTGGTGTGTATGCAGGCCATGAAAGAACTGGGACATTTTCAGCTTCCAGGAATTGTGCACAGATCCTTGTGACATGGGGCTGTGCATTATCATACCGAAACATGAGGTGATGGTGGCGGATGAATGGCATGACAATGGGACTCAGGATCTCGTCATGGTATCTCTGTGCATTCAAATTGCCATCGATAAAATGCAATCGTGTTCATTGTCCGTAGCTTATGCCTGCCCATACCATAATCTCATCGCCACAATGGGGCACTATTCACAACGTTGACATCAGCCAACTGCCTGCCCACACAACACCATACATGTGGTTTGCGATTGTGAGGCCGGTTGGACGTACTGTCAAATTCTCTAAAACGACATTGGAGGTGGCTTATGGTAGAGAAATTAACATTTAATTCTCTGGCAACAGCTCTGGTGGACATTCCTGCAGTCAGCATATCAATTGCACACTCCCTCAACACTTGAAGACATCTGTGACAAAACTGCACATTTTAGAGTGGCCTTCTGTCCCCAGCACAAGGTACACCTGTGTAACAATCAGCTTCTTAATATGCCACACCTGTCAGGTGAATGGATTATCTTGGCAAACGCTCACTAACAGGGTTGTAAACATTTGTGCACAAAATTTGAGAGAAATAAGCTGTGTGCATTTGGAATATTTCTGGGATCTCTGATTTCAGCTCATGAAACATGGGGCTAACACTTTACATGCTGCATTTATATTTTTGTTCAGTGTATCTGCATTTACGGTTTTTGCACTCATCACATAAGCTGTTGCTACTGTTTATGATCTGTCACTTTATTCCTAGTTATATGCACATTATCTACCTCAATTACCTTGTACCCCTGCACATCGACTCGGTACTGGTGCCCTGTGTCTATAGTCAAGACTCATTGTGTATTCATTATTGGGTGTTTAACTTTTCTGTTATTTCTCACTGCATTGCTGGGAAGGGCCCGTAAGAAAGCATTTCACTGTTAGTCTACACTGGTTGTTTTTAAGTAGCATGTGACAAATATAATTTGATTTGGATGCCTGACATTGGCAAATACTGGAGAGTTTCAGAATAAAAAGTAAATGGGATGAAGCTAAGCACAGGCTAAATCCTTGATGAAGACCTGCTTTACACCAGGGACTGGGTGAAGATTTCATCTCTCAGCAGGACAATAACCTACAACACAAGGCCAAATCTACACCGGCTCTGCTTATAAAGAAGACAGTGAGTGTTCCCGAGTGGCCATGTTACCGTTTTGACTTAAATCTGCTTAACAATCTATGGCAAGATTTTGTAACACAAAATGAAGAAATCCAAGGAGTCTGAATACTTTTGCAAGGCACGGCATATAATGGCAGCTGTTTAGCCAATGTATACTACAGGACCAAAAGTATGTGGACACCTGCTCGTTGAACAGCTCATTCCAAAATCATGGGCGTTAATATAGAGTTGGTACTGCCTTTGCTACTATAACAGCCTCCACTCTTCTGGGAAACCTTTCAACTAGAAGTTGGAACATCGCTGCAGGGACTTGCTTCCATTCAGCCACAAGAACATTAGTGAGGTCGGGCACTGATGTTGGGCGATTAGGCCTGGCTCACAATTGGCATTTCAATTCATACCAAAGGTGTCCGATGGGGTTGAGGTCAGGGCTCCGTGCAGGCCAGTCAAGTTCTTCCACACTGGGGCCTCCTGAGTGGCGTAGTGGTCTAAGGCACCACTACAGCCTCAGGTTCAATCCCAGGCTGTGTCACAGCCGGCCGTGACCCCCAAGAGATGGCTAACAATTGGCCCAGCGTCGTCTGGTTTAGGGGAGGGTTTGGCAGGGGGGATTCCTTGGCTCATCGTGCTCCAGCAACTCCATGTGACAGGCCGGGCGCCTGCAAGCTAACTTTGGTCGTCAGTTGGATGGTGTTTCCTCCGACACATTGGTACAGCTGGCTTCCGGGTTAAGTGAGCAGTGTTAAGAAGCAGCGCGGCTTGGCAGGTCAAGGACTCCCGACCTTTGCCTCTCCCGGGTCTGTTGGAGAGTTGCAGCGAAGAAACAAGACCATAAGTACCAATTGGATATCACAAAATTGGGGAGAAAAGGGTGTAAAAAATGTATAAATAAAAACCTCAAACCCAAAGTCGTCCGTCGGACTGGCATATGGTGAAGCGTGATTCATCACTCCAGAGAACGCGTCCAATGACAGCAAGCTTTTAGAACCAATCCAGGTGACGCTTGGCATTGCGCATGGTGATCTTATGCTTGTGTGCCGCTGCTCAGCCATGGAAACCCATTTCATGAAGCTCCCAACGAACAGTTATTGCACTGACGTTACTTCCAGAGGCAGTTTAGTAGTGAGTGTTGCAAATGAGGACAGACAAAAACTATTTTTGGGCCTACCACTTTGCGGCTGAGACGTTTCTACTTCACAATAATAGCACTTACAGTTGACCAGGGTAGCTCTAACAGGGCAGACATTTGACCAATTGACTTTTTGGAAAGGTGGCATCCTATAACGGTGCCATGTTGAATGTCACGGAGCTCTTCAGTAAGGCCATTCTACTGCCAATGTCTGTCTGTGGAGTTTGCATGGCTGTGTACTGAATTTTATACACCTGTCAGCAACGGGCGAGGCTGAAATAGCTGAATCCAGCAATTTGAAGGGGTGTCCACATACTTTTGTATATATAGTGTATCTATTTATGATTGTTTCCCTTTAAAAACAGGTCATTGACCATGATTGATGTCTTGGTTACCTGTACCAAGTTGAAAACATAATAAATCTGTAGTAAGGCTAGGCTGATTCACATTACAACTATAGGCCCAATGAAAAGATCTGCTGTGAACCCAAATACAATGAAGTTCAGGAAAATGTGGTTTGTAGGCACCATTCAATGTAAAAGACCACTATGTTTAAGACCTTCCTCATTATAGAACTGGGCCCATCTCAGCCGTGGTGAACTAGGCTTTTCCATACATAACCTTTGTAATGGTCAAACTACTTTCTATAACAACCAGTGAGAGGCAACAGATAAGCTCAGAAAAGTATAATGTTCAGAATGAACTTTGGATGCTTTCTTTTCAACTGCCTCTGGAGCATGACTTTGAATCCTCGTAACTAAATTACAGGACAAGTCACAACAGGCTGTGTAGCAAGATCACTCACCCCAGATGGGTAAGTCATCAATGTACATTTGGTACCAATAGTGATTCTTAATGGCATATACAAAGGCATCCCGTTTGGCTTTGTCCAGCTCGATTTCACAGTACGTTGTTTGCATGACTTCATCTGTGAGAACAAAACAACATAAAGTGTTGGTATTAGTATGGCATAACACACTACAAGAAGAAATGCAAGTGTAGGCTGCTTTTGGATCTAACCTCATGCTAGGAAAGATTATATTGACTACTCCAAATCAAACAATGCTGATCAAATAGTGACTAATAATATAACTCTTTATTAAAGGCAAGGCTGCCTGTGGGTGTAGCTTTTTGGATACCTTTGAACTTGATGTCTAGGCCACTGAACTCCAGCTCGACTCCCTGCAGAGCCTCTCCTAGCGTTTCATGGTAGTGGCTAATGGTCTTTTTGGTGCCCACACAGAAGGGCAGGGAGAAGTATTTGTATGTTTCTTGTCTGTTGTGGTAAGGCCCCACCGTATTCATCCATAACACCACCTCTTCTTTATCTGTGTACTACAAAGGGGAAGAAAGACATTACACATTTCAAACATGCTATACTTGTTTTGCTTGTCGTCAGATGGCTCCATTCGGTATTCTATTCAGCCAACATGGTAGTCTATTCCAAGCAGATTCCAGCCGTAAAGATAATCAGATATCAGCTGTTTGTGACAAAAATACATAGAGTTAATATTTAAATGACCCATGTCAAAAACCAATGAAAACATGACATACAAGCATGAGTCAACAGCAACGAAATGCATACAGGTCTTTTCAACCTGAGTGACAGCTATCAAGTTCAAGCTCTGTCATTAGTCGTTTTCATCTTGACAGTTATGGGCAGAACACAATGCAGATACAACAACGTGCTTTATCAATGCAAAAACTCTCCTGATCACATTTACACTGACAACATGGCATTGGTAACTAAGGATGTCTGCATGCAGCTAGCTGGTTGGTTGTGTAGTTAGTTAACGTTACCTAGCCAGATTTTCCTTCAGCACTAAGTGCGGATGCAAACGTAATAGCTGGCTACGGTACTACAGGTTGAAGCATGATCAAACCACACATCAAGACGTGCAAAATAATGTTATTCCCAATTGTACCAGAAAACACGGAAAGCGATTTGAGTTTGTCTTGACCATTGGATGTCCTACATAGAATGACAGGCCTGAATAACCGGATATGCAGTCTTCGTACTGACATACTAGCTAGTTGGCTAGGGCATATTCCTAGCAGATATTTTGGAATATTTAGCTAACTAGCAAGTCAAGCAACTAAATAACCAAATCCTATGGATGACTGGTTAAGCAAATGATTGCCCCCTATCAGATGTAGCTAGGCCTACTACTATGCACGGATGTCACTGGCTGGCTAACTACTGCTTGCTAGCTTCTTTACTTGCTAGCTTCTTTGATAGTTAGCTTCTTTGCTAGCAAACGTTAGCTAGCTAATGCTACGTGGTCCCCTACGTTAACTTGTTCGCGAACGTTAGTTCTTGTATTAATTATTTATCAACCGTTAAAAGTGTTTAACCTAACATATTAACTACATACATTATTCCTCTTATCGCACATATAAGCTAATCGGTTTACTAATATAGCTAACGAGCCAGAATGTGCATTATTTTCACCACCACACACACAAGGCTTTCCATTTTCAATCGGCCTCAAATGATCTTACCGTGTGTTCGTGTTCATCTGCCTCGATCGGCATTAATAACTCGGCAAACGAAAAAAAGGCCACAACTGCAATCTTCCACCTGGAAGACCCCATCCTTTTCTGGGGGAAAGTTTACAGATTTGGGATGTTAGCTTTCTTAGGGCTATCCCACCTTCTTCCTGGTTGTATGACAGTGGCAGTTTTGTAGGATGCTCTTCAGACGCATATGGCGTAAATTGCCTCACGAGCTCACATCGTATTCGCATGTGATTGACGCGTACATGTCACATGGCTTGTACTCGCCAATCAATGTCGAAGACGATGAAGAAACGTTGAATAATGTAACTCCGGCTGTTGGCTTACACATTCCGCCACTTTCAGCCACGTCATCCGACTGCGAGAACCAGAATTGCCTCACCTTTGTGTGCATATAACCTGAAACCTGGCCCACTCAAGTGTGCAACTGCAGACCATAATTCGGGGCGTTCCTGCATGTGGCCATCCCTGAATCTGCAGGAACGCCCCCCTCCCCCTTCATGAACCCCCCAAGCAGAAACCCCCTTATGAATGTGGGTCAAAAGGGAAATAAAAGTATTATCTGAGTTTTTTCACTCCCGCCTGGCAGGTCAGTTGTTAACAGAACTGCGAGAGAACAGTGCCCGACAGGTGGGGCGAAGGACTGTATACCGGTCGCCCCCTGCCTCCCGCTAGTACATCAGGTGGGAGGCTGGAGCGACACAGTGTGCTAACTAGCTATAGTTATACACATTTTTGCTACTGGTGTGTAATAGCTATTGGTAGCTACTGTTGTCGCCTCGCCTCTTCTTCTGTGAGGTTAATCGGCAGTTGGCATCCAATGTTATGGTGCATTACCGCCATCTGCTGTACTGGAGCCCCCCTGCCTCCCCCTATGTACTGGAGTCATAGCTTAAAAATGGACCAATAGAAGTATAAAGAGCGGTTCATGCAGATGCAGGAATGCCCACATGCAGGAACTCCCCAAATTGCGGGCTGCAGTTGCACCCTTTTTGGCCCACTTCTCATGTATGATTATTGCAGCGTTGGAACTAGAAAACTCAGCAATTTTCGACAGAGTTTCCTAGTTCCGACTAGTACTTGAACGCGGCATACACTGGTGATATCTAACTAATTTAACAGATTTGTCATCATTATCATATCTGCTTGGAATACTAGGTACATCTCATTACATCATGTGACATAAAATATGTATAACTGTATCATGTTCCACTGTAGTGATGTGTCTCTTTTAGTCTTTATCTCAGACTTAGCCAGCCATGTAAAACATCCAACAAGGACTTTTTAATTTATTTGATTGAACCTTTATTTAACCATGCAAGTAAATTAAGAACAAATTCTTATTTACAATGCCGACCCAGCAAGAGGCAAAAGGATAATAACATGGCAGCAGCACATTGTTAGGCACAGACAGCATCACAAAGAAAAAAATGGTAGAGACAAACACACATCAAGCGAAGCAGACACAAATTACAGTAAGAGTGTCCATGATTAAGTCTTTGAATGTAGAGGTGGAGATAAAAGTGTTGAGTTTGTGTTTTTTTCCCAGCTCGTTCCAGTCACTAGCTGCAGCGAACTGAAAAGAGGTGCAACCCAGGGATGTGTGTGTGGTTTGGTGACTTTTAACAGAATGTGACTGGCAGAACAGGTATAGTATGTTTGTTTTGTCATTTAGCAGACACTCTTATCCAGAGCGATTTACAGAAGCAATTAGGGTTAAGTGCCTTGCTCAAGGGCACATCGACAGATTTTTCACCAAGTCGGCTGAGGGATTCAAACAAGCGACCTTTCGGTTACTGGCCCAACGCTCTTAACCGCTAGCCTACCTGCTGCCTATGTGGATGATGAGGGTTGTCATAGGGATCTCAGATAGGGGTGGGGGATTGAGGACTAAGAGGGTTTTATAAATAAGCATCAACCAATTGTCTTGTGCCAGGTATGCAGAGATGGCCAGTTTATAGAGGAGTACAGGGTGCAGTGATGTGTCTTATAAGGAGCATTGGTGACAAATCTGATGGCCGGATCTAGTTGCTCGAGAGCGCCCTTACTTGCCAATCTATAAATTACGTCTCCGTAATCTCAAATCAAAAATATAATACCATTTTATTTGCATTAATTGTTTTATTTAATCTTTATTTAACTAGGCTGTTTGTCACATGCTTTGTAAACAACAGGTCTAGAGTAACAGTGAAATGCTTACTTACAAGTCCTTTTCCAACAATGCAGAGTTAAAGATAAAGATACAAAATATAGTGAAATAGTGACATGAGGAATAAATACACAGTGAATAATGAACAACAATAACGAGTTAAAAATACCGTGGCTATATACAGGGAATATTAGTACCAAGTCAATGTACAGGGGTATGAGGTAATTGAGGAAACTATATAGGTAGGGGTAAAATGACTAGGCAACAGGATAGATAATAGACTGACCTGTAGTAGCAGTGTGTGTTGAGTGTGAAAGTGTGAGTATTTGTGTGTGTGTGTGGCTTCAGTATGCATGTGTGTGCATTGTATGTGTGTGGGGGGGTGTCAGTGTATATATGTGTGAATAGAGTCCAGTGTGTGTGCATAGAGTCAGTGCAAGAGAGTCAATGCAGGTAGTCTGTGTTGCCATTTGATGAGCTATTTAGCAGCCTTGTTTAGCAGTCTTATGGCTTGGGGGTAGAAACTGCACTGATACCACTTGCAGTGCTGTAGCAGAGAGAACAGTCTATGGCTTTGGTGGCTGGCGTCTTTGACCATTTTTTGGGCCTTCCTCTGACACTGCCTGCTATAGAGGTCCCGGATGGCAGGAAGCTCGGCCTCAATGATGTACTGGGTCATGCTCACCACCCTCTGTAGCGCCTCGGAGTCGGGTGCCTTGCAGTTGCCATACTAAGCGGTGATACAGCCAGTCAAGATGCTCTCAACACTGCAACTTTTTGACGATCTGAGGGAATGTGCCCTCTTCACAACTGTGTGGGTGTGTGTGGACCATGTTAATTCCTTAGTGATGGACACTGAGAAACTTGAAGCTCCCGACCCGCTCCAATACGACGTTGATGAGGGCGTGCTCGCCCCTCCATTTTCTGTAGTCCACGATCAGCTCTATTGTCTTGCTGACGATGAGGGAGAGGTTTTGTCCTGGCACCACACTGCCAGGCTGCCTCATCATCATCGGTGATCAGTCCTATCACTGTCGTGTTGTCAGCAAACTTGATGGTAGTGTTGAAGTCGTGCGCGGCAATGCAGTCGTGGGTGAACAGGATGTACAGGAGGGGACTAAGCACACACTCCTGAGGGACCCCCGTTTTGATGGTCAGCACGGCAGATGTGCAGTTGCCTACCCTTACAGTCTGAGGACAGCCCATCAGGATGTCCAGGATTCAGTTGCAGAGGGAGTTGTTCAGTCCCAGGGTCCTGAGCTTGGTGATGAGCTTGGCGGGGACTATGGTGTTGAATGCTGAGCTGTAGTCAATTAACAGGATTCTTAGATAGGTATTCCTTTTGTCCAAATGGGTGAGGGCAGTGTGTAGTGCAATAGAGATTGCATCATCTGTGGATCTATTGGGGAGGTAATCAAATTGGAGTGAGTCCAGTGTGTCTGGGATGATGGTGTTGATGTGAGCCATGACCAGCCTTTCAAAGCATTTCATGGCTGTAGATGTGTGCTACGGGGCGATAGTCATTTAGGCAGGTTACCTTGGCATTCTTTGGCACAGAGACTATGTTGGTCTGCTTGAAAGAAGTTGGTATTACAGACCAGGTCAGGGATAGGTTGAAAATGTCCGTGAAGACACTTGCCAGCTGGTTAGCGTATGCTCTGAGTACGTGTCCTGGTATTCCGTCTGGCCCCGCGACCTTGCGAATGTTAACCTGTGTAGCCCTTTCCTGCAGTCAAATGACCTAGTGGCCTCTTAGGTGGAATGTTATTGATATTTTTCATAATTCCATAATTAATCAACTTTTTTTTTTACGCTGACAATCCAGTGTTTCTATGTCAAACTGTTTTGTTATATTTCAGTCTTCGGTGATGTATATAAAGTGTAATATAGGGATGCAAAATCAAAATTGAATACATTTCAACTCTATATCTGAAATGGTACAGGTATATTAAAAAAATTAAGCTCATATCCATGTGTGAGGTGTATATTTTTTTATCAAAGTAGTTTTGTTTAACTCTTGGAACTACCCATCCCGGATCCGGGAGAATTGTCATCAACTACACCAATTAGCATAGCGCAACGGTCAAAAAATATTACTAGAAAATATTCATATTCATGAAATCACAAGTGAAATATAGTGAAACACAGCTTAGCCTTTTGTTAATCACCCTGTCATCTCAGATTTTGAAATGATGCTTTACAGCCAAAGCAAGACAAGCGTTTGTGTAAGTTTATCGATAGCCTAGCATAGCATTATGTCCAGCTAGCAGCAGGAAGCTTGGTCACGAAAATCAGAAAAGCAATCAAATGAACCGTTTATGTTTGATGAGCTTCGGATGTTTTCACTCATGAGACTCCCAGTTAGACAGTAAATGTTCCTTTTGTTCCATAAAGATTATTTTTATACCCAAAATAACTCTGTATGTTGGTCACGTTATGTTGAGAAATCCACCGGAAATAGTGGTCACGACAATGCCGAACAAAATTCTAAATTATATCCATAATATCGACAGAAACATGGCAAACATTTTTTATAATCAATCCTCAAGGTGTTTTTCAAATATCTATTCGATAATATATCAACCGGGACAATTGGCTTTTCAGTAGGAGCGAGAGGAAAAATGACTACCTCTGTCTTTTACGCAAGAATCACTCTGAGAGCCCTCAGCTGGCCACTTACGCAATGTAGTCGTTTACGCTCATTCTTCAACATAAAGGCGTGAAACTACGTCAAAATGCTGTAGACACCTTAGGGAATACGTAGAAAAAGGAATCTGGTTGATATCCCTTTCAATAGCCAGTAGGGATGCATAGGAATACAACGGTTTCAAAACATGAGTCACTTCCTGATTGGATTTTTCTAAGGCTTTCGCCTGCAATATCAGTTCTGTTATACTCACAGACAATATTTTGACAGTTTTGGAAACTTTAGAGTGTTTTCTATCCTAAGCTGTCAATTATATGCATATTCTAGCATCTGATCCTGAGAAATAGGCGGTTTACTTTGGGAACATTATTTTTCCAAAAATAAAAATAGTGCCCCCTAGTTTCAAGAAGTTTAAGACCACAAAGAAACACTCTGTGTGACCCTGATTTAGCCCACTGCAGTAAGAGGTCTTACTCACATTTAAAGGGCTTACTCACATCGGCTACAGAGAGTGAGATCACACAGTCATCCGGTACAGCTGGGGCTCTCATGCATGGTTCAGTGTTGCCTTGGAGTGAGCATAGAAGACATTTAACCTGTCTGGTAGGCTCGCGTCACTGGGCAGCTCTCGGCTGGGTTTCCCTTTGTAATCCGTGATAGTTTGCAAGCCCTGCCACATCCGTCGAGCATCAGAGCTGGCGTAGTAGGATTCGATCTTAGTCCTGTATGGATGCTTTGCCTGTTTGATGGCTTGCTGGACGTCGTAGCAGGATTTCCTTTAGGCGACCGGATTAGTGTCCCACTCCTTGAAAGTGGCAGCTCTAGCCTTTAGCTCAGTGCGGATGATGCCTGTAATCCATGGGTTCTGGTTGTGGTATGTACGTACGGTGACAGTGGGGATGACGTCATCATTAGCTAGCTACATAGCCGTCTTTGTATCAAAGATAATTGCGTAATTATCGTATTTCGTCGTCCTAACGTAGTCTACACTGCTATCTGCCCAGCAGCTAGCCAGCTAGCAAACGTCCACCGTCTACCGAATAGCAGCACTGTAGAAACTATTACACTCAACTGAACGACTTGATTAGTGTAGTGTTAGCTAGCTACATAGTTGTCTTTGCTGTCTTCGTATCCAAGATAATTGTGTAGTTTAGAGTGTGTAGTTTTAGAGTGATTATCTTAATTTACCGAGGTTAGCTAGCCAGCTATTTGTCGTCCTTAACGTAGGAGACACTGCTAGCTAGCCAACAGCTAGCGAACGTCTACCGAATAGAACTTCCGCACTCAACAACCCGGTCGCATTCCGCTTCGCTCCACAGGTAGTATCACATTTTCATTTCATTTCATTACAGTACAACGGTTTGATTTGTTTGATCGTAGCTAGCTACATAGCCGCCTTTGTATCAAAGATAATTGTGTAGTCTAGAGCGATTTTCTAGGTTAGCTAGCCAGCTATTGTCGTTCTTTTAACGCAACGTAACGTAATCAACACTGCTAGCTAGCCAGCTAGCCCCCGAATAGCAGCACTGTAGAAACTATTACACTCAACGGAACGACTTGATTAGTGTAGTGTCAACAACGCAGCCACTGCCAGCTAGCCTACAAAGTCAACAACGCAGCCACTGCCAGCTAGCCTACTTCAGCAGTACTGTATCATTTTAATAATTTTAGTCAATAAGATTCTTGCTACGTAAGCTTAACTTTCTGAACATTCGAGACGTGTAGTCCACTTGTCATTCCAATCTCCTTTGCATTAGCGTAGCCTCTTCTGTAGCCTGTCAACTATGTGTCTGTCTATCCCTGTTCTCTCCTCTCTGCACAGACCATACAAACGCTCCACACCGCGTGGCCGCGGCCACCCTAATCTGGTGGTCCCAGCGCGCACGACCCACGTGGAGTTCCAGGTCTCCGGTAGCCTCTGGAACTGCCGATCTGCGGCCAACAAGGCAGAGTTCATCTCAGCCTATGCCTCCCTCCAGTCCCTCGACTTCTTGGCACTGACGGAAACATGGATCACCACAGATAACACTGCTACTCCTACTGCTCTCTCTTCGTCCGCCCACGTGTTCTCGCACACCCCGAGAGCTTCTGGTCAGCGGGGTGGTGGCACCGGGATCCTCATCTCTCCCAAGTGGTCATTCTCTCTTTCTCCCCTTACCCATCTGTCTATCGCCTCCTTTGAATTCCATACTGTCACAGTTACCAGCCCTTTCAAGCTTAACATCCTTATCATTTATCGCCCTCCAGGTTCCCTCGGAGAGTTCATCAATGAGCTTGATGCCTTGATCAGCTCCTTTCCTGAGGACGGCTCACCTCTCACAGTTCTGGGCGACTTTAACCTCCCCACGTCTACCTTTGACTCATTCCTCTCTGCCTCCTTCTTTCCACTCCTCTCCTCTTTTGACCTCACCCTCTCACCTTCCCCCCCTACTCACAAGGCAGGCAATACGCTCGACCTCATCTTTACTAGATGCTGTTCTTCCACTAACCTCATTGCAACTCCCCTCCAAGTCTCAGACCACTACCTTGTATCCTTTTCCCTCTCGCTCTCATCCAACACTTCCCACACTGCCCCTACTCGGATGGTATCGCGCCGTCCCAACCTTCGCTCTGTCTCCCCCGCTACTCTCTCCTCTTCCATCCTATCATCTCTTCCCTCTGCTCAAACCTTCCCCAACCTATCTCCTGATTCTGCCTCCTCAACCCTCCTCTCCTCCCTTTCTGCATCCTTTGACTCTCTATGTCCCCTATCCTCCAGGCCGGCTCGGTCCTCCCCTCCCGCTCCGTGGCTCGACGACTCATTGCGAGCTCACAGAACAGGGTTCCGGGCAGCCGAGCGGAAATGGAGGAAAACTCGCCTCCCTGCGGACCTGGCATCCTTTCACTCCCTCCTCTCTACATTTTCCTCTTCTGTCTCTGCTGCTAAAGCCACTTTCTACCACTCTAAATTCCAAGCATCTGCCTCTAACCCTAGGAAGCTCTTTGCCACCTTCTCCTCCCTCCTGAATCCTCCCCCCTCCTCCCTCTCTGCAGATGACTTCGTCAACCATTTTGTAAAGAAGGTCGACGACATCCGATCCTCGTTTGCTAAGTCAAACGACACCGCTGGTTCTGCTCACACTGCCCTACCCTGTGCTCTGACCTCTTTCTCCCCTCTCTCTCCAGATGAAATCTCGCGTCTTGTGACGGCCGGCCGCCCAACAACCTGCCCGCTTGACCCTATCCCCTCCTCTCTTCTCCAGACCATTTCCGGAGACCTTCTCCCTTACCTCACCTCGCTCATCAACTCATCCCTGACGGCTGGCTACGTCCCTTCCGTCTTCAAGAGAGCGAGAGTTGCACCCCTTCTGAAAAAACCTACACTCGATCCCTCCGATGTCAACAACTACAGACCAGTATCCCTTTTTCTTTTCTCTCCAAAACTCTTGAACGTGCCGTCCTTGGCCAGCTCTCCCGCTATCTCTCTCAGAATGACCTTCTTGATCCAAATCAGTCAGGTTTCAAGACTAGTCATTCAACTGAGACTGCTCTTCTCTGTATCACGGAGGCGCTCCGCACTGCTAAAGCTAACTCTCTCTCCTCTGCTCTCATCCTTCTAGACCTATCGGCTGCCTTCGATACTGTGAACCATCAGATCCTCCTCTCCACCCTCTCCGAGTTGGGCATCTCCGGCGCGGCCCACGCTTGGATTGCGTCCTACCTGACAGGTCGCTCCTACCAGGTGGCGTGGCGAGAATCTGTCTCCTCACCACGTGCTCTCACCACTGGTGTCCCCAGGGCTCTGTTCTAGGCCCTCTCCTATTCTCGCTATACACCAAGTCACTTGGCTCTGTCATAACCTCACATGGTCTCTCCTATCATTGCTATGCAGACGACACACAATTAATCTTCTCCTTTCCCCCTTCTGATGACCAGGTGGCGAATCGCATCTCTGCATGTCTGGCAGACATATCAGTGTGGATGACGGATCACCACCTCAAGCTGAACCTCGGCAAGACGGAGCTGCTCTTCCTCCCGGGAAGGACTGCCCGTTCCATGATCTCGCCATCACGGTTGACAACTCCATTGTGTCCTCCTCCCAGAGCGCTAAGAACCTTGGCGTGATCCTGGACAACACCCTGTCGTTCTCAACTAACATCAAGGCGGTGGCCCGTTCCTGTAGGTTCATGCTCTACAACATCCGCAGAGTACGACCCTGCCTCACACAGGAAGCGGCGCAGGTCCTAATCCAGGCACTTGTCATCTCCCGTCTGGATTACTGCAACTCGCTGTTGGCTGGGCTCCCTGCCTGTGCCATTAAACCCCTACAACTCATCCAGAACGCCGCAGCCCGTCTGGTGTTCAACCTTCCCAAGTTCTCTCACATCACCCCGCTCCTCCGCTCTCTCCACTGGCTTCCAGTTGAAGCTCGCATCCGCTACAAGACCATGGTGCTTGCCTACGGAGCTGTGAGGGGAACGGCACCTCAGTACCTCCAGGCTCTGATCAGGCCCTACACCCAAACAAGGGCACTGCGTTCATCCACCTCTGGCCTGCTCGCCTCCCTACCACTGAGGAAGTACAGTTCCCGCTCAGCCCAGTCAAAACTGTTCGCTGCTCTGGCCCCCCAATGGTGGAACAAACTCCCTCACGACGCCAGGACAGCGGAGTCAATCACCACCTTCCGGAGACACCTGGAACCCCACCTCTTTAAGGAATACCTAGGATAGGATAAAGTAATCCTTCTCACCCCCCCCCCTTAAAAGATTTAGATGCACTATTGTAAAGTGGCTGTTCCACTGGATGTCATAAGGTGAATGCACCAATTTGTAAGTCGCTCTGGATAAGAGCGTCTGCTATATGACTTAAATGTAAATGTAAATGTCATCGATGCACTTATTAATGAAGCCGGTGACTGATGAGGTAAACTCCTCAATGTTGTCAGATGAATCGCGGAACATATTCAAATCTGTGCTAGCGAAACAGTCCTGTAGCTGACACACTCCATATTGAGTGTGTCAGTGGTACTTCCGATTTGAGTCTTTGCTCGTGAGCAGAAAGCAGGAGGATAGAGTTATGGTCTGATTTGCCAAAGGTAGGGTGAGGGAGGGCCTTGTATGTGTTTCTGTGTGTGGAATAAAGGCAATCTAGATTTTTGTCACCTCTAGTTGCACGGGTGACACAGCAGATGTTCTGACCTTACACATTGCACTCTTTGAGAGAGGTAGTTAGCAAACCATTCCAAATGCCCTTCAGAGACACCAATACTCGTTATCCGACCCACAATAATGTAATGGTCTACTGTATAGAAAACTTTGGAAAAGGCAGTAAAGATAGCAGCACAACATTGCTTAGAGTCAAGGGCAGTGGTGACATCATTTAGGGCCTTTAAGGTTGCAGTGAGACATCCTTAACTTCAGAATTGATGGGTCCCTTGCGGGACGGTTGAGACAGGTTAAAAAGGTGAGAGATATGCTCAGCGATAACAGCGGATGCAACCTTAAAGAAGAAAGGATTTAAACCATCTGACCTAGATGTTTTCTTAGGGTAAGGTTTAAGGAGCTCCTTTAGCACCTCAGACTCTGTGACCGCCTGCAGGGAGAAGCTTGGCATGGGAAAAAGAGGGAGGAGCATCAAGGCTAGTCACATTAGAAGGGCTGGGAGATGAGGAAGTGTTGGACGGGCAAGGAGGTGTGGATGAGTCAAATAGAAATACTGACTTAATGAAGTGATTAAAGAGCTCAGCCATACGTTCCTTGTCAGTAACAACCACATTATCAACATTAAGGGACATTGGCATCTGTGAAGAGGAGGGTTAATTATCCAGGTATCTCACCATTTTCCAGAACTCTTGGGGTTAGATCCAGAGAGAACAGCTCCTTAAAGTAACTGACTTTGGCCTTCCAGATAGCCTGAGTGGGCGCTTATCCAACCCCCCCCAAAACTCCATTAATTTTCCATTAGGCTTTGTCCAATGAACCATGGTGGAGTTACAGTGTCTACAAAAAGACAGCATTACTATTGCTCTCTATTGGGGCTATTAACAATAGATGGGCCAGGGTGTACATGCACATTTCCAGATATCATCAGCAGTAATACAATCAGGGCACAGCAGAAGACAGGGAGAGCTTTGCAGTGTAGATTTTTTATGACATTTGAATGTGCATCAGATGGCAACAAGATCATATTGTACAGCAGTTTTATCAGGTAACGAATACAAAGCCGCCGAGAGAGGGTTAGAATAAGATGGAAGGCCTTGTCTGTGTAACCAATAGAGTCAGAGTCGTGAGTGTGGAAACAAACATTCCCACTGGGCACAGGCGTCAGTTCAACATCTAGTATTGATTTGGTTGAGTTGTCAACTAACGTGAATTCAAATTGAAATCAACAAACTATTTCACCCCGTCATTGGATTGAACATTTTTGCTAATTTAACCAGTTTTCCATGTTGATTCAACATCCTCACATTGAATTATTTGGTTGAAATGACATGGAAACAACGTTGATTCAACCAGTTTTTGCCCAGTGAGTAGTCTTTCCCACGGTCGGGTAAACAAGCAAGTTCATAATCAACAAAGAAGCAGGAGTCATGGAGTGAGATTCATGAGCATCGATCAGGTTTTATTTGTACTTGTAAACATGATTTTGGAATCTGGGGATAATACTAGCCAAAAAGAAAAGTTTTCAGCAGTAACTTTTCTGTAATCAATACAAAAAAATGTGCCTAAGTTTGACACTTTAAACATTGATTAGTCATCATTCTTCACATTTGTCATTCATAAACCGACAGTCAACAAATTCATTGCTTCCATCTCAGAGATTTTGTCATTTGCACATAGGCTATAGCTAGATAATAATGCATTGGCTAAGTAACTGCTTAACTTTACTAACAATGTAACTTGTATCTGATATTAGGTCAATGATTGGACCATGTGATTGAAGGTCATCCTACTGATTTGCCATAAGGTAAAGAGACACATTTATGTGTAAACTGTGCATCTAGGATTTGCGGTCCTCTAGATATGTTGAAACACTTGATGTCCAAAGGCTCTTCTGCATAGGTCACTGGATTAGGGGGCCAATGTATGTACAAATTCCCTGTAACAATATGGATGAAAACATTTTTACTTTTATTGTTAGAATGAAATGATTTAGAATCAGAATTGCAATTTTTGCCAAATAGAAACTGCAACTGAAGAGTTGCCAAGATTTTCTAACCGGATGATGTCTGGCAGGTGAGGGTCTTTGTATAATCCATTATGATGGTACCCAAGGGATCCGGAAAACGGTATCATCTTCACTTGATTTTCTGAGTTCTGGGCGCTCTGTGCTATTTCATACAGCTTGATAGGAACACAACAAAGAATTAGAAGTGGAAAAGTCCTTTATTGTAACTATCATGTTTCCAGGAACTCTTCTTGATATATATTCATTCAACCCATACAGATAACATCAGAAATGTTGCTTGGGATACTATGGACAGATGACAATAGAGGAATTATTGTCAGTTACAGTCAAAGTATCATGCCACACCTGCTGAGCCATGTGGATGGGCACTATGTGGTCATCCTCTGCATGAAGGATCAGAAGACGACTCCTCATCCTCTTCAAGCTGTGGAGAATTGATAAAGCATCACTTTTCATGAACAGTCAACCTCAATCTCTCAGAACGATTCTCAAACACATTTGATTGCAGTGATTCAGAAATATTCATACCCCTTGACTTATTCCACATTTTGTTGTGTTAAAAGCCTGAATGTGATCAAGACTAAGGAGATGATTGTGGACTACAGGAAAAGGAGGGCCATTCTCATTGACGGGGCTGTAGTGGAGCAGGTAGAGAGCTTCAGGTTCCTTGGTGTCCACATCACCAACAAACTAACATGGTCCAAGCACACCCAAGACAGTCGTGAAGAGGGCACGACAAAACCTATTCCCCCTCAAAAGACTGAAAAGATTTGGTATTGACTCTGGTTAAGGGCTTGTAAGTAAGCATTTCACTGTAAGATCTACACTGGTTGTATTCGGCGCATGTGACAAATACAATTTGATTTTAATTCAACATTTCTTTCACCCATAATGACCATCTACCCCATAATGACAATGTGAAAACATGTTTTTAGGAATGTTAGCAAATTTATTTTAAAATTAAATACAGAAATATCTAATTTACATTAAGTATTCACACCTCTGAGTCAATACATGTTAGAATATATATATTTTTAAATCCCTATTCCTTGCCAATGATAAGCATACCCATAACATGATGCAGCCACCACCATGCTTGAAAATATGAAGAGTGGTACTTAGTGATGTGTTGGATCTGCCCCAAACATAACACTTTGTATTCTTTGCCACATTTTTGGCAGTTTTACTTTAGTGCTTCATTGCAAACAGGGTGCACATTTTGGAATATTTTTATTCTGTATAGGCTTCTTTCTTTTCACTCTGTCATTTAGGTTAGTATTGTGGAGCAACTACAATGTTGTTGATTCATAGTCAGTGTTCTTCTATCATAGGCATTAAACTCTGTAACTGTTTTAAAGTCACCATTGGCCTCATGGTGAAATCCCTGAGCAGTTTCCTTCCTTTCCGGAAACTAAGTTCGGAAGGACACCTGTGTCTGTGTAGTGACTGGGTGTATTGATACACCATCCAAAGTGTAATTAATAACTTCACCATGCTCAAAAGGATATTCAATGTCTGCTTTCTTTTACCAATCTACCAATGGGTGCCCTTCTTTGCGAGAAATTGAAAAATCTGTGTTTGCAATTCACAGAAATTAGGTAGTCATTTAAAAATCACATTAAACACTGTTATTGCAACTTATTATGTGACTTATTAAGCACATTTTTACTCCTGAACTTATTTAGGCTTGCCATAACAAAGGGGTGGAATACTTATTGACTCAAGACATTTTGTCACGTTCGTCGTATTGATGAGACCAAGGCGCAGCATGATATGAACACACTAAATGAACACACTAAACAACCATGACGCTATTAAACCGAGTGCTGACACAGGCAACTATACATAGACAATAACCCACAAAACCAAAATGGAAATGGCAACCTAAATAGGATCCCCAATCAGAGACAACGATAAACAGCTGTCTCTGATTGGGACATTTACCTAGACACACCAAAACCTCATAGAATACAAAAAACCCTAGACAAGACAATAAAACACATACCACCCTCGTCACACCCTGACCTAACCAAAATAATAAAGAAAACAAAAATAACTAAGGTCAGGGTGTGACACATTTCAGCTTTTCATTTGAATTTGTTAAAAAAAATTGTAAAAACATTATTCCACTTTGACATTATGGGGTATTGTGTGTAAGCCAGTGACATAAAATCTCAATTGAATCAATATTGAATTCAGGCTGTAACACAACAAATTGTGGAAAAAGTTAAGGTGTGAATACTTTCTGAAGGCACCGTAACAGTTAGTTATTTTGATTTGATTTCTTATCGCATTTCGCAAACCTGTACTAATAATCTCAAAATAAAGGATGACAAGAACACTGAAAAGTTGCATAAACCAAAATAAATGTACAAGAAAATGTTTTGTATTCATTTGAATCTAAATCGAGAAAATACGTACTTTTCATCATTAGGGAAGATGACATTGTTTTCTGCCATTGTGTCCAGGAAAAAGTACTCAAAACCTGGGAACTTCCAATAAAACTGAGGACACAAGGAAAATTAAAGAGGAAAAGAAGTGCAGTTTAGTACATTAATACATTCTAAATCATGGCATTTTCAGATGCACTGTATTGCCATGGAGAGGAGGGTATGTGAGTCTTACCCAGCCAAACGGATGATGGGCACCCCCCTGTCGAATGTTGGTGTATGCTCCCTCAATGATCACACCATCAACAACAATCCCTGATAAAAGCAAAATATTCTGAGTCTAACTACATCAGGTCAACTTCCATGAACTGAGTCACACAAAAAAACATTCATGAAATGTGTATTGTACTGTAACTAGAGGGTATAAAACGTTTAATGGGTCCAGTAAAGCCTACCTTGTTCAATTAGTTTGACTGCAGTGTTAGTGGCCACTCTGTACAAACACGGGGGGTAAAATGGTGTTTACTGATCATGTCTCGTACTTTGAGTCACTGTCAAAATGTTCTGTCATATTTCTAATTATTGATTGGATTATTTCAATCGTCACCGTTAGTGGTGGTAGATAAGTAGTAGTAGTGACAGATTCTCTAACTTAAACATCTCACAAATATATATATATATATATTGTTTATGAGGGGTGGAACAAGCAAAAAAGTAAACAAATAAGTGTTAATTTAAAAAAAATGTTTTCTCACACACACCTGATCGGTGCAGGGAAATGTGTTGTTTCTTACAGGGTCAGCCATAGAGAGCAAATTAGGGTTAAGTGCCTTGCTCAAGTGCACATCGACAGATTTCTCACCTTGTCGGCTTGGGTATTCGAACCAGCAACCGTTCGGTTATAGCTAGGCTAACTGCCGTTCAGTCTCTTGAATGGACAATGCTTACTTTTCAAATCAAACAAACAGTTAAAATATGATACGATTTAAATCATGAAAAGCCTACCAGTGGAATGGAATACATATCTATTTGGAGTGTAAGGCAAAGGTAATAAAACGTACAGGTCAAGTTAATCAAGGTAAATGTAAAAACATTAAAAAGTAATCATAGGTTATATTGTGTTTGCTTACTTTAGTAACAGACACAATATTACCTTTGATGACTATAACGTCATTTTAATGTTTGGGCTTTTATTATAACTAATTTCTGTGTTATATTCATGTGCTGTTCTATAAACCAATTTCTGTGTTCATGCAAGTGGCTGACTGTACAAATCCTCACTATCAGTAGCTGCAATTTGGCAGCACGCCCAGACCTTGTTTTGAGAACGAAAGATATCTCAATTCCAAGGTCTCAGATTAGAGAGGAGAAACCTGGTCAGGTATTGGGCTGTCACATGTTATGAACCAGTATTGGTTTGTCACATGGACGAAACAAAAAAAGGATAAGGATGAATTAATTATGCTAAATCATGCAAATATAACTTGTCTGTGTATAGCTGTATATAAGACAACTGCTGGGTCTGCCCAGGTAGAGCTCCTGTTTGACATGTGTACTATGGTGCATTGAGTTAGTTGGAACCTATCCAGCGTGCTGACAATAAATAATCATTCATTTCAGATTGACTTTGAGTGTCCCTGTGTAAGAATTTCCACGACATTACCTTTACAGATAAATGATCGTCATTTGAGACAGTTTGCGACAATAATCCTGCAGTAACAGGAAATGTAAATTATTATGTGGATTATAATTAATGGACATTTTCTAGCGGTTGATACAAAGTCCAGGCTCTGACTGGGCCACGCAAGGACATTCAAAGACTTGTCCCGAAGCCACTCCTGCGTTGTCTTGGCTGTGTGCTTAGGGTCGTAGTCCTGTTGGAAGGTGAATCTTCGTCCCAGTCTGAGGTACTGAGCGCTCTGGAGCATGTTTTGATCAAGGATCTCTGTACTTTACCTCGTTCATTTTTCCATCGATCCTGGCTGGTCTCCTAGTCCCTGCTGCTGAAAAAAATGCTCCCACCACCACGCTTCACCGTAGGAATGGTGGCAGGTTTCCTCCAGATGTGACGCTTGGCATTCAAGACAAAGAGTTCAATCTTGGTTTCATCAGACCAGAGAATCTTGTTTTCGGCGCCTTTTGGCAAACTCCAAGCAGGCTGTCATGTAGCTTTTACTGAGGAGTGGCTTCCGCCTGGCCCCTCTACCATAAATGCCTGATTGGTGGAGTGCTGCAGAGATGGTGGTCCTTCTGGAAGTTTCTCCCATGTCCACAGTAGAACTCTGGAGCTCTGTCAGAGTGACCATCGGGTTCTTGGGCATCCTCCCTGACTAAGGCCCTTCTCCCCCGATTGCTCAGTTGGGCTGGGCGGCCAGCTCTAGGAAGAGTCTTGGTGGTTCCAAACTTCTTATATTTAAGAATGATGGAGGCCACTATGTTCTTGGGGACCTTCAATGCTGCAGACATTTTTTGGTACCCTTCCCCAGATCTGTGCCTCGACACAATCCTGTCTCGGAGCTCTACGGACAATTCCTTCGACCTTATGGCTTGGTTTTTGCTCTGACATGTCTGTCAACTGTGGGACCTTATATAGACAGGTGTGTGCCTTTTCAAATCATGTCCAATCAATTGAATTTACCACAGGTGGACTCTAATCAAGTTGTAGAAACATCTCAAGGATGATCAATGGAAACAGGATGCACCTGAGCTCAATTTCGAGTCTCATAGCAAAGGGTCTGAATACTTATGTAAATAAGGTATTTCTGTTTTTATTTGTACATTTGTAAAAGTTTCTAAAAACCTGTTTTCGTGCAGTCACTATGGGGTATTCTGTGTAGATTGGTGAAGAAAATGTTTTTATTTAATCTATTTTAGAATAAGGCTGTAACGTAACAAAATGTGGAAAAAGGGAAGGGGTCTAAATACTTTCTGAATGCACTGTAGTTTTAACTATGCTTTGTGGAAAGTAACTCGTTTTGGGGGGAATAAATAGTTACTTTGACTACAACTATTTGAATACAAATCACAAAAAATGACTACTTTTTAAAACTATTTGAATACAGATATGAGAAAGTACCTACTTTTTAAAAACGATTTGAATACATTTCTGAGAAAACACCTACATAAAAAAACATTTGAATACGGACCTCAGGGAGTGACTACTTTTCAGAAACTATTGGAATTGGCTGCCTTCAACTAATGGCACAGTTGTATGGAACTGCATATAGAAAGAGAATGAATAGAACCCAATCTCCTATGCTATTCCAATCTGACAGTCATATTTGATCTACACAATACATTTATATCTGAACCTTCTGTAAATGTAAATTCTCCTGAATGTGTACATAATCAAGTCCAACCAATTAACCAATTATATTTAGTACATATGTATAAATAAGTTGTGAGTGACTCTTTCAACATGCCTCTGTAAAGGTCGAAAGCAGCAATTCATTTTATGATACCTGAAAATACTGAAGAGAAATTCAAAGGAATTTTTGCAAACAGCGAGTTGGATGCTTAGCAAAAACAACGTTGAAATTCTTTGTCCATCTGTTTTAATGGTTCTTATTTCCAACACACACCACACCATCTTTAAAGGGATACTTTACTCTGAATTTGACTCGAAATACAAACTAACATGATTTTCCACCTATCTTGGCTGTAGTTAATTCAAGAAGGCTGTTTTGGGATATATTTTGTTATACTTAATAGAGCAACATTTTATTAGCATGTTGTTACATGATACTTTGGTAATTGCATTTTAATTACATAGCAAAGAGCTGAGCATTTTTGAAAGTACTGTACACAGAGAAAGTGACTGTTCCTTATATGTAATCACTCCATTGTTATTCAATTATAAAGCAATTTCCAAAGTTCTATGTAACAACTATGTTGCTAATGTAATAATCACAAAGGTACTAGCACTACACATGTATAAGAACTTGATGTTTAGTGTTACTGTATTACTTTGTCTCACTCACTATGAAAATGCATTTGTTAGTAATTTTGAATCTGCAAAAGTGGTCTGCTCAAATGTTGAGGTGATTGATTCCATGTCCCTCATGTATGTAATTCTAGGCTATAAATTATATTAAGATTCATATCAATATCGGAGAGCCCTCCAAACCATGTGCTAATGTTGACATATTTAGACTAATTCAACTAACTGTTCTTCACCATATACTTTGCAGTCATCAAATACATCATTTTTTCCCAAATATTTTCAAATATTATTTGGTTTTCTGAGGTATTCAAAATACTTTAAAATATGATGTTTTATTGAGACATGTATTTGAATATTAAAGAAAATAGTTGCCTTTTAGTTGAAACTCTATACAAACTACATTAGACTACCTTGAGTATTTTAAAAGTATTTTAAAAGAAACGTCCAAATACAACTATTGTTTGCCCAGGTCTGCTGCGCATCGACATAAATAATAATTTCCACTCGCTTATCTCATCTCTACAAACTGAACCATCCACCTGAAGGCACACGTTTGGTCACTCACCCAGTGCCAAGAGATTGTCCCCATAATACCACCAGACTGCTCCCACTGCGGGCTTTTACCCACTGGTACAAGTAGAGGGTGTCAGTGGTTAGACCAACTTCAGTGGGCTCTCCGGTGGAGTCCCCAAAACCTGTTAAGAGTTTCTTATATCAATGGTTGTTCATTATGCAAACATAATAGACTATGTATAGGCCTATGATGTCATGTCTGTCTGCCTGAGGTAAACTTGATGCAGAGTTGTGCAATGATTCGTATCTGAGCACAAGGGGGCAGTCACAGGCAACCCACACCAGAGGGTGAGCTCTAATGCAGTGTAAGGAATTGGGAGTTGGTTATCGGACTCTCCTTACAGCAAGCAAGGTAAAATAACACTGTCACACCACAAAATGTAGACTAACGCTAGGTTATCAAGGACGTGTGTAACAATTATTAAAATGTATTCAGACTAAATAAATAAAGCAAATATGTTTTAACGGTCTAGTCAAACTTAAGTTTAACCAACCTCTGTAGTCCAAAGCCAAAACATGGTAACCTATTGCACTCAGCACCTGTGGACACAAAAGCCAATCACAAATTTATCAATCACCAATGTAATTTTCTGCCATGATGAAGTAACTTTTGATGTAGTCGACAGTCACTTACACGTACTAATCCCACACGGTGACTTGCTGCCCTGTATGAAAGAATGTGTACTTTTAGATTCAAAGTGAGAACAATATTATTGTATAGGTATCCATTGTTCTTGCTACCTTGTGCCTCCATTGCCATGGAGATAAATGATAATCGGAATTCCAGCTCCCAAAGAATCTTGGTACCATTCCAAGTCCTTTCCCTGTGCCTCCTTCCACTGACTTTCAGGGACTGTGTGCCTTGAAGATATTGTACAGTGATAACATTAGGAAGTGACAACACGTGGAAGGGACGATGTGTAGACTTTGATGTATAAAGTTCAATGCTGTCTTTATAAAAGCTATACTGTCCAGTGGCAGTGAGTGTACTTCTGAAGTAAGGTAGGTAGGCTACATTAACCTACTCACAAAGTAACCTGGAGAAAGCCTACTCACCAAACACCCAATGAGATCCCTTGCTCAGATTTAAGGTACATGTTCACAGTGTGGTTAAGATACAGGTCAGCTGGCTGGCTAAGGTTGACGAAGAATGGGACCCTGACTAAAAAGAAAGAGAAACAGACGATATGTTATATGATTTGTAATCCCTGATTTGTCCAGTATTTTGGATAATTATCATGATTAGCTTACACTCACCTCTGTGAGAATACACCAGGTGTTTTATGATGTCAGGGAACAGTCGCATCATGAAAGGCACAGAAACATAAATGACACACACAACCAGGAGACCTCTTTTGACCCACCACAACAAACGGGAGCTAGGTCTGAGAGATAGAGAGAGAGAGACAAAAAGCGTCAACATTGCAATGACAAAAGTCAATGCTGCGTCAGCAGACATTACTGGATATTGGCATTGAAGTGCATTTTAGGCCAATAATAGTTATGGAGTCTTTTTGTAGGCGCTAATGGAGACTAACTCCGCGATGGCTCGTTGGCCAAAGCCAACGTGGCAAACATACTGTAAGCTTAGAAGATCTTATACGTTTTCGTTCTATGAGATAATATTCAACAACTAACATCACTTTTTGAATTTTGAAGCTTATGTAATCAAAATAAGCACATAAAGGCTTCATAATTAATAAAGGTCATGTTAACTGGCTGATATTATCTGATCGAACAAAACGGATAAGACCTCTACGGAGCCGACGGAGTATCGCAGTGTCATTGTAAGTCACAAAATGGGCTGCTCCTTGTATGCACAAGTGCGCCCCAAGAAATTTGGAACGCAGCGTATAGCTCCTTGAGCAGACTTGAGGGGCAGTATTGAGGAAGTTTTGCAACGGAAGCGCTGTCCCTGTGTCTACATCACAACCCTTATGGTATTTATAAACACGGAATCAATGGACACGCTCCTACTGTTACTCTACTTGCACGTTTGCTTTTATTTTCGACTGTCGTTACACTCAAAAGTCCTCAGACCCCTTGACCTTTTCCACATTTTGTTACGTTACAGCCTTAATTTCCAAATGTATTTAATTATGTTGTTTCCCCTCATCAATTTACACACAATACCCCACAATGACAAAGCAAAAACAGGTTTAGAAATGTTTGCTAATTAAAATAATAAATAACTGAAATACCTTAATTTACATAATTATTCAGACTCTTTACTATGAGACTCGAAATTGAGCTCAGGTGCATCCTGTTTCCATTGATCATCCTTGAGATGTTTCTACAACTTGGAATTCAATTGATTGGCCATGATTTGGAAAGGGATACACCTGTCTTTATAAGATCCCACAGTAGACAGTGCATGTCAGAGCAAGAAATAAGCCATTAGGTCGAAGGAATTGTCCGTGGAGATCCGAGACAGGATTGTGTCGAGGCATAGATCTGGGGAAGGGTACCAAAACATGTCTGCAGCATTGAAGGTCCCCAAGAATACAGTGGCCTCCACCATTCTTAAATGGAAGAAGTTTGGAACCACCAAGGCTCTTCCTAGAGCTGGCCGCCCGGCCAAACTGACCATTCGGGGTAGAAGGGCCTTGGTCAGGGAGGTGATCAAGAGCCCGAAGGCCACTCTGACAGAGCTCCAGACTTCCTCTGTAGAGATGGGAGAAATTTCCAGAAGGACAACCATCTCTGCAGCACTCCACCAATCAGGCCTTTATGGTAGAGTGGCGAGATGGAAGCCACTCCTCAGTAAAATGCACATGACAGCCTGCTTGCAGTTTAAAAAAACCTCTAAGACCATGAGAAACAAGATTCTCTAGTCTGATGAAACCAAGATTGAACTCTTTGGCCTGAATGCCAAGTATCACGTCTGAAAACCTGGCACCATCCCTACGTTGAAGCATGTTGGTGGCGATGCTGTGGGGATGTTTTTCAGTAGCTGGGACTGGGAGATTAGTCAGGGTTGAGGGAAAGATGAATGAAGCAAAGTACAGAGAGATCCTTGATGAAAACCTGCTCCAGAGCACTCAGGACCTCAGACGACCCTAAGAACACAGCCAAGACAACGCAGGAGTGGCTTCGGGACATGTCTCTGAATGTTCTTGAGTGGCCAAGCCAGAGCCAGGACTTGAACCCGATCGAACATCTCTGGAGAGACCTGAGAATAGCTGTGCAGCGATGCTCCCCAACCAACCTGACAGAGCCTGAGAGGATCTGCAGAGAAGAAGAATTTGAAACTCTCCAAATACAGATGTACCAAGCCTGTAGCGTCATACCTAAGAAGACTCGAGGCTGTAATCGCTGCAACAAAGTACTGAGTAAAGGGTCTGAATACTTATGTAAATGTATATTTGAAAAAGTTTATACAATTTATACAATGTGTGTAGATTTGTGAGGATCTTTAAACAAATAATTATTTTAGAGTAAGGCTGTAACGTATCAAAATGTGAAAAAAGTCAAGGGATCTGAATACTTTCTGAATGCACTGTATGTCTGTATGGTGTTGTGGACAGCCAAGAGGCCGAGCAGAGGCCAAATGGCCCATCAACAGGTGGTTCATCATCTATCCGACCTGGCTCATCACTTCCCTGGCCCTTCTCACCAACGCACCTTCCAGACGTGCCATCACTCTCTGACCTCCGCCCCATCTGCCCGACCCAGCTCCAGTGGCCGAAGAGGACGACAGATGAGAGTCCTTTGGAAGCTGAAATAATGCAACAGCGACAGAGTCCAGCAAGTGTCATCTGACGCCATTGAACCCCGTTTTCCTCCTGACAACCGTATTGCATTTGTCCGGGACATGACATTTAACTTTTTCAGGATCATCTAACAGTACCTTGAGTCCGCTCCGTCCGGTTCCGAGTGCGACAGTCTACGTCTCAACCCAAAAACAACCCATGTCTCCCCAAAAACGGATGTTGGGTGCTCAAGACAGTTGTGTAGATGTTGGTGGTGAACACGTTTTTCTCTATTATATATATTTTTCTTATTCACAAGTTATGTTGGTGGGTAATTTACATGTTAAGGTGGTGGGTAATTTACTAGTTTGCCTTTGCACATTTCCCCTCTTGTGATATTTTGTTCATCGAAAGAAATATATTTCTAGCAAAAGGTCAGCAAATCTCTTTATCTGGTTATTTATAGATACGGCAGAAAATATTGCTGTATTCTGAAGCAGTCACTCAGTAAGCTTGTAGCGCTTTGTACATGGGCTATGCAGGGGTCTGTTCTCATTGTCTACAGTTGGACAGCCCTTCTCACAGATGTGCCATAGCAGGAAGATCCTCATTTAAAATGGTTAAAAGGCCACGACGCCTAGGTGGCGACCCATCATTCACCTGTTTTGAGCTCCACATGTTTGCCTGTTTTGCATGTAACTTTGGCATTAATACATGTCACATATTAGTTTGCAAACAATGTAAATAAAAAAGGATCATTGAGTTAATAAAGCTGCATACAAACATGGTGTCTTTTTCTCTTTCTTGAGTAAGGCAGCTCCAAAATGCAGGTGTTTCAGCCTAGCTCAGTGCTTTCTGTGGTGGTGGGGAAGCCAGTGGAAAATACGGAGCATAGGGGTTGATAATGTTCTGTAGTCGTGCCGTGATTGGCTCAGTGTTCTGTCACTCATGGGGACACTACGTCACCGCAAAATCTATGGGGACAGCTCGAAAATTCAAGCCCCTTGAGTGTTGCCATAGAGTTACATTAGAAGTGCCCATCCAAGTAGGCTCAAGGTCATTGGCCACAGATAAAATGACGTCAATTCACGTTACATCTACCGTAGCTTTGATTGGACTGACCATGTCAACATCATACTTCAAAATCTTAGTTAGCAAGCTATAAGTCATCATCATGAATCAAGTTGACAATCTATTGACAAATCCTTTTCAATCCTTGTCATATGAAGAGAAGTTATGAAGAGAAATGATAGATAAAATGAATAGGTGCTCATCGGTCATTAAACAAACTTTACACAAGTAGGAAATCGCAAATTCAACAATGAGTGGTTTGGAAGGAATCAGTGGCTAACTGCAAGCATTGCAAAGCAATCACTAGCCTACTATTCAGTGGAGTGGGTGTGTTGTCCAAGTCTGGGATTATTAAGGGTCTCTTTTCCAAGCTTAAAAAGGATAAACATTCAACATTGGCCATGCTGTCAATCCAGCATGACTTCTGCCGCGTTCAAAACTACTGGAAATTCAGAAATCTCAGACTTCAGTGAGTTCAAGACACCTGGGAACTCAGACAAAACGATCTCAGACTGTAAAAATAAGTTTTGAACGGTCATCCAACTCGGAATTCCAAGTCGGGAACTCTGGCCTCTTTCAAGATCTCCGACCTGAAGATCCCTGACGTCATGATTAGACCTTGTTTTATTCCGAGTTCCCAGTTGTCTTGAAAGCACCATACATCCAGAGAATGCCAGACTTTGATGACAAAGTTTGATGACAAATTTCCCCACAAAGGACAGCCGTTCCACCTTCCTGTTCAAGTGAGCACAGCACAACAAGGTGAGTCCAAAAATGTATTGTATGCTGCTGCATAAATGATGTAATATGCCAGGGAGATATGTATACCGTAGCTAAGAAAGTAATGCTGAGTGTATGTTTTTATTTATCCATTATTTAACTAGGCAAGTCAGTTAAGAACAAATGATTATTTACAATGAGAGCCTACTGGGGAACAGTGTGTTAACTGCCTTGTTTGGGGGCAGAACGACAGATGTTTACCTTGTCAGCTCTGGGATTTGATCCAGCAACTTTTGGTTACTGGCCTAATGCTCTAACCTCTAGGCTACCTGTTATGTAGTAAGCTGTAAGTAACCCATGATCCTCACCCTAATAATTTAGTCCCTTTCCTCCTCATAAGTTAGACTATTGTTCTGACTTGCTGGTGCACGTGTAGCCTATAGCCTGTTTCAGAGAAATGTCATCATTGAATAGTGTAAGAGCTTTCATTGTCTGCTTATATGCCCCCTTTATTTATCCTACAGTTCTGACTTGGTGTACATGGAGAATACTGTAAGATCGGCCCATGTTCTGAATTCTGTCGCTGTACATTTCAAAAGTGCTGAACAAATAGCTATTTTGACTGTCCATCCTAACTCGCTCATTAATGTCTTCATCGAAATTACGCATTTCCTCTCATCCACTCGTCGTCCCCTTATGCCATAGTTTATACATCTCAATTGTCAGTAGAAACAACATTTGTTTAAGAAAATCAGTCATATCAGCTATGTTTTTTTTAAGGCAGTAAGTGAGGCTGAATTAATTGTTTCGCTGCCAGTGTAGCAGTGTTTGGGCTGCTGTTGGGAAGCTGCTGTTGGGACAGCTTTATGTAGGCCCTAACAGTTTGAGGGCACCGTTTGTCACGGTTATAGTTCAATTAATGTATTGTTTAGTGTTGTGTTGTATAATGTAGTGGCTTTGCTGGCATGCATCAACAAAAAAAATGGTGAGTTTGCTCCACCAAGAAGTACATTATAAAATCGCCATTGCTCAGACCTTATTTTCATTCGGACTATATTCAAAAACCTCATTCATTTCCCGCATAGGAATGGCTGAACGAACCCGAGGTGTAATTTCAGTTTTTTAGGACTACAAACGGGCGTGCTCCTAACAGGCGTATTTATTTACTATACTATAGTCTAGAGAGCATAATTTTACGCAATTTTACCTCGGTTGCGCACTCGATGACAAACCAGCTTCATCTCCGGCAGTCTTCTGCTTCTTGGAGTCACGATCACCAGTCCTCTTCCTCATCCTGAGACGTTTACTAATCTATTTACTATATGAGCCTCCAGTCCTTTGCATAATCAATGCAGCCTGTAAAACACTGTCGTGAAACTATATGGTCTGATCTAGATTGACATCTAGGCTTTGTGACTAACTACTGTACTTTGTCTTTGTCGCCTACCGTACGTCTGTTTTTTTGTCTAATGCTGCGTTCGTAACCAAGTGGAAAGTTACCATTAGAGAGTTAGAATCTAACAAAAAAACAGGTTTGATCATCTAGAGTTCTCTATCTAACTGTTAGATAGAGAACTCTAGATGATAAAACCTGTTTGTCATTGAGGGCTTCCACCATTTCCCACTAGCAATTTCCAGTTAGAGGGCCATACAAATGGATTTGAATAATAATGGGATTATTCCTTCAAATATAGGAAGTCCCACCCAGTTGACTACTTTACAATGATGTAAACCCTCAATGGCAATGTCCATGTGAAAACATGTTTAATCTATATAGTCTCCTCTATCTAACTCTAAGGTGGTACATTCTCACTTCCCAATTGGTTATGAATGCAGCATAACTCATAGGCTCTATAATATGTGGTCAAAGATTGCGGATAAAGTCAGTTCCTGTCTGCTTAAGGGGATGGCTCTCCCATAGGCACCAATGCAATAGCAGCTGGGTCTGGTCTACTTAGTTCATTGACCTCGTTTGTAAAAGAAAAATGAGGGAGTGGGATGTCTTGCTTCCTCTTCCGTCTCTGATGTGGGTGAAAGTACTACAGTAGTCCCACATTGTTGATAAAGAAATGAGGGAGGAGTAAAGGTTTAAGGTGACCCAGAGTAGCCTATGTACAGGCCACGCAAGAACAACTCCGGTCTACCTTATGAATTTATAAATTAGAAATATGTATGGCAATCATTGAAAGTAAGGAACACAGTCTTTCATAGAACACAATCCCAAAGCACAAAGGCCTATTTGCATACTTCAGTTTGTACACTAGATGGGGATTTAAAATAATTTTGTTTGAGGGATCTTTTCACATGGCACATATACAATTCAGTTGGCTACCTACAGTATAGGGCTATGATGTAGACCTACACTAGTACTATGTGCTGTTTTGTATGTGCTTATATAGAATAAAATAATAGAATCCACTAGAATATAATACTTTACCAATCTCTCGTGGATACACTACGAGCATCTGACCAAATGTCTCAATATTTGTTTTCAGGGATAAGCAAGATTAAAACTTGACTAATCTCTATTCTATTCTATGGTCAAAAACCTGATCCAGGAAATGTCAGAAAAAGACCGCCATACAATTGCAGATATATTAGAACTCCTACTGTAGCATGGTTAATGGTCATGGGGAAGTCAGAAAACTATTTCTTGACCATCATTTTTAGACACGGGCTCAAATCACACTATTTGTGTGAAAGCGCATAACCTGCTAAATGTAAATTTGGCCAGCCAGGGGCTTTTTACAATAAAGGCTACTCTCTTGCATGTTGTTATGCAATGAATGATGATGAGTATTTAAATAACAGGAGAAGGGATCCTCTAAGCTTCATCCCCTAAGCTACATCTCGCAAAACCTACAAGGTTGGCAACATATCATAACATTATTATAACATGAACATATTTAAAGCACTATATTGTGTAATATACCTTGCATTTCCTCAACCTACACACAACACCCCATAATGAAAAAACAAAAACAGTTTGAAATATCACTTTTACAAGTAAGTATTCAGACCCTTTACACAGTACTTTGTTGAAGCACCTTTGGCAGCAATTGCAGCCTCAAGTCTTCTTGGGTATTTTTTTTAAAACCTTTATTTAACCAGGCAAGTCAGTTAATTAAGAAAAAAATTCTTATTTTCAATGACGGCCTAGGAACAGTGGGTTAACTGCCTGTTCAGGGGCAGAAGGACAGATTTATACCTTGTCAGCTCGGGGTTTTTGAACTTGCAACCTTACGGTTACTAGTCCAACGCTCTAACACTAGGCTACCCTGCCGCCGTATGACGCTACAAGCTTGGCACACCTGTCATTGGAGAGTTTCTCTCATTCTTCTCTGCAGATTGTCTCAAGCTCTGTCAGGTTGGATGGGGAGCATCGCTGTACAGGTATTTTCAGGTCTCTCCAGAGATGTTCGATTGGGTTCAAGTCCGGGCTCAGGCTGGGCCACTCAAGGACATTCAGAGACTTCCTGCGCCGTCTTGGCTGTGTTCTTAGGGTCGTTGTCCTGTTGGAAGGTGAACCGTCGCCCCAGTCTGAAGTCCAGAGCGCTCTGGAGCAGGTTTTCATCAAAGATTTCTCTGTATTTTGCTCCGTTAATCTTTCCCTCGATCCTGACTAGTCTCCCATCACTGCCACTGAAAAACATACCCACAACATGATGCTGCTACCACCATGCTTCACCGTAGGAATGGTGCCAGGTTTCCTCCAGACGTGACACTTAGCATTCAGGCCAAAGAGTTCAATCTTGGTTTCATCAGAGCAGAGAATCTGGTTTCTCATGGTCTGAGAGCCCTTTAGGTGCTTTTTTGGACAACTCCAAGTGGGCTGTCATGTGCATTTTACTGAGGAGTGGCTTCCGTCTTGCCACTCTACCATAAAGGCCTGATTGGTGGAGTGCTGCAGAGATGGTGGTCCTTCTGGTAGGTTCTCCCATCTCCACAGAGGAACTCTGGAGCTCTATCAGAGTGACCATCGGGTTCTTGGTGACCTCCCTGACCATTTTCTATATTGTAGAATAATAGTGAAGACATCAAAACTATTAAATAACACATATGGAATCATGTAGTAATCAGAAAAAAATCTATTTTATATTCTTCAAAGTAGACAACTTTTGCCTTGACAGCTTGCACACTGTTGGCATTCTCTCAACCAGCTTCATGAGGTAGTCACCTGGAATGCATTTCAATTAACAGGTGTGCCTTGTTAAAAGTTAATTTGTGGAATTTATTTCCTTCTTAATGCGTTTGAGCCAATCAGTTGTGAGGTAGGGATGGTATACAGAAGATAGCCCTATATGGTAAAAGACCAAGTCCATATTATAATAAGAACAGGTCAAATAAGCAAAGAGAAATGACAGTCCATCATTACTTTAAGACATAAAGGTCAGTCAATACGGAACATTTCAAGACCTTTGAAAGTTTCTTCAAGTGCAGTCGCAATAACCATTAAGCGCTATGATGAAACTGGCTCTCATGAGGACCGCCACAGGAAAGGAAGACCCAGAGTTACCTATGCTGCAGAAGATAAGTTCATTAGAGTTTCCAGACTCAGAAATTGCAGCCCAAATAAATGCTTCACAGAGTTCAAGTAACATACACATCTCAACATCAACTGTTTAGAGGAGACTGTGTAAATCAGGCCTTCATGGTTGAATTTCTGCAAAGAAACCACTACTAAAGGGCACCAAGAAACATGAACAATGGACATTAGACTGGTAGAAAATTGTTCTTTGGTCTGGAGTCCAAATTGGAAATGTTTGGTTCCAACCGCCGTGTCTTTGTGAGACGCGGTGTGGGTGAAGGGATGATCTCTGCATGTGTATTTCCCACCGTAAAGCATGGAGGAGGGGGTGTTAGCTTTGCTGGTGACACTGTCTGTGGTTTATTTAGAATTCAAGGTACTCTTAACCAACATGGCTACCGCAGCATTCTGCAGTGATACGCCATCCCATCTGGTTTTGGCTTAGTGGTACTATCACTTAACTAGCATTCAAGATGGCGTAGCAGTCTGACGTGTGTTTGTCTTGTCCCATGTAAATAGGTGGTTTCATCGTTTTTTTCGTATATATTTTAATCCCACTTTCCACCTACGATCTAAATATACTTTCCTGCAACCTGCCTCACCCAATGTGGTACAGATCTGCTATTTTTATAAATATAACTGGAACCTCCATCAGAGGCTAGCCAACTAACTAGCTACTTGCTAGTAGTCACTGTTAGCCATGGCTAGCGGTCTTCACCTTTAGCTCGGACACCAGCCCGCTTATAGCTCGGTCAATACCTGCCAGTCTGCATACACTCCATTGTGTCCTCCTCCCAGAGCGCTAAGAACCTTGGCGTGATCCTGGACAACACCCTGTCGTTCTCAACTAACATCAAGGCGGTGGCCCGTTCTTGTAGGTTCATGCTCTACAACATCCGCAGAGTACGACCCTGCCTCACACAGGAAGCAGCGCAGGTCCTAATCCAGGCACTTGTCATCTCCCGTCTGGATTACTGCAACTCGCTGTTGGCTGGGCTCCCTGCCTGTGCCATTAAACCCCTACAACTCATCCAGAACGCCGCAGCCCGTCTGGTGTTCAACCTTCCCAAGTTCTCTCACGTCACCCCGCTCCTCCGCTCTCTCCACTGGCTTCCAGTTGAAGCTCGCATCCGCTACAAGACCATGGTGCTTGCCTACGGAGCTGTGAGGGGAACGGCACCTCAGTACCTCCAGGCTCTGATCAGGCCCTACACCCAAACAAGGGCACTGCGTTCATCCACCTCTGGCCTGCTCGCCTCCCTACCACTGAGGAAGTACAGTTCCTGCGCAGCCCAGTCAAAACTGTTCGCTGCTCTGGCCCCCCAATGGTGGAACAAACTCCCTCACGACGCCAGGACAGCGGAGTCAATCACCACCTTCCGGAGACACCTGAAACCCCACCTCTTTCAGGAATACCTAGGATAGGATAAAGTAATCCTTCTCACCCCCCTTAAAAGATTTAGATGCACTATTGTAAAGTGGCTGTTCCACTGGATGTCTTAAGGTGAACGCACCAATTTGTAAGTCGCTCTGGATAAGAGCGTCTGCTAAATGACTTAAATGTAAATGTAATGTAAAATGCATAGCGCGATATCAACCCAGAGCATATCGGACTGCTTTTCTCCACCACATCATCGGATACCTGCCGCAAGCTCTGGGCCATTACACAGGATCATCGCAGCTAGCTAGCTGCAACCGAATGGCTACCGCTGGCTAACGTCTCTGTCCCAAAGCAAGCACCAGTTAGCCTTGAGCTAGCCTCGAGCTAGGCCCATCTCCCGGCTAGCCGAAGAGGTATACCCGCTAATTCGTGGGCTACAATAACTCTTTTGTCAATTGGCCTAGACCCTTTATTGCCGAGACGGAGCCCCGTCGATCCATCATGACTGGTCTGCCGACGTAATCATCCGATGTGGTTTCAAAAGGCTTTTCAGTTGTGATGTCGCCGAAGACCCATCTGCTAGCCCCGGCCCGCTAGCTTTCTGAATGCCGTGCCTCCCGCTTGCCTAGCATAGTAGCGACTACTGAACGGCTCCCGGACTCACCTACTGCTGCTCATTGGACCCCATGATCCCTCGGCTACACGTACCTCTCTCTAATGTCAATATGTCTTCTGCTGTTTCGGTTAATTATTGTTTTAGTTCACTGTAGAGCCCCTAGTCCAGCTCAATATGCCTTAGATAGCTCTTTTGTCACAGACCCCACACACAGGAGATCTCACCTGGCTTAGCTGGTGTCTCCAGAGATGCAAGCTCTCTCATCGTCACTCAATGCCTAGGTTTACCCCCACTATATTCACATCCTACCATACCCTTGTCTGTACATTATGCCCTGAATCTATTCTACCACGCCCATAAATCTTCCCCTTTAATTCTCTGTTCCCAACACACTAGACAACCAGTTCTTACAGCCTTTAGCAGTACCCTTATCCTACTCCTCCTCTCTTCCTCTGGTGATGTAGAGGTTAACTCAGGCCCTGTAGCCCCCAGCATCACACCTATTCCCCAGGCGCTCTCATTTGTTGACATCTGTAACCGTAAAAGCCTTGGTTTCATGCATGTTAACATCAGAAGCCTCCTCCCTATGTTTGCTTTATTCACTGCTTTAGCACACTCCGCCAACCCTGATATTCTAGCCGTGTCTGAATCCTGGCTCAGGAAATGCAGAAATGTCCATCCCCAACTAGAACATTTTTCGTCAAGATAGAACTGCCAAAGGGTGCGGAGCTGCAATCTACTGCAGTGCTATCATAATATCTAGGTCTGTGCCAAAACAGGTCGAGCTTCTACTTTTAAAAATCCACCAACCAACGAGAGTGTACAGGTCACAATGCTGGGTAGTGTATGGGGCTTTGGTGACAAAACGGATGGCACTGTGATAGACTGCATCCAGTTTGTTGAGTATAGTGTTAGAGGCAATTTTATAGATGACATCACCGAAGTCGAGGATCGGTAGGATGGTCAGTTTTACGGGCTTCCGGCGCCGACTGAGATGGCCGCCTCGCTTCGCGTTCCTAGGAAACTATGCAGTTTTTTGTTTTTTTACGTGTTATTTCTCACATTAGTACCCCAGGTCATCTTAGGTTTCATTACATACAGTCGAGAAGAACTACTGAATATAAGATCAGCGCCAACTCACCATCAGTACGACCAAGAATATGTTTTCCGCGACGCGGATCCGGTGTTCTGCCTTACAAACAGGACAACGGAATGGATCGCATGCAGCGACCCAAGGAAACGACTCCGAAAAAGAGGGAAACGAGGCGGTGTTCTGGTCAGACTCCGAAAAAGGGCACATCGCGCACCACTCCCCAGCATTCTTCTTGCCAATGTCCAGTCTCTTGACAACAAGGTTGACGAAATCCGAGCAAGGGTAGCATTCCAGAGGGACATCAGAGACTGCAACGTTCTCTGCTTCACAGAAACATGGCTTACTGGGAAGACGCTATCCGAGGCGGTGCAGCCAACGGGTTTCTCCACGCATCGCGCCGACAGAAACAAACATCTTTCTGGTAAGAAGAGTGGCGGGGCGTATGCCTCATGACTAACGAGACATGGTGTGATGAAGGAAACATACAGGAACTCAAATCCTTCTGTTCACCTGATTTAGAATTCCTCACAATCAAATGTAGAACGCATTATCTTCCAAGAGAATTCTCCTCGATTATAATCACAGCCGTATATATCCCCCCCAAGCAGACACATCGATGGCTCTGAACGAACTTTATTTAACTCTTTGCAAACTGGAAACCATTTATCCGGAGGCTGCATTCATTGTAGCTGGGGATTTTAACAAAGCTAATCTGAAAACAAGACTCCCTAAATTTTACCAGCATATCGATTGCGCAACCAGGGGTGGTAAAACCTTGGATCATTGTTACTCAAACTTCCGCGACGCATATAAGGCCCTACCCCGCCCCCCTTTCGGAAAAGCTGACCACGACTCCATTTTGCTGATCCCTGCCTACAGGCAGAAACTAAAACAAGAGGCTCCCACGCTGAGGTCTGTCCAACGCTGGTCAGACCAAGCTGACTCCACACTCCAAGACTGCTTCCATCACGTGGACTGGGACATGTTTCGTATTGCGTCAGATGGAAATATTGACGAATACGCTGATTCGGTGTGCGAGTTCATTAGAACGTGGGTCGAAGATGTCGTTCCCATAGCAACGATAAAAACATTCCCAAACCAGAAACCGTGGATTGATGGCAGCATTCGCGTGAAACTGAAAGCGCGAACCACTGCTTTTAATCAGGGCAAGGTGTCTGGTAATATGTCCGAATATAAACAATGCAGCTATTCCCTCCGCAAGGCTATTAAACAAGCTAAGCGTCAGTACAGAGACAAAGTGGAATCTCAATTCAATGGCTCAGACACAAGAGGCATGTGGCAGGGTCTACAGTCAATCACGGACTACAAGAAGAAACCCAGCCCAGTCACGGACCAGGATGTCTTGCTCCCAGGCAGACTAAATCACTTTTTTGCCCGCTTTGAGGACAATACAGTGCCACTGACACGGCCTGCAACGAAAACATGCGGTCTCTCCTTCACTGCAGCCGAGGTGAGTAAGACATTTAAACGTGTTAACCCTCGCAAGGCTGCAGGCCCAGACGGCATCCCCAGCCGCGCCCTCAGAGCATGCGCAGACCAGCTGGCCGGTGTGTTTACGGACATATTCAATCAATCCCTATACCAGTCTGCTGTTCCCACATGCTTCAAGAGGGCCACCATTGTTCCTGTTCCCAAGAAAGCTAAGGTAACTGAGCTAAACGACTACCGCCCGTAGCACTCACTTCCGTCATCATGAAGTGCTTTGAGAGACTAGTCAAGGACCATATCACCTCCACCCTACCTGACACCCTAGACCCACTCCAATTTGCTTACCGCCCAAATAGGTCCACAGACGATGCAATCTCAACCACACTGCACACTGCCCTAACCCACCTGGACAAGAGGAATACCTATGTGAGAATGCTGTTCATCGACTACAGCTCGGCATTCAATACCATAGTACCCTCCAAGCTCGTCATCAAGCTCGAGACCCTGGGTCTCGACCCCGCCCTGTGCAACTGGGTACTGGACTTCCTGACGGGCCGCCCACAGGTGGTGAGGGTAGGCAACAACATCTCCTCCCCGCTGATCCTCAACACGGGGGCCCCACAAGGGTGCGTTCTGAGCCCTCTCCTGTACTCCCTGTTCACCCACGACTGCGTGGCCATGCACGCCTCCAACTCAATCATCAAGTTTGCGGACGACACAACAGTGGTAGGCTTGATTACCAACAACGACGAGACGGCCTACAGGGAGGAGGTGAGGGCCCTCGGAGTGTGGTGTCAGGAAAATAACAACAAAACAAAACTAAGGAGATGATTGTGGACTTCAGGAAACAGCAGAGGGAACACCCCCTATCCACATCGATGGATCAGTAGTGGAGAGGGTAGCAAGTTTTAAGTTCCTCGGCATACACATCACAGACAAACTGAATTGGTCCACTCACACTGACAGCGTCGTGAAGAAGGCGCAGCAGCGCCTCTTCAACCTCAGGAGGCTGAAGAAATTCGGCTTGTCACCAAAAGCACTCACAAACTTCTACAGATGCACAATCGAGAGCATCCTGGCGGGCTGTATCACCGCCTGGTACGGCAACTGCTCCGCCCTCAACCGTAAGGCTCTCCAGAGGGTAGTGAGGTCTGCACAACGCATCACCGGGGGCAAACTACCTGCCCTCCAGGACACCTACACCACCCGATGTTACAGGAAGGCCATAAAGATCATCAAGGACATCAACCACCCGAACCACTGCCTGTTCACCCCGCTATCATCAAGAAGGCGAGGTCAGTACAGGTGCATCAAAGCTGGGACCGAGAGACTGAAAAACAGCTTCTATCTCAAGGCCATCAGACTGTTAAACAGCAATCACTAACATTGAGTGGCTGCTGCCAACACACTGTCATTGACACTGACCCAACTCCAGCCACTTTAATAATGGGAATTGATGGGAAATTATGTAAATATATCACTAGCCACTTTAAACAATGCTACCTTATATAATGTTACTTACCCTACATTATTCATCTCATATGCATATGTATATACTGTACTCTAGATCATCGACTGCATTCTTATGTCACTAGCCACTTTAACTATGTTTACTTTGTCTACATACTCATCTCATATGTATATACTGTACTCGATACCATCTACTGTATGCTGCTCTGTACCATCACTCATTCATATATCCTTATGTACATATTCCTTATCCCTTTACACTGTGTATAAGACAGTAGTTTTGGAATTGTTAGTTAGATTACTTGTTGGTTATCACTGCATTGTCGGAACTAGAAGCACAAGCATTTCGCTACACTCGCATTAACATCTGCTAACCATGTGTATGTGACAAATAAAATTTGATTTGATTTGATTTGATTTTACGAGAGTATGTTTGGCAGCATGAGTGAAGGATACTTTGTTGCGATATAGGAAGCCAATTCTAGATGTAATTTTAGATTGGAGATGCTTAATGTGAGTCTGGAAGGAGAGTTTACAGTCTAACCAGACACCTAGGTATTTGTAGTTGTCCACGTATTCTAAGTCAGAACCGTCCAGAGTAGTGATGATGGACGGGCGAGCAGGTGCGGGCAGTGATCGGTTGAATAGCATGCATTTAGTTTTACTTGCGTTTAAGAGCAGTTGGAGGCAAAGGAAGGAGAGTTGTATGGCATTGAATCTCGTCTGGAGGTTAGTTAACACAGTGTCCAAAAAGGGTCCAGAAGTATACAGAATGGTGTCGTCTGCGTACAGGTGTATCAGAGAATCACCAGCAGCAAGAGCAACATCATTGATGTATACAGAGAAGAGAGTCGGCCCGAGAATTGAACCCTGTGGCACACCCATAGAGACTGCCAGAGGTCCGTACAACAGGCCGTCCGATTTGTCACACTGAACTCTATCTGAGAAGTAGTTGGTAAACCAGGCGAGGCAATCGTTTGAGAAACCAAGGCTGACGAGCCAATAAGAATTTGGTGATTGACAGAGTCGAAAGCCTTGGCCAGGTTGATGAATACGGCTGCACAGTAATGTCTCTTATCGATGGCGGTTATGTCGTCGTTTAGGACCTTGAGCGTGGCTGAGGTGCACCCATGACCAGCTCTGAAACCAGATTGCATAGAGGAGAATGTACAGTGGGATTCTAAATGGTCGGTAATCTGTGAAATGGTCTATAATCTGTTTGCTAACTTAGAAAGACAGCGTAGGATAGATAGGTCTGTAGCAGTTTGGGTCTAGAGTGTCACCCCTTTGAAGAGGGGGATGACCGCGGCAGCTTTCCAATCTTTGGGAATCTCAGACGATACGAAAGAGAGGTTGAACAGGCTAGTAATAGGGGTTGCAACAATTTCGGCAGATAATTTTAGAAAGAGAGGGTCCAGATTGTCTAGCCCGGCTGATTTGTAGGGGTCCACATTTTGCAGCTCTTTCAGAACATCGGCTATCTGGATTTGGGTGAAGGAGAAATGGTGGGGGCTTTGGCGGGTTGCTGTGGAGGGTGCCGGGCAGTTGACCGGGGTAGGGGTAGCCATGTGGAAAGCATGGCCAGCCGTAGAGAAATGCTTATTGAAATTCTCAATTATAGTGGATTTATCAGTGGTGACAGTGTTTCCTAGCCTCAGAGCAGTGGGCAGCTGGGAGGAGGTGCTCTTATTCTCCATGGACTTTACAGTGTCCCAGAACTTTTTAGAGTTTGTGCTACAGGATGCAAATTTCTGTTTAAAAAAGCTAGCCTTAGCTTTCCTAACTGCCTGTGTATATTCGTTTCTAACTTCCGTGAAAGGTTGCATATCACGAGGGCTGTTCGATGCGAATGCAGAATGCCACAGGATGTTTTTGTGCTGGTCAAGGGCAGACAGGTCTGGAGTGAACCAAGGACTATATCTATTCCTAGGTCTACATTTTTTGAACGGGGCATGCTTATTTAAGATGGTGGGCTTCTAATGTTAACATGCATGAAACCAAGGCTTTTACAGTTACAGAAGTCAACAAATGAGAGCACCTGGGGAGTGGGATTGGAGCTAGGCACTGCAGGACCTGGATTAACCTCTACATCACTAGAGGAACAGGGGAGAAGTAGGATAAGGGTACGGCTAAATGCTATAAGAACTGGCCGTCTAGCATGTTCGGAACAGAGAGTAAAAGGAGCAGGTTTCTGGGCATGATAGCATATATTCAAGGCATAGTGTACAGACAAAGGTAAGGTAGGATGTGAGTACATTGGAGGTAAACCTAGGCATTGAGTAATGATGAGAGAGATCTAGTCTCTAGAGATGTTTAAACCAGGTGATGTCGTCACATATGTAGGAGGTGGGACAACATGGTTGGTTAAGGCATATTGAGCAGGGCTAGAGGCTCTACAGTGAAATGACAGTAATCACTAACCAGGACAGTAATGGACAAGGCATATTGATATTAGAGAGAGGCATGCGTAGCCAAATGAACATATGGGTCCAGTGAGTGGTTGGGCTGACTGGGGACATGGTGATTCAGACAGTTAGCAGGCAGATGCTAACACGCTAACAGTTAGTAGGCCGGTGCTAAACAAGCTAACAGGAGTAGTCAACCCGGGTTCCTGTTGGCTAGCTGTGAGGATCCAGATGAAAAGGTTCAGAGTTTGTGGTAGGAATTCGGGGATATGGAGAGAAAAATAGGTCCGGTATGCTCTGGTTTGAAACGCGTTGTACGAACTGGCGAGAGCTTTCCGAGCTAAAGGTTATCTGATGACCGCTAGCAGTGGTTAGCTGATTCAGTTGAGGTAATGCAGTTCAGAGGTAAATAGAAATACTTTAGGAAAAAAAAACAGATCCACACCACATTGGGTGAGGCGGGTTGCAGGAGAGTATTTTGAAGTTGAGGTTTATGAAAAATATTAAAAAGACCGCAAAGAAAAATATATATTCACATGGGACGAGAAAAGACAAAGATGTCTGACTGCTATGCCATCTTGGATACCAGTGGAAATCTGTCCTTTGGTATGATGAGTCCAAATTTGAGATTTTTGGTTCCTACCGCCGTGTCTTTGTGAGACGCAGAGTAGGTGAACGGATGATCTCTGCATGCGTGGTACCCACCGTGAATTAGGAGGAGGATGTGATGGTGTGGAGGTGCTTTGCTGGTGACACTGTCTGTGATTTATTTAGAATTCAAGGCAAACTTAACCAGGATGTCTACCACAGCATTCTGCAGCGATATGCCATCCCATCTGGTTTGTGCTTAGTGGGACTATCATTAGTTTTTCAACAGGACAATGACACACCTACAGGCTGTGTAAGGGCTGCATCAGATGACGAGGCCACCACAATCACCCGATCTCAACCCAATTGAGATGGTTTGGTATGAGTTGGACCACAGAGTGAAGGAAAAGCAGCCAGCAAGTTCTCAGCATATGTGGGAACTCCTTCAAGACTGTTGGAAAAGCATTCCAGGTGAAGCTGGTTGAGAGAATGCCAAGAATGTGCAAAGCTGTCATCAAACACTTTTTTGGTTACTATATGTTTCCATATGTGTTATTTCATAGTTTTGATGTCTTCACTATTATTCTACAATGTAGAAAATAGTAAAAATCCTTGATTGAGTAGGTGTGTCCAAACTTTTTAATTTTTTAACTCTGTTTATTAAGTTTTACACACACACACACACACACACAGACAAGACAAAGCAATATAAATAATATAAACTAGAAAAAAAAATAGCTTTAAAGATACCATACTTTAGACAAGTTAAACACACCAGGCAGAAGGCTACAGAGGTTAAAGGGCAATCTATAGTACAGGGACAGAGCAAACACCTCACCATTGTTCCTGTAAACAGTCAAGGGATAAGGGTGGAGAAATGCAACCACTCACAGAAAGTCATGGCCACAGACCGACCATCGACTGGACCAAAAATAAAGTTTACAATGCTTTAAAATAAAAAAAAAATAGAATGATTATTCATGTAGGCGTGAACAAAATGTAAAAAATAACTGGGAAAAACAAGCTCACACTTCAGTCTCTGCCCGGGCAAGATGAACAAGGCATCCGCGGATCACAATCAATAAGCACATGGACCTTAATGCCCCCCCCCAGCAAAAACACAGAGAGAAGCTCCTCCAACCCTTAAGTCACAGGGGGTCAAATACAGACTTATTTTAGTTTTAACTGGAATGCCATCAGAGGATGGACTGTTTAAAGTAAGACCGGAATGGAGCCCAAGCCTCATTAAACAGTTTGGGGTTCCCACGTGAATTTAATTTTTTCTAGTTTCAGAGAGCACAACACATCTCTCACCCAATATTTATAAGATGGGGGAGCTGCCATCTTCCAGTTCTGTAATATTAGCCGTCTAGCTAAAAGAGTTGTATAGGCAAAAGTGTCCGACTGGATTCTTGATAGGGGGGTACCCATGGGCAGTACTCCAAAAAGGGTTGTAAGGGAAGACGGATCTATAACAGTGTCATATATATCAGAGAAACATTTAAATATTAATTCCCAGAAACCTGACAGTTTATGACAGCCCCAAAACATATGCAACAGTGTGGCTGGTTCCACTTTACATCTGACACAGGTAGGATCAAAATCAGAGAATATTCTTCCAAGTTTGGCCCCCGACCAGTGGATACGGTGAACCACTTTGAATTGAATGAGACTGTGTCTAGTGCTAAAAGAGGACGAGTGCACCCTGTGCAGCACAGATTCCCAGGCGTCTTCCCCAAGTTCCTCCCCCAAATCCTTTTCCCATCAAGTCTTTAAAGGCACCAAAGAAGGGTTCTGTAAGTCATGAATGATTGCATATACATCTGAAATTGCACCCCTAGGAAGCTTGTTCAACTCCAAGATGCTCTCTATAGCTGTATTCGCAGGCCTATTGGGAAATCCAGGTGTGTTCGCTCTGACAAAGTTTCTAGTCTGGAGATAGCGGAAAAAGTGGGATTGTGGGAGATTGAACTTTTCCTGCAGCTGAGAAAAAGAGGCAAATGTATCATCAAAGAATAATTGGGCTAGCGAGGAGAGGCCTAGTGAGTGCCAAATGCCAAAAGCCCCATCATTCAAAGATGGAGGAAATAAAATGTTCTGATTGATTGGGCCTGATAGAGAAAAGCCTCGGAGGCTAAAGGCTAAACGGAACTGATTCCAAATTTTAAGAGACTGCTTTACAATTGGGTTGACACACCTTTTGCCTAGGGACACTGGGAGAGACGAGCACAACACAGAGGAAAGTGCTGCAGGTTTACACGATTCAGACTCCATCTGGACCCAGAGTGGTCTAGGGCCAGTAGGATCAATCTGCAGCCAGTACAGAACGGCTCTGAAATTTGCAGCCCAGTAGTATGTCTGAAAATTTGGTAGAGCTAAACCCCCCCAATGACCTAGGCTTCTGTAAATGTTTTCTACCAATCCGTGGTACCTTGCCATCCCAAATAAAATGCATGAATGTTTGATCCAGTGAAATAAAAAAAGATTTTGGAATAAAAATGGGTAAACATTGAAATAAATATAAAAATTTGTGCAACACATTCATTTTAATGACATTAATCCTTCCGATAAGAGAAAGGGGTAGCGAATTCCAAAAAGTAAAAGATTGTTTCAAGCTGTCTGCTAGAGCAACAAAGTTTTCCTGAAACAAATTTGAATATTTCCTTGTCACTTTTACTCCCAAGTAGGTGAATTGATCCCGGACAATCCTAAACTGAGAACTTGTAAAAGAGCACTTTAAAGCAGCCTTGTTTACCGGAAAAAGCTCACTCTTGCCTAGATTCAGCTTGTACCCTGAGATTGATCCAAACTTTTTAAGAACAGATAGGGCACGTGGCAATGAGGTATAGGGGTTGGAGATAAACAAAAGGAGGTCGTCAGCATATAGCGAGACTTTCTGCTCCCAGCCCGCCCTGATTATACCTTGAATGGCATCATTAGAGCGTAGTACAATGGCGAGAGGCTCGATTGCCAAAGCAAACAACAAGGGGGAGAGTGGACAACCCTGTCTGGATCCGCGGTGCAAGGGAAAATAGTCAGAGGACAAGTTATTAGTCCGTACCGAAGCCATTGGGGAAAAATAAAGAATCTTTATCCACACAATGAATTTGGGGCCAAAGCCAAATCTATAAAGGTAGTCCCACTCAACGCGGTCAAACGCTTTTTCGGCATCAAGTGAGACCACCACCTCCGGGTCCTCCGACGCTGGGGAGTACAGTATATTCATAAGGCGCCTAATATTGAAAAATAAATGCCTATTTCTCACAAAGCCAGTCTGGTCAGAGTGTATTACTTGGTGCAGCAAGCCTTCCATATGGATGGCTAGAAGCTTAGCTAGGATTTTGTAATCACAGTTTAAAAGCGAGATTGGGCGATAGGATCCACATTCCAGGGGGTCTTTGTTTTTCTTTAGTAGTAATGAAATTGAAGCCTGATAAAGACTAGGCGGTAGCTTTGAAGTATTAAGGCACTCTGCAAATAGTCGAGACAAGACTGGGCAAAGCAGACCAGAAAACGTCCTGTAAAATTTGGTTGGAAAACCGTCTGGACCCGGTGATTTACCACTTTTCATTGCGGACACTGCTATTGCAATCTCCTCAAGCATAAATTCTTCTTCTAGACAGTCATGGGAGTCTGTATCAATTGAAGGCATATTCAAGCCATTAAAGAAGGAGTCAATCAGCAAAGGGTCTTGAGGGGATTCAGAGGTGTATAGCGCAGAGTAAAATTGTTTAAATTGATCATTGATCTCTTTATGTATAACTGTGGTGGCACCAGACGGGGTCCTTATTTGCGGGATTAAGTGTGTCCAAACCTTTGACTATGTAAATAACATATTTTTGTTTCTTATTTTTAATATTTTTTTTTGTATAAAAACCTGCTTTCACTTTGTCATTATGGGGTATTATGTGTAGATTGATGAGGAAAAAGACTTACTTAATCAATTTTAGAATAAGGCTGTAATGTAACAAAAATGTGGAAAAAGGGGTCTGAATCCTTTCCGAATGCACTGTATATGTGTACAGATGTGTAAATGTAATGTAATGTATAATTTGTATTCTTTAACGTAATTTTCAATTAGGAAAATAATTGTACTTCAATTTCATGTCCTGTTTACAATGTGCCCTAAAGTTTGTCATGTGACATGTATATTGTCTATGTATTCTATTTCTTTATGTACGTATCCTTTTTCTAAGACAGAAAGTAGGTGCCAAAGTAACCAAAAGCTCTGGAGAAAACAGGTTAGAAATTAAGACAATAAATACAAAGATGAATGATTAAAATACTTAATTAAAATGAATACATTCTCTCAAAGGTGTTGGTGCCTGACACCACTCTCTCCACATGGCAAATATGATAATTATTCAAATGTCAATGGCCTACAGGATGGAGATACATCTATATCAGAGCATACATTGTACTGTAAATATTTAGTTCATCGTATAGAGTCTAACGGTATTTACCATGTCCTCTCTGTCAGGTAAAATGTTCACATTTCCAAAGGAGTCTGACATTGATCATGTGAAGTTACTGACAAAAAGTGAGAAAACTATTCTTCTGTGACAATATGTCTAAGGTAATCAATGTGATATTCCATACTTCCATAAGTGTTTGTATCGCACATTAGAAAGCTTTGCAATGCATATGGGCAAATACCATGGTGTGAGCAGCAGTCAAATACCTTTGATATTATAATTTGCTTTATCGGTGGTAGTGCTTGGTAAATAAGGTGTTAATAATATGTATATTTAGCATTTAGTCAATTTCAGCTGCATAATGTAATTCCAAGGCCTAGCTAATGTCTGTATTATGAACCTCTTAAAATTGATTTCACAGATGTCAAGAGGGTGTTCTCTCTTCTCCATGGCAACTCCAACAAGCACCAATGACTTTCAATTGTTCAAAGAGTCCAATGGTGGCATGCAGCTACCTGTCAGATATGTGGGAAGTGCATTCACAGGGCTGTCAGGCAAGCAGAACATGTGGATGTCTCCGTGTGGGAGCTGGGACACTCCGCCACCGGACTCAGTCAGGTTTGGATCAATGGGAAGCCAAGTGCAAGGAAGCTGGGATACACTGCGGGGAGTGTGGTGAATGGAAAACCCATCATAATCCTAGGTCAGGAGCAGGATGCTTATGGTGGAACTTTCAAAAAAAGGGAAGGCATTACTTTCCTAAAGTAATGTTCTCCAATGAATTTAATACAAATTATTTTAAGGCAAGTCCCCAGTCTTTCTAACTGGGTTCAGGAACAGAGGGGATGCAACATGATTGAGAACGGTGTGATTGCTTTTTTAAGTTGGCACCCTGGTAAAGATAAAAAAACGTTCTTTGGGAGGGCAAACACACTCAATTTATACATACAAAAAAAAAGAAAAAAAAAGAAGTCAACCAAATCAGTTATTCAAAGACAACAGAAACTGTATTTTTTTTGTTAATTTACAAAACATTAAAATCATGTAAACTAAAAGGTACAGTAATTGATTTACACGTTGGTCTGTATGAGCTCTGTGATTACCTGGGTTGTCTTCCTACAATATGCAAACACTTAAGTTAAAATGGTAACCTAACCATGTTTGCTTAAAATAATTTTGAGTCCAGACATACAAAAACATCTGGAAATGGTAACCTTATCCTGACCATTGAGACATTACAGGAGCGCCAACAGATAGGGTTGCATTGGAGCCATCCAGTGATTGGTGGACAAGGTACACACCAAAGGTCACCTAAAAAACAAAATCACAACACATTTACAGCACACTCACTGAATGGCCAAAACAGTAGTGAGAACAACAAACAACAAGCCTAAAAATGTATCCAAAATGGGGTCCTTCTGGGATACTGTATATTGAATAATCTGCTGTGTGTTTTCCTTGTCAGTTAATGCTCTTGTTTGTTTTATGTACTCTACCTACCTCTAGTCTAAGGTCAGTGACATGGACCGTTGCAAATGCAGTCGACCCAGTAGTAAGTCAGATAACGTGTCATAGGATAGGGACGATCTGAAAACTCAACACACCAACCATGGAACATATTGGCACACTTTGAAATTAAACGCAACACCCCCCCACTGACCTTCCCCTTGCGATAGGCAGAGAGAGACAGAAGAGGCTCTTTGGTCTTGGCTCCTGTGTTCTGATCAACCCCAATCATCTGGCATCTGCCACACCGACCTGCCACCTTCACGTCATATCACAAAGAGTTGATGCAGTTAAAGATTTTTGTTGCCATTTCAGTAATACCTGTCACCATATATGAAAACCAATCTGCATCCTCACCTGGAAATGGGTGTTTCCAATAATCAAGTGTGACCAATCATCTTCCTCAAATGGCTCCAATCCAGAGATGACTAAATTGGCACGAAACCGACTAACAAGCTCATGGATGTCAAGAGGCTGATGGTCAGAGGATTCCTGTCTGTCCCATAGTGGTTAGATAAACCACAAGGAACAAGAAAAAAGGCTGGCTCACATTAATCAATAACAAAAGGTTTACCTATGATGATCTTTGTACATGTAATTCACTAGGCCTACATACTGTATAATTTAGTGTCACAAATTCCAAATGTGCTCCACCAGGAATGTGTGAGGCCCGTAGGCAATATAACATGTTATACTATACCTGCTGGTGATGTGTCTCTGAAGCAAATCAACACTGGCATGGTTGATCATTAAGTACTGGGCTTCATTCACCAAGGAGAGGGCAGTGGACGAGACCCCTGGGGCAATGACAAAAAAGTCTAAATCATTATGAATTCAAGAGACCAAAGAAATCCCATTGGGGTAAAGCAAATTCCAACATTCATGCATACAAAATAGATTTTTGCAGACAATAGGAATTACTGAAGAAACCATTATGATGGATACCCTAGTATGGTATCTGAACTGAGTTTACCAAGGACATCTCCCTTTCACCTTTTTCATGGCCCTTTTTCATGTTGCGAATGAAATCAGGACTTTGCCTTATCAGACGACAAGGCTGTCCAAGGAACTCTGAGAGCCATGATGCAGCTTCATCGCCACAATCTACTGTTTGCACCCTTGGGAAGGAGAGAATACAATAACAACCACTACAACATTTCTGAATCAAGGTGATGGTCAAATACAGTGCCTTGCAAAAGCATTCATCCCCATTGGCGTTTTTCCTGAAGTCAAAGTGGCAGACTTCTGGTAGACCAATGACTATGAAAAAAAATGGATCATAATAAATACTGTATGTCATTCCCGACACTGATCATACATGTCTTTCAAGCCCACTCTATAGATTTTCTACAAAGACATAGCTAGGTGGTTTAATTATTATAATAATTCATATTTTTTTTTAACTCACCTGTCACCACACAACTTGCTTTGACACACACCATGACTCTGGTGTGGCTCATTGTGGTTTTCCAAAGGGACAGAAATTGTGTCCATTCCTGAAAGATAAGAGGAACTCCTTTAGAAGAGTTTTTTATATTTTTGATGTATGACTGAAATGTATGTGAGCGGTGCTGCTGAATAAAGACTCCTGGATTGTCACAACAACAAAAAAAGACTATATATTTATAATGTCTGACCTGAGGCCTGCAGGAGCAGTGTGTTCGAGGGCAGGAAGATCTGCGGATGAATGAGGCATAAGCCTGGTTCTCTCTTTTGGTTCAGACACACTCCATTACCATTCACCACCATCCAGCCCCGGTCATGGAGCAGTCCCAGAGGGCACACTGGCCAGTCAGTCACCTGCATAACCACACGTCACAATTAAAAACACAGAAGAAGTAAGAAGTCAATTGATACAGTATACTGATAGGCACACGCATGGCAATTGTGTTTAGTTGATGAATTAGTCATTCTTAACACAAATATCCAACAACAGGTACATCTCTGTGACTTTTATCCAAACATAACATGGGTATTGGAGAACGATCATCATTTGCATTGTAGATTTAAATAAGAGCAAAACAATACTGAAAGAGAAATGTGCACAGACCTCAAACGCTGCACAGGATTTGATTGGATATATGTAGATATTAGTCAGATACTGGGCCTTCCCTTGGCTCTTTTCTTCCTTGGTGATGGCCTTGCCTCCACATTCGTTCACAACTGGATCTGTAGAGGCATGCGTCCTATTGTCTATGTGTTTAGGTTCCCCATTGGTAAGCACAGTAACCAGACACTGACTGGAACCTCGAGAAGAGGTGTTCGATTTCAGTCTTTCTAGTTTCACTTGGTCCACTTCGACTGGTTTCTCCACAAAGCAGTCCACGATGAAGTTCAAGAAGTTTTGGCAGTCCCGGAAGGTTGACATGTAGCCGAAGGATACGCGTACAGATCCTGTTGGACGACCATCAACCAGGTCTACGTCGTCTCCACAGACATGACCCGCCTTGAAGAAAACAGGAGAGGACAACAGTATATTAGGATCAATAATTATCTTCATTGTCTTTTATCGTCTTTTGCACAAACACATGCGCAATGCCACCTCAAATTCACTACGCACCTGTAGGTTGCTCTTCACGTCTTGATTGGTGGTGCCAAGGAAGAGCTGACAGGCACCGGTGTTGCAGAAGCAACCTGTCCGCACATGGATATTGAAAAGACTAGCCAGCTTGTCCACCTGAGAAGAGGAAAAGGAAAATGGTTAGAAATGTTTATCAAATCAGCAGAAATGACACTTCTTTTTGTATTGCATTCATAATACCCAGGCTATGTTCATTATGAATCGACTTGGTAAAGTCCTCTTTAACATATATTTGGATGTGCGAAAATACTAAATGCAAACACTGTAGGGTGCAGTGCATCAAATAGGCTCATTTGAGTGAACCTGAGAGTATCCAACTATTTGTCCGTGACAGTCCGTCAAGTTGAAGTTGAGGATGGCTCCCTGCGTGCTCGGGTTCTCAAACTCGCTGTCGGAGTATATCTGAGCAACTGGTTGTCCGTTGCCATGGCAAAGGCTAGACAGCAACATGTAAGTATAGCGTGCTAAACCAAATGTATGCAGCTGGACCTTGTCCATGCCTCCTGAAGGTGAAAACAAGGAAACAAGGTTACAATACAATAGTTTAAAAGGTTTTATTGACTCAATTCAATCTCTGTAGAATATTGGTCCATTCCTTACTGATGTTCAAAAGATTTCTGTCATATTGATGTAATGAACAACCACTCGACCAATGGAATTATTTTTGAATGCAGAGGTCTTACTTTGACACTTAGTGTAATGGCAGATGATACTGATGCATTATATGAGCAACTTCGCTTTGTTTCATCCGTGCCTTTAAATTATTCATATATACATACCTGTGAGTTTGTGTAGAGTGTCAAAACTATGATTTAGAGCAATGACGTTCAGGAAAGAGATGGTGCCATCTTCAAACCTTAAATCAGATGACAAACAAGGGTTATCACCAAAAAAAACGTATCAAACAATACAATGTTATCCTCTCTAAGCCAGGCTCATTCAACTTCATAAAGAATGCGTGTGCATTCACATCCATAATATAATTTCAAGGCTCATGGAACAGTTTACCGGTTAGCCATATTTGGCGTTGGCACGTAATAGTTCTCCCCCGCTAGGTAGGCCGCTGCTGTACCCCCACCAAAGTATGCTTTTCTTAGGAGGGCAGCTGTGTCATTCCGGACCAGAAGAGCCCCTAAACCTGTGGGGAAGCCAAACATCTTATAGAAGGAGAAGGGAACAAAGTCCGCTGGGTGCTCCTGCAAATCCAGAGGAGAGCAGCTGGCAAAAGAGGCAGCATCCAGCAGGACAAACCACCGGCCCTGGCTGTCACACGCTGGGTAGAGCTTCCTCGCCTGGATGCCCCTCACGTAACCCAGGGAGTACTTTCTGCCAGAGAAATTGCTCTGTGCTGGATAACAGAAGAGGTGTGGTGTCTGGCAACTGCTGCATTCACTCTGGGCTACATCTCTGGCTCTGGCCTCTATCTCCTCGGGGGAGACAGGTAGAGAAACCACTCCCAGTGCTGAAGTAACTCCTCTGATGCCGACCACCGAGGTATGGTTATCAGTCAGATAGCAGAACTGACTGGCTGGCTCCGTAGCAGTGGGAGGCCTCCAGGGAAAGCTCTCAGCGACTAATTTGAGAGCTGCCGTACAGCCAGAGGTGAAAATCACAGAGTATTTGTCAGGAGTGGTGTTAAAATGCTGCAATATCCTGCAAGAAAATATATTTCTGTTCAGGACATATCCTCAATAGCAGGGCACAAATAAGGGTTCACACAGTCACATTAATTCGGGTGGAATAATGATGAGAACTTCTTTCTGCGAAAGGAGAGGCTTTAGCTACCTGTATCTGACATGCTCTACTGTGTCATGCGTCAGTCTACTGCTGGGGTTATGGCTGTGAGGGTTGCCTAAAGACAAAAATATTAAAAGAATATTAAAATCAGGATACAGGAGTATTCATATATACAGTTGAAGTCAGAAGTTTACATACACCTTAGCCAAAAACATTTAAACTCAGTTTTTCACAATTCCTGACATTTAATCCTTGTAAAAATCCCTGTCTTAGGTCAGTTAGGATCACCACTTTATTTTAAGAATGTGAAATCTCAGAATAATAGTAGAGAGAATTATTTATTTCAGCTTTTATTTCTTTCATCACATTCCCAGTGGGTCAGAAGTTTACATGCACTCAATTAGTATTTGGAAGCATTGCCTTTAAATTGTTTAACTTGGGTCAAATGTTTCGGATAGCCTTCCACAAGCTTCCCACAATAAGTTGGGTGAATTTTGGCCCATTCCTCCTGACAGAGCTGGTGTAACTGAGGCAGGTTTGTAGGCCTCCTTGCTCGCACAAGCTTTTTCAGTTCTGCCCAAAATTCTTCTATTGGATTGAGGTCAGGGCTTTGTGATGATCACTCAAATACCTTGACTTTGTTGTCCTTAAGCCATTTATCCACAACTTTGGACGTATCCTTGGGGTCATTGTCCATTTGGAAGACCCATTTGCGACCAAACTTTAACTTTCTGACTGATGTCTTGAGATGTTGCTTCAATATATCCACATAATTTTCCGTCCTCATGACGGCATCTATTTTGTGAAGTGCACCAGTCCCTACCGCAGCAAAGCACCCCAACAACATGATGCTGCCACAGCCGTGCTTCACAGTTGGGATAGTGTTCTTCGGCATGCTAACCTACCCCTTTATCCTCCAAACATAACGATGGTCATTATGGCCAAATAGTTATATTTTTGTTTCATCAGACCAGATGTGTCCCCATGTGCAGTTGCAAACCGTAGTCTGGCTTTTTATGGCAGTTTTGGAGCAGTGGCTTCTTCCTTGCTGAGCGGCCTTTCAGGTTATGTCGAAATAGGACTGCTTTTACTGTAGATATAGATACCTTTGTACCTGTTTCCTTTGTACCTGTTTCCTAAAGCATCTTCACAAGGTCCTTTGCTGTTGTTCTGGGATTGATTTGCACTTTTCGCACCAAAGTGTGTTCAACTCTAGGAGACAGAACGAGTCTCCTTCCTGAACGGTATGACGGCTGCGTGGTCCAATGGTGTTTATACTTGCGTAGTATTGTTTGTACAGATGAATGTGGTACCTTCAGGCGTTTGGAAATTGCTCCCAATGAAGAATCAAACTTGTGCAAAAACAATTGTTTTTCTGAGGTCTTGGCTGATTTCTTTTGATTTTCCCATGATGTCAAGCAAAGAGGCCCTGAGTTTGAAGGTAGGCCTTGAAATACATCCACAGGTACACCTCCAATTGACTCAAATGATGTCAATTAGCCTCAGAAGCTTCTAAAGCCATGACATCATTTTCTGGAATTTTCCAAGCTGTTTAAAGGCTCAGTCAACTTAGTGTATGTAAACTTCTGACCCACTGGAATTGTGATACAGTGAATTATAAGTGAAGTAATCTGTCGGTAAACAATTGTTGGAAAAATTACTTGTGTCATGCGCAAAGTAGATGTCCTAACCGACTTGCCAAAACTATAGTTTGTTAACAATAAATTTGTGGAGTGGTTGAAAAACAAGTTTTAATGACTCCAACCTAAGTGTATGTAAACTTCCAACTTTAACTGTGTGTGTGTATATATATATATATATATATATATATATATATATAAACAAACAAACAAACAGAAAACACAAAGGCAAGTACGATGGAATACCAGCCTTTGAAAGGAGGTTAATAGAGGACCCGGCAGCCTATTTAATTGATGTGGCGCAACAACAGTCTCAGAGTAGGTTCAGGTGCAAAAAAAGGAGGCATTTATTTACAGTGCAGGAAGTGCTGAAGAAGACTGGATACAAAGTTGAGTATTTAAAAGGTGTATTAGGAAAAATAGTTGACAAAAATACTTTTTGAAAAAAAATTAAACACAGGGCAAAACACCCATAAACTCACACATCTGAGTTTGGCAGAGGTAAAGAGCGTAGGACCAGTAATTGACAGGTCGCTGGTTTGAATATCTGAGATGGCGAGGTGAAGAATCTGTCGATGTGCCCTTGTGCAAGGCATGTAACCGTAATTGCTCCTGCAAGTTGCTATGGATAACAGCATCTGCTAAATGACTCAAATGTTACCTCAACAAACAGCTCTCCATGAACACGGAGAACGGGGATCCTAAAAGGACCTGCCTTAACCTGGCATACAACTTTAAACAGGTCAATTCTCAATAGACAGTGTTAATAATATGCTTGAATGGTAATACAATTGACATGCAATGGCCAATACTTAACTTGTTAATGAAAACAAGGGCATCATTTACATAAACAGTCAAATGTATGTCGCAATTCCAGATTGCCCCTTTAATAGAATTATGTCTCTTTTTTTTTTTTTACACTTTTAACAACTCAGCACATTATATCAGTTGAACCTAATTATATTTGGTATGTGAGGAAAGACTCACCATATACATTCCTGGAGATATCCTGATAGAATTCTCTCACCAGTGACTCAGGGTATAGCGTTGTTCCAGCATGGTCCAGGTATGTAATGCCTGTCAAAAAAGTTGGTTTTAGAATTTGAGAAATCTTAGGAATTAGTTTCTTTGTGGCTAATCACTTATGTGCATCGAATAACAACACTTGCACCACTTAGTGGTAAGTAGACGTATTGTCATAAGCACACACCGGTTTGCGTTGAATCAGCATAAGTTGATTTACTAACTTTAAAACACGTTTGGCGCTGTGATTGAAGCCCCACGCAAAAGTACTATACCTTTAGTCCTTGAGAACTCCCGTTCTATTACGTCTTTGAAGTCACTTTTATAACCGTAATGACTCCAAACTTCCTCGAAGCTCTCAAACGTGCACAGTTGATAAAAATTCAACGACTCCTTCTCCGTGGCCTCTTGCAGTGGCATTTTCGCGTCTACCTACCTAAAATGTGACTTTGAAGTTCTGTCTACAACGTAACTTGCACATGACAGTAGTGGTAGCTAAGAGTCCACACTGCATCTCTGACGGACAGTAACAGTCATTTGTATCTTAACGATTTACCTCGCGTTCCTCAGTTCAACAGATCTCGATAAGGGGACTGAGATCTAGGTCTATGACAGAGATAACAGGAAATGGAATACAACTTCAACTACAGTACGTATGGAAGTGGACTGAGACTGTCAATAGGGGGCAATAAGTGAGCAAAACACATTACTGGCTAATGTAAATGAAATACTGTTGCTGTTATCAATGATTTAGTGTGTTAACCAGAACCATTCAAATTCCTATTCAGTCAAGACCAATTATTTAAATGATTACTTCATTGGCAGTGTGCAAATTTAGGCAGGAAATGCCAACAACGAACAGTGAGCCATCATGCTCATGCATCCCAAAACAAATAATGAAAGAAAAGCATTGTACGTTTGAATTTGGTTAAGTTAGTGTGGGGAGAGGTGGGAAAATGATTGTTATCGATATCCTGGCATTGCCAATTTAGATGGAAACCTACTGAGGATAGTAGCTGACTCTAGACACTCCTATCTGTTTAATCTTTAATCTGAGCCTAGAGGAAAGTGTTTGTCCTCAGGCATCAAATCAAATTGTATTTGTCACATCAGCCGAAAACAACAAGTGTAGACCTTACAGTGAAATGCTTACTTACGAACCCCTAACCAACAATGCAGTTAAAAAAAAATATGGATAAGAATAAGAGATAAAAGTAACAAATAATTAAAGAGCAGCAGTAAAATAACAATAGTGAGACTATATACAGAGGGGTACCGATACAGAGTCAATGTGCGGGGGCACCGGTTAGTTGAGGTAGTATGTGCATGTAGGTAGAGTTATTTAAGTGACTATGCATAGATTTGGCATGGAGGGAAGCCATAGTCATTCCGCTACCTAAGAATAGTAAAGCGGTCTTTACTGGTTCTAAAAGCTGACCTATCAGCTTGCTGCCAGCTCTTAGCAAACTGTTGGAAAATAAATGTGTTTGACCAAATACAATGCTATTTCTCTGTGAACAAATTAACAACAGAGTTTCAGCATGCTTATAGAGAAGGGCACTCAACATGTACTGCACTGACACAAATGTCAGATGAGAAGATTGTGGGAGCTGTACTGTTAGATTTCAGTGCAGCCTTTGATATTATTGACCATGTTTTTGAAAAAAAAAAAAAAATTATGGCCTTTCAACCTCTGCCATGTCATGGATTCAGAGCTATCTATCAAATACAACACAGAGTGTTTTCTTTAATGGAAGCTTCTCTGATGTTAAACATGTGAATTATGGTGTATCACAGGACAGCTCTCTTGGCCCTCTACTCTTTTCTATTTTTTACCAATGACCTGTCACTGGCATTAAGCAAATCCTTATGTGTCCATGCCAATGATTCAACCCTATATGTGTCAGACACCACAGCTAGTGAAATCACTGCAACACTAAACAAAGAGTTGCAGTCAGTTTTAGAATGGGTGGCCGGTAATAAACTGGTCCTGGACATCTCTAAAACTAAGAGCATTATATTTTGTACAAATCATTCCCTAAGTTCCAGAGCTCAGCTGAATCTGGTCTGGCTGTTGAGCAAGTTGAGGAGACTAAATTACTTGGCGTTACCTTAAATTGTAAACTGTCATGATTAAAACACCACACTCCACAAAGCAGATCCCACAGGCTCTAGTTTTAGCTTATCTTGATTGTTGGCCAGTCATATGGTCAAGTGCTGCAAAGAAGGACCTACTTAAGCTGCAGCTGGCCCAGAACAGAGCGGCACGTTTTGCTCTTTATTGTAATCACGGGGCTAATATCAACATGCATGCCAGTCTCTCTTGGCTAAGATTTCAGGAAACACTGACTGCATTGCTTCTTGTTTCTATAAGAAACATTAATATTGTTTGTACAGTGAACTTTAACAAACACAAATACCCCACCAGGCATACCACCAGGGGTCTTTTCACAGTCCCCAGGTCCAGAACAAATTCAAGGAAACATACTGTATTATACAGAGCCATGATTGCATGGAACTCCCTTCCATCCCATATAGCGCAAGTGAACAGCAAACCTGATAAAATAAACAATTAATAAAGCAATACCTCACGGCACAACGCCTCTTCCCCATGTGACCTACTTTTTTTGTGTTTATACTGACGTACACTACCGGTCAAATGTTTTAGAACACCTACTCATTCAAGTTTTTTTTAAAAATTTGTACTATTTTCTACACTGTAGATTAATAGTGAAGACATAACTATGAAATAACACATATAGGATCATGTAGTAACCAGAAAAGTGTTAAACAAATCTAAATATATTTTATATTTGAGATTCTTCAAATAGCCACCCTTTACCTTGATGACATCTTTGCACACTATTGGCATTCTCCCAACCAGTATTACCCCAAACAGTCTTGAATGAGTTCCCACATATGCTGAGCACTTGTTGGCTGCTTTTCATTCACTCTGCGGTCAGACTCATCCCAAACCATCTAAATTTGGTTGAGGTCAGGAGATTGTGGAGGCCAGGTCATCTGATGCAGCACTCCATCACTCTCCTTCTTGGTCAAATAGCCCTTGCACAGCCTAGATATGTGTTTGGTCATTGTTCTGTTGAAAAACCAGATGGGATGGCATATCGCTGCAGAATGCTGTGGTAGCCATGTTGGTTAAGTGTGCCTTGAATTCTAAATAAATCACATACAGTGTCACCAGCAAAGCATCCCCACAACATAACACCTCCTCCTCCATGCTTTACATGCAGCGATCATCCCTTCACACACACCGCATCTTACAAAGACACGGCGGTTGGAACCAAAAATCTCAAATTTGGACTCCAGACCAAAGGACCAATTTCCACCAGTTTAATGTCCTTTGTTTGTGTTTCTTGGCCAAAGCAAGTCTCTTCTTATTATTGGTGTTCCTTAGTAGTGGTTTCTTTGCAGCAATTCGACCATGAAGGCCTGATTCACACAGTCTCCTCTGAACAGTTGATGTTGAGATGCGTATGTTACTTGAACTCTGTGAAGCATTTATTTGGGTTGCAATTTCTGAGGCTGGTAACTCTAATGAACGTATCCTCTGCAGCAGAGGTAACTCAGGGTCTTCCATTCCTGTGTCAGTCCTCATGAGAGCCAGTTTCATCATAGCGCTTGATGGTTTTTGCGACTGCACTTGAAGAAACTTTCAAAGGTCTTGAAATGTTCAGTATTGACTGACCTTTATGTCTTAAAGTAATGATGGACTGTCATTTCTCTTTGCTTATTTGAGCTGTTCTTGCCATAATATGGACTTGGTCTTTTACTAAATAGGGCTATCTTTGATATACCTTGTCACAACACAACTATTTGGCTCAAACGCATTAAGAAGGAAAGAAATTCCACAAATTAACTTTTAAGAAGGCACACCTGCTAATTGAAATGCATTCCAGGTGACTACCTCATGAAGCTGGTTGAGAGAATGTCATGAGTGTGCAAAGCTGTCATCAAGGCAAAGGGTGGCTATTGGAAGAATCTCAAATATAAAATATATTTAGATTTGTTTAACACTTTTCTGGTTACTATATTATACCATATGTGCTATTTAATAGTTTTGATGTCTTCACTATTATTCTACAATGTAAATTGTAAAAAATAAAGAAAACTCTTGAATGAGTAGGTGTTCTAAAACTGTTGACAGGTAGTGTATGTGTAACTGATAGATGCAAACACACACATACACTACATGCTAATGTTTTTAAATGGATGTATATTGTCTTGTCTTTGGTAATGTCTTTTTTGTTATTTGTTATTTTATTAGGATCCCCATTAGCTGTTGCAAAAGCAGCAGCTACTCTTCCTGGGGTTCAACACAAAACATGAAACATGACATAATACAGAACATCAATAGACAAGAACAGCTCAAGAACAGAACTACATACAGTACATTTGATCCCAATAAGTCTGAGCCCAGTAAGACTAGCTGGTGCCATTGACGTCGGCTAATGGGGATCATAATAAAATACAAATACAAGGAGTGAATTTAAATGCAAGGCAAGAATGTGCATAAACATAATAGAAAATAATAGGCAATTTGCAATTCTATTTCTTGAAAGCTCCATAAATAAAAAATGTTTGGGCTATTTTGAACAGTCAGTGGTCTTTCACTAGGCAATGCCACCAAAATAGGTCATAACCGGATAAACGTGAAGAAGCTTGGTGCTTATATCTGCAAGATGAAATCGTTTTTTTTGTTGGAAGGGTCAGAGGTGAGGGTCTTGAAGATGCAGGCTTTATTCTGTTTTGTCATACATTCATAACATCACAACTATTTATGGGTCAATATGTCTTCACCATGCTGCCTCTGTAGCAGCTCTTTAGCACCTCCTTGCCTTCAGTTTCATTCACATATGATTACGAAAGAACTGACGCACGCACGCACGCACACACACACACACGTTGTCATGTCTATACACAGAAATGCAATATTGTTAATTGTCACTCATGTTACTCATGCATGAAAGCTGTTTTTTTTTAATCACTTGGGTGCAATTTTCACATTTTTACACTAAGCAAAACAATCTGTAACACTTTGCTATGGGTGTCCTTATGCATGCATTCATAAAGCTTTTATAACAGCTATATAACACATTATAACATTTGTCATAAGCTATCATAAGCAGTTTTAAATAGTTGAGTCACTGGATATAATGGGTGTTAAAAATGACTCTTCATCCTGTTGTCATATGCTCTAAAGCCAACTGTTAATAGCAACTGCTGTTATACAGTCTGCATGACAACTGATGTCATATGTTATTACGTGCTACATAAGTCTACATAACAGATGTTATGTAATTTACCAACCTCTGTGTCACATTATTACATTGAATGGAATGATGGGCATCATAACCATGTCATATGCCCTTATAGAGTGTGCACAGACACCTAAAGTAAAGTGACATAAATTTGAGGTGTTATAAAACAGTTATGAATGTGCTTATACCACAGGATGAGTTGAGAGTATCACAAAACTGTACCATTCAAAGGAACTCCAAGAATTATGGGCAAATTGGAACGCAGATGTACTTACAATGTTTTTTTATTTAAAAAAGGACAAATAATACCGACAACTTGCCAAAAATAACACAAAAATGTTGAAACAAAATGGAAGCAAATAGAATTGTACAAAAAAAATCTACGTTGCCGGGGCACAACAGGATTTGTGACAGCTGTGAAAAAAGGTAAGATGTGCAGGCCACAATAACAATGAGAGTTTATTAAAAAAAGGGTAGGTAACAGACTAGATACGCCTGCTACGTTAGGTTACTGACTAGGTAACTAGGAACAGTGTCTGAGAGCCCTGCTCTACACAGTCCAAACAATGTTTGGTGTTTTGTTAGATAGTATTGCCACTAGCTAGCCATTCACACCCGTAGTGGCACGACATGAGCACGAGCTGCCCCACTGTGCCCCCAACTATGCATAGCTAGGATGGCGGATTCTACAGAGCGTGGCTAGCTACTATCCAAAATAAACAACAACAAAATCTAACATTAGTGGTAGAAGATGCTGCGCAGAAAGCCCACCCGTCTGGAGCTGAAGTTGGATGACACGGAGGAGTTTGAGAGTGTCAAGAAAGAGCTTGAGAGTCGGAAGAAACAGCGAGATGAGGTGGATGTTGTTGGCGTGGCGATGTCGAGTGACATGGTGGCAGCCGGTAGTGGAACAGGGGATGGGAAGACACGGGAACAGATGATCAATGAGAGAATAGGCTACAAGCCCCATCCTAAACCCAAAACCTTGCCATCGCTCTTTGGAAACCTGCAATTTTGGGTTCCTAATGGACACATTACAGACAGCTAAAATGGTTGGCCCCTCCTGCATTGGTGTGTGGTTGGCACCGTGACTGTGCTCTTGACATGGTCAGGGGTATTTGTTTACCTGAGAAGTATATCTCTACAAAGAAATGTGTACTTTGAGGATCATATTGCATTCATAAGTCTAAAGTAATGTTGCTGCATTTACCTGAAAAGTTATGACTTGCGATGCAAAGGGTGGCCTTTTGTACAATGTCATGTTTGATGGCAGGTGTCGTGTACAATGGTTTCCCTCCTTTATTACAAACATCCAGACTTGGTAGCATCTGTGGAAAGATGGATTAACTGAATGGACTTTAACTAAATCAGCCATTACTTACAATGGTATGATTGTACTTTTATTTGCCTTCAAGGCCACATTATGTCAAGGACAGGAGACTGCAACAGAATCAAACAAATACAGTTCTTGAATGATAAAAAAACAATGCATAGCTAGCAAGCAAGAGATAGTGGTGCTAGCTAACTTAGCTAATTGTCACCCAACTTCGGACACCCCTAAACTTCGGATGCCCTCTAGCGATTGGAGGGCTAAATCACCTCGAGCTCCAAATGTAATGTGTCTGGAAAATAACAATAATGTATATCTGCAGACTGTGGTTACTACATGCCGCACCCACTAGATGCTGCGCCCACTATGCACCATTTACTACATGCCGCGCCCACAGCCATTGAGGCAGCTAGCACTGTCTCTGGCCAACACTCCAGCACAGTAGGTGGCGGTAATGCACCAACGGTGGATGCCAACCGCTGAAAAACTCCACTAGAAGGAGGAAGGAGGCTGCTAGTTAGCTAGGGGACAAGGTACACAGTGTCCTTCGCCCTCACCTGAAAGCACCTGGCTGTGAATGATTACCACTGCTACACCTGGCTATCAGCGGAGCCTTTTCTGGCAGCGAAACAGTTAATTCAGCCTCATTTACTGCCCTTCAAAAAAACATAGCTGATATGGCTGACTTGCTTAAACAAATTTTGTTTCTACTGACAATTGAAATGTACACACTGTGGCATAAGGGGATGACGGGCGGATAAAAGGCCATCCTTAATTTCGATTAAGACATTAATGAGCGAACTAGGATGGATGTAGTCAATATAACTATTTGTTCAGCACTTTTGAAATGTACAGCACCAGAATTCAGAACAAGGGCCGTTCTTACAGTATTCTCCCTGTACACCAAGTCAGAACTGCAGGATAAATAAAGGGGGCATATAAGCAGCGCTTACAATATTTGATGATTACATTTCTTTAAAACAGGCTATAGGCTACATGTGCACCACCAAGTCAGAATTGTAGGCTAAGTTATCAGGTGGAAATTTATTAGGGTGAGGCACATTGGTTACTAACAGCTTACTAGACAACATACACTTGATATTTCTTTATTAGCTACAGTATACATATCACCATAGCATATTACATAATTTTTGTAGAAGCACACAAGACATTTTTGGACTCACCTTGTTGTGCTGTGCTCACTTGAACAGGAAGTTGGCGCGGCGCTCCTTGTCATCAAACTTTGTCATCAAAGTCTGCCATTCTTTGGATTTATGGTGCTTTCAAGACAACTGGGAACTCTCAGGTTGAATCATGACGCAAGTGATCTTATGGTCGGAGCTCTAGAAAGAGCCCCGAGTTCCGACTTGGAATTCCGAGTTGGATGACTGTTCAAAAAGTATTTTCCCAAGTCGGAGCTAGTTTTTTCTCGGGTTCCCAGTTGTCTTGAACTCACTGATGTCTGAGATTTCCCAGTTCCAAGTTTCCAGTTGTTTTGAACGTGGCAGAAGTCATGCTGGTTTGACAGCATGGCCAATGTATTAAACCTTTTCTGGCCCATGTTGTTGAATGTTTATCCTTTTAAGCATGGAAAAGAGACCCTTAAACCCAGACTTGGACCACATACCTACTCCACTGAATTGCAGTTAGCTACTGATTCATTCCAAACTACTCATTGTTGAATTTACAATTTCCAACTCCTGTAATTTTTATGTCCAATGGCCAATGAGCACTCGGGCTCCCAAGTGGCACAATGGTGTAAGGCACTACCTTTGGGGCGGCAGAGCGTTGGACTAGTAACCGAAAGTTTGCAAGTTCAAATCCCTGAGCTGACAAGGTACAAATCTATCGTTCTGCCCCTGAACAAGGCCGTTAACCCACTGTTCCTAGGCCGTCATTGAAAATAAGAATTTGGTCTTAACTGACTTGCCTAGTTAAATAAAAGTAAAATAAACTGGTTTAGAATCCAGAGTGTGTCACATCCAGCCGTGATTGGGAGTCCCATAGGGCGGCACACAATTGACCCAGCATCATCTGGGTTTGGCCGGGGTAGGCCATCATTGTAAATGAGAATTTGTTCGTAACTGACTTGCCTAGTTAAATAAAGGTTAAATTAAACAAAAAATTATGTAGCATGTAATAACACACTACATAAGTTGTCAAACAGACTGTATAATAGCAGTTATTAATAACAGTTGGCATTATAGCATATGACAACAGTGCATGGGCAGAGTGTGGGGTGCATGGGGACAGTCAGATGGGCTGAAGCCATGAGCTGGAGGTGATTGATATCGCTTATGTGATAGGGAAAGCTAGACTATGCGGCGCCAGCCAGACATAAACAACAACACACATGCTGGAAATTAGTCCCACTGCGCCCACATCTGGTGGATTCTATAACACTAGAGACTGCTTGTTCCCTCGACCGCTGCTATCAGCCAATCGTCCAGATAGGTCAACACCCTAAGCCCCTGAGCCACCACCACCACCAAAAACTAGTGGGCTATCGCCTCGTAATGGACCTCAGAAACTTCCTGACTGAGGCACATGAAAGTACACATCCTTTAGTTCAATGGTGGTGAACCAATCGCCGGGATGCACAGACTGCAACTGCCGCTGGTTTGTGAGCATTTTGAACGGGCGAACTCTGAGATGCTTGCTGAAGACACAAGTCTAGAACGGGCGTAAAATTCCGACCCCTTTCCGGAAACAGGAAATACCATCTGTACCAGCCGCCCTGGATACAACATAGAAACCACTCGGATTGCCCATGTCTGGAGATGGGAGGATATTCCCTCCCTCAGAATGGGCATGAGGCCTCGTGAACAGTCAATGTGATGATGCTGCAGGAGCGTGGGGGACACGCAACACATTTTAGCAAGTACCAGAGTAAGAGGCAAATCGAGACGGATAACTGGGCTCAAAATCTGTCTTCTCCAGCAGGTGGCGTTTTTAATTCATTTTTTTCGCTCACCAAGCGAGGAGTTTTTGTTTGTAGTGTGGGTCAATGAGGGAGTGCTGAACTGTAACAAAAAATTGAATGGCTAATTTGCGCCATGTGGATTATTTGATTGATTAGAAGTTTGGTAATGATTATATTGTCACGAGTGAAATGATATAAGAATGATATAACCATTTCTCCAAGATGGTGTAGCAGTAAGACGATTGCTTATCGCCGTGTAAATATAAAAAAATGGTATACATTTCAATATATTTCAATCTCTTTTTTTCCATTTTCAAATTAAAATATGCCTTCCTGCAACCCGCCTCACCCAAAGTGGTAGGGATCTGCTATTTTTTTTAACCTTATAACTGGAACTTCCATCAGAAGCTAGCCATCAGCAGTTAGCCAGCTAATTAGCTACTAGCTATTTAGTCATTGTTAGCCACTGCTAGCTGTCTTTATCTTTAGGTCAGACACTAGCCACTTTAGCCCGGATAATACCTGCCAGTCTGCACAGCGCTATATCAGCCCTGAGCATATCGGACTGCTTTTTTTCCACTACATCACCAGATTCCTGCCGAAAGCCCCAGAACATTACACAGGATTCATCGCAACTAGCTAGCTGCTACAGAGTGACTATTGTGGCTAACACCTTGTCCAGAAGCAAGCACCAGTTAGCCTCGAGCTAGCCTCGAGCTAGGCCCATCTCCCGGCTAGCAAACAAAGTACACCAACTACAATACCTCTCTTGCCAATTGGCCTGGACCCTTTGTGAACACGGAGCCCCGCCGATCCATCACAACTGGTCTGCTGGTTTGCTGACGTAATTCGGCCGATGTGCTCTCAACCGGCCTCTGCGTTGTGGATGTCGGTGAAGACCCTTCTGCTAGCCCCGGCCCGCTAGCTTCCTGAACACCGTGTCTCCCGCTTGCGTAGTAACGACGACCAAACTGCTCCCTGTTTCATCTATTACTGCTCATTGGACCCTATGATCACTCGGCTACACAGCTGATGCCTGCTGGAGTGTTCATTAACACGGTACTTAATTTTGTTTATCTGTCGGCCCCAGCCCCGAACTCAGGCCCTGTGTGTAGCTAACTGACCCTCTCTGCCCCTTCATCGCCATTTACCTGTTGTTGTTGTTGTCTTAGCTGTTTACCGTTGTTGTCTTAGCTCTCCCAATCAACACCTGTGATTGCTTTATGCCTCTCTCTAATTTCAATATGCCTTGTATACTGTTGTTTAGGGTAGCTCTCATTGTTTTATTTTACTGCGGAGCCTCTAGTCCAGCTCAACATGCCTCAGATAGCTCCTTTGCACCACCCCCCACACATGCGGAGACCGCACCTAGCTTAACTGGCACCTCCAGAGATATAACCTCTCTCATCATCACTCAATGCCTAGGTTTACCTCCACAGTACTAATACCCTACCATACCCTTGTCTGTACCACCTTCCACTCCCAGAAATCTGCTCCTTTTTTCTCTGTTCCCAACGCACTAGAAGACCAGTTCTTATAGCCTTTAGCCGTACCCTCATCCTATTCCTCCTCTGTTCCTCTGATGATGTAGAAGTTAACCCAGGCCCTGTGTGTCCCCAGGCGCTCCCATTTGTTGACTTCTGTAACTGTAAAAGCCTTGGGTTCATGCGTGTTAACATCAGAAGCCTCCTCCCTAAGTTTGCTGTATTCACAGCTTTAGCACACTCTGCTATCCCTGATGTCATTACCGTGTCTGAATTCTGGCTTAGGAAGGCCACCAAAAATTCAGAAATTTCCATCCCCAATTCCAACATTTTCTTTAAGATAGAACTGCTAAAGGGGGCGGAGTTGCAATCTACTGCAGAGAAAGCCTGCAGAGTTCTGTCATACTATCCAGGTCTATGCCCAAACAGTTTGAGCTTCTACTTTTAAAAATCCATCTCTCCAGAAATAAGTCCCTCACTGTTGCCGCTTGCTATAGACACCCCTCAGCTCTCAGCCTTGCTCTGGACACTATATGTGAATTGATTGCCCCCATCTATTGTCAGAGTTCGTACTGTTAGGTGACCTAAACTGGAATATGCTTAACACCCCGGTTGTCCTACAATCTAAACTAGATGCCCTCAATCTCACACAAATTACCAAGGGACCTACCAGGTACAACCCCAAATCCGTAAACATGGGCACCCTCATAGATATTCCTGACAAACTTGCCCTCTAAATACACCTCTGCTGTTTTAAACCAGGATCTCAGCGATCACCTCCTCATTGCCTGCATCCGTTATGGGTCCGCGGTCAAACGACACTCATCATTACTGTCAAACGCCCCCTAAAATACTTCTACCAGCAGGCCTTTCTAATCGACCTGGGCCGGGTATCCTGGGAGGATATTGACCTCATCCCGTCAGTAGAGGATGCCTGGTTGTTCTTTAAAAGTGCTTTCCTCACCATCTTAAATAAGCATGCCCCTTTCAAGAAATGTAGAGCTAAAAACAGATATAGCCCTTGGTTCACTCCAGACTTGACTGCCCTTGACCAGCACAAAAACATCCTGTGGCGTACTGCACTAGCTTCGAATAGTCCCCGCAATATACAACTTTTCAGGGAAGTCAGGAACCAATATACACAGTCAGTCAGGAAAGTAAAAGCTAGCTTTTTCAAACAGAAATGTTCATCCTGCAGCAATAATTCCCAAAAGTTTTGGGACTGTAAAGTCCATGGAGAATAAGAGCACCTCCTCCCAGCTGCCCACTGCACTGAGGCTAGGAAACACTGTCACCACCAATAAATCCACGATAATCGAGAACAGCTGGCCATGCTTTCCACTTGGCTACCCCAGCCCCGGCCAACAGCTCTGCAAACCCCGCAGCAACTGGCCCAAGCCCCCACCCCGCTTCTCCTTCACCCAAATCCAGACAGCTGATGTTCTGATAGAGCTGCAAAATCTGGATCCCTACAAATCAGCGGGACTAGACAATCTGGACCCTCTCTTCCTAAAAATATCTGCCATTGTGGCAATCCCCATCTCTAATCTGTGCAATCCCAATCTCTGTTTCTTATCGTCTGAGATCCCTAAAGATTGGAAATCGGCCGCGGTCATCCCAATCTTCAAAGGGGGAGACACTCTAGACCCAAACTGTTACAGACCTATATGCCCTGCCCTGCCCATCCTGCCCTGCCTTTCTAAAGTCTTCAAAAGCCAAGTGAACAAACAGATCACCCACCATATTGTATCCCACCATACCTTCTCCGCTATGCAATCCGGTTTCCGTGCTGGTCAAGGGTGTACCTTAGCCACGCTGCAGCCATCTTCATCGACCTGGCCAAGGCTTTCGACTCTGTCAATCACCGTATTCTTATCAGCAGACTCAACAGCCTTGGTTTTTCTAATGACTGCCTCGTCTGGTTCACTAACTACTTCTCAGATAGAATTCAGTGTGTCAAATCGGAGGGCCTGTTGTCCGAACCTCTGGCAGTCTCTATGTGAACAACTACAAATACCTAGGTGTCTGGCTAGACTGCAAACTCTCCTTCCAGACTCACATCTTCGATCCAAAATTAAATCTAGAATTGGATTCCTATTTCTCAAAAAAAAACTCCATCAATCCCGCTGCCAAACATACCCTTGTAAAACTGACTATCCTGCTGATCTTTGACTTTGGCGATGTAATTTACAAAATAGCCTCCAACACTATTTAGCAAATTGGATGCAGTCTATCACAGTGCCATCCGTTTTGTCACCAAAGCCGCATATACTACCCACCACTACGACCTGTATGCTCCCATTGGCTGGTCCTCGCTACATATTCGTCGCCAAACCCACTGGCTCCAGGTCTTCTATAAGTCTTTGCTAGGTAAAGTTCCGCCTTTACCCCCCTTGTGGACAGAGAGCAAATCGGCCCTTGTGGACAGAGAGCAAATCGGCCAACTTATTACTCACCCTTGGGAGATGGCTTAGTTTGGAAAAGCTTCCAAACTAAGTTGTGCGTCCGTGAGACGGTATAGCCTGGGTGAACCCCAGCCCCTCATGGACACATCACCCCTTTTGGCCATAACCACTGATGTCCCAGTAATGTTTTTGTGGAGTGGCTCACCGGTCACTCGGCCCTCGCTCCAGGGGTTAACCGAGCCAAGTACCCGGAGGCTTCTTCCTTATTGGAGGTGCCCGCAAGCCCCACTTCCTCCACCTTCTGGAATTGGCAATAGGAATGTGGTTACTGTTATGGAGTCTAGTTGATAGGTATTCGACTAGCCGGACGGTTCCCCGGACTCCATAGGGATTTGTACAATGCATAAACAAGGCTATTGAACCTGACATTGGTGTCTGTCTTTATTCCTTTATCCAACATATCATACTGAAACATGGTATCAGAAGTGGCTCGGAAAACACACGTTTGCTATTTTTGTAGCTAAGTACAGTATAGGCGCAGTTAAGTTCCATATGCGAACACACGCCGTTTCCTACTCACAACACTGATCACCTCGTTGTTAGCTGGCTAGCTAGCATCACTACCTACTTCGATGACTGAAGGCAAAGAAATCTCATATTCCATTGCTATGTCAGCGAACATTCCGCCACAAAATCCCATGGTTCTCACAGGGGACTGGAATACTAATTGGGACAACTTCAGGGATGAATTCGAGGACTATGCACTGGCGATTGGTCTACATGATAAACCCAACGAGGTACAAGCTGCAACTCTGAAGAGTTTAATGGGCAGCGAATGCAGGCATATCTACCGGCACAATCTCCCCCTCACAGCACGACAACAGTGTGATGCAAAGGCTATATTGGATGCATTGGAGAATTACTTCAAACCCGCCAGAAACGTCATTTACGAGCAGTTCGTTTTTGGACGCTGCAAACAGGAAGAGGGTGAGTCAGTACACAACTTTGTAACCCGTTTGAGAGAGAAATCCGCCACTTGTGAATACGGGAGATTGAAAGATGAATTGATTTGTGACAGAATAGTACTGGGAATTGCAAATGAGGATACACGCCGGCGTCTACTGAGAGAGAGAGGCTTAACATTAGTAACTGCCATCGAAATGTGCCGCACTGCTGAAGTCACTGACATGAGAATGAGAGCAATGGAAATCGAAACCCCACGCTCCGACGTTGATACTGTTCACGCTGTTGCTAGGCAGACATTCAGACTAAACCAATCGAGGCAGAGCAATTCACCACGAACGGTGAACACAGAGAGCCCCGTAACATGTAAATACTGTGGGAATACACACACGTGACAAATAGCACTGCCCTGCCTACGGAAAACCATGCAGAGCTTGTGGAACTAATAATCATTTTGCAAAAGTGCGTCTCAAAAGCAAAAGAAGGGTGAGTGAGGGCAAGATTCACTGTGTTGATGATGTCACTCAATGTTCAGAGCTGAACAGTGAAAGTGATATTTACATGCATGAATCCATTGGGGCTGTACACTCAAGAGGGAAGAAATGGTTTGTGACACTACGATTACACAACAAGCAACAACAATGTCAACTGGATTCCGGTGCTACATACAACGTAATGAGCTACAAAGACAAAATCAATCTGGCACCTAACACACATCTATTGCTCAGCGATACTAGACTAAAGCTGTACTCAGGAGAGCTAATGAGCTCCATGGGCACCTTTGAGACCGAATGTGTTATTCGGGGACGCAAACACAAGCTGGAGTTTGAGATTGTAAAAACCAGTCAACATCCTCTCCTCTCAGGCTCTATATGCAAACGCCTGGGACTGATGCAGTTCACTGTACCAAATGACCTGCACATTGTGGATCATGTCCAGCATGGACCCCTGTCCAAAGAACAACTACTCAGCAGATATGACGATGTATTCAACATGCCCGTTGAATCTGTGGCTGGGGAGGTACACTTTGAAGTGGATGAGAGCATCACTCCAGTCCAGTGTGCTCCTCGCAATGTGCCCATTGCAATGAAAGTGGATGTGAAGGCCCAGCTGGACAAGTATGATGCCGATGGCCACATGACAGTTGTGACTGAACCAACTGACTGGATCAGCAATATGGTCATAGTGAAAAAAACAGAGAAGCTGAGGGTCTGCATCGACCCAAAGCATCTGAACCAAGCACTGAAACGATCCCACTACATCATACCGACACTAGAGGATGTCCTCTATAAGCTTCCCAAGGCCAGGGTTTTCACCTTGGTGGATGCCCGAGATGCATTCCTTCAATGCAAGCTGGACGAAGAAAGCAGCTTCATGACTACCTTCTGGACCCCCTGGGGTCGGAAACGCTGGCTCAAGCTTCCGTTTGGTGTCTCAGTGGCGCCTGAGATATACCAACGCAAGCAGCACGAGTTACTGGCTGGGCTCAAGGGCATTAAACCCATCGCCGATGATGTCCTGATTGTAGGCTGTGGTGACACAGACGAAGAAGCAGAACGCGACCACGATGTGAAGCTCCTGGCACTGATGGAGCCCTGCCGATCAGTTAAGCTTCGCCTTGGCCTGAAGAAGCTGCAGTTCAAGGTGAAAGACGTCCAGTTCCATGGCCACATTCTCTCGGCAAAAGGCCTGAAGCCGGACCCAGACAAGGTCAGAGCGATCCTCGACATGCCAAACCCGTCTGATGCAAAAGGAGTACACCGTCTCATCGGCTTTGCAAACTATCGTGCAAAGTTCATGCCACACCTATCAGCAGTCTGTGAGCCTCTGCGCCGGTTGCTGGACAAAGACACACCATGACACTGGCTACCCAAGCACGAGGCCGCAGTGCAGGAGATGAAATCTCTGGCTTCATCCATGCCAGTGTTGCGCTACTACGACGTCATGAAGCCTGTCACAATCCAGAGCGACTCCAGCCAAAGGGGACTTGGATGCTGCCTTATGCAGGATGGCCAGCCCGTTACGTTTGCCTCGAGAGCGCTCACCCCCACCGAACAAAACTATGCACAAATTGAGAAAGAGTGCCTCAGCATCGTCTTCTCCTGACAGCGATTCCATCACTACTTACATGGGCGAGAGCTGGTCACCGCTGAAACTGACCACAAACCACTCATTGCCATATTCAGTAAACCTCTCCTCAACGCGCCCAAGAGGCTTCAAAGCATGCTCCTGACTCTGCAAAACTACAGCCTGAAGGTAGTTCAGGACCAGAGATGTACATCAGCGACACACTGAGCAGGGCAACAACACAATGTACAGGCAGAGGCACTGTCTATCAGTGGGAGGCCATCTGTTCGCTACAGCAGGAACAACAAGATGTCCAACAGATCAATCAGGCAGACTACTTAAACGTCACAGATCACCGCTTAGCCCAGCAACACACTGACAAGGACGAACACCTACAGTCACTGAAGTCCATGGCTCTCGCAGGTTGGCTATACCTGAAAGAGGAGACACCTTTCACAGTGAGAGAACACTGGACCTTTCGAGATGAGATCAGCGTGCAAAATGGCGTCTTGTTCAGAGGTCAGAAGGTCATTATTCCCAAATCATTACGTCCAGAGATGCTTACCCGCATACACTGCAGTCACGTTGGAGGTGACGCATGCTACCGCCAGGCTCGTGAAACATTATACTGGCCAAACATGCAAGCAGAAATTAAAGACTTTGTCAGCAACTGTACCACATGCAACGAGTACGCTCATGAACAGCAAAAGGAAACCATGATGTCACACGAACTGCCCACAAGGGCCTGGCAAATCGTCAGCATGGACTTATTCAGCCACAGACAAAAGGACTATCTTCTCATCGTTGATTACTACTCTGACTTTTGGGAAATTGAACTGCTCCCTGACTTGTCTGCAGAGATGGTCATAAAGCGCTGCAAGGCGCAGTTTGCAAGGCAAGGTCTTGCGTGACAGCAACGACCCATGGAAAGCGATCTTACAGTGGAGGAACACACCCACCGAAAACATGGACAGCAGCCCAGCACAACGCCTTCTGTCCAGACGTCTGAAGACTACCATCCCTGTAGCTAACAAGCTACTTGAGCCCTGCGTCATGGTTGGCGTCACGGACAAACTGCGTCACAGAAACTCGCGAAGTGCTTCTACGACCGGACTGCTCGAGACCTACCAGAGCTGGAGGTGGGTGAAACGATAAGGATGAAACCGCTGCCGGGAGACCACACAGGACTTTGGAGGCTGGGCACAGGCCTGCAGAGAGTTGCACCACGTTCTTACCTGGTGGATGTTGGTGGCTCCCTCTATCATCGCAATCGGGTGGATCTGCGCGTAGCAGAGCAGACAAACCAGAACACGCCATACACTCACCTAGATGAGCTGGATCACAATCCAGGCCTAAGGGTAAGGGGCGCAGAATTGAGACATGGGCCAACTGAAGGTGAGGCTTCTACCCCACCAAGCTCTCCAGCTCGTGCCCCTAATCCTACCCCTGTCAGAGCAAATACTTACTCACGGGTGGGTCGGCTGTGCAAGCCACCGGACAGGCTTACTCTGTAAGCAAGGGACTGTTAACTTGCCCTCGGTTAATTAAAATATATATATTCTTAAATAATTAAATTTAATTAAAAAAGGAAGATGACAACTGAAGTAAAAGGAAAATGTCATGCTTTTTCTATTGTTATGACCTGACTGTTAAGAACTTCATGTTATGCCTTTATGTTTGCACTTTCTATTGAAAAGGATGATGTTACGGAGTCTAGTTGATAGGTATTCGACTAGCCGGACGGTTCCCCGGACTCCATGTGTAGGGATTTGTACAATGCATAAACAAGGCTATTGAACCTGACATTGGTGTCTGTCTTTATTCCTTTATCCAACATATCATACTGAAACAGTTACCATAATGCCGGGGGGAAAGCTAGTAAGCTTCATTAGACGGAAATTATGCATGCTAGAATAACCAAGCGACTCAACGCTAGCTAGCCATGTACAGTATACTAAACATAAGAGCTACCCAAGCAATTCCACCATTAGGATTCTGGAATAGCTAGCAGTAGCTAGCTTGCAGCGCTTGTTAGCTAGCCTGATCTCGAAAGTCCACGTAGGATCGGATCACCGAGGTGGGACTCGAACTCTTCTGGGAAGAGAGGAAATAGGTGCTTAACCAAGGCAGACACAGGCTGCGGGGAATACCCACAGCACCTGGTTCCCCTTTCTCTTTGAGTACAGAACCTGGTTCCCCTTTCTCTTTGAGTAATCTCCCGTAACTGGCGACAGAGCACACAGGAGTCGGGAGACATTCGACCCAAACCAACGACCGAATCCAGCTCTGTGTCCTGCAACTCAGACCCAGCCGTGGTATGGGTGATTGATTCAGTGCAGTGAACAAGTGACTTTGTGAATTTGCTTGTTGTACTCCGTCAATTGAAAATGGAATTAGAGTTTTGAAACATTTGCCATTTTGATGATCTGTTTTGATTTTTGGGTACTGTAACACTTTACTGTAGGTGTCCTTATGCATGCATTTATAAAGCCTTTATAACGGCTACATAACACATAGCAAGTAGTTTTAAATAGTTATGACTCACGGCATGAGATTATAATGGGTGTTAAGAATTACTGTTCATCCTGCCCTTACCAAAACGTCTGACAGGAATCCTGCAGGAATTCAACCTTTTGTGAAGGAATAGTGTAGGTGTCCTGCAGGAATCCTGTATTATTGACAAAATCCTGCAAGAGTATGATTTTTCCTGCAGAAATTTTGAAAATCCTGCACAAATATGACAATTCCTGCAGGGACCTGGAAATTCATACAGGACTAGGTAAATCCCAGCATGAATCCTGCAGAACCGAATCATGCAGGATGTTGACATTCCTGCAGGATATGGCAATTCCTGTAGGACCAGTTTCAGGATGAATCGTCCAGGGTTTTGATATTCCTAGGGCCATATCAGATAGTCAAACTGCTAGAGGAGATAAAGTGTGTGGGAGAGGGTGCACATTATTTTGTATATAGCTAACTCGTTTTTGATTCCCCAAAATATTTTAAACTCTTCTTCACAATTTACAACAAGAATACAAATGGTAATGTGACATCTTGGTCACCATAGCAACAGTTGACAGTTGAGGAAATGGCTGCCAGGCAGTTTAGCTAGCTAGATCAAGTACTGATCATATTACACTTTTTTTTTTTTACAGCTAAGAAGTCAGAGAAACATACATAAAATTACAACAAATGTTTATATGAACATGATAGGGGGTAGCATAGTATTTTTTTATGTGTTGTGTTTTCAGAATATTAGTTATGAGTAAGTTAGCTAGTTTAGCTAGCATGTTCTCTACCACTGCACTGGCTGCTAGCTAACTAGCTTTGACAAAAACTTTTGCTTCCATGGAAGTGACAAATAAGGTTTAATATCCCTCTTGCTCTGTTTCTTTGGTACTGTTGTCACAAGTTAGGCTATACTTTTGAAGTGTTTTCAAACAGATGGTGATAGATTATATTTTTTGAATGACTAGGCTATTTTTTAAATTATAATAAACAAAACATGGGTCATCACTACACATATATTTTCTCTGAAGAAACATAAAATAACATTGGAGTGAAATAATAAAACCACTACACATGAATTGAGTTTCAAAAGTTAGGTCAGGGGTTACAAATGTACAAACCTATGATAGAGTTCTAATAGAGTTCTAAGAATGTTTTTTTGTTATTGATTCATTCTAGAGATTTGATAAATATTGGATTTCAAGTCAAATATATTGCATTTGGGGACAGATTTCAAATATTTGTTTTTGTGTATAAAATTTATCAGAGAGAATTAAGAAATGAATGACTAATTCAGTAGTTTTGTTTTCATTTGAATAATAACATATGACATATTTCATTGTAAATACATGGGTCTTATTAATAAAATAGAAAATGTAGATACTTAACTCGCTCCAAAATAATAAGTCACACTCACAAAAAATGTGTATAATAGTTTCCCCTTCTTTATCACAGAAAATCAATCAATCAATCAATCAAATGTATTCATAAAGCCCTTTTTACATCAGCCGATGTCACAAAGTGCTGTACAGAAACCCAGCCTAAAACCCCAAACAGCAAGCAATGCAGATGTAGAAGTACGGTGGCTAGGAAAAACTCCCTAGAAAGGCCGGAAGCTAGGAAGAAACCTACAGAGGGGTGGCCAGTCCTCTTCTGGCTGTGCAGGGTGGAGATTATAACAGAACATGGCCAAGATGTTCAAAAGTTCATAGATGACCAGCAGGATCAGATGATAACAATCACAGTGGTTGTAGAGGGTGCAACAGGTCAGCACCTCAGGAGTAAATGTCAGTTGTTTTTTCATAGCCGATCATTCCGAGTTAGAGACATTAGGTGCGGTAGAGAGAGAGTCCAAAACAGCAGGTCCGGGACAATGTCCTCTAAGTCCATAAATTTAGACAACAAGTTATTGCAAGGGTATATTTTGTGCAAGACTTAAAAGTGAATTTATTTTACTTTATTTGATATACAAAATTTGTGAGGGAGCAACCACACTTTCTTCCATTCAATTTCAGTAATGTATGCATTCCAGCAGAATTTCCCTCTAGGAGAGATCTTGTTCTTGGAGTTTTAAAGAGTTATCTTAAGACTGTATTATTACATTTCTTATCCAGCAGGGGGAAACCTTCTAACATAAGTTGTGCATCTATATTGACATGTTGTCCAAAACACAAATGAGCTTTAATTAATTGAGTAAGTCCTGAAGGTATTGCTTTGCATATAGAATGACATTCTTTATAATGTATTGGGAAGTTGTATGTTTGTAAGAACTTTCTATAAGAGAGTATATTTCCTTCTTTATCAAATAAATCAAGCACAAATATCATATTTCTAATCAAACCACTTTGGGAAGAACAAAGACTTGTTTTTAACAACAATATATGTGTGCCTTGTGTGGAGAGAAGTTGTGGACATAACATAGTTTCCAGGCTAAAAAGGCTTGTTCATGAAATTTGGACAGTTTGATGGGTAATTTTGCTGGAGAATAGTTGCACTTCCACAAAACTTGAAGATCACACAATTTCATAAAAATATGACAGGGAATTAAGTATCGTATAGATTCAGAGGTAGGCATACATGTTTTTTTTAATCCAGTTTACTTTAAAGGCATTGGTGATATCAATGAAATCTAGTACTTCAAGCTCACCATCAGCTCTTTGGTTTGATATTACAGACTTCTTAAGTTTGTGATGTTTATTTTTCCATATAAAGTCAAGGAAAGTTTTGTTCATATCCTTGCTGGTTTGATCAGCTACATATAGGGATAGAGCAGTGTAGACAAAATGTGACTTGTGCTTTGGACAATAAAACCCTTCCAATAATAGAGAGGTCACACTGGAGCCAGTTATTAAAGCTGGATTTTGTTTTCTTTCATCGCTGAGAGAAATTGAGATGTTGACGGACAATATGTTTTTTTTTGCCATGTGCACCCCTAAATATTTCACATTATCTTTCACTGGAATATTCTCAACAGATTGGTATTTTGAGTTATATCTGGACAATATTTAGCATTTATTTAAGTTAAGTTCCAGACCAGAAGCAGATGAGTGATTTGATCATATTAAGTGCAATAGCAATTTGATCATAGTCTTTTAGAAACAGAGCTGTATCGTCTCATAATTTAGATCTTTTTTTTCTTCCAAATATTTAAATACCTTTTAATTCAAGGTTGTTTAAAATGCTAATAGATAGCAATTCTACAACTTAAAGGAAAAAGATAGCTGAAATAGGGCAACCCTGGCGTACACTACGGTGAATATGAAATATTTGAGATGTGTTACGATTAATCGTAATAGAACTATTAATATCTTTATAAGACATATTGATAACAGAGACAAAGCTAGTCCCGAAAACAAAAGTGTACAACGAATGTATTAGGAATTTGTGTTTAATTGTATCAAATGCTTTACAAAAGTCGAGGACTAAAATAATAGCCTCTAAGTCAACTGAATCAGCGTAATCAATCAAGTCTAAAACTAACCTAATGTTACAGCTGATTTAGCAACCTTCCGTGAAACCAGTTTGGGTTTCATTAATAAGGTGGGTTAGGCTATATAATCACACCGGTAATAGATCCATTGTTGTATTACTTGTGAGGCACAGCTGAGTGGGCATACATTTAAATAATTTGTATTGGATTTTTCTGGGCTGATGGTGCCTGCATCTGATTGTCAGTTTCAGTGGAGGGAGAGAGCAGCAGACTGAGGGTTCGTCTCTCAACATCCCTCTGCTCTCCCTTTCCTCCACTGACACTGACCAAAAAGGGACTTCCAGCTGATGTCGAATCTCGTTACTCCTATGAACAGAGAAAGTGAAATTTTCCTTGATATTAAAAAAGACCCAAGCCGCTAATAATAACAACAACGCCTATAGATACACTTTCCTTTCCATTCATTACTGCTGCACTTCTCAGTAGCACTGAGTGAAAATAGGAAGAACGCGCATTTTATGGCTTATAAAAGTGTTGAATACAAACTGTTGACAGTGCTGAGTAAGAACTTAAACAGCAGCTCTTTGCTGTATTCGTTGAGTCTCTCTGTAGTCATAGTTTTAAAAGTTTTGAAATCTCACAGTATCAATTTTTCTCGTAGCTTTCTTCTATGACTGCTACGTTACTGCAGACTCGGTCATCTGAGCAATCTGATTGGCCAGCGGTAGCATAATGCACTTGATTTCCTCTCCAGGCCTACCCGGAAGGCAGAGTTTGTACCTTCAGACACCTGAAATGGCAACAGTTTGCCTACCCGGCGCGCAGGGCAGCTGAATTGGCTGCTACTACCAACAACAGCCCGAGACTAATGTTTTTTTACATAAATGTTTGGCGATCGGCTAGAAATGCCTTGGAGATCGACAAGTCGATCGCGATCGAGCAGTTGGTGACCACTGTGCTAAAGTTATCAATGTATAATCTGTATTTAATAATGTAATAGGTTTCCAATTATCTATAAAAAGGGGATCTTTATCAGGTTTTGGTATTAAGGAAATCACACCTTGTTTCATGGTAGTAATCATCTCACCCTTAAATAGGCATTCTTGGAACATGATGAATACTGGTCCCTCTAAATGTTCCCAAAAGTGTACATAAAATTCCACAGAAAGCCTATCTGTTCCAGGTGATTTGCCCTTCTTCATAGATTTAATCACATCTCTAATCTCTATGATAGAAAACTCACCTTCACACATCGACTTGAACTCATCATAAATAATTGTAACATGACCATGGACATGTTTCATAAAGATTTCTACACATTTTCATAGAAAGAATACACAAAGCTAGAGATGATCTTAGGGTCTTTACACTGGGTATTGTCATTATTTAAGGCTGAAAGAGATTTTCACTCATAGTTTCTTTTTTTAAGAGCAAAAACAATTGCTTTTGTTTTTCTCACCCTCCTCAACCCATGTTGCTCTAGATCTAACAAGAAATAAAACATATTACGAACATAAAGTAGATGTCTCAAAAGAATATAACATTTTTTTAGTTCCAACTTGAGGAACATCAAGGAGATTCACATTCAAAAGCTTGTTCAGTACACTTCACTCAACTCATTGTGGTCTAAATTGTAGACGATGAATAGTTGAACATGGTGTTTGCTGGGCAGGAATAAAACTTGCACACAGTGCAGTACCCTGGGGCAGAAATCACCCACGTCTGTATTTTAGAATGAGTGTCATATGTTACAATGAGCTGACAATTCTGCATGATAGAGAATAACATGTGTGGATCTACTTCTAACATAGTGACGTTGCACACTGCTGAATAAACTCCATACTAAACTCCTGGGATAATGTGATTTTCCTGGTGGATGGGAGGTTTACATCTGTCTGGGTGATGGGGTGGGATGTGCTTCAACCTGAGGTGAACAGAGCAGAAACATGAAGCCAAGGGAGGAGAAATTAACCTCACTGCTCAAATTTCAGGGCTGGTTCAAGTTGCTGAGACCCACAATACCTTTGTTAATGTGCAATGGTTTTGTAAACAGTTTTTCATATTCATAGGCTTGATTAAGTTTATTTGATCATTTCATTATTTAAAATATTTTCTTTGTATGCAATGGTGAAACAAGACTGGAGGGTGTCACGTATACTCCCCCCTCTGGCCTCTAGGTCACTAGACTGCTGATTATTACGCACACCTGTCACCATCGTCACGCGCAGCAGCGCTTATTGACACTCACCTGGATTCCATCACCTCCTTGATTGCCTGCTCTATTTATATCACTCCCTTTGGTTCCTTCCCCAGGTGTTATTGTTTCATGTCGGTGTGCTGTTCATGTTTGTTTATTAAATGTATTCACTCCCTGAACTTGCTCAGCCTACATCGTTACAGAGGGGAAGTGACAAGAAGAAAGTTAGGTAAACAGACACTGCATGATTGTATTTACTAATCATGTAAAAATGCACAAATAACTTGGCATCCCTAAACAGCTGATAACCAGGATGAGATCGCCTGCTAGCTAGCCATTGTGTCCGACGAGCTAACGTAGCTTGGCCCAACATTTACATTTCAAAATTCATATGAAAGTAATTTGTTGAACATTTTTAACATAATTTGCTGAATAAATAAACATATTTGCATTTTACAAAGTTAATCCTTATTCCACTGGAACATTTCCTCCAAAGCAGGGACTAGGGTTGCCAACTGTCCCGTATTAGCCGGGATGTCCATTAAATTGGGCTAAATTGGTTTGTCCCATACGGGACCACCCTTGTCCCGTATATTCATCCAATCACAGTATAGCATAAACTTGCCAATTCCTGCAAAGTTATATCTGTTCATGTTCGGTCGGTTTGGCATATCAAGGAAATATGGATAAACATGCAAAAAAGACTGCAGCTACAACAAACAATGTGAAGCAAAAAAGACGTGGGTTAAGCCCGTCAGTGGTGACTCGACAAAAGCTTTCTGTACTTTATGCATCGGGAATTCTCAATTGGCCATGAAGGGGAGAATGCCCTGCATCCACAGAAATGCACAAGGCCACGCTAGCTAAAGTTGCTTGCAATATCGGTGCATTCTTTGTGACGTCTACTGCGGAAACTGACAAAATTGGAAAACACCTCTCCGTTTACCAGTTATTGAGCAGTGCCAACAATCGCATTCTGAAAGCTAATTGCCCAGCTCACATAGCTAGCTCATAATGCCTGCAAGCACGCCTGCGATCAGCTGTCAGTGGATATTGAAACAATTATTTTACAGATCTACCGCCACTTACCAGTATCTGCTTCCCGAAGAGAGGGACTGCGTGCATTTTTTGCCTTTGTTGACATTGAGTGGCGTGAAATTCTGCGACATGTTTGCGATGGCTCTCTCTTCATCCAGCTGTCGATTGTCTCCTGCAAAGTTGGCCAGCTCTTACATCATACTTCAGGTCCCTTGGGGAGACCTGTCCTGTGGCACTGAAGAGTATTTTTTGAGTATGAAGAAAAAACGGAAGCTGATGAGATTTATCTGTGCTTTTCCCACAAAGTGGGTGTGTTTTTGACCAACTCGTAAAAAAGCTGGAGGAAACAACGCTCTGCATCACAGATGTTTACGAGGAAGTCCAAAAGTTAAAAATTAAGATGCTTCAGCTGAAACAGGGAAAAAAAATCAGATACCAGACCAAGCAGCTGATGGACAAACAATTGTCAGCAGAAAGGTCCAAGAAGCAACAGGACTTTGAAGTTCTATGACACTGTCATTACATTCATTGACAAGTGGTTTGATTTCTCACCTCTATGAGGAGCTCTCCTTGCTCTCCTGGAGCAGGTGGTGGTTGCCCTCAAAATGACAGAGACGGTCAGTATGGATCAATCCTATGAAGAGTTTTGTACTAGCCGGGAGGAAATACAGAAAGTCAGACAGGATACCACAAAATCCACCAGTGAGAAGTGGATGGCAGTTTTCCAAAACCTAGGGAAAGCCAACTTGATAAACATGTTCAGGATTGTCTCATTTGTCCTCAGTGTGCCAGGCTCAAATGCCTTTGTAGAGAGGATTTTCTGTCTGATGACCATTAACACCTCTCTAGGGTATGTGGGACGCTAGTGTCACATCTGGCCAACATCCAGTGAGATTGCAGAGCGCCAAATTCAAATACAGAAATACTCATTATAAAAATTCAGAAAACAAAACTTATTTTACATAGGTTTAAAGATGAACTTCTTGTGAATCCAGTCAGATTTAAAAAATGCTTTACGACGAAAGCATACCTTACGATTATTTGAGAAAATAGCCCAGTTGACAAATTATTACAAACAGTAACCAGCCAAGCAGAAGTGTTACAAAACTCAGAAATAGACATAAAATTATCCCTTACCTTTGATGATCTTCATATGGTTGCACTCAGAAGACATTCATTTACTTAATAAATGTTCCTTTTGTTCGATAAAGTCTCTTTATATCCAAAAACCTTGTGCGTTTTCTTCAGTAATCCACAAGCTCAAACGCAGTCAAAACAGGCAGACAAAAAAATCCAAATTGTATCTGTAAAGTTCATAGAAACATGTCAAACGATGTTTATATTCATTCCTCAGGGTGTTTTTTGCCTAAATGTTCTATAATATTTCAACCGGACAATAACGTTGTCAATATAAAAGGTCAACAAGAAATGCACTCTCTCGGGATTGCGCATGAAAAAACTCTGTGACACTGGTCTTACTCCCTCATTTATGAGAATACAAGCCTGAAACAATTTATAAAGACTGTTGACATCTAGTGGACGGTATAGGAACTGCAAATTGAGTCCTAAGTCAATGGATACTGTAATGGCATTGAATAGAAAACTACAAACCCCCCCCAAAAAAAATACTTCCTGAATGGATTTGTCTCAGGTTTTCGCCTGCCAAATTAGTTCTGTTCTACTCACAGACACTATTTTAACAGGTTTGGAAACTTTAGTGTTTTCTATCCAAATCTACCAGTTATATGCATATCATATCTTCTGGGCCCGAGTAGCAGGCGGTTTAATTTGGGCATGCTTTTCATCCAAAATTCTGAATGCTGCCCCCTACCCTAGAGAGGTATTAAATGGTCAGACTCAAGAAACAGATGTAGCACAGAGCTGATCAAAAAAGAACATCAAATATCTGTGAACTGTGACTTGTCATGTAATGACTTCTCCCTGGCTATGCAAGACGAGAAAGGACTGCTTGAATCAGTCAAGAGCAGCAACTTCAGTCTGCCATTAATTCAGCAGTTGGGGGAATATTCGTTGTGTTGCAAGGGGTTATGGGATAGCGTCCCTGGCGAAGGGAACGGAAATGTATGGTCATATGCAGGCTTTATTTTCTAGATCTCCCAAGTATGCTTATAGAACTTCCGGCAAACCTTGTACATACTTGCCATTTCGCGTTCTTAGGTTTGCAATCGCAGTTAAAAAATGACAGTTGACTTTAGTACTAGCTGTACGCTCTAGATAGAACAAGTATGCAATGTGGAACAGAGACAATGTTTATGAAGTATCACATTATTTTCAATGAAATATATTAAGTCAATTGAATATACAAGTAGTTTGATTTAAATAGGAATGGATCATTTTAACATGACTTTCTCTTTCTTTCTTTTTGCTTGAACAGTTTCACCACCACCATGTGAGTTCTCTTCTTTTCGCTTACAACTTATAATACAGAGAACACAGAAAACACACACACACACACACACACACACCTAGTATTTCACTGTAATTCTTTACCTTGTATTTCTAACAGTTTAGCAGAAGGCCGCCACAGAACATTAGAGTTGCTACGTGCATAAGAAAATAGTACATTTACGAAGTCATCTGTTTCCGATTGTCTCATTTGGAGATAAATTAGTCCAGTAGTCTACTAGATAAAGGTGTGTAGGTTGTGTTTTACAATATATCATGTACACTATTTTGTTGCTGTTTTTCATGTAACATACAATCTGCCTCATCTCTCTCCTGTCCTTCCCAGTTAAGACAGAGCCGGTAAAGAGTGAGACTGCAGGCAAAAGTAACACCACACACAGTTTAAGCCTCTCATTTCTCCCTTAAAAAACACAGCTAAACACACATGGATACTCACAGATGTTGTTGGTGTACCAGCCACATTAAAACTAACTACCACCAAGTTTACCATTGCAGTCATCTGTTTCCCTTCACACTAATACACATAAGCTGTTCATGTGATGTCACCATTACTCTCACTCTTGTTACAAAATATGCTTTTACCATATTTATTCCAAATAATATTTTATGCAGTGCGGGTGAAATGGACAATCAAACACTTCAGCTGTTGGCTTCATTGGATAATATAATTGCCATGCAATCTTATCTTGTACAATCTGTCCATTCTGTTGAAAGAATGATTGTCCAACATTAAATTCTCTGAAGGATGAGAAAGGAATCCAGCAGGTTTTCCGACAGGAAAATTACCCTGGAAATCTTGTGGAACTACCTGCAGGATTTTGGGTCCCTTTTGGTGTAGGACAATTCCTGCAGGTAGTCCTTCAGGAAACAAACCTGCAGGATTTATTTGAGAAATTTCTGCAGGAGTCCCGCAGGATTGTTTTCCTGAAAGACTACCTGCATGATTCCTACAGGATCCTAAAGGATTCTTGCATGAATTTTCCTATAGGAAAGTGTCTCTGAAAATCCTGTGGGATATCCTGCAGGACTTCCTATTCCTGCCGGATATATATTCTGGAGGATTCCTGCAGGATTGTTTTCCTGAAAGACTACCTGCATGATTCCTACAGGATCCTGCAGGATTCTTGTAGGAATTGTCCTACAGGAAGTGGCCCTGAAAACAATTTGGGATATCCTGCAGGACTTCCTATTTTTGTGCAGGAATGCTGTGACTTTTCGGTAAGGGATCGCAGGACTTCCTATTTTTGTGCAGGAATGCTGTGACTTTTTGGTAAGGGATCGTGCATCCTGTGATTGGTCAGATGCTCCTAACTAGCCCATCGCTGGCCAGTTCGGTCCATTGCATACTCTCTCAAGTGTATAAGTATTAGCCAAGCCTGAACTGTGTTTTTTTCCAGTGTCAGAGCGTGGGTGGACATACAGTACATAAAGGAAAATATTCAGACCCTTTGACTTTTTCCACATTTTGTTTCGTTACAGCTTCATTCTAAAATGTATTAAATATTTTTTCCCCTCAATCTATACACAATACCCCATAGTGACAAAGCAAAAACAGATTGCAAATACATTTTTAAAAAACAGATCACATTTACATAAGTATTTAGACCCTTTACTAAGTACTTTGTTGAAGCACCTTTGCAGCGATTACAGCCTCAAGTCTTCGTAGGTATGGCGCTACACATATCTGGGGAGTTTCTCCCATTCTTTTCTGCAGATCCTCAAGCTCTGTCAGGTTGGACGGGGAGTGTCGCTGCACACCTATTTTCAGGTCTCTCCAGAGATGTTCGGTTGGGTTCAAGTCCAAGCTCTGGCTGGGCCACTCGAGGACATTCAGAGACTTGTCCCGAAGACACTCTTGCGTTGTTTTGGGGTCTTTGTCCTGTTGGAAGGTGAACCTTCGCACCAGTCTGAGGTCCTGAGCGGTCTGGAGCAGGTGTCCATCAAGGATCTCTCTGTACTTTGTTCTGTTCATCTTTGCCTCCCAACTGACTTGTCTCCCCGTCCCTGCTACTGAAAAACATCCCCACACCATGATGCTGCCACCACCATGCTTCACTGTAGGGATGGTGCCAGGTTTCCTCCAGATGTGACGCTTGGCATTCAGGCCAAAGAGTTCAATCTTGTTTTCATCAGACCAGTTTCTCATTTTACTGAGGAATGGCTTCCGTCTGGCCAATACCATAAAGGCCTGATTCTTTGGGACCTTCTCTGCTGCAAAATGATTTTGGTACCCTTCCCCAGATCTGTGCCTCTATACAATCCCTTCGACCTCAGGGCTTGGTTTTTGCTCTGAAATGCACTGTCAATTGTTGGACCTTATATAGACAGGTGTGTGCCTTTCCAAATCATGTCCAATTCATTTTACCACAGATGGACTCCAAGTTGTAGAAACATCTAAAGAATTATCAATGGAAACAGGATGCACCGGAGCTCAATTTTGAGTCTCATGGCAAAGGGTCTGAATACTATTTTTTTGACATTTGTTAGCATTTAGAAAAACCTGTTTCGCTTTGTAATTGTGGTGTTGTGTGTAGATTTCTGAGAAATAAATAATATTTGATCCATTTTAGAATAAGTCTGTAAGGTAACAAAAAGTGGAAAAAGTCAAGGGGTCTGAATACTATATGTACAACAGCAAGCAATATCTGTACCACAATGCAGTTGTGAACATCCTAGGCAGTCTATATTATACTACAACATCAGTCTAACTGAATATGGATGTTGTGTTGGTTGAATGCTCCAGGCAGGTTCCAGAATGTTCTTCAGCTGGTGAACCTCTTGTGTTGGGGAAAGGCGATGTTGGCAGGGATGTTGGGTTTGGGGGGTTGTGACTCTGGCTCCTTGTAGACAACCGTTTTGGTCCTTTCTGCACTGCACAGCCAGGTGGACATGCCTCACGTACATCAGTACATCAGTCTTCATGTCTTTCCAGGGGACTTGCAGCACAAAGAAATCTTCTGCCAGAGGTCATAGCAGTAGGTGGTGAAGAATCAAATCTTGCAGAAGATTTCTTTGTGCTGCAAGTCCCCTGGAAAGACATGAAGACTGATCATGAGGACGTGGCTAAACATGAAGACTGATACTGAAGATGTGTAACCATGCAATAAACCATGTTCATCTGGGTACAGTAGACTGGTATGTGTTTTGTTACACTCAATCAATAGAGGCAACAGCGCATCTTCAACCTCAGGAGGCTGAAAAAATTTGGCTTGTCACCAAAAACCCTCACTAACTTTTACAGGTGAACAATTGAGAGCGCCCTGTCGGGCTGTGTCACCACCTGGTACGGCAACTACACCGCCCACAACCACAGGGCTCTCCAGAGGGTGGTGCGGTCTGCACAACGCATCAGAGGGAAAACTAACCTCCCTCCAGGACACCTACAGCACCTGACGTCACAGGAAGGCAAAAAAGATCATCAAGGACATTAACCACCCGAGCCACTGCCTGTTCACCCCACTTCCAACCAGAAGGCGAGGTCAGTACAGGTGCATCAAAGCTGTAACAGAGATATTGAAAACAGCTTCTATCGCAAGGCCATCAGATTGTTAAACAGCTACCACGAGCACAGAGAGACGGCTGCCTACCTACAGACTTTATATAAAGCACTAAATAAACTTCAGTAAGTGCTAAATACGGCTGCTAGAATCCTGACTAGAACCAAAAAATTTGATCATATTACTCCAGTGCTAGCCTCTCTACACTGGCTTCCTGTCAAAGCAAGGGCTGATTTCAAGGTTTTACTGCTAACCTACAAAGCATTACATGGGCTTGCTCCTACCTATCTCTCTGATTTGGTCCTGCCGTACATACCTACACGTACGCTACGGTCACAAGACACAGGCCTCCTAATTGTCCCTAGAATTTCTAAGCAAACAGCTGGAGGCAGGGCTTTCTCCTATAGAGCTCCATTTTTATGGAACGGTCTGCCTACCCATGTCAGAGACGCAAACTCGGTCTCAACCTTTAAGTCTTTACTGAAGACTCATCTCTTCAGTGGGTCATATGATTGAGTGTAGTCTGGCCCAGGAGTGGGAAGGTGAACGGAAAGGCTCTGGAGCAACGAACCGCCCTTGCTGTCTCTGCCTGGCCGGTTGCCCTCTTTCCACTGGGATTCTCTGCCTCTAACCCTGTTACGGGGGCTGAGTCACTGGCTTACTGGGGCTCTCTCATGCCGTCCCTGGGGGTGCGTCACCTGGGTGGGTTGATTCACTGTTGTGGTCAGCCTGTCTGGGTTGGCGCCCCCCCCTTGGGTTGTGCCGTGGCGGAGATCTTTGTGGGCTATACTCGGCCTTGTCTCAGGATGGTAAGTTGGTGGTTGAAGATATCCCTCTAGTGGTGTGGGGGCTGTGCTTTGGCAAAGTGGGTGGGGTTATATCCTTCCTGTTTGGCCCTGTCCGGGGGTGTCCTTGGATGGGGCCACAGTGTCTCCTGACCCCTCCTGTCTCAGCCTCCAGTATTTATGCTGCAGTAGTTTATGTGTCGGGGGGCTAGGGTCAGTTTGTTATATCTGGAGTACTTCTCCTGTCCTATTCGGTGTCCTGTGTGAATCTAAGTGTGCGTTCTCTAATTCTTTCTTTCTCTCTCTCGGAGGACCTGAGCCCTAGGACCATGCCCCAGGACTACCTGACATGATGACTCCTTGCTGTCCCCAGTCCACCTGGCCATGCTGCTGCTCCAGTTTCAACTGGCCTGGGCCCTAGGACCATGTCCCAGGACTACCTGACATGATGACTCCTTGCTGTCCCCAGTCCACCTGGCCATGCTGCTGCTCCAGTTTCAACTGTTCTGCCTTACTATTATTCAACCATGCTGGTCATTTATGAACATTTGAACATCTTGGCCACGTTCTGTTATAATCTCCACCCGGCACAGCCAGAAGAGGACTGGCCACCCCACATATGCTCTCTCTAATTCTCTCTTTCTTTCTCTCTCTCGGAGGACCTGAGCCCTAGGACCGTGCCCCAGGACTACCTGACATGATGACTCCTTGCTGTCCCCAGTCCACCTGACTGTGCTGCTGCTCCAGTTGCAACTGTTCTGCCTTATTATTATTCGACCATGCTGGTCATTTATGAACATTTGAACATCTTGGTCATGTTCTGTTATAATCTCTACCCGGCACAGCCAGAAGAGGACTGGCCACCCCACATAGCCTGGTTCCTCTCTAGGTTTCTTCCTAGGTTTTGGCCTTTCTAGGGAGTTTTTCCTAGCCACCGTGCTTTTACACCTGCATTGTTTGCTGTTTGGGGTTTTAGGCTGGGTTTCTGTACAGCACTTTGAGATATCATCTGATGTACGAAGGGCTATATAAATAAATTTGATTTGATTTGATTTGATCATTGGCCACTTTAATAAATGGAACACGAGTCACTTTAATAATGCCACTTTAAGAATGTTTACATATCTCGCATTACTCATCTCATGTATATACTGTATTATTCACTATCTATTGCATCTTAGCCGCTCTGTCACTGCTCATCCATATATTTTATACTTATATATTCTTATCAAATTCCTTTACTAGATTGTGTGTATTAGGTTTTGTTGTGGAATCTGTTAGATATTACCTGTTAGATACTGCTGCACTGTCGGATCTAGAAGCATAAGCATTTCGCTACACTGCTAGCCATGTGTATGTGACCAATAAAATTTGATTTGATGAGGCACTGAGATGGCCTGTTGGCAAAGATGTGAAACATTTGAGTGGGGCTTGACTTGTAGACAGTCTAGTTGTGTGTTGTTGTGTATGAGCACCTACAGCAGACAAGCACGGCCAACAATAGTGAGTAGGCTAGAATAATATACTACACTCTTTGAAAAAAAGTGCTATCTAGAACCTAAAATGGTTCTTCGACTCTCCCCATAGGAGAACCCTTTGAAGAACCCTTTTGGTTACCATGTAGGAACCTTTCCACAGAGGATTCTGAACCCAAAATGGTTCAACGTGAACCAAAAAGGGTTATTCTATGGGGACAGTCGAAGAACCCTTTTGGTGCTCCATGCCAAAGAACTGACTGCAAGGGTGTGAAACACTTGAGGAGTACTTGTCCTGAAGACAGTTTAGTGTATTGGTGGTTTTGTTTTCTCAAGAGCGTATTGTGCTTTTATAAATACCTTTTGGCAGTCCTTGTTTCAAAGTCAGATGGTGAAAGCTTTTATCCAATGTGTCTACAGGCTCTGTACTACTAAAGCTGTTGTCCAGGTCATCGTCATTGTCAGTAGGGTGAGTCTGTAGGACACACAGTGGTCCGTGATTAACCAACGTTTTACTACTTAATCCCCATCAATACACACTCATCCAAAGTACTATATCCACCAACCCCCCTCATGTCAATAGATCATGCAAACTAACCTTCACACACACACTACCCACTCTCAAAAGACACCAGTCAGTCATCCACACCATCCCCTCTTTACTAATACCTACTTTTCTTCAATTGGAACAATCTTCTAAGCCTCCATAATACAGAGAGGACTACAGTAGAAGTTACACACCAATAAGACACGGACCATGTTCAAATAAAATACATTTTTATTGGTCACATACACGTCTTCAGCAGATGTTATTGCGGGTCTAGCGAAATGCTTGCGTTTCTAGCTCCGACAGTGCAGTAATATCTAACAAGTAATATCTAACAATTTCACAACATATACCCACTACACACAAATCCAAGTAGAGGAATGGAATTAAGAATATATAAATATATGGATGAGCAATGTCAGAGCGGCATAGACTAAGATACAGTAGAATAGTATAGAATACAGTGTATACATATGAGATGAGTAATGCAAGATATGCAAACATTATTAAAGTGAATAGTGTTCCATTTATTAAAGTGGCCAGTGATTTCAAGTCTATGTATATAGGTAACAGCCTCTAATGTGTTAGTGATGGCTATTTAACAGTCTGATGGCTATTTAACAGTCTGATAGAAGCTGTTTTCCAGTCTCTCGGTCCCAGCTTTGATGCACCTGTACTTACCTCGCCTTCTGGATAATAGCGGGGTGAACAGGTATTGGCTCGGGTGGTTGTTGTCCTTGATGATATTTTGGGCCTCCTGTGACATCGGGTGCCGTAGGTGTCCTGAAGGGCAGGTAGTGTGCCCCTGGTGATGCATTGGGCAGACCGCAACACCCTCTGGAGAGCCCTGCAGTTGCGGGTGGTGCAGTTACCGTACTAGGCGGTGATACAGCCCGACATGATGCTCTCAATTGTCAATTTTGTAAATGTTTGTGAGGGTTTTCGGTGCCAAGACAAATTTCTTCAGCCTCCTGAGGTTGAAGAGGCGCTATTGCACCTTCTTCACCACACTGTCTGTGTGGGTGGACCATTTCAGTTTGTCAGTGATGTGTACGCCGAGGAACTTGAAGCTTTCCCCCATCTCAACTGCGGTCCCGTTGATGTGCATAGAGGGTGCTCCCTCTGCTGTTTCCTGAAGTCCATGAAAGTATCCTTTGTTTTGTTGATTTTGAGTCAGAAGTTATTTTCCTGGCACCACACTCCCAGAGCCCTCTCCTCCTCCCTGTAGGCTGTCTCTGTCACACCCTGATCTGTTTGACCTGTCTTTGTGCTTGTCTCCACCCCCCTCCAGCTGTCACGCATCTTCCTCATTATCCACAGTGTATTTATACCTGTGTTCTCGGTTTGTCGTTTGCCAGTTCGTCTTGTCTTTTCCGGTCTTACCAGCGTGTTTTCTCATCTCCCTGCTTTCTCAAGTTCTTTTTCCTAGTTTTCTCAGACCAGCTCCACAATGCTGTCTCCCTGCAAGGCGTCACCATTGGATGACACGAGGAGTTCCTGCAATGTCTTATGGAGGGACTCCATACCCTGGCAGAGCGCCATGACCAGGCGTTCGATACCTTACTGGAGCAATTCCGCAGATTCCCCACTGGGCAGCGGGTCACACCTGTCATCTCCCAGCCTACGCCAGTGTCCCGAGAACCCCGCTTACCTCCTCCAGAGCGCAACACAGGAGATTGCGAATCTCCCAGTGCTCCCTCATTTTCGAGCTGCAGCCTTCTTCGTTCCCCTCGGACCGCTTGAAGATAGCGTACATCATAAATCTGATGTCCAGGAGGGCACTTGCCTGGGCCACAGCGGTGTGGGAGCAACAGTCCGCTCTCTGCCTCAGTCTGGAGGAGTATGTGGCGGAATTTCGGAAGGTGTTTGATTCTCCGTTGTTTGGGAGAGGGGCTGCTCGTAAGCTGCTCCAGCTACGTCAAGACTCCCGTAATGTGGCAGACTACGTGGTGGATTTTCGCACATTGGCAGCTGAGAGTGCCTGGAACCAGGAAGCATTGTTCGACATGTTCCTTCACAGATTATTGGAGGTGATCAAAGAGGAGCTCGCAGCCCGGGAGCTGCCCATGACCCTTGACTCCCTCATAGCCATGACCATCTGGATCGATGTGTGGCTTCGAGAATGTAGGAGGGATAATCTGTGCCCTGTTGCCCACATTCGCCCTCGATTCCCGCCTTGCCTCCGAAGAATGCCGGAGAACCCGAGTTCTCTAGGGAATCACAGAGGGCTGCCAACTTGTCTCCTTCGGAGTCCATGCACCTGGGCGGGGCTAGATTGACTTTGGCTGAGCGCTTACGCCGACTCCACACAAAGAGCTATCTACAGTTGAAGCCGGAAGTTTACATCAACTTAGGTTGGAGTCATTAAAACTAGTTTTTCAACCACTCCACAAATTTCTTATTAACAAACTATAGCTTTGTCAAGGTTAGGACATCCACTTTGTGCATGATAAAAGTAATTTTTCCAACAATTGTTTGCAGACAGATAATTTCACTTATAATTCACTGTATCACAATTCCAGTGGGTCAGAAGTTGACTGTGCCTTTAAACAGCCTGGCAAATTCCAGAAAATTATGTCATGGCTTTAGAAGCTTCTGGTAGGGTAATTGACATTTGAGTCAATTGGAGGTGTACCTGTAGATGTATTTCAAGGCCTACCTTCAAACTCAGTGCCTCTTTGCTTGACATCATGGAAAATCAAAAGAAATCAGCCAGGTTCTCTGAAAAGAAATTGTAGACCTCAACAAGTCTGGTTCATTCTTGGGAGCAATTTCCAAACGCCTGAAGGTACCATGTTCATCTGTACAAACAATAGTATGCGAGTATGAACACCATGGGACCACGCAGCCGTCATACCGCTCAGGAAGGATACGCGTTCTCTCTCCTAGAGATGAACGTACTTTGGTGCGAAAAAGTGCAAATCAATCTCAGTACAACACCAAAGGACCTTGTGAAGATGCTAGAGGAAACAGGTACAAAAGTATCTATATCAACAGTAAAACGAGTCCTATATCGACATAACCTGAAAGGCCGCTCAGCAAGGAAGATACCACTGCTCCAAAACCGCCATAAAAAAGCCAGACTACGGTTTGCAACTGCACATGGGGACAAAGATGGTACTTTTTGGAGAAATGTCTTCTGGTCTGATGAAACAACAATATAACTGTTTAAACAATTTAAAGGCAATGCTTCCAAATACTAATTGAGTGTATGTAAACTTCTCACCCACTGAGAATGTGATGAAAGAAATAAAAGCTGAAATAAATAATTCTTTCTACTATTATTCTGAGATTTCACATTCTTAAAATAAACTGGTGATCCTAACTGACCTAAGACAGGGAATGCTTATTAGGATTAAATGACAGGTTCAGTGAAAAACTGAATTTAAATGTAAGGTGTATGTAAACTTCCGACTTCAACTGTATATTGTGGAGCTACTGGACATTTCGTAGCTACATGCCCATTAACAACCCAGGCTCAACAAGAAGGTGCGAGTCCTCTGGTGGGCCATATGGATAACTTTTCCTACAACTACTGTTGTAGTTATTGTTACATATAGAGACAGATATTACACTATTGAGCAAAGACATGTATACATTAGACCACAAACAGAAAGCGGACAGGAAACCAAAGATTTAACAGACATAAGTGTAATGGCCGAAGCCATACGTGCCTTAAAGTCCATAAGGGCAAAGAGGAGGAGGTGACCCTTAAATACATGATCTATTATGGAAAGAGGTGGATACCATTATAAACATTTACATTTACATTTAAGTCATTTAGCAGACGCTCTTATCCAGAGCGACTTACAAATTGGTGCGTTCACCTTAAGACATCCAGTGGAACAGCCACTTTACAATAGTGCATCTAAATCTTTTAAGGGGGGTGAGAAGGATGACTTTATCCTATCCTAGGTATTCCTGAAAGAGGTGGGGTTTCAGGTGTCTCCGGAAGGGGGTGATTGACTCCGCTGTCCTGGCGTCGTGAGGGAGTTTGTTCCACCATTGGGGGGCCAGAGCAGCGAACAGTTTTGACTGGGCTGCGCGGGAACTGTACTTCCTCAGTGGTAGGGAGGCGAGCAGGCCAGAGGTGGATGAACGCAGTGCCCTTGTTTGGGTGTAGGGCCTGATCAGAGCCTGGAGGTACTGAGGTGCCGTTCCCCTCACAGCTCCGTAGGCAAGCACCATGGTCTTGTAGCGGATGCGAGCTTCAACTGGAAGCCAGTGGAGAGAGCGGAGGAGCGGGGTGACGTGAGAGAACTTGGGAAGGTTGAACACCAGACGGGCTGCGGCGTTCTGGATGAGTTGTAGGGGTTTAATGGCACAGGCAGGGAGCCCAGCCAACAGCGAGTTGCAGTAATCCAGACGGGAGATGACAAGTGCCTGGATTAGGACCTGCGCCGCTTCCTGTGTGAGACAGGGTCGTACTCTACGGATGTTGTAGAGCATGAACCTACAAGAACGGGCCACCGCCTTGATGTTAGTTGAGAACGACAGGGTGTTGTCCAGGATCACGCCAAGGTTCTTAGCGCTCTGGGAGGAGGACACAATGGAGTTGTCAACCGTGATGGCGAGATCATGGAACGGGCAGTCCTTCCCCGGGAGGAAGAGCAGCTCCGTCTTGCCGAGGTTCAGCTTGAGGTGGTGATCCGTCATCCACACTGATATGTCTGCCAGACATGCAGAGATGCGATTCGCCACCTGGTCATCAGAAGGGGGAAAGATAAAGATTAGATAGAGAGGAACAAACATAAGTGCTTAGGGTAAAGGACATAAGTGCTTAGGTTAAAGGCCATATGTGCTTAGGGTAAGATAGACATATTAATTTTAGGACACGAGAGGGTCATGCCACCATTGTAATCTAATCAATACAGGCGTTATTGGGCATGAACAAGCAGGAAGTCTGGACTGAAAGATAATGGTGGCAGATGACCTGAGGGAAGTAACTTCATTAACATATGGAATGGACTCATATACTGTGTGTGTATAAATACAGAGCCAGTGCTCTGGGAAAGTGTGTGTTCCGCGGACCATCTAGGCTTCTGATATGTTTGTATTAAAAGCCTATATGGAATTCACAGGTTCTTGTAAGTGTTATATTTTGTAACGATCCTCCACGACAGTACTCATCGACTGGGGCCGATGAGAGTTTTTTTGGATGCTACCCTGGCGTCCAAGCTGGGCATCCCCACTCAGCCCCTCTCCATTCCCATGGACGTTAAAACGCTGGGCGGGTGCTCTATAGGCCGGGTCACTCACAATACCACTCCCATCAACCTACGAGTGTGAGGGAACCACAGTGAGGCAATCCAATTTATGCTGATTAAGTCTCCTCAGGTTCCCGTGGTATTGGGATTCTCTTGGCTCCAGAGACACAATCCCATCATAGACTAGACTGCTGATATCATTATGGGCTGGAGCCCGTTCTGCCATGCCCATTGTCTGAAGTAAGTGCAACCTGCCCTGGGAAGTCTTCCTGTGGGCTCGGAAGTTGCCCCGGACCACTCCTCCATTCCTGCAGCGTACCAGGACCTATAGGAGATTTTCAGCAAGGTGCAGGCCCCTTCACTTCCTCCGCACCTACCCTATTACTGCTGGATTGACCTTCTCCCAGGCACCACACTGCCCCGGGGATGACTGTACACTCTGTCGGGTCCGGAGTACAAGGCTATGGAGACTTACATTGAGGACTCCCTAGCTGCAGGGTGTATCCATCCTTCTGCCTCCCCAGCCGGCGCAGGGAGTCTCCTTTGTGGAGAAGGACAAAACCCTACGCCCGTGCATCGACTAACGTAGCCATAATGACATCATAGTGAAGAACTTCTACCCGCTACCACTCATAAGCTCAGCCTTCGTGCCGCCCCAGGGGGCCACCGTTTTATCCAAGTTGTACCTGCAGAACGCCTACCATCTGGTGCGGATACGGCAAGGGAACGAGTGGAAGACTGCCTTCAACACAGCCATCGGCCTCTACGAATACCTGGTCGTGCTATTTGGACATACCAACGCTCCTGCTGTGTTCCAGGCCGTGGTTAACTTCTTGCGGATCACCATCCCACCTGGCCAACATCCGGTGAAATTGCAGAGTGTGAAATTCAAATTACAAAAATCGTAATATTAAACATTCATGAAAATACAAGTGTTATACATCAGTTAAAAGCTTAACCTCTTGATTCTAGCCATCCCGGATCTGGGATCGTGAATACAGCCTCAAGCTCATTACCATAACGCAACGTTAACTATTCATGAAAATCGCAAATGAAATGAAATAAATATGCTAGCTCTCAAGCTTAGCCTTTTGTTAACAACACTGTCATCTCAGATTTTCAAAATATGCTTTTCAACCATAGCAAAACAAGCATTTGTGCAAGATTATTGATAGCTAGCGTAGCATTTAGCGTAGCATTCAGCGGGCAACATTTTCACAAAAACAAGAAAAGCATTCAAATAAAATCACTTACCTTTGAAGAACTTCAGATGTTTTCAATGAGGAGACTCTCAGTTAGATAGCAAATGTTCAGTTTTTCCTGAAAGATTCTTTGTGTAGGAGAAATCGCTCCGTTTTGTTCGTCACCAAAAACGAAAATTCAGTCATCAAAACGCCAAACTTTTTTCCAAATTAACTCCATAATATCGACTGAAACATGGTAAACGTTGTTTAGAATCAATCCTCAAGGTGTTTTTCACATATCTCTTCGATGATATATCGTTCGTGGAAGTCTGCTCTCTCCTCTGAATCACATGGAAGAATGCTTGCAGCTGAAGATTACACACCAATTTCGACAAAGGACACCGGGCGGACACCTGGTAAATGTAGTCTCTTATGGCCAATCTTCCAATGATATGCCTACAAACACGTCACAATGCTGCAGACACCTTGGGGAAACGGCAGAAAGTGTAGGCTCGTTCAGGGCGCATTCACAGCCATATAAGGAGACAATGGAAAACAGTGCCTCAAACATTTGGCTCACTTCCTGTTTGAAGTTTAATCTTGGTTTCGCCTGTAGCATCAGTTCTGTGGCACTCACAGATAATATCTTTGCAGTTTTGGAAACGTCAGAGTGTTTTCTTTCCAAAGCTGTCAATTATATGCATAATCGAGCATCTTTTCGTGACAAAATATCTTGTTTAAAACGGGAACGCTTTTTCATCCAAAAATGAAATACTGCCCCTAGTGTTCCAAGAGGTTAACTTCTTGTTATTCCAGATGCTTTGTCAGATTTCAAAAAGGCTTTATGGCAAAAGCACACCATGCGAGTATCTGAGGACAGCACCCCGCACACAACAGCATTACATTTCCAACCAAGCAGAGGCATCATGAAAGTCAGAAATAGCGTTGAAATAAATCACTTACCTTTGAAGATCTTCATCTGGTTGCAATCACAAGGGTCCCAGATACATAACAAATTGTCCTTTTGTTCGATAAAGTCCTTTTATATCCCAAAAAAGTCAGTTTCATTGGCGCACTTTACTCAGTAATCCACCGGTTTCCCTCTTTCAAAATGCATACAAATGAATCCCGTAAATTACCAATAAACTTCTTCCAAACATATCAAACAACATTACTAATCAATCCTCAGGTACCCTAATATGTAAATAAACAATAAGATTTAAGGCGGAGAATACCGGAGACCATTACTGGAGATAAATGACGAAGTGTGCGCCCTCACCGGAACGTGCAACAAACACACAGCCAAAATTTGATCAAACAAATCATACATGTATTGTGTAACATGAAGTCCTATGAGTGTCATCTGATGAAGATCATCAAAGGTTAGTGCTTAATTCTATCTCCATTTCTGATTTTTGTGATTTGACTCTTTGGCTGGAAAAATGGCTGTGTTTTCTGTGATATGGCTCTGACCTAACATAATTGTTTGTGGTGCTTTCTCTGTAAAGCCTATTTGAAATTGGACACTGGTGGGATTAACAACAAGATTACCTTTAAAATGGTATAAGGTATTTGTATGTTTGAGGAATTTTAATAATGAGATTTCTGTTGTTTTGAATTTGGCGCCCTGCACTTTCACTGGCTGTTGTCATATCGATCCCGTTAAAGGGATCTCAGCCCTAAGAAGTTTTTTAAAACCACACATTTTGAACAAAAATAATTTTCCCTTGAGATGATTTTACGTTTTATCAAATCTGTAGCTTTCAATTACAGGACTAAGCTACTATAAATTATTTTCCAGTTATTTTTTAAATTGTCATTCTGTTTAGTAGTGGCCTTTTAACCCGTGTTTGGGTTTGTGGGACCCATTTTCAATGTTTACTAAAAGAAAAATGATACCTGAGACTCATTGGCCTTTGCTCATTTTCTGTTAAGAACATGTAAAATAACACATTTTCATTACATATGTGGTGTTCAGGTCCACTGGAAAAGTGTGTGTGTGTTTAGGTGAAAACAAGTAAAAATTTGCAAAAAGGTTTGCTCTGTGCCTTCACTCTGTCTTCCTCTTGCCTTGGCGTGCTGTTTCAACATAGCACCAAGAACCTGTCTGTCTCCCACATTTCTATCACTCTTTGCCCTTTGTAGTATGTGAAACTACACAATGTCTTGCGGGAACTTGCACAATGTTATTACAATATGTTATTTCGATACATTGTAAAAAATGCAGTATTTTCCCACACTACCACAGCCAGGTGCAAATTGTGGGAGGGGCACAACAAATAAATAGCTTTGCATGTGTGGCTCCTTACCACAATCAATCAGTATGGCAAAAATAATGTCTGCTTAGAGGGCCTTACAAATTATTTTTGCAGAGTGAGAAGCTAGTGTGGAAGGAGCGTCTTCCACTTTGGAAAATGAAGAATTTTCAGAATATGAGGATCTTGTCTCTGACAATTCTGAGTCTGACAGTGAGTTGGAAGAAGAGGATGAGATTGACCCTCAGCCAGCCCTAGGACCAGTCCGTCAGCAACCAGCCCCAGGACCATCCCTTCAGCAACCAGCTCATCAGCAGCCTGCAGGAGGTGAAATATGGATGTAAATAAAATGGTGGAATTGAATGGTCTTCTTTCCCAAGGAATGAGCCACCCCGCATGGCTGCCTATGTGATAATGATGCAACCAGGGCCGACTTGGATGGCAGTTACTCCTGTGCAGGACATACATTTTGAACTGTTCATCCCAGACACCATCCACAAAATCATCCTGGACTGCACTAATTTGGAGGGAAGGTATGTTTTTGGAGAGAGATGGAAGGAGATGGACTAAACTCATTTACATTCATACTTTGGGGTTCTTATCCTTGCTGGTGTTTTCAGATTTTCAGATGCAATGGGGAATCCACAGAATCCCTGTGGGATGCAGAAACAGAAAGATAACTTTTCCTTGCAACAATATCTCTGGAAAACTTTCACATTATTTCCAGGATTATCCGCTTCGATAATCGAGACACCAGACCAGCTCGGCGGCAGAGGGACAAGCTACCTGCAATCAGGTCCGTGTGGGATAAGTGGGTGGACCGCCTTCCCCTGCTTCAGGAGACACCTGAAACCCCACCTCTTTAAGGAATACCTAGGATAGGATAAAGTAATCCTTCTCCCCCTCCCCCCCCCTTAAAAGACCTAGATGCACTATTGTAAAGTGGCTGTTCCACTGGATGTCATAAGGTGAAAGCACCAATTTGTAAGTCGCTCTGGATAAGAGCGTCTGCTAAATGACTTAAATGTAAATGTTTTACAACCCTGGGCCCAACGTTACTGTTTATGAGCAGATTATACCATCGTCTAAACCCGCAAAATCTAGAATCAAGATCTGGGCTGCCTGTGATGCTGCTGCTTCATATGTGGTGAACTTGCAAGTGTATACAGGGAAGCCAGATGGAGGAGCCCCTGAGAAGAACCAAGGGATGCGGGTTGTCCTGGACGTGACACAGGGACTCCGTGGCCACAACATCACGTGATAACTTATTTTACTTCGCACAAGCTGAGACAGGAGCTCCTCAAAAGGAAGCTGACGAAGTCAGGAACAGTACAAAAAAACAAGCCTGAACTCCCACCTATTAATTCCTCTAAGTTTGTGTTCACGGCCAACTCGTCACTAGTGTCCTACGTGCCAAAGAAAGGCAAAAATGTGGTACTCATGAGTACGCTGCATAGGGATGAGAGAATCTGTGACCAGGAACATCAAAAACCAGAAATCATAATGAATTACAAAGCCACAAAAGAAGGGGTGGACAATTTAGACTAGCTGGTGACTGGCTACAGCTGCAAAAGAAGAACCCTACGCTGATATTCTTCAACATCTTGGACATCTCAGTGTACAACGCGTTTGTTATCTGGATGGCGTTCAACCCAAACTGGAACAGAGGGAAGCTCCAGAGGAGATGGCTCTTTCTTGAGGAGCTGGGCAAGGCATTGGTAAGACCTCAAATCCAGAGGAGGCAACATATCCCAAGGACCTCAGCTTCGGAAGCCACGGTGAGGAGGATGTTGGTGCCCCATCCGCCTGACCCACAGAACCAAGAACTTAGTGATGTTGCATGTGTGTGTGTTTGTCTGAATCTCCTACTTTGGCCTGCTGTAACTATATATGTGTGTGAGTGAGATGTTAGTAAAATTCCCGAACTAAGGCTTTTCATCATTCTAGCCGGTAACGTAACGAAGAAGGGCTGCAATGTGTGTGGACCCAAGAAGGACAGGAAAACACAGTACACATGCATCAAGTGCAAGAAATACATTTGCAACACACACACACAGTAAAACTCTGTCCCTCATGTGGTGTGTAGACTGGCCTTCTTTTGTGTTCGGTGGGACTCATTTATCATTTCCATAAAATACTGTATCTAAAATTTGTCCTTCCAATTTGTTCAGTTCTAGATAAACATGTTCAAGATAAACATGAATTTCTTTCTACCCATGTCTTGATAATTGCGCTTTTATTGATTTAAATGTGATCTGGTAAATGGCCAATATTAACCATGTATGCTGTCCATACTGCTTGTAATTGATTTAAGTCAACATCTAAGTATTTTTACGTAAATTGTTATGGCTGTATCATTTTAAAAACCCAATAATGTGGGTCCATCAGACCTGCGAACATTTGGTGAATAACCAAAACATGAACACCACACAAGGGTTAAACAGCACACCACATTGAATAGGCGACATATCTTAGGCTACAGATTTATCTATTTGAATACAGACCTGCTCAAAACATTACTAATGATTGAAAATGACAAATTAACCAATGGATCATGAGTTTGCACCACTACTTTGAAAGTGCGGGTGCAGCTGCTCTGTTTGTTCCATTGCTCAGGTGCCTATGAATAGAGGCGTTACGTTTTTGTAAGCTAAGCACTCGGACAGTAGGGCAAGTTCAAGTGCGTCGTACATGATCCCCATGTCCATAACTGTTTTGGTGACAGTCGTTTTAGCAACCACTCGTCGAGTTTTCTGTCGGTGGCTTGTTACGTCAGATTTGGCCCACTCGAAAGTAGGGCAGGCCAGCCCCCTACGACGATCCGCCCATAACGCCAGCTCTGTATTGTTGCATATTACATTCAAAGGCCAATTTTGAAACATGTACAGCATTGTTGCATTTTATTCTATTGAATTAACTGGCTGTTAAAATAACTAAATTGATGTTCATTATGATGTGTTTTGGTGATTAAATCAATGTTCCCCCGGTATTTTGGATGATCAATGGTGGTGAAAGATGTCTTCAAGTAAAATGAATGCACAATAAAACGTTTGGAATATGACACTTGCTGCGTTACATGTGTTTTGTACGAAGAGAATTGAAAATTCCAGGTGATAAAAAAAAAAAACTGTAATGTGTATAGTTTAACTGCTGAACAATGTATATGTATCAATCTGACATCAATTTATGTAAGAAGGTAAAACCAAATCCTATAAGGATGTGAATGTAAATACCACATCACCATTCCCATCAGCCAGTGTGCTTCAAAAGGACAAAGTGTAGTCACTGTACAGTATGGGCTACCATTTGTAATTATTGTGTAGTGTACAATGCACTCCTGAAGTACCTGGGTTGTGTATAACAATATTACATTTTTTTACACTGTAAGCTGATGAATTTCAAGCAGAGATACAGGCGATACTGTATCAGTTGACAAGTTATGTAGAAAAGGTGATCTTGTACAATGGTGCATGTGGCAGAAATGACATACAACACCGTGCTATGTTTTTACAGCAGCCAACTGCTTTACAATACCCCTATTTCTGATGATTTGCCCTACGTACAGTACCAGTCAAAAGTGTGGACACACCTACTCATTCCAGGATTTTTCTTTATTTTGACTATTTTCTACATTGTGGAATAATAGTGAAGACATCAAAACTATGAAATAACAGATATGGAATCATGTAGTAACCAAAAAGGGTTAAACAAATCAAAATATACTTGAGAATCTTCGAAGTAGCCACCCTTTGCCTTGATGACAGCTTTGTACATGCTTGGCATTCTCTCAACCAGCTTCACCTGGAATGCTTTTCCAACTCTTGAAGGAGTTCCCACATATGCTGAGCACTTGTTGGCTGCTTTTCCTTCACTCTGTGGTCCAACTCATCCCAAACCATCTCAATTGGGTTGAGGTCAGGTGACTTTGGAGGCCAGGTCATCTGATGCAGCACTCCATGACTCTCCTTCTAGGTCAAATAGCCCTTACAAAGGCTGGAGGTGTGTTCTGGGTCATGGTCCTGCATGTACTATATCAGTATAATGAAACTGCAAGATTGACATATTTCTCAACATGCTCACAACCTGCCATTGGATACAAATTATTTAAAAAATGGTACACGTCAAGTGTTATCAGTTTAAAGATTTGTACTTAGAGTTGTGAAAATATACCACTAACATTGAAAAAAACTGTAAACACACACACATTTACACCAACTCATGGGACATTGTTGGAGACAAATTGTGTTTTTTTTAAAGTAGGGAGACCAAAGCACATGGTCTGGAAGCATGTGATGTGAGAAGTTCACAGAGGCCATTATTGTCTTCCTATCATGCAGCGATGCAGCAGTAATTAAATATGCCACTTATGCTTCACTGATTAATTTCCCTTCACAATTTGGTGGCTCAGCTGAATGCAGCTTTATGGGCAGAAGGGCTATATTGTATCCATTATTGCCTCATTACTGGTTGTAAAGGGCTTGGCGTGGGGGAGGGGCAGAGTGAGGGTAAAGCACCCCATGAAGACATTATGGTTGTCTCTCCAAACATAACTACACTGTCCATTGTCAGTTCTGTCTCCATTTTTCTGATGTGATGTGTTTAACTTTATTGAAGTAGGGAGCAGCTTGCTAATCTGTCAGAGAATCTAAACAACCAACAATTTAATGACGTAGTTTACAAAGAGTTTCTACGGGATTTTCTCGCTAATTCTTTTGTTGACCGTAAATTGTTAGACTTCTACAATGTCCCCCATGCAGTCACTGTAATTATAGCTCTCTCAGGACAGTGTCCTGCAGAAGAGCCACTTTGCTCTGCCCTCACTCCACAGAGCGATGCCTCCCTTGTGTCACTGACATGGAGAGATGCAGGTTCACTTGCCCTGCGTAGGGGCTTATCTAGGGCTAAGCTAGGGGGACGGACAAATAGCAAAGCCAGCCTCAACCCAGCCAGCCGGGCTAAGGGCACAGAAAGCCATCTGTCCCTTCTCTGTGCAATAACTGACAACAAAGGGGGTCAAACATTTAACGAGGACTGTAAAACTAGGGGACTATTCATTCTGGAGTGACAAAGGAGAGAGGAAGAGGGACAAATATTTATACTAAAACAGCAGGTTAGTGTTTTATACTAATAGTTTTTTTTTTTTTTTTTTACATTACAGGCTCCTCAACCAATGTAGCTAATAGAGGATTAGGCTTTGCAGCTATTCATGTTTCCCTTGGTAATAATATTGCAAATAAGAAAACTACAGAAGTCTTATTCAACCGTAGACCTTAATCCCCTGTTCTTTTAACAACTTACAAATAAATTGCCCAATAGCCGGTTGCCCTGAGTTGACACAGACTTAGCTACCCATGTCATTTAATTTCTAAACCCTTATTGTTAGATGCAATGCAATTCCGTTGAATCTACAGTACTGGATTTAATTGATGAAACAAGCAAGGCAAGCAAGGCTTTTGGTCAAATATTGTGGGTTTGAGTATACATATATTTGCCAATGTTCTATGCCCTTGTATACGAGGAGGAACTTTTATCCACACATTAAGATGGGCCTAATCTCATTTCATGATGTGAGAGGAAGGTTTTAAAATGCTCCGATTGTAATACAATGCTATGTAGGCCCTATCACACACAATTATGGGGGGGAGAGTTTTAAAGTGCACAACATAGCCTCCAAGCAAAGTCACTTGTCTCACGATAAGCTTTCAATTTCAATATTAATGTCGTTCCATTTCATCGACAAGATCAAATTCAAAATCCTCATATTGTCCTGAAAATCAGTTAGTCACGAGTACATGTGTTCCCTAAAGTGTAATTCCAGTTTGGTTACAACGATTCGATTTTTATCAACACATTTTTGTCACTGTACTTGTTCAATTGTTAAATCATGCTCATGGCTGCTCCTGTGGAGCGTTTTGTTCTGTCGTCTTGAGTGGGTGCTGACATGCTAGAGGTGACTGAAATGGGTCAAAAGGGTCTTAAGCATTAACCAAACAAATCCGGGCCTATAGGATTAGGCTGGGATGTTGCTGTTTGTTGGATGCATTTAGTGTAATTATAATGACACAGAGAAGGGAATCACTCTTGTTAGGCTATATATACCCTGCTGCTCAACAACTCTTTGAATTCCTAATATTATTGTCTGCAGAAATATTATATTATTTTCTATATGGAGTGAAGATGTTTGCATTGCTTGCTGGGAATTGACCCAGGCTTGACTTAGCAATGAATGTTGAAGCAATTATAATGAAAGAATCATATACTGTTTGAATGTAAATGACATGTTATTGTCAAACTCAAACATCATTTTACCCATCACCATTGTGTGTAATCCTTTTTGCTTCCATGTCTTTCTTAGGTGTGGCATGCCGGCAAAGCGTTGTATTCATCTATTGGTGTAGGTAAGTATCTTTGGGGCAAAGGGTGGGGTGGAATTGGACCAGAAATCGGCCCTGGCATTTCTAACAAACCAGACCATTTATATTCCTCGAGACCCCACACCGGCCCATTTATTTTCTTGAGGCCCACATTATTAGCCAGATAATGATAATTTTGTGCGAAAAACCCAAGTTAGACAGGTCCACTGGGCTAAAAATTGACCAGCCAGTCCGCTCCTGCTCAAAGGTCATGCATGACACACTTGATAAGATACAAAAAGACAAATACAGTTATGTTTAAAGCATTGGTGTTGTAATGGATTGTAATTAATGGGTGGGGGGTTGATACATTTTTCATTAGGGTAAATCAAATCTACCTTTTTAAACCTCAAGTACACTACAAGTTAAAATTCTCAGCAACAAAATCGTGATAAAAAATGATCCTACATCTGATTAGATTAGGGCAAGTTTTGATAGAATTTTGGATTGTGGAAAGAAAGATTCTGTCCCTTCACACTCACCGACAGAGTAAAGTAGTATGTTCATATTTGAGTGTCCCACTCCTGTCTGTCTTACATTCAGAGACATTCCTCTGTGGTTCTGGGTATAGGATGAAGGGTACATGGGAACAGTGGGACATTGTGTTCCCACAGTGTGATATTACTAGGGTATTATTAGAGACGGTCACACAGACATCACTTGATCTCCAGCCCTGTAGGACACAAACAGCTCCTTTTGTATTTCTATCTAATCAAAGAACAGTCTCACAAGTTCTGTTTAGTTGGAACTAATGAGGGAGTCCAACCAGTGGCAAAGCAAATTTGACCCAGTCACAGATATCAACCACTAAAACAGGATCATAATGATAAGCCTTGCATCATAGGGATAATGATAAAGAAATATGTAACTATGTATGCTTACCGGTACGTGGGCACAATTAACTCTGGAGGCTTGGATTTCACTTTTAAGTGATGTGGCAAAAATCTGAGGTCAAAATCAAAGACAATTGCATTCACTGTAGGGACAACTCTCTAATAGTAAAATGACAAATTCATTGTCTCATTCATTCTGGGAAAGCCTCCACATATAGTTGTATTGATTGCATGTTACACTGGATGCATTTCAAGGGTCGTGAAGGGCTTTCTAATATAATTTTATGACTGACTGAACAAAAATCAATTGACCATGCCAGTTTCATGTGAATTGGGTCCCTCTTTATGTCTACAGAGTGTTGTATGAAGCTGAGTGTCTAGACCGTTGATAAGTGTGAATATGTCTGACAAGGAAGGTGGGGCCTCAGAGGGGGGGCTGAATGTTACCCTCACGTTGCGGCTTCTGATGCATGGGAAGGTAAACACGTCGCATCATTGCAACATATCTCTATTCTTTTACATGATTCCGATCGTCGGATCACGTTAAAAATGTTTGAATGTCATCATTTTATTGATTTATATATTTGTTTGGTGTCTCATTGTTAACAGGAAGTGGGCAGCATAATTGGAAAGAAAGGGGAAACCGTCAAAAAGATGAGAGAGGAGGTAAGTCGTGTCCTTACAATTGTATATAAAAAAAACATATATTTTCTGACAAAACAAATGCAATAAAATGCTAATTTCAATAGAATTGGAATATGCTTTCGGGAAAAAGGGTATTTTTTACATGACTCACCTAAAATGACAACTGTGTTTCTAGAGTGGCGCTCGCATCAACATTTCAGAGGGATCTTCTCCAGAGAGGATTGTTACCATCACAGGACCAACAGAGGGCATCTTCAAAGCTTTCTCTATGATCGCTGAGAAGTTTGAGGAGGTAACAAAAGACTCTGCTACCATGTAATCTGGTGTGTCCTTACGTTTATATCTTACAAGTAAAAATGTACTTCATTTCCTCACTTTGGGCCACATTTCACACAAAACTTCCTTTGACTTCAATGGATGATACAATACAAAAGATTTTGTCAGGAACGTGTTAGAATTTCTGAGATTTCACCCCCTATATTTTGATAACCTGAAAACGGTCTTAACCTCTATTTCAGGACATTACAGCTGCAATGACAAACAGCACGGTAACAAGCCATCCTCCAGTGACACTCCGCCTTGTGTTCCCAGGGAGTCAGTGTGGCTCCTTGATAGGCAAAGGAGGCTCCAAGATCAAGGAGATCAGAGAGGTAGAAAAAGCTAGGCCCGAAGCATCTCTCAATTACTTTCTGTCTCTCTTGACAACAATTTTGTCCTAGCGGGAGCTCATTTGATTTAGCCTGGTCCCAGATCTGTTTGTGCTGCATAGCCAACTAATGACTGTAGGAGTTGTTTATACAGCATATATCTGGGATCGGGCTACATTTGATGATCCCATCCTAACCTTTCAATCACCCAATGAAACAGCCTCAAGTAAATTCATTACAATGAAGCACCAGCACCACGCGACACTATTCAGGGAGACTGATAAGCCTGGAGTACCAAACAATGTGGTCACGCAAACATTCGTATTCATCCATGGAATTGGGTGCTAAATCCTCATAGTAAACATAGTACATTAACTATGAAGGAGGATTGCATTCTCCAAGTAATTGGGTGTCAAATATTTATGTTGACATAATCTCGGAACACAGAAACCAAATCTTGTGTGTGCGCTGGCTAGCAGTGTCACAAGAGACTAATTTGTACAACATATACATTGTGCATGTCAACAAAAATAAATACAAATTCAGACATTGTACAGTTACATATGAATAATACATGATCAATAGGAATCCTTTGACAAATGATGGCCTCTCTTTGTAATTGACTCCCATTGTATGTGATGTTCAGACCACAGGTGCTCAGGTGCAGGTTGCAGGGGACATGCTGCCAGAATCCACTGAGAGAGCTGTCACTATGTCAGGCACTCCTCAGGCCATCACACAGTGTGTCAGACACATCTGCTCTGTCATTCTGGAAGTAAGCAAGCCAATACAATTAACATACAGTATTTTTATAGCATCCGATTGTTCAAATTTATATCCAGACCTGAAACGAATCAAGGCTTGATAATTATGATATCTAACTACACCATAATAATTGAGACTACAGCCATATCAGGGCCTAAGAAACAATGGGATCTAACTAGTTGCAGTTGGTAGTGATGTGTTTGTCTGATCAGTCATTGCTGTTTGTTGGTTGGTTGTGTCTTCAGTCACCGCCCAAAGGAGCAACTATCCCATATCGCCCCAAGACCATGCCAGGAGCCGGCCATCCAGTATTTCAACAACAACATCAACAACAACAACATGCTTCACAAGTGAGTTTTTTGTTGTTGTTGTCTGTACAAAAGTTACACTTGAATACAATACAGTAAGATAAAAAAAATATATATATATATACATCAGCCCCTTGGCGCTGATGATTGGCAAGTGATGGCAGGTGATCAAATAGCCTTCTAAGGCTGATGATGTTATGTTCAGGAAATGTACGATAACCTTGTTCTAAAACAACTTGCATGTCCATTAGAATTGTTTACGTGTCTGTGTATTTCAATTCATTCCTTGAAAATGATAGACAAGAACCTGTTACATGACGATGGAAGGCTGGAAGGACAGCTACTAGCCACATAATGTTGTTGTTGTATATTCATTACCATACCTGCTTGTAATTAAAGACGTCATTAAAATGAGCTCTGGGAAAAATGCAAACTAGGCACTCATTCTGCTCATTCTAGGAATTTCATGGAAATTAATTGCATTTCCTGTTATTCCAATTAAAAGGTAGATTCTGCATCTTCCTGGCCTTCTTTGATTCCGAGTAATCAAGTTAAGAAATGTAATTGGAGTTTAGGCTACAAAAACATTCGGAGATGTCACAATGCTCATTTAGCCCAAAAAACATCCAGTGCATCTTTTCACCACTAGAGGGAAGCATCCGCATATATTGACGTCTCTCAGCTATTTGTAGTATGTGTGTGGCCAGATGAGAAATTGCTGCTACAGCCAGTTGACTTTAAACATCTATAGTCTCCGGTCAGAGCTGTCATATAATTACACAGCAGTTAGTAAGCACATCGCCACGTTACAAATGACGGCAGTGTACAGATGGGCATCAACGCTAGACAAAATACGGCACTTAAACCTCTCGCTTTGCCATGTGGCATTATCCGTTATGGCTCCCATTTTACATACAGACACATCCATTATGACCTTTCACAAATGTGTGTATCCGATTGGACATCCTAGGCAAAGCGAAACCGAAAAAAGGAAATGGATAACCTTTCGATTAAATTAGGTGGATCGAAACATAGACGTAGTAGTAGCTACCGATTGTGGGAATGTGACCAAAGCAACATGGGATCTACATCAAATCCTCATGTCATAATCATAAAGGGACAAGAGGAGAAATGATCAAACAGTTATAATACCCCACTCCTGTATCCCATTTTTGCAGGCCTTCACAATTCAAGGACAGTATGCGTTTCCACATCAAGATGTAAGTGCATTTGTCTGATCCAATAACACCCACCCCAATGACCCACTCCTGCCCACAACCACCACCAACTTCCAAGCCACCACTATGCCCTCAGTGCACTCATTAGCAAGGAGGAAACACTAACACTATCCTGTACTGTGGTGTTTATTAACACTAGCATAGCAACTTGCTTTGTTTCAGAAGAGTGTGAGAAAAGAAAGGGACCATGACAACAAAAAAAAGCTAACGGTAACTTGGCACCTCTTGCTCATAGAAATACCACATCTAATATTGAAGAATCGCATCACTTCCATGACAAGCCAGCATAATTCTGATTCTGATGTCAAACGTCGAATTCTTCACCAAACTATCACACATTCTGAACTCTGTGTTTGAATTTAAGATTGGCTCTGTATTGTAGCTATAGCTGTCAGCTCCGCTGAAATAATCCAGTTTGATTGGTTAGTTCTAACTTCCTTCCTACCCTGCAGTTGACCAAGCTTCACCAGTTGGCTATGCAGCATATCCCCCTCCCTTCCCTTGGGCAAAGCAACCCTACCTTCCCTGGTACGTACCCAAGGCTCCCTGGGAAAGTCCATCTTATCCCTCTCTCTCTCTCTCTCTCTCTCTCTCTCTCTCTCTCTGTGCTCCTCTTTCTTCTTCTGTGCTCCTCTTTCTTCTTCTGTGCTCATCACACCAATCAAAAACCCTCTTCTGCTTCTGGAAAGACCACGTCTTCTTTTACATGTTTAGGTTTTACTGTATGTCTGTAAAGATAGAGCAATTTTTACGAGGTGGTAGCCTACATCTTACAGAACCCTCATCTCACAGACCCCTCTCCTTAACCTTGGCAACGATTCTCCTCTGTCTCTAACGTCCTCCCTACCATCCCTGACCTATACCACCCCATGTATTCTATCCCACAACAAAGAAGCAGCCAACCGAGAAAAAACCCCCCACAATATTCAAACAGTGAGAATTATTGAATTATTCCAATTGTTTGATAAATAAAAAAAAGACAGGGTATTGCTGAACATGTATGCATTCCAAAGGATACATTCACAGATTGAAATGCTAAGGTATATTATTAATCTATCATTACGTATAATTGCATGCATTTTATAATCACAGCTGTTAAGTCGCTTTGTGCTTTCATGTTAGATGTACATGCAATGTGATTTGAAGTCTTTAATTAAAGGTGACCAAACAATTGATGAATGTCCTGTCTCAGGGATCATACACATACAGTGACGTGCAATGCCACGACTTTCAGTTCATACGGAAACAGTACTATGTCCTACTCTGCAGGAATGGATGCCTCTGTCGCCACAAGTTCTCAGGAGCTGGCGATACCCAACGACGTAAGTCTTGCTCAGTCTTATTCAGCGTCATACAAGGTACAGACTATAGATCGCAGACATTTAGGCACCGGTTCCGCTGCTCTCAAACAGAGAAGGACAGCTGAAATGGATTGTTGTTGTGATACGTAAGCCAACTGAATGCTGTCTCTTTACATGATGTTCTACTCTTATCTTTAGGACAGATCTCCAATTGTCACATGTCCAAGCTGGCGAGAATATTTTTCAGATGTCCCAAATTGTGGAGATAACATTATGGAGGGTGCAGATGTTTTAATTGGACTGATAATCCACGAGAGAAATGTGTGACACATCTTTTGACTTCAATTTGTCACTTTCCTATCTTTTCCTCCTCAGTTTATTGGCAGCATAATTGGCAGACAAGGCAGCAAGATCAATGAGATTCGCCAGGTGTCGGGAGCTCACATCAAGATAGCCAGTGCCACGGACGGATCGCCCATGCGCCAAGTCACAATCATAGGCTCTCCTACCAGCATCAGTGTGGCACACTACCTCATCAATGTCAGGTAAGACTGCCTCACTACCTCTAACAGGTCAGTTGTGAGTTGTGACCCATGAGGCACTACAGTACATGACAGGTAACTGACAAGACCCAACTGAAAATAGAGAACAAAACAGGCAAGATAGTCAAACACCGTAAAACAGTCTAACAACAGACACGACAGTCAAACAACAGACAATATAGTCAATGTAACAGTGTTGACAGGAAGGAAGGATGGAATTGTTTTGTTTTAGGGAAAAGCATTACATATTATCTAAGTGCCTTGGGGTCTACATACAATCCAGTGATCCAATCTCACAAAAGCATGAACACTTTTTTGTCTTACTGCTTTTAACACATAACATTCCTCATTTGATTCTTTTTTTTCCCTTTCTCTCACTCTCCTCCCATGCTTTACCCATTCTCTTCCCGCCTTTCTTTGGATATGCCTCCCCTTAACTCCTTTGCTGAACCCTACCTTCCCATCTTCTCCCAACCCCATCCTTTCCAAAAATGGCTACCTTCCCTGTATCTGTTTACAGCTTAGAGATGGCTAAATACACCATGCAGGCTGCTTCCTCTGCGTCATCTGTTGACCTCAACAATATGAGCTTCTCTCAGTCTGCTCCCACTGTCTCCACACCCACCTCTATGGCTGTCATGGCCACCACCACCCAAGTCCCTGGCAGCATTAACATGCACTCCCCCTCCACCTTACAGTCCATCCCCACCCAGCACTATGCCGTCCCCGTTTCCAGTCTGCTTGGCATGAAAACGCTCCCTATGCTGGCTATGCACCCAGCAGCTGCCTCAGGGCTCCTGCAAGGTCTATCCCCTTACACCACTAAGATTCCTACTGCTGGCATGAAAAAACCTGAGCGCCAGAAGTTTGCCCCATATTGACATATGGGATAAGAATTGAATTCCCCTTCCAAAAACACGTTTGGGGTCAGTACTGTATAACACTTGTTCCCTGTTGCAAAGCTTGATTAAGATATATTGACTGTATGCAGAGGCCTCATGCCCGTAGGGGGGACAGGGGCGTGTTCCCCCTCAGATTTGTCTTGTTGAAAAATATGTTGTTGTTGTTTCTCTGTGATACTACTAGCCACCTAGCAATTTTATGAAGTTGGCTTTAGGTAGCACAGATAGGTTCCCAATCTCCTACCCTCATTACTAGCTACCAAGAAGCCATTTCAGGATGTAAATAAAGTTAGAGTAGCTCGTTGGCCATGTTTCCTGCTGGCAAGATTGCTACACTTTAGAAAAGCAAGCAGTTGCTAAATGTACTGAATAAAACTCACATGAATTTAAATATTTTACCCAGACTTTAGCAGAGCAGCAGAAAAGCATATAAGAGGTATGCTGAGATATTCAGAAAAAAATAAACATATTTTTGGCATATAATTAAGCATAATGATTATTCTCTAGATTGCAGGATAAAACTTTCAGCTGTTTGACACACACACACACACACGCACGCACACACACACACACACACACACACACACACACACACACAGTAGTGTAACAGTATTGTTTGCAACTGTAACTAAAGCGAAATACCTACTTGTGTGTCAGAACATACACAACAATACACAGGCATTTCTCAAACTTACAGTATGTGATGCACAGAAACAGCGGATCCTTCCAGCAGAACAGTTTTCTCAGATATGATGTACTGTATTTTGTTTTGAATCGCTGTAAACAGTTGGCCAATGATGTGGTTAGGAAAAAGCCAGTTCCAAACCAGAATTGACGTTGTACCAGCTGCATTCTATCGGTAGGGTAACTGTTAGACAACACTTTACTTGACACCCAAGTGTCAAGTATTATGACATGGCCATACCCATGTCATAACAGCTGACATAATGTGTCATAACCTGTTATAATATGGTCATAACACTGTCATGACCCATATATTTACACCTCTTGTGACATATATCGCGTTATTTTATGGCTGGTTATGACACCTACATCAGCGTGTCAAAACCCACATTTATTCAAATGAGTTTTTTCACTGCCAAGACGTTTCTTTCTTAAATCCTTTGTTGTTGTGGTAATATATTTTTATTACAGTCATGCTTCTTTTTTATCGTCATTTTTCAAAAATGATCTCGTAGAAAATGAAGTTTATTGCACTGCCGTGAAGCATGATGACCTCCCTGTGACACTTTACGTGGACTAAGAAAATACAATTTATGAAACTGTCACGAAGCATCACGACCATCATAATCATACAAGCCAGATCGGCCTATCACGTACATGCCCTGATATCAGTCATCAATCAAAAAGAGGGTGTCTTGTCCTGCTCCTGCAATCTGATCGTGCATTCATCCCAGTCATCAGCAACGGAGCATTGGGGTAGGTGCACGTCCGACATCAATGTGTGCGCAATTCAAATTCTAATAAACATGGTCCATTTTTTATATTTTTTTTATATCACATACATAAACATACTGTTGACACGTAGGCTAGGATGTAATGGAATGTTTTGCCTTGTGTGGTAGCTTTTGAGTGTTTTGACACTCTTATGTAGGTGTCATAACCAGCCATATAATAACGCAATATATGTCACGACAGGTCTAAATCTATTATAACAGGTTATGACAAGTTATGTCAGCTGTTATGACATGTTTATGACATGTTTATGACCGCGAACGTGAACATTTATGACGCTGGTTGTCAAGTAAAGTTATTACAGTGAAGTTTACTGTAACAACGGTTGTTCCGCTTGGTCATGTTTTTTCCTCCTCCTCCAATAGGCTCTCGTCAGTGGTTACAGACTTGGGTGCTCTGTAGTATTGTTGCACATGCAGTGCTGATGGGATTACTCTAAAGCCACGTTGGATTCTTGTGGCTTTGAATCTACACAAAAACCCTTGTAGAGTGGGACTGGCCTAACTAATTCCTATTGTTCTGTTTTTGCCACTTGGTTTTCTCACAACTGAAGTCAAAATGAACAAACCTCTACAGTCCAATTCATATTCCACTCTGCTCTCAATATCTGTGGTTGATGCAGCACACTATTGTAACCACTTTATGTTTATGCTCGTGTTTTTAATTAGGTTCTACTCTTAGCTTTGTTGATGAGCTCTTATGATTTGTTATATTTGTCCCAGACATGAAATTACTTTTAAATAAATCAAGCTTTTTACGAATACAAATGAGTTATTTCTCCTTTTTCATTGCACAGCAAAATCAAACAATTTACACACTTGAGATTAGACTACCCCTCAATATTAGTCATTGTTGTTTTCATATACAGTATCTTTCTCCTTCACATGAAGAGTGAGCCATAATTCAGATATGGCAGGGCTGTGCACAGACCTTTCAGGGGACAGGTGCTCAAAATGAAAAAGCCCAGGTGTTAATCAACTGTTCTGCTGCTGTGACAGTACTGTTGATATTTTAAACTAGGTAGCTAGCTACACACACTCGACAGGTGACCGCATGTCTCAAGCCATGCATGTTTGAATACTGGGCACCCGCAATCTCCTACAGGGCAGACTGGGAAACAGGCACAACCGGGCGCACTCGAGCTCTGTACAGGGCAGATCAACAGGGGCAACTAACAGACTGGGTGGGGCAGGGCGAACATGATGACATCACGGCGACTTGCGAACAGTGGGTTCTGAACAACAACGTTAAAAAATCTATACGCAACATTTTTTTTGTGTGGTGGAAATATACCACTAACCAAAAGGGCACTTTGGAGAGTGGAAGGCCTAAGGGGCATGTGCTCTGCACAGGTAGAGCCCTATCTGTGCACATGCCTGTCTGCCTGAGATATGGTATGGTAATTTAGTCGACATGCCTTTCCACTTTGCTAGACTATTTTTCAATAATTAATTGTATATTAACGTCTGGGTTATTTTTGTCAAAATAACTTTTCTCTAGGAACTAAGCCACATTTATATATACTGTAGCATTCCTATGGGGGAAAATTGTACAGAGTTGCATGACACAGTATTCAAGATATGGAGTTTCAAGACTGTTATATCTTGGCTAGAGTTTGTCATAAGACTTTCTGAACATACTGTTGGGTTCTGGGAATATGAAATGTTACTTATTAATTGCACTGATGGAGTGATAAGGTTGAGGGTCTAAAACAGAAGTCAAGGGTTATAGGAGGAAGGTATATAGTGTGTGCTAACTAAGCTTGGAATGTGTTGAGTGTAGGGAAGCGAGTACATGTGGCAGGCATTGATAAGGGGAGACGGGTGGCGATCTTAGAAACGAACAAATGTCACTGGGGGAGAGAGGGTCATGTATAACGTTTACATTATGTCAGGATATGTTATTGTTAGCCGCCAGGGATCATCTGGGAGGAGAAGAGACACAGTCTGGTATCAATAACCATGACAGGCTTGAGTTGGGGAGGAGTGAGCACTTTGGGGTAGAGGTCAGGACAGATGAAGTGAGGAAGAACAGATATCACTAAGCTTCTGTCTAGCAGCAGGGATGCATTGGCTGTTCAGTTGTGGAGGAGGAGACTCAGCCTAGGAGAAAGGGTTAAATATCAGTGCTTGTGTGAAATGTTTTTTTTTGTGTCTGAATTACAGCTGTAACGACCCTTTGGGAAGAATTCAACTTTGTTAACCTTCTCTAGTGTCTGTGAGTTATTTACTCGGAAAAATAAGAACCTAACAATACCCTACAAAGTATACAGCTAACTGCCAAAATAATGGAAACATCTGAGTAAATCAGGGATGCAAAGTATATTGAAAGCAGGTGCTTCCACACAGTTTGGGTCCTGAGTTAATTAAGCAATTTACATCCCATCATGCTTAGGTTCATGTACTGTATAAAATGATGGGCAGGCCATTCTTTTGGCTACCATGGCTATGTCCCCATAGGATGACAATGCCCCCATCCAGAGGGCACGACTGGTCACTGAATAGTTTGATGAGCATGAAAACGATGTAAACCATATGCCTTGGCCGTCTCAGTCACCACATGTGAAGTGAACACTTATGGGAGATTTTGGAGCGGTGGCTGAGACAGTGTTTTCCACCACCATCAACAACCAAATGATGCCATTCCTCATGGAAGAACGGTGTCCCAATAAAGTTCCAGACACTTGTAGAATCTATGCAAAGGTGCATTGAAGCTGTTTTGGCTCGTGGTGCCCCTGCTTGCTTTATTTTGTCAGTTACTTGTAGTTCAGGTTGGTGCATGATTGGATACGCAAACCTTTTAAAGATACTATACACATTGTTTTGCTAATAGAGTACTCTGTAGTCTCACTGGTGAAATCTCTGTTGATCGATTTACAGTACCAGTCAAAAGTTTGGACACACCTAGAGTACTCATTTTTTTACAGACCTACTCATTTGAGTTACTATTTTCTACATTGTAGAATAATAGTGAAGTCATCAAAACTATGAAATAACACACCTGGAATCATGTAGTAACCAAAAAAAGGGTTAAACAAATCAAAATATATTTTATATTTGAGATTCTTCAAAGTAGCCACCCTTTGCCCTGATGACAGCTTTGCACACAATGTAGAAAATAGTCAAATTAAATAAAAACCCTTGAATGAGTAGGTGTGTCCAAACTTTTGACTGGTACTGTATATCTCTGGCTGACTCTTGTGTACTATGTATTTGCATTTTTGGTTGGTCACAAATAGCCTATCTGTCAATACCCTAATCAAAAGGTGTTGGGATCATCAAACATGTATCATTAAATAATATTGCTTACTGTCAAAGTATATGTGCTGTACCTGTAAGCTACAAACAGTAGGCAAACTTTTTTCAAAACTATATTTGTCTTTATGATCTGGGCTTAACCCAAAACATCAAATGAATATTCAACACATAAAAATGTCCTCTCGGGTGCTACAGGAACAGCTTTCTCTTGTAGTTCTCTGCCCTCTTCCTTTCAAGAATGAACCCTTGTGCCACTGCATATAGTGCACTCAGAAAATATTCAGACTCCTTAACTTTTTACACATTTTGTTACGTTACAGCCTTATTCTAAAATTGATTAAATTGTCCCCCCCCTCATTAATTTACACACAATATCCCATAACGACAAAGCAAAAACAGTTTGTAGCAATGTTTGCTAATTTATATTTTTAAACAACAAAATAAAAATCAAATTTACATAAGTATTCAGACCCTTTACTCAGCACTTTGTTGAAGCACCTTTGGCAGCGATTACAGCCTTGAGGCTTCTTGGGTATGACGCTACAAGCTTGGCACACCTGTATTTGGGGAGTTTCTCCCATTCTTCTCTGCAGATCCTCTCAAGCTCTATCAGGTTGGATGGGGAGCGTCACTGTATAGCTATTTTCAGGTCTCTCCAGAGATTTTAGATTGGGTTGAAGTCTGGCTCTGGCTGAGCCACTCAAGGACATTCAGAGACTTGTACCGAAGCCACTCCTGCATTGAGTTGGCTGTGTGCTTAGGGTCTGTGTACTTTGCTCCGTTCATCTTTGCCTCGATCCTGACTAGTCTCCCAGTCCCTGCTGCTGAAAAGTATCCCCACAGCATGATGATGCCACCACCATGCTTCACAATAGAGATGGTATTGGCCAGGTGATGAGCAGTGTCAGGTTTCCTCCAGGCCAAATAGTTCAATCTTGGTTTCATCAGACTAGAGAATCTTTTTTTCTCATGGTCTGAGAGTATGTTAGATACCTTTTGGCTGTCATGTGCATTTTACTGAGGAGTAGCTTCCGTCTGGCCACTCTACCATAAAGGCCTGACTGGTGGAGTGCTGCAGAGTTGGTTGTCCTTCAGGAAGTTTCTCCCATCTTTACAGAGGAACTCTGGAGCCCTGTCAGAGTGACCATTGGGTTCTTGGTCAACTCTCTGACCAAGGCTTTTCTCCCCCAATTGCTCAGTTTCCCCCAATTGCTCAGCTCTAGGAAGTGTCTTGGTTGTTCCAAACTTCTTCCATTTAAGAAGGATGGAGGCCACTGTGTTCTAGGGGATCTTCAATGCTGAGGAATGTTTTTGCTACCCTTCCCCAGATCTGTGCCTCGACACAATCCCTTCGACCTCACGCCTTGGTTTTTTCTCTGACATGCACTGTCAACTGTGGGACCTTATATAGACATGTGTGTGCCTTTCCAAATCACGTCCAATCAATTGAATTTATCAAGTTGAAGAAACATCTCAAGGATGATCAATGGAAACAAGGTGCACCTGAACTCAATTTCAAGTCTATAGCAAAGTGTCTGAATGCTTACAGTTGAAGTCGGAAGTTTTCATGCACTTAGGTTGGAGTCATTAAAACTTGTTTTTCAACCACTACAAATTTCTTGTTAACAAACTATAGTTTTGGCAAGTTAGTTAGGACATCTACTTTGTGCATTACACAAGTCATTTTTCCAACTATTGTTAACAGACAGATTATTTCACCTATGATTCACTGTATCACAATTCCAGTGGGTCAGAAGTTTACAAACACTAAGTTGACTGTGCCTTTAAACAGCTTTGAAAATTCCAGAAAATGATGTCATGGCTTTAGAAGCTTCTGATAGGCTAATTGACATAATTTGAGTCAATTGGAGGTGTACCTGTGGATGTATTTCAAGTCCTACCTTCAAACTCAGTGCCTCTTTGCTTGACATCATGGGAAAATCAAAAGAAATCAGCCAAGACCTCATCATTGTGAGCAATTTCTAAACGCCTGAAGGTACCACCTTCATCTATACAAACAATAGTATGCCAGTATAAACACCATAGGACCACACAGCTATCATACCGCTCAGGAAGGAGACTTATTTTGTCTCCTAGAGATGAACGTACTTTGGGGTGAAAAGTGCAAATCAATCCCAGAACAACAGCAAAGGACCTTGTGAAGATGCTGGAGGAAACAGGTACAAAAGTATCTACATCCACAGTAAAACGAGTCCTATATCGACATAACCTGAAAGGCCGCTCAGCTTGGAAGAAGCCACTGCTCCAAAACCCCCATAAAAAAGCCGGAAAACAGTTTGCAAATGCACATGGGGACAAAGATTGTACTTTTTGGAGAAATGTCCTCTGGTGGTCTGATGAAACAAAAATAGGACTGTTCGGCCATAATGACCATTGTTTCATTTGGAGGAAAATGGAGGAGGCTTGCCAGCAGAAACGCACCATCCTAACCGTGAAGCACGGTGGTGCCAGCATCATGTTGTGGGGGTCCTTTGCTGCAGGAGGGACTGGTGCACTTCACAAAATAGATGGAAATTTGAGGACGGAAAAATATGTGGATATATTGAAGCAACATCCCAAGACATCAGTCAGGAAGTGAAAGCTTGGTCGCAAATGGGTCTTCCAAATGGACAATGACCCCACGCATACTTCCAAAGTTGTGGCAAAATGGCTTAAGGACAACAAAGTCAAGGTATTGGAGTGGCCATCACAAAGCTCTGACCTCAATCACATAGAAAATTTGTGGACAGAACTGAAAAAGTGTGTGCGGAGCAAGGAGGCCTACAAACCTGATTACATTACACCAGCTCTGTCAGGAGGAATGGGCAAAAATGTTCCCAAATTATTGTGGGAAGCTTGTGGAAAGCTACCCGAAACGTTTGACCCAAGTTAAACAATTTAAAGGCAATGCTTCCAAATACTAATTGAGTGTATGAAAACTTCTGACACACTGGGAATGTGATGAAATAAATACATTCTGAAATAAATCATTCTCTTTACTATTATTCTGAGATTTTATGTTTTTTAAATAAAGTGGTGATCCTAACTGACCTAAGACAGGGGATTTTTACTCTGATTAAATGTCAGGTATTGTGAAAAACTGAGTTTAAATGTATTTGGCTAAGGTGTATGTAAACGTCCGACTTCAACTGTATGTAAATAAGGTATTTCTGTTTTTTTATTTTTAATACATTTGCAAAAACTTTTGCTTTGTCATTCTGAGGTATTGTGTGTGTACATTTTCTTTATTTGATTCATTTTAGGATAACGTAACGTAACCAAATTTGGAAAAAGTAAAGGGGTCTGAATACTTTCCGAATGCACTGTACACACTGACTTCAGAAAGTATTCACACCCCTTGACTTGTTTCACATTTTGTTGTGATAAAGAATGAATTTCAAATATATTAAATTGAATAATTTGTCAGTGGCCTACACACAATAGCCCATAATGTCAAAGAGGAGTTGTTTTCCGACATTTTTACAAATCATACAAAATAAAAAGGTTACATTTCTTCATTCAATATGCATTCAACCCCTTTTTTTAATGGCAAGCCTAAATAAGTTCAGGAGTGAAAATGTGCTTAGCAAGTCACAAAATAAGTTACATGGGCTCACTCTGTGTGCAATAATAGGGTTTAAAATTATTTTTGAATTACTGCCTCATCTCCGTACCCCATCTGTACCTCATCTGTAAGGTCCCTCAGTCGAGCAGTGAATTTATTTCAAACACAGATTCAACCACAAAGACCAGAGAGGTTTTCCAAAGTCTCGCAAACAAAAAAAGCAGACATTGAATATCCCTTTAAGCATGGTGAGATTATTAATTACACTTTGGATGGTGTATCGATACACTCAGTCACTGCAAAGATACAAGCATTCTTCCCGGAGTGGAAGGAATCTGCTCAGAGATTTCACAAATGGTGACTTTAAAATGGAATGGAGCTCAGTGACCTGTATTCATGGATACCAAGGGAAACTAGGCTTCACCAAAAATGTTACCAATAAAAGAAGATAAATTATAAAATAATTTCTCTTTCATCTCTCTCTGTGTTTCCATAATATTCTGTCATTTGTCAAGGGGCTGAATCTCACCTGAGAAATCACCAGAGCGAGCGAACAGTGCCCCCCATCTGTCTCAGTATGTATAGCTGTTGTTATGATTGCTGTCTGAACCAAAGCGTATAACATTTTGGTGCTGTAGCATTTGATTGATTGATGCCAGCAATCATTTGGCCTTTATTTGCCAAGCTGAGCTCAACTGTGGGTTGTCCCGGTGCAACAAAACATCCCCCAAGGGAGTGCAGTTTTTATTTGGCTTCAGACCAATCAGATCACTTCCTAAGGAAAATGTCATTTTCAGAAAAACATGTCTGTTTCTGGTCTGCTTGTGTTGATGTCCTTCAGTAGCTAGCCTGCTAAACCAGCCCTTTTCTAAGCCATGGATGGAGATGGGGATTTGGACTTGTGGTTTTGACTTCATTCTGTTTACAGGCCAATGATTTACTGCAATTCTAATCTAACCATAAATCCATATTTAGTACCACTGGCCTGAGATGCTTAAATTTCAATATGTAGTCTAGATGTAGCCCGGTAGGCTCCCGCTAACTAGCTAGCTAACTTATCTGGTTCTGTGGTTCATTGTTGTCCATGCGAGGAAGTTAGGCTAGCAAGCATTTTAGCTAGGTAGCCTATGACAACAAAAACTAAAAGTGTACTGTATAACAGAGCAATAGACCGTTTTGCCAACATGAAAGAGAGGAGGATGACACTGGTGTACAACTAGTCTACAAGTAGGGTGAGTCAACATTCTTTGTTTTACTTGCTTGTGTACGCACACGCACGCACACACACACACACACACACACACACACACACACACACACACACACACACACACACACACACACACACACCATGGACAGCCACATGATATTTAGTAACGTTAATTGTACACAATTGTGTTGGTATCTTTGTTTGTTTTCAGTGTATTAAACTAAGCATATACAGCCTTGTTGATTTGATGATGTTTAAGTTGAAATGGTGCTGGAATAGCGGAGGCCGTGCTCCTGTTGTCTTTGTGCTGACTTGTGGCTAACGCCGTGGTTCTAAATCAGTAGTTGTTTAGTAAACTGACGGGGAAAAAACTTGCTTGACCATGCTGCAGATTATATAACTGTTGGTCACATGCAATGTTTGCTTTGTGGACTTCACCAGACAGACATTGCTCTCCGGATTTGTGATGAACAAATGTATGTGTAGTTGAATTTGTTCTGCCACTGTGTGACTGTTATCTTTTTGTGGTCACAGCTTTATTGTATATCGCGGCGGGGTATGAACGAATGGGTTATAGTGCAAACAACACCCTTATCACAACATAGGTTGCAAAATGGCTTTTTTTACTGGCTTGGCTTCCTCAGTGATTTTACCCACGCACCGCTACTGGTGGAGGTAAGCACAGGTACAATCCTAGAGGAAACCTGGTTCAGTCAGCTGTACACCAGACACTGGGAGGTGAATTCACCTTTCAGCAGGACAATGACCGAAAACACAAGGCCGAATCTACACTGCAGTTGCTTACCAAAAAAGACAGTGAATGTTCCTGAGTGGCCAAGTTACAGTTTTGACTTAAGTCTGCTTGAAAATCTATGGCGCGACTTGAAAATGGTTGTCTTGCAATGATCAACAACCAATTTGACAGAGCTTGAAGAATTTTGAAAAGAATAAAGGGCAAATATTGTACAATCCAGGTGTGGAAAGCTCTTAGAGATGTACCCAGAAGACTCACAGCTGTAATCACTGCCAAAGGTGAATCTAACATGTATTGACTCAGGGGTGTAAGTACTTAGGTAAATTAGATCATTCTATATTTAATTTTCAATACATTTGCAAACATTTATAAATCTGTTTTTACTTTGTCATTATGGGTTATTGTGTGTAGATGGGTGAGAGAAAAAATATACCGTACCAGTCAAAAGTTTGGACACACCTACTCATTCAAGGGTTTTTCTTTATTTGTACTATTTTCTACATTGTTGAGTAATAGTGAAGACATCAAAACTATGAAATAACACATATGGTATCATGTACAGTAGTAACCAAAAAAGTGTTAAACAAATTAAAAAATATATGTATATTTTAGATTCTTCAAAGTAGCCACCCTTTGCCATGATGACAGCTTTGCACACTCTTGGAATTCTCTCACCTCTTCACCTGGAGTGCTTTTCCAACACTCTTGAAGGATTTCCCTACATATGCTGAGCACTTGTTGGCTGCTTTTCCTTCACTCTGCAGTCCAACTCATCCCAAACCATCTCATTTGGGTTGAGGTCGGGTGATTGTGGAGGCCAGGTCATCTGACATGTGGAGATAATCCGTTCACCTACTCTGCGTCTAACAAAGACACGGCGGTTGGAACCAAAAATCTCAAATTTGGACTCATCAGTCCAAGGGACAGATTTCCAACTGTCTAATGTCCATTGATTGTGTTTCTTGGCCCAAGCAAGTCTCTGCTTATTATTGGTGTCTTTTAGTATTGGTTTCTTTGCAGTAATTCGACCATGAAGGCCTGATTCATGAAGTCTCGTCTGAGCAGTTGAGATGTGTCTGTTACTTGAACTCTGTGAAGCATTTATTTGGGCTGTACTTTTTGAGGCTGGTAAATCTAATAAACATATCCTCTGTAGCAGAAGTATCTCTGGGTCTTCCTTTCCTGTGGCGGTCTTCATGAGAGACAGTTTCATCATAGCGCTTGATGGTTTTTACAACTGCTCTTGAAGAAACTTTCAAAGTTGTTGAAATTTTCCGGATTGACTGATCTTCATGTATTAAAGTACTGATGGACTGTTATTTCTCTTTGCTTATTTGATTTGTTCTTGTCATAATATGGACTTGGTCTTTTACCAAATAGGCCTATCTTCTGTATGCCAACCCTACCTTGTCACAACCCAACTGATTGGCTCAAATGCATTACGAAGGAAAGAAATTCCACAAATTTACTTTTAACAAGGCACACCTGTTAATTGAAATGCATTCCAGGTGACCACCTCATGAAGCTGGTTGAGAGAATACTACTTTGAAGAATCTACAATGTAGAAAATTGTAAAAAAAGACCCTTGAATGAGTCGGTGTGGCAAAACATTTGACGGGTACTGTATATTTATCCTTTTTGAATTCAGGGTGTCACACAACACAATGTGGAATAAGTCAAGGGGTATAAATACTTTCTGAAGGCACTGTATTAAACCTTTTTTTTTAAATATAAATTGAAAGATTCATCATTTCCCTGTGCTCACAATCCAACACCCTAAGAACCCAATAAATACATACCATGGTCTTACATTTCCAAATAGTGGATTATTCCATTCAGGTCTAAAATGCTGTTGAATATAATCAATAGTTAGGGAATGGGAATGTAATGACAGCAAGTAAAGACAGGTGAAGGGTAACTGCAGCAACAGCCAACAGTGGTGCTGGGCTGTGTGCCCTGGGCAGTTAGGAGTTCACAGACTTTTGTTTAATGTAAGAGTAATGATTTCCCTTCTGGCCCTGTCACAGGGGAAAGTAAAGGGGCATGGAATTACTCGAAATAATCAATTATATTAATGTAGTACCCACAGTGTTGGGAATGAGAAAGATTTGAGCTTAATCACTCTGCAGTGCTACTCTATGACATGTACAGTATGCATGTTGCCATACTCTGATAAATGCCTAGATTTTCTGAGAGTGAGCATTGAGTAAGACATTGACCAAATAGCTTAATTATGGTACTGGAATGTGTTATGAATTATATATTTTTTTTATTGTGGTAAAAAGGTGTGTGTGTGTGTGTGTGTGTGTGAGCGCGCGCGCGCGCGCGTGCGTGTGTTCTTTGACTTGAGCATTGATTTGTCTGGGCACAGTCTCAGTTCACAATGCTTTTCTCATATCAGCCAAATTAAATTACTGTAGTGAAACATTACATTAAGGACCCTCAAAGAACAGGATAACCTACTAAAAACAATATCTTGGTTGGTTCGTTAACCCGAGGGTCTTCACAGACTCCACTCATGCTTTATTGGTTGAATTCTCCATAAAGAAGCCGTACACAGCCCTTCTAGTGGTCAAGTCCACGCTCCCATTTCATTGACCCCATGAATATGTGACGCAAGTACCCTAATGTTTTTTTGGTCACCCATACCAAAAAAAGTGCCAATGTAGACCAGGGAGAGCATTGGCGTCACACTCGTCTCACAGTGTATCGAACGAACGACAGAACAGCTGTTATACTGTACGTAGAAAGGAAGACCGTAAGTTGTGCAAGACACGTCTAGACAAGCAAGCATCCTTATTGGGAACTACGCTACTAGATCAGTGTATGCAATAGTGTTTGTATTATTGGTTTGTTGTAGGCTATATACGACCGTTTCTTTGTCTCTATAGTGATATGTTGTTACCGTGGGCAGCTTATAGCCTGCAATAAGAAAGCTTCGACTTCTTCCTCAACCCAACCGTCAGCCAACGGATAAAGGACACATGCAGAAGTTTACAGGTAACATGCATTTATATTATCTGCCACTTTCAATTGGTTCGCAATTTATGCAGGTGTATACCCCACCAATGAATCCAATATGAAATAATGTGGCTTCATTCATACCAATTGACTTTGTTCAACAGGAGATAGTTGTGTAAATATCTGATGATTCATAGCATCACGCCCCTGACATCTATAGTATACAGAATGGATTTAAAGGTAGTAAATGCGTAATAAAATGTGCATGCATATCTGGACAGATTGGAAACCGGCGAGGTAGTAATAACGTAATAACACCATTCGAAGACGGTCTACCTGCGTATAAGACTGTTGCGCTCTAATCTGACGACCAATCTAATACACTAAATGTGTATGTCGCTATAATCAGAATAATGAAAGGTTTTATTTTATGTTGAATTGGACAACAATGTGAATTCGCTGCGAAATAACCTTCGTACCTCCTGTTTTGAGATGTCTGGCAATGTCTCAAATCCATTTAATAACCGAGGCTGTAGCGCTGTAACAGGTGCTGGAAACTGAATCAACATGTTGAGGCGGGGATGTCAAGACTAAGCACAATCTATTTGATCGTACTTCAAATGAACTTCTTGAAATAAGCAATTGCAATATAAAACATTGTATTCTCCTATCACATGCATCATTTGTCATCATGTCATGTTGAAAGGTTTGAACCATAGAAACCTCATATAATCATTTAACAACCAATAGGTGCTTAGTAAACATCTCTCAAACAATCCGTTCTGAAAATTGTTTGTCTGTGTTATAGTTGCAATTGAGCTTAGTATAAGCCTTAAGAGAACACTGCCTTTCCCTTTAATAACTGCAGCTTAGCTTTAATTGGGGGATTTTGGTTGTCGACTACACGATGGCCCACTGGGCATAGTCATCAATTCAAAGTCTATTCCACATTGGTTCAACGTCATTAAATGACGTGGAAACAACGTTGATTCAACCAGTGTAAGCCCAGTGTGGGAGTTGAACTGGTCTTGAGGTTAGTCGTGTGAATGGGGTTTCATTGCTGATGTGACAGGTGACCTCCAGCACACAGTTGCTACCTTATTTAAGAGTCAATGGCCCTGTACACGCTCAAATTGTACCGCTGATACGACTGTGATACAGTTGACAGTTTTTCTGCACAAAAATAAATTCACAAGCATTGTGGATATATATATATATATATTGATATTGTTGTGATACAACAGAGAGTTTGACTGGAAAAAAAAAAAATATATATATATATATTTTTTCAGTCAAGCTCTCTGTTGTATCACAAAAATATCAATAGCATCACAACCATTGAGGCAAATGTGTTGTTGTACATCAGTTGTACAACATGACTGTGTAAGGAGCCATAAAATAGGAAATGCTTCAGCCAGTTATTCTCTTCCCAGCTTACTCTGCTACGGTCTGTTATAAACTGCTGATGCTGTCCAACCTCGGAGTTAAGGGCAGACTCCACTACATTCCATTTGCATAAGATTACATTTGATCATTTAGTAGACCCACCCTAACAAAGGAGGCCGAGCAGCATAGTGTAGAGATGATAATCGTGAATAAACAATGGTGGCCGTTATTCACTGGTTTCCCCCAGAAGATTTTGGCATGAAGTGAGAACTCCACTCAAGAATAAGAGATGGACCCTTCATAGATGTGTGTTGGACCAACAAGAGCATTTAGAGCAGTCAGCCATGGAACAACTCTAGGCTCTCAACAAAGAAGGAAGGAAGGATGAGGAAGATCAGGTCCCCAAAAGTGCTCATCTAAATCATTTGTATTGGCCAGCCCTTGCCAAACCAGTCCAATTCAAATATTATACATGAGTCTATCAGCAACAACTATACAGTCTTCACTCAATGTAAAACTGGCATTTTTTAGAACACCTACTCATTCATGGGTTTTTATTTATTTTTGACTTTTTCCACATTGTAGAATAATAGTGAAGACATCGAAACTATGAAATATCACATATGGAATCATGTAAAAAAAAACATATATATATATATATATTTACATCAAAATATATATCAAAATATATTTTATATTTTAAATTCTTCAAATAACCACCCTTTGCCTTGATGACAGCTTTGCACACTCTTGACATTCTCTCAACCAGCTTCACCTGGAATGCTTTTCCAAAAGTCTTGAAGGAGATCCCACATATGCTGAGCACTTGTTGGCTGATTTCCTTTACTCTGCGGTCCAACTCATCCCAAACCATCTTAATTTGGTTGAGGTCGGGGATTGTGGAGGCCCAGTCAACTGATGCAGCACTCCATCACTCTCCATGGTAAAATAGCCCTTACACAGCCTGGATGTGTGTTGTGTCATTGTCCTGTTGAAAAACAATTGATAGTCCCGCTAAGCCCAAACTAGATGGTGTGGCGTATTGCTGCAGAATGCTGTGGTAGCCATGCTGGTTAAAGTGTGCCTTGAATTCTAAATAAATCACAGACTGTGTCACCAGCAAAGCACCCCCACATTATTGCACCTCCTCCTTCATGCTTTACGGTGGGAAATACACATGCGGAGATCATCCGTTCACCCACATCGGGTCTCACAAAGACATGGCGGTTGGAACCAAAAATCTCCAATTTGGACTCCAGACCAAATTACAGATTTTCACTGGTCTAATGTCCATTGCTCTTGTTTCTTGGCCCAAGCAAGTCTCTTATTATTATTGGTGTCCTTTAGTAGTGGTTTCTTTGCAACAATTCGACCATGAACAGTTGATGTTGACATCCTCTGGACAGTTGATGTTGAGATGTGTCTGTTACTTGAACTCTGTGAAGCATTTATTTGGGCTGTAATTTTTGAGGCTGGTAACTGTAATGAACTTATCCTCTGCAGCAGAGGTAACTCTGGGTATCCCATTCCTGTGGCAGTCCTCATGAGAGCCAGTTTCATCATAGCGCTTGATGGTTTTTGTAACTGCTCTTGAAGAAACTTTAAACTTTCTTGAAATGTTCAGTATTGACTGACCTTCATGTGTTAAAATAATGATGGACTATCATTTATTTTTCGCTTATTTGAGCTGTTCTTGCCATAATATGGACTTGGTCTCTTGCCAAATAGGGCTATCTTCTGTATACCACCCCCACTACGTTGTCACAACACAACTGACTGGCTCAAACAAATAAAGAAGGAAAGAAATTCCACAAATTAATTTTTAAGAAGGCATACCTGTTAATTGAAATGCATTCCAGGTGACTACCTCATGAAGCTGGTTGAGAGAATGCCAAGAGTGTGCAAAGCTGTCATTAACGCAAAGGGTGGCTATTTGAAGAATCTCAACCATAAAATATTTTTTGATTTGTTTAACACTTTTTTGGTTACTACATGATTCCATATGTGTTATTTCATAGTTTTGATGTCTTCGCTATTATTCTACAATGTAGAAAATAGTAAAAATAAAGAAAAGCCCTTCAATGAGTAGGTCTGTCCAAACTTTTGACCGGTAGTCTAGTTAAGTTTTGATGTAGCCTTCCTTGCCAGGCTGGCTGATGAATAAGACTATAATATAACATATGCCACAATTTCAGTGTCTCGTTAAATGTTATTGAACCTGGCAGTTTCACACTCTTAAATAGTATAGCCAGATGAAATTTTTCTGAGACATTGCATTGTTCAGTCAGATAGGCATTTTGAGATGTGAAGACAACTTCGACTGAATCACAACTGTGTCAACAGTAACGACTAGCCTAAACCTGCTCTCATCAAAAGACAAAACCTGTTCATTCATTCAAAACCAGTAGAGCAGTACACCTTTAAATGTCACTGGAAACATTGATAGTCTTCTGTCAGCCAGACAGGCATCAATAAACCATTCATTCTGTGCTCATACAACCACTATTGTTGTACTGAATTATACAGAAATAACTCATTACCACTGTTAGATAATCATTGGGATTATTTCCACATATGCAATTGACTTCCACATGAACTAACAGATCCAAGGCAATAAGAGAAAAACAATATGAGAAAAAGAAAGACGAACACACAGTTGACGAAAGCCACTATGAACCAAGATTCTGGTTGATGGTTAGCCTGAGGACAATGCAGAGTCCAGTAGGAGGGAAAGAGGACAGCTAGCATGCAGCAGCAGTAGCAGCGGAACTGTCGCAGCCAGGCACTAGCAGCTTTTAGGTTACGGCAAATAGAGCCAAATGATGTCCTTTTACTAATGAACCACTGGCTCTGTCTGCTGCGGCACTATCGGTATGCACCTTGTTCTGCCACCTCTCAGAGCCCAGTCTCAGCCTTGCTTCTTTGATTTTGCCTCTTGGCTCATAAACAACAATTTAACAGAACAGAATCACCTCACAAATACCAAATGCCACTGGCATCCCACACCACTCATTTTCAATTCAAGTCTGTTCTGAGAATGGATTGGAATTGTTTTCGGGTATTGCAAAATTATCATTGTCTTAAATGCAGATGTTGAAGTAACCTCGTCCCCGGGCTGGAAGTCTAGGGCCGTGGTGTTGAGACTACACATGAAGTGACTTCCAATTTATGTTTGGAATTGAGTTTGAATTCACCGCAGCCCTTATCTCAATATATACTTCCCTGAGGTGCCAGGACAGGCCCATCCATTTATTAGTGTGGCGTATCCTAAGAAATGACTTATCTTTTTAACGTTGTTACTGATAACATATGTTTCTTGTTCCCTTTATATTACTATACAGCATTTTTTTTAAAGACTGACTTGCTCAGAGAAAGCTTAAAATATTCATACAGCTTCTATTCTTTCATGAGAATCCTAATTAGGAAACGGTAGTTGCAGCTACTCTGTTGAAAGCTAATTCAGTGCCAGTGGAGTTGACATTTGAATCAATACTGCATGGACTCTTTTTAAATGGGTCCCGATACATGTCTACAGCTCATTGTTAGGTCAAAGTCAATACAGAGAAATCTTACCTTTTTACACAGAGATAGACACATCCATTCCGCTGCAGTGTCGAAACAAATCACAGAAAGGCATTAAATCACAAAAATAAATGACATATTATGATAGTTTAGTGACTCAAATAGATTGATTAGTAATGAAACAAAACGTGTCTTCGTCTCTGTCACAAGACATTGCATACGGGTGTCATCAGCATGACCTCGTCAACTCAATGCAGTAATTGACGTCCGTCCTACTTACCTAGGACCAACTCTGTGGCATTGTGGATAGAGTGTTCACCCTGATATTGGAAGGTTGGGAGTTACATCCCTGGATGAGTCATACCAAGGACTATAAAAATGGGACCCGATGGCGGTAAGGACCTGTGACAGACTAACAGTGCTGTCTAGGAGGTGCACTTGAATACTGCAGAAACAGGATATAGGCGCCTGCTTCTATGGGCTGTTCCATCTCGCACAAGCTGATAGTATTCACACGCCTTGACTTTTTTCCAATACCCCATAATGTCAAAGTGGAATTATTTTTTTGAAAATGTTTACAAATGAATTAAAAACGAAATGCTGAAATGTTTAAAGTCAATAACTATTCAACCCCTTTGTTATGGCAAGCCTAAATACATTCAGGAGTAAAAAATGGCCTAATAAGTTGCATGGACTCACTCTGTGTGCAATAATATTGATTCACATGATTTTAGAAGGACTACTTCCTCTCTTTACCCCACATATATAATTATCTGTTAGGTCCCTCAGTCGAGCAGTGAATTACAAACACAGATTCAACTACAAAGAAGATGGTTTTCCAATGCCTCGCAAAGGGCACTTATTGGTAGATGGATACAAATGGAAAACAGACATTGAATATCCATTTGAGCATGGTGAAGTTATTAATTACACGTTGGATGGTGTATCAATACACCCAGTCACTACAAAGATACAGCCATCCTTCCTAACTCAGTAAGAAACCACTCAGCACTTTCACCATGAGGCCAATGGTGAGTTTAAAACAGTTGCAGAGTTAAATGGCTGTGATAGGAGAAAACTGAGGATGGATCAACAACATTTTAGTTACTCCACAATACTAACCTAACTGACAGAGGGAAAAGAAGGAAGCTTGTGCAGAATAAAAAATATTCAGAAACATTACATTTACATTTAAGTCATTTAGCAGACGCTCTTATCCAGAGCGACTTACAAATTGGTGCGTTCACCTTAAGACATCCAGTGGAACAGCCACTTTACAATAGTGCATCTAAATCTTTTAAGGGGGGTGAGAAGGATTACTTTATCCTATCCTAGGTATTCCTGAAAGAGGTGGGGTTTCAGGTGTCTCCGGAAGGTGGTGATTGACTCCGCTGTCCTGGCGTCGTGAGGGAGTTTGTTCCACCATTGGGGGGCCAGAGCAGCGAACAGTTTTGACTGGGCTGAGCGGGAACTGTACTTCCTCAGTGGTAGGGAGGCGAGCAGGCCAGAGGTGGATGAACGCAGTGCCCTTGTTTGGGTGTAGGGCCTGATCAGAGCCTGGAGGTACTGAGGTGCCGTTCCCCTCACAGCTCCGTAGGCAAGCACCATGGTCTTGTAGCGGATGCGAGCTTCAACTGGAAGCCAGTGGAGAGAGCGGAGGAGCGGGGTGACGTGAGAGAACTTGGGAAGGTTGAACACCAGACGGGCTGCGGCGTTCTGGATGAGTTGTAGGGGTTTAATGGCACAGGCAGGGAGCCCAGCCAACAGCGAGTTGCAGTAATCCAGACGGGGAGATGACAAGTGCCTGGATTAGGACCTGCGCTGCTTCCTGTGTGAGACAGGGTCGTACTCTGCGGATGTTGTAGAGCATGAACCTACAAGAACGGGCCACCGCCTTGATGTTAGTTGAGAACGACAGGGTGTTGTCCAGGATCACGCCAAGGTTCTTAGCGCTCTGGGAGGAGGACACAATGGAGTTGTCAACCGTGATGGCGAGATCATGGAATGGGCAGTCCTTCCCGGGAGGAAGAGCAGCTCCGTCTTGCCGAGGTTCAGCTTGAGGTGGTGATCCGTCATCCACACTGATATGTCTGCCAGACATGCAGAGATGCGATTCGCCACCTGGTCATCAGAAGGGGGAAAGGAGAAGATTAATTGTGTGTCGTCTGCATAGCAATGATAGGAGAGACCATGTGAGGTTATGACAGAGCCAAGTGACTTGGTGTATAGCGAGAATAGGAGAGGGCCTAGAACAGAGCCCTGGGGGACGCCAGTGGTGAGAGCGCGTGGTGAGGAGACAGATTCTCGCCACGCCACCTGGTAGGAGCGACCTGTCAGGTAGGACGCAATCCAAGCGTGGGCCGCGCCGGAGATGCCCAACTCGGAGAGGGTGGAGAGGAGGATCTGATGGTTCACAGTATCGAAGGCAGCCGATAGGTCTAGAAGGATGAGAGCAGAGGAGAGAGAGTTAGCTTTAGCAGTGCGGAGGGCCTCCGTGATACAGAGAAGAGCAGTCTCAGTTGAATGACTAGTCTTGAAACCTGACTGATTTGGATCAAGAAGGTCATTCTGAGAGAGATAGCGGGAGAGCTGGCCAAGGACGGCACGTTCAAGAGTTTTGGAGAGAAAAGAAAGAAGGGATACTGGTCTGTAGTTGTTGACATCGGAGGGATCGAGTGTAGGTTTTTTCAGAAGAGGTGCATGCATCCTGTTTGCGACAAGGCAATAAAGTAATGCTACAAAAAATGTGGCAAAGCAATTAACTTTTTGTCCTGAATACAAAGGGTTATGTTTGGGGCAAATCCAATACAACACATTAATGAGTAGCACTCTCCATATTTTCAAGCTTAGTGGTGGCTGCATCATGTTATGAGTATGCTTGTAATTGTTATCCACTGGGGAGTATTTGAGGATAAAAAATAAATGTAATGATGCTAAGCACAGGCAAAATCCTAGAGAAAAACTTGGTTCAGTCTGATTTCTACCAGGCACTGGGAGATGATTTCACCTTTCAGCAGGACAATAACCTAAAACAAAAGGCCAAATCTACACTGGAGTTGCTTACCGAGAAGATAGTGAATCTTCCTGAGTGGCTGAGTTACAGTTTTGACTTCAATCTATTTGAAAATCTATGGCAAGACCTGGAAATGGTTGTCTAGCAATGATCAACTACCAATTTATAGGGCTTGAAGAATTTAGAAAATAATAATGGGCAAATGTTGCACAGTCCAGGTGTGGAAAGCTCTTAGAGTCTTACCTAGAAAGACCTAGAAAGACAGCTGTAATCGCTGCCAAAGGTGCTTCTACAAAGTATTGACTCAGGAGTGTGAATATTTATGTAAATAATATATTCAATAAATTTGCGAATATTTCTGATTATTTCACTTTGTCATTATGGGATATTGTGTGTAGATGAGTGAATTACCTAGAAAGACCTAGAAAGACAGCTGTAATCGCTGCCAAAGGTGCTTCTACAAAGTATTGACTCAGGAGTGTGAATATTTATGTAAATAATATATTCAATAAATTTGCGAATATTTCTGATTATTTCACTTTGTCATTATGGGATATTGTGTGTAGATGAGTGAATTAAAAAAAATATTTAATCCATTTTGAATTCAGGCTGTAACATAACAAAGCAAGCATTTCGCTACACTCGCATTAACATCTGCTAACCATGTGTATGTGACAAATTAAATAAAATTGATTTGAAATAATAAGTCAAAGGGTATGAATACTTTCTGAAGGCACTGTACTTACCTAGGGTGGTGGTGTCATGATACTGTCATAGAAAATGTAATACAGCAAATAGTCATGACAGTTGGTGTCTGTTATGACAACCAAACACTGTCATGACACAACCATTGTTTGATTACTGAATTTGGTAGATTATGATTACTGAATTTGGTAGATATGGCCATTGTTTGACAAATATAAATAATGAATCCAAAGGCGTAATTTGTATTCCCTTTTCATTAGTGGTCTCAAACTCCTGGCCAGCGGGGCACATCAGATCCGTAAGCCGCAGTTTGGTGGCCCTGTCTGGAGTTTGAGACCACTGCACAAAACAGGAGCCAAAGTTATAGAATATACTGTATAAGGACACACTTCATTTTATTGCTCTTTATAACACTGTTCACTGATCTAAGTTGGTCTGGTAATTTCTTCAAGCTACAGTAAATTCATTCTTCCTGAAGAGAATCATGATCTCTTTTCTAATCAATTTCTCCCTGTATACAGTTCTCTGATTTATTTGAACTGGTATCCATTGATTATTTTTCCTTTGTTCTGAGTTGGGAGTCAGTGTGTTAGATTCAAGTTATTTTTGAGCCATTTTCTCCTCAGTCTATCTCTGCTGGAAGTATTTGATGCAAGGAAGCGTTCATGTAAGAAAGCCTATTGATTTCCTGACAGGCCAAATCAATACAGTCCCAGTAAATAGGCTTTGCTTTATGTCATGTGAGGTGTTTCTTTGATAGGATCAGACATTGCAATCAAAAAACAGAATTCTTACCGTTATTGGGGCTAACATGGAGACAATTAGTCATATCTGTTTATACTGTATAGCCAGCTAGATGCATAAAGAGGTCAATGGAACTCGACCGAACAATGTAAATGCCATGGATACGCATGGGGGAAAGTTCCTGAATCTTCTTATTTCCCCCCTGCAAAATTAGCCTACATTTAGGCTGGGTTCGAATACCCATACTTACATACCGTATGCTACATACTTAATGAGTATATACTACATACTATATACCATTAGTAGTTAGTTAGATAGCTTATAGTAAATATACTGGCAAGTTTGATGTATAAGTAGCCAATTAACGTTAGGTAGCTATCTAAAATACAGGTACATACTGCTGTAATGATATACTATGTAGTTCGTAAGGACAGCGTAGCTAGGAAATTGTCAGCCAACAGAATGTGTAAGTTGATCAACATTTTCTTAACATTTGTCATAATAGGTTAAAGCAATTCATTTGTATCCGCTCTCGTACTTCGGGCTGTATATTTTTCGAAATTTTCTTCAAATCTGAAAACGATGTGAAGCCACGCCCATTTCCCGAAGAATTGCATTATGGGCCCTAAAGTACAGAAATAGTGTCCTCTGCGTGTATACTTTATATTTTGGAGAATTTAGTACGACATATGGGAACTTTTGGCATACTAACTATATCCATACTATGACCAATAAGCATACTATGTACTTCATTCACGTCACAAATAGTACGGTTAGTGCGGTTAGTATGAGTATTCGGACACAGCTTTAGTCTATTATTTGTATGTGTATTTCACACTATGTTAAGGTAAACATCAGAGTATAATGCTGTATGGATGTCAACCCCAATACATGTTCATGTCATCGTCAGCAATAAACTGTATTACAGTTAAAAACGACTTTGACTACCACCTCTAATTTATTTTATGCTAGCTATGCTATATACAAAACAGGAGTTAGCATATACAAAACAGGAGTTAGCATATACAAAACAGGAGTTAGCATATACAAAACAGGAGTTAGCATATACAAAACAGGAGTTAGCGTTTAGCAGTCACTTCTTCTATACCTGAAAAGGGACAACTTCTAAATGTTGTGCTGCGAAATCTGCCAAATACCCTGTATATCCAAATCGGACTTTAGTAACCACACTGTGGGCCTGTCCTAATACATCTATCATGATGCATTTGAAGAATATTCACTTTGTTAGATCAGATTTGTTGAAATGTGCATCATCTGGCATCCTTCTTCTATCCCCCACGGTCTGCGTTCCATTGACCTCTTCACCGCATCTATCCAACTGATTCTGGACCACGCTAGGAGACCATATAAATGTCTATACTAAATGTGACAATCCTGTCAAATAATTAATAACGGTTTCATTTTCTTTTTCCAGATGGACTGGCTCACACCGGAGATGTGAAGTGTGTTATGTGAAGCCAAGGTGTCATCCCACCTTATAGGTGGTGGGGAGAGATGCTGCACTCTGTTGCCATGACAGCGGATGTCCTGTTTGTTATGTGGTTTCTCATGACCAGTAGTCAGTGTAATCCCGTGGCAGACTTGTTGGTGAGCCGGGAACGCTTTGAGCATGTCCTGACCCAGGCCAGAGAGGACAAGTATGACAAGCAGCAGGCCTCGGAGGGGGCGCTCAGTTACAGCACCCAACAACAGCTGAAGGAGATCAGCTTCATGGGCCTGGAGGCCAATAGAGGGGTCAGCAATAGAACTTCTGTCAACAGATCCAGGACGAACTCCAGCTCCCAGAAACGTGGTGGATCCAAGGGTGGGAAGGCATCACAGGAGTTGTGGGAAGAGCAAGAGGGGGGCCTGAGTCGAGTAGACGAGGGCCCTACAAGTGAAACAAACCTCTCTCTCGACGCTATCGACGAGTACGCATATCCAGATTACAGGGGGAAGGGCTGCATTGATGAGAGTGGCTTTGTGTTTGCCATCGGGGAGAAATTTACTCCGGGGCCCTCCACGTGCCCTTGCCTCTGCACGGACGAGGGACCCCTGTGTGCCAAGCCTGAATGTCCCAAAGTTCACCCTCGCTGCATCCGGGTGGACACCAGCCAGTGCTGTCCAGAGTGCAAGGAGAAGAAGAACTACTGTGAGTTCAGGGGAAAAGTCTACGCAACGCTACAAGAGTTTAAGGTGAGTCTGGAAATTAGATCTTTAAAGATTTACAGGGTCGTATTCTCTAGGAACCAAACAAAAGCCAACAAGCCAAAAAGGGAAGGGATTGCCTCAACATGTCCAATAAGAAACATTTGTGTTTGTTATCCGTTGCAAAACGTTTGGCTACATGAATGTCTCTTCGACAGTCTGTGCTTCACGAGATCAACCTCTGAGTTGAAAAGAAACTCTAGCACACTGGTGATCTACATTCGCCACAGATTGAATGCATCTTGTTACCAACGTTTCAGTCTCAGTAGACCTTCATCAGGGAAACTGTTGATAGCCTGCCAGTTGTATGCTGGGTTCATCGTGAGCACTATACCAAGACAACAATCCTTTTCAGTGCAGCAAGCAAAAAAGCAGCCAAGCACATTTAAAAGTTTGCATTTATTTTATTCACACAAAGCTTGAATTTTACTTGGCGCTGCTGAATTAAATAGTACGGTTTAAGCTTAAGAGTATTTTTTCCCTTGATATTCCTATCTTGATGCACTTGCTAGTTTTTGTGGAGTTATCTATTTTAAGCCAAGCTCAGGAGACCTCAAAAGGCCTTATCTCTTGATTTACTATACCATCAACTTTCTATTCTATATTTGATCAAAAATGTATTATATGCGGCTGTATAATGCGTCCCTTTGTGCTAGCACTGGAGGTTCACACCAAGAGGTTAGGTCTAATATGGGATTTATTTCTGCTAACGCAGAGTGATACAAGCAGCTCTGTATGGAGAGGCACAGCTTGTTGCTCTCCTGGGAGAAGTCTGCAGAGAGAGAGAGAGAGAGAGAGAGAGAGACAGAGAGATCAGAGAAAGAGAAGAGAAAGAGAAAGAGGGAGAGATACCGACTTCCACTGAAGTAAATAGCACTATCCTCTGTGGGTGCCTGCCTATGGGATTTGAAACAAAGCAACAGGCAGAGCCTTCTGGTTGATTGCTGTGTTCTGCGGTGGTACAGTAAGTGGCGTCTCTCTTGCCGTTTTTCACAGTGGAGTGCCAGGCCGAAGCTCGAGACGCTCTGCAATCAACTTGATCCATGCTGTTAGGATTAACCTATGGTCTCTGATTAAAAGGAAAGCCTCACATGGCCACGAGTGCCTTCAGAGTAAAACCTACAGCGGTAACATCTCCAGTCGAGAGGGGTGACTTGGTTGAAGGCGTATCGTCGGCACAAGCTGCATCAGACAGTCTTTCGGACCTGTTTTTCTCCAATACTTTCAGAAATGGAAAGCTCCATTAAACAAACAAACTGTTCTCTCTTGTTCACAAAGCAATACACTTGGAAGCTTCTATCTGTTACCCACTGAGCACACAATCAGCACATTGATTTCCCCATTTTCGGTTGATTGCGCACTGAAGTTAATTTCTCCTCTCCTTCAAATAAAGTATTTATTTCCAATAACGTTCTGTAAGATCGGAACTCCCTGTGTTCTAAGCTTTGCGGCTGAATGTTCGATGTTTAATGTCATTGTGTTGGCTGGTGGGACGGACATGTGTGTGTGCCTGTGTGTGTGTGTGTGTGTGTGTGTGTGTGTGTGTGTGCCTGTGTGTGTGTCTGTGTCTGTGTCTGTGTGTGTGTGTGTGTGTGTGTGTGTGTGTGTGTGTGTGTGTGTGTGTGTGTGTCTGTGTGCGAGTGAGTGCTTACATGAAAGAGATTTACAAATAGTCTTTCTCCCTCTGCCCCCAGGTGTCTCCGTGTGAGAAGTGTCGCTGTGAGGGGAGTGGAGAGGTGTTGTGCTCTGTGTCAGCATGCCCTCAAACAGAGTGTGTCGATCCAGAGTATGAGCCTGATCAGTGCTGCCCCATCTGTAAGACCGGTGAGTGATCATGCTTGTCTCAAAACACTTACGTTACCTTAATACAGAACACACAGCATGCACACATGCAGCACTGAGCCATTTCATTTACCATTTGAATTTGAGTGTTTGTCTTTGGGAAATCATACATGATTGGCCAGAAAAATCATGTCTTATCATAGTTTGTTGCAGTGCTATTAATTAATATGATTGTGTGTAAATGTGAATGCCTCTTTTATTACCCAGCCCTATTTTTTTTCCAACGTGAACAGATGCTCCTGGTAAGTTGCCACAATATGCTGGTGTAAATAAAAGGCGAATCAAGATTTGGGAATCCTGGGTTAGGGTGAGAACCTTCTGATTTGAAAGCATTGCACTTGCATCTTATAGGATTGCCTCTCTGGCTCACTGTGGATTATCTGAAATAGTTTCAGATGATTTTAGACAGCATGTCCTAGATTGTGTCCCCTTGTTTTTCATGGCGTGACTCTAATGCAACATGGCAATGTCAGCAACGTTGCCTCCTTCAGCAAAAAATTATGATGACTGGTGATATGCATCTCGAACTTATCTCGGCCACTTAAAGCGATGCCGTACCACAAACAAGGGAAATGCAGTCAACATGAAATTAAATATCTTCATATTTGCTCTATTGCTGCAAACACACAAAAACTGATACCAACAAACAATAATACCTTTGTCATCTTCACTTGTGAAATACCACCATTTAATATTAGTACTGTATTGTTTTCTGAAATACATTAAATTGATAGTGATATTTTTTCAATAGCTATTTTTGCATACATGTGCATCCTGTCTCTTCAGCAGTAGTGCTCTCACTTTCTCAAGAGATGTCTTGGAATGCTAAAGTTAGTACAAGTTCTTTGGTGCTGAGATTTGAACAACTCAATGTTTGCCCCAAAGTCAGGTTTTGGTGGGTTCCATTTTCAGAGTTAAGTATCTGCAGAGAAGAGGCACAAGGACCTGCACTAGGAGAAATATGGCATACTGTATGTGGTGTCCATGTATATCAAAGATCCAAACAAATCTATGCGCTCATTCAGGCAATAAGAGCTTTGTAGTGTTGTGGTTTTAAAATGAATCAAGGCCAGCTTCAGTCCCTCTATTACCATAAGATTACCACATTTCAATTCCCCCCGTTTTAGAGTAGCACTGTAAAAATGTAAAGTGGTACTTGACTGTACATTTGAAACACATTTTGTCATGGCTCCATTTATCACATTGGAGGTAACACCCAGATGCAGACAGCGTTGAAGAAACAAACGTTTATTCCTGACAACAGGGGCAGGCAATCAACAGGTCAAGGCAGGCAGGGGTCAATAATCCAGAGAAGGTATAAATGGTCCAGAACGGCAGGCAGTCTCAGGGTCAGGGCAGGCAGAATGGTCAAAACCCGGGAAGGACTAGAAAACAGGAGCAGGAAAACAGGCAGGAGCAGGGAAAAACGCTGGTAGGTATTAAAGAACACAATGAACTGGCAACAGACAAACAGAGAATACAGGTATAAATACTCAAGGGATAATAGGGAAGATGGGCTACACCTGGAGAGGGGTGGAGACAAGCACACAGGTGAAACAGATCAGGGTGTGACATGATTGAGAAGTGCTTGGGTCGGTAGATTTTTTCATGGGCCTCAACATGGGTTTAGGTGTCTTCATTGTTTCATTGTGTTTCATAGTCTAGGCTACATTTACATGGTCTTGTAACAAAAATAAATGTTACTCATTTTCTGGCGTCTGTAAGAGGGCAATTGTCAGCCCTTGTAAAGGCCACTTATATCTGAATCAAGCTGAGAAGTTAACCTTTTTCTCATACGTCTCTGTTAATGATGCGCATCCAGCTGCTTTAAGGGACTATGCAAAAAAAAAACATTGGTGCGTCCCAATAATGATCTCCTTTCTTCTAAAGTGTACACTCATTCACACACTCATTCACTACTTCCCACAGAGCTCAAAGCATTGAGCTCTGAGGGAGTTTCCACCCTATTTCTTAGAGCAATTATTTCCTTTAAAATCTGTGAAGTCAAGTGAACAAGGAGGAGAGAGACATAATTGGGACGCAGGAAGAGTGTTGATTCAGGAAGTTGTGTTACTGGGCCAGTAGGCAGCATCTTCATTCTGATCTCAGTGTCCTAGTGTTGCACATTTATGGACACTAGGTTGTTCTGGTTCTCATGTGTTTAATACCCTGTCAAAGAGATGGAAGTACATACTCATTTGCTTCCCTTGACGGTCCCTTCCCACTGGGCACAGACATCAATTCAATGTCCATTCCACATTGGTTCAACATGATTTAATTGAAATGGCATGGAAACAACTTCCGTTAAACAGTGTGTGCCCAGTGGGTTGCCACCTCATTCACATTTCTTACATTACGTGTCCTTGTATGTTAACGTGTACGTAGACAACACAACTTTTGCTGTGATTTTTGATTACAGTAAGTGATCTTTATGTCCCTGTGCACTTAAATGTTGATTACAGATCTACCAAACTTAAGCAGCTTAACCATTCTCCAATACGTTTGACTCAGGTAGTCTCTTAAGTTGTTCACTGTATCGTAGGAGTGCCAGGCTCACATACAGATGTTGTCTAAGGGGGAAACAGCTGTTGCGACCTCCTGAGCGCTCCATGCATCTGAAGTATGACATCAAAGCACCTCTCATTGCTAATGGCCATCATGTCGCAGGCAGGATGGGAGACTCACAAAAAAAGATTGTCTAGTTGTGGAAAATACCATGTACTTGGGTCAGTAGATTACAGTAGATGTCCTTACTGACATGTTCAATATAAATTATGTTTTTAGAAGAACATCTGAGAAATAGAAGTTGGTCAATTAAGTCATAGCCTACTTGGCATTAATGCTGTCATTCTTTTATCTCATTTTTTTTTTACATACATTACATTACTATAATGAATTATGATAGGAGGCATTCTATTAACATTGTAAAAAGCCTACGTATTGGGAAGTTTGATAACTTCATCTATTATCTAATCATTCGCGATCGTCAGCGAGAGCAACTTGTCTCAGATGTGTTGTTCACGCTGTACGCAAAGAGACACTTGAGGAAGACCCACGGGGGACAGATGAAAGTGAGAGATATCGCTAGCATCCAACCCAGGCAGTTGCTCATGAATATCAAAGAACATCTGTGGCATTGCAACTTTGTGAAATTAAAACAGGTTCACATTAGGTTTTTACCTGTTCATTGAACCAGGGTAATCTATCATGAAGATACAATCATCGCATCGTATTTGGTATTACATAACAACTAAAATACAGGATGGCAGAATGCATGCACAGGTGCAGTCAATTGAAGTGTGGAAGAAAGACAAAAACAACCTTTCTCATCCTCTTAATACTTCTAAAGAGTCCATGCACGTGTTTTGTGCACAAATTCAATTATACCTGTCGACACAATGGATTAAAAGTATACTAAGGAAATTTAGCATCACTTCTGTAAGTTTTAAGTTTCCTGCTGCTTCCAAGAATCCAGTAGTTGACTTTACTGACTCTAACTCCCTCTGTCCTCAATGCCTCAGTGGTGGTACTGGTAGCCCCTCCGTCTCGAGTTTTGCTCGTGCAGACCATCGCCTTGGCAACACTTAAGGAAACAAGTGGTGCTCTCAAAGGCTCAGACATTGGGGTCGACACTCATCCCAGGAGGTTGTAATAAACAGTCGAGACCGTAGCCAAAACCCTTTCAAATGGCAAAACACAAGAGGAAGAAGCCTGTTCGCTATGGGGAACAGCAACTCTCTCATTTAAAATGAGGGAGGTATTGGTAAAAATATTAATTGAAGAGGTTTAGAGATGCCGTGAAAATATATTTAAGAGCTCTTTCAAAATGGCAGGGGTAGGAGACATATATGGTGGTGGGGATATTAGACTGCATTGATTTCCCACTTCGAAGCAGCTCTCGACCACCCTTGATTATGAAGGAAAGCAATGGCTTCCATTCTCGATGGCTTCCATTCTCGATGCTATTACTCCTACTCATTAAATGCAAAAGCTCAGCTGTCCATAACCATTCAACTGTGCAACATTTTGCTCTTTGTATTTCAATAATGCTCCCCGCAGACTCTATTAGACAACTTGCAAGACTATTACGATGGAAATATGTGTAGGTTTATTTCAGGCACCTTTGCTTTAGCTTATTTGTTTTACATGGAAACACAGACAATGACAGCTTGTGAGATTAACATGAATGGAAAATGCTCTACTACTAGATAAACACTAAAACCTAACATAGAAGGTGTGCTGATTCACAGAACGTAAAACCTGGCACTGTCTTACACCATCGACTGTTCCAGAATATGTGGCAGCACATATTCAAAACGGCACACTCATTCTAGTGTAACATGTTGGGAAGTAAATGATTCATAGCATAGAAAATCACTGCTCGAAAGGCTTCTCACACCCAAACAATTTCTATGACCATTTTCACAAAGGCAAGGCATTTTGCTGCATTCATAATGCATATGTACTAAAGAGCTACATTACGGGAAGGGATTTCTCACTATTCTGCTATTTCCCTTACCTCAACTCTCAGAGCCAGTAAATTGGAGCATTAAAGATGTGTACATTATAACGATGTGTCCCTGATTTATTTCTATCTCTCGTCTACCGCCAGTAGCGTTGAGCCACAGGTGCTAATGGCTGCTTCTTTCACATTCAGCCCACCGGCTCAGTTTTCAGTACCTATTACACAATCACATTTTGGACTGTCCATTTGTGTTTTCTGATATAGTCTGATGCTTGAGGTTATTAATGGTGGATAATGCTCTTTTGAGGCCCATTTAATGTTTTCGGATAAAAACCACTTTCTACTGTCAGAGAGAAGAGAGATGTTGTGTTAATGAAGCCATGGTGGCTAAATGATGGGTATTCGTGTGATAAGCAGAAAGAAAGGGGGACAGCAATGAGTAAGCACAGCAGAGAGGCACATCATGGGTGCATACATTAATAGGATTGAGTGTCATGCTAATCATTCTGTCCACAAATGGATGACGGGGCTGTCTGTCGCTCAAGTCTTAGCTCCATAGCAACATTTCTCCTGGTTTGTATTGGGGTGAAATATACCTCTTTATAGCATCGCACATTATTTACCAGTTTGTCTCAATTATTTTGATGGACTATCCTTGAGGAAATATTTTGCTCAATGTTATTAATGACTCAATTGCGACAGAAGACGGGACATGTGGTGAGTTGTTATTCAGGGAGGGTTTCTTCAGTCTTCATCTAGAGTTATAAATCTGTGAGTGCTCGCATTTTGACAGCCCCAGCAAACTGTTCACTATAGATTGATGCGCCAGCATGCCTCTCCTCAGTGCTTCTGTCCAGTGAAGATTCCTATTGCTTCAGCTGAAAGACTCACAACTTATCAGTGGGAGCAGCATCTTAATACCAGAATAGTGTTGCTCAAGCTCATGTTTTTTTTTAAGGAGTAACCATTGCCTGCAGCTGTATGTCATGTTGTGGCTTCAGCTCCAGGAATGGGTATTTGGGTCCATGCTGCTTGAACGATAAGGGATGATTTATGTGAATATATTTTTAGCCAGTTGTGGAAGACAAATGGAGCTTCTTGAGACAATGGCCACCGTTTCAAAACTGGGAACCAGAGCTAAGTAGGTTATAATGTAGGTCACATGTAAACTAAAAATTGATGAACAGAGATTTTACATTTCAGTTCAACTGCATTTATTAATAGAATATTGATGTTTTGCAAAGTTGTATGTCTGATTTAAGCATGATGTTGAAGTGGTTTTGATCATATGTGCATTAGTAACATTATTTTTCATCAGAAAGACAATCCAATGAAGGGTAACGAATTTGGGCATGTCTTCCTTTTTAACACCTGTTCAGGGGTTCGGCACCATGAAAAACAGCTCAGTGGGACTGTTGTTGGAGTGTGTGGAATTCTAACACTGCAGGGTGTCGGCATCTCAACTGTCCAGTGTTCTTCCCGATTTGTATTGGCGTGATTGATAAACAGTAGTGATTATTTCATAGTTTTGATGTCTTCAATATTATTCTACTATGTATAAAATAGTGAAAATAAAGAAAAACCCTTGAATGAGTAGGTGTGTCCAAACTTTTGATTGGTACTGTGTATTATGGCGACATTTGGTGACGTTTTTTTTCGTTTTGGTCTTCAGCAAGTTTGTTTTTGGTTGTTCATACATTTTTTTCAGTGAGGCAAGCCAAATTCGGGAGCCGAAGTCTACGTCTCTTCATTGGTGATTGGTAAACAGTAGCGATTCTTCAATTAAGTGTTTGTTGTCATTCAACAAGAGACAATTTGTTTTCATTATTTTTTTTCACCTGAGAAATACTGCACCAAACACCTTAGTTATATGTAAAATTGCGCAACTAAGATCTGCTCAGCAAAAAAACGTAAAAATTTAAGAAATATTTATTGAGTTATCTATTACTATTTTGAGGTTGCGTATACTGTCTACGGAATCTCAAGATGGACAAACAGTACTACTGAAGCTTTTTTGTCATTTTTCAACAAAGGTATTTTAAGGGAGTATGCGAGCACACTTATTCGGTTTGCCCAGCCGAGTTTGCCTAGGCGCTAGTTGAACCAACGCATGCTGACGGCTTTAGCCAGCCCATCCACTCCATTCACAATCCCACTAAGCTATTTTTCAGGGTAGATCAGCTCTTTGATTGACTGTATACAAAATCATTGAGATTGTCTGAGATCACTTTAACAGTTACCTTGATTTTTCTTTTGCCAGGGCCAAACTGTTATGCAGACACACAAGTGATCCCAGCTGGGCGCGAGGTGAAGATTGATGAGTGTACAATCTGCTACTGCACGTATGAAGTGGGCACGTGGCAGATCGAACATCAGGCTACCTGCAGCAAGAATGATTGCCAGGTGAGCTAGAGACTGGCCCTGACAGTGGGTATGGGGGCAGGGGCTATGGATCCATAGGCGCCCTCGCCATGTCCATGTCAGCCAGCACGCAACTCAACGCTAGCCTGATTAAACCAGACTGAACGCTGGTGAGCGCAAAAAATATTGAATGCAGCATTCAGTCTAGTTTAACCTGGCTACCTCAATGCAGCCTTCACCCAGTCTATACCAGACATCAAGGTCATCCCTAGACCGTATGATTTCTGCATTTACAATCACATGTATTATTAAATCAAGCTTTATATGAAGAGTTTGAATCCATATACAGAATATCTATTTATCTATGTACTGAATTATTTATGGAGAAAAACTAGCCAAAACATATTTTTTATAGCCACTGCATTTTATTAAACTGCAATGAATTGGGTTAGAGGTCAAATAAACATCATGGAATGTATAGAATCCTTATTGTCTGTGTTTCATAGAGGTAGAAACCATAGCCTACTGACAGGTGGTGTCATTCTTACACGATGCACCACCTGAAGTAAAACAATGGGTAAAACTTGTAAGGTTTCGATATGAAAATTGTACGTCATTTTGAAAATAACTTAGTGAAGAAATGTAAGAAATTACATGACTGTTTTGTGATTTACTTATATGTATTTTGCAATTTCAATGTGTTTTGATTTTATGCGCTTTTTGTAAGCAGTTCTCTTTGTATTATGTATTCACGTTTAAAATAAACAGCAACCTGTGCGCTGTAGGTGCTTGTATGATAATATCAATCAATTTCTTGAACCAAATACATTTTTAAAAAGTATAATATTTTTTTTTTCAATTGTATTTTTTTTTTTATCCAACTCCAGATACAAACTTATACATACGAACAACAACTTACAGACACACAGAAATTATGACTACCTCTCATCTGCCCAGACCCACATGCTCACACCCCCATCCCCAGTGCCTGCATTATCGTTTGCCACTTGGCCTTAAATTGTACCAATTTATTTTTCTTGGTCGCCCATGCTATTTCAATATTTCAATAGTAAATATTTTTATTTTTGCCATTATGTTAATTTGGCATGTTTTTAGTTTGTTTTTTCAAGATGAGCGATGGGAAGAGAATCATCCAGTCCATTGGGTATCTCACTACACCATGTCTTGAAATATGCAGGCAGATGGATTAAAAGTAAGTTTACATTGTAATTTTTCTGACAACCAACTTTCTAGTTCCGCCCACAACTTCTGAACTTTATAGCATTCCCAGAAAGCATGGATTATTGAGTCGTTATTAGTTTTACACTTAAGACATGAATCTGCCATTGTGTTGTAGAATTTTCGAATTTATCTTGTATAATAAATTCTATATATTATTTTATACTGGATTAAGCACACATTTCTGTTAACTGTAATTCTGTTAGTGATGCTCCAACTTCCCTCCTTCTTATGCCAACATCAGTTCTTTTTAAGTATTGGTTCCAATAGTTTACATTTATTTCTAAGATATTGTCAGTTGGATAGGCTCTCTGCAAGGTTTTGTATATCTCCCCTATCATATGAACATCCTTTTCCGACTGAAATAGGATTCCCTCAAGGTTGCTTGATGTCCAAAATATATTTTGTGATATGTAACTTTTAAGTATGTATTCGAAACTGTCTGCATTGGAGTTTCCAAAATCACTTTTTAATTCTGTCATGGAAATAATGTATTTTCTGTTACCAAGTAATTTTCAGTTTCTGTGCCTTTATATTTACGTTTTCCATGTGGACCAATGTATCTGTGAATTCTGAAAAGCTATCCAAGGATTGTTCCAGAAGGTTGTGTTTTTAGGGCGTGATATTGGTTCTTGTAGAACACGTTTCATTTTCTGCCAAATTGTTATAGTGTTCTTAACTATGAAGTTGTTAATGTTTTTAGCTTTATCCTTTGAAAATAGACACGTAGAAAGATTCTGGGGATGAGCATGTGCAGCTTAAGTATGTACACATTGTTCCTCTTTAGTGCATTTAACCACATGTCGTAAGTAAAAGCCTTGTGTAGCGAGTTGATCCAATTCCAGGTCTGGAAGGGTAAAACCACCCTCAGACATAGGACAATGTAAAACTTTCCTTTTTATTCTATGAATTTTATATGCCCATATAAAGTCTGTTATGACCGGGTATACTTTAAAAAAAATTTTTTTTTTTTAATTTCACCTTTATTTAACCAGGTAGGCTAGTTGAGAACAGGTTCTCATTTGCAACTGCGACCTGGCCAAGATAAAGCATAGCAGAGTGAACAGACAACACAGAGTTACACATGGAGTAAACAATTAACAAGTCAATAACACAGTAGAGAAAAAAAAGGGGGAATCTATATACAATGTGTGCAAAAGGCATGAGGAGGTAGGCGAATAATTACAATATTGCAGATTAACACTGGAGTGATAAATGATCAGATGATCATGTACAGGTAGAGATATTTGTGTGCAAAAGAGCAGAAAAGTAAATAAATAAAAATTGTGGGGATGAGGTAGGTGAAAATGGGTGTGCTATTTACCAATAGATTATGTACAGCTGCAGCGATCGGTTAGCTGCTCAGATAGCTGATGTTTGAAGTTGGTGAGGGAGATAAAAGTCTCCAACTTCAGCGATTTTTGCAATTCGTTCCAGTCACAGGCAGCAGAGTACTGGAACGAAAGGCGGCCGAATGAGGTGTTGGCTTTGGGGATGCTCAATGAGATACACCTGCTGGAGCGCGTGCTACGGATGGGTGTTGCCATCGTGACCAGTGAGCTGAGATAAGGCGGAGCTTTGCCTAGCATGGCCTTGTAGATGACCTGGAGCCAGTGGGTCTGGCGACGAATATGTAGCGAGGGCCAGCCGACTAGAGCATACAAGTCGCAGTGGTGGGTAGTATAAGGTGCTTTAGTGACAAAACGGATGGCACTGTGATAAACTGCATCCAGTTTGCTGAGAAGAGTGTTGGAAGCCATTTTGTAGATGACATCGCCGAAGTCGAGGATCGGTAGGATAGTCAGTTTTACTAGGGTAAGCTTGGCAGCGTGAGTGAAGGAGGCTTTGTTGCGGAATAGAAAGCCGACTCTTGATTTGATTTTCGATTGGAGATGTTTGATATGGGTCTGGAAGGAGAGTTTGCAGTCTAGCCAGACATCTAGGTACTTATAGGTGTCCACATATTCAAGGTCGGAACCATCCAGTGTGGTGATGCTAGTCGGGCAAGCGGGTGCATGCAGCGATCGGTTGAAAAGCATGCATTTGGTTTTACTAGCGTTTAAGAGCCGTTGGAGGCCACGGAAGGAGTGTTGTATGGCATTGAAGCTCGATTGGAGGTTAGATAGCACAGCGTCCAATGACGGGCCGAAAGTGTATAGAATGGTGTCGTCTGCGTAGAGGTGGATCAGGGAATCGCCCGCAGCAAGAGCAACATCATTGATATACACAGAGAAAAGAGTCGGCCCGAGAATTGAACCCTGTGGCACCCCCATAGAGACTGCCAGAGGACCGGACAACATGCCCTCCGATTTGACACACTGAACTCTGTCTGCAAAGTAATTGGTGAACCAGGCAAGGCAGTCATCCGAAAAGCCGAGGCTACTGAGTCTGCCGATAAGAATATGGTGATTGACAGAGTCGAAAGCCTTGTCAAGGTCGATGAAGACGGCTGCACAGTACTGTCTTTTATCGATGGCGGTTATGATGTCATTTAGTACCTTGAGTGTGGCTGAGGTGCACCCGTGACCGGCTCGGAAACCAGATTGCATAGCGGAGAAGGTACGGTGGGATTCGAGATGGTCAATGACCTGTTTGTTGACTTGGCTTTCGAAGACCTTAGATAGGCAGTGCAGAATGGATATAGGTCTGTAACAGTTTGGATCCAGGGTGTCTTTTTAAAAAAAAAGAATGTCTTCGGTGTTTGCGAAAATATATACAAAAACAGGCAGCCATGCCATTCGAAAGAGGTTTATTCTACCTGTAAGATTCATGGGAAGATTATTAAATTGAATTAGATCTGCTTTCATATTGTTGAGTAATGGAATAAAATTATCTTTACATATTTGTTGTTTACTGGCACTTATTAAGCATCCTACGTATTTCATTTCTGTTTGTGGCCCACTTAAAGGATTACTGTAGATCGTAAGTTATTATTTTTATTTTTCCTATTGCCATTAATTTTGTATCCTGAGATTTTTTGAGTATTCAGAAAATATTTTTTATCAAAGGGGGCATTGAGTTTTCAAAATTGGTCAGGTATATCAGGAGATCATCAGCAAATACGTTTTGGTCTTTATTGATGTTTACCAATGCTAATACCTGTTACGTTTGTGTTTTGTCTAATTCTTTCTGCAAGCGGTTCAATTGCCGGTGCGAACAGAAGGGGGGAGAGGGGACATCCATGCCTTGTGCCCCTTTCTAAAGTCATTTCATCAGAAAATGTTATATTTGTGTATAAGTTTGCTTTAGAACATTTATATAATTATTTTATTAAATGTATTATTTTAGCTGGAAAGTTGAAATCTTCCAAAGTTTTGAATAGAAAAGGCCTGTCAATATGGTCGAAAGTCTTTTTTGGGCATCAACAGACACTGTTGAAAAATCTTTATCTTGTTTTTTTGTGTATTGTAATAAACTGAAACATGTTCTTGTATTTGTTTGTAAGTGTCTTTTTTTAAATAAACCTTGTTTGATTGATTTGTATGAAGTCTGGTAAGACATTTGCCATTCTATTTCTTATATGTTTTGTTTTTATTTTATTGTCACAATTTATTACATTTATGTGTCTATAATCCGCAGGGGACTCTCCAGATTTTCCTGGTTTTAATATAACTAAAATAACTGTTTGATACATGAAACGAGGAAGGACTGAATTAAGTGACGTGTAAATTTTGTGCCAAAATGTTGAATAGAATTCTATGGTTGGCCATCGATTCCTGGTGCTTTTCTCAGTGTGAATGTCTTAACAGTATCTAATATTTATTATTTGTTGATCTCTGTTTTTAGTGATTATTTTTTGTCTACTGATATTGCTTCAGATTTATGGAATATAAGAAGGCTATAGGACAACTAAATGTTGTTTAGTTCTAATTTATATACATTTCATAGAAGCTTTTAAAATGGTCATTAATCGCATTGTTTCTAATTTCCGCTTTTTAAAATCTTTATCTTCTTAAATTACAACTGGTTTAGCATGTACTCATTTTATGAGAGCTGCAAGATATTTACCAGGTTTATTTGCCACTACACTGAACAAAAATATGAACCCAACATGCAAAGTGGAGGAGTATTTCTGTCTGTAATAAAGGCATTTTGTGTGGAATAACTCATTCTGATTGGCTGGGCCTGGCTCCCCAGTGGGCCCACCCATGGCTGCACCTCTGCCCAGTCACGTGAAGTCCATAGATGGGAGACATCGATCTGCATATGAAGTTGTGTCTTGGCTCAGATTAGGAGCCAATCTGTAAATAGCACACCCAACTACCTCATCCCTATATTGTTATTTATCCTCTTGCTCTTTTGCACCACAGTATTTCTACTTGCACGTCATCATCTGCACAACTATCACTCCAGTGTTAATGCTAAATTGTAATTATGTGTTATTTATGTGTAACTCTGTGTTGTTGTTTTTGTCTCAATGCTTTGCTTTATCTTGGCCAGGTCACAGTAAGTGACAACTTGTTCTCAACTGACCTACCTGGTTAAATAAAAAATAAATAAAATAAAAGGAGGACAACAACTATCTCTTGGAGTTCATAAATTGGCGACAGCCTGTAAGCTGCTAGTATTTCTTAATTAACATGTGTAGGACCTGAAATCAAGGTCTAAGTCGAGCTCTTTATGGCGAGAAGTTTGACATTTTGCAAACTAAACTAAATGCAAAACTTGTTTTTCAACCACTCCACAAATGTCTTGTTAACAAACTATAGTTTTGGCAAGTTAGTTAGGACAGCTATTTTGTGCATTACACAAGTAATTTTTCCAATAATTGTTTACAGACAGATTATTTCACTTATTATTCACTGTATCACAATTCCAGTGGGTCAGAAGTTTACATACACTGAGTTGACTGTGCCTTTAAACAGCGAGGAAAATTCCATAAAATTATGTCATGCTTTAGAAGCTTCTGGTACACTAATTGACATAATTTGAGTCAATTGGAGGTGTACCTGTGGATGTATTTCAAGGCCTACCTTCAAACTCAGTGCCTCTTTGCTTGACATCATGGGAAAATCAAAAGAAATCAGCCAGGACCTCAGAAAATAAAGTGTAGACCTCCACAAGTCTAGTTCATCTTTGGGAGCAATTTCCAAACGCCTGAAGGTACCACGTTCATCTATCCAAACAATAGTCTGCAAGTATAAACACCATGGGACCACAGCCGTCATACCGCTCCGGAAGGAGACGCGTTCTGTCTCCTAGAGATGAACAAACTTCGGTGCGAAAAGTGCAAATCAATCCCAAGACAACAGCAAAGGACCTTGTGAAGATGCTGGAGGAAACAGGTACACAAGTATCTACATCCACTGTCCTATTACGACATAACTTGAAAGGCCGCTCAGCAAGGAAGAAGCCCCTGCTCCAAAACCTCCATAAAACAGCCAGACTATGTTTTGCAACTGCACATGGAGACAAAGATCATACTTTTTGGAGAAATGTCCTCTGGTCTGATGAAACAAAAATGGAACTGTTTGGCCATAATGGCCATCGTTTCGTTTTTAGGAAAAGGGAGCAGGCTTGCCAGCAGAAACACACCATCCCAACCGTGAAGCACGTGGGTGGCAGCATGATGTTGTGGGGGTGCTTTGCTGCAGGAGGGACTGGTGCAACTTCACAAAATAGATGGCATCATGAGGACGGAAAACTATGTGGATATATTGAAGAATGGGTCTTCCAAATGGACAATGACCCCAAGCATACTTCCAAAGTTGTGGCAAAATGGCTTAAAGACCACAAAGTCAAGGTATTGGAGTGGCTATCACAAAGCTCTGACCTCCAGCCTACAGAACATTTGTGGGCAGAACTGAAAAATCGTGTGTGGGTAAGAAGGCCTACAAACCTGACTCAGTTACACCAGCTAGGTCAGGAGGAATGGACCAAAATTCATCCAACTTATTGTGGGAAGCTTGTGGAAGGCTACCCGAAACGTTTGACCCAAGTTAAACAATATAAAGGCAATGCTACCGAATACTAATTGAATGCATGTAAACTTCTGACACACTGGGAATGTGATGAAAGAAATAAAAGCTGAAATAAATCATTCTCTCTACTATTATTTTGACATTTCATATTCTTAAAATAAAGTGGTGATCCTAACTGACCTAAAACAGGGAATTTTTACTTGGATTAAATGTTAGTAATTGTGAAAAACTGAGTTTAAATGTATTTGGCTAAGGTGTATTTAAACTTCCGACTTCAACTGTATCGTGGTGATTTTTGTCTAAAAATACTTTTTTACAACCTATGTGTTTGCATTGCTAATTGTATCAGTGTTTGCTGTTGGAGTCCGGAACATAAGTCCAGTCAATGCATTACTCCAAATTCATCTAGCCAACAAGTTATTTATTAATCTTTTCAATACAACGGCCGAACCATCGCACTGACCAAATGTACAAGCACAGTGGGACGAGCGAGGCCAGCCCGGCCTTACAGACATCTACTCACCTACCTGATGACAATACTACTGCTCGCCGGGGATGTCTAGATGAATCCAGACCTCACAGACGGACGCTCCTCCCCGGGCGTTCTCACGCCGGTCAAGGTAATCATCTACTGTCAACGGTGGCGGAGTTACCCCAGCGTAATATCCAGAGGTGTGACCAAGTCATTGTTTTACAAGTCACAAGGAAATCTCAAGTCTTAGCACTCATGTCCCAAGTCAAGTCCCAAATCAAGACAGGCAAGTCCGAGTCAAGTATCAAGTCCTAAACTTTGAGTTTCGAAGTCCTAAACAAGTCATAATGTGCTCTTCACCAAATGTAATACCATTTCATATTTTTAACAAGAGTAAGAGTAACCACACACACACACAGTAGGCTAACGTATGTCAATGGTTTTAGGAACAGCAGTAACATCAGGCAGGATTTAGGCTACCAACTGCCTTGCCAGTTGTAGCTCAATCTTGGGTGCAATGATCATGTTCCTGCACTGACTGACTGTGTGGAGGCTCATTGACTTAAAGTTATGTTAGCCTACATGCTACAGCAGCAAAGTTATATATAGCTGTTGGCTATATAAGCCACGACTTACCGTTCTTTGTGCAGCTTCAAAAGTCGAACAAAGTTGGAAGTTGTTGCGCGTCCGTCTGTAATTTTCTTCCAGCATGTTTTGCAAGTTTGCAATCCATTTTGTGTTGACTAAAGTGTAGTCTTTACATCTGAAAATAATAATTTTGGATATCATCTTTCCAAGGGCTCAGACTGAATTAACCCACCAACATTCCTCTGCATTGCCACGCGCAACTTTTTCTCAGCTGGCACAATTGGATTGGCTGCTGTCCGATTCGAACTGTAATCTGTTATACCTGTTGAGTGTAGGGGGCAGCATTTAGATTTTTGGATGAAAAACGTACCCAAATTTAACTGTCTATTTCTCAGGCCCAGAATCTAGAATATGCATATAATTGTCAGATTTGGATAGAAAACACTCTAACGTTTCCAAAACTGTCAAAATATTGTCTGTGAGTATCACAGAACTGATATTGCATGCGAAATCCTGAGGAAAATTCAACCAGGAAGTGGCCTCTATTTTGAAAGCTCCATGTTCCATTGAATGCCTTCCCTCCATTTAAAGGGATATCAACCAGCTTCCTTTTCCTATGGCTTCCCCATGTTGGGAACAGTCTTTAGACGTAGTTTCAGGCTTTTATTTTGAAAAATGAGCGAGAAAGATCACATCGCATCAGTGTATAGCTGGGTGTCCCCAGAGTTTTGCTTGTGCAACAGTTTGGAGCAGCCATTGTGTCTCTCTCTCCTATTGAAGCTAAAGTCCTGGTTGATATATTATCGATTACACATGAATCATATTAATCAACCTGAGGATTGATTATAAAAAACATTTGACATGTTTCTGTGACCGCTCGAGCCTTTGGATTTCTGAACATAACGCGCCAAACAAATGGAGGTATTTTGGATATAAAAATAATCTTTAAGGAACAAAAGGAACATTTATTGTGCAACTGGGAGTCTCGTGAGTGCAACCATCCAAAGATCGTCAAAGGTAAGCGATTTAATTTATTGCTTTTCTTACTTTCGTGACCAATCCACTTGGCGGCTAGCTGTTTGTAATATTTTGTCTACTGAGACAGATGTTCTTACATAAACGCTTGGATAGCTTTCGACAAAAAGCTTTATTGAAATCTGACACGTCAGGTGGATTAACAACAAGCTAAGCTGGCACCGCCGACCACCCCGTGTGCATCCTCCCAAAATACATTTTGGGCTGTCTTTGTGGCCGCGAACCCCGGCGTCGTCGCTGTTGCTCCTTCGCTGCCTCCGCCTGCTTCCATGGCAGCCTTCTGTCTCCTGCCATGATTTCGTCCCACGTTCAGGATGTCCTCCACTCCTACTGTTCGGTCACGTTCGTTGAAATGAGCGGACCAAGTCGCAGCGTGCATAGAGTTCCACATGTTTATTAAAATGAAACTCACCAACAAAAACAATAAACAGCAAACGAGACGTAACGACTGGAGTGCTCACAGGCACTACACGAAAACAAGATCCCACACACTAAAGGTGGAAAAAAGGCTGCCTAAGTATGAACCCCAATCAGAGACAACGATAGACAGCTGCCTCTGATTGGGAACCATACCCGGCCAACAAAGAAATAGAAAAACTAGAATAGCCACCCAAATCACACCCGACCTAACCAAATAGAGAAATATAAAGGCTCTCTAAGGTCAGGGCATGACAGAGGTACAGTGTTTGCAGAAAAAAAATACAAATGAGCGGGGCGGGGGGCTGTATTAAATGCACCCAACTTGAATTCACCCTCGCAATGGAAATCGAATGTATTGCAGTAACAATAACACTGTCACTACATATGTAATTCACTGTTGTTGGCATATACCGCCAACCATTATCAAACAACATCTTCTATGAATATTTTTAAAGCAATACTAAAACTTATTGACACCAGTGGAAAATAAATAATTGTATTTGGTGAATTTAACTTGAACCTTTTGTAACTAGGGGGCAGTATTTTCATTTTTGGATAAAAAACGTTCCCGTTTTAAACGGGATATTTTGTCACGACAAGATGCTTGACTATGCATATAATTGACAGCTTTGGATAGAAAACACTCTGCCGTTTCCAAAACTGCAAAGATATTGTCTGTGAGTGCAACAGAACTGATGTAACATCAGATAAAACCCAGATAAAAATCCAACCAGGAAGTTCCCCATATTTTGAAAGCCCTGCATGCCAAAGACTCCTTATCTGGCTGTGAATGGGCTACGAATGAGCTTACGCTTTCTACGTATTCCCCAAGGTGTCTACAGCATTGTGACGTCTTTTTACGCATTTAAGTTCGAAGAATAGCCGTAAGGGCCCACATTGAGCAAGTGGTCACATGATGACTCCCGCAGAAAATCTTTCGTAAAGTACTGAGGTAGCCATTATTCCAATCGCTTCTAATGAGAAACCAATTGTCCCGGCGGATATATTATCGAATAGATATGTGAAGAACACCTTGAGGATTGATTCTAAATAACGTTTGCCATGTTTCTGTCGATATTATGGAGCTAATTTGGAAAAAAAAGTTTGGCGTTGTAGTGACCGCATTTTCCGGTCGATTTCTCAGCCAAACGTGAAGAACAAACGGGAGCTATTTCGCCTACAAAAATAATCTTTTTTGAAAAAAGGAACATTTGCTATCTAACTGGGAGTCTCCTGAGTGAAAACATCCGATGTTCTTCAAAGGTAAATGATTTAATTTGATTGCTTTTCTTATTTTCGTGAAAATGTTGCCTGCTGCTAGCAGAGCCTAGCATAGCATTATGCCATGATAAACTTACACAAATGCTTGTCTAGCGTTGGCTGTAAAGCATATTTTGAAAATCTGAGGTGACAGTGTGATTAACAAAAGGCTAAGCTGTGTCTCAATATTTTTCTTTTGTGATTTTCATGAATAGGAACATTTTCAGGGGATATTTATGTCCGCTGCGTTATGCTAATTAGTTTGAGGCGATATTTATGCTCCCGCATGCGGGATGGGTAGTATCAAGAATTAACTGGGCTGATAAATGAATTACAAAAAAGCTCAAGGAAATCACTAGTCAGTATGACTTGATGAAAGTCAAGATGAAAAATGGACAAACTGGAATCACACATTCTTCAAAAACTCAGGTTGATCTTATTTTCAGCAACAAACCAGAAAGGATTACAAAATCATTTAACTTTATTACAGGAATATCAGATCATAATCAGACTCTGATTACCAGGAAGCTAACCAAAAACAGAGTAACGTACAGACAAGGCAAGAAGCACGTCTTCTACGGAATACGTAAGAAGTACCTGGCTAAGTTTGAGGAAGAATTGAAACTAACAAACTGGAGGGACTTGCTGGCCTCTGAAGATTTAGATTAATAGTTTAATCTTTATTGTTACAATTACTGGTGTAAAGGACAAATTCATGAAGAAAACTGAATGACTGCAAAAAAAGTAACTTAGCCTGGTTCTCTGAGCAGTTATTGAGTCTCATGAAGCATAGATTCTTTGTCCTCAAAACTGCTCTGAAAACAGATCTAAGTACTGTCATGAGGATTTTTAAGGATCTGTGCAATAAAGTTCTAAACAAGTTTAGAAAGGCCAAAGCCAACTTTTTCATTGGTCTTATCAACAAAGCTAAAATAGCCTCAACATTTAACAATTTCTTAAATGACTCAGTTGAGAACCTGGGAGTAACAATTGGCCATAGAAATAAAGTGAGAATTTCACCTGACTATACCGCTCTTGTTTATTAAAAAGCAGGTACAAATACACCTTATGGAACAGCGGGGACTGTGAAGTAACACAAACATAGGCACAAGCACATGCATACACAAACATGATAATAAACACGCTATACATACACGTACACATGGTTTTGCGTTGTAGATATGTGGTAGTGGAGTAAGGGCCTGAGGGCACACACTTAATGTGTTGAGAAATCTGTTGCGAATGTATTGTAATGTTTTTAAAATTGTATAACTGCCTTAATTTTGCTGGACCCCCGCTAATGGGGATCCATAATAAATACAAATACAAATACAAACCAAATACAGTTTTAAAATTTCATTGGACATATCATATTGATTCATGCAGATGTTTTGTTTTTATGCCTCACGAGACCATTTTCATATGCTTGGTGCAAGAGCTAATGGTTAATATTCAATAGACAGTCAGAATTACATAGATGAAATCATGAAACTGTTGTGCCAATTAATATGCAACAGCTGTCTGCTTTACAATATAGGTAAAATGGTAACTGAGAATCCTGAATTTCCATCAAATCTGCCAAAGGACAAAAGCTGGAGTCATGTTATTTTCAGCTGAATTAATAAGGAGGAGACTTGGCTCCAATTACATTGATCCCCATTTTCTGCTCGTTTCCCAGCCTTGAAAGGGCAGCTGACTGGGAATATGTCAGTCGGAAGTAATATTTAGGAAAGAGAGAAAAGGTTGTCTTTAATCATACAGGTAGGCTAAGGATGAAGAGAGAGTGCAATGGGTATTATACTCAAACCAGCTCCAGGGGTGCTTGGAGACACAATCTGTAATGGTGGATTTTGTGTTCAGCTGTATTCTTGTACTAAGCCATTCTCACTCACAGTGTTATCCGTTATAGATGTCTACATACTACCACAGATGTTCTGGACTTCATAAAAATGACCCCTCTTCAATACTGGTGAAAGAATAATAGCCGAATCCCATTATGGTTTTACAGAGTAACAGTACAGAACAGTGCATGATAAAAAGGAAGCACGGGGACAGATGTGGCGTTGTTTCTTTGGAGAGGGTCTCTGTCGGCTCTGCAGCTTGGTTCTCAGGGCCCCGGTCCCTAATGTGCGAGCCACACAGCAGTACTCTTTGATCCAGGGTTGCCAGACAACGGTAGTGTGCCTCCAGCAGTGAGATGTGCCTGTGAGCCAGCCTGAAGGATCGAGGTAAATAACCCCAAATATGTGCATATACATGATGAGCACCGCTCAAGCAGCAGGGGGACAATGCCACACATCAGCTTCTGTCTCTACTCATCTTCCCTTATTCCTATACATTTACATTACATTTACATTTAAGTCATTTAGCAGACGCTCTTATCCAGAGCGACTTACAAATTGGTGCGTTCACCTTAAGACATCCAGTGGAACAGCCACTTTACAATAGTGCATCTAAATCTTTTAAGGGGGGGTGAGAAGGATTACTTTATCCTATCCTAGGTATTCCTGAAAGAGGTGGGGTTTCAGGTGTCTCCGGAAGGTGGTGATTGACTCCGCTGTCCTGGCGTCGTGAGGGAGTTTGTTCCACCATTGGGGGGCCAGAGCAGCGAACAGTTTTGACTGGGCTGCGCGGGAACTGTACTTCCTCAGTGGTAGGGAGGCGAGCAGGCCAGAGGTGGATGAACGCAGTGCCCTTGTTTGGGTGTAGGGCCTGATCAGAGCCTGGAGGTACTGAGGTGCCGTTCCCCTCACAGCTCCGTAGGCAAGCACCATGGTCTTGTAGCGGATGCGAGCTTCAACTGGAAGCCAGTGGAGAGAGCGGAGGAGCGGGGTGACGTGAGAGAAATATACATATATACACTTCCGCTCCCTTCCAATCAATTCTCAGTTCACTCAAGATGTATTGGGAACGTGCTTGTGTGAAATGAATGATTATTCTTTCCCTCTTGTTCTTTGCTCGTATACAGTAGGTGACACTTAATGGTGTGCACTGTGCATACTCCAGTCCACATTTGATTTACATCTCTCTATCTCCATCTTTTCAATGGGTTGAGAGTTCCGCTCACTTTCAGTCTCCATATCAATTTCCTCAAGATATATGGATTTGCAACATGCTCATGTAAAAGGCTCCTTCTTTCCCCCCTTTTCTTTTCCCTTATGCAATACACTTACTGGTGTGCACTGGGCATACTCCAGTCTACATTTACATCCCTGCAACTGGGAGGATTGGTGTCTTTCAGGTAGTTCAGAGTGTTGACTGAGGAATGTGATTGTTTTTCATGAGTGTGTTCTGTATGTTTGTTCTGTCTCTTTGTACAGTATTTTCATTTAATATGTTATGGTGCATTTCCTACTCTCTAAAAATTAGGGCTTCAACAAGGGTTCTTCTAAGATCCTCAAAGTTCTTTGAAGAACCTTAGGGTTCTTGGCACTGAAAATGGCCCGAAAAGGTGGGGTTCATCGAGGAACCTCCTTAGTTTGTGGGGGTTCTTGCAGGAGCCTAACTGCCCAACTGAAACATTTGGATTTGAATTTGAAAGGACAGCAGGTGAAGGCACTTAACTGAAAAATGTAAAGATCTCAATTTAAGGTAAGGTTTGTGGTTTGTATGATCTAAATGTATATTGTTTTATGATGGTAAAATCTATCTTCTACATTATGGACATGGTATGTGTATGAAAACTATAATCAGAACAGGTTTTTTCATTCACATTCACCTCAAAAACCAAGGTATGAATACTGTTGTGTGTTTATAATGACATTTTTGGGGATTCACAGACTTCCTGCTCCCTACACCTCTGATGAATATAACAGGAAACCTGTTTGATCACCATGCACTGCAAAATCATTCTGGCTATGGATACGGAGAACATTAACACATTAACATCAACACGCGAGAGGAAATACCCACTGGACCTGTGGCTCTGCTGGGAGTTTACCTCATATTTAGATTTTTTTATTCTGCTTTGCCACTAAAATCATAATAAACAGTGAGATCTAAAAAATTGTGTTATTGTTGTTATTGTTATGCATATTATTATCATTAATAATAATAATAACGGGGGGGGGTAATTAAAAAATGTACCCTAAAAAGTTATTCGAGGATCCATTGAAATAATTTCTTCGAAGAGTTTATAGGGGTTCCCCCACAGTTCAGTTTCAATTTGAAAATGTGAAACTTTTTCTTTTTAAGAATCAAATCAAATCAATTTATATAGCCCTTCGTACATCAGCTGATATCTCAAAGTGCTGTACAGAAACCCATCCTAAAACCCCAAACAGCAAGCAATGCAGGTGTAGAAGCACAGCACGGTGGCTAGGAAAAACTCCCTAGAATGGCCAAAACCTAGGAAGAAACCTAGAGAGGAACCAGGCTATGTGGGGTGGCCAGTCCTCTTCTGGCTGTACCGGGTGATTATAACAGAACATGGCCAAGATGCTCAAATGTTCATAAATGACCAGCATGGTCAAATAATAATAAGGCAGAACAGTTGAAACTGGAGCAGCAGCATGGCCAATTGGACTGGGGACAGCAAGGAGTCATCATGTCAGGTAGTCCTGAGGCATGGTCCTAGGGCTCAGGTCCTCCGAGAGAGAGAAAGAAAGAGAGAAAGAGAGAATTAGAAAGAGCACACTTAAATTCACACAGGACACCGAATAGGACAGGAGAAGTACTTCAGATATGACAAACCGACCCTAGCCCCCCGACACATGAACTACTGCAGCATAAATACTGGAGGCTGAGACAGGAGGGGTCAGGAGACACTGTGGCCCCATCCGAGGATACCCCCGGACAGGGCCAAACAGGAAGGATATAACCCCATCCACTTTGCCAAAGCACAGCCCCCACACCACTAGACGGTTATCTTCAACCACCAACTTACCATCCTGAGACAAGGCCGAGTATAGCCCCACAAAGATCTCCGCCGCGGCACAACCCGAGGGGGGGGGGGGGCGCCAACCCAGACAGGAAGATCACATCAGTGACTCAACCCACTCAAGTGACGCACCCCTCCCAGGGACTGTATGAAAGAGCACCAGTAAGCCAGTGACTCAGAGGCAGAGGCAGAGAATCCCAGTGGAAAGAGGGGACCTGGCCAGGCAGAGACAGCAAGGGTGGTTCGTTGCTCCAGAGCCTTTCCGTTCACCCTCCCACTCCTGGGCCAGACAACACTCAATCATATGACCCACTGAAGAGATGAGTCTTCAGTAAAGACTTAAAGGTTGAGACCGAGTTTGCGTCTCTTACATGGGTAGGCAGACCATTCCATAAAAATGGAGCTCTATAGGAGAAAGCCCTGCCTCCAGCTGTTTGCTTAGAAATTCTAGGGACAATTAGGAGGCCTGCGTCTTGTGACCGTAGCGTACGTGTAGGTATGTACGGCAGGACCAAATCAGAGAGATAGGTAGGCGCAAGCCCATGGAATGCTTTGTAGGTTAGCAGTAAAACCTTGAAATCAGCCCTTGCCTTGACAGGGAGCCAGTGTAGGGAGGCTAGCACTGGAGTAATATGATCAAATTTTGGGGTTCTAGTCAGGATTCTAGCAGCCGTATTTAGCACTAACTGAAGTTTATTTAGTGCTTTATCCGGGTAGCCGGAAAGTAAAGCATTGCTGTAGTCTAACCTAGAAGTGACAAAAGCATGGATTAATTTTTCTGCATCATTTTTGGACAGAAAGTTTCTAATTTTGAAATGTTACGTAGATGGAAAAAAGCTGTCCTTGAAATGGTCTTGATATGTTCTTCAAAAGAGAGATCAGGTTCCAGAGTAACGCCGAGGTCCTTCACAGTTTTATTTGAGACGACTGTACAACCATTAAGATTCATTGTCAGATTCAACAGAATATCTCTTTGTTTCTTGGGACCTAGAACAAGCATCTCTGTTTTTGTCCGAGTTTAAAAGTAGAAAGTTTGCAGCCATCCACTTCCTTAAGTCTGAAACACATGCTTCTAGCGAGGGCAATTTTGGGGCTTCACCATGTTTCATTGAAATGTACAGCTGTGTGTCATCCGCATAGCAGTGAAAGTTAACATTATGTTTTCGAATGACATCCCCAAGAGGTAAAATATATAGTGAAAACAATAGTGGTCCTAAAACGGAACCTTGAGGAACACCGAAATTTACAGTTGATTTGTCAGAGGACAAACCATTCACAGAGACAAACTGATATCTTTCCGACAGATAAGATCTAAACCAGGACAGAACTTGTCCGTGTAGACCAATTTGGGTTTCCAATCTCTCCAAAAGAATGTGGTGATCGATGGTATCAAAAGCAGCACTAAGGTCTAGGAGCACGAGGACAGATGCAGAGCCTCGGTCTGATGCCATTAAAAGGTCATTTACCACCTTCACAAGTGCAGTCTCAGTGCTATGATGGGATCTAAAACCAGACTAAGGCATTTCGTATACATTGTTTGTCTTCAGGAAGGCAGTGAGTTGCTGCGTAACAGCCTTTTCTATAATTTTTGAGAGGAATGGAAGATTCGATATAGGCCGATAGTTTTTTATATTTTCTGGGTCAAGGTTTGGCTTTTTCAAGAGAGGCTTTATTACTGCCACTTTTAGTGAGTTTGGTACACATCCGGGGGATAGAGAGCCGTTTATTATGTCCAACATAGGACGGCCAAGCACAGGAAGCAGCTCTTTCAGTAGTTTAGTTGGAATAGGGTCCAGTATGCAGCTTGAAGGTTTAGAGGCCATGATTATTTTCATCATTGTGTCAAGAGATATAGTACTAAAACACTTGAGCGTCTCTCTTGATCCTAGATCCTGGCAGAGTTGTGCAGACTCAGGACAACTGAGCTTTGAAGGAATACGCAGATTTAAAGAGGAGTCCGTAATTTGCTTTCTAATAATCATGATCTTTTCCTCAAAGAAGTTAATGAATTTATCACTGCTGAAGTCAAAGCCATCCTCTCTTGGGGAATGCTGCTTTTTAGTTAGCTTTGCGACAGTATCAAAAAGGAATTTCGGATTGTTCTTATTTTCCTCAATTAAGTTAGAAAAATAGGATGATCGAGCAGCAGTAAGGGCTCTTCGGTACTGCACGGTACTGTCTTTCCAAGCTAGTTGGAAGACTTCCAGTTTGGTGTGGCACCATTTCCGTTCCAATTTTCTGGAAGCTTGCTTCAGAGCTCGGGTATTTTCTGTGTACCAGGGAGCTAGTTTCTTATGAGAAATGTTTTTAGTTTTTAGGGGTGGAACTGCATCTAGGGTATTACGCAAGGTTAAATTGAGTTCCTCAGTTAGGTGGTTAACTGATTTTTGTCCTCTGGCATCCTTGGGTAGACAGAGGGAATCTGGAAGGACATCAAGGAATCTTTGTGTTGTCTGTGAATTTATAGCATGACTTTTGATGTTCCTTGGTTGGGGTCTGAGCAGATTATTTGTTGCAATTGCAAACGTAATAAAATGGTGGTCCGATAGTCCAGGATTATGAGGAAAACATTAAGATCCACAAAAGATCCACAACATTTATTCCATGGGACAAAACTAGGTCCAGAGTATGACTGTGACAGTGAGTGGGTCCAGAGACATGTTGGACAAAACCCACTGAGTCGATGATGGCTCCGAAAGCCTTTTGGAGTGGGTCTGTGGACTTTTCCATGTGAATATTAAAGTCACCAAAGATTAGAATATTATCTGCTATGACTACAAGGTCCGATAGGAATTCAGGGAACTCAATGAGGAACGCTGTATATGGCCCAGGAGGCCTGTAAACAGAGTGTATGTGTAATTTGTTGTGTAACAGTAAGATGCAGGACTCCCTTGCAAAAGAGAACTTGGTCTCAAAGGGACTCTTGCTATCTTCCCGTCTCTCTCTCAATCTCTCAGTTAGCAATGGAGAAAAATACAAGATTCGCTCCAAAAAAGACGTAATTCCCAAAACAGAGGAGAAGCCTGCTGTGTGTTGTAATGAATGTGTGTAGAGACTTTATATTCTATCTCTGATGATGGTGGATAGATTATTAGTGAAATATTGCTTTTTAGATACCGTCATTCTTTTCACCAGTCATCTATTCAAAATGTCAAAGTTGATTCAAAGTTGTGGTCTGGCATGAAGTTTTAAATTGAAAAAACAAGATTAGAACCATCTCGAACTTCTACATACTTCAAGAGAGACTAAATGAGTCATCTACTTTGAAAGGAAATTCCCAAAGTATTGTGTTTACAGACTGCCGAGTCTGCCTTCAAAAAGAGTACATTAATTGGAGACATATGTCTGGGAAAAACACAAGACATTATCCTGGTCCTCTCGGCAATTAATCCCTATAGCTCCGGACAATGTTCATATCAGTGAGCCTGCCTTTATTCCTATTAAGTGATGCAATTCATTATTCATTTATGGCAATCAACCATGGACTTTGAAAAGAGTGCCTGTAAGGGTCGAAGGACCATTTGTGTAGTCAAGTGTTCATATTATGAAGGCATCATAAGTAGTATACCAGTATCTGAGACACTAAACCCATTCTCTTATGTCAGATAGAGCAAATAATCGCCAGCGGGACGAGAGCCGCCTAGGAGTGACACCACCTGACGTAAGACAATGACAGTATACCATCTGAGATTAGCATCTGGCATTATTTCCATTTTATTAGAAGGACATTGCTGGGCTATCTCCGGGGAATAATAATGTGTTAAAAATGTCTACCTACAGATGTAGGATCTTAATCCTGTAGGATAATGTAGGATAATAATCCTGCAGGACCAGGAAATGTCAATCGTTATGTGGGTTATAATGAACGGACATCTTGTAGGGGTTGAAATTCTTAAATTTCAAAGTGGAAATGACAAGCTTTAGAAGCTTTTTTAAACCGCAAATACACTACAAGCTTAAAATGTAGAATTCGCTCCTGCGACGGGGCGATCAAATTAAGATCCTACACCTGAAAATGAATTACAATATCCATACTGGTGTGGAATAGACAAGTCGTGATAAATACCATTTACATGTGGATGCCAATGTGGCTAATCTATATAAAAGGTACAAGTCAGCATTCAAAGGCTGCCTTCATACCCAACTATAACATTTTCCATCAAGATAGAACTGCCAAAGGGGGAGGAGTTGCAGTCTACTGCAGAGATAATGTCATACTTTCCAGGTCCATACCCAAACAGTTCAAACTACTAATTTAAAAAATTATTCTCTCCAGAAATAAGTCTCTCACTGTTGCCGCCTGCTACCGACCCCCCTCAGCTCCCAGCTGTACCCTGGACACCATTTGTGAATTGATCGCCCCCATCTAGCTTCAGAGTTTGTTCTGTTAGGTGACCTAAACTGGGATATGCTTAACACCCCGGCAGTCCTACAATCTAAGCTAGATGCCCTCAATCTCACACAAATCGTCAAGGAACCCACCAGGTACAACCCTAAATCTGTAAACAAGGGCACCCTCATAGACGTCATCCTGACCAACTGGCCCTCCAAATACACCTCCTCTGTCTTCAACCAGGATCTCAGCGATCACTGCCTCATTGCCTGTATCCGCTACGAATCCGCAGTCAAACGACCACCCCTCATCACTGTCAAACGCTCCCTAAAACACTTCTGCGAGCAGGCCTTTCTAATCGACCTGACCCGGGTATCCTGGAAGGATATTGACCTCATCCTGTCAGTTGAGGATGCCTGGTCATTCTTTAAAAGTAACTTCCTCACCATTTTAGATAAGCATGCTCCGTTCAAAAAATGCAGAACTAAGAACAGATATAGCCCTTGGTTCACTCCAGACCTGACTATCCTCGACCAGCACAAAAACATCCTGTGGCGGACTGCAATAGCATCGAATAGTCCCCGCGATACGCAACTGTTCAGGGAAGTCAGGAACCAATACACGCAGTCAGTCAGGAACGCAAAAGCCAGCTTCTTCAGGCAGAAATTTGCATCTTGTAGCTCTAACTCCAAAAGGTTCTGGGACACTGTAAAGTCCATGGAGAACAAGAGCACCTCCTCCCAGCTGCCCACTGCACTGAGGCTAGGTAACACTGTCACCACCGATAAATTCATGATTATCGAAAACTTCAACAAGCATTTCTCAACGGCTGGCCATGCCTTCCTCCTGGCTACTCCAACCTCGGCCAACAGCTCCCCCCCCACAGCTACTCACCAAGCCTCTCCAGGTTCTCCTTTACCCAAATCCAGATAGCAGATGTTCTGAAAGAGCTGCAAAACCTGGACCCGTACAAATCAGCTGGGCTTGACAATCTGGACCCTCTATTTCTGAAACTATCCGCCACCATTGTCGCAACCCCTATTACCAGCCTGTTCAACCTCTCTTTCATATCGTCTGAGATCCCCAAGGATTGGAAAGCTGCCGCAGTCATCCCCCTCTTCAAAGGGGGAGACACCCTGGACCCAAACTGTTACAGACCTATATCCATCCTGCCCTGCCTATCTAAGTTCTTCGAAAGTCAAGTCAACAAATAGGTCACTGACCATCTCGAATCCCACCGTACCTTCTCCGCTGTGCAATCTGGTTTCCGAGCCGGTCACGGGTGCACCTCAGCCACGCTCAAGGTACTAAACGATATCATAACCGCCATCGATAAAAGACAGTACTGTGCAGCCGTCTTCATCGACCTGGCCAAGGCTTTCGACTCTGTCAATCACTATATTCTTATCGGCAGACTCAGTAGCCTCGGTTTTTCTAATGACTGCCTTGCCTGGTTCACCAACTACTTTGCAGACAGAGTTCAGTGTGTCAAATTGGAGGGCATGTTGTTCGGTGCTCTGGCAGTCTCTATGGGGGTGCCACAGGGTCAATTCTCGGGCCGACTCTTTTCTCTGTATATATCAATGATGTTGCTCTTGCTGCGGGCGATTCCCTGATCCACCTCTACTCAGACGACACCATTCTGTATACTTCCGGCCCTTCCTTGGACACTGTGCTATCTAACCTCCAAACGAGCTTCAATGCCATACAACACTCCTTCCGTGGCCTCCAACTGCTCTTAAACGCTAGTAAAACCAAATGCATGCTTTTCAACCGTTCGCTGCCTGCACCCGCACGCCCGACTAGCATCACCACCCTGGATGGTTCCGACCTAGAGTATGTGGACATCTATAAGTACCTAGGTGTCCCGGGTGGTGCAGTGGTAAGGGCGCTGTACTGCAGCGCCAGCTGTGCCATCAGAGTCCCTGGGTTCGCACCCAGGCTCTGTCGTAACCGGCCGTGACCGGGAGGTCCGTGGGGTGACGCCTAGCGCTGTCCGGGTTAGGGAAGGCTTGGCCGGTAGGGATATCCTTGCCTCATCGCGCACCAGCGACTCCTGTGGCGGGCCGGGCGCAGTGCGCGCTAACCGAGGTGGCCAGGTACACGGTGTTTCCTCCGACACATTGGTGCGGCTGGCTTCCGGGTTGGATGCACGCTTTGTTAAGAAGCAGTGCGGCTTGGTTGGGTTGTGTATCGGAGGACGCATGACTTTCAACCTTCGTCTCTCCCGAGCCAGTATGGGAGTTGTAGCGATGAGACAAGATAGTAGCTACTACAACAATTGGGTACCATGAAATTGGGAAGAAAAAGGGGTAAAATAAAAAATTAAATTAAAAACATTTAAAAAGTACCTAGGTGTCTGGCTAGACTGTAAACTCTCCTTCCAGACTCATATCAAACATTTCCAATCTAAAATCAAATCTAGAGTCGGCTTTCTATTCCGCAACAAAGCCTCCTTCACTCACGCCGCCAAACTTACCCTAGTAAAACTGACTATCCTACCGATCCTCGACTTCGGCGATGTCATCTACAAAATAGCTTCCAATACTCTACTCAGCAAACTGGATGCAGTTTATCACAGTGCCATCCGTTTTGTTACTAAAGCACCTTATACCACCCCCCACTGCGACCTCTATGCTCTAGTCGGCTGGCCCTCACTACATATTCGTCGCCAGACCCACTGGCTCCAGGTCATCTACAAGTCCGTGCTAGGTAAAGCTCCGCCGTATCGCAGTTCACTGGTCACGATGGCAACACCCACCCGTAGCACGCGCTCCAGCAGGTGTATCTCACTGATCATCCCTAAAGCCAACACCTCATTTGGCCGCCTTTTGTTCCAGTTCTCTGCTGCCTGTGACTGGAACGAATTACAAAAATCCCTGAAGTTGGAGACTTTTATCTCCCTCACCAACTTCAAACATCTGCTATCTGAGCAGCTAACCGATCGCTGCAGCTGTACATAGTCTATCGGTAAATAGCCCACCCAATTTACCTACCTCATCCCCATACTGTTTATATTTACTTACTCTTCTGCTCTTTTGCACACCAGTATCTCTACCTGTACATGACCATCTGATTATTTATCACTCCAGTGTTAATCTGCAAAATTGTAATTATTCGCCTACCTCCTCATGCCTTTTGCACACAATGTATATAGACTCTCTTTTTTTCTACTGTGTTATTGACTTGTTAATTGTTTACTGCATGTGTAACTCTGTGTTGTCTGTTCACACTGCTATGCTTTATCTTGGCCAGGTCGCAGTTGTAAATGAGAACTTGTCTCAACTAGCCTACCTGGTTAAATAAAGGTGAAATATATATTTTTTTTAAATACCGGCTGCCCAATTCAGATTATTTTTCCACTAATTGGTCTTTTAACCAATCAAATCAGTTCTTAGGCCAATAATTGATTAGAATTGAGCCTGTGAGCTCCTCAAAAATTCAAGAGATGTTAGGCTGCGTTTGCACAGGCAGCCCAATTCAGATCTTTTGTCAATTATTTGCACATCAGAAACGTATCCGATCTTTTCCCTAATGTGTAAACAGCAACAACAACAACAACAAAAACACATGGAATCTGTTCTTTTGACTTCCGATGTATACCACCTCCATATGTGGATATCTCATTCCTGATACAAACCCGATCCTCCATATGTGACCTCTGACTGGACACTCAGATCAGATTTTTTTTGCTCTGAAATAGTTTTTTTTATGCACATGACATGCCTTTTTAAGGAACAATAGCAGGAAATGAGCATTGCATGTGTGTGTTACTTCAGAGGCTACATCAGTGTGCATGCACAAATTCTGATATGGGTCACATGTACAACCGCACAACCTATGTGCAGCATAAATATGGCAATGTGTGTTTGAATTAGGTATGATATCATAGGTCTAGCAAAACATGTGTAATATCTGCAAAACATGTGTACGCGACCAATACAATTGTATTATATTTATTATATAATTGTATTATATTTTATTAATCATTGTCCCCAGTGGATAAATCAGGGAAGAAATGCAGAGTTAAGCTTAATACTGTACTGGAGGTTTGAAAACAGCCCAGGCGTAGGCTAGTGCATGTCCTTGCTGCTGCCTGCGTGCCAAGAAGAGTTTAAGTATTTTGTTGGCTAATATGTTAGGAGTGTGTCTCATGCAGCTTGTCAGTTCTCAGAGAATAGGATGTAACGTTGCTGCATTCTGAATGTGCTCACAGCAGATATTTGTAACCAATGTTTGTGTTGAAATACTTTTAATTTTTTAAAATAATTCTATGAGTCTCCTTTCTTTCTATGCATGACATTGGAAAGCAATATTGTTGACCATTTCCCATCTTCATCCAATCGTGACCTGTACCTTGCATGGGAGCTGAAAGGCATGCTTTCATGTTGTCCTGTATAGGCCAGCCATTTGATAGGATTTCTGCTTCTGGCTGAGTTCACTTCCACATACAAATCTACCTTTATACCATTTCAGTCTGAATCAAAGGAATGCGGGTTGTTTGTGAGTCCATTGGGGTGTGCTGTTTTCTGTCATTTGTGACTGTCATTATCAATATCAATACTGATTCATTAAGCGATGAACACAGGCTTCATGCCTAAAGTTGCAGTGATTCAGTCAGTTCAGCTTTATGTAAAGAGAGAACAACTATTATGTCTTTGCGTTTGTCAGTCGTGTTCTACACGCAGTATAGCCCACTGTACATTCATTTCACCAGACAGACAACCAGATCCGTTCAAATCCATTCAATCCAGCTCTAGAAATTCCACACTGGTCCTGCAGCAACACAATCACAGAACTTGTACAGTGACACTCCCTTGTGATTATGGCCCTCCTTGATCAATTTAAGTGAATCGTTTCATGATTGAATGCTGAGCTCAAGAGAGTCTGACTGGCCTGAAATGGTCCTTTATAGATGCGGTTTTATATCTCGTCTTCTGACATCAGCCACACTTTCAATGTCACATTCGTGGCTGGGGTTACCTTAAGATGAGGGGGACACAGTCACAGGGGTGAATTGTTTTTTTGAAAGCCAACATCTCAGTAACATACCCTACCTACCATAGCTGAGATAGGAGTTAGATAAGTTATTTCTTATATCGTGGAGTCACAGTCACCATGATTGGTTGAAAAGGGTCCATGTGTAAGCTGTGGTATCAGAAACAGGCAATGCTTTACCTCACCCATATCAACATCAATCGCTAATGAGCACGCTGTCTCCCCTTCTCCCAAAAGTACCTGCCTAATGGATATTGGGGATTCAATCTAACTCTATCCATCATGGCTTGTTTTCAGTCCAGATGGGTGAATGATAAGATAGGGACTAAACATCTACTAAAGACAACACCACAACACGATCTTCTCCAGAGAGAGGTAGCTAACTCCGGTGTGACCTGATTACTGGATGCGTTCCAGGGGGTTGAATTATGGAGAGCATTGTTTTGATAGGCACGTATGCATAACTAGCTGTCAGACAGTCAGACAGTAAAGAAAGCAGCCCTTCTCTTTGCTCGACCGAATACCAAGTGTTTTGTATTTGCAACACACCATTCATCTAGGGGATTTTTCCTTTTATATGGCCCCCGTATTGTAATTCATAATCTAACGCTTGATATGCACTGTCAGTGCACACAGTGCATATATTACTTGGCCTACAGTATAATCAATGGCCCATATTCTGTTGTAGCCTCCCACGGGTTCCCAGGTTGTGAACAACACGGGTGTGTCAGAATGAAATACAACTCTTGACACATTTTTGGTCCATTTTTAGTCTATCCTAAAGCATATCAAGCATCCAGATACCTGACAGCAATTATGGGTTCAGAGAGTGCCCTTACAGAAAAAAAACACATAGCATTTTCACATGTTGAGCTTAAATTTCACATGAAGCCATATTTTCACAATTATTAAATTGTGTGTTTACCACCTTTTCACATGTGAGATTAAAAACATGCTTCCACTTCACATTGCAAATTCACATGTGAAAATCTCACATGTGTAATTGCAAGTTCACATGTGAAAATCGACCACGTGAAAATCTATTTTGCGGTTCACATTTAAGAATAGTCCACATGTGAATATCTAACTTTTGTGTGAAAACCATTCAAATGTGAAAATGTAATTGCAGTTTCACATGTAAGAAAACTCCACATGTGAAAATGTGGAGTAGCAATGTTTCCACATATGGAATTGCAACTTCTGCAATGGCATTTTGTAAAAAGGCAACTTAGCCTATCTGAGTATCACCGGAGGCCGCTGAGGGGAGGACGGCTCATATTAATGTCTGGAACGGCGTGAATGGAATGGCATCAATGTGTTTAATGTATTTGATACCATTCCTCTTATTCCACTTCAGCCATTAACATGAGTCCATTCTCCCCAATTAAGGTGCCACTAACCTCCTGTGCTGAGTATAATAATTCAAGTGCCTACATTTTTTCTTATTTCTTATTTCTTATTATTTGATTATTTCTGAGCCATCCGTTCAGAGTGTTACTAATGCAGGAATTACCCCGCTCTTCTTCTTCCATTGATGAGTGACCGTTGGACAAAGCCCAGCGAAAAGAACAGAGAAGCGAGTTATCCGTGTCTCCTTGTTTCTCCTGTTTAAACTCTCAGTCAATTTGTTTTGACATCGCATGGTTGTTTTTAGCTGCATAGATTATGTATTTCTGTGTGTGTTTTGAACACTTTCAGACAATGCCATTTTTTGGGGGACTTGGGTTAACTGATGAACTCTTACAGGGCTAATATTAACCTGTTGAAGAAAGTGTGTTTTTCAATTTACCTGAGTTCGCTAACCATTAATATTCTTAAATTGCAGCTCCATTTGAGCAAATTTGTTTGACAGCCCTAGTGGACCTTAAAATGTGAAAATGCACATATGACAGTGTAGTGGACATGACTCGGCGATGAAGTAGCCCCGCCTGCGACTTAAAAAGTAATATTGGCACTCTTGGTCAAAATTGTCAAGATTTTGGCTTCTCCCATGGGAGACCCAGGTTCGAATCCCAGCAGTTACAAAAGCACACGGGAAATGTATAATTTGGGGAAACGACTATGTGTCTGAGTCATTTGAAAAATCCATGTGAGACTTCAGACGTGACATTTGTTCACATGTGGAAAATGGATGTGAAACGTCACACGTATCCGAAAACCACGTGTCTGACCTGGGATTTGTATTACATTTTTCACATGTGATTTTTTTTCACATGCGTGTCTTTTCACATGTGTTCTTTTCACGTGTTCTTTTCACATATGAGTAACTGTCACAACTTCTGCCGAAGTCGTTGCCTCTCCTTGTTCGGGCGGTGCTTGGCGGTCGACGTCACCGGTCTTCTAGCCATCATTGATCCATTTTTAATTTTCCATTGGTTTTGTCTTGTCTTCCCACACACCTGTTTTCAATACCTGTTGTGTATTTAACCCTCTGTTTCCCCTCATGTCTTTGTCAGAGATTGTTTTATTGTCAGTGTAGTTTTATGTTGTATAGGTGCACGTCGGGTCCTCGTACCCATGTTTGTTAATGTCTGTACATTTTAGTGTTATGGAGCATGTTACGTGGTCAATTATTAAAAGACTCCATTGACACTCCATTGAAGTCTCACATGTATATGATGATATTCCGCTACACGCGCCCGGTGCGCAGGGTGCTTGGTCGCCTGTTGGAGCATGATCTATATGTCAAGGCTGAGAAATGCTTGTTCTTCCAACAATCCATCTCCTTCCTAGGGCATCGGATTTCCACTTCAGGAGTGGAGATGGAGAGCAACCGCATTGCAGCTGTGCGTAATTGGCCGACTCCAACCACGGTAAAGGAGGTGCAGCGTTTTTTAGGGTTTGCCAATTACGAGGGCCCGGTGCGCTTGCAGTGGTCGGCTGAGGTGAACAGAGCTTTTGGACACCTGAAGACTCTGTTTACCTCGGTGCCTGTGCTGGCTCATCCGGATCCCTCTTTACCATTCATAGTGGAGGTGGACGCATCCAAAACTGGGATAGGATCAGTGGTTCGGGTACTGAAGCTTCGCCCCTGTGCTTTCTTTTCAAAGAAGCTCAGCCCTGCAGAGCGAAACTATGATATGGGGGACCGGGAGCTGTTAGCTGTCTTAAAAGCCTTGAAGGTGTGGAGGCATTGGCTTGAGGGGGCTAAACACCCTTTTCTCATCTGGACTGACCACCGCAATCTGGAGTACATCCGGCAGGCAAAGAGACTGAATCCTCGCCAGGCAAGGTGGGCCATGTTTTTCACTCGTTTTGTGTTTACTCTTTTTCTTACAGACCAGGCTCCCAGAACGTTAAGGCAGACGCATTGTCTCGGCTGTATGACACAGAGGAGCGGAGGTACTGTACGGAGGTACTGGTGGCCCACTTTAGCTAAGGACGTGAGGATGTATGTTTCCTCCTGCTCGGTGTGCGCCCAGTGCAAGGCTCCTAGACACCTGCCCAGAGGTAAGCTACAACCTCTACCCGTTCCTCAACGGCCGTGGTCGCACCTGTCGGTGGATTTTTTGACTGATCTTCCACCTTCACAGGGTTACACCACGATCCTGGTCGTTGTGGGATTGGTTTTCGAAGTCCTGTCGTCTCCTTCCTTTGCCCGGTCTCCCTATGGCCTTACAAACTGCAGAGGCCCTGTTTACACACGTTTTCTGGGACTATGGGGTGCCTGAGGATATAATGTCTGATCGGGGTCCCCAGTTCACATCAAGGGTCTGGAAGGCGTTCATGGAACGTCTGGGGATCTCGGTTAGTCTTACCTCAGGTTTTCACCCCGAGAGTAATGGGCAGGTGGAGAGAGTTAACCAGGATGTGGGTAGGTTTCTGCTGTCTTATTGCCAGGATCGGCCGGGGGAGTGGGCGAAGTTCGTGCCCTGGGCAGAGATGGCCCAGAACTCGCAACGTCACTCCTCCACTAACCTTACTCCTTTTCAATGTGTATTAGGGTATGCCTGGCTCCGTGGCATCAGAGCCAGACCGGTTTCCTGGGCACAATTGGTTTCGGCGTGCTCAGGAAACCTGGGAGGCAGCCCACGTCCACCTTCAGCGCGCCATAAGGCGCCAGAAAATTGGCGCAGACCGTTGCCGCAGTGAGGCCCCGGTGTTCGCACCAGGGACAGGGTCTGGCCCTCGACCCGAAACCTGCACCCTCCACCTGCTCTGCCGGAAGCTGGGTCCACGGTTTGTGGGGCCGTTTAAAGTCCTGAGGAGAGTGAACGAGGTATGTTATAGGTTACAACTGCCCACTAATTACCGTATTAACCCCTCGTTCCATGTGTCTCTCCCCAGGCCGGTATTGGCTGGCCCGCTCCACGAGGCTGAAGTGCGTGATGTTCCTCCACCTCCTCTAGACATCAAGGGGGTCCCGGCGTACTCTGTTCGATCCATTCTGGATTCGAGACGTCGGGCAAGGGGCCTTCAGTACCTCGTGGACTGGGAGGGGTACGGGCCGGAGGAGAGATGCTGGGTACCGGTGGAGGACGTGTTAGATCCTTCCATGTTAGATCCTGGCCTTAGTTATCTTTGTTTTCTTTAATATTTTGGTTACGCCAGGGTGTGACATGGGTGATGTATGGTTTTTGTCTCATCTAGGGTGTTTGTACTGTATAGGGTTTTTTGTTGATTTATTGGGTTGTGTTCATTCTAGGTGTTTGTCTATGGTTGCCTAGATTGGTTCTCAATCAGAGGCAATCAGAGGCAGGTGTTTATCGTTGTCTCTGATTGGGAACCATATTTAGGCAGCCATGTTCTTTGGGTATTTTGTGGGTGATTGTTTCCGTGTCTGTGTTTGTTTCACCACACGGTTTTTGTATCTGTTTCATGTTGAGTATTTCTTATTAAAAGAACCATGGACACTTACCACGCCGCACATTGGTCCTCCGATCCTTCTCGCCTCTCCTCTTCAGATGAAGAGGATGAAAATCGTGACACTGGTGCAGACTTGTGGACTGACAAACCCCAAGCATCTATTTCGACAGCATACGAGGGTCATTTGGCAGGGCATGCAAACCATAGAATGTTGGCTGTGGCGGTTTGGCCAATCTGTTTAATGCCTGTGATCATTTGAACGTGTTGTGGGCGATGAAACAAAAGAGCCCCATTTAAGCGAAGTGGGTGGAGGGGCAATTTGCAAGTGGAGCTTGGCACAAGGGGGCATGATTTATGGACATAAGTGTCCAATTCCAAACCTAACTTTCTAGTTCACTGATGTTCCAAACTCCACTTTAGACTAGACTGACTTTATGACCAAAATTATCCTATTTACACTTTGTAGTCAATAAATGTTTCTGACTCACATCAATGCCACATGGGCCAATTTCAAAGTGATTAGTTGTTTTTTTAGGGGCAGTCGACCCTTTAAGTTTCAAAAGCTGGTAATTCCACTTTGTTCAGTGGGAGTGAAAACAGCTTGGCTATGCAATAGTGGTGGTTTAATAATGGAACCAGAGGACTCTGGAGACAAGCCTGTTTCTCTGAGCAACAGAGAAAGTCCATTACCCTCAGTTCAAACTCTTACTCGCTTAATTCAAAAACAGAGCTGTATTATTGCTCAAAAGACGGAGAGCATAGACACATCCAGAGTTGTTTCTTTCAGCTGCCTCACCTCTGGAAAAGACTACTCTGAAAATAATATACCGGAAAATCTGAAATTCCTTGGGTAGTGTCTCCTGTTCCTTTGGGTAGATTGTTTCATATTGTGTCTTATTGCCTCCTATGAGAAACCATCTGAATGTCATTTGTTTCCGAGGAATAATTTATGCGTAATATGTTCTGAAGCCTTGTAATGCTGGTTCATGGTCTACATATTTAAAACACATTTTATTTAAGTTCAAATGGGTGTAAATATCAGGCGCTTGCCAAAAAATGTAATTACATTTTTCAGTCATAGACCATTGACCTAAAAAGTTATACATATGCAGTTATTACTGTTCTATTACTAAAACAATGCCTCAACATCAACCAATATGTTGGATTTTCTGCTGATGACTTTGAACAGTGCTTATGTACAGTATATGTGCATTGTTCTTTGGAGCAACATGCTTCAGTTGCATAATCCAGGTTATTTTGGACACCCACAACAAGCTTTAATTAGCAGTATGTTTAGTGAAGACTGAATGAGTGATGAGAATGAACGGGAGAAGCTTCATGAGGTTACTCCTCAATTTTCTCCAGCAAGGTTCACCTATGTTTGGGTAGGTAGGTTACTTATTTTCCTAACTGTGTTTGAAAAGGGGGCTGTCATGACTTCTAACTACTCAGGAATTCCTCATCTGTATGTGCTATATGTTTTCTAGTCAATGACAGCTTCACTGGGTGTGACATTGCTATATGATGATTTTCAATTATATTCAGCCTTGGGGAATGTGAACATTAACCATCATGCTCATGCAACGTCATCATAGCGCCTTAGAGGGTGGTCTCGGGGACAGAGTGTGTGTGAAAAGTTCTGAATTTAAAGCATTGTAATTTTGAGATTTTTCATCCCCCACCTCCTTCATGAAACATTTTTTCATGAAGGAGGTAGGGGGATGAAAAATCTACAAATTATAATGTACAGAGGCATATTCATGACTTCATTGAACTAACTAAGTGTGACAAGTATAGAGCAGGAGCGACTGAGGGCAGGAAATCAGTAGCACAAAAAGCCCTTGGCCACTCTCAAAGGACATGACTGCCCATGGTGCTCATGGGATTTTTCATCTCAGCATTCTGTTAGTATTTTTCCAAACGGTTAGAGGTACTGTACACAGCATGAGACATAATCTGCAACATCCACGTTAGCCTGAGTCAATGCTAATACACTACCGGTCCAATTAGAACACCTACTCATTGAAGGGTTTTTCTTTATTTTTACTATTTTCTATGTTGTAGAATAATAGTGAAAACTTCAAAACTAAGAAATAACACATATAGATTCATGAAGTAACCAAAAAAGTGTTAAACAAATCAAAATATATTTAATATTTGTGATTCTTCAATGTAGCCACCTTTTGCCTTGATGACAGCTTTGTACACTCTTGACATTCTCTCAACCAGCTTCACCTGGAATGCTTTTCCAAAAGACTTGAAGGAGTTCCCACATATGCTGAGCACATGTTGGCTGCTTTTCCTCCCAGGAAATGGAGAGCCGTGCACGCTACGATTCACATGGACGGAGCTGAAGTGGAGCAGGTCGAGAGCTTCAAGTTCCTTGGTGTCCACATCACTAAGGATCTATCATGGTCCACACACACACACAGTTGTGAAGAGGACAATGCCTCTTCCCCCTCAGGAGGCTGAAAGGATTTCCAAATGATTGTCCAAAAGTTCTAGGTAAGTCACCTGGAATGATTTTCAATTAACAGGTGTGTCTTCTTAAAAGTGAATTTCTGGAATTTCTTTCCTTCTTAATGCATTTGAGCTAATCAGTTGTGTTTTGACAAGGTGTGTGTGGGAGGGGGGGGTATACAGAAGATAGCCCTATTTGGTAAAAGACCAGTCCATATTATGGCAAGAACAGCTCAAATAAGCAAAGAGAAATGACAGTCCATCATTACTTTAAGACATGAAAGTCAGTCAATCCAGAAAATTTCAAGAACTTTTAAAGTTTCTTCTAGAGCAGTCACAAAAACCATCAAGCGCTATGATGAAACTGGCTCTCATGAGGACCGCCACAGGAATGGAAGACCCAGAGTTACCTCTGGTGCAGAGGATAAGTTCAGTAGAGTTACCAGCCTCAGATATTGCAGCCCAAATAAATGCTTCACAGAGTTCGAGTGACAGACACATCTCAACATCAACTGTTCAGAGGAGACTGTGTGTATCAGGCATTCATGGTCGAAATGCTGCAAAGAAAACACTACTAAAGGACACCAATAAGAAGAAGAGAGTTGCTTGGGCCAAGAAACACAGGCATTGGGCATTCGTCTGGTGGAAATTTGTCCTTTGGTCTGGAGTCCAAATTGGAGATATTTGATTCCAACCTCCGTGTCTTTGTGAGATGTGGTGTTGGTGAACGGATTATCTCCGCATGTATATTTCCCACCTTATGGAGGAGGATGTGTTATGGGGTGGGGGTGCTTTTCTGGTGACACTGTCTGTGATTTATTTAGAATTCAAGGCACACCTAACTAGAATGACTACCACATTATTCTACAGCGATAAACCATCCCATCTGGTTTGGTCTTAGTGGGATTATCATTTGTTTTTCAACAGGACAGTGACTCAACACACCTCCAGGCTGTGTAAGGTCTATTTTACCAAGAAGGAGAGTGATGGAGTGCTGTATCAGATGACCTAGCCTCCACAATCAGATGACCTAGCCTCCACAATCCCCTCACCCCAACTAAATTGAGATGGTTTGGGATGAGTTGGACCTCAGTGTGAAGGAAATCGGCCAAGTGCTCAGCATATGTGGGAACTCTTTCAAGAATGTTGGAAAAGCATTCCAGGTGAAGCTGGTTGAGAGAATGCCAAGAGTGTGCAATGATGTAATCAAGGAGAACTGTAGCTATTTGAAGAATCTCAAATATTTGTTTAACACTTTTTTGGTAACTACATGATTCCATATGTGTTATTTCATTGTTTTGATGTCTTCATTATTAATCCTACAATGTAGAAAATAGTAAAATAAAGAAAAACCCTTGAATGAGTAGGTGTTCTAAAACTTTTGACTGGTAGTGTACATGGCTAGTGATCAATTCACTGCATCTTTACAGTTTGATGGATACAGCCCAAGAGCTATTCTGGGAAGAATTTCCACTAGATGTTGGAACATTGCTGCGGGAACATGCTTCCATTCAGCCACAAGAGCATTAGTGAGGTCGGGCACTGATTTTGGTCGATTAGGCCTGGCTCTCAGTCGTTCCAATTAATCCCATAGGTGTTCGGTGGGGTTGTGGTCAGGGCTTTGTGCAGACCAGGCAAGTTCTTCCAAACTGATCTCGACAAATAATTTCTGTATGGACCTTGCTTTGTGCACAGGGGCATTGTCATGCTGAAACAGGAAAGGGCCTTCCCCAAACTGTTGCCACACAGATGGAAGCACAGAATTGCCTAGAATGTCATTGTATGTTGTAGCGTTAAGATTTCCCTTCCCTGGAACTAAGGGACCTAGCCCGAACAGTGAAAAACAGCCTCAGAACATTATTCCTCCACCAAACTTTAGAGTTGCCACTATGCATTGGGGCAGGTAGCCTTCTCCTGGCGTCCGACAAACCCAAATCCGTCTGTCGGACTGCCAGATGGTGAAGAGTGATTCATCAATCCAGAGAACGCATTTCCATTACTGCAAAGTCCAATGGCGGCGAGTTAACACCATTCCAGCTGATGCTTGGCATTACGCGTGATTATCTTAGGCTTGTGTGCGGCTGCTCGGCCACGGAAACCCATTTCATTAAGCTCCCGACGAACAGTTCTTGTGCTGACGTTGCTTCCAGAGGCAGTATGGAACTCGGTATTGAGTGTTGCAACAAACAACAGACTCGGCGGTCGCGTTCTGTGAGGTTGTGTAGCCCACCACTTCGCGGCTGAGCTGTTGTTGCTCCTAGACGTTTCCACTTCACAATAATGGCACTTACCATTGACCGGGGCAGCTTTAGCAGGGTAGACATTTTACGAACTGACTTGTTGGTAAGATGGCATCCTACGACGGTGCCACGTTGAAAGTCACTGAGCTTGGGCCTCCTGAGTGGCGCAGCGTTTAAGGCCTGCATCTCAGTGTTGTGGCGTCACTACAGCCCGGAGTTCGATCCCAGACTGTGTCACAACCGGCCATGGCTAGGAGTCCACCCAAGCATCAAGATCAGGATTGCCTGATCTGTAGATGTCATTCTGTGTCAACATCAGTCTTCAGCCAGTTGTCTGCTGGCTGAAAATAATCCCTGCCCAGGAGGAGAATCAACCCCACACACGTTGCCTATGACAAAAACACTGAAATCATGACTTTGTTTTAATGACCCTCTGCGTCATAACATCTTCAAATTCCAAAGCTGTATTTCCTTCCAGATGAATGCAGCCTGTTCAGAGTAGTCAACGCTGCGTGGTAGTGTTTAGGCCCGGCACCATGAGATAAATGTGAGATTTAAATCATTTGCGAGACTGCAGAGGAGGAGAGAGAGAGGCAGACAATTTGACTAATAACATAGGACTCTGACTGCTCCAAAGGAAACTATTTCTCACTCCAGAAATACCCATGTCCCTACCAAAAGGACTTTCATCCTGTGGCAGGGGGAGGGTTTCAATTCATTACCAGCTTTTCTTGCCCCAAAACTGGAATAAAAAATGTATTCATTGAAATAAATGACGGAGTAACATGTAAGAGAAATGTTGACTGTGAAGTTATAAATAGGGCTGTGGGTGAAATTAAGTATTTGACCTCGGGAGGAATGGACATTGCACTAATCTTCAATATTATTCTATGCCAGGGCAGATATAATGTACCTGACCTTAAAGGGGCACTATGGGATACATAAGACACCCCGCCATTTTGATCAAACAGCTGAGGAATGAGACTGGAGAATTGTAATCACTCTCAAATTCGTAGACAGATCTATGGATGAAAGGACTGACCATCCATGATATCACAATTATAGTTTTAACCATGTTTTTGGGCTACACAGTGTTTGTTTACATTATAGTCGTTTACAAACAATGGGAGTAAAACAAGCTTACATTTTGGGTTCTGGTGGAGTACGACTGTTGAACTAAGCAGTCATATTGGGTATATGTCATCATACCCATTATACCAACAACAAAAAATAAAATCCTGAAATGTATGTAGCAATTACAGATTTCCCCTTTAAAGACATACTACTATGTATATCGACCTGGGAAAGGGTTTTAGTATTATTAAGGTTGGCCTATTCAGTATTTTTTAAGTCACACACGTCATTTGAGACACCCTTGAGTGAACCACACTGTTCGAGACAGGCAGTGTCATTTTCACAGCACCGGTTATCAGAATAACTCTAATGAGGCTATTTTTGACACCCTTGAGTGAACCCCACTGTTAGAGACAGGCAGTGTCATTTTCACAGCACTCTAATGAGGCTTATCAGAATAACTCTAATGAGGCTATTTTTGACACCCTTGAGTGAACCCCAGTGAACCCCACTGTTAGAGACAGGCAGTGTCATTTTCACCCTTGAGTGAACCCCACTGTTAGCACCGGTTATCAGAATAACTCTAATGAGGCTATTTTTGACACCCTTGAGTGAACCCCACTGTTAGAGACAGGCAGTGTCATTTTCACAGCACCGGTTATCAGAATAACTCTAATGAGGCTATTTTTGACACCCTTGAGTGAACCCCACTGTTAGAGACAGGCAGTGTCATTTTCACAGCACCGGTTATCAGAATAACTCTAATGAGGCTATTTTTGACACCCTTGAGTGAACCCCACTGTTAGAGACAGGCAGTGTCATTTTCACAGCACCGGTTATCAGAATAACTCTAATGAGGCTATTTTTGACACCCTTGAGTGAACCCCACTGTTAGAGACAGGCAGTGTCATTTTCACAGCACCGGTTATCAGAATAACTCTAATGAGGCTATTTATTTTAATCACAGCACTTTTAACATGTACTGTTCTTTGGGTGTTTACATTAGCTAAATCCAGTCTGAGTAAAAACCATCCATCATCACTATGACAGCCTAGATTACAATGAATTATCTCGCAAGAGCATCAATAGGCCTACATTTGGCCACAATAAACAATAGTGATTGAGATGACCATATCATTTATAAGATACTATTTAATATTGAAGAGTTTCAATTTATTTACACAAACCTGAAATGGTATGTGATGTATCCGATGTATTTTTGCTCCACTGCACACAATGAACCAGCTCTTTGTAGGCAGCACAACAACATTACCAGATCAAGTCCTTCACAAATGAGCTATCCTTGTGTATTCAACTGACATCATTTTCTTTCTTCAAATTAAAAGTCAGCTATTTCATATATAGTCTCTTGTGTCAAACTGTCAGCACTATCTTTGATTGAATACTCAACATGCAACTACTTCAACTGTATTATAGTATTGTCCCCATCCATAGTTGTTTTGTCCAAGAAAAGGGCTTTGGTAGTATCACATGTCCACAAGTCCTAATTGTAGGCCGTTGTGTAACTGTCAGGCTCCTGACTCCATCTAGTGATCATTTCTAAGTATTGCTGAACGTAATGCACAAAGTCAAAGAGTGTGCAGTGTGCAGACACACGGATGTGATCACATGTAGTACAGGCCTGGTTCTGAACACATTTTCTTATTTAGAATTTCCTACAAATTACAGGGGAGGTCTTTTCCTTCGCATAGATACTTTTTGTTCAATGTCACACACCACTCGAACCAGCCCTGAAGGCCAATCCACTGTAGGCCTAAAAACCATACCTATAAATTCACTTTAAGTGTTTTATAGCTACACTATTATACTATTTAAATCAATTGTATCTTATTATTATTATCTCTCTCTGATTAAATCAGGTAGCCTAGTGGTTAGAGAGTTGGGCCAGTTACCACAAGGTTGCTGGATTGAAACCCTGAGCTGACAAGGTAAAAATCGGTTGTTCTGCCCCTGAACAAGGCAGTTAACCTACTGTTTCCCAGTAGGCAGTCATTGTAAATAAGAATTTGTTCTTAACTGACGTGCCTAGTTAAATAAAGGTTACATTTGATTTTTTATCCTCGACTTCATTAAAAACTTGAAAGGCTGCTCATCTTTCCAAGTCAGTAATTTGACCCCAGCAACCAACAATACCAGTCTCCAGGAAACAAGAGACGCAGAACAGTCATACCTGCCTTGACTTTGTCATAGTTAACCAACAAAGGCTCTGTGACTCAAGCGAATGTGGGACTAATTCATGTTTTCTGTCGGTCTGTCACTCGGTGTCTGACTTGATCGATGCCTGGAGTGTGCGCTCCATCTGCGCCATCCTCTGCGGACTCGCACCAGATCAGACTTGTGCGATCAAATGTAAACTAAGCTGGTGCGAGATGGATGCAGAGGGACGATATGACTTTAACAGCTTACTAGAAAAACCGGGTAGTACATTCCTGAAATTCAACCCACTGGCCCAGCCATCTGCCGACAATGCTCTCTTGGCACCTTTACAAGATGAGGTCTTGCTGATTGATTCATGCGATGGGCATCTATGGCTGCGTTTACCCAGGCAGCCCAACTCTGATCTTTTTTTCCCCTCACAAATCTGACCAATCAGATCAGCTCTGAAAAAGATCTAATGTGAAAAGATCTGATGTGATTGCTGATCAAAAGACCAATTAGTGGAACAAATTGGGCTGATGTGCAGGGGCTGAGGTGGATTTGGCAACTTAAGGAAGACAACGATTTATAGATATCCCTTATATTCCCTCTCGGGTTATAGGTCGCCCCTGGTTCCAGAGAAAGGCCCCAGACACCCCCAGTCAGGCCATCATAGGGACTTGCGACCTGTCAGAAAACAACACCTGGACATAAAATTTGAATTTAAAGAAATGTAAGGCTAAATGTGAAGTACATTTATAAGGCTGGTAATTACCTACCTATTACCTACCCAGGATTTCTCAAATGTATTTATTTTTGTTATTAAGATTTTATTATATGTACATTCAACATTTCACTGTAGCTTATGCCAAATAGGCTTACAGTTTCCCACACTTTAATAGCCTATAATGTCGCTATGCAACCTGGTCTCAAAGCATTTCATTTTATCCCGAGACACTCCATGTAGTATGGAATAGCCCATCCGTGACAAGGATTGACGAGTTGTGCATTCCGAGGTGCCGTTTTGCACACCACTGTTGTACTACGCCGTTATTTGTCTGTTTGTGGCCAGCCTGTTAGCTTGCACAATTCTTGCCATTCTCCTTAGACTTCTCTCATCAATAAACTGTTTTCGCCCACAGGACTGCCGCTCACTGGATGTTTTTTGTTTGTCAAACCATTCTCAGTGAACCTTGGACACTGTTGTGTGTGAAAAGCCCAGAAGGGTGGCCGTTTCTTCGATACGGGATCCGACGCGCAAGACACCGACGATCATGCCGTGCTCAAAGTTGTTTAGGCCTCTTATTTTGACATTCTAACGTTCAATCAAACAGTATCTGAATGCCTCGATGCCAGTCCGCCTGCTTTATGTAGCAAGCCGCGGCTACGTCTGTAGGAGCGATCTATTTTCTTGGAACGGGGTGGTGTACCTAATAAACTGTCTGGTGAGTGTAACTAGGTATTAAATGAAACCGCAACAGGATAGACAATAAACAGTAGCAGCAGAATATGTGATGAGTTGAGGACTTGTGAGGCGTCTGTTTCTCAAACTAGACACTCTAATGTACTTGTCCTCTTGCTCAGTTGTGCACCGGGGCCTCCCACTCCTCTTTCTATTCTGGTTAGAGCCAGTTTTCGCAGTTCTGTGTAGGGAGTAGTACACAGCGTTGTGCGAGATCTTCAGTTTCTTGGCAATTTCTCGCATGGAATAGCCTTCATTTCTCAGAACAAGAATAGACTGATGAGTTTCAGGAGAAAGTTCTTTGTTTCTGGCCATTTTGAGCCTGTAATCGAACCCACAAATGCTGATGCTCCAGATACCCAACTGGTCTAAAGAAGGCCAGTTTTATTGCTTCTTTAATCAGAACAACCGTTTTCAGCTGTGCTAACATAATTGAAAAAGGGTTTTCTAATGATCAATTAACTTTTTAAAATGATAAACTTGGATTAGCTAACACAACGTGCCATTGGAACACAGGAGTGATGGTTGCTGATAATGGGCCTCTGTACGCCTATGTAGATATTCCATAAAAAATCTGCCGTTTCCAGCTACAATAGTCATTTCCAACATTAACAATGTCTACACTGTATTACTGATCAATTTGATGTTATTTTAACGGACAAAAACATGTGCTTTTCTTTCAAAAACAAGGACATTTCTAAGTGACCGCAAACTTTTGAACAGTAGTGTGTATAATTTTCAGTTTGTTTTTAGGTTCATGTGTAGGCTAAATCAGTGCGTCTATGGAATAGAGAATGTGTATCTTAGTGTGACTGGGCTTGCTTTGGTGTGGGTCCTCTTTACTTCATTGCTGTGATGAGGCGGGTCCCAAGAACATGTACAGCATAGTTACAACGGGAAATGACTTCCCCTGGCTATGCAGCAGACCTCCTAGCTCCCATACACTCCCACAGCACAGTATGTATCTTCATGATGTACCTTCATTGATCATTATACACCACACTGTGCAATATATATACAGTATATATTTTTTCACCTTTATTTAACCAGGTAGGCTAGTTGAGAACAAGTTCTCTTTTGCAACTGCGACCTGGCCAAGATAAGGCAAAGCAGTTTGACACATACAACAACACAGAGTTACACATGGAATAAACAAGCATACAATCAATAATACAGTAGACAAATCTATATACAGCATGTGCAAATGAGGTAGGATAAGAGGCAATAAATAGGCCATGATAAGGCAATAAATAGGCCATGGTGGCAAAGTAATTACAATATAGCAATTAAACACTGGAATGGTAGGATGTGCAGAAGATGAATGTGCAAGTTGAGATACTGGGGTGCAAAGGAGCAAGATAAATAAATAAATACAGTATGGGGATGAGGAAGATTGGATGGGCTATTTACAGATGAGCTATTTACAGGTGCATACACCTACAGTGGGCTACATGCGATACATGAATAATGTGCAAATGTACAAAACTTGATTTTCTAGCATTTTTGTCCCAGCCGCCCCACCATCCCTTGAGACAATTGAGACATAGATTGTGTATGTGTGCCATTCAGAGGGTGAATGGGCAAGACAAAAGATTGAAGTGCCTTTGACTGGGGTATGGTAGTGGGTACCAGGCGTACCGGTTTGTGTCAAGAACTGCAACGTGGGTCAGCTTTCAACACCGTGTAGAGGGGAGTGCAACTCAGTATTAGGAAAGTGTTCCTAATGTTTAGTATACTCAGTGTATGTGAAACAAGTGTATTTTTCCCCCCATTCACATTGGACAAGGCTTACCATTATAATCCATTAGAGGGCATCCTAAACTCAATAACATAATGTGCCTCAGGCTATGACTATGACTGTAAACCCCAGGGCATCCATGGATTTGCTCGGGATTGCACTGACAATTCCTTGAAAACAAAATGAACGTTCATAGGAGTGTACAACCAGCTTGTGAGGGACCTATGGTACCTTTATTGCACAAATTAATATCGTGTTTTCCCCTTGAGCTGCATCAGTTCAGAACCACAGCAAGTAACAGAAAATTATGTTTTTATTTCAATAATAATCCTGCAAAGAATCTATACATTTTCTGCTTGAAATAAATGACTAACTGCCCTAGGTTATTCTGGCAGGTGTGATTCCAAATTAGTTCCAAAGTAAAAACGACAAACGTGAAATGAAAATAAGTTACATTTATGTTTGTTAGTGAACTGTGGAAATGATGTCTCAAATAGAGTTTACTGCCTTCCTTTTAATCTGAAAAAAGCCATATTACAACCTGTGTGTGGTGATAATTGCGTTGTTTGCTCTATAACCTGTTAATTCATATGCCTTGCAACTGTGATATATATAAGAGTAAATTCAACCACACCTTTGTTTTATCACAAAACCGGATAGCACCCTCTGCGAATGAAGTCCACAAAGCATATTGCATGTACAGTAACAGACAGCAGCTGCCTCCACTATTCCAGTACCATTTCAACTTCAACATTTCAACAACAGTGACAACTAAAAGATACCGTGTGTGTGTGTGTGTGTGTGTGTGTGTGTGTGTGTGTGTGTGTTCAGGAAAGTAGAAAACATGTTGACTCACCCTACTTGTAGAGAAACACCAATGCCATCCTTCTCTCTTTCATGTTTTTCATGTTAACGAAACAGTCTATCACTCTGTCATACAGTACATGCTTTAATTATTTGTTGTCCTAGGCTACCTGGCTAAAACGCTTGCTCGCTAGCCTAACTTCCATTCATGGGCAACGTTAGCTATTTAACATGAGCCCTCTACATCTAGCTACATATTGAACTTCCATCCTCTCAGGCCAGGGACACAACAATGTATGAATTAATGGTTGGATCAGAATCATTGTTATAATCATTTGCCAGTACGGAGAATTAAGTAAAACCACATGTCCAAATCCCTATCTCCATCCATGGCTAATTTAGGAAAGGGACAATTTTAGCTAGCTGGCTAGCTAACCACCGGAGGACAACAGCACAACGAGATGCAACAATTCAACTGTTTCTGTCACTGACGTATGCTCTCAATGGGATTTGATAGGAGTGATGCCAAATCCGATCTGGCTTCCCTTGACACTTTTGTGTTAGTGTGCCAGGACCAATCAGCTCAGTGCTGATTGGCACATTTTTTATGCTTGTTTTGTTAATGGAGGCCAGATGCTCGCTGGCTTACTTTGTCTTCAATGCTATGGGTGGCAACAATGTCATACTCGTTTGGACCAGACTGCATCAGATAGATGGCCTACAGGTACAGTAGGGAGACAGAGGGGCGCTGTTTCACTCTCTCGGATGCTTTCTCTTGTGATACATTCAACTTCTTGCGAATTGAAGATAAATTATGAAACAGAGAGAGAGACGAAAAATACATTATTATTATGAATATTTTTTTTTGTCAATTTTTGTGGGAAGCCTGGCTTCTCTTGTCATCCATGAATATATGCCACTGGATCTAAGCAGCTAGCTGCCAGTCGTATCACACAGTTTTTTGGAATCCACAAGATTGGATCCTACATGGCTACTTCTTTATCTAATGGAGAATTTGTATATTGTCTCAAGTTTTCCAAGTCTTGTCATACCATAGCAATTAGCACAAAGCAGAGTTTGGATTTCAGAATGTTATAAACGTTTTCCAAAGGTTCTCATGGTGTTTTTATAGCTTTCATAGTAATGTTGCCAGAACACAATCTGGATGTTTTTAGGGCCAAGTCTCTGCGTCTTTTTGTTTTTTCCTTTCAATTAAGACCTAGACAACCAGGTGAGAGGAGTTATTTAGTAACTCGTGACCTTAATTCATCATTCAAGTACAAGGGGATGAGCAAAAACACGCAGACACTCGGCCCTCCGTGGAATGAGTTTGACCCGTGGTTTAAGGGAGAGTGCGAGATTCTGGCAATTAAGCCATTGTTCTACTTATCCAGAGCATGCTAGCGGTACCCATAGACTTCCAGTCATTGTGCTAATGCTAGTTAGCATTGCCGATCAAAACTACCTCCAACTTTCTTCAAACTGCACGCAGAGACATTACAAATGGTATGCACAAGTTCATCTGACTCTGGCTATGCAGAAAAATGGCTTAATTGCAAGAATCTTGCACTATCCATTTGATGTGTCCCCAATATACCTATAGAAACCATTTTTCCGGGGGGGGGGGGGTTTGTAAAAGTTTTTTTTTCATTTCACTTCACCAATTTGGATTATTTTGTTTGTGTCCATTACATGAAATCCAAATAAAAATACATTTAAATTACAGGTTGTAATGCAACAAAATAGGAAAAATATGAATACTTTTGCAAGGCACTGTAGAGCTCACCAGTAGTGGGTTTGGCGTCGAAAAGAGGAATCATATACAGAAAAGAACCCCATGCCTACTGTAAAATATGGTGGAGCTTTGAGGTTTTGGGGCTATTTTGTTTCCACTGGTGAACGTTACCCATTACCAGAACATTTTAGCCAAAAACTTGGTTGTGTTTGCCAGGAGGCTGAAGCTTGGCAACAAGAGGATCATCCAGCAAGACAATAACCCCATGCACACATCAAAATCCACAACGAAATGGTTAATTGACCACAAAATCTAAAATTGCACTGGCAATTTTGCCTTCTCCAGACTTGAACCCCATTGAAAACCTATGGTTTTTATTGGCAGTCCATAATATACCAAAGGATATCAAGGATCTAGAAAAATGATGTAGCCTATATATTCCCATAGATTTACAAAGTAGCCTGCTAATTACCATAATTTCTGACAATTCCTGTAACTATGGTCAATTACCGGGAGTTTTGCAAACCTACGATTGCAACATTTCCTAAACAAAAGTGGCTTTCTCAAATGTCTATATTAGTCTTTCAGGAAAATTCATAGTCCATTGTTCAGATGAACTCGATGTGAAGTTTTGCTTCCCATGTTTCTGTTAGATCAACTGTACAAGTTAACACTTGTCAGCATTTGTGTCGCTTTTGGAAATACAGTTGGTGGCTAGCACATGACAGTGTCGCCTAAAAGACTAACAACGACAGTTGTGACACAGGAAAAACAATGGTTGACATTAGCACAGAGGGAGCAGAACCACACCACGAAAAGAAGGAAGTCTGGGAGAAAAATCAGGAAGAAAGAACCATTCATCATACTGCCAAACGTATCCAAGTTTAACGTTTAAGCGTTTTTTAATATTTAAACATACTTTCAAACTTTTTTCATAGTGACCAAAACATGTATGCACTTTGTATGTGGAAATCAACATGAAACTCAGGTACACAAGCTTAAACTGTACTCAAATGACAAAAGAAGAAGGCCTGAATACAAATAATGATTAGGATTGGAACCTATATAGAAGTATCAAATGGAACATGTATTGCACACTTTGGGCTACAATTACAAATAAGAAGAGGAAAACCATCCCCCCAAAGTCAGGGAGTCTTGTGTGTTGTCGAGGATGTAAAACCTGTTTCCTAGTTGGGCCCCAGTTGAGCGAATTTTACCGGCTTTTGGAGCACCTCTCTCCAGATGGTTGAATCCAGAGCAGCTCGTGGTAATGGTGGTTTTTCACAACCCAGATCCATTTTCCTGGTGCCCGACACCCTGTGAGATCTGTTTCCTCTACTGATTAAGCTGGCCTCCCATCTTTTTCCCACAAAAAGTTATCAGATGACTGATTATCAACGCCAACATTCAGAGGCCTCTGGACTCTGGCCTAATACTGTTGTTCTGATGTGCTTTTCCCCTCCAATTATTTTTTACAGTTTTGCTCAATTGCGTACAAGTGAACAATGTTGTCGATTTTTTTGTACTCAAAACACAGAACTCTGTGGCTTTTTGCCAAACAGTAAATGCATTTTCAAAATGTACAGTAGTTGCCTTCACAAAACATAAATGCATTCATGAAAACTACATGATAAAGTGTAAAAGAGCAGAACCAACTCACCTGCTTTTTACACTGATTTGACTATTGGATGTTCAATATTATTTTGGGGGAAAAGGAATTACAAAGGAATAGTTTTACCACGCTAGAGTTCAGTTCAGGTCACAGGGTTGACCTTACGCCTGAGACGTCAATGTCCAATGTTGGTGAAGTGAGGACTGTAAACTTAAGATGAACTCCATGTGAAGTTTTGCTTCCCGTTCATCATAACAATTGATTATCTCTTGAATTGTGCAACATTTTATTTTGTATGGTCAGAAAGAGTCACAGTTAAGGGAGTATGTGTTAGCATTCTGCTGTTTATATTATTTATGCTCTAAAACTAACTGCCTCGGTGTTGATGTGTTTCACAGGACCACTCAGGATCGACGGAATCCTCCCGCTCATGCTCGCACTGCACCCCTGTCCAGAACAGTGACCACTGTGCCTCCACGAAACCCATTTATGCACCCCACACAACCAGTGTTTCCTATCTAATGCTTCCTCAAGATCACATGAGAAATATTAAACAAAGCATATGAGAAAGTTTGGAAGGTGTCAGTGGCTCTTTTATGCCATCCAATCTGTATGTGTGAATAGATCTATAATGATGTGATGTAAATGACTGATTCTGGCTGAGTTGGAGAATAATGAGAGGCCTCATTGGCATAATATCCCTGATTTAGATGAGTGGTTTTGTGAATTCAGGGCTGTGAGCTTTTTGCTATCATTGTCCTCTTAAATTCCTGTGTGTGTGTGTGCGTGTGCGTGTGTGCGTGTGCGTGTGCGTGTGTGTGTGCGTGTGCATGTGTGTGTGTGTGTGTTTGTAAGTCGCTCTGGATAAGAGCGTCTGCTAAATGACTTAAATGTAAATGTAAATGTAAATGTGTGTGTGTGTGTGTGTGTGTGTGTGTGTGTGTGTGTGTGTGTGAATGTGTATGTGTGTGAATGCGTATCTGTGTGAATGCGTATGTGTGTGAATGCCTGTGTCTGTCTGTCTGCCTGTCTGAAAAATAAGAGCGAGGGAGAGAGGAATAGGAAGATTTTTTTGTTGTTGCAATTTCCTTATCCTAATTGTGGGGTGAAACCAGATGCATTTAGCTTACATCATGACAACATCACATGTAACATGTAGCCTAGCCATGTCTACACATTGCATTTCGGCAAAACAATCTGCGTTTTAACCATAAACAACATGCAACTGTTGTTTCCCTTCGCAATGATCATACAACACTGAATCATTGATTAACACCTCATTGAAATTTGCCATGGTAGCCTGTTCCACCTCTGGGCAGCCTAACTAGCACATGTGCAGAAGGTACAATTGTTTAGCTATCGGGAAGAGGCACCCAGAGAATACAGTCAACACAGCTACTCAGAATTGGGAAAAAACGTTAATGTCACGTGCACAAGTACAGTGAAATGCCTTTCTTGCAAGCTCTTAACTCAACAACTCAGTAATAAATGTCAATGTAGTATTAAAAATAACATAAGGTAGAACAAAAACACACAATAAATAAAAATAAGAAATAAGAAGAACACTAAAAAGTAAGAAGCTACATACAGGATCAGTTCCAATACCATATGTACAATGTGCAGGGAAACTGTGGATATCAGTGGAGGCTCCTCAGAGGAGGAGGGGGAGGATCATCCTCCTCAGTGAATTTCATAAAAATAAAAATAGTGAAATATTTATCCTTTTTAGATAAAAGTATACTAAATATATTCACGTCACCAAATAATTGTTTTGCAATGAATGTCTACAGTAGCCTCAGCGGCACTCTGTAGGGTAGCACCATGGTATAGCCGGAGGAGAGTTAGCTTCTGTTCTCCTCTGGGTACATTGACTTCAATACAAAACCTTGGAGTCTGATGGTTCACACCCCCTTCCATAAACTGACACAATAATTATGACAACTTCCAGAGGACATCCTTCAACTTATCAGAGCTTTTGCAGCAAGAACTGACATGTTGAGAAAGAGAGAGAGATTCCTATTTCGTAGTATATTTATTTTCACTTTCACTTACTTATCTACCATTGGATGCGCCAATTCTGTTTGAAAAATGCTTCTTAAACGGAAACAAACGGATTGAAACAGGGATAAAAATACCTGAATTTGTCCAATAGAAACTCTCATTTGCAACTGCTGGACTAAGGATTACACTCTAGATCAGCTAGATGCAGGCAAGAGTGTGCAAGGCGGTACTGAATGTGTCACTGTCTGTCACCTTGATTACTCAAAATTCTCTTGACCTGTGCACCTACATTGTAAACTTTAATTCATAGGCTAGGTTGTAGAAAGCTCATAATGGGTACAGGGAAAAATTGTAGTAGCCTAAACCTATCAATATTACATTGAGCTGGGTGTATGGAATATGAATGACAGTCATCCAATATGCTGTAATAGAAACAAGGTCATGTTAATTAATGAAAATTATATTCCTCCCTCATCGTAATAAGGATCTGACCCTTTTTTTCAATTTTCGCCTAAAATGACATACCCAAATCTAACTGCCTGTAGCTCAGCACCTGAAGCAAGGATATGCATATTCTTGATATCATTTGAAAGGAAACACTTTGAAGTTTGTGGGAAAGTAAAAGTATTGTAGGAGAATATAACACATTAGATCTGGTAAAAGATAATACAAAGGAAAAAACACGTGTTTATTTTTTTTAAATCATCTTTGAAATGCAAGAGAATTCAGATAGTCTGTATAACCATTTTGTTAGCTATTTAGCAGTCTTATGGCTTGGGGATGAAAACTGTTCAGGAGTCTGTTGGTGTCAGATTTGATGCACCACTTGCAGTGCGGAAGCAGAGAGAACGGCTTGGGTAGCTGGAGTCTTTAACCATTTTCCGGGCCTTCCTTTCACACCTCTTGATATAGATATATAGTGAGAGCACTAACCAAGACTCAGTTCTTTAGGAAGTGTGTCGTCTACAATGACATCCCCAAAAGTGATGACTTGTACTGTAGGTACATCATGCAGGCATACCACTTATTCGGTTAAGAGTGATACAAGGATAGGGGTTATTTTTGAAGTGCGTGCTTAGATCTGCAGTAAGATGAAAAAGAGACAGAGTGCTGGTGCAGGTTCATGTGTTGACAGGAAACTGGGATGTGCTCCTTTCCTGTCTCTTCTCCATTGTCTACCGTATGTTTCTGCGTTTAAAATCGTCTTGCCAGGATTTGACTTAGTGAGAGTGACTCGAATGTGCATGTTGTTACGTCTCCAAAGTAGTACAAATCATCCAAAGCAGTCTGTTGCACAGGGGTAGAAGAAATTGTAGGAAGGTTTTGAAGAGAATCACTGGGAACGCACCCCTAAAAAATTTGAGAACTCACCATAAAAAACAACACACTTTTACATGTCAAAATGATTTTACTCAGTTTCCACATGTTCTGCCTCAATACCACCCATGGTTATGCGCCATAATAAATGAAAATATTTTTCAATTCAATAATCAAACAGTACACAAGGATAGTTTTTGATTTAGATCCCCGTTAGCTGTTGTACATGCAGCAGCTACTCTTCCTGGTGTCCACACAAAACATAAAATACATGACAGAGTAAAATAGTTATAGACAAGAACAACATAAGATAATATTACATTAAATAAAACATTTCAATATTTTAAGGATTCATACATTGATTGTACAAAACAATAGGAACCCCTACTCTTTCCATGACATAGACTGACCAGGTGAATCCAGGTGAACCCTATGATCCCTTACTGATGTCACTTGTGAAATCCACTTCAATCAGTGTAGATGAAGGGGAGGAGTCAGGTTAAGGAAGGATTTAAAATACTTAAGACAATTGAGAAATGGATTGTGTATGTGTGCCATTCAGAGAGTAAATGGGCAAGACGAAACATTTAAGTGCCTTTAAAAGGGGTATGGTAGTAGGTGCCAGGGGGCAATGGTTTGTGTTAAGAACTGCAACGCTGCTGGGTTTCTCAGGCTCAACAGTTTCCTGTGTGTATCAAGAATGGCGCCGGGGAGATGGCTGCCGTTTTACGGGCTCCTAACCAATTGTGCTATTGTGTGTTTTTTAAGCGTTATTTGTAACTTATTTTGTACATAATTTTCTGTCACTGTCTCTTATGCCTGAAAAGAGCTTCTGGAAATCAGGACAGCGATTACTCGTACTGGATGAAGATTTTTTCTTTAACGAGTCGGACGCAAATTATTTACTTCAGACACCGGACAGGGCCCTCATCATTCGCATGAAGAAGAGACGGAGATATCGGGGACGTAGGTCAGTGTGCCTTGTAAGGATCTGACGGCGAGTGGGTAATCCACCTCTACCATCAGTCCTATTAGCCAACGTGCAATCATTGGATGTTAAAATGGATGAGCTCCGATCAAGACTAACCTACCAACGGGACATTAAAAACTGTAATATCTTTTGTTTCACCGACATGACATGTTTCACCGACACAGACATGGATAACATACAGCTGGCTGGGTTTTTCGTACATCGGCAACATAGAACAGCTGCCTCCGTTAAGACAAGGTTTGGCGGTCTGTGTCTATTTGTAAATAACTGCTGGTGCACTAAATCTAATTAAGGAAGTCTCAAGGTTTTGCTCGCCTGAGGTAGAGTATCTCATGATAAGCTGTAGACCACACTATTTACCAAGAGAGTTTTCTTCTATATTTTACAGTGCTGTCTATTTACCGCCACAAACTGATGCTGGCACTAAGACCGCACTCAACAAACTGTATAGGCCATAAGCAAACAAGAACATTTTGATCCATAGTGCTCCTAGTGTTCAGGGACTTTAATAAAGGGAAACTTAAATCCGTTTTACCTGATTTCTACCAACATGTTATATGTGCAACCAGAGGAAAAACAACTCTAGACCCCCTTTACTCCACACACAGAGACGCGTACAAAGCTCTCCCTCGCCCCCTGACCAGAATTCTATGCCCCGAATTCCTGCTTATAAGCAAAAACTAAAGCAGGAAGTACCAGTGACTCGGTCAATAGGGAAGTGGTCAGATGTCGCAGATTCTAAGCTACAGGAGTGCTTTGCTAGCACAGACTGGAATATGTTCCAGGATTCTTCCGATGGTATTGAGGAGTACAACACATCAGTCACTGACATCAATAAGTGCATCGATGACATCGTCCCGACAGTGACTGTAGGTACCCCAACCAGAAACCATGGATTACAGGCAACATCCGCACTGAGCTAAAGGCTAGAGCTACCGCTTTCAAGGAGCAGGACTCTAACCCAGATGCTTATAAGAAATCCCGCTATGCCCTCCGACGAACCATAAAACAGGCAGAGCCTCAATACTGTCATGCCCTGATCTGTTTCACCTGTCCTTTTGATTGTCTCCACCCCCTCCAGGTGTCGCTTATTTTCCCCAGTGTATTTATCCCTGTGTTTCCTGTCTCTCTGTGCCAGTTTGTCTTCTATGTTTCCAAATCAACCAGTTTTTTTCCCTTTCTCCTGCTTTTTGCATTCTCCTTTTTCTAGTCCTCCCGGTTTTGACCCTGGCCTGTTTCTGGACTTTGTACCCGCCTGACCATTCTGCCTGCCTTGACCACGAGCCTGTCTCCCACTCTGTAACTCCTGGACTCTGATCTGATTTTGACCTTTTGCCTGTCCACAACCATTCTCTTGCCTACCCCTTTGGATTAATAAACATTGTAAGACTCCAACCATCTGCATTTGGGTCTCGCCTTGTGCCTTGATAAATGCAAAATGCAGGACTAAGATTTAATCGTACTACACACACAGACACTCGTCGGATGTGGCAGGGCTTGTAAACTATTACAGACTACAAAAGGAAGCACAGCCGCATGAAAAGAGCCTACCAGACGAGCTAAATTACTTCTAGGCTCACTTCGAGGCAAGCAACACTGAAGCATGCATGACAGCACCAGCTCTTCCGGACGACTGTGTGATCAAGAGCTCCGCAGCCGATGTGAGTAAGACCTTTAAACAGGTCCACATTCACAAGGCAGCAGGACCAGACGGATTACCAGGACATGTACTCCGAGGATGCGCTGACCAACTGGCAAGTGTCTTCACTGACATTTTCAACCTGTCCCTGACCGAGTCTGTAATACCAACATGTTTCAAGCAGACCACCATAGTCCCTGTACCCAAGAACACCAAGGTAACCTCCCTAAATTACTGCCGACCCGTAGCGCTCACATCTGTAGCCATGAAGTGCTTTGAATGGCTGGTCATGGCTCACATCAACACCACTATCCCAGAAATACTAGACCCACTCCAATTTGCATACCGCCCCAACAGATCCACAGATGACTCAATCTCACTCCACACTGCCCTTTTCCACCTGGACAAAAGGAAAACCTACGTGAGAATGCTATTCATTGACTACAGCTCAGCGTTCAACACCATAGTGCCCTCAAAGCTCATCACTAAGCTAAGGACCCTGTGACTCAACACCTCCCTCTGCAACTGAATCCTGGACTTCCTGATGGGCCGAAACCCCAGGTGGAAAGGGTAGGTAACAACACATCTGGCACGCTGATCCTCAACACGGGGGCCCCTCAGGGGTGCGTGCTCAGTCCCCTCCTGTACACCCTGTTCACCCATCAATGCATGGCCAAACACGACTCCAACACCATCATTAAGTTTGCCGACGACAAAACAGTGATAGGCCTGATCACCGACAACAATAAGACCTGGCAGTGTGGTGCCAGCATAACAACCCCCCCCCCTCCCCTCAACATTATCAAGACAAAGGAGTTGATCGTGGACTACATCCCCCCTTTCTACATGGCTGTAGTGGAGCAGGTTGAGAACTTCAAGTTCCTTGGTGTCCACATCACCAACGAAATATCATGGTCCAAAGAGGGTAGTGCGTACAGCCCAGTACATCACTTGGGCCAAGCTTCCTGCCATCCAGGACCTCTATACCAGGCAGTGTCAGAGGAACCCCTTAAAAATTGTCAAAGACTCTAGCCACCCTAGTCAGAGACTGTGCTCTCTGCTACCGCATGGCAAGTGATACCAAAGCACCAAGTCTAAAGGCTTCTTAACAGATTCTACCCCCAAGCCATAAGACTCCTGAACAGCTAATCAAAACGCCACACGTACTATTTTTATTGACCCCCCCCCACCCCCACCTCCATTTTTACCCTGCTGCTACTCTCTGTTTATTATCTATGCATAGTCACTTTACCTCTATCTACATGTACATATTACCTCAATTACCTCGACTAACCTGTGCCCCCGCACAATGACTCTGTACCGGTACCCCCTCCATATAGCCTCCACAATGACTCTGTACCGGTACCCCCTCCATATAGCCTCCACAATGACTCTGTACCGGTACTCCCTCCATATAGCCTCGCTGCTGTTATTTTATTGTTGCTCTTTAATTATTTTTTTATTTTTCTATTTTCTTATTTTCTTTTTTAAAATTTGATTTATTACTTCAGTTTATGTTAGTAAATACTTTCTTACACTTTTTTAACTGCATTGTTGGTTACGGGCTTGTAAGTAAGCATTTCACTGTTGTATTCAGCACATGTGACAAATAAAAATGTGATTTGAATGGTCCACCACCCAAATGACATCCAGCCAACTTGATACAACTGTGGGAAGCATGGGAGTCAACATGGGCCAGCTTCCCTTTGGAACACTTTCGACAACTTGCAGTCCATGTCCTGACGAATTGAGGCTGTTCTGAGGGCAAAAGGGGGTACAGCTCAATATTAGGAAGGTGGTCCTAATGTTTTGTTACACTCAGTGTATGTTTCAAATGTATGCGTAGGTAGGCAAAAACACTTGACCAATATGGCTAGCCACATGTACTGTAGGAATGGCTATAAACTCTTCCCACAATCTCTGATTCATAGCCTGTTGCTACTACAGAGGTGGCATTGTAAGTCTGAAATTGATTGGTCGTGTCGTACCGGACCAACTTCCTCAATGCAATTAACTGTTCTGTTACCCTTCATCATAGTGACATACAGACTGTGTCCGAAATCTGGCTTGCCTACTCCTTACTTAAACTGCATACTGTGTACTAATTGTACTACGTACTATTTAGCACGTAATGTTTATAAAATGATGCAGTATGCCACAGACAAAACGAAAACAAACAAGATCAGACTGGGGAAAATCTTGACATCGGTGTCCTTCAGGTCGGAGAAGTCGTGGCTTTAGGATGATGCCCGAGTTTCTGACCCAAGATTTAAGTGCCTTTCAATGGGGTATGGTAGTAGGTGCCAGGCTCACCGGTTTGAGTGTGACAAGAACTGCAACACACACAGTTTCCCGTGTGTATCAAGAATGGTCAACCACCCAAAGGTTATCCAGCCAACTGGACACAACTGTGGGAAGCCTTGGAGTAAACATGGTCCAGCATCCCTGTGGAGCGCTTTCGACACCTTGTAGAGTCCATGCCCTGATGTTTGGTATACTCAGTGTAATGTATATTGTCAAGGCATCAAGACAGAACAACAACAAATGTCTTATACACTATTCATATAAACATATTCATACAGTATTAGATGTTAAGAAATAGGAGAGGTGCTATGATACAAGTGCTGTGTTTTTTTAAAGACAAACTTCCTTTTTGCCTGAGTAACCTCTGGCGGCCGAGCATTCCATGATGTCATGTCTGATGGGGTATGTCTGTTTGAATTGTATGCAAATAGATTATACAAGTGGTTAGGGATTTTCAACACACAAATGTTTTTCAAAAATATTCCAGGGGAAGTAGTCCATTTCTCCTCAACCCTCAACCAGGAAAGACTTTCATTCTCACTGAGATAGTGTTTCCAAACCCTGGTCCTCAAGCACCCCCAACAGTACACCGTTTTGTTGTAGGCCTTGACAAACACCCAACTCATTGAGGGCTTGATGATTAGTTGACATGTTGAATCAGGTGTGCTTGTCCGGGGTTACAATAAAAATGTGTACTGTTGGGGTTACTCGAGGACCAGGGTTGGGAAACACTGGTCTATATCATGCTCACACTGAGGTAGCGCATGTATCTTAGTGTGAAGACGGGTGGGGCCTTAACCGCTTGACCAACCTCAAGCACTTTTTGTCTGTATAGACTTTTCATTCAACATTCCCCATTCACCCTTGTGTATACTTGTTACTGAGACACTAATCTTGGTTAACCCAGAACTAAGATCTTGCGGAATTTGGTCAGATGCTCGATTAAGGTACCAGAATTTTTACCTAGTCTGTCCACCAGAGATCACTGAGACAGCGAAAACAAAAGTCTTCCTCTGTGCAGTCTTCTGTGCTTGATGTTAGTTAATAGCTGTGCCACTCTGGGTGTGGGCCTGTCTGCTGGACAGTAATTGACATGGGTTAACCACCGTTCAACCGTAGGGTTCTGCTCTGTTCCTGTCTTTGACTGCGGGATTCAGATGTCTCTGACTAGCCTGGTCCCAGATCTGTTTGTCTTGCCAACTCTTATGGTCATTGTCACAAACAGACCTGGGACCAGGCGTCTTTGACTAATCAATATAGCTCAATGTCACAAGTATCAGTCTGTCTTACTTGTATTTGATAGAACCGCTTTCCAATCCCAATTTCACAGCTAGAAATGTAATGTTTTTTAAATGAAAAGTTTAAATGAGTTTAGACTCTGTTTTCACCCCCAGTTTTTTACTGTGCAGTTTGTTACCAACCGCCATAGTAGCAGTTTAGCAGCAGACAATACAACTTTCCTAAGGCTTCATATACCCAGGCATGCTTGAGAGGCTGTGTGCTGAGATAATAAAAGCTCTCCAAAATTGAGATTACAAAAAATGTATATCAACACGCCTCTTCATTGCCAAGGAGCATATTGATATTTGTGCTTTAGATATAAAAACAACATTCCTTTCCCACAAGGTTGCCAATGGACTGAATCTCATTATTGGTCCCCTTTTCAAAACAGGGTTACAAAACACAATGACTGAATCACCCACTATCATTCAGGATCTCCTCAATGCCTGCCTAGCCAGGAGATTCATTTCTCTAACCTCATGTACATTTTTTTTGTCTTCATTTCTCTATACAGAGGCTAAATGTCAAGCTTGCCTGACTCCTTCTAGTGACACATCCATTCCAGCAGATAATTACCATAAGGAAAGTGATGCTTTAGTGTGCCGAGGGGAATTTAATTTACTCTGAAATAAAGAGTTTTTCACTTTCCAATTGACGTTTTAGATACATGTGACTATTTAATTTGATTACCGGTCTTGAACATCTTTGACTTATTAAGGTGTTGAAACCAATTAAGGGCTACATGCTGTTCGTGCTTCCAGATTATAAACTGTGAATACTGTTTAAAGATCCATGAAATAAGAAACAGGCTGAATATTTTGTTCATTAGTCTGTTGGCCACATAGAGATGCTGTTATTATGAGGCAATCCAGGTAATGATGTTTAATTACAGCAAAATGCTTTACAAAATGTTGAAGAACCTAAAGCAGTGTAGGATTGTGTTTGGTGTATGTCGTCTGGTCTATGATGATCATGTATGTTAATGAAAGCCACTGTGTGAAATAAAACATTGCTATGAATCAGAGTTTCCCATTTGGCAGCACATTGTCCAAATTTGGCCCTTGGGTGATTTTATTTGGCCCCCCAAGTTTTCTGAGCAAAAAAATATATATATATTTTTTACATCGTTGTACACCAACAAATCAGATCCAAGTGATTTTCATTTGTAAATATTTTCCCATGGATACTAGAGAGATACTGTATATGTGATTGTATACAAATGTAAGCAAGGTTTGAGATGATTGTGTTTTAGTGAAATATTATAACTGTTTGGGCTTGTTGCGGTCAATTTCCAGTCTAAACATTTTTTTTGTAATTATGTTCCAGGCCACTGACCATCAGCGCAAGAAAAAATCATATTGTCACGTTCTGACCTTAGTTCCTTTTGTTTTGTCTTTATGTTACGTGTGTGCGTTTTAGGTAGAGGTGTGTCTTTTCTGGACTTGGCACCCTGTGTTTTGGGTGGTCACTTTTACTGTCCGGGCCCTGTGTTGTTGGGCTTGTCTAATTTTGTGTGCCTTATGAAAGAGCACTTTTTTCCCCAGTGGAACTCTCTGCGCCTGACTCCTTCCTCACCCACCTAGTCCCGCGTGACACATAAGGTGTAGAAAATGTTTAACTGACTGAAAAGGGCTTTTATCCAGACAGGATCAAAACATTTGGTTTAAATACACATGCTTATTCAAAGTCTTTACAATGCATTATAACCCCATCATAACGCATTAAACCTGTTGGCTTTATTAATGTTACTGAAAGTTTCAAAAATAGTGGTGTTCAAAAACAAAACTGTACCACCTGCAAACATTGTGATTCAACCTCTCTTTAAAATAGACTGTGTCCTTGTGTCCTGGTGTAAGCCCCACACACGTTGAGTGAGAAGATCTGCTGTGTCACTGGGAGAGGGTGGTATCTCTACGGCTGGGAAGACCATGCTCCTCTGCTGGTTATGATTGGAGCGTGCGTTGTCATGGGTCACGCCTCTGATCCAGGATTCCCTCTGTCTGGCCTCAGGTCAGGAGTTGGGCTATGGGGGGGGGGCCTTTAACGCCATGACACAACTATTAACATTGGCTTCTCACTCACAGTAAGTTCCTTACTTGACCTGTACTGTAGCTGAAGATACTTTTATAGAGGCTGGATCAAGATAACTCTTTTGGAGACTGTTGTAATCCATACTGACATGTGGAAACAGCAGACCAAAAAACACACACTCCTGTGAAAAGTTCCTCTTTTGCACCATGACCAGACCAACTGCCTGTGAATGTTATGCTGTTTTGTAGATAAGGGCTGCCTTCCACTGTAGGTGACTCAGCTATCCAGAACACGCTGCATCTCCACAGATAATACCACTCAGAAAGGTCAGAAAATAATGGGATAATGGGGAACAACTGTCGCTTTTCTCCTAGCATACTTGCAGCAAAGATTCCCTGTCCCCGAAACGTAATTTAAGGTATTATAATGACAAAACATGGCAGACAAAATGAGCCCACTTGTTTGAATAAAATAAGAGGTATATTACTCATTATTTTTATAATTATTAATCCACAAAAGATTTGGCTTTGAATAATTTGTAATAAACCAATGTTCTGAACATGTTAGTTTAAAAAATATATATACATTTGACAAACTACTATGAATTCTGAGAAAAAGAACAAAAGTTCATGGGCCCTATGTTGGCAGAATATGAATTCAATGCACTAGAAACAAAACAATGCAATTATAGAGGCAATACTTCAAGAATTCATTCACCCTTGTGCACAGTCTGCCTGTGGAGGGACATGCCGAGGTATCCCTCAACAAGGATGCAGCTGATTTACAGAGACACAGTATCATTGCGTCAATGGGATGCTTGTCTTTAAGAGTCTGTTTAAATTGTAATTAGGTGTTTTCGCACGTTACTTTTCTTCCCGTTATTCCAATGGCAGTGCTGCTTGGAAATAAATCATGTCAAACGACACTTCTAGAACAGATCGTTGTCCTCAAACTCATCGCCTGATCTAGACAGAGCTCCCTTTTCTCTCTTTTCCCTATTTTACCTCAAAGGCATCTGTCCTACTGAAAGGATGTAAACAAGGTGAAAACTTGGGTGATAGCCTTTTTAGGCATATGGGCCTATAGGCCTATTAGCTTACGTTTCCGAAATGTCATTCAATTATGCATTTTTTAAATAATGAAATAAGTGTTCAAATAGTATACAAGTATAGGTAAGTATATGAGACTGAGACTTTTTCATTTGTTGATACATAAGCAAAAGGAAGGATGCAACTTTCTACAATGATAGTCGGCTGTTGTCAATGTAAGCAGCCACAACAGTTGTTCGAATATAATCGGGAAACCAACACAGTTTGTTATTTTAATCGCACTGTGGCTATTATAGCATGCCAGAACAGGTGACTGAAGGGGCGCTGCCAATGCAAGTGAGGAGTCCCCATCCGTCTCTACGAAGTAAATAAATAAACAATGAATCGTCCAGTCTCCTGTGCGCCCAGCCTGGTGCGCCTCATCCCATCTCATGCATGGCTGCCAGTAATGGTCTACTGGGTGTCAGCTTTTATTTGCAGGACACAAAGCAAGTGCCAAGGGCTGCTGCATCGACTCCCCGAGCAGACTCGGCCTCTGGATAAAAGCAAGCAAAATGCTTCAGTCGAGCACAGAAACATAGAAATGTTAGGCTGGAAAGAGGAAGTACAGTGGAGAGGGGAGGGACCGAGGGCAGAGTTCCATGGGGCTGCCGCAGCGCTTCGAACTTCTACACATGGAGCGGGGGGGAGTTGGAAGAACTTCATATTGCAAACTCAAGGAATAGCAGGTAGAGTAACTTTCACGATTCTTGTTAAGTTCAATGTCATTTAAAGTGTTTATTCGTATTTCTAAATGGTAAGAAATGAAATATCGTTACTCTTTTAAAAAAAAGAACTATGTTAAACAGATTGGAAAACATTGTCCTGACGTCTGGGGCAGGTGCGTGAGTGTGAGCGTCTGAAATCCTGTGACGCGAGTGGTGAATGTAACTGAGTTGACTAAATTAAGGAACATTTTAATGTTACATGAATGTTATACAATTTTGATACGCATTATAATTAATATCGAATGTATTTTCTTTGGAAAATAATGGGATAATGGAATATTTTCCTCCTTTCCCAAACAAAATTTAGGAGATCACAGGAATTGCTCACAATTATCTTAACCATATCGAAGCAGTAGGCTATATGTCTTGCCATTGACAATTAAGCCTATTAGAATTAGCCTAAACATAAAAACAAAAAAAATACATTTCCTTGGTTTCAAAGTTTTCTATAGACTCGTTTCACTTTTCGTGCCAGATTGCCACCTGTTGCAACTGCATCCAGAATGAATATCTGAAATCTACCAACCATTTTACATCATGACATTCAAGCTGGAGTTCTTATTTCAGAAGTCCACTTTCCATTATTACAAATGAAACCAAGTCAATTTAAATAGCATGTATAAAATTGATCTGAACAGTCCTCAATGAAAGCGACAGGAAATAGGCTATAACTGCGTTGCCGAGAGTCTTGAAAAACGTAATCTGTTTCTATGCCCTTTTCAAAGTTACATGAAAAAGACACACACTTCAAAATTCCTTTTCAAGATACCCAAGACGGTCTGAATTATTGGTTGATCTGATCCGAACCTGACATGTGTGTTGATAGTATTGGTGGGCAGGGCTCAAGTATAGCCTACTGTTAACATGTTGTGAAACTGACATTCAACAAGAACACCATAGAATATTAATTGTAAGAGAAATAATGGGGAAACAACTCCACAATACTTTCCTCACACATTTGTGCGCTGGGACAACATTTTACAAGCTTCAACACGTATGATATGTTATTATTGTTATGTGGAACTATAACCATAAACAATGAAAAATCCTACTCAAGTCGGCTAATTAATTTGGTTAATATGGAATAATAAGATATCATATTTTCATTACTGCATTGTCTAGATTGTCCTCACAAAACGTCAAAAGCAATGTTGATCTTGGTTTTAACTTGATTTTAATTTGTTAACAATAGTATTTCCATTTTATTGACAGTCCAAACTGCCCTACAAAGGCCAAACGCAGTAACTACGTTTTTTATTGATTTTTTAATGCAAATCTGATTTCAAAATCTTTTTATGTCTAGACAGACAGCAGTTCCATGATATATTTTAATCAGCTGACTTGTTCTTGTGTCAGGAAACTATACACCACATGAATCAGAAAACACCCTTGGCCATTTCTGAACAACTCAACATTTATGACCAAATTCGTAGTTACTGCGTTTTGCCTTTATAGGGCAGCATAGCCTACCTCCTCATTCAGTATTGACATTGACAAGGTTAGGCTACTCACCTTATTTTTTTTTTATAGGGCAGCCAAACACCTGCATTTCAATTTGATAGCAAGGTTTGCTCTTTTCAAGCAAACCACTGCCACCTCAAAGGTTTCTGTTCAACGGAAAAGATGAGAAAACAATGTGAAAACTTGGGCGATGGCCTTATTATGGTAGGAATGTGATGAGTTATTTTTTTGAATGAAACGTTCATTTTAAAAACGAATCCAAAATTAAAAACACAGCAACCTGTCCAAATGGACTCACCTTCAAGAAAAAAAAACATGATATATTTCAATTACTATTGGTAAATTAAGCAATGAATTGCAACCCAACCCATAGCACAATGACATTTGATGTATCTGCTTCTTCCTATTGAGGACGGTTGGAATGCTGCAAATACACGTTTGTGGACACATCAGCATCCTTGTTATTAGCATACTGAGGAAGGAGACAGAGAAAGAAAGGCTGTTATTAAAATGATTCTCACTGAATACCGGTGTAATGAAGTGTGTCAGATGCAAATGAGGACAATAAGGAAACTCCTTTCAATGCCCCTATACTGTAGCCACTCTAACCCACAATAGGTGCCAAAACATCAGCTTAGTACGATTATCATCTTTCAATTTATGCCTGCACGTTTCATTAATTGCTAATGAGTATTCTCTCTATAATTTTCAGATTAAAAAAAATGGAAACGATGACTGTTTTGAGTGTTATGTTACGTGGTATAATGTAGTAGGGCATGGTTCCCCAAATGGTGGTTTGGGACCCACAGGTGGGTCGTTGCTAAGGCATGAGTGAGTTGTGGCACAAATACTGTTTTGTTTCACACTGGAATGAATGAGGTGGGTCTCAATACACAAAAAGTAATTCATATTCATTTTTACATCTCAGTATCAAAATATATGAAATGAATCAAGCTGATTACATTATTTTGGGGGGATAAATTAGCAACAACAGTCACTGTTCTTAATTTGTTGTCCAAATGAATGATTTTCTGGAGAAACAAATTATGATTTTCGAGTAACGTCTTTAATCACACTTCTCACAGAAGCAGCATATACTTATAATAGTTTGAGGGGGAAAAAAACATTTCAATAATGATACCTGATATGATATAATTCTTGTTTGACTTTACTTTAAAAAAAAGTTATTAGAAACTTAGCCTAATGTTCTATATCACCCCTCAGATTGAATTGATTTTCATATGACTGTTTTATTCATTCATATAGATCCCATATTATTCACATATGTTTTATGTTGATATTCCTGACATTTAAGGAGAAATATGTGTTGCCAAATTATAGTTTACATTATAAAATCCTGTCAGTCGGTTTTTACTTCCTCCCAGTATCCAAAGTTTGCTGTTGTTGTGCACTTTGGCTGTTTAACGGTTTGACTGTTTCAGTCTCCACCCTGCTCCCTGTCGTGTGTTCGCACCCTGCTCTGCACAGCCCTTCCACCCCACCCGCCATCCATCACACACACACACACACACACACACACACACACACACACACACACACACACACACACACACACACACACACACACACCCTTGAGTTAGGACTGGGGGTGTTGTGAACCCACAGCCCTCATCCTGCCTCTCCTCCCCTTACTGAGCGCACTCAGACCCACTGCCATGACTCTTCCTGCCCTTTGTGAGGCACTTTCAGAAAGCAGGTGTTGCCCTTAGTGCCTTGTTTTGTCATATTTGACTAAGGTGGTGTCATTCTGAAATAATGTCTGAATGAAACCATCCACAAAACACAAAATATATTGAGAATTGTCAACAAGAAATGAACTACAACATAACATATCATTAAGATATCCAACTAATTGGGTTTTGTTACAAACACCTGTGGTTTATAATGAACCAGGAAACAAAACGATGATAAAACAAATAAAATAAAATACATCTAGCATAACTAAAAGTAATAACTAATCTAGCATAACTAAAAGCATAACTAATCTAGCATAACTAAAAGTAATAACTAATCTAGCATAACTAAAAGCATAACTAATCTAGCATAACTAAAAGTAATAACAGTTTTACTTTGGGTGAATATACAGCTTCCTGAATGCCTTAACAACTGTGTTGTGGTTAAACATGGGAATGCATTTCTCACTTCTGTGAAAGTCCCCCACCAACACGATCAGTATTTCCCTTCGCACCATCCGCCCAGAAAAAAAGGCACATGAGAATACCACCCCCTCCCGACCTCCAAACTCCAGATGCTAAAGAATGATGGTGCCGGCAGGGCCTCCTAGTCCTGTATCGACACACCAGCATCTAACACCCACTGTGCTCGCTGCGCCAGCATCTTCTGCACCAATGACCTCTGCCCTTCCTACCCCCTCCCCAACCCACCACCACCTCCCCCACTTGGGTCCTGGGTGTTCGTGGGTTGTCGAACCTCTGACTTGACTCGCCTGTCCGCTGAACATTGGGCGTTGCGACCGCAGCAGGGGCTGCTTGGTGGCTTCCCACTATTTGTTCCAAATGTGTGGAGCCATCTGTCAGTAAAACAGGAAGGCCTAGGTTCCCCTTCTCCCTCGGGCTCGCTTCGCTATTTTAGGGAGCTTCACTTCTCCCTGTGTGGCTGGCTGGGCCGGGAAAGCGGCTCCACCAAGGACCTTCTTGAAGTGGCGGAGCCGAGGCTGAGGCTGTTGTGCCCATCTGCTGCAGGCTTGAGGCGGATGCATTATTAATGGGGCCACGCGCACTGGTGACTCCTCAGATATGCAGCAGGCCCCTGGCCAGGGGATGTGCTCTTCTTCACTAAATTCCCTCCTCTTGTGCGAAAGAAACTTACTTTGGTGCCCCTTGGCCTTCTCCTTCCTCTATCTCTCTCTGTCCCCTGGTTCTCTCTCTTTACTTTCGCTCTCTGATACACTCCCTGTCTGTCTTGCTTCCCTCCCCTCTCTATCTCTGTATCCCCCCCTCTCTCCATCTCTGTCTCTATCTCTCTCTCGGGGTCCCTCTCTTTATTATCTTTCTCTCTCTCCTCTCTCTTTGTTTCTGATGGTTGCACCTCTCGCACACGTCTTTGCTCGGGTAGTGGCGCGCTCAGCGGTGCATGCTCAGTAAATTAGAGTGAACATGGGCGTCGATCAGCTGGGCACGACAAACAGCCGTATCCTCAGTGACCTTGGGCCACTGAATTTTCTGCTTAATTTTGCGGCAGTCGGTATGCGTTTTTGGATGATTAGGTGGCAGGAAATTAACAATAAATAACAAATGTGGTCTGAAAGCTCCTCATCACCATAGCCCGTCATGCAGGGCCAAGCCACTCTCCCAGCCCATCCTCTCTGTCAGACATGTAATGAAAATGTCTGTAATTCGTCGTAATGTAATGGGACAGCGGTGTGTCTTTCGGTGTGACAAAAGGGATCTTGCCAGGGTGACAGAGTTGTAAAGAGAGAGGTCATAGCTTTCGTCAGTTGTGGCTTTTTATAATGTTGTCTTTTTCAGCCCTGCTGTGCCGTTGATACAATTTAAACACATCTACATCTCTGTCTCTCTCTATCCCATTAGAGTACCTGCACCGAATGGAGACGGAGGAGGCACAGGAGATGTCTCAGACGCCAGGTAAAAGCCACTGTTTTCAGACCTCAGAGTGAGTTGCACAGAGCCCAAGCCGAGTGGCACAATTCACAGCACATATAATGGATTATAGATGATTACGGTTCTACCATATGAGCAATAACGAACCATGTTCTGGTGACTAATGGGTGTTTTCTGGTGTTTACCCATGCAGGCAGGGACAGCCCCCCTCCCAATGATGTGTCTGAGGACCAAGACGAGGCCATGCCCGTCCCAGAGGACCTGTCTGCCAGCTCCAATTTGCAGCACAACAATAGGGGTGACAAAGGAGGCATGGGTGAGTGACAGTTCCTATAAGTCTGTGCCACATATGTTTAAATGAGCCACTCCCACATCAGTAGGCCAATAACCAGTTATTACACCTAGACCAGTATAGCCATCAAACCTTCACCCGTGTGCCCCAAAACCTAGCAGTTTCCATAGGAACTTCAGAAATATGTATACCGTCACAAGGACAAAAGCAGTAGTATGGTCCATACTCCTCATAATGAAAATAAAATGATTTAAAAAGAGCAATTATCATAATATATTAATAAATGCCATATGATGAATACATCTACAATAATTACATGCCTGTTACAGCTGCCTGCACTAGATATACAACAGCAAAAGTTCCACCCCCTTATTTTTTTTAACGGTAAAAGAAACCAAAACTACATTTCATAAAAACAAATGTGTCGGTAACGTAACTATTTTGTGTTAGTAAAATAACAATTGTGTAACGGTATCCCAACCAGTAGTTAGCACACGAACAACAAATCCCTTAGTTCCACTCATTAGTTGCAATCTAGCGCTTAATCGAGCTTAGTCCTTTTGAACATGTAGTCTTGATGCATTTAGGTCATTGGCAGGAACGGTTGGACATTTCTCTCATCCGTCACATGATGTGCAAAACCTTAAGGAATGGCTAATGTGGCCTTGATATGAGGATGTAACTAAATTAAGCCAGGGAATACCATTATCTGATCTACAAGTTAATTGAAACTCGGGACATGACTGGCATGTCAGGGGACACCAGGCAGCATTTACCAGATGAAGTTCTGGAATTCCATTTTTTTGCTTCATGAGAACATCTGTGAACCCCCCCCCATATCATGTTGTATACGTAAAAGTACAGCATCTCATACAACCAATATCTATGGTAGGTTTATGGGACGTGTTAGTGGTTGTGATAACTGGGGTACACGATAAGTGTTACTATAATTTGTGGTGTAAAAATGGAACATTCCTTTCATATTAGCTCCAGATAGCTGTGTGGTGTAGTTTACCCTTGTGCGCCGAGGCTGCATTTAGTCAGAAACAACATGTCGGAGCAGAGGAAACTGAAATAGGATGTGCAAGAGTTTCCTAAGAAGAACTTGCCATCAGGCAGTTTCAACACTCCAGGAGATAAAGACTTCAGGAGCAGAGCCAAGATCGGAGATCAGCATTGCACATCACCAGTGCATCTCACCGCCACACAGCCAGCGCACCTGCAAACACACTCACCACTTTCACTTCAACTGTCAAGCGTTTAACTCAGCAGCACACGTAAGGAACTCCAACCCTCGCCAGCGTGCCGTAGTTTACGACATGCGCCAGGAATCTATTGTAACTGCCCTGCTGACCATGAAGTGCACATTTATCCTCGTCAAAAGTCACTTAGTCACTGTGACAACGTCTGTCAGCATTGAGGTGAAATCATCGTAAAATATTTTGAGGCTTTCACCTCCTGCAGCTGCAGTTCCAAGGTTTATCCATGAGCCACCAATTGATTGACTTTCTGAAGCATTACATGGACTATACTAAATGCTCCTTTTTTAGGGCTTTGTGCAAGTTTGCAGTTGAGCTAGCGCTGGAAGAGGAGGCCATAGGTTCAGTCCAGTCAGGCTGTTCTTTCTCCATATGACTGTCTTTGTGGTTGAGCCTATGATTAGTAATTTCACTCGCCAGATTTGACATAACTAGGGAAAACTGCTCAAATGACAAAAATATTCACTGATGCACAATGGGGACCATGCCATAGGGATTTCAGTCAGACAGTCAACATTTTTTACATACCTAAGAAAAATGAATGACAATTGTCAATCAATTTGGGAATGTGGTTACAGACATTATTCCATATTCCATCAGAAATAAAATGTTATAGTGTCTTCTTTGGCGAGTTAGTTTTTTAAGGGTGTGTTGTATGATTCCTAACCTCTTTATCTGGTCTTATAGTATTTTGAAACACAGGAAGAGGTCCTGAATCAGGAGAGAGGTCTGCAGAAACATAGACAAACACTGTGTGTGTGTGTGTGTGTGTGTGTGTGTGTGTGTGTGTGTGTGTGTGTGTGTGTGTGTGTGTGTGTGTGTGTGTGTGTGTGTGTGTGTGTGTGTGTGTGCGTGTGTGTGTGCGTGCGTGCGTGCGTGCGTGTGTGTGTGTGTGTGTGTGTGTGTGTGTGTGCGTGCGCGTATGTGCGTGTGTGTATGTGTTTGTTTGTTTGTAAATGTTTGTCTTTGAGTGTGGGTGAGTGTAAGTGTTTTTGAGTATGTGTTGCTCTGCACTCCCTAAAGATCTAATCACCACTGTGAGAGGAAGTGGCTGTTATGCTGTATCTATGCAATGCATCACTGGCTCTCTGATAAACCCCAAATGCATCAGGGAGTTATTATTATCTGTTAGGATCATGTGGTACAAAGGCTATTGGCCTGAAGTGCAGGACGCAAGCAGGACTGTGTAACTGAGACAAGGAGGCTGCAACTATAACGGAAGCTCAAGACCTCAAAGCCAGGTTGTTTGTTGCAGTTTTCCATTCACTTTCCAATGCTAACATACTGTAGGTTTGTCCTACACAGCTTCTCTAGTTTCATCCTACACAGTCTTCATCATACGATTCAAAAAGCCCCAAAAGGATTTCCCTTGTGTGGGAAGGACAAGACACATTGTCACAAAAAAGTTGCCTTACTGAATGAAATTGTCTGAAAATCACAGACACCTAGTTTCTTGAATCGGGGTCGCAAATGACATGTCACAGTATGCCTGTCCGGTGACACAATTTCTCTTTCAGTAGGTATGAGTAATTAGGGCTATCCAGTCTTCACTACAATCCTGTCTATTTCAGACTGAAGTGGTAAGCTTTTGAGTTCCCGAAAATACTAGGTTAGAGTTTCGAAAGAGTGGGGAAAAGTACACTTTGTTTTTGGGGCTCCTTATCGAAACCGACACACCCAATGGAATTGTGTTCAGTATGGCGTCTACGTGGATTTACACACATGTGGTTGGTCCCACAGCGGAGTTAGCACACACTGGGCTATTTTCATCAGACACTGAGAAAAGCAGCTCCGTTGCAGGAACCTCCAACAGGCTCTTTTGAACTTCCACACTGCATAACTGAGCCATCATCAATGGCTTGTTATCAGTTACCTGTGTTTCCTTTTTTTGTTGTTGCTAGTTCTGTCAGAGTAGATTGTGCGTTGCAGTGGGTGGTCTCTTTTGTACCTGTGAGTCCAATCAATGACACTGGAGCTGTCACTAAGTATATGGTAGCCTACAATGTTGAAAATGATGTTTTTAGTTAAAATTTTATTTATTTTATTTTTTTACTTCCAAGCAAAGTAAATAAGCCTAGGGTTTTGTCACAGAAGGTCTCTGGAAAGATACTTCAGTTTCAGTGGTCTACACCAACCCTCATGTTGTCATTCTGGCCCCTCTTTAACCCACCTCCTCATGGCTGAGCTAGACAGCGTTGACATCGGCAAGGCCGAGGGAACGACTGCTGCTGTGCTGCAACTTCTCAGGGACATATGGGGAAGTTGTGACTAAATTGGAGATGGGAAGAAGGGCTTGTACTTTATATCATGCTTGTCACACATCCTGATTTACTCGTTTTGGGAAGCAAGTGTCAAATCTCACAGGAAAGGACCAAACAAAGAGGTAGAGCAATAAACCAACAACAGTGAATCACTTAGATCCGACTCTCGATTTCAACGCCAGACATTTAAGTCGAATGAACGATGCGTTTTTTTACTATGAATAATATCGAACCAAAAGGCAACAGAAAGTCTCTAAAGGGTAACACCACTGCAACAAGAGCACTTTCTGTGAGTGAAATCTTTTTTCTCTCTCATTACCGTAATCACATAGACGTTTAAAAAGAAAAATGGTTGTGTTCATGTTGTAGCCAAACAACCCAGTAATCCTCAGGTCTATGATTCTGGCTGACCAGTAGGTCTAACATGCTTGGGGAGATGCAGGCCTTAACTCAGCACCTGTGGTTAGTGATAATATGCTCTTTAAGGTTATCAGTTATCAGGTGTTCTCTCTATGTCAGTAGTAATCTGTGCCTTTTCTGCTTTCATCTAGCTAACTTCCTTTGTGCCGGGTGTGCGATTTCTATAAGCATATGGTTTGTGTTTCCTTCATCTCGCCTGCTCGACAGAAAGACATGTCGTGGTCTATGTGTCCACTCGCAAAGAAAAGTCGCAACACTCAAACAGACAAAATGTTGTGTGGTGAGGGAGGAGCAGTTTTTTTTCTCACAAGGCTGCCCTGGACCTAGAGTATTTCAGCAGTTAGCATAACGTAACTAATTCTAATGTTATTTTGGTCTTTGGTCTGTCCACTATCACCAAGGTGGTGCTTACGTGTATTATTTGAGTAGTTAGCGTAGTACTGTATACCAAAGGCTGATTTTATCCAGTATCACCAAGATGGTATTCAGTTAATACTGAAGTATCATCTGAGAGCAACAAAAAAAAGTCCAAAAGAGTTCACCCAAGTTGCCTTTCCTATCTCACTGGATGAATCATGCATTACGGGAGCTTGTTCCCTAGGAGTGTCAGTGAAAACAAGAGTCCCCACAAAAGACGGTTTCAGTTACACTGTTTTTACAATTCCTTGTCTGTGCTTCCCTTTCTGTCACTTCACCATAATGATTGGTATTTCAGTTAGGTAGGCCCTGTGTCTGAAGCTTCTCCTTTTTCCCTATAGATTCCTATATTTCATTATTTCCACTCCTTCCTCTTCGGGTGTACAAACAAGTTAGACACATGAGGAAATCAACCAACATGACATGCAAATCACAGGCTAATAGTTGAGGGATTGTCGAGGCTTTAAGTGGTTAAAAGTAAAGTCCAACAAATTGAGGAACCAGTCACTTGACCTGATATCCCTCCAATACTCAATCAGATGCCTGTCGTCACATTTGCTTTACAGCCGCTACTTTTTATAGTTGTGCTTATTGAGATGATAGATGTTGATTAAATGATGGTTAAACAAAATGTTTGTGCAAATGGATTGTCATGCCATAGTCTGGTTACAAAGTTAGTGAAAAGAACAGTTCCCACTGGACAAAAAAACTGGTTGAATCAATGTTGTTTCTACATCATTTCAACAACAAATTGAACGTGAGGATATTGAATCAATGTGGGAAAGGAATTGAATTCGCAAAGACGTTAGCAGCGTAAGGGCATTTCATCTTTTTTTCACCCAACTTTTAACCTAAATCCAATGACATGGTGAATTTCTTTGTTGATTTCACGGTGAATTCATATTAGTTGACAATTAAACCAAATGTAAATCAAAACTAGATGTTGAACTGACGTCTGTGCCCAGTGGGTTATATCTATAAACCAAAAATTGATGGTGTTACACTTAGAATGCAAGCGTTTTTGGATTATCACTGACAATTTTTACATTTATTATTTCTCCCTTACTTGTTTGGTGTGCGAGTGTTAGTGTGTGTGTGTTTGTTTACCGTAGTTTGTTGGACTAGTTTACACCGCTGCCGTCCCTCGTTTCACACAACTTCCTGTGTCTCTGTTTCCTGTTTATCTTGCTGTCATTTTCACAGTGTGTGATGATGAGAGATGCAGTATGAGTTTCCCTATTTCCTTTAGCAAAAAGTACAAATAAAATGTTATATATATATAGATATACATATATATTATCCATCTGTTATGTTTGATCTGGAGCACTGATCACAAGAACCCACTGCATGAGTTCACCAAATTTGTTTTAAGGTTTTACCCTAGTGTGCTCAGCCAATCAAGTTGAATTGAGGATAGCTGCACAGAAAGTGCTGATTTACATGCTCTCACTCTGCAATGAACTTTTGCTATCAGTAAGGTCATTGGAGGTGAGGCATACCATCACAGATACATATTCATAGACTAAAACAACCATTCAAGTAGAGGGAGAAACCGACACATGCCCTTAAACTAATAGTCACATATTGACCCATAGACAGTCAAAGATATACATGTACTCCAATAGCAACATAGTAATGTACTCATATTTCTACACAGTAATGTAGGCTATAGTCCCCCAGAAACATGCTCCTATTCTAAACAGTGGCCCACTGCCCTCTTTTCCAGCCTGTAACATTAAAGTTGAGGCTCGCAGTGACGAGGAGAATGGGCTCGCCTTTGACATGATGATGAATGGCGAGGAGGAGGAGGAGGAGTGTGCGGAAGACTTGCGCGTGCTCGATGCCTCGGGGGCCAAACTGAACGGTTCCCATGCAGGCGGCCCCGACAGCAAGGGCCCCTACTCCTCGGCCGGGGGTATTCGCCTGCCCAACGGGAAGCTCAAGTGTGATATCTGTGGGATAGTTTGCATTGGCCCCAATGTGCTGATGGTGCACAAGCGAAGCCACACTGGTAAGCCATCTGCGATACCCATCGCCCTTACTTTGCACCCACGCTCACTGGTAGGTAGGCTTACAGAGAGAGATCATGTGTATGTGGAGTGGAGAAGCTGAGATGGATTCTGTCAGTGTTCTGTCAAAGTTTTACTCCAAAGTTGTCCGCAAAGCAAAGGCTACAACACAAGTCATTGGGTTTTCACACTATTTTACAGAAATGAATGACATGCTTATCACCTAATAAGTATGTTTTTGTATATTGGAGAGCTAAGCACCACTAAGTAGGATACCATGCTACAGTGCTAGGTATCCACCAATTGTGTTGAATTCTGTAAGATAAGGACCTGGAGGTGCTAACTGTTACCATGTACTTTCTCAGTAAGTGAGGTGCAATGAAGCAGTTGAATACTTGTTTGGTAAAAGTTATTGCTTAACCAATAGGAGTTAATTGATGATGGAAGAGCTTAACATGAGGAGATCAATTCCATTTAGTTGATGTGGATAATATAGAGCTTTCGTTGGTTTGTAGTGGTCAAATGGGTTTCAGAGGTGTATTTTCACATAGTTACTGTGCTATAGTCAATATATTGGTCTGTAATGTTGGCAACAGGAGTTTTAGAGTAAAATATGGAAGTATTAGTTAAGTATGTCATGTGTCATGTGTAGTATCTAGATATTCTGTATGGGTGACTTTTGGGTGACTTTTGGGTGGCCGGTCTATTTGTTGTGTGATAAAATAAAAAAGTAAGATGAATATAGTCCCTAAACATGACCTTAAATCACAGTTGAAAAACAGGATATCAGCAGCAATGAAAAGGAATCTCCACAAAATGGCAATTATCCAAGTATTACAACTTTTTCAAAATTCAAAATTGATATTCTATTGAAATGAACCCAAACCAGTGGGGGGGAACACTTTTTAAAAAGGCACTTAACTGCCAAGCTTTAGAAACTAATGAAACCCAAAATGGAAGAAAGGAACACTAGACTAAATGTAAATGCAAAAGAACGTATAATAAAATATATAATGAAGTGCCTCCTATTTAAATAGAAATATTCTGTGGTGAGTCTGCTCCTGAAATGCATTTTTAATGAGTTTCCTTTTTTCTATATTTTTGCTGCTTCACTGGTGAGTCTTATTTTATGGGGGCCTTTTGAGAAAAAAAAAAAGCCATATTAAAACCTTCTCACAGAATGCCACAACACACGGAGAGGATGGATATTGGTTTATTCCAGAACCACTGATCAGGAAGACTGGCTCTCAACACAAAGTGTTTCCTTCGCTTTATTCAAATTAGCTTGAATTTGCATTGTGATGGGCCGCTCTTATTTTAGAGCCAAAGAAGAGAGGGAAAAAATTAGATTTTCAGATCAAATTGACCCAGGCACTGGTGCATTACGAAACTGGCAGCCTTAGTCTGAAAGGCTCTTGTTCGATCAGAGTGGTACTCGGCTCTGAGGTGCAGGGCCAGGGAGAGCACGGAGAAATGGAGTGTCACTCCGCTTTCAAACCCTCCTAGGCTGGTTGATTGGGTTGTGCTCCGAGTTCCTCCATCATCCACTGTGTTCAAGTACTCGGGATTCTTTTAGTACAGTGACCCCGAATTCACATCCACAGTGGCGCTATTTGGGATGCTTTAGTTCCTGCATCCACGTAGCAAAATTCAGACAATGGCTTTATACCTAGCCTATTATTGTCTGAGGAGTATCTGTTCGCGTTGAGATGAGCTGACATTGGTGTATCTCAAAGCAAACTAGAAACTCCCAATGGTTGATAAACTGATACAAACTACAAATTGGTCCATCTCATGCTGTAGGATGACAAAAAAGAAAGCCCATTCGTACATTCACCTTACACTGTCAACACTCTGCATTAACCCTCGTTTATCTAAAACAAATAGAATTCCATTCATATAGGCCGACTCTTACAAATAAAATACTCATTTGCTATATTATTGTAATTTTGTGTCTGAGCTCACAACACAAGATTTTGCTGAAAATGTTCCTATTTAATGTTAGCACCTACATACAGTAACTTACAGATGCCTATACTCCAGTTGTGTGTTTGTGAGATTACAAAAGTGTGCTTGTTAGTGAAAAATATCCAAACACTCATTTGCAATCTGCCAATTACATTTAAAGTGTTGATACTGTAGATGAGTGGCAGCTGTACCTGTGTGAGGGCCCTCACAGCGTGCTGTGTGGTGTTTCTTGTCCTCAGGAGAACGTCCGTTCCAGTGCAGCCAGTGTGGTGCTTCTTTCACCCAGAAAGGCAACCTGCTGCGCCACATCAAGCTCCACTCAGGAGAGAAGCCCTTCAAGTGTCACCTGTGCAACTACGCCTGTCGCAGGAGAGATGCCCTCAGCGGTCACCTGCGCACCCACTCTGGTGAGTTAGGAGGGTAGGAGTAGTGGTCAGTGTGCTGTGGAAATGGGCTGTGTTCATTAGGGCATGCATTTTTAAAACCATTTTGCAACAGAAAATGAATTTCTCTTATTGGACAAGTCAATGTAGTCCCTCCCTGTTTCAGTCAGTTTTCTTCTATTTAGGGCCAAATTAACACGGCCATGGTAATTACCAGGTGGAATTGTGAGAGAACACCTACAGTGTACTCTGTGAGATGGATATCTTGTCTTATTGTGGAGTGGGAGACATATCTGTCATCTGCAAAGAAATGATTGTAAAACCATAACATTTATCATGTGAATGAAACATGTGCCTGGGTGTATTGGGGAATGAAAAACAACCCCGTCATAACTCAAAATACAACACACAGTACACACCACTCCACAATATGGACAGTACTATGGAACCGCTCACATGCACTTGAACACCGCTCTCAATGCATTGCTGCCAGTGCTCACCGCTCTAGCAATGTCACATCTTACAGTTGGAAAGCCCCACAAGTGTGCCTACTGTGGGCGGAGCTACAAGCAGCGTAGCTCTCTGGAGGAACACAAGGAGCGGTGCCACAACTACCTCCAGTGTATGGGGCTGCAGAACAGCATCTATACAGGTTAGTGTCTGTCTCTCACCTCCGCCCACGCTGTTGACCTACTGTGCACTGTAGTTGACTCAGGACTCTCTCTGGTAGCAAACGTTAATGAACCAACAATGTTGCAATTAGAACAATGCTCCTAGCAGGTCAGGACAACATTTTATGACATGTATCTGCACGATAAATGCTGTATCTCTATCAGTAAGGCTTCCATAATGCATTGGACAAGGGCTTTTGGCTGTTTCTGTTGACTCATAACCCAGTTATTCTAAAAGGGGGAATTAAAAAAAAAAGAATTCAGTAAAGAATACATTTTCTTGGATCCCGGATCTTTAGGTTTTACTACTTCATTCTGTGAATCAACGAACCATAAATAAGAGTCTGACGTCTTTTCCCTTGTAATCTTTTCAGTTCGTGTTTTTGTAAAAATAAATAAAAATGAATGGACAGTTCTGCTTAAATCTAATAATAATTTCCTGAATGTGGAACACGGCTTAAGATTAAATATAGTGAGAGAATGTGGCTTTTGCTCACGTTAAAATACCTCTTATACAAATGATCCATTGAAGGTGGATGTACATGTAACCTACTGATCTGACAACATTAGGAAGTGGGCCGAGAGAACAGGGGTTTGTATTATTATAGGAGGAAATTATCAGACAGGTTTATCACTCTCCTTTGCTTAGTCAGTGTGTGCCTTCAGAAAGTATTCACACTCCTTGAATTTTTTCACATTTTGTTGTTTTACAGCCTGAATTTAAAATGGATTAAATTGAGATTTTGTGTCACAGGCCTACACACAATACCCCATCATGTCAAAGTGGACATTTTAGAAATGTTTACAAATTAATTTAAAAAATGAAAAGCTGAAATGTCTTGAGCCAATCATTTGGAAGGTGTATCAATACACCCAGTCGCAGGCATTCTTCCTAGCTCAGTTGCTGGGGAAGAAGGAAACCGCTCAGGGCCAATGGTCCCAACATCCTTGAGATGTTTCTACAACTTGATTGGAGTCCACCTGTGGTCAATTCAATTGATTGGACATGATTTGGAAAGGAACACACACCTGTCTATATAAGGTCCCACATTTGACAATGCATGTCAGAACAAAAACCAAGCCATGAGGTTCGAAGGAATTGTCTGTAGAGCTCTGAGACAGGATTGTGTCAAGGCACAGATCTAGGGAAGGGTACCAAAACATTTCTGTAGTATTGAAGGTCCCAAGAACACAGTGGCATCCATCATTCTTAAATGGAAGAAGTTTGGAACCACCAGACTCTTCCTAGAGCTGGCCGCACGGCCAAACTGAGCAATTGGGGGAGAAGGGCCTTGGTCAGGTAGTTGACCAAGAACCTGATGGTTACTCTGACAAAGTTCTTCTGTGGAGAAGGGAGAACCTTCCAGAAGGACAACCATCTCTGCAGCACTCCACCAATCAGGCCTTTATGGTAGATTGAATAGATGGAAGCTACTCCTCAGTAAAAAGGCACATGACGGGCCGGTTTGGAGTTTCCCAAAAAAGCACCTAAAGGACTCCCATACCATGAGAAACAAGATGCTCTGGTCTGGTGAAACCAAGATTGAACTCTTTGACCTGAATGCCAAGCGTCATATCTGGAGTAAACTTGGCACCATCCCTACGGTGAAGCATGGTGGTGGCAGCATCATGCTGTGGGGATGTTTTTCAGCGGTAGCGGACTTGAACCCAATCGAACATCTCTGGAGAGAACTGAAAATAGCTAGGCAGCAACCCTCCCCATCCAACCTGACAGAGCTTGAGAGGATCTGAAGAGAAGAATGGGTGAAACTCCCCAAATCAAATTGTATTAGTCACATGCACCGAAAACAACAGGTATTACAGTGACATGCTTAATTACGAGCCCCTAAACGACAGTGCAGTTTCAAAAAATACGGACAAGAATAAGAGATAAAAGTAACAAGTAATTGAAGAGGAGCAGTAAAAAAAGAACAATATATACAGGGGGCACCGGTACAGAGACAAATACAGGAGTGTCAAGCTTGAAGTGTCATAACCAAGGAAACCCGAGGCTGTAATCGCTGCCAAAAGTTATTCTACAAAGTACTGAGTAAAGGTTCTGAATATTTATGTAAATGTGATAATCCCGTTTTTTGTTGTGGGGTATGTCCTTTGTCATTATGGGGTATTGTGTGTAGATTGATGAGGATTTTTATTTATTTAATCAATTTTAGATGAAGCTGAAGCATAACATAAGCATAAGGGGTCTGAATACTTTCCGAATGCAATAAATGTATTCAGTATATACAGTACCAGTCAAAAGTTTGGACACACTTACTCATTCTGGGGGTTTTCTTTATTTTTTACTATTTGATACATTGTAGAATAATAGTGAAGACATCAAAACTATAAAATGACACATATGGAATCATGTACTAACCAAAAAAGTGTTAAACAAACCTAAATATAGATTTTAGATTCTTCAAAGTGGCCACCCTTTGCCTTGATGACAGCTTTGCACACTCTTGGCATTCTCTAAACTAGCTTCATGAGGTAGTCACCTGGAATGCATTTCAATTAACAGGTGTGATTTGTTAAAAGTTCATTTTTGGAATTCATCAGTTGTGTTGTGACAAGGTATGGGTGGTATACAGAAGATAGCCCTATTTGGTAAATGAACAAGTCCATATTATGGCAAGAGCAGCTCAACCCTGGAATGAGTAGGTGTATCCAAACTTTTGACTGGTACTATATATATATTTATACTCTTACTTTTTAGATTTGTGTGTATTGTTGTGTATTAGATATTACTGAACTTTTGGATCTAGGAACACACGATTTTGCTACACCCGCAATAACATCTGCTAGATATGTGCATGCGACCAATAAAATTTGATTTGATAGGAGAAAACAGAGGATGGACTAACAACATTGTAGTTACACCACAATACTAACCTAAATGACAGAGTGAAAAGATGGAAGGCTGTACAAAATAAAAATACTCCAAAACATGCATTTTGTTTGCAATAAAGCACTAAAGTAAAACAAAAAAATGTGACAGAGAAATCAACTTTATGTCCTAAATATACAACGCTTTATATTTGGGGCAAATCCAACACATTATATCACTGAGTATCACTCTTCAAATGTTCAAGCATTGTGGTGGCTGCATCAGGTTATGGGTATGCTTGTCATCTGCAAGGGAGGTTTTAAGGATGAAAATAAACCAATAAGCACAGGCAAAATCCCAGAGGAAAACCTGGATTAGTCTGCTTTCCAACAGACACTGGGAGACAAATTCACCTTTCAGCAGGACAATGACCTAAAACGCAAGGCCAAATATACACTGGAGTTGTTAAAGGTGACATTGAATATTCCTGAGTGACCTAGTTACAGTTTTGACTTAAATCGTCTTGAAAATCTACAGCAAGACTTGAAAATGTCTGTCTAGCAATGATCAACAACCAACTTGAGAGAGCTTTAAGAATTTTTCTAAGTTGTAAATATTGTAGGAACCAGGTGTGCAAAGCTCTTAGAGTCTGACCCAGAAAGACTCAAATCTGTAATTGCTGCCAAATGTGATTCTAACATGTGTCGACTCAAGGGTGTGAATACTTACAGTTGAAGTCGGAAGTTTACATACACCTTAGCCAAATACATTTGAACTCAGTTTTTCGCAATTCCTGACATTTAATCCTAGTAAAAATTCCCTGTCTTAGGTCAGTTAGGATCACAACTTTATTTTAAGAATATGAAATGTCAGAATAATAGTAGAAAGAATGATTTATTTCAGGTTTTATTTCTTTCATCACATTCCCAGTGGGTCAGAAATGTACATACACTCAATGAGTATTTGGAAGCATTACCTTTACATTTTTTAACTTGGGTCAAACTTTTCGGGTAGTCTTCCACAAGCTTCCCACAATAAGTTGGGTGAATTTTGGCCCATTCCTCCCGACAGAGCTAGTGTAACTGAGTCAGGTTTGTAGGCCTCCTTGCTCGTACACGCTTTTTCAGTTCTGCCCACAAATCTTCTATAGGATTGAGGTCAGGGCTTTGTGATGGCCACTCCAATACCTTGACTTTGTTGTCCTTAAGCTATTTAGCCACAACTTTGGAAGTATGCTTGGGGTCATTGTCCATTTGGAAGACCCATTTGCGACCAAGCTTTAACTTCCTGACTGATGTCTTGAGATGTTGCTTCAATACATCCACATAATTTTCTGTCATGATGCCATCTATTTTGTGAAGTGCATCAGTCCCTCCTGCAGCAAAGCACCCCCACAACTGGATGCTGCCACCCCCGTGCTTCACGGTTGGGATGGTGTTCTTCGGCTTGCAAGCATCCCCCTTTCCCCTCCAAACATAACAATGGTCATTATGGCCAAACAGTTCTATTTTTGTTTTATCAGACCAGAGGACATTTCTCCAAAAAGTACGATCTTTGTCCCCATGTGCAGTTTCAAACTGTAGTCTGGTGTTTTTATGGCGGTTTTGGAGCAGTGGCTTCTTCCTTGCCGAGCGGCCTTTAAGGTTATGTCGATATAGGACTCGTTTTACTGTGGATATAGATACTTTTGTACCTGTTTCCTCCAGCATCTTCACAGGGTCCTTTGCTGTTGTTCTGGGATTGATTTGCACTTTTCGCACCGAATTACATTCATCTCTAGGAGACAAAACGCGTCTCCTTCCTGAGCGGTATGACGGCTGCGTGGTCCCATGGTGTTTTCCTTGCAGACTATTATTTGTACAGATGAACATGGTCCCTTCAGGCATTTGGAAATTGCTCACAAGGATGAACCAGACTTGTGGAGGTCTACAATTTTTTCTGAGGTTTTAGCTGATTTCTTTTGATTTCCCCATGATGTTAAGCAAAGAGGCACTGAGTTTGTCAGTAGGCCTTGAAATACATAATATGTCTGTAAAGAATTTTGGGAAAAATTACTTGTGTCATGCACAAAGTATATGTCCTAACTGACTTGCCCAAACTATAGTTCGTTAACAAGAAATTTGTGGAGTGGTTGAAAAACAAGTTTTACTTGCTCCAAACTAAGTGTATGAAAACTTCCGACTTCAACTGTATGTAAATTTGATATTTCTGTATTTAATTTTCAATATATTCGCAAAAAAATCACTTTGTCATTATGGGTTACTCTGTGTAGATGGGTGAGATCAAAAACAATCGCTATAATCAATTTTGAATTCAGGCTGTAACACAATAAAATGTAGAATAAGTGAAGGGGGATAGATACTTTCTGAAGGCACTGTACACCAACTGTCTCTCAATAAAAGCATCCTCATCATTGTGCCCTGTAAGAAATCAACTTTCAGGGATGCTTAAGCCAATATTAGCAAGATACCCTGTTATACAATAATCCTACAGTTGATCGGGTCAGATTTGACTACTTTGATTCTGAAACCTACTTTTCTGTCTTGCTTTCCAGTAGTAAAGGAAGAAAGCAACCAGAATGAGCAGAGGGAAGACTTAAGCCAGACGGGATCTGAGAGAGTCTTGGTGCTAGAAAGACTAGCTAATAATGTAGCCAAACGTAAGAGCACTATGCCACAGAAGTTTGTAGGTAAGGGATAAAGTGTGCTTCCTTTGTATACCAACAAACCTTGCTTTAACTGCAAAGCACACGACTTCGGTTCCAAATGTGAGAATTGCGTATTTCAGTTTGATGCATTCTGATTTGCCACGATTGCGCTGCAGAATATGCTATTTAATAAAACAACACATATTCAGCATGATCACCCTTGTGCCTGGAATCTGTTATCATTAGAACAATGTTTGAGCTTTATTTAAGTTGATCAATCATAATATTTCCATTGAATTAAACTTTAACGCTTTGTGTATTATACATTTATTTGAAGATGACTCTTACTCAAATTAAATTAAGTAAATATATTAATAAAAATATGCTGACAAAACATGTAAAAAATTACAACAAGTAAAACAAAGTAATCAGCCATGAGACACTAAGGAGAACAATGTAAAGAATGGAAAACTCGAAATAAGGAGAATCACCAATCAATATGAGTAAAATTGTGACCAATCCATTTTGGGGCGGCAGGTAGCCTAGTGATTAGAGCATTGGACTAGTAACCGCAAGGTTGCAAGATCAAATCCCCAAGCTGACAAGGTTGTTCTGTCCCTGAACAAGGCAGTTAACCCACTGTTCCTAGGCTGTCATTGAAAATAAGAATTTGTTCTTAACTGACTTGCCTAGTTAGATAAAGCTAAAAAATATATAAAAAAACAATAAAAACTTTGACCTGTAGAACTACAGAGAAACATTAGTGTTTGATATAAGGGATCTGAGGATTTTCTATTTGAATTGTAACATTGGTAATTCATCTGTTTTCCCTTTCTAATCCTCAGGTGGGAAGCGTCTCTCCGACCTCTCCTTCGAGGGCAACCCCGGGGAACTGATGCAGCCTCATGTCATCGACCAGGCCATCAACAGCGCCATCAGCTACCTGGGTGCCGAGTCCCTGCGACCTCTCATCCAGACCTCCCCAACCTCCTCTGAAGTGGGGGTCATTGGCTCCATGTACCCCCTCCACAAGCTGCCTCCAGAGGGACAAGGGGCGGGGGGCCACGGCCTGTCAGCCAAGGACAGCGCAGCTGAGAATTTGCTGCTGCTCGCCAAGTCCAAATCAGCCTCCAGCGAGAAGGACGGCTCCCCCAACCACAGTGGCCAGGATTCCACTGACACGGAGAGCAACAATGAAGAGAGGGCAGGTGGCGGGGCATCGGGCCTCATCTACCTGAACAACCACATCATGCCTGTGGTGCGTAATGGCGTGTTGCCCCTGGCAAAGGAGGAACAGCAGCGGCAGTACGAGGCCATGCGGGCCAGCATCGAGATGGCCTCAGAGGGGTTCAAGGTGCTGAGTGGAGAGGGGGAGCAGTTGAGGGCATATTGCTGTGAACACTGCCGCATCCTCTTCCTAGACCACGTGATGTACACCATCCACATGGGCTGCCACGGCTTCCGAGACCCCTTTGAGTGTAACCTCTGTGGCCACCGCAGTCAGGACCGATACGAGTTTTCCTCACACATGACCCGAGGGGAGCATTGCTACTGAGTGGCCCACTGAACACACACTACCACACGAACACACACACGCTCACACAGACATACCCCCACACACACTTGCTATATGAAAGTGGCGATTTTTATACATTGTCAAGAAATTGCATGTTTGAAAAACAAAGAACAAGACTAGTTTATGTTAACTTCACATGTTCAGGAGGAAAAGGGAAACGATTCATCCATCTGCTTTTTAGAAAATAAAAGGTGGTAAAATAACTGTTCAGTGAACAAAACAAACAACTTAAAAAATTATTGTGCTTCAGCAGTAAGTATCATGTGTCACATACGGTATAGTTTTAAGTCTACATTAAATAAATGTCTGTTTTCTGATAGCCTACCTGGAGAAATACCTGATAGCCTACCTGGAGAAATATCTGATAGCCTACCTGGAGAAATATCTGATAGCCTACCTGGAGAAATATCTGTATATTTTATTCTAAAGAATACAATCATAAAATAAAGTTGGTTTTTAAATGGCAAGGTATTGCTTGACATTTACGTAAGGGATAATCAACAAGAGGCTATGCGTTCTATGGAAAATAATGAAAGATGTGGAAGGTGTGTTCCACAACACGGCAGAGGAGTGGAACTAAACCTTCCACTGAGTTGCATTATTATCCAGAGAACGCATAGAGCACCAAGTTGAATATCTCTTTTATACCATGGCTGTAATTTAGCACATTTGACACAAGACATGTGTTACTTTGCAGGTAGAAATGTGTTTCGACATTCACTGTAGATTTTACTATAACTACAGCAGTTGATGTGGTAACTAAACAAACAGACTTTTAAAATGTAACCAGGCAAGTCAGTTAAGAACCAATTCTTATTTACAATGACTGCCTACACCGACCAAACCCAGACGACGCTGGGCCAATCGTGCACCGCCCTATGGAACTCAAAATCATGGCCGGTTGTGATACAGCCTGGATTTGAACCAGGGTGTCTGTAATTAGACCCCTGTGCCACCCAGGAGCCCATGCCTGTTTAGCTAACCAAACCATCAGTACTAGCTTGCTATTATGAAAATTGGGAATTCAACAATACCAACATTGTTTTCAATTTGACTTTTGCTTTCAAAATGAGCTCAAACAAAACATGCAAGAATGAACTATAGAATGAACTACATCCATAAGCTGTATATGTAATATACCGTGCATTATTTAACCAATAACAACAAAAAAACACGCCCGAGGGGGTGTTATATATGGTCAATATACCACAACCCCCGAGGTGCCTTATTGCTATTACAAACTGCTTACCAACATAATTAGAACAGTGAAAATAAATATTTGGTCATACCCGTGATGTACCATGGCTTTCAGCCAATGAGCATTCAGGGCTCGAACCACACAGTTTATAAAGGCAATTATAAACTGGGTGGTTCGAATGTTGATTGGCTGACAGCTGTGGTATATCAGTCTGTATACCACGGGTATGACAAAACATGTATATTTACTGCTCTCATTACGTTGGTAACCAGTTTATAATAGCAATAAAGCACCTCGGGGGTTTGTGGTATATGGCCAATATACTGTACCACGGCTAAGGGCTGTATCCAGGCACCCAGTGTTGCATCGTGCTTAAGAACAGCCCTTAGCCGTGGTATATTGGCCATATACTGTACCACACCCCCTCTGGACTTATTGCTTAAATAATGCACGCTCTAGAATGCCCTTCAAGCCAATCAGAAATGAGAATTCAACAATGCCGTGGTATAAAGTTTTTTATGCATTATTTATGCTGTGTACACATGCATGTGTTTCTTTTTGTAATTTATATCGAGTGTTATTTACTGAAATATATTTTTGTTTGATATAAAGTATGGATGGTATTCAGTTTTGTCCCAGCTTTTGACCTGGCAGAGAAAATGTTACTCTCAATTTGAACTGAACTTTTAAAGTAACTTTACTCATACTGTATATCATGCTTGCAAATATCAATAAAGGATATTTTACATACCCCAAAATAATACTGATTTTTATTTATTTTTTCATAGTAAGATTCACCAGTGGCAGGTAAAATAGAGGATGCACTGTATTTTCCCGCTGGACTCATGTCCATAGCAAACATTTCACACTATTCCATTTCTACACGTGGATATTTGAATGAAAATTAATTGTAGTTATTAAAAGCAATTCAGAATCATCAGGGTGCAACATCTGGGGCGGCAGGGTAGCCTAGTGGTTAGAGCGTTGGACTAGTAACCGAAAGGTTTTAAGTTCGAATCCCCGAGCTGACAAGGTACAAATCTGTCGTTCTGCCCCTGAACAGGCAGTTAAACCCACTGTTCCCAGGCTGTCATTGAAAATAAGAATTTGTTCTTAACTGACTTGCCTGGTTAAATAAAGGTAAAATTAAATCTGATACATTTAAAGCAAATAATATTGATCTGACAATATACCGTGGAATAGAGAACTGTGTTTGCTCTGTACATTTCACTCATTGAGAATAGCCTATAGGCAAAACTAGGCAAAACGTGCAGTACATGACCCGAAACACTTGAGTGAGCAAACCTCTCAATACTTTCATTACTGCCATGATAACCAAATGGATAAATACATTTATAGAAATATGAAATGTAATTGCACTTTCTCAAACGTTTCTAAATCGGTAAGTTCACAACGTGCCAGTCATTCAAAATGTAGCCGCTACTTGTCACGGAAAAAAAGACTGAATGATTGACATTCATATTCCCGGGGTGAAAATATATATATTTTTTCAACGCAAAAACATTGCAGCCAACTTGAATTAATGCTGAATACATGAATGCTTATTGTATTTAAACTACGCGTAAGATACTTTTCATGACTTTTAACTCCAACATGGGCTTGCTAAAGGGTCCTGACTATCAGGTTAAAATAGAAATAGATGAATGATATAATGAAACCACATGAACACCAAGCAGCGGTACACTAGGGCTTGAAGGACAGAGGATTTGATTAGGTAATTTACTGTAGTTCAAAAAGATCTAGCAATAGAGGAGTAAGGCTCAGAGTTCAGGAAAATATCTACAAGGCAGGGCACTGAACACTGGACATGATCACCTGAGAGAAAAGAGTGCTTACACACAGAACCAGACAGAATGACTGCCGGGGGGGATGCTAACACACAGAACCAGACAGAATGACTGCCGGGGTTGGGGGAGGGGATGCTAACACCCAGAACCAGACAGAATGACCGCCGGGGGGAGGCTAACACACAGAACCAGACAGAACGACTGCCGGGGGAGGGGATGCTAACACCCAGAACCAGACAGAATGACTGCCGGGTTGGGGGAGGGGATGCTAACACACAGAACCAGACAGAATGACCGAACCAGACAGGGGGGGGGATGCTAACACCCAGAACCAGACAGAATGACTGCCGGGTTGGGGGAGGGGATGCTAACACACAGAACCAGACAGAACGACTGCCGGGGGGAGGGGATGCTAACACCCAGAACCAGACAGAATGACTGCCGGGTTGGGGGAGGGGATGCTAACACACAGAACCAGACAGAATGACTGCCGGGGTTGGGGGGGGAGGGGATGCTAACACCCAGAACCAGACAGAATGACTGCGGGGTTGGGGGGGGGTGCTAACACACAGAGGACCAGAGAAAGGAATGCCAGGCCAGAGAGAAGATGTGGGTGAATGCTACATATAGCACAGAGATAACCTAGAAGAGTGAAATACATGACCAAGGGGGGACACAGAACAAGAGAGTGGACAACTAGCTAGCTAGCACACTGAGGATGAGGCAGTGGAGCATGAGGCTAGGGCCAGGGCTCAGAGGACCAGGCCTAGCTTCCTGGAGAGAGAGGCGAGGCCCAGCAGAGGAGCTCATCAGGGCTGTGCAGCGACAACGGTGTCCTTCCAGATGGCTACTATGTGATTCTGCAGAAATGGGAAGCAGCTGTGGGCAGCGACGAGGCTCCCTCCACGCTTCACTGGGACCTAACAGGGGAGGGAGGACATTTGCATAAAAGGGATAATCTGGCCAACACACTCCCCCCCTGCCAGAATCCCAAATGTCACTTCCCCTTTCGGACAGTTTACTGAAATAGGCCTACTCTACCATTTAAGAATCAGTGAACTATTCCATTAGGGAGGATCCTATTTGACCATGCCAGATTATGTCCAGAGTAAAAGATCATGGAAAAAGCATCAGAATTTAACATGCCCACAAGTCATATCTGTTAATCTTAGGAATTGTTGGAAAAGCGTTTATCCATGGACTGCAAATGTCATACTGGTCCTCACGGGTTTAGACTACATGCGCAGACCGTGGGCGACCGTGATCATAGCTCAAACTGGGACAAATAAAAGGGCATAATACTGTGAAACATGGATGTATGGGCCTATTTGGCAGTCAGCAACTAAAATAATACACAAGACATGTTTATCTCCAGTGTATCATCTTATATCCTCTTGACAGGGATAATTTTCCTTTGTAGCCTAGTACTGTTCAACTTCAATTCAAAGCCAAAACTCAACCCAACATTCCTAGACATATAACATAAGGTGTTAAAGATACATGACGTTAGAAGATGACATTATTCTTGGTGTCAAGTGGCTGGATCTGCCAGCGCCTGAGGAATTCTGTGCATCTGGCCCGGTCCAGCTGCGGGGAGCCCCGCTGTTCTGACAAGCTTCCACCAGCCCTCTGGGATATGCTCAGTACTTGCATTGCTGGCTAATTTTACAAAGTTTCAACACTGAAGCCAGCCCCAGAACTCTGAAATATTAATCAGCGACTTGACAAAAAGATGAAAAATACATGAAATACTTTTTTCATGGTCTTCCAGTTTTTCAAAGATTGTTTCATGAAAATTACATTACAATTTCATTTCATGTGTGCACAATCTATAATCGTCTACTCCTCGACCAGTGGCAGTCTATGTCCAGAAAGGCGTTCAACTGAAAAGGAGATCAACTACATTCAAAATCTCTGTTGACTCCTTGTGCATCTGGAGGACCAAAATTGGCAGAGAAGGAAAAAAGCTGTGGCTTTTAGGAGAGGACAGTCTTGCATTTGGTGAAACCTGACTAAATAGCTTTGTGAGGTCAGCAGGATACCAAAAGTACCTGTTTTGGGATAATTCAAATATGGATTCTTACACAAACATTAAATGAGTTTTCCTGTTTTGTCAAGTACCAGTTTAATAGCACATAGTCACTGTGGCAGGAAGAGAGGCAATACAAGGCAGATCTGTGGGCAAGCCTTAACATGAGACCAGGATACTCTCAGCATTAACCAACTTCCCCAGCCATGGTTGGCACATCCATTAGTTAAAGGCCCCTTACGGTTATCTTTTTTTTTTTTACAATGAAAATGGTCAAAAAAGGAGAAAAAAAAGGCTTCTTAGCAAAGACCAATTTCTTAAGCAAGAATTTAGCTAGGTCTGTCTGGGAGTTGTCTGAGTGAGAAGCCTAGTTGCATGAGACTAATGGGAGGGATCAGTAACCTGAAAACTAGCTGTTATTGGTAGAGAGGTTTGAAACACTCTTTGTTATTCATCTATTAAAACTTTTTGGGCGACCGACCAGACTCACATAGAAATATGCGTTATAGATTTGTCATTCTAATTGAAAGTCTAAGAAGCGGTAGATCTGTTCTGTGCTACATTTCTATGCCTCTCATTATTAAGTTTCATTTCTTCGTCTTTTACTTTCAGTTTTGTACACCAGCTTTAAAACAGCTGAAAATAAATATTTTTTCCAAAACCAAAAATATTGTCACAGCGGTTTAGATGGCACAACAATTCTCTACACTGTACTTGTTTTGTCACAAACTGGAATTAGGCAAAGTATTAGAATTTTTACAACCAGCAAATGGCGAGGCGATTTCTGCATAGTGTACCTTTATCTTATCTTAAACTCCACCAAACCAGGCTCAAATTTCAGGCGGTCTTCTCAAACAGCCTTTACACTAAAAGGGCATTATCATCATCTTCACAGTATTACGCCAACCCCTTAGTGTGGATATATATAAAACATAGTAAATAGACCAATAAGAGTTTCAAACCTCTCTGCCAATAACAGCTAGTTTTCCCCTCCCCACTCAGACCACTCCCTGACAGTCCTAGCTAAATTATTACTTTAGAAATTGCTATTTTTATTTCTTTTTTTACCATTTTAATTGAAAACAAATCACAGTAAGGTACTTCATTTTTACCCAGAAATTACTTGATAGAGATAAAAACAGCTGCATTGGACCTTAAACAACCCGAGTTGATGAGAAACTGATAGCTGATGTAGGCCTATATTCATCTACTTTGGATAAACAGGTAGCAAATGGAGTGAAAAGGGAACATATGGCCACATGGCCCCATAACCCACCCTCAGAAAAACGCTTTGCCACATTTCCGCTCTGTGTACAAAAGGAAAAGCTGTTAGCAATGCATTACCAAAAAAATTCAGCAAGTTTATTAACAACATATTACTTACACCAAAATCTTATTTAGTGAATCCAAGTGTAAAAAAACTAATAACATATATTTGTGAATAGATATACTGTGCCATGGATCAGTAAGTGAAAAATCAAGTTAACACTCAGAAAGATTATTTTAAAAAGCCTCATCTTATGGTAGTCTGTTGCAGGAAAACTAACATTTAAATGAAAGGTAATTTACTGAACAAAACAAATTAAATATATCCCCAACAGCAGTAAATGTTAAATATAGGCTGATATTGGTAAATGTGAGTCTATACTGCTGCCCAGATCAACGACCACAACCAAAAGTCTTGTTCCACCCCTCATAGAGCTCCAGGTCTTTGGCTGAGACGCTGGGCCTTACTGTCCTCAGGGCCTCCTGGAAGTCACAGTGGAGGATGGGCCGCACCTGGTCGGGGGTGATGGTGGCAATGTCACGGAGCTGGATGCGCCGGATGGGGCCAAGCGCTGCCTCCCGAAACAGAAAAACCCTCCGTCCCTGTGACCACGGTCTCCAGCTCGTCCTCTCCCAGCTGGCTCTTCTCACGGGCCATGAAGTGAGAGACTATCTGCCGTCGGGCAGCTGCCTCGGGGAGGGGGATGTACAGACGCTTGGCAAGGCGGCGCCGGGCCGCTTCGTATATCTCCTGAGGGCGGTTGGTGGCCCCCACCACCAGGACGCGGTCGTCGGCTGAGGTGGCTGCCCCGTCCAGCTGAACCAGGAACTTTATCCGTCGGGATGAGTCGTGCTCACCGTCCGTAAGCTGGGACAGAAGAGTCGATCTCGTTGATGAAGATAACAGCTGGCTGATGGCAGCGGACGATGGCGAAGAGTGCTCTAACCATCTTCTCTCCCTCCCCCACCCACTTCGAGGTGAGAGACGAGGCACTGATGCTGAAGAAGGTGGCCCCTGACTGGCAAGCAATGCACTTCCCGATCAGAGTTTTTCCTGTGCCCAGGGCCCGAATAGGAGGATGCCTTTGGGTGGACCACGGAGGCCAGTGAAGATGTCAGGCCGGAGCATAGGCCACACCACAATCTCCTTGATCGTGGCCTTTGCAAACTCCAGGCCAGCGATGTCGTCCCAGGCTACGGGCGGTCCATCGTCCATAATTTCACTGATAAGCTTGATGATCTTGGGCTCAAAGTTTTTCAGGTGCTCGTCTACTGGCTGAGTCTCCTGAGCATTGCTGCTACCGACAACACACTCTTTTGTCCTCTGGCCTCGACATGGGGGACACAAATTTGGGAAATGTCCCCTGTGGTCTGTTGGCCCCCAGTGACTTCTTAGTGGCACCCCCGATGGCAGCTGCCATCACAGGGGGCTGCTGGGCTCTCTGGGACTGGTGGGGGTGTTTTTTCTGCTGATCAACAATAAACTGCTCCCTTGCCGTTTTGAAGTTTGTGCCACCACAGCATGGGTCTTGCCTTGCCTGTCCTCCAGATGCCCCCCCTCTGCCATTCTCTCCACCAGAGTTGTAAAACATCTTCCTCTTGGAGGTGTTAGAGTTTAAGACAGACTGGTGACCTGCAGGGGCTGGGTTTGGTTGTGGTGGAGCTGAGCAGTGCTGGCAAAACAGAGACTGAGCCCATGCTGAGGGGCCAGCAGAGGAAGGGGGTAGCTGGGGACTCCCTGAGCGCCTCTTGGTCTTTCTGCTGTAGCACTATGCAAAATGCTAAAAGTGCTGTTGCCCTCAGGCTTGGGCCATGATGGGGGTCCCAATGCTTTGAATGGAGTCTCTGCAGCTTCGAGTCCAGTGGAAGGAAGAGACAGGGCGCTGCCTCTGTTCTCTTGTCCAACGAAGATGTTAACATCTGCAGGTGCCACAAGGGACTTTCCACCCCGTCCCAGCCCGAAGCATCTTCCGCACGCAAGGCAGCTCCAGCACACCCGCAGTTGTCAGGGACGATTCCCATTTGTCTCTGTGGTTCCTCTGACTGCAAGCCAGGTTCAGTACACTCTCTGCATAGTTGTTAAGCCCCGTGCGAGGTTCTTCTGAGTCCAGCACTGCAGCATAGCGCTCCGAGTAGGTCCTGAGCAGGGAGCCCGTGCCGGCCTGAGAGAGCTGGGCGCTCGCCCATGCATATTGTATGGCAAGGATGTGCACCCGATAGGCGTCTGCCGTCTGTTCAGGTGTGCAGGTGCCAGATGAAATGTCAAAGGATCTCCTCTGCCACTCGCCCAGGTGTGCACCACTCATGCCTGGCGTGCTCCCGCCTGTTTGAGGAATGGGGGACAGGAGTCATTAAAAATGCATGACACAAGAAGCAGCCAAGCAAACAACAACACATTTTATAAGTCTTTAAAAAAAAGACATCACCACATTATAACACTTATTCAATATAAGTAATGTCTAGACTTACAAGTAGCTAAACTTACATAGCCAGCTATGACATATTGTGATGATGAATATACCGATAAGTGAAAGATAACGTAGTGTCAAATATGTACCCCTTAGCATTGGCTCCAGCCTGTGGCAGAAGCCAGCTAGCTGTTTCCCCTAAATTACTGTTGTCATTTCTCACTCACGCTGCGCATATTCTCATAACAAAGCCTTGATAAATGCTGCGCGACTGAAACAAAACGACTTGGAACACAATTTACATTTAGGATGCTCATTTTCTCAGGAAAGAGGGATACGCTAGCCCGGGTTTCCCCCGAACCAGCGCCAAATTCGAGCTATGCCATGGAAACGGGGCTCCATTGTTGGCTAACGTTAGTTAGCTCACTGTTCCTAGACTGTTTAGCTAACTACTGCAGTACCGGCTAAACTACTGTAGTACCGGCTAAGATAGCAAGATCCAAGTTAGCCAGTTGACTTAGCTACTAACCTACTGTAACTGTCGTGTTCGACATATCTCGACTTACCACAGAGAAGTAACAAACAGTTGTAGCTTGGAAAATAGAGAGCATAACTTTTTGCACCACGGAAAAGTTGTTATATCAATATCACATTCGCAGCTGGAAGTACAAAAAATGATTCACGCGCCAACTCTTTGAAATCACCCCAATGTTATTTTTTGGGAGGTCAGGTGACCTTTCTTCTTCTTCATTTTTAAAATGATTTTTATGTCTTCTTCTTCTTCTTCAATGATATCATGGCGGACCGCAAACAAACTTTAAAGTGCATGCTGCCATCTATTGTGCTGGAATGTAATTCTGCCCAATTCTATACTATTTTTTAAAAATATCTATTTTTATTGAACCTTTATTTAACTATGGAAGTCAGTTTAATTTTTATTTATTTACAATGACGGCCAAACCCAGACAATGCTGGGCTAATTGTGTGCCGCCCTATCGGACTCCCAATCATGGCCGGATGTGATACAGTTTGGATTCAAATCAGGGACTGTAGTTGACACCTCTTGCACTGAGATGCAGTGCCTTAGACCACTGCACCACACATACTGCCATGAAAATACATTTCTAAACCAAATAAATCCCTACCAACTCCCCAACCCCCTAACCCCATTAAACTTGATCTAAATCATGCTGAAAAACTCCACCCTTGTTCAGCATGTCAACAGCCATATCAACAGTAACATCTGTTACCCCCAATATCACTTTTGCCGTCTCCACAATAACCTTCAACCTGGCATTTCTGCTTTCCACAACCCAAATCTTATTGATAACCTTACCAATAAAAGCTATGAAGTCAACATTGGCACCGCACGTTCATGAACGCAAGATTTCGGAACCATGCCAGGACCATCAGAAGCACCAGCCACAACAGTAGGTCCACTTACTACAGGAACATCCTTATAAGCTCCATCAGTCCGCGCTGTAGTTCTACCAATCTGTCTTACAGCCTCTGCATATAATACATCATGACTGATCCTATATCTCTGAGCCGCTCTAGCATCTCTCTGCACCTGTCATCCACCAAATGCTACACTGAGTTCTCCCCCACAATTACAGCACTTAACCTTCACATTGCTTCAACATTCCCCGTAATCATGGCACATATTTTCTTTCCTTTACAATGAGCAGCTACATGTCCCATTCTTTGGCATCTAAAACATTGCAGTGCATATGGGACAAATTCTCTAACATTGAAACTAAGGAATCCTATATGTACTTTTCCAGGAAAACTTCCTCAAACCTCAGCATCCCTGATAAGCTTTCACTTCTTTGACCCTCTTTCCTACTGATCAACCTTTAGGACTCAATCACTCTGCCTCCCTTCAAATTTTCTTTAACATCATCTATGGACAGAGATATTGGAACCCCAGTGATGACTCCCCCCAATATACCATGGGGGTCCTGAGTGGCACAGCAGTCTAAGGCACTGCATCTCAGGGCTAGAGGTGTCACTACAGATGCCCTGGTTTGAATCCAGGCTGTATCCCAACTGGCTGTGATTGGGAGTCCCATAGGGCGGCGCACAATTGACCCATCGTCTGGGTTTGACCGTTGTAGGCCGTCATTGTAAATAAGAATTTGTTCTTAACTGACTTGCCTAGTTAGATATAAATAAAACTAGGTTTTACATGGTTTTATTGGCAGACTCCATCCAAAAAGGTGTATTGCCACCACCAACTGGGTGGGGTAAAATACTTTAACGAAAATAAAATATAAAAATAATAATATATAAATAAAGCTAAACAAAAATCAATGTAATCTTTCACTTACTAAAATGTACTTAGATCCCTACACAGGCTCTAAATTAAATATAGAATTGGCTTCCTATTTCGCTACAAATCATCCTTCACTCATGCTGCCAAACATACCCTTGTAAAACTGACTATCCTACCGATCCTCAACATCGGCGAAGTAATTTACAAAATAGCCTCCAACACTCTACTAAACAAATTGGATGTAGTCTATCACAGTGCCATCCATTTTGTCACCAAAGCCCCATATACTACCTACCACTGCGACCTGTATGTTCTCGTTGGCTGGCCCTCGCTTCATACTTGTCGCCAAACCCACTGGCTCCAGGTCATTTTCAAGTCTTTGCTAGGTAAAGCCCGGACTTATCTCAGTTCACTGGTCACCATAGCAGCACCCACCCACAGCACGCGCTCCAGCAGGTATATTTCACTGGTCAACCCCAAAGCCAATTCCTACTTTGGCCGCCTCTCCTTCCAGTTCTCTGCTGCCAATGACTGGAACAAACTGCAAAAATCACTGAAGCTGGAGAGTCTTATCTCCCTCTCTAACTTCAAGCACCAGCTGTTAGAGCAGCTCACAGATCATTACACCTGTACATAGCCCACCTGTAAATAGCTCATCCAACTACCTCATCCCCATACTGTTATTTATTTATTTTGCTCCTTTGCACCCCAGTACTTGCACATTCATCTTCTGCACATCTATCACTCCAGTGATTAATTGCTATATCGTAATTACATCGCCACTATGGCCTATTTATTGCCTTACCTCCCTTATCTTACCTCATTTGCACACACTGTATATATACATACTTCTTTCCTGACTGACTGTATGTTTGTTTATTCCATGTGTAACTCTGTGTTGTTGTATGTGTCAAACTGCTTTGCTTTATATTGGCCAGGTCGTAGTTGTAAAGGAGAACTTGTTCTCAACTAGCCTACCTGGTTAAATAAAGGTGAAATAAATCAAATAAAAAAACACAGTATTGACTGCAATGTTTCAGCTGTGAAATCTTGGAGATCAAAGAACCTTTTAGACACTTTCACAGTGATTTCCAGTTTCTTTGATTTTTTGTTCAATTGTCCTGTACAAATAATCACTAGAGCAATAAACGCAACAAAATCAACCTTCTTCACAATTAATATTCAGGATCATCAACTGACTGACATCCACAGACTGTTGGGCATCATCCACTGCCATAGCAGTGTGTTTCCAGCTACTCTTCTGGACTGTGAGTTCATTACGCTTCGTAAAGAAATTGACCTACCAACTAACCCTACACCCATTAAAAAACCTCACCACTATTCCACTACTTGGCCCGAACTGATCCTACACCAGGCCGGCAGCCTGGGAGGACAGGACACTCAACACAGCTTGTAACTCTTCTGCAGTAAAATCTTGTACACCAAAGTACATCTCTGCAGCTGCCACCAACACAGCTGCTATCTGTGATTTGTTCCTGCTGAGGCAGGTAGCCTAGCGGTTAAGACTACTGGGCCAGTAAAGGTACTGGGCCAGTAAAGGTCACTGGTTCGAATTGCTGCAACACAACCATAAGCTTGGCATACGTCAGGTGATGTCACTCCTACGCAACACTCGTTTCTCAATCATGCAGGGATCTATGTAGCTATACGTAGGGCTAGATGGGACTTATGTTTACACCTCCTGTGAACACTTGTGTAAGGGAGGTAAGGCACTATAGTCTAGGGTACAATTCGAACTGGGCCTAACCCTGAGCCCTCCCCTCTCAAATCAAGTGCATGCCGCCATCTGGTGGTGAAGATATAGCTAATACCAGAAAACTGCTACTGTACTTTGGAAATTAAAATATGTTCAGTTTAATTAGGGATAGTCTTGGCAAGTCCAGAAAATCCAGTCCAATAAGTTCAGTTCAAGTTCAGTCAGTCCAGGCCAATTAGTCCAGTCAAGTATACTCCAGTCCAGTCTAGTCAGTCAAGTCTATATACGGTACCAGTCAAAAGTTTGGACACACCTACTCATTCAAAGGTTTTTCTTTATTTTTACTATTTTCTACATTGTAGAATAATAGTGAAGACATCAAAACTATGAAATAATACAAGTGGAATCATGTAGTAAGCAAAAAAGTGTTAAACAAATCAAAATATATTTTATATTTGAGGTTCTTCAGGGTAGTCACCCTTTGCCTTGATGACAACTATGCAAACTCTTGGGATTCTCTCAACCAGCTTCATGAGGTAGACACCTATAATGCATTTCAATTAACCTTGTTAAAAGTTAATTTGTGGAATTTATTTTCTTCTTAATGCGTTTGAGCCAATCAGTTGTGTTGTGACAAGGTAGGGGTGGTATACAGAAGACAGCCCTATTTGGTAAAAGACTAAATCCATATTATGGAAAGAACAGCTGGCCCTTAAATCTCTGCCCTTACCCTTTAAAATATATTATATGCTTTCTGGGATATACAATTACATCAATATTTTCGTTATACACAAATTGAAATAGAAATTAAATGTTACCTTATTGCTTTTTGCTCTACAGAAGGTATTTAATCTGATAACCTCAAGTGAGGTACCAGAATAGAAAGACTACATCAACCACAATCCATTGCAGGTCATGTTTATCCACGTTCCATGTGACGACAGATGATGGATGACAGCTGTGGGCCAAGAATAAAAGGACCGTTGATCTGCAACAGAACATTATGGATCTCTTCTGTTTGGTCGTTTTGTCCTCAAATTGAACAGCTGAAATCTTAGCAAAGTAGCAGTTTACATAGTTAACCAGTCAAACAAAAAATGCTGAAGAAAAATATCCAGCTACCAGAGTAATCGACAGCAATATACTGCTTTGACAGCTAAGCTAGCTCGTTAGCACACCAGATAGGTTCTCGACCGGACGTGTGACCAAGTAGTCACACCCTAATCTAGGGCAACATGAGTGAAATGTAGACCAGAGTAATGCAACATGTAGTAGGACTTTTGTCATCGTGAAAGACATTCATTTTTTTCAGAATCTGGACATGGCTGCCTCATCATGCTACAGCCGCCCGCGAGATAGCGCTTGCCAGCCAGTCTGCTAAATCAACTAGCTACATCGGAGCTTGAAAACAATTCGTTTTTTTGTTGCACATATAATATTGTGGTATTATGAATTCACCCATGTATACATTTGTCGCCCGAGACGACAACAGTACTATTTATGCTGAAGTTTCCAAAATTCTCGTCGCTACTGGACAATGGAAGAGACTGAAAAAGGATAATCCCCGATTCAATTTGATGTTGGGCGAACGGAACAGACTGCCATTTGGACGGCTTGGTAAGAGTTAACACTTTTGGCATACGCAGTAAATGGTCTTACATTGCATTGAATGCGTTTTGTTGCAGTGTCAGTATTCTTGTTCTCGCCCTCGAGCTAAACCCATGAATTGTGTCGCATGAAACCGCTGATGTAGACCTCTGATGGAGGCCCATAGGCTGATACACATCACAAGTGCTAATCTGACACTCACTGCAATGCGCCCAGTCTCCTTGGGAGTCAAACCAAGACCTCTACATTATGCAAAAGTAAAAAGAAAGTTAATCCCTTAAACCACTGATCATTTTCCAGAATTATTCATTTGTGGCCCACCCCTGTCTCAGTTTATGATCAAGAGTTTGGCCTTGACTATCCTGGAGCTTATTGTCTATTGCTACTTTGTTACAAAATTATAACCATATTTTGGTGATATCACTGTATCCACATGCATCCTTGGTCACTGAATGCCACAAGTAGGCTATATTGGACACACTGAAATGCCGTGTTTGACCTCGGAGAAGGACCTAAACAAATTCTTGTTTACACCGCCCTATTGTAATCACTTTCATCCTTTTTTTCTGCATGCATTTGTTTCTCCTCCACAGGTCATGAGCCTGGACTGATGCAACTGGTGAATTATTACAGAGGAGCAGACAAGTTGTGCCGCAAAGCATCTTTAGTCAAGTAGGCATTTTCAAACCTTGACGAGTTGAAAAGGTTCCAGTGTAATCATTTTCACTTTGATGCTGTAATTTTCAATAAATCCTGCTGATACTGTAAATATCATCAATATCCGCTTACTTTGCATTGTGCAGGTTAATCAAGACTAGCCCGGAGCTTCCAGATCCCGGCAACTGGTTGCCTGAATCGTATATCATCTATCCTACTAACCTCAACACTCCCATTGCGCCTGCAAAGAATGGCATAAGCCACCTGAAAAGTAACCCCAAGACGGATGAAAGAGAAGTTTTCCTGGCCTCTTATCACTCAAGGAAGGAAAGCGGAGAGGGAACAGTGTGGATCGCCAAGTCATCTGCTGGAGCAAAAGGTACCAAACAGTCATCATGTCTAGAGGCTCATATTTCTACTAACAGCTAGTACTGCTACATTCTGTAGTCATTTGGTATTATGGGGGTGGTGTATTATAGTATTGCTGCCTAAAGAAGCTCTCTTTTTAAGCTAATGCTTCATATTTTTCAAAGTTTCCTTTGACTACCCAGGGAGTTACAAACACTTTGTTGGCAAAATATCTATTCCAAGGATTGTATACAAAGATGAGGCTTGGGTTGGTTTTCTTGTTCCAGGTGCTGGGATTTTGATATCCCACGATGCAAATCAATTGCTGGAGTTCATTGATAATCAAGGGCAGGTTCATGTCATTCAGAAGTACCTAGAAAGACCACTACTGTTGCAACCTGGCAACCGTAAATTTGACATCAGGTAAGCAGCTGATACTAATACCTTTGAGTGATAGCACATCTAGTGTGTTTATTACACATTTATTACCAACAAAGACTATATAGGCTTCTAATACACAATTCAAGCTGTCTGAGGAACAGCAAAATAAGAAATGTTATCGCTGGTGTTTTTCCCAGTAATCTGACTCTGCGGGTTTGCTGTTGTGTTCTTAGGAGCTGGGTGCTCGTGGACCATCAGTACAACATCTACCTTTACCGGGAGGGTGTGCTGCGGACGGCCTCGGAGCCCTACGACAGCTCCAACTTCCAGGACGTGACCAGCCACCTGACCAACCACTGCATCCAGAAAGAGCACTCGCAGAACTATGGCCGCTACGAGGAGGGCAACGAGATGTTCTTCGACGAGTTCCGGCAGTACCTGCTGAGCACCCACAACATAGTGCTGGAGACCAACATTTTACCTCAGATAAAGCAGATTATAAGGTAGCTACTTCTCCTCCAGTGCTGTTTTTTTACTCTGTTGAAGGAGATGGAAAAATACAGTTTTGTTCAATGACCTTAAACATGGCCTTTCCCTTAACATTGCGAAGTTCTACAAGTAGTTATTTATAGGTATTTGCTTCACAGCTAGGCTATACTCTACTTAGACTCCTGACAATGGTTGTTCTGTCTGGTCTCCTAGGAGCTGTCTGACATGCATTGAACCTGCCATCAGCACTAAGCACTTGTCCTATCAGAGCTTCCAGCTCTTCGGCTTTGACTTCATGGTGGATGAGAGCTTCAAGGTGTGGCTGATAGAGATCAATGGAGCTCCGGCCTGCGCACAGTCAGTCCTATTTTATATTCTTCTCCCAGTGGTCATAAAAACGTAGCAGGTAGTAATAGGCTATAAAACTGTGTCTCTTATATTGTCCTGTTTATCCTCTTCCTCTTGCCTGCACTCGGTTGGGTCATCCTCTCATTCATGACATTTTATTCATAGAATCTTTGTTGATTTAAATGATTTGAGACCTGTGCATGGTGTGTGCTCTACTCAGACTGACCGGCAGTTGTTTGTTCATTCACGCCAAGAGGTTTGGGCTGAAATGTTAATTCCTTTGAAAATGTTTTCCATTGTTCAAGGCTTAGAGTGCTTTAATAACTTTTCATGTTAGGATTTAATGGATGTTTTATTTTAAGATCTCTGACTTCCCGGTGAATCTGAATGTGCTTGAGTGTAAAATTGTCCTTTGAATTGATTTTCCATGCTAGATAAAGTTTCTGGACTCTTGATCATTAATTCCTCCCTATATAATCTGACTGATTTAACTGGCATGGCATCTTATTAATTGCGCTGTTAACTCTCCCTCTTCTAGGAAACTCTACCCGGAGCTATGCCAAGGTATCGTGGACGTGGCCATCTCCACTGTCTTCACACTGAACAACGATTCCGAACCACGATCATCTTCCTCCTCCCCTGCTCCCTACTCCTCCTCCCCCTCATTTTCTGCTCTCACCTCATCCTCTTGTTCCTCTCCGAAACTGAGAGGACCTCTCCACGTGGGCCCATTCACCCGATTGTAAGTGTCCCCCCGCTTCAGAAGTTCCACCCTCCGCTCCTCACTTCTAGGCTTTTCTGAGAGGTCCCACAGGTCTGGAAGCTTGCCACCTCATTGGTTCTTGTTTGGCAAGTCTCAAAGTGGTTTGCCCTTGTGATTGACTGAAGATTGAATGTGGGACCTTCTCGTATGTGATACCAGATTGTCTTCTCTCATACACCACAATGGAAGGGCATTTCAGAGGAAAGCCTGGGCAGACATGCAGAATATGAATGTGGAGACTTGGTGAATGTTTGGGTGATGATGATGAATGGGCGACAGACTGATGACCGGTTTGGGGGTCCCAGAGCAATGAGAGAAGCCCTTGTGTTCCAGTGCTGCCACTGAGGCTCCCCTAGACTGTGTATGGATGACCTCTGAAGATGGAGGGGATGCTTTACTTATTATACAGACTAGTGCCTTACATCTCCACCCATACCCACTTAAAGATGCAACCTGATGAATTAGCATAGCATTTCTGCTACTGTGTGTTACGTGAGCCAGTGTATTGTCGGTCAGGCAAGTGTATGTGCGATGTAGACTTTTATTTATTTTTTCTCGGTTTGTACATCTTTGGGTTTATCCACAAAAGTTAGCATTCCTACATCTTTGTTTCATATCATGGTTATTCACAAAGCCCCGGAGAGTTTTGTGTACTGCAGTTTAAAAAAGTATTAAAGCAAAAAATAGGAGGCATCCAGTTTCTATTTTATTGCTATGTAAATTGTCTTATAGCTATTTGATAGCTATTATTCTGCGCATGCCGTGTAGTTTTTTTAGGTCTTCGATTTGAGACCTTTTTTTCCCAAGTTAATTTAGTCAGTGTTGTTAATTCCCCCCTTGTATAAGAGAAGATTCATAGACAGATTACTTATATTTCTGTCAACAGAGTATTTGTTGAATGACTAGAGATAAACCTTCCCTGTCCAACTGAGACTAGATTTGCAACTTTCTAACATTTCAAACTATTTTGAACCTTCTGTGGTTCTGCCAGTAAAACTGTTAGAATCAGTCACTTTTATTCTCCCAAGTACATTTACATATAGGCCTACTTGGAATTTGATTCGGTGAAATGGTGCTGCCACAGTAAACATAATCAACAAACATAATATAGATGATAAACATATACAGATGTAATATATTGACAAGGAATTTACGAATCCACGTACACTGTACACAGTTACGCACAGGGGACCTCCGATACAGCTGTAAATCAGTTTGTTTGTCATCTTAAGAGGGACTGCATGTTGGTGTGGATGCATGTCAGTGTCTTACCTCCTAATGCAAGTAGGCCTACTCTCCCCTTTTGCCTCGAATACTGAGAGTTCTTAGCCAAGCACTTCCTTTAAAATGGTCTCTATACTTTTTACCTTCCCAATAGGTCCATGAGACGCACCTGTTTGTCAAGAACTGCATTGCATTTTGACACCAGATGTTTTGAAATAGATTTGCCTAGTTTTGCGTAGTTCTGCACCAATTGCTTTTGCAGAAATGTTTGTTTAGTGTGTGTTGGTGACGCTTGCTCAAAGAAAATGTGTTTCTTGTTAGTTTTTGCTTGTTTATTTAAAACATGTAGTGAACTTGAATTAAACGTAATAGCTTCAACCCCAGAATTGACTTAATGTCAATGCAAGTTTAAAAAAAAAAGAAATTAAGCGGCAATCCATAGCAGTGAAAAGGCCACGTCCATTTGTTCGTCTGTTGTAAGATCGCAATGTTTTTTTCCCCCCCTCGGACATCATTGCATGCGCGATAGAACAGCAGTACTGAGTTTTTTTTATTTTTTACCACGATGCTGGATGCTCCTTTCTTCAAAACGATAACAAAATGCGCCTGGGGCGGATCCCAGATTTAAGTGTATTTATTTTTAAGTAGTTTAAGACTGAACACAGTCAGTTAGGTTTTTAACACAGCTTCCATGATGTTAAGTGAACTTGTGATACCTGCCTGCTAGAAAGTTGTTTTCCCTGCCCTTGTCTGTTTCTGTGTTTACACTGTGATATTCAATGTAGAACACCCGACCACATTCAGTTTACAGATGCTTTGTAGCATTATCACCCAGTTATCCCATAGATTAAGTTACTTTGTCCTATGTTAAACTTTGTTTTAAGTATGAGTTAGTCCCTTAACCACCAACTCCTTTCTTCAATATCACACATTTTCGAATATTTTTAGTTGAGGAAATGCTTCAACGTGTTTTGAGTGAAACACTACTTAAGGGACAACATTGAGACATTTAATCACTGTCTTTTTTTTTTTTTAATGAAGTATGGTGTGAATGACTGCTTGAATAGTATCTGTTTGATATTCACATGGTCAAAGCATACAATGTTTATGAATTATAATCTATTTGTGGTTAAATGTTCGGTTAGTTTGTATATCAGAGGGGCACAAAAAAAAGGTGTTGGTTTCTAGATTGTTTTGCAAAATAAAAAAGACCAACTGTATTATTCAACACATTGCTTGGGAAAACAACCAAAGGAAATGATCAGTATTATCATACAAATTGGGGAAATGTCTTTCCATCAAAGGGAAGGGGTGCCTTAGTGGGAATTGCCTCTTGATGTTTGGAAGAAGCAATATACCTCCTGCATATAAATGCACCTTTCATTTGTTTGATTGTAAAGATGTGAATTTGCCTATTGCTATTTGGCATATGTGTCTGTGTGACTGTTTTAATTGTTCAATCTTTTGTAATGTCTGGTTGTACTCATGCAGAGTTTCTTTGCACTGAACGTTTCCCATTTTTTATTACCTGCTTGGTAGGTTATGAATTCTTATTTCTTATCAATGAGAACTTGTTTGTATGTCTAAAATCAATCCCCCCTCAGTATTACTTCCCCAGCTATGAAATCTGTGGGTTTGATGTATTTCAAGTCCTTTAAAGTACAATCTGTATCTTCATTTGAGTGTATCATGGCCATGGGAGACAAAGAAGTTAGATTGCAACTTTAAATCAATCATTATCAAACATTTTCACTAAACCAAGGCAGCCAAGAATAAATAAATCGGTTGACACACCAACATTGGCACATTGAAATGTTAACCTCTCCCCCAGTCAAAATGATTTAACTGTATTTAGTCAGATGAATGCCTGTTTCTTTTAGCTAATGTTTATCAAACTTTTGCATGAAAACTGTCACATTATCATGGAGAATAAAATGTATCCTTGATCTGAGTCTCCTGACTTCTCTTGTGGCATAAACTGATAAGACCCAGGGATTTACACTAGATATGACATGAAAGAAAATCATATAGATGTTGTAAATGATTGCCACCATTGACTTTATCCAACTGAATGGCAGGCATGATGACTGCAATCGACCAACACAAAGGGCGAGTTCGACATTGCAGCCGACTTTAAAGGCGAGTCGAGATTGACAGATCTCCAAATGTCCTTGCATCGTAAATAACTACTCTGTTGGTGCGTTCCTTTGCCAAATCTTACAATGCCTGGATAGGTGTTTTAAGTATCGGCTAACCACAAATGTTAGCAATTTGTCAGTTAATGACAGACGTGTTGGTCAAGTTCCCCTGATCAGATGTTGGATGCATCAACCAATGGTTGTGTGCCACGTCAGACTGACAGATGTCTATAACATGATGTGGTTGGCTTATGTAAAATACCTATCCAGGCATTGTAAGATCTGGCAGGCGACGGCTGGAAAGAGAACACACCCGTTGTCAGTCAGTCACAATTGACCCATTTATCACGGTTTTGATGCTCTCGAACACGGCCACAATCAATACATAGAGCAACTGAGATCTGATATCTATAGACCTCTAGCTGTTTGGTTACAGTGGACATGATCTTTGATGCTGAAAATGATTTCGACATAGCATTACACTTTAGATGCTGTTTGGTAATTCCTTTTTCTCACTTCTATGAATAGTCAACCAAACTAATACAATTACATTTAACAAGACGGTTTTGATTTTGTTTGATAGCTCTGAAAATTGGATGCTGTCCCTTTAAAGGAATTGACCTTTCACTCACTTCCTATTACAACGATTGTGCTTCCTGTGTAACTATGCGCATGTGGTAAACAAGAATAAGCATGGATTTTGCGAGTAAGTGGAGTAGTTTACTGACAAGTCCAAGCCTTAAACATTTAACAGAAGCAGGCTACGGCATACCGAAGGAAAAACAACATGCGGCTGTTCAGGACCTAACGAAGGCTCATATTGAGTCGTTTGACCAAGCAGTTTCAGAAGGACTGTGTCGTGCTGTACAGGTAGGCGAACTTTCACGTGGGACAGTCAGTGCTGTGTCAGCCGTGCCTCCCCAAGCCACAATGTTGGCCAAACGTATCTTTTTAATGTCTTGTGTCCACTTGCAAGTGGTGCGTTTAGGATTTTGAAAATGCTCCATTATTGAAAGAAATCAATATTTTGCTCCATGAAGTAATCAAATCAAAGTTTATTTGTCACGTGAGCCGAATACAACAACCTTACAGTGAAATGCTTACAGGCTTTAACCAATAGTGCAAAAAAAGGTATTAGGTTAATAATAGATAAGAAGTAAAAAGACAGGCTATATACAGGCACCGGTTAGTCGGGCTAATTGAGGTAGTATGTACATGTAGATATGGTTAAAGTGACTATGCATATATGATAAACAGAGCGTAGCAGTAGCGTTAAAGAGGGGTTGGCGGGTGGTGGGACACAATGCAGATAGCCGGGGTAGCCACTGTGCGGGAGCACTGGTTGGTCGGCCCAGTTGAGGTAGTATGTACATGAATGTATAGTTAAAGTGACTATGCATATATGATAAACAGAGAGTAGCAGCAGCGTAAGAAGAGGGTTTGGGGGGGGGGGACAATGCAAATAGTCCGGGTAGCCATTTGAATACTCGTTCAGGAGTCTTATGGCTTGGTGGTAAAAACTGTTGAGAAGCCTTTTTGTCCTGGACTTGGCACTCCGGTACCGCTTGCCATGCGGTAGTAGAGAGAACAGTCTGTGGCTGGGGTCTTTGACACATTTTTGGACCTTCCTCTGACACCGCCTAGAGGTCCTGGATGGCAGGCAGCTTAGCCCCAGTGATGTACTTGTCTGTATGCACTACCCTCTGTAGTGCCTTGCGGTCAGAGGCCGAGCAATGGCCGTACCAGGCAGTGATGCAACCAGTCATCTGCCATGCTCTTGGCATTGCAGCTGTAGAACCTTTTGAGGATCTCAGGACCCATGCCAATTTTTTGTTTTGTTTCCTGAGGGGGAATGGGCTTTGTCGTGCCCTCTTCACGACTGTCTTGGTGTGTTTGGACCATTCTAGTTTGTTGACGTGGAACTTGAAGCTCTCAACCTGCCCCACTACAGCCCCGTCGATGAGAATGGGGGCGTGCTCAGTCCTCCTTTTCCTCTAGTCCTTAGTTTGGTTATGGTGAGGGATAGGTTGTTATTCTGGAACCACACGGCCAGGTCTCTGACCTCCTCCCTATATGCTGTCTCGTCATTGTCTGTGATCAGGCCTACCACTGTTGTCGTCTGCAAACTTAATGATGGTGTTTGAGTCGTGCTTGGTCATGCAGTCGTGGGTGAACAGGGAGTACAGGAGGGGACTGAGCTCCCACCCCTGTGGTGCTCCAGTGTTGAGTATCAGCGTTGCGGATGTGTTGCTACCTACCCTCACCCCCTGGGCGCGGCCCGTCAGGAAGTCCAGAATCCAGTTGCAGAGGGAGGTGTATAGTCCCAGGATCCTTAGCTTAGTGATGCACTTTGAGGGTACTATGGTGTTGAATGCTGAGTCAAGGAATAGCATTCTCACATAATTGTTCCTTTTGTCCAGGTGGGAAAGGGCAGTGTGGAGTGCAATAGAGCTTGCATCACCTGTGGATCTGTTTAGGCGGTATGTAAATTGGAATGGGTCTAGGGTTTCTGGGATAATGGTGTTGATGTGAGCCATTACCAACCTTTCAAAGCACTTTATGGCTTCGGACATGAGTGCTACGGGTCTGTAGTCATTTAGGCAGGTTGCCTTTGTGTTCCTGGGCACAGGGACTATGGTGGTCTGCTTGAAACATGTTGGTATTACAGACTCAATCAGGGACATGCTGAAAATGTCAGTGAAGACACCTGACAGTTGGTCAGCACATGCCCGGAGCACAGGTCCTGGTAATCCCTCTGGCCCCGCAGCCTTGTGTATGTTGACCTGTTTAAAGATATTATTCACGTCGGCTACGGAGAGCGTGATCACACAGTCGTCCAGAACAGCTAAATGCTCTCATGCATGCCTCAGTCTTGCTTGCCTCGAAGCCAGCAAAGAAGTGATTGAGCTCATCTGGTAGGCTCGTGTCACTGGGCAGCTTGCAGCTGTGCTTCCCTTTGTAGTCTGTAATAGTTTGCAAGCCCTGCCACATCCGACGAGCGTTGGTGCCGGTGTAGTATGATGATTCAATCTTAGCCCTGATGATTCAATCTTAGCCCTGTATTGACGCTTTGCCTGTTTGATGGTTTGTCGAAGGGCATAGCTGGATTTCTTGTAAGCTTCTGGGTTAGAGTCCCACACATTGAAAGCGGCAGCTCTACCCTTTAGCTCAGTGCGAATGTTGCCTGTAATCCATGGCTTCTGGTTTGGGTATGTACGCACAGTCACTTTGGGTACGACGTCCTCGATGCACTTATTGATTAAGCCAGTGATTGATGTGGTGTACTCCTCAATGCCATCGGAGGAATCCCGGAACATGTTCCAGTCTGTGATAGCAAAACAGTCCTGTAGTTTAGCATCTGCTTCACCTGACCACTTTTGTTTTCTTATAGACCGAGTCACTGGTGCTTCCTGCTTTAATTTTAGCTTGTAAGCAGGAATCAGGAGGATAGAGTTGTGGTTGGATTTACCAAATGGAGGGCGAGGAAATGCTTTGTACGCGTCTCTGTGTGTGGAGTACAGGTGATCTAGAATTTTTTTACACCTCTGGTTGCACATTTAACATGTTGGTAGAACTGATTTAAGTTTCCCTGTATTAAAGTCTCTGGCCACTAGGAGCGCCTCTGGGTGAGTGGTTTCCTGTTTGTTTATTTCCTTATACAGCTCACTGAGTGCGGTCTTAGTGCCAGCATCTGCCTGGTGGTAAATAAACAGCCACGAAAAGTATAGCTGAAAACTCTCTAGACACCCCTCATCTTACCTGAGTTTGATCATCAGATCCTCCTCTCCACCCTCTCCGAGTTGGGCATCTCCGGCGCGGCCCACGCTTGGATTGCGTCCTACCTGACAGGTTGCTCCTACCAGGTGGCGTGGCGAGAATCTGTCTCCTCACCACGCGCTCTCACCACTGGCGTCCCCCAGGGCTCTGTTCTAGGCCCTCTCCTATTCTCGCTATACACCAAGTCACTTGGCTCTGTCATAACCTCACATGGTCTCTCCTATCATTGCTATGCAGACGACACACAATTAATCTTCTCCTTTCCCCCTTCTGATGACCAGGTGGCAAATCGCATCTCTGCATGTCTGGCAGACATATCAGTGTGGATGACGGATCACCACCTCAAGCTGAACCTCGGCAAGACGGAGCTGCTCTTCCTCCCGGGAAGGACTGCCCGTTCCATGATCTCGCCATCACGGTTGACAACTCCATTGTGTCCTCCTCCCAGAGCGCTAAGAACCTTGGCGTGATCCTGGACAACACCCTGTCGTTCTCAACTAACATCAAGGCGGTGGCCCGTTCTTGTAGGTTCATGCTCTACAACATCCGCAGAGTACGACCCTGCCTCACACAGGAAGCAGCGCAGGTCCTAATCCAGGCACTTGTCATCTCCCGTCTGGATTACTGCAACTCGCTGTTGGCTGGGCTCCCTGCCTGTGCCATTAAACCCCTACAACTCATCCAGAACGCCGCAGCCCATCTGGTGTTCAACCTTCCCAAGTTCTCTCACGTCACCCCGCTCCTCCGCTCTCTCCACTGGCTTCCAGTTGAAGCTCGCATCCGCTACAAGACCATGGTGCTTGCCTACGGAGCTGTGAGGGGAACGGCACCTCAGTACCTCCAGGCTCTGATCAGGCCCTACACCCAAACAAGGGCACTGCGTTCATCCACCTCTGGCCTGCTCGCCTCCCTACCACTGAGGAAGTACAGTTCCCGCGCAGCCCAGTCAAAACTGTTCGCTGCTCTGGCCCCCCAATGGTGGAACAAACTCCCTCACGACGCCAGGACAGCGGAGTCAATCACCACCTTCCGGAGACACCTGAAACCCCACCTCTTTCAGGAATACCTAGGATAGGATAAAGTAATCCTTCTCACCCCCTTAAAAGATTTAGATGCACTATTGTAAAGTGGCTGTTCCACTGGATGTCTTAAGGTGAACGCACCAAGTCGCTCTGGATAAGAGCGTCTGCTAAATGACTTAAATGTAAATGTAATGTAAATGTTTGCTGTTCTATCTTGCCAGTGGAGAGTATATCCCGCTAGCTGAATATCCATGTCGTCATCCAGCCACGATTCCGTGAAACATAGGATATTACAGTTTTTCATGTCCCGTTGGTAGGATATTCGTGATTGTACCTCGTCTAATTTATTGTCCAATGATTGCACGTTGGCGAGTAGTATTGATGGTAACGGCAGCTTTCCCAGTCGCCTTTTCCGGGTCCTGACCCGGCATCCGGCTCTTTGTCCTCTGTACCTGCGTCGCTTCCTCTTGCAAATAACGGGGTTGTCGGTCCTTTGGGGTGTTTGGAGAATGTCTTGTGCGTCGTCTTTGTTGTAGAAAAATCTTTGTCTAATCCTAGGTGAGTGATCGCTGTCCTGATATCCAGAAGCTATTTTTTGCCGTAAGATACGGTTGCAGAAACATTACGTACAAAATAAGTTGAAAATAACGCGAAAAACCCCCACATAATAGGACAATTGGTTAGGAGACCGTAAAACTGCCATTTCTTCTGGCGCCATTTTGTTAATCCAACAACTTGTACACCGCCATCTTGTCTATTTCAAATCTTGTCATTAATTAAGACAGGGGTGTCATGACATGCGGCACTTTGGGGAAGACCCACCTGTTTCAATCAATGAGAGATTTGAAATTGACACGGTCAAGGTTGGTTGAAAATGATGTGCTACACAACCGTACCTAACCTGTAATTCACAGTAATGGATACCAACATTTTTGGGTTGTTACACCAGATAATGTGAGTTCATCTGTAACTATGCAGCATCCTGGTTGTAGTTGATATCTGTCATGCAAAACCATGGGTTTGGAGAGTTCATGTAAAAATGTTTGTTCCTTTTCTCCTTTTCAGGCCATCCGTCCCTTGGAGTTTATGTTTAAAAATGACCGGATCAGCCTGGCATTTGTGGAGGCCACCATCTTTAAACCAGTGGTGGGCAAAGGAAGCATCTGCCGGGACCTGAGGGTGTTCCCAGCAGAGTGCAGAGGGAGACGCTGCTCCTACCGGGGGAAGCTTGTGGTAAGCTTTACCTGCAAACCTAACACCTGTACCATATGGATTGTACTGTATATGACGGTCAAGACTAGGTCTTTCTACAATCTATCACAAGACTTGCCCATTGTGATGAATTTAAGTTTTGTGCTGTGATTCTTCACAGGCAGATGTCAGCTGGTCCGTGAATGGGGTTCCCAAAGGCATCATCAAGCAGTCTCTGGGCCAGTTGCCCATCATGGTGAAGTCTAGGCTGTGTAACCTACATGGGCTCCCTCCCAAAGAGCTCATTGAGCACCATGAGGAGGCTGAGGTAGGAGAATGGCACGCTTCCTACCCGTGCTGTGGCAGGGTTTCCTTTAGCCGGTAATAGCTGGCTTTTGGGCGTAAAAAAATAAAGCAGTTAAATAAAATTGCCATCGGCCAATTGTCTGGGAGAAGAAAGAAAAAAATCCCATTGCGAAATAAGGCTTTTTAGCCTATTCATTGATAGAAATACCAGTTTATGTAAATACATTTGACCGGTCATGCTTGTCGGTCTATGAGTTAATTTGCATAAATCCGTGGAATTAAATTGCCATGTGTGCATATTAGTTATCTTATCACATGGGCACGGCATACAGATACAGAGCCTTTGAGCGGAAAATCTGTCAGGCAGCACTTTTACACGCCCAGTCATTGTGCAACGATTCTAAATGCACTCGTGTGTTAAAAATAGCTAATATTTTTATTTCTCAACTGGTAATTGAAGCGGCCTCTCCATTCGCCATTCAAATGCATAGTCAACAGAAGGCAGGCTTCATCAGTGTGTCACACACCACTTCGCAATGAGCTGGAGGCAGTATGCATTTTGAAAACCTATAGCTACTTAATTGTTTGAAACGTTAACGTTTTAGTACATATTATGAGGCATGTTTTACCTTGCTTTAAAGTAGCCTAGGAAAAATCTGACCAAATACGTGAAGGCAGTTATTTCATAGACTTCCATATGCCATTGAAACCAGTAGCCTAATTCTCATTTTCTATTGGTTTTCAACTATCTTTCATTGTCCAGTAGCCAAATGCATTACTGCGCTGCTGATGTTAAGAAGTAATAGTTTATCAACATTTTTAAACTAAACGTTCTGATCTGATGCATCAGATATATTGCTTTTTAACATTGTATTTTTTTCATGTAGCGTTGCCTACTGGTTGTGTGAATTTGATATATATCGCCCCTGAGTCTGTTTGGGATATTTCCTTCTAGGCAAGCTGACCAATAGAATATGTAAACGTTTTTCTTCTATGGGGATAGTAGGCTCATAGGTTGCTGTTTTTTTCCATCCAAAGAAAGCTGAGTTATTATTAGCCTAAATTATGACTATTCCGTCTACTTATCACATTATGAATAGTAGGCCTGCAAATGCGATGATACATGGAATGCTTTATTAAATGGTGCATTTTTATGGTGAAATTCATTCCCCAAACTTTAACGTCTCACGCTCCCTGGGTGGCCACCCAAATCAGGTTATGTACCCAATGCATACATGTCCGGTAAATTAAAATGCTGCCTGTCAAATGTCCTGCGCTACATTTTCACAACAGAAAACCCTGATCTGTGGGAACCAGTCAATCTGATCATTTATGCTTTGATGCAAAAATCAAGGCACATTTTTCTGCTTTTACACTTACATTTTACAGTTTGCAATGAGTCTTTACATTTCTTTAGATTCAATCTCTCTTTCTCTCCATCCTCATTGAAACAGGAAATGGGTGGTTATTTTATTGTGAATGGGAACGAGAAGGTTATTCGCATGCTGATCATGCCAAGGAGGAACTACCCTATCGCTATGTCAAGGCCGAAGTGGAAGAACAGAGGCCAGGGATACACTCAGTATGGTACGCAAGGCAGTTAATGTACAGAATGTAGAGGGTGTTAATGTACAAGCCGAACATTGCATTGTTGGAGCAGTTGAGTCCCATGGCCTACTATAAGTAGCCTAACATTTGATTATCGCAGTCCTATCGCCTTGATGCAGACATAGACAAAGAATAGCTTTAGCTTGTCTCCCCAGGTGTCTCAATGCACTGTGTGAAGGAGGAGCACACCGCTATCAATATGAACCTGCATTACCTGGACAATGGGACTGTGATGCTCAACTTCATATACCAGAAAGAGCTCTTCTTCCTCCCCCTGGGCTTTGCACTAAAGGTGAGATGGAGCAGTGATATTTGGAATAGGACCTTGCATGTGACATTAGTCTGTCCACTAGGTTTTTATGCACGCAACACATAAGAATGTTATGAGAATTGGGACATATGGCCTATGCTGTATGAAATTACAGTATATATTTAACATTTTAACCACATTGCCTTTCTGTTTTGGCCAGGCTCTAGTGGACTTCACAGACTTCCAGATTTACCAGGAGCTGATCAAAGGTCGTGAGGCGAACTCCTTCTACAAGAGCTGTGTGTCTGAGATGCTGCGACTCGTCATGGAGGAGGGCTGCATCACCCGCAGCAAGGTGCTCAACTACCTGGGCGAGCGCTTCCGGGTCAAGATGAACCTGCCAGAGTGGTACACCCATGAACAGTGTGCCAACTACCTGCTAGAGTAAGTGTTTCTGTGTGTTATTAAAAACTTCACCATGCTCAAAGTGATATTCAATGTCTGCTTTTTTTTTTTTTTTTTTTCCCATCTACCAATAGGTGCACTTCTTTGCGAGGCATTGGAAAACCTCCCTGGTCTTTACAGTTGAATCTGTGTTTGAAATTCACGGCTCGACTGAGGGACCTTACAATTATCTGTATGTGTGGGGTACAGAGATGAGGTAGTCATTCAAAAAGTAATGCAGTCCATGCAACTTATGTGACTTGTTAAGCAAATGTTTACTATTTAACTTATTTAGGCTTGCCATAACAAAGGGGTTGAATTCTTATTGACTCAAGATATTTCAGCTTTTCATTTTTAATTGCATTCTAAAGACATTGACCGGGTCAGCTCTAGCAGGGCAGAAATTTGGTGAACTGAATTGTTGGAAAGGTGCCATCCTGTGACGGTGCCACGTTGAAAGTCACTGAGCTCTTCAGTACAGGCCATTCTACCTCCAATGTTGGTCTATGGAGATTGCATGGCGGTGTGCTCGATTTTTATACACCTGTCCGCCACTGGTGTAGCTGAAATAGCCGAATACACACATTTTAAGGGGTGTCGACATACTTTTTGCCATGTAGTGAATGCCTATAGCAGATACTTATTATGATGACTTAGTCATGAGTGGGTATATTTTAATTTTTTGGTGTATGGGTAATCCTTGGAATCTAACCAACTATCCTGACGTTGCAAGCACCATGCTCTACCAACACACACACACACACACACACACACACTCTTTATGGAATGTGTCGTATCTCTCTCTGTTCAGCCAGTGCATCTGTATCCACCTGAGGTCGGACGTGGAGAAGTTCTACCTGCTGTGTCTGATGACGCGGAAGCTATTCTCGTTTGCCAAGCAGGAGTGCATGGAGGAGAACCCGGACAGTCTGATGTGTCAGGAGGTGCTCACGCCAGGACGGCTCTACCTAATGTTTCTCAAGGTCAGTTCAGACATCAGGACAGCCCTGCGCTGGACTACTGACAAATGATGAACAGTTCTGGATCTGACGTATTGGTGAATCAAAAGCAATTTATTGTCAAGATACTACAACATTGTGGGCAACAGAAGTTGTCGTGTTTGGCATGGGTAATGTAAAAACACCACAACAATGTCAGGCCAGAATGCTAGCGGTGAAACCTGACTGTAAGGCCTTGGTATTAAAATCACACTCTAGTTGTCCTCCAGGTCATATAATTCCTCTGTCGGATGTGTTTTAACCATTTGCAATGTGATAATAGGAGAAGATGGCTGCCTGGATGGTGTCTGTGAAACTGTCTATGGACAAGAGGGCCCATAGGCTGACTGGTGGGGTGAGCTCTGATAATCTGGTGAAGATGTTCAACATGGGCTCTGATGTTACCCATCCCTTTGAGTATCTGCTAGCCACTGGGAATCTCACTTCAAAGACGGGTATGCTGTGATACAAAACATTCTACTTATTTGTCATTACAACGTATCCACTGTTCTATTTTTCTCAATTTTTCTCTATTTTACTTGGAGTTATGCAGATATACATGACGTGTGTAAGTTACCTAGAAACACATGCTGGTCCTGAGATTCTGTTCCTCTTCCCTCCTGCCGTCAGGTCTGGGCATGCTCCAGAACACGGGACTGTGTGTGGTGGCCGACAAGCTCAACTTCATCCGCTACCTGTCCCACTTCCGCTGCGTGCACAGAGGGGCAGCCTTTGCCAAGATGAGGACCACCTCCGTACGTCGTCTGCTGCCCGAGTCCTGGGGCTTCCTGTGCCCCGTGCACACCCCCGACGGAGAGCCCTGCGGCCTCATGAACCACATGACGGCCCACTGTGAAATCATAGCCCCGGCCCTGCCCACCACCACCCTCCCTGCCCTGCTCTGCTCCCTCGGTGAGTACAGACAAACCTGGGAATTGTGAATGTGTAGCTAGCTGCCTCACTATGGCGTCCTCCATGATGACGTAGCCCGTGTTGGAGATCAGAGACGATGCTGTTGGTTCCAATGGGGTAGTTGTACATGACAAACACTGAACATGTGTCCAAAGTGAAACACAAAGGGCTGGGATTCAACGTGACAGGATATCCAAGGTTACGTCACTCACTGCGATTAGCATGCAGCTGGAACCTATTGGTTCACAAGGTTTATTCGTACATACTGTGTGTCGACGTGAAAATGCTCCGTCATTTATATGTGGTTGTGTTGTCCCATCGTTCTCCTCCAGGTGTGACTCCTGTGGATGGTTCTCCTGGCAGGGCCTACACTGACTGCTATCCTGTGCTCCTGGATGGTGCCATGGTGGGTTGGGTAGAGACTGATCTGGCCCCCTTCCTCGCAGACTCCCTCCGCAGGTTCAAGGTAAGGCAGGGCATCTCCCAACCATCTGCAGTTATAACATGGGTTTGATCATCACTCACTTATGTAATAGATAATTCATCACACATGAATAGTGGCAGCTAGTTAGGTTTTTCTGCCTCTTACTCATTCTAGTTCATGCCATTCTCTTGCAGGTGTTGAAGGAGAAGAAGATCCCTCCCTGGACTGAGATAGTTCTGGTTCCCCAGACCAGCAAGGCCAGCATGTACCCAGGCCTGTACCTCTTCACCACCCCCTGCCGCATGGTGCGGCCTGTCCACAACCTGGCCCTGGGCCAGCAGGAACTGATCGGCACCTTTGAACAGGTACTACAGTCGCAAGCTGCTTAAAATATCTCCATTCCTCCTGGGCATCCTTAGTAAACCCCCTAGTTACTAATCATAGCCTCTGGATCAAGGAGGGATGCTAGATCAAACTAGTTTTCAAGCTGAGGGTCTTGTCAGTGATTCTTTGTTTTGTCAACTCTAGGACAGTCATTACAGTAATTGTTGGAAGTTGTTTCTTGAGTTTGGTTGGTAGTGTCATGTCAGTACCTAGTTACTTGTAGATGGTTAGTCTGACCGTGGCTTCAGAAAGTATTCATACCACTTGACTTATTACACATTTTGTTGTAATAAAAAAAAATATATTTCACCCATCTACTACACACAATACCCCACAATGACAAAGTGAAAATATGTTGTTATAAATGTATTAAATGAAATACAGAAATCACATTTACTTAAGTATTCACACCCCTGAGTCAATACATGTTAGAATCACCTAACATGTATTGAATCAGCTTTCTGGGTAAGTCTGTCTTAGAGCTTTGCACACCTGGATTGTACAATATTTGCACATTTGTTCTTTTTTTAAGTTCTTCAATCTCTATGAAGTTGGTGGTAGATCAATTTTAGACAGACATTTTCAAATCTTGCCATAGATTTTCAAATGGATTTAAGGCAAAACTGTAACTAGTCCACTCAGGAACATTAATGTTGTCTTGGTAAGCAAGTCCAGTGTATATTTGGCCTTGTGTTTTAGGTTATTGTCCTGCTGAAAGGTGCATTTGTCTCCCAGTGTTTGGGTGTTGTTGAGCAGCTAATAAGTAGAATCAGATGTGTTAAATTAGGGTTGGACTGAAAACCCACAGGACTGTAGATCTCCAGGAAGAGGGTTGGGAAGCCCTATCAGGTTGAATGGGGAGCATTGCTGCACAGCTACAGTGGGCAAAAAAGTATTTAGTCAGCCACCAATTGTGCAAGTTCTCCCACTTAAAAATATGAGAGAGGTCTGTAATTTTCATCATAGCACTTCAACTATGACAGACAAAATGAGAAAAAAAAATCCAGAAAATCACATTGTAGGATTTTTAATTAATTTGCAAATTATGGTGGAAAATAAGTATTTGGTCAATACTTTGTTATATACCCTTTGTTGGCAATGACAGAGGTCAAACGTTTTCTGTAATTTCGATTCTCATAGCAAATGTGTCTGAATACTTACAGTACCTGTCAAGTTTGTACACACCTACTCATTCAAGGGTTTTTCTTTATTTTTACTATTTTTTACATTGTAGAATAATAGTGAAGAAATCAAAACTATGAAATAACTCGTATAGCATTATGTAGTAACCAAAAAAAGTGTTAAACAAATCCAAATATATTTTGAGTTTCTTCAAAGTAGCCACACTTTGCACACTCTTGGCATTCTCTCAACCTGCTTCATGAGGTAGTCACCTGGAATTTATTTCAATTAACAGGTGTGCCTTGTTCAAAGGTCATTTGTGGAAGTTCTTTCCTTAATGCGTTTTGAGCCAATCAATTGTGTTGTGACAAGGTAGGGATGGTGTACAGAAGATAGCCCTATTTGATAAAAGCCCACGTCTGTATTATGGCAAGAACAGCACAAATAAGCAAAGAGAAATGACAGTCCATTACTTTAAGACATGAAGGTCAGTCAATCCCCAAAAATGTGAAGACCTTTGAAAGTTTCTATAAGTGCAGTCACAAAAACCATCAGGCGCTATGATGAAATTGGAATAAATTGGCTTTCATGAGGACCACCACAGGAAAGGAAGACCCAGAGTTACCTCTGCTGCAGAGGATAAGTTCATTGGAGTTAACTGCTTCACAGAATTCAAGTAACTTACACATCTCAAATTCAACTGTTCAGAGAAGACTGCGTGAATCAGGTCTTCATGGTCGAATTGCTGCAGAGAAACCACTACTAAAGGACACCAATATGAAGTGACTTGCTTGGGCTAAGAAACACGTGCAATAGACATTAGACCAGTGGAAATCTGTCCTTTTGGTCTGATTAGTACAAATTTGAGATACAGCCCACACTGTCTTATTTTATTTAGAATTCAAGGACCATTTCACCAGCATGGCTACCACAGCATTCTGCCGCGACATCCAATCTGAGTTGCACTTAGTCCCACTTTCATTTGTTTTTTTTTAATGGACAATGACCCAAACCCCACCTCCATGCTGTGTAATGGCTATTTGACCGAGGAGAGTGATGAAGTGCTGCATTTAAAAAAAAAAAATGATTCACCTTTATTTAACCAGGTAGGCTAGTTGTGAACAAGTTCTCATTTGCAACTGCGGCCTGGCCAAGATAAAGCATAGCAGTTCGACACATACAACAACACACAGTTACACATAGAATGAACAAAACATAGTCAATAATACAGTAGAAAAACAGTCTATATACAGTGAGTGCAAATTAGGTCAAATAAGGGAGTTAAGGCAATAAATAGGCCACGGTGGCAAAGTAATTACAATATGGCAATTAAACATTGGAATGGTAGATGTGCAAATAGAGATACTGTGGTGCAAAAGGAGCAAAATAAATGAATACAATATGGGAATGAGGTAGATGGGCTGTATACAGATGGGCTATGAACAGGTGCAGTGATCTGTGAGCCGCTCTGACAGCTGGTTCTTAAAGCTAGTGAGGGAGATGGGAATCTCCAGCTGCATCAGATGACCTGGCCTCCACAATCACCCAACCTCAACCAAACTGAGATGGTTTGGGATGAGTTGGACCGCAGAGTGAAGTAAAAGCAGCCAACAAGTGCTCCGCATATGTGAGAACTCCTTCAAGACTGTTGGAAAAGCATTCCTCATGCAGCTGGTTGAGAGAATGCCAGGATTGTGCAAAGGGTGGCTACTTTGAAGAATCTAAAATGTATTTTTTGGTTACTACATGATTTCATGTTATTTCATAGTTTTGATATTTTCACCTGTATTCTACAATTTAGAAAAGAGTAAAAAATAAAAACCCTTGAATAAGTAGGTGTCAACCTTTGACTGGTACAATATGTAAAAACGGTATTTCTGTTTTCTATGTTTAATACATTTGGTAAAATGTCTAAACCTGTTTTCACTTTGTCATTATGGTGTGTAGATTGCTGAGGATGATATCTTTTTTTTAATCCATTTTAAAATAAGGCTAAGTTACCATTTTGAAAAAGTCAATGGGTCTGTACTTTTCAGAAGGAACTGTATATATTTACCAATAGGAGCCCTTTGCTAGGCGTTGCAAAACTTTCCTGGTCTTTGTTGTTGAATATTTGAAATTCACTGCTCGACGGATGGTCCTTACAAATAATTTTATGTGTGGGGTACAGCGCTGAGGTAGTCATTCAAAAAGCCATGCAGTCCACGCAACTTATTATGTGACTTGTTACGCAGATTTTTACTCCTGAACTTATTTAGGCTTGTCATAACAAAGGGGTTGAATACTTATTGACTCAAGACATTTCAGCTATTTCATTTTTAATTAATTTGTAAAAATTTCTGTAGGCTATTGACACCTAAATGTAATCCATTTTAAATGCAGGTTGTAACACAACAAAATGTGCCAAAATTTAAAGGGTTGTGACTACTTTCTGAAGGACTGTATATGTTTTAGTCCTTAAATTCCTTAGAGGCTTGTGGTATGGTGTGGCCGCTCCTTCCGACTTAACTTAATTATTTTAAGCAATAAGGCCCAAGGTGGTGTGGTATGGCCAATATACCACAGCTAAGGGCTGTCCTTATGCAGGACGCAACGTGGAGAGCCTGGATACAGCCCTTAACCCTGGGATATTGGCAATATACCACAAACCTTGAGGTGCCTTATTGCTATTATAAGCTGGTTACAAATTTAATTAGAGCATTTAAGAAATGTTTTGGCATAACTGTGGTATACGGTCTGATGTACCTCGGTGTTTAGCCAACCAGCATCCAGGGCTGGAACTACCCAGTTTATAATCTCATTTATGCACCCAAATCTACAGTATGCTGTGATTGCTTCTTGTGTGGACAGTTCGAGACAGTACCTTATTCTGTTCGAGTACACGGAAACATTTGTGAATTAAGCTTCTCTCTCCTGTTTGGCAGCTCTACATCAACGTGGGCATCAGTGAGGATGAGATCGAGCCGGGTGTGACCACCCACCAGGAGCTCTTCCTCCACAGCATGCTGAGCGTGGTGGCTAACTTCATCCCTTACTCGGACCACAACCAGAGTCCCAGGAACATGTACCAGTGCCAGATGGGTAAGGGTGCACCAAGTTTTCAGAAGCAGGCATCTCTGGTGTTTTCTGAGTTCAGATACCCTTAGATACCTTTTTGTGAGTTTTTTACAGCTAATTCCTATATAGAGAACACTACATGTGAAAAAATGTGCTTTATTCTTCTAGAATGCCTGACTTTTTAAAAATGATCTTGTAGATGTTGGTGTAACTCATTTTCTCCTCCACAGGTAAACAGACCATGGGCTTCCCCCTCCACTCGTTCCAGGACCGCTCGGACAACAAGCTGTACCGCCTTCAGACCCCTCAGAGCCCTCTGGTCAGGCCTGTCATGTACGACCACTACAACATGGACAACTACCCCATCGGCACCAACGCCATTGTCGCTGTGATCTCCTACACTGGCTACGATATGGAGGACGCCATGGTGAGACAGCTAGCTCTACATAAATTCACTTTTTATTTACCCATTGGCTGATTTCACTGTACCAGGTGTGTGTAGAATACGTGTGTGTGTGTGTGTGTGTGTATATATATTTGTACGAGTTCTATTTTAATTCCGTTTGCGCCTAGATCCTGAACAAGTCGTCATGGGAGAGGGGCTTTGGTCATGGCTGTGTTTACAAGACTGAGCTGGTGGACCTGGCACAGAAGATGAAGGGCGAGGACAACCTGGTGTTTGGGGTCAAACCCGGTGACACCAAGGTAATGGACAAACTGGACGCTGATGGGCTGCCCTCCATCGGCGCAGTGCTACAACATGGAGACCCCTTCTACAGCTACATCAACCTCAACACCGGACAGACCTTTGTCAACTTTTACAAGTGAGTTATCCAGTTTGGCCTAATGTTCTTTCCATTGTCATACCATAGTGTTGACTATTTCTCTACTCTATGATGATGAGTTGGCCAGATGCAGCGGCTAATGCAATTTTATAACCTTCTGTCTTTCCCTCGCTTTTGTAGGAGTCAAGAAAGCTGTGTAGTAGACAACATCAAGGTGTGCAGCAATGACGTGGGCTCGGGCCGCTTCAAGCGCGTCTGCATCACTGTGCGAGTGCCCCGTAACCCCACCATCGGGGACAAGTTCGCCAGCCGCCACGGGCAGAAGGGTATCCTGAGCCGCCTGTGGCCTGCCGAGGACATGCCCTTCACAGAGAGCGGGATGACCCCCGACATTCTGTTCAACCCTCACGGCTTCCCCTCCCGCATGACCATCGGCATGCTCATCGAGAGCATGGCCGGCAAGTCGGGCGCCCTCCACGGCCTGTGCCACGACGCCACTCCCTTCACTTTCTCCGAGGAGAACTCGGCACTGGAGCATTTTGGGGATATGTTGCGCGCTGCCGGCTACAACCACTATGGCACCGAGCGCCTCTACAGCGGCCTCAGCGGCCTGGAGCTAGAGGCGGACATCTTCATCGGCGTGGTCTACTACCAGAGGCTGCGTCACATGGTCTCCGACAAGTTCCAGGTGAGGACCACTGGCGCGCGGGACAAGGTGACCAACCAGCCGGTGGGCGGAAGGAACATCCAGGGGGGCATCCGCTTCGGGGAGATGGAGCGCGACGCCCTGCTGGCCCACGGGACCTCCTTCCTGCTCCACGACCGCCTCTTCAACTGCTCTGATCGCTCTGTGGCACAGGTGTGTGTGGACTGTGGTAGCCTACTGTCCCCTCTACTGGAGAAACCACCACCCTACTGGTCGGCCACACGCCACCGCAAGACTGTCTGCCTCCTCTGCGGCAAGAGTGACTCCATCGATACGGTGTCTGTGCCATACGTCTTCCGCTACTTTGTTGCCGAGCTGGCGGCGATGAACATCAAAATCAAATTGGACGTGAAGTGAATTCAATGTGAAGTTTGTTCAGTCTACCTACCAGCCACAGACAGTGCTATATTGTGCACAGGAAGTTTGTCTTCTCCCGTGTGACTGGCAGTGTTCAGATATTAGGCCTTATATTTTGTATTAAACGCTTTATCTCCAAATATAATCTGTCACATGTAAAAGTAAAAAATATGATTGCAAAGAACTTACACAATTACCTGAACTACAAAGCCATACTGCTCACCAGAATGGCCAAGTGCTTGAGGTTTACCCTCTTGTTGTCCAGAAAGGTAGAGACCAATCATAAGTTATGGCTAAATTGAGACTTGGGTCAAGGATGGATAGAACTTTCCAAAAATGTTCAGAAGTTACAAAGATATTGTGCAGTAACTGTCTAACATACACAATATTGTTTTGTAAATCAGTATATTTAGAGTGAAATCCTCTAAGAAAATACATTGTGATGGTGTACATTGCGCCTGAGACAGTCGATTGTGACTAAGGTAATAAAAGGTTTGTCAATGACTAACTACACATTACTCTTCAGAATGACAATCGATACACATTCAAGTTGTTCCTGTCATAACCAGCACTTTGAAGGAGACAATGTTGTTCACAGGGCTTTAGCTTCTTGTGTCCTGTTTCTTATACCTACCAGAAGATGCTGGTGGGAGGAGCTGTTGGAGGAACGGCTCATTATAATGGCTGGAATGGAATCAATGGAATGAAGTGTTTCCATTGGTTTGATTCCGTTCCAGCCATTTACAATGAGCCGCTCCTCCCACCAGCCCACTGCTACCTACTTTCCCCAACAGATAAAGTAGTCAAATGTATAATACCTTTTTTTAAGAGTAGACAATGAACAATGCAATAGGCCATGTCATTTGGTATGTAAACACAATTATTACACCCTTTCACCCACATTGAAGATGAACGAAAAGCAGCTGATTTGATTTTCACAATTCCCTTTTTACAAGAAACCCATGTCATTAATGCAGGCCTTTGGAAACAATCTTCATTTACAGTACATTTGGAAAGTATTCAGACCCCTTGACTATTTCCACATTTTGTTACATTAAAGCCTTATTCTAACATTGATTAAAATTTGTTTTCCCCCTCAATCTACACACAATATCCCATAATAACAAAGCAAAAACAGTTTTTATTTTATTTTTAAATTTGCAAATGTGTTAAAAATAAAAACGTAATCACATTTACATAAGTATAAAAACTATGTAGTCAGTACTTTGTTGAAGCACCTTTTGGCAGAGATTACAGCCTTGAGTCTTGGGTACAACGGTACAAGCTTGGCACACCTGTATTTGGGGAGTTTCTCCCATTATTTTCTGCCGATCCTCGCAAGCTCTGTCAGGTTGGATGGGGAGCGTCGCTGCACCTGGAGCAGGTTTTCAAGAATCTCTGTACTTTGCTCCATTCATCATTCCCTCGATCCTGACAAGTCTCCCAGCCCCTGAAAAACATCCCCACAGCAGGATGCTACCACCACCATGCTTCACCGTAGGGATGGTATTGGCCAGATGATGAGTGGTGCCTAGTTTCCTCCAGACGTGACGCTTGGCATTCAGGCCAAAGAGTTCAAACTTCATCAGACTTGGGCTGTGGCGGTCACAAAATTGTCTACCCGTGACTGTTAACATACACATTTAGCATCTGGCTTCCACACAGCCTACAAGCCACTGAAGCAGACCTTTGGAACATCTACAGTATAATAAATCCATGTAATATAGCCCACATCTTTACAATAAATCCATGATTTATTTTGGACAGGTCTAAAGAAGCATGATATGAAGAAAATGTAGTCTGTTTCAGAAGAACAGAGTAGTGTACTCTGAGTTGTCCTAATGTGGCTATGCCAAACGGCTGTGGGCTACACTAGTTCATTCAGAATTCCATGGCATTATTTATATTACTTTATAGTTTTAAGAATACAATTGAACAAAGCTGAATAAAATAAATTCTACAAACTATTTGAGGGAGTGCGCACATGCGGCTATTCTGTGTTGAGCGGTTAAAGAAATAGGTCATCCTATATCTAGATGATTCAATTAGAGTTACTAATGTAACTTTAGTTGGTCTACAAACATTGGGCTATATGTTTTTTTATATACATTTTAAGGATGCAAAAGGTCGCTTGCAAGGCTGTGCTTTGTTTTTTATACCCCTTTTTTATCCCCAATTTCATGGTATCCAATTGGTAGTAGTTACAGTCTTGTCTCATCGCTGCAACTCCCGTACGGACTCTGGAGAGGTGAAGGTTGAGAGCCATGAGTTCTCCGAAACACAACCCAACCTAGCCACACTGCACATCCAACCCGGAAGCCAGCCGCACCAATGTGTCGGAGGAAACACCGTACACCTGGCGACCTGGTCAGCATGCGCTGCACCCGGCCCGCCACAGGAGTCACTAGTGTGCGATGAGACAAGGATATCCCTGCCGGCCAAGCCCTCCGTAACCCGGACGACGCTGGGCCAATCGTGCGTCGCCCCATGGACCTCCCGGTCGCGGCCGGCTGCGACAGAGCCTGGGCTCAAACCTAGAATCTCTGGTGGCACAGCTAGCACTGCAATGCAGTGCTTTAGACCACTGCTCAATCGGGAGGCCCCCTGCTTTGTTTTTTGTGCAGGCTGAACACACGTCATTAGTCTCGCATTCACAATTTGACAAGCACTTGATAATGCCTCGAATTTCACCACGGCATCCCCTTTGAGGTTGTAATGCACCCTAAAAAAATCCATTCGTTTGTTGTGCTCTTCTCCCTGAGTGCTGCATGCTCTCCATCATGATCGGGTCTTTCTCACAGGCTACAAGTGAAGATAGACATATCGGGACACAACTGCGCATGTCCTTATTAGAGGTCGACCGATTAATCAGAATGGCTGATTAATTAGGGCCGATTTCAAGTTTTCATAACAATTGATCGATTTTGCAGATTTTATTTTTTACACCTTTATTTGATCTTTATTTAACTAGGCAAGTTGGTTAAGAACACATTCTTCTTATTTTCAATGACCGCCTAGGAATGGTGGGTTAACTGCCTTTTTCAGTGGCAGGACGACAGATTTTTACCTTGTCAGCTCAGGGATTCAATCTTGCAACCTTGCGGTTAACTAGTCCAACGCTCAAACCACCTGCCACACGAAGAGCCCGCCTGTTACGCGAATGCAGTAAGAAGCCAAGGTGAGTTGCTAGTTAGCCTTAAACTTAATCAATCATAATCACTAGTTATAACTACACATGGTTGATGATATTACTAGTTTATCTAGCGTGTCCTGCGTTGCATATTATCGATGCAGTGCGCATTCGCGAAAAAGGACTAGTTGCTCCAACGTGTACCTAACCATAAATATCAATGCCTTTCTTAAAATCAATACACAGAAGTATATATTTTTAAACCTGCATATTTCGCTAAAAGAAATCCAGGTTAGCCGGCAATATTAACTAGGTGAAATTGTTACTTCTCTTGCGTTCATTGCACGCAGAGTCAGGGTATATGCAACAGTTTTGGCCGCCTGGCTCATTGCGAACTAATTTGCCAGAATTTTACGTAATTATGACATAGCATTGAAGGTTGTGCAATGTAACACGAATATTTAGACTTATGGATGCCACCTGTTAGATAAAATATGGAACGGTTCCGTATTTCACTGAAAGAATAAACGTTTTGTTTTCGAGATGATAGTTTCCGGATTCGACCATATTAATGACCGAAGGCTCGTATATCTGTGTGTTATTTATGTTATAATTAAGTCTATGATTTGATAGAGCAGTCTGACTGAGCGATGGTGGGCACCAGCAGGCTCATAAGCATTCATTCAAACAGCACTTTTGTGCGTTTTGCCAGCAGCTCTGCTGTTTATGAATTCAAGCCTATCAACTCCCAAGATTAGGCTGGTGTAACGATGTGAAATGGCTAGCTAGTTAGCGGGGTGCGCGCTAATAGTGTTTCAAACATCACTCGCGCTGAGACTTGGAGTAGTTGTTCCCCTTGCTCTGCATGGGTAACGCTGCTTCGAAGGTGGCTGTTGTCGTTGTGTTGCTGGTTCGAGCCCAGGGAGGAGCGAGGAGAGGAACGGAAGTTATACTGTTACACTGGCAATACTAAAGTGCCTATAAGAACATCCAATAGTCAAAGGTTAATGAAATACAAATGGTATAGAGGGAAGTAGTCCTATAATAACTACAACCTAAAACTTCTTACCTGGGAATATTGAAGACTCATTTTAAAAGGAACCACCAGCTTTCATATGTTCTCATGTTCTGAGCAAGGAACTTAAACGTTAGCTTTCTTACATGGCACATATTGCACTTTTACTTTCTTCTCCAACACTTTTTTTTGCATTATTTAAACCAAATTGAACATGTTTCATTATTTATTTGAGGCTAAATTGATTTTATTGATGTATTATATTAAGTTAAAATAAGTGTTCATTCAGTATTGTTGTAATTGTCATTATTACAAATAAATTGGGGAAAAAATTTGTCCTCCAATAATCGGTATCGGTATCAGCATTGAAAAATCATAATCGGTCGACCTCTAGTCCTTATCCAACTCCAAGGTGCATATTGAAGATATTGGAAGAACTGTCCACATTTACTTTTCATCAGCCAACAAGATGAGTAGGCATAACGAACAGCAAAAGCACTAGCCTATATCAATCTACTATCACCCATAGTACAAAAGTCAACCTATTCTGTGCGAGAAATAAATATTCAAAACATAGTCTGGGACACTTCACATAAGTACAGCAATGTGCACATGGCAGTAGGCTATAAGCGGGAATATTCCATTAGTGGGAAAACACCATTATCAAAAGTGACCGCAAATTTTTTATGGGGAAAGTTATTTTCCCCAAACTTGAAACACAAGCTGCTTATGTATGCCAGTTAGGCTCTAAACCCCTTGTAAAGCAGGTTAATGTGCTCAATTTTAATAGGTGATACAAACCTTATAAAAACGTATAGGCCTATGGGCTCGGCTACATGAGGTGTGTGACTATGATTTGAAAAAGTATGTGATATTTTTATTTAATTTTTTTATTTAACCAGGCTAGTCAATTAAAACCAAATTCTAATTTACAATGATGACCTAGGAACTGCCTTGTTCAAGGGCAGAATGACAGATTTGTACCTTTATCAGTTCGGGGATTCGATCTAGCAGCTTTTTGGTTACTGGCCCAATGCTCAAACCACTAGGCTACCTGCTGCCCCTTCACAAATGATAGGCTAATATTGTCACCCATCAGACTATTCTTGATTTAATCTCGTCTTTACATATACTAAATAATATATGTCTGAAATTTGTTTTGATTTAGAATGGACCATTATCATGCACCTGTCTCGAAACAGGGGCAAGGGGGAAATACATGTCATCTATGCACTTAAATAGCAGATGGAGAACGCTTTTCCAGTGGTTTTTCATGCCAGCCAGGTTGGCTATACTCCTGTTGTAAAGATAAGCAATGTGCTTAAAATGAGGAACGTTGAGAAATAAATATAGTAGGCCTAATCTAAAGAAAGCTGATGGAATCCTCCTATGTAGTAGAGGCCATCACTGTTTTCTCACACAATTGCATAGCCTATAGAAATGTTGCGCAACATGACCTCATGGGCTCTCGTGAACTGTTTGAAACTATTTGCATTGATGTGATTAGAGGGACAATAGAGTGCTGAGTGCCAGGCAGTTAGCACGTTTGGTAGGCTACTAATGACCATAAACTGCATCAGAGCTTGGAGAAGCCTAATTACCCGGAGAAAGTTGACTCTTCATGACTCATGACCGCCGGTGTTGCGGTAATAAGGTCACCGCAACAGGATTACCTTGGCGTGACGTTTTGATAAACGTGTAATTCTCTCTTGGTCAACGTGGTTTTATCAATATATTTCCCTAGTTCTACTCTCCAAAATGTTAATTGGGAACAGAGAAGACTACGAGGCTCCTGCACGTCATCTCTTGTTGACAAGGTCAGCGACAGAACCGTTCACCTGCGCAAGCAGAAATGTGCCCAACCGGTGACGAATCCATGCCCTGTATCGAAATGAATTGAATAAAGTGTTGAACTTCTTCCGTACCCGTTCTCGGTCTTCGCTAGCCACTGACTACACTTTAGCTAGCTAGTTAGAGGACTAGATCAACAAATATTTATGTATTACTTAGCCTAGATAATTGTACTGTATGTCGACTTTGGTGTCTATTTCAGGGATGAGCATGAGATCATTAAAAGGGGGAGAAGACCACTAGAAGTCTGGTCATGTGGAGAAGACCACTATAAGTCTGGCCACTGGAGAGGAGCAGCTATGGTGAGGAATTTTTACTGGTTTGGTCAGGACCAGCATGAGGGTTAAAGTTTATACTGTGTCGGTGAGTGTAGCTATTAAGTTAAGTTTCAGCATCTTAGCAATACAATGTGTTCTATACAGCTGTCCACATTCTACAAGGAAAGAGCCACTTAATCAATGATATAACCATCAAGCAGATTACCCCGGATACCAGACTTCGATTAAGCAATAGGGCCCAAGGTGGTGTGGTATGGCCAATACACCACTGCTAAGTGGGATATTGGCAATATACCACAAACCCCTGAGGTGCCTTATTGCTATTATAAACTGGTTGCCAATGTAATTCGAGCAGTAAAAATAAACGGTCTGATATACCACGGCTGTCAGCCAATCAGGGCTCGAACTACCCAGTTTATAATGAGTGATAACTCAGTTCTAGAATGTTGTCATTGATGAGAATTCATCTAAAAATCTATTGACATCCACAATTGACTTTGTTTAGACATCCAGCCTGTATAGTAGTTTCATGACCAGAAACAAATATTCAAAGGCAAAGTATTTATTTATTCGGAGGTGTACATGCATTCACACAGTCTTGATTTATATGATCCTTCCCATATGATATATCAAGTGTTGAAATCACAAGTTGTCATTTAGGTTCATTAAGGTTATGGAAAAACTGCACTTGTCCTCATGAAAATGACAGTTTATTAAATATCCTACATCTGTAATGGCTTCAATCAAATCAAACTTAATATATGTAGCACATTTCTTACAACAAATGTATTTCTAGGTGTTTAAAGTCATGCATTGAAAGGCATGTAGCACTTAACATCATTCCTCTGGCCAGGTCTCTATAGGTGACCAGGGGATTCTCTCTACCACATGCGAAGGCCTCCGTGGAGCTCATAAGTGCAGCCATGCAGCTTAATTTGGCGGTTCACAATATCAGCGGTACGGATATAGAATGCGAGTGGAGGGAGCCAGCCGTGCCCAACCAGTTGCAGTCAGTGGAGGACCCGTACCCGGGCACCTGGGGCATGCAGGCATTTCTGGCTGGCATGGCGCTGTCGGTGGAACAGCAGGAGGCTATACGGCAGGCAACAGTTGGACAGCTCACCAACACCAACTGGCACACCATGAGGAGAGGGAGGTTGACGGCCAGCAATTTTGGAGCAGTGGTTAGGGCCAAGTTCGTTACTCCGTTGCTGCTAAAAAAGGTCCTCAGATCTGTAAAGTGGGGCACAGATAACGAAGAGGAGGGCATCAAGGCATTCAAAATGGCTACAGAGATGGATGTGCAGGAGTCAGGGCTTTTGGTTCACGGGGTCTGGGATCCTGGGTGCCTTTCCGGATCATCTGCTGGGCACCACAGTAGTGATAGAGGTCAAGTGTCCCTATGGTGCAAGGGACCTTACCATTGAAGAGGCAGTGAGGCAGACTCATATTGCTCTTCCTGTCAGTACCTGTTTTCAGGGAAGCCAGTGGTCCAAAAATATTCCACATAGTTCATACACACACACTAGGCTCTCAGAATAGGTTATATTACATAGAGTCTTTGCTCAAAGCAGCCAACACAAGTAATGTAATTAACTTTATCATGGGCACAGTGGGAATTTATATATGTGATGTTCGAATTATTTCTTACCCCGTGTGTCTTACTTTCTGAAGGCACCAGTCATCCCAGACATGGTTGAAAAACAAGTTAACAATGATTAAAGATCATACACAAACAATAGGCTCCTAGAATAGGTTATATTACATTCAAGTTTTACTCCAAGCAGCCAACTACAGTAATGTTGTTAACCTAAGTTCAATTACAAAGGCTGGTCGGAGTGCATCTGCTCAGTTTCATTCAGTATTACAACACAATTCACATTGCATTTCATCAGTGGGAATGTATATCTTTGATGTTTAAATGACTTCTTATCCCCAGAGTGAGAGAGTACGTCACTTCCTGCAGATCTCCTTGCCGAGGGTGGCATTGATCATGCACTGCTTCTCGTGGGGTGAGCCTGATGTTCCGCATGTCAATATTGTTTCATAGATGAGTTACTGACCTGTCCATCCACAGGCTCAATGTGCTGTAGTCTCCACAACTGGACGCTCGCTCTCGAATCACACTGGTGTAGCACATGGTGATGTATGAAACTTACTCCTCAGCCTTAAGTGTCCCGCGCTTGCGTTGTCTCATTAGCTAGCTTTTCACGTGGTGCTGACTGGTAAGACCCTTAAGGAGGGCGCTCACGGCAGAGGTCCCAAGTTCGCACCAGGTATGGTGCCGAATCGGGAGGAAGTGGTCCTTTACAGTGATGCCTAGTTACTTGGATCTACAGTTGCACTCAGCTCAATGTTGCTGTTGAGTGAGTTTGAGGGGTGAATGTAGCACATGGGGATGTGTGAAATTTATTCCGCAGCCTTAAGTGTTCTGCTTGCTGTCACCTCATTAGCAATGTTCCCTCCAATTTTTTTGGAGCACTGAGCAAATTTTAAGTCTCGTGATCAGAAACTTGAATGCTGTGAGATTCTTGTGCCACCTCCGGCGCTCGTTTACAGTGAACACTGAGGCTGTACCCTTACATTTTTAGACAGTAGCCAATAGGCTATTGTGGCTATTTGAGCACAATATAGGCATACCAACAACAAAAAACAAGGAGCAAATCCCGTAACATTTTCACATAGAAATAGCTTTTGATTTCTATGATGTAGCCTACAGTAGCCTATATGTGGTGTTCAATGCAAGCCTACATTGCATGAGACTTTTTTACATTATGAAGGGCTTGACATTAATTAATTATTTTTTCACTTGGTCTGTAACACCACGGGCCAAATAGGTGACTGTAAATTGCATTGTGTTTTATGATGCAAGAAACCACTTTACAAAAACCAAAAAGGTACATATTTTTTTCCTTTATTTAACTAGGCAAGTCAGTTAAGAACAAATTCTTATTTACAATGACGGCCTAGGAACAGTGGGTTAACTGCCTTGTTCAGGGGCAGAATGACAGATTTGTACCTTGTCAGTTTGGGGATTATATCTTGCAACCTTTTGGTTACAAATCCAACTCTAACCACTAGGCTACCTGCCACTGATTATTATTATTACCATACAGGTAATTAGACAATGTAGGCTAGCCCTCTGCCGATTGGCTTATTTGCATATATTGCATTTTCAAGCCTGTCTCAAAATATAACACTGCCTCTTTAATTAAGACATAAGCTTTTTACCTGACTGTCTTTTCAAAGAAAAGCTTGAAATGTAGCCTACACATTTTGTGCTCTTGTAGAGAGCAATAACTCCCCATTGCTTACCTATGCTTATCTATAACTGGGCTAATAACTTGCTAACTAGCAAACACTATCAACAAATGTACATATGCACAGCTCTGCCCTCTGACCTCAGTGAAGGTTTTTACATTTATTTAACTAGGAAAGTCACTTAAGAACAAATTCTTATTTACAACGGCGCTGGGCAAATTGTGCGACGCCCTATGGGACTCCCAATCACGGCCGGATGAGGTACAGCCTGGATTCAAACCAGGGACTGTAGTGATGCCTCTTGCACTGAGATGCAGTGCCTTAGACCGCTGCGTGTGGCAGTCCTGGAGGAGGTGTGTGGCCACGCATGCACAGTTTAGAGGGAACATTGCTCACAAGCTAGCTTTTGAGGTTTCGCGATTGCCTAGGATGCAAGTGTGTTGGTGAAGCAGAGGTCCCGAGTTTACGCCAGGTATGGGCCGAATCGGGAGGTAGTGGTACTTGCTAAGCATGCAATGTGACGTCCTTTACACTGACACAGGATGTCGACACCCAATCTTAAGTCATGAGAACCATACAAACACTGCACAGATATACAGTATCTACAAATTAATTGATGCATCACATTTGAGTAACTGACCTGTCAGTCCACAGGCTTGATCTGCTGTAGTCTCTACAATGGGACGCTTGCGCTCGGATCACACTGCCACAGGATATCCATGCACCTGATGGTCTGAGGGATGTTCTCTTGTTGGACTGGAAAACAAAGAGACATTTGGTCAGTGCTGGGTATTTTTCAATGCTGTATAAACATCTTTATCTGGATAGAAAATGCATTGTTTATCATAAAAATGCTTTGTCACCTTGGACAATGTGACAAGTGGTCCCTCAACACCCAATCCTCATGCCTCATTGTTTGTTCTTGTTTCCCAATCAACTGTCAATATTCTTGTTTCCCAATATTCTTCTTCTGCCATGGCAGCTACAGACTTGAGTGTTGTCACTGGATTTCCGGTCCACCCATCTGAAAGACAAAAAAACAAACATTTTTGCCAGCTAAAATTATTACTAAAATAGTAACATCTATATTAAAATACCATAACCCACAGACTTGACTATAGTAATGGTAAAATAGACTGGACTTTGGTCTATCTGTTCATCAAAAATCCTACTATGTTGATGGGACATTTCTGCTGGGATGGAAGAATTGTCTGGAATACTATTTGCCCAAAGAGGTGAAGTATGACGAGGAGCTATATGACTGTACTTCTGACAGCTGTGAGATCACTGAGGAGGACCAACAGTGATAGGGGGATAGCCTTAAAAGAGACTGACATGCAGGGATGTAACATCAGGATTTTGGGCACTGGCCAGCAGACCACAATTTCTACACTGTGGTTCTAAATCTGTGGCATGCGATGTTTTTAAAGGCTAGTTTGGCACATTGTCTACTAGCCTAGTCTGAAAAGTACTAGCCTTGGGCTAGCTTAATTTCTATCCCTGCTGACCTTTCTAACTGACTTCACAGGCCATTTGATTAGTCCTGTACAACAGATGCACTCGTGGAACAAAACTGTTTCTGTGTTTTGTTTGGGGAAATATTTTAGCCCACAAGTTCTTGTGAGCTTGCTAGTCAATTGAAAAAAGGAATTTGTCTGCGTTGTCGTGACCGCTCTTTCCTGTGGATTTCTGAACATAACGCGCCAAACAAACGGAGGCATTTTGGATATAAAAAATAATCTTTATGGAACAAAAGGAACATTTATTGTGTAACTGGGAGTCTTATGAGTGAAAACATCCGAAGCTCATCAAAGGTAAACAATTAATTTGATTGCTTTTCTGATATTCGTGACCAAGCTACTTGATGCTAAGTGTACATAATGTTTTGTCGAGCGATCGATAACCTTACACAAACGCTTGGATTGCTTTCACTGTAAAGTATACGACAGGTGGATTAACAAAAGGCTAAGCTGTGTTTTCCTATATTGCACTTGTGATTTCATGAATATACATATTTTTAGTAATATTCATAGAATGTGGCGCTATACAATTCAGCGGTTGTTGATGACAATTACCCCGTTGACGGGATTGCAGCCATAACAAGTTAACTAGCTAGACAAATATCCCTTCCCTGATGGGCTAACGTGAGCTAACATGTCACCACGTGAAAAAAGTAAGTGCTAACTCACTGAAGACTTGACAATAAAAAGATCACAACAGTCATTATGTTAGCCTATGCTGGTTTTCTTTTTACTTCGAATCAAATTTTATCAAATTTTATTGGTTACATACACATGGTTAGCAGATGTTATTGCGAGTGTAGCGAAATGCTTGTGCTTCTAGTTCCGACAGTGCAGCAATATCTAACAATTCCACAAAAACTACCTAATACACACAAATCTAAGTAAAGGAATGGAATAAGAATATATACATATAAATATGCAATGACAGAGCGGCATAAGCAAGATGCAATAGATGGTATAAAATACATATGAGATGAGTAATGCAAGATATGTAAACATTATTCAAGTGGCATTATTAAAGTGACTAGTGATCCATTTATTAAAGTTGCCAATGATTTCAAGTCTTTATGTAGGCTGCAGCCTCTCTGTGTTAGTGATGGCTGTGTAACAGTGATGGCCTTGAGATAGAGACCGTAAAACAGCTTCTCTGTCCCAACTTTGATGCACCTGTACTGACCTCTCCTTCTGGATGGTAGCGGGGTGAACAGGCAGTGGCTCGGGTAGTTGTTCTCCTTGATGATCTTTTTGGCCTTCCTGTGACGTCGGGTGCTGTAGGTGTCCTGGAGGGCAGGTAGTATGCCCCTGGTGATGCGTTGTGCAGACTGCACCACCCTCTGGAGATCCTTGCGGTTGTGGGCGGTGCAATTGCTGTACCATGCGGTGATGCAGCATGACAGGATGCTCTCAATTGTGCATCTGTAAAAGTTTGTGAGGGTTTTAGGTGACAAGCCAAATTTCTTCAGCCTCCTGAGTTTGAAGAGGCGTTGTTGCGCCTTCTTCACCACACTGTCTATGTGGGTGGACCGTTTCAGTTTGTCCGTGATGTATACTTCGAGGAACTTAACTTTTAAGGAAAGTAATGTGCGTTGTACGCTTAACTACAGTCAGTGGGTATCTAGCTAATTTTCATAAGCACATAGCTAACCACAGATCTTTGACCTAATCAAAATAGCTTGTTAGCAGATAGCAAACAGGGCTTACCTTATCACACACGACTCCAGTGGTGCCTCTCGATTACAGAGGTCGGAAAATGACAAATTAGGGTATTGGTTACAATCCAGTTCATAGCACAGAGCCATCCTTGCTTCTGATCGACGGAGAGACCGAACGTTAGCTAGTTTTCTACAAAGGCCAGAGGGTAATTCAAAAAAATTATAGTAATTAGAAAATGCTAAGGTAGCTAGCTAGGTATTTAGAAAAATGGTAAACAAGAATACACATGACTAATACACAATATCAATTATTTACAGGAGAAACTAAAAAGGCTATAATATCTACTTGCTAGGTTACTTGCTACCTCTCAATGAGTTGGAGAAATATCCCTTGAAATATCCCTTGAGAGATGACTTCAGCTTGAGTCAGGATGTGTAGTTCTGTATGATAGCCACATTAGCGGCTAATTAGCATTTCAATGGGGGGATTACAGGTGAATAGATTGCTAAAAGTGACCTTGTCCGAGAGATCTGCATTGTTATCAAAACATCAGGCCAGGGTAACCCTACATGAAACAGACCTTTTTATGAAGTCGCTCTAAAATCACAGATGGAAAAATGAATGGTGAAAAAAACCGATTGGACCCATTCATAGGTTTTACCGCTAGGTTTTATGGGTATTATGACTCATACTGTAGTACTCAATATGGCAACCGGAGTATGGGCGAGTGGGTGTGTCGAAAGGAAAGCAGTGGGTTTGTGGAAAGGAGTGGGTGTTTTGAAAGGAAAGTAGTGGGTGTATGGAAAGGAGTGGGTATATCACAGGAGGTTGGTGGCTCATTAATTGGGGAGGATGGGCTCGTGGTAATGGCTGGAGTGGAATGGTATCAAATACAAGAAACAGATTGTTTCATTGTGTTTGATGCCATTCCATTTGCTCCCTTCCAGCCATTAATGTGAGCCGTCCTTCCCTCAGCAGCCTCCACTGTCAGTCGAAAGGTTAGATGGTTTTGATTTCACAGTTTCTTTTCTTCCGTTTCTTACTATCGTACTCTGAGTTACCATACCTCGAGAGTTTGGTCTGAGTATTACTGACAATTGTTTATTTTGGATTAAAAGTATTGATGGTGGGTGTATTGTTGCTTCATGCATTGTATGCATGTGTGTGATTCAGTAGAGGCTGGTGGGAAGAGCTATAAGAGGACAGGCTCATTGTAATGGCTGGAATGGAATTAATGGAACCGAGTCAAACTTGGTTTCCATGTTTGATACCGTTCCATTAATTCTATTCCAGCCTTTACAATGAGCCTGTCCTCCTATAGCTCCTCCCACCAGACTCCTCTGGTGTGCTTACTGTGACTGTCTCTCTGACATTGGCTACTAGGTAGCCCCACTTTGTTGTTGGACTCTAGTTCTTGTCAAGCTGGAGCAAAGGTCACTATGTCACGTTGTTGTTGCAGTTCACGTCCTTCCCATTGAGTAGTGTACTGTGGGTGTTTCTCAAAAATGAATACTACAGAGCACGCAAATTGGAGCATGGGAGGGTCGGAGTCAGAGCATTGGGGCGATTGAGTGGTTGGAAATCCAGCTCGTCAGGCTCCTACCCTCCATGTCTTTTCCTACCACTCCACTAAAAAGCGCTCTGCGGGTCACAGAAAATAAAAATGGCACCCCAAATTCGCTCCATTCATTAAAATCACAATTTAACCAACACACATCTATTTTTGTGACTACCGGGATGTACCAATTGGTTTTAAAATATTAAAACTAAACCATATGGATTTGAATGAAAAGTATTTTAATAAACATGAAAATGTGAATGTAAGATGCGAACATAATTTCAAATAGGCTACATGTCATATTAAACAGCATATAAACACTCTATATAGGTCAGGAACCAGTCAGGGAGCCTAAGAAGGAAGGCACATTTATTATTTAGGCTATGTTATTTCAAGGCTATACCCTACAAAGAAATACATTGTGAAGCATTTGCAAGTGCGACACATTAGGCTGGTAGGGACATAAAGCACTCAGCATTAAAACATTTTGTTGTATTAAATCATTATAGTCTATAAATTGTGTATATAGGCTGTGACTTACTTAGAATTAAATACAAATTCAACAAAAATGACTTATTAGCGCCTTTTGAATTCATTTTTTAGAAACAGGAGTTTGGCCAGTCTATTGCTTCAGGCAAATGCGATGGTGCCTGGGGAGTCGGCCAGCAGCAGACAATATTCTCTCCACACTTTCAGAGCCACTGGGAATGTGAAGCACCCTTTTGGCCACTCTTGCCAGGTTGGGCAGAGATGCAGAGTTGTTTCGTTTTTTTGTCAATAGGTAGGCCTGAAGGTTTTAAGACAAAATAACCCCGTCAAAATGAAAGGCACCTTGATTATGCCCTATTGTAGATAATAGAACAACATCTTTGAAGAGATCAGATGTTTGTCTATAAATACTTTGCTACAATGATACACTTCTTTATCTACCCACCTCGTTCCTTTCTTTTAGCATGTGCACATGGTAAGTACACCATCATGCTTTTTGGATAAGTGTCTTTTCAGATTCCACATTGATTCTTTAGTTGTGGACACTGCATCACCGCACTCCGTCTCTTGGTCCTCATCTTTGTAAGTCACCTTGATTTTGCACTGTGTGTTTTATCAGCTTCTTTATGATAATATTTAGCAAACTCCATGACAGTAGCTAAATTGGAAGGCCAAAATCTCGCTCCACACTCCAGTCAAAATTGGGCACGCACAGCTCCTGGCTCTGCTGCAGCTTTGTTCTGCTCAGTAGGAAGCACTTCAAGTCAGCAGGCACATTGATACAACACAGGTGAGTGCACTGGTCGACTCGTCGTGCAGCCCAATCGGAATGGCAACAAATCTGCCCAATTAAATGATTCGCTTTCCATACACCCACTCCTTTCGACATGCCCACTCACCCATACTCCCCTGCACTCATCCTTCCTTTCCTGGCATTTCTTTGTGTTCTTCTTCAGGTAGTTTCAGTTTGTCCTTTTAAATGGCACATATTCAAAGTGGATGGCCCTTGATAATGGCCCTCTCACCTTACAGTCCATTATGTCTTAGTCCATTTTCCTACCGGTACACCAGCAGCATGAGAGAAGTTTGGACTGGATCTCTCTCGCTCACTCTACAAGGACTCATGTCACACTCCTGAGAGAAAAAGCATGAGACAAAATGCAGTTGTTAGCTTCTGGGTGCTGTGTACAGGTTGCTGGCTCGGACTCAGGTCTGAACGCCATTTTCACCATTTTCAGACGGTTTGGATGGGGTGTTGAGGTTCAGTGTTCTGTTCTCAGCCAAATTATCTTCCATGCATCTAGATACCATCAGTCACCTTCGCCATAACCTAGAGAGGAGACACCATAACAGTTTAGGGCATTTGTAATTCAGGAAATCCAGACTTCTAAGACAAATGTCTTAGAGAATAACACCAAGTTGAAACCATTCCACCCCCCCCCCCCAAAAAAATTGGCCTATACTTCCCGATCATCGAGGCGATCTCACTGCAGAGTTACAGGCCAGGGAGTCAGAGGGCTAATCCTTAGAGAGAAATCCCAACCATCCAGCAGACCCAATCTGGGGAGATTTGTTATTGAAGCAGGACAAAACAAAGGAAAGAGAAGAGAAGAAAACAACAATACACATCACTCGGGTGGGGAAAACGTCAAATTATTTTGGAGTAACTGTCATCCATTACGAACATTTATTTCTCTTTTACAGGCATGCATGAGAAGAAAACATATTTACCAAAGGGCCCCAGGGGACTGGTAATTCCCCGTTTGGACACATGACTCACATCGTGATTCACGCATTCCAAAAGAACTGCCTGTTAATTCAATTTATTCTATGTTGTTCATTTTGAGCTCTTGATAAACTCCAAAAGGAAATAATTGAATCCCATAAGGTAATGGGAAAATAGACTAGACAGCTCTCTCTCACTCATAGGACTATTGATAAATGATAAACTTCTTCATAATTTGTTTTTACATAGTCCATAAAAAAAGTCTGCCGTCTTTCTAGTGAGCGTGATCAGGCCTCACCAGGAAGTCAGAACAGAGGTCAGAGATCAGTCCGCACTATTAAGTGAGTTTTTGTTTTCCTGTACCACAGACATTTAAAGATATTTCAAACATTTTGTGTATCAGATTTACATTGTGTTTTTCAGTACATTTATTCTAATCAAGAGAATTTACATGTGTGCAGCCAACACTCTTGACAATAGAATCTTTCATTGGTGTACAGCATCCTTTCTAAACCATGAAAAACCCACTAAAACAAAATAAAAAGATCCCACACATCTAAATCAAACAGAGTATGAACCACTAACAAATATTAATTAACAGGTGAGTTGAGTGTGGGTGATGGCATGTGTGTGAGAGATACAGAATCATTGATAAACATGAAAAAATAAAACTTGGTAGCGAACATTTCATCAGTCCTGGAAGAAAATAAACATGTACTTAGTTCACTATGCTACATTTTAATCAGTCCCTTTAAAAATCATTGATCGAGTTTACTGCATCTTGGGCAGGAAGTCTCAATAAGCCCATGCGTATACAGAATTATACTTCAGACATATCAGATGATACGGTGTCCTGTAAAGCTGAATTGGGCCCCTTCTAAATTAAACAACTCTTGTAATCGTAATCTCTTTGACCGGTGTTACGAATCCCTTTTGGCCCGACAGTCTAGGGGGGATGGTAATGAGACCCGTAACATAACTCATGCAAATTATAATTGTGACAAAGTGAGAACGAAATAACCACGACTACTGAAATCTACCGTCAAACTCAGGGTTTATTAATAAACACACGGTAATGGGGGGAGCAGGAAAAGGGGCTGAGCTGGACCCAAGGAAAGAAACAATAAGTATTCAAAAACACCCCCAAGCTAGACTACTTTAACAACAGCTAACTAACCAAAAATACAGTGGGTGGTCCGCCCAGTTCTAACTAGTGTATTTAACAAAGTCTACCTACGGGTAGTGTATGCCCATGGGCGACTTGTCTTGGTTTCCCCTTTTCCCACCAGCAAACAAACACCATAACCAAAACAATACTCACATGTGATGACAAAGTGCTATGGAGGTGTTCAAACAAAAGAGAGGTCAATACACAGAGAGAGCGTGAAACACAGAGACCTACAGACATGGCATTTACAGAGAGATTGAGCTCTAGAGCAAACAACTGACAGGGTTTTTAAACCAAGGGAAAGGAACTGTGATAGGGTAGGAAACAGGAGGAGGTGTGTCTTCTGATTGATGATTGGATTGGTGACTGATTGGGGAGTGATGATTTTCACCTGTGAGGGGAGAAGGGGAGAAAAGAACACAGGATACACACACAGGATACTGGTATCCGTAACACCTGTTGCATTGACGTACAATTGAGTACAAACTGTCCCTAACTTTCGCGTTGTGTCTCTCACAGCCTGTTTGAGTTCAGTGTGGACTGGCGGCTATCTATTGTTCCGCAGAAAGGTTATCTCTAACCCAAACAACAGATGACTTAAACACGAGAGCAGTGGACCAGGCTTTGAAGAGTGAGAAACATCTAATTTAATATCAATCCCAATGCTCAATCCCTCTGTTTTACTCCTTCAAATTACTAAAAGTATTGCATTATTGGATTGCTACCTGAAAGCCAATTACCATTCACTTTGTTACTTTCCCTTGTCTCCATAATATGTTTCCTTCAACTAAAACCCCTCTACTCTTTCCAGTAGAAAAAAAACATTCTCAATTACTACTCCTAGTACACACCGATCACTCTCAAACAATGTTCTGCCTTTTCCCCTAATGCAAGATTTAAAATGTAACAAACATGATAACTTTATCCATATTGGAAGGCATTATTTTAATCTGAGTATACCTTCAAAAATATACTCTATATTTTTATTACCAATCTCTGTTGGATATTCACTTTCTGCTTCAATATTTATTAAATGTCTATTATTTTAAGATTGATATGTAATGCTTTTGGAGGGATCAATATGTATTAACTGGGTTGGGACGGTCTCAGTCCCTAGTAGATGTCATGCTCTGTCCATAATAAGTCTGGCACCTGAGACAACAGGGAAACAGATGCAGTCTCCATTTTGCCTACTCACGAATTGGTTTAGAATGTTATAATTTGGGATATCAACGAAAACTCCATCGGGAGTACAATAAATTGTTTCCTTTTAAGTTTAGTTAACAGAAAATCATGTTCAACATTCATTGGTTCTATTTAACAGGGTATGGGCTTATTTCAAAATGCATTACCAGGGTGGAGAAAATCTTTTAAGCGTTCATTAGTTATATTGGTTAGGGGTAAGTAAGTGTTCATTGACACCAAATTCTAGTAGAAATTCTCATTCAGGGACACTCAAAGTGAATCTTAAATGAATCATTGTTAATTGTCAGCAAGCTGGAGGGGTTCCAACCAACTCAATGCACCATAGTACACATGTCAATCAGGAGCTCTCCCTGGGCAGTCCCAGAAGTTGTTTTATATACGGCTATACACAGACAAGTTATATTTGCATGATTTAGCATAATTAATTCATCATTACCATCTTGTTTCATTCATGTGACTGACCAATACCTCAGAAGACCTTGAAACTGAGATATCTTTAGTTCGTTCTCAAAACAAAGTCTGGGCGTACCGCCAAATTGCAGATACTGATAAGTGAGTATTCGTTAAATCAGTCACTTTCATGAACACATCAATTGGTTATTAGAACAGTACTTGAATATAACACAGAAATGAGTTATAAGAAAAACACAAACATTAAAATTCCCATTACAATAGTCTACGCAGGTCCCTTTTAACTTGTAGGTTTAGATTATGTTGGTAATTTCCTATTTGATCGTAAAACTTGATTCTGTACATACCTCATTGTCATTCAAGACTGATATACTTACACAATGAGCCATTGAAACCAATAACCATGTGTGCGTGTTGTAATAATCAGTTCTGGTCAATGATATGGTATCATCAAAATTAGCAAGCTAGCTAAGTAACTGGCTAACATCAAACATGTCAGTCATAGAAAGGGCAAGTTATGATAAAGAAAAATCCCATAAGTTAGCCACTTTCCATAGTATTGCAGCTGCATGACCGCAAGACTTCGACCTGCCCTGCAACAGAAGAACACCTTGCAGTCGTGTTTTTGTAGCTCCTCATCGCTGAGCCATCCACACATGTCGCGGAGAACGTAATTGACCAGGGCCTGGAACACTGCTGGGGTGTTGGTAAAGCCAAATGGCATGACCCGATATTCGTAGTGACCGCTGGCCGTGTTGAAGGCAGTCTACCACTCGTCCCACTCCCGTATCCGCTCCAGATGGTAGGCGTTCCGCAGGTCTTGTTTGTCCGGTACCATTGCCCCACCTCTAGTTTACTGACCCTTGCCTGCCTTGACCTGTCTTTTGCCTGCCCCTGTTGGATTATTAAACCATTGTTAATTCGACGCTGTCTGCATCTGGGTCTTACCTTCATACCTGATAGTACGAACTGGCCATGACTGACCCAGCAGACTCGGGCCAGCTGCGCAATGCCATCTCCTCCCAAGGACCCTCCGTTGGTAGGCACAAGGAATTGCTTCGTGGTCTTATGGAGGGGGTCCAAACGTTGGCTGAGCGCCATGACCGGGCGTTGGACATGCTGCCGGAGCAATTCCGCAGGTTATCTGGGGGGCAGCCTGCCACGGTGGTAACCCCACCACTCCTCAGGAACTAGGTAGTAAGCAGCGCCGCCCCACTGGCCACTCCACCTTTCCAGGTGCCCCGTTTACTTCCCCAGAAATGCTTTATTGGAAAGCCGAGCACCTGTCGGGCGTTCTTAGCTCAGTGTGCCCTCACTTTCGAGTTTCAGCCCTCCTCCTTCCCCTCGGATCGCTCCAAGAGAGCCTACCTCATCAGATTGATGGCTGGGAGTGCTCTCACCTGGGCTACCGCTGTATGGGAACAACAGCCGGCCATGTGCGTGAGTCTGGAGGGGTTCATGGGAGAGGTGAGGAAGGTTTTTGATTCTCCGGGCGAGAAGCTGCCCGGAAGCTAATCCAGCTCCGGCAGGACGTCCGCAGAGTGGCCAACTATGCGGTGGATTTCCGCATGTTAGCAGCGAAGAGTGCGTGGAACCAGGAAACACTGTTCAACATGTTCCTGCACGGCATCTCGGAGGAGGTTAAGAACGAGCTTGCTGCTCTGGAGTTACCCACCAATCTTGAATCCCTCATCTATTTGACCATCCACATTGATGGACGATTGCGAGAATGATGGATGACAGGAAATTCGATTTCGCTCGCATGTCCAGGTATTCCACCTCGCCTCTGAGTCATCCCGGAAGTCCCCTACGGTCTAGTTGCTCAGAGCACCCAAGGTTTCCTGACCTTCCTCGAGAGTCACCGAAGACTGCCGAGGCACTGTTTCCCGAGCCTATGCAACTAGGCAGAGCTGGGCTGTTGCCAACGCAACGGCAACACAGGATCAACACCAGGAGCTGTCTGTATTGCGAGACTTTTGGTCATTTTGTATCCTCTTGCCCGGTAAAAGACCAGGCTCCCCGCTAGGAGCGAGTACTCTGGTGGGCCATATGGAGAACTTTTCTGCTTCCCTTACTCGCACCCCTTTTCATGTCATTCTGCTGCGGGGAAACCAGCCCAAATCTCCCTGGGTCTCCCCTCATTGACTCTAGGACTGATGAGATCTTTTTGGACGCCACACTGACTTCCGAGCTGAACATCCCCACTCATCTCCTCTCTATTCCCATAGATGTTAGAGAACTGTAAGGGCGCTCTATAGGTAGGGTCACCTATAACACCACTCCCATCAACCTACATGTGTCAGGGAATCACAGCGAGACCATTCAATTGCTGCTCATCAAGTCCCCCCAGATTTCCGTGGTTTTGGGATTCTCCTGGCTCCAGCAACACAATCCTCTCATCAACTGGTCTATGGGTGCTATCATGGGCTGGAGTCCGTTCTGCCATGCCCATTGTCTGAATTCGGTAAAACCTGCCTCGGGACGTCTTCCGGGAGGTTCGGAAGTTGTTCTGGACCTATCCGGGTCTCTCGCCCTTTGAGTGTTCCTTGGGATATCAGCCTCCTTTCTTCCCCGAGCAAGAGGAGGAAGTCAGCAATCCCTCTGCCCAGATGTTCAGCCACCGCCGTACCTGGAAAGGAGCCTGGGCCGCTCTGTTGAAGACCACTTCCAGTTATAGGCGACAAGCGGATCGCCACAGGACCCCTGCTCCACGCTATCGGCTCGGGCAGAGGGTATGGCTCTCCACCCGGGACCTGCCCCTCCGGGTGGAGTCCTGTAAACTTTCCCCCCATTTCATCGGCCCGTTCCCCATCTCTAGAGTCATTAGCCCCACTGCTGTTCATCTTTTATTACCCCGTACCCTCCGTATTCACCTTACTTTCCATGTGTCTAGGATTAAGCCCGTGTCTCACAGCCCTTTGTCTTCTGTTTCCAGGCCCACTCCTCCTCCCCATGTCATCGATGGCCATTCGGCATACACGGTGAGATGCTTCCTGCCACTTCATATGTTTACATTCCCTACATTACTCATCTCATATGTATATACAGTACTCTATACCATCTACTGCATCTTGCCATCTTGATGTAATACATGTATCACTAGCCACTTTAAACAATGCCACTTTTATATGTTTACATAGCCTACATTACTCATCTCATATGTATATACTGTACCCGATACCATCTACTGCATCTTGCCTATGCTGTCCTGTACCATCACTCATTCATATATATATTCATATATTTTTATGTACATATTCTTCATTCCTTTACACTTGTGTGTATAAGGTAGTTGGTGTGAAATTGTTAGGTTAGATTACTCGTTGGTTATTTCTGCATTGTCGGAACTAGAAGCACAAGCATTTCGCTACACTCGCATTAACATCTGCTAACCATGTGTATGTGACAAATAAAATTGGATTTGATTTGATTTTGAGTGTTCGGCCACGGGGCAGGAGTTTCCAGTACCTGGGAGGATTAAGGCCATGAGGAAACCCACTCGATACATTCTGTGCCCAGCCCTCATCGCCGACTTCGACCGCCGGCACCCCGGTCAATATACCTGTGTTCTCTGTTTGTCTGTTGCTAGTTCGTCTTGTTTGTCACGTCAACCAGCGTTTTTGTTTCTCAGCTCCTGCTTTTTCCAGTCTCACTTTTTCTCGCCCTCCTGGTTTTGACCCTTACCTGTCCTGACTCTGAGTCCGCCTGCCTGACCACTCTGCCTGGCCCTGACCATGCCTGCCGACCTGTACCTTTGCCCCACCTCTGGATTATTGACCTCTGCCTACCCTGAGCCTGCCTGCCGTCCGGTACCGTTGCCCCACCTCTAGTTTACTGACCCCTGCCTGCTTTGACCTGTCTTTTGGATGCCCCGGGTGGATTATTAAACCATTGTTAATTCGACATTGTCTGCATCTGTGTCTTACCTTCTTACCGGAAATATGAAATAAATAGGGATTCTATATGTAATTCTACACCTAAATTATATAAAACAAATTGGGGTTAAGAAAATACATTTAAGGAAATGTAAGAAATTAAACCTACTTTCACACCAGACAGTAAGTGTGTATTTTGTATTTGTTAAATTATTTTGATTTGATATGAAGGTAAAGGAATTTATGTTCCTAGAACCGTACCGCAATTGTTTAGATGGACTATTTGGCTGTTTTGGCTTCCAGAGCCAATTCGACGATTTAAACAGATTATGTAAAGTCCTTGTACTAAGGAGTAACGTTAGGCTCCTTTAGTCCAATATTGGGCTAGGCACCCGCTGTGTCAACGAGTCAAGCAATATCACCTTAATACCTTTATAGTCCATTTTTTTATTTTTTTTTATTTAACCTTTATTTAACCAGGTAGGTCAGTTGAGAACAAGTTCTCATTTACAACTGCGACCTGGCCAAGATAAAGCAAAGCAGTGCGACACAAACAACAACAGTTAGTTATACATGGAATAAACAAACATACAGTAAATAACACAATAGAAAAGTATATATACAGTGTGTGCAAATGAGGTAAGATTAGGGAAGTAAGGCAATAAATAGGCCATAGTGGTGAAATAATTACAATTTAGCAATTATACACTGGAGCGATTGATGTGCAAGTACAGATACTGGGGTGCAAATGAGCAAAAAAAAACAGTATGGGGATGAGGTAGTTGGATGGGCTATTCAAAGATGGACTATTTACAGGTGCAGTGATCAGTGAGCTGCTCTGACAACTGGTGCTTGAAGTTAGAGAGGGAGATATGAGTCTCCAGCTTCAGTGATTTTTTTGTAGTTCGTTCCAATCATTGGCAGCAGAGAACTGGAAGGAAAGGTGGCCAAAGGAGGAATTGGCTTTGGGGGTGACCAGTGAAAAATACCTGCTGGATCGCGTGCTGCTATGGTGACCAGTGAGCTGAGATAAGGCGGGGCTTTACCTAGCAAAGACTTATAGATGACCTGGAGCCAGTGGGTTTGGCGACGAATATGAAGCGAGGGCCAACCAATGAGAGCATACAGGTCGCAGTGGTGGGTAGTATATGGGGCTTTGGTGACAAAATGGATGGCACTGTGATAGACTGCATCCAATTTGCTGAGTAGAGTTTTGGAGGCTATTTTGTAAATGACATCGCCAAAGTCAAGGATCGGTAGGATAGTCCGTTTTACGAGGGTATGTTTGGCAGCATGAGTGAAGGATGCTTTGTTGTGATATAGGAAGCCGATTCTAGATTTAATTTGGGATTGGAGATGCTTAATGTGAGTCTGGAAGGAGAGTATACAATCTAACCAGACACCTAGGTACAGTGCCTTGCGAAAGTATTCAGCCCCCTTGAACTTTGCGACCTTTTGCAACATTTCAGGCTTCAAACATAAAGATATAAAACTGTATTTTTTTGTGAAGAATCAACAAGTGGGACACAATCATGAAGTGGAACGACATTTATTGGATATTTCAAACTTTTTTAACAAATCATAAACTGAAAAATTGGGCGTGCAAAATGTGAAATGTGGCAAAAGGTCGCAAAGTTCAAGGGGGCCGAATACTTTCACAAGGCACTGTATTTGTAGTTGTCCACATATTCTAAGTCAGAACCGTCCAGAGTAGTGATGCTGGACGGGCGGGCAGGTGCAGGCAGCGATCGGTTGAAGAGCTTTACTTGCATTTAAGAGCAGTTGGAAGCCACAGAAGGAGAGTTGTATGGCATTGAAGCTCATCTGGAGGTTAATTAACACAGTGTCCAATGAAAGGCCAGAAGTATACAGAATGGTGTCGTCTGCGTAGAGGTGGATCAGAGAATCACCAGCAGCAAGAGTGACATCGTTGATGTATACAGAGAAAAGAGTCAGCCCGAGAATTGAACCCTGTGGCACCCCCATAGGTCCGGACAATAGGCCCTCCAATTTGACACACTGAACTCTGTCTGAGAAGAAGATGGTGAACCAGGCGAGGCAGTCATTTCAGAAACCAAGGCTGTTGAGTCTGCCGATAAGAATGGTGATTGACAGAGTCGAAAGCCTTGACAAGGTCGATGAATACAGCTGCACAGTATTGTCTCTTGTCGATGGCGGTTATGATATCTTTTAGGACCTTGAGTGTGGCTGAGGTGCACCCATAACCAGCTCGGAAACCAGATTGCATAGCGGAGAAGATACAGTGGGATTCGAAATGGTTGGTAATCTGTTTGTTAACTTGGCTTTCGAAGACCTTAGAAAGGCAGGGTAGGATAGATATAAGTCTGTAACAGTTTGGGTCTAGAGTGTCTCGCCCTTTGAAGAGGGGGATGACCGCGGCAGCTTTCCAATCTTTGGGGATCTCAGACGATACAAAAGAAAGGTTGAACAGGCTAGTCATAGGGGTTGCAACAATTACGGCGGATCATTTTATAAAGAGAGGGTCCAGATTGTCTAGCCCGGCTGATTTGTAGGGGTCCAGATTTTGCAGCTCTTTCAGAACATCTGCTATCTGGATTTGGGTGAAGGAGAAAGGGGGAGGCTTGGGCAAGTTGCTATGGGGGGTGCAGGGCTGTTGACTTTTTGGAGTTTGTGTTACAGGATGCAAATTTCTGTTTGAAAAAGCTAGACGTTGCTTTCCTAACTGCCTGTGTATATTGGTTCCTAACTTCCCTGAAAAGTTGCATATCGCGTGGGCAATTCGATGCTAATGCATTACGCCACAGGATGTTTTGGTGCTGGTCAAGGGCAGTCAGATTTGGAGTGAACCCAGGGCTATATCTGTTCCTGGTTAAAAAATAAATAAATGGGGCATGCTTATTTAAGATGGCGAGGAAAGCTCTTTTAAAGAATAACCAGGCATCCTCTACTGACAGAATCAGGTTAACCCGGGCTAGGTCGATTAGAAAGGCCTGCTTGCTGAAGTGCTTTAGGGAGCGTTTGACAGTGATGAGGGGTGGTCGTTTGACCACGGACCCATTACGGACTCGGGCAATGAGGCAGTGATTGCTGAGATCCTGGTTGAAGACAGCAGAGGTGTGTTTGGAGGGCAGGTTGGTTTGGATGATATCTATGAGGGTGCCCGTGTTTACGGATCTGGGGTTGTACCTGGTAGGTTCATTGATAATTTGTGTGAGATTGAGGGCATCTAGCTTAGATTGTAGGACGGCCGGGGTGTTAACCTCTTCAGTCGACCCTCTACTTTTTTGAACATTTTGTTAAAAATCGCGCAACATTTCAGCGCCCTGCTACTCATGCCAGGAATATAGTACGTTCATATGGTTAGAATGTGTGGATAGGGAACCCTCTGACGTTTTTAAAACTGGTTAAATCACGACTGTGGCTATTACATAACGTGCGTTACATCGGAAAGCGCAGGAAAACCTGATCACAGAAAATGGAAATAAATATCCTTGCGCCACTTCCAGCAATTGTTAACAGTGAGCCGAATTAGATAAGACCGAGCATTCAACTCCCACAGCATCCCCATGTTGTCGAGTATCTTGTGAATTTAATCATCTTTGATTCTTGGTTGAACCGAAAGAGGGGCACCGCTTACCTCTGGTCTCCGCCCAGATCATTCCGGAAGAGCTCTCTCCTGAAATTTTTTCCAAGACGACAGCTAATGATATTTACATCGCCTACGGATGATTTTTATCGCTTATTAACGTTTACTAATACCTAAAGTAGCATTACAAACGTATTTCGAAGTGTTTTGTGAAAGTTTATCGTCTACTTTTTGAATTTTAAAAAATGACGTTACGTTGTGAAATCGCTGTTTTTTTCGTTTATCTCACAGTCTACATATAACGATATCTTGGCTTTATATGGCCCGATTTAATCGAAATAAAGACCCAATAGTGTTTATGGGACATCTAGGAGTGCCAACAAAGAAGATGGTGAAAGGTAATGACTGTTTTCTATTTTATTGTGCGGTTTGTGTAACGCCGAAATGCTAATTATTTTGTTTACGTCCCCTGCTGTGCTTTTCTGTTGTAGTGTATTGGTGCATGCTATCAGATAATAGCTTCTCATGCTGTCGCCGAAAAGCATTTTAAAAATCGGACTTGTTGCCTGGATTCACAACGAGTGTAGCTTTAATTTGATACCCTGCATGTGTATTTTAATGAACTTTTGAGTTTTAACTAATACTATTAGCATTTAGCATAGCGCATTTGCATTTCCAGAGCTCTAGTTGGGACGCAAGCGTCCCAAGTAGAAGCAAGAGGTTAAGCATGTCCCAGTTTAGGTCACCTAACAGTATGAGCTCTGACGATAGATGGGGGGCAATCAATTCACATATTGTGTCCATGGCACAGCTGGGGGCAAAAGGTGGTCTATAGCAGGCGGCAACGGTGAGAGACTTGTTTCTGAAAAGTTGGATTTTTAAAAGTAGAAGCTCACATTTTTTGGGCACAGACCTGGATAGTAAGACAGAACTCTGCAGGCTATCTCTGCAGTATATTGCAACTTCGCCCCCTTTGGCAGTTCTAACTTGTCGGAAAATGTTATAGTTATTGATGGAAATTTCAAGGTATTTGGTGGTCTTCCTAAGCCAGGATTCAGACACGGCTAGGACATCCAGGTTGGCAGAATGTGCTAAAGCAGTGAAAAAAACAAACTTAGGGTGGAGGCTTCTAATGTTAACATGCATGAAACCAAGGCTTTTATGGTTACAGAAGTCAACAAATGAGAGCGCCTGGGGAATGGGAGTGGAGCTAGGCACTGCAGGGCCTGGATTAACCTCTACATCACCAGAGGAACAAAGGAGGAGTAGGATAAGGGTAAGGCTAAAGGCTATAAGAACTGGTCATCTAGTGCGTTCGGAACAGAGAGTAAAAGGAGAAGGTTTCTGGGCACCGAAGAATAGATTCAAGGCATAATGTACAGACAAGGGTATGGTAGGATGTGAATACAGTGGATGTAAACCTAGGCATTGAGTGACAATGAGAGAGGTTTTGTCTCTAGAGACACCATTTAAACCAGGAGCCTCCTCGGGCTTTTACGTCAGCAGACTAGTCGTGATGAATCGGCAGGGCTCCGTGTAGTAAAAGGATCCAGGCCAATTAGCAAAATAGGTATTGTAGCCCAAGAAAATTGGCTGATGGACCTCTTCAGCTAACAGTCTGATATGCTCTAGACAGCTATTGGGCCATGGCTAGTAGGCTAGCAGATGGGCATTCAGTGGGCGTCGCAACGGAGGAGCCTGTTGAAAACCCCCTCAGGCGGATTACGTCGGTAGACCAGTCGTGAAGGATCGGTGGGGCTCTGTATCGGCAGTAACAGGGGTCCAGGCCAATTGGCAAAATAGGTATTGTAGCCCAAGGAGTGGCTGATGGGCCTCTTCGGCTAGCCGGGAGATGGGCCTAGCATAGGCTAGCTCCAGGCTAATTGGTGCTTGCTTCGGGACAGAGACGTTAGCAGGAGTAGCCACTCGGATAGCAGCTAGCAAGCTGCGATGATCCAGGTGAATAGGTTCAGAGCTTGCGGTAGGAATCCGAAGATGTGGGGAAAAGAGTCCAGTATGCTTTGAGTTGAATCGCGCTGTGCAGACTGGCAGGAGTACTCCAGGCTAAAGGTTAGCTGATGACTGCTAGTTAGCTGGCTAGCTTCTGTTGGGGGTTATGGTTCTAAAGTAAAGAAAATAGCAGATCCATACCACATTGGGTGAGGCAGGTTGCAGGAGAGTATGTTGGAGTTGAGGTTAAAAATGTATGAGAAATATATACGAAATATATGTGAAGAAAAAATATATATACACGACAAGACAAAGTCATCTGACTGCTACGCCATCTTGGAGTACTTGACATTACAGTCCATTGCAGCTACTTATATCAACAGGTTACACAGAAAGTAAATGTTAGTAAAGCTTTGACTAGTTGAAGCGGGCTACTAGCTAGCTACTGTAAATGCATGCCTTCAATGCAGAAATGTTGTCAATAAATAAATGCATTATGGGAACTGTAGGTTTTCAGAGAAACACATTCTTCGTTTTGTCCACTAGAGGGTGGCAATACATCACTTAACACAATGTATACATTACAGACACATAGATCTAAATGCAATCCATTTTAACCCAGATAATCACACTTGACATCATGGTTCTTCCTTTACTAATTGCTACAATTTATGTGGCATGAGATAAAGAAAGAAGTGGTGAAAGTGACTGAAACATTTTAGCGAGCGAGTGTGTCATAATACTGGTAAGCTGCACAGGCTGCAGACCAGGGCCTTGGGAGGGAGAGTCCTGCTGCCCTAATGGACCACATCAAGTGGAGGGGAAACAATGGTGAAACAGAACACTCAATAAAAAAAGGGAAGCCTCATATAACAGTTTCCAGCCAGCGGTTGACTGGCCAATTTTTCCAGCCACGATCGGAGGGTGAATTAAGGTGGTTGTCCTTGGGGGATACCCTGAGAAAGAGAATGCTTTATTAAAATCACAGGTAAAAAATACATGTTAAATTGAGCTTTTAAGGTGATTCCAAGGATTTTATTTTGTTGGTTTCCCAGATGGACTTTTCCACTTGTCTATATTATGTTCACCAGATGACAGCTTTCATGTTTTTATCAACATGTAATCCCATCCCCTCGGGAAACTGTGACAGAAAGATTGCCAGCAGTCATCATCTCATATAGACCAAGGACTCCCACAAAATATGTGTTGTTTCCCGTAGTTTTGGCATCAGTTATCGGGCTGATACTGTAGCTACATTCCTCTCCTCCTAGAGCAGCATTTCCCAAACTTGGTCCTCGGGATCCCAAGGGGTGCACGTTTACTTTTTTGCGTTTACTTTTTTAAATGAGCTGTGTAGCGCTAGGGGGAAAGGACAAAAAGTGCACCACTTGGGGTTCCAAGGACCGAGTTATGGAAACCCTGTCCTAGAGCCTACCTGCAGTATGGCAGTAGCAAGTTTCCAGTCTAAACAATACATGTATTGCAGCATTGCACCATTTTCCTGGAGGGTGAATGATAATAAAAGCTATGGTTTATAGCTATGGTATTTAGATGGATGTATAGCATTGGATTTATAGCATTCATATGTGGTAATTGTTTGGGCCGGGTTGATCGTTTTATCGGAGCTGGGCTCAAGCTATCGACATTCTCTGCTGGTAAAATATGGAGGTGCATCAGATTTGCGCCGGACACTCACACTACTTATCACAGGCTTTATCTTCTCCAGAGAGGAGGAAAATGAATATACTGTAGAACATTTACTCTCCACAGTGCCAGCACTCTGGCTGACTAGATGCAGGAGTGTAATGTTATGGCATTGTAAACACCCCCCCCCCCCCCCTCCCTCTTTTACACACACGCACGCACACGCACAACACAATTAAATTCCTACACATTATGTAACCAGTTCCTATTTGCTTTGCGTGCTCTCACACCTGGACAGGTGCCAAAGGTTCACACGCAAAAATGCGATGCATACTCTTCCCTTACCTAACCCAATCAGAAATCATAGCTCACATGTTTGGCTCTGTGTAACAATTCCACTTATGTCAATTACCTTGGGCTAAAACACAAAGTAATATAAACTTTACATCAGGGAATGGTGTGTGAAATACTACCCTACCTTCATCTAGAAGTACAAACAATGCCTGCAGGTTGCATGCGAAGGAGGAATATGGTTGTATAAATGACAGACTACCAAATTAACTCCAAGCTGTTATCGTTAAGTCTATAGAAGTAAGAGGAATATAAACAGTGGATACATAAAGAATGTATGAATATGAAACGGAATTTCCCCGCTAATAAAAAAAAAAAATTCTCCCAATACTTCATCATGAGTTCTAAGAAACTACAGGCATCTAAAGGAGTCACGGAGCCTGTTTTCTTTATCTACTCTGCTTGCAGACAGACACCATCATTCCCCTTTTATCTCTGTGGGTGGTTATGGCTGCACAGTCACACACCATCTCTTCTCTCTGCTGGGTACTCCCCTCTCCCAAACTGATAATGCTACTCCATCTGTAACACACCACATCTTATCCAGAATATTTAGATAAAACCTGGACATCTGTCTCTCTTTTTCCAGACTCAGATCACTGATAGAGAAAAGGTAACTGGCGAAGCACCCCAGATAGCATATGAACGTGTCATAAGCCATATGTCTTAAGCTCAAAGATTCTTGAAAGTCGGGATGTTCCGGCAGGGAAACTTGGATGGATTTTGTTGCATTATTTGAGTTTAAAATATACATTTAGTGGAATTATATAAGGAAAATATTTGTTATTCGAATTTTCCAAATACTTTCAATATTATTAATTTCCATGTCCGGTCTATGCTTGGAGCAAATGATCCCAATTTCAAACTCTTAAGAAAGGTGTTTAAGGCTCTGACGGAGCTGACAACAGATATTCAAAACAAACACATTTTTACCTCAAAAAAGAAAAGTTCAATAAAAACTGAAGTAAAATATGGAAAATTATTTATTTGAAAATCCCCAATAAAAACATATCTTTACAGACCATGAATGGTCTTGTTGCACTACATGTAATGATGACACAACTGCTTCCCACAGTTGTGTCAAGTTGGCTGGATGTCCTTTGGGTGGTGGACCATTCCTGATACACACGGGAAACTGTTGAGCTAGAAAAACCTAGCAGTGTTACCATTATTGACAAAAATCGGTGTGCCTGCACTTACTACCATTCAAAGGTACTTGCATTTTTTGTTTTGCCCATTCATCCTCTGAATGGCACACATATACAATCCATTTCTCAATGCTTAAAAATGTCTCAATGTTTAAGTACTACTTAAGTCGTTTTTTGGGGTATCTGTACTTTAATTTACTATATATATTTTTGACAACTTTTACTTCACTACATTCCTAAATATTTTTTTTTTTTACTTTTTACTCCATACATTTTCCCTGTCAACCAAAGGTACTCGTTACATTTCGAATGGTTAGCAGGACAGGAAAATGGTCAAATTCACTCTCTTATCAACAGAATACGTGGTCATCCCTACTGCCTCTGATCTGAGTGACTCACTAAACACAAATGCATAATTTGTAAATAATATCTGAGTGTTGGAGTGTGTCCCTGGCTATCCATACATTTTAAAAACAAGAAAATGGTGCTGCCTGCTTTGCTTTTTATAAGGATTTTTTAAATGATTTATAATTTTACTTTTGATACTTAAGTATATTTAAAACCAAATGCTTTTAGACTTTTACTAAAGTAGTATTTTACTAGATGACTTTCACTTTCACTTGAGTAACTTTCTATTAAGGTATCTATACTTTTACTCAAGTATGACAATTGGGTACTCATTCCACCAGCAAGTCGGTTAGGACATCTACTTTGTTCATGACACAAGTAACTTTTCCAACAATTGTTTACAGACAGATTATTATAGAAGTATAAACACCATGAGACCACGTAGCCGTCATACCGCTCAGGAAGGAGTCACGTTATGTCTTGTAGAGATGAACGTAGTTTGGTGCGAAAAGTGCAAATCAATCCCAGAACAACAGCAAAGGACCTTGTGAAGATGTTGGAGGAAACAGGTACAAAAGTATCTATATCCACTGTAAAACGTGTCCTATACCGACATAACCTGAAAGGCTGCTCTGCAAGCTCCAAAACTGCCATAAAAAAGCCAGACTATGGTTTGCAACTGCACATTGGGACAAAGATCGTACTTTTTGAAGAAATGTCTTCCAGTCTGATGAAATAAAAATAGAACTGTTTGGCAATAATGACCATCGTTATGTTTGGAGGAAAAAGGGGGAGGCTTGCAAGCCGAAGAACACCATCCCAACCGCAAAGCACAGGGGTGGCCGCATCATGTTGTGGGGGTGCTCTGCTGCAGGAGGGACTGGTGCACGTCACAAAATAGATGGCAGCATGAGGAAGGGAAATTATGTGGATGGAAAATTATGTGGATATATTGAAGCAACATCTAAAGACATCAGTCAGGAAGTTAAAGCTTGGTTGCAAATGGGTCTTCCAAATGGACAATGACCCCAAGCATACTTTCAAAGTTGTGGCAAAATGGCTTAAGGACCACAAAGTCAAGGTATTGGAGTGATCCTCACAAAGCCCTGACCTCAATCCAATAGAACATTTGTGGGCAGATCTGAAAAAGCGTGTGTGAGCAAGGAGGCCTACAAACCTGACTCAGTTACACCAGCTCTGTCAGGAGGAATGGGACAAAATTCACCCAATTTATTGTGGGAAGCTTGTGGAAGGCTACCCGAAACGTTTGACCCAAGTAAACAATTTAAAGGCAGTGCTACCAAATACTAATTGAGTGTATGTAAACTTCTGACCCACTGGGAATGTGATGAAAGAAAAAAAAGCTGGAAAAAATCATCCTCTACTATTATTATAACATTTCACATTCTTAAAATAAAGTGGTGATCTTAACTGACCTAAGACAGGGACTTTTTACTGGGATTAAATTTCACGAATTGTGAAAAAATGAGTTTAAATGTATTTGACTAAGGTGCATGTGAACTTCCGACTTCAACTGTAAGCGTTGTGTACTGTCTCAGCTGTACCAAACTGCCTGAGTAAGAGGACATTCCTAAGGCAGTTTGTGTTGGGCAAATAACACAACTCACCAGTAAATAGCTTCTGTAAACTCATAGAAGCAGAATGTTTCAATAGCACCGAACTGACTAACAGAAGAGGTATGCGTTTCCTAAAGTAAGGGCTAGATTCAACCTGTAGCAGAAGCTCTGCATTATAGAGCAATTTAAATGTAAAGATCATTTCAGATTGGGCCGACATGCAGCATTTACCGTGAATGCAGTCTCCACGAACCTAGAAACATTGGCTTTACATTTAAATCTTGGATATTTTAACAATATGCATTGAATCCAGGCCTTAATCTACTTCTGACCACCTGAGATTGAACTACTTCTTGGCCCTGAATTTGATGACAATCACACCACCAGAGGAGCTGGATCAAACCACAGCACCCCAAGGGGCCAATTTTCAAGCTGACTGGCCAATGTTTGGACAGGCTCAGGCAGGTGACTGGAAGAGGTGTGTGTCTCAGAGCCTTTGATGCTCTTCATTGACACGCTAACACCACAAAGCATTCAAACCCAAACAAATCCAAACCCAAACACACCCAAACACATCCATGTCTACTGTTGCATTGTTTTGTTTGATTTCAAAGCAATCCAAAAGTTTAAGGACTAGTGGTAGACTGGTAACACCATACACTGCAACTTCTGGGCAAAAGGGAGTGTGGTCCCCTGGTTTATCAAGAGCATAGATACATCCATCTTGAACCATTCCATTCTCTCTGTCCGAGTGTAAATAAGTCTCCCCACTGATGTACCCCGTCAAGGGTTGAATACGTTTTACAATAGACTTCTTTTTCACAATGGTACTCCTCTCAAGGATTGGAAAACAAACCAAGTAAAGTCCCTATTGCTTACACTCTATGATTGGACCAAGATGTGTACGAGTCGCTTCAATGCAGAAATACTTGGGATATGGGAGTGGAGGATGAATGGGCAAATGGAACGGCTGCTTTACGTGTGCAGTGGTTCAATCACTTTTACAATCCAATATTTTTTTCCTTCAGTAGAGTAGGAAAGGACTGTTTCGAGACATGCCCAATGCCAAGTGTGGTGGTTTTAGGAGTTCTCTAGATGAATGGTCTTCATGTTGACGTGTAGCAGATGTGATGCCATGTGGATGCTGTGTGTCACTCCTCTAGTCATGGTCAGAGCTGAGGCTCCACTATGATGTCGCTCAATTCTTACACTCTTAAGGGTTATTCAGCTATCCCCATAGGAGAACCCTTTTTGGTTGAAGGTAGAACCCTTTTGGGTTCCATGTAGAACCCTCTGTGGAAAGGTTTCTACATGGAACCCAATAGGGTTCCACCTGCAACCTAAACGGTTCTACCTGGAACCAAAAAGGGTTCTTCAAAGGGTTCTCCTATGGGTACAGCCGAAGAACCCTTTTATGTTCCAGATGGCAACTTTTTTCTAAGTGTGTACCTCTGACATATGACTTAGAGTTAAAGGCTGCAATTTTGTAAGCTGTACTTAATTCCTTGTAATCAGGATCTAGGCGGCTGTTGCCGAATTAAATACAAAATGCGCTCAAACACCCGCTATACAATGAGTGTACAAAACATTCTCTTCCTTGACACAGACTTACCAGGTGAATCCAGGTGAAAGCTATGATTCCTTATTGATGCCACCTGTTAAATTCACTTCAATCCGTGTAGATTTTTAAGCCTTGAGACATGGATTGTGTATGTGTGCCATTCAGAGGGTGAACGGGCAAGACAAAAGATTTCAGTGCCTTTGACCGGGGTATGGTAGTAGGTAGCAGGCGCATCGGTTTGAGTGTGTCAAGAACTCCAACATTGCTTTGTTTTTCACGTTCAGCAGTTTCCCGTGTGTTTCAAGACTGGTCCACCACACAAAGGACAAAGGAGGCTGACACAAATTGTGCAGAGCAACAGATGGGCTACAGTTAATCAACTGACAGTCCAGCATAACATCGGTGCCCAACGACCCATAAAATAACTTGTCGTCCCTTGACACGAATGGGGTATGGTAGCCAAATACCTTATAGAGTTCCACTTCTTTCAACAAAAAACAAGAAGGTGCGATTGCAGTGGGCAAAGGAACAAAAACACAAGTACATGTATCCATCATGTCGCATGTCAACATTGCAGGCTGGTGGTGGTGGTGGTGTGATGGTGTGGGGTGTGTTTTCATGGCACACATTGGGCCTCTTGATAAAAGTGGAGCAATGTTTGAATGCCACAGGATATCTGAACATCATTACCAATCGGTCGCATCCCTTCAGGGCAGCAGTGTATCCATCTGCAAATGTATTTCTTCAGGAGGATAATGCCCCATGCCACAAGGATTGTCCAGGAATGGTTCCACAAACAACAGTGAAGTCAGCTTACACCAGATCTCAATCCAATTGAGGATCTGTGGGATGAGATAGAACAAACTATTCGGAGTAGAGATCCACTACCAGCCAACTTGACACGACTGTGGGAAGCATTGGAGTCAACCCTTCTAATTTAGTGTAACCTGCGCGCACAACCCATTTGGAATTCCTAGTCTCTGGCAGTGTTCGGAACTGCTGATCTGCAGTTCAATAAAGCTGAGTTCCTCTCAGTGTATGTTGCCCTTCAGTCCCTACACTTTTTGGCCCAAACGGAGACATGTATTTTTCCCAAGAGAACACTGCTACTCCACTACGACGAAGGGAAGCGGAACTATGAATTGCATTGAGGAAGTTGATCCTGTATGACATGACAAATTGAATTTCAGACTTACAGAGCCACCTCTGTAGTAGCAACAGGCTATGAATCAGAGATTGTGGGAAGAGTTTGTTGCCATCAATACAAATACAGTACACTTGGCTAACTATATCGATCAAGTATTTTTGCCTATCTATGCATACATTTGAAACATATACTGAGTGTACAAAACATTAGGAACACCTTGTAATATTCCCTTTTTCCCTCAGAACAGCCTCAATTTGTCAGGGCCTGGACTAGAAGGTGTCGAAAGTGTCCACCACCATGGTCCCGTGTGGCTCAGTTGGTAGAGCATGTCACTTGCAATGCCAGAGTTGTAGTTTTGATTCCCACAGGGAACCAGTATGAAAATGTATGCACTCACCTACTGTAAGTTGCTCTGGACAAGTGCTTCTGCTAAATGACAAAAAAAATGTAAATCAGGGTAGATGAAGGGCACGAGACAGTAGAAAATGGATAAATGAATAGCTACAAATAAAATACATGTAAAATACACTGGACAAAATTATAAACCCCTACATGTAAAGTGTCGGTCCAATGTTTCATGAGCTGAAATAAAAGATCCCAGAAATGTTCCATAAGCACAAAAAGCTTATTTGTCTCAAATGTTTCTCACAAATTTGTTTACATCCCTGTTAGTGAGTGTTTCCCCTTTGCCAAAATAATCCATAGACCTGACAGGTTTAGCATATCAAGAAGCTGATTAAAGAGCATGATCATTACACAGGTGCACCTTGTGGTGGGGACAAGAAAAGCCCACTCTGAAATGTGCCGTTTCTTAACACAACACAATACCACAGATGTCACAAGTTTTGATGGAGCGTGCAATTGGCATGCTGACTGCAGGAATGTCCACCAGAGCTGTTGTCAGATAATTGTATGTTCATTTTTCTACCGTAAGCCATCTACAATGTTGTTTTAGAGTATTTGGCAGCACGTCTAACAGGCCTCACAACCTCAAACCACACGTATGCTGTTGTGTCGGCGAGCGGTTTGCTGATGTCAACGTGGTGAACAGAGTGCCTTATGGTGGCAGTGGGGCTATGGTATGAGCAGGCATAAGCTATGGACAACAAACACAATTGCGTTTTAATCAATGGCAATTTGAATGCACAGAAATACTGGGACGAGATCCCGAAGCCCATTGTGAGACCCATTGTTTTTAAGGTATCTGTGCCCAATAGATGAATATCTGTATTCCCACTCATGTGAAATCCATAGATTAGGGCCTAATGAATTTATTTCAGTTGACTGATTTCCTCATATGAACTGTAACTCAGGATAATCTTAGAAATTGTTGTGTGTTGCGTTTATATTTTTGTTCAGTATAATTATCAGCTTTTCTCAAAAACAAAACGAGTATGACATCCGGGCATTTAAAGTATACTCGATTTTCGAAATGTCACAAACTATCAAACTTTTTTTTTTTCACATACTGAAACATCCTACTATTTAGGACGCAAGTATGGGTATTTGGACGAGGCCACAGTATTACAAGCTACTTACCCAACTGTCACTACTGTACTACCAATAGACTGTGAGACACATATAGTATAACAACCCACAAACACTAAGCGGCAGGCCCCAGTCAAATAGTAAACACACACACAATATAGTGAAAGCAGTGTACATTAGTTGTCAGGCATGATTACTGGGAGCTTATATTTCTCTGTGGTCAGTCCCTGGACACATACCTCCCAACAATAGCTGGAAAGAGCTGGTCCGTGACAACTACATATGTACAGTAATGATGCACAATGGTGCATATTATTTGTGATGATGGAGGAGTGACGATCCATGCATGGGGTAGTATTCCATGTATCCTTACACTGCACTGAGTGGGAAAAGTCTGCAAAGAATTCTCCTTCTGGGAGTGACGACAAGGCTTATGACATTACATAATTGGGATCAACTGGATTTAGTTACCAGGGTGCTACAGGTACAGTATGGCTCAATATACAACATCACTACTGACAAAGTAGCCTACTTCTTCTAGCCTATCTGAACTAACTGAGAGAAAGCTCTGACATCATGACATGAACGCCTGTATAAAATAGTGAATAACAGCCCCATTGACACAGGCTCTTCTTTTCAGATGGAGGCTGAATGATAAAATGAGGCATGTCCTTGGTACCTCAACACTATACTACACAGCAAATATAGATATGAGAAAGAGAGAGAGAGTTCAAGAGGAATAGGGAGGGGGTGTCTCATGGGGTGCTCTTTCATGGCTCAGAGTCCCGGACAGGCCCCAAGGACCCTGATAAGGCCTGACAACAGATGGTTATTACCCGTAGTGAGGCTGATAGCCTGACTGCTCCTTATCTCACCTAGCGGATGGGAACAGGACCTCCAACCCCTAGAAGGTCCCCAAAAGAACCTTTGTTGTCAGCATGACCGAGCAGAAGGTCAAACAAAGAAGCCCTCTATCTTTACAACGATTCTGGAGGAGGACAATCACACCTGTGTCTATGTGTCACATTATAGAGTAAACCGAAGTACCAGTAGATAGATGTATTGTGTAAAGGCCTATTTGTTGCAAATATATGTTGAAAATGTTTCCTAGTTATTTTGAAATGCACATAATAACAGTGTAAACTACTTCCTTCCGATGGAAATGAGGATGGAATCAACGTGTGCAGAGCCTGAATGTGATGATGGAAGATAAAATAGGAGCAGATCACGAGTTTTGGGTGATTGGGAACATCCATTTTGTATGTTTAATTTAAATAAATAACAGCTCCATGTCCAATCAGAACACTTATCCTTGTAAGGGGCTAAACCAATCAGACACAGGAGTGGTGAGATCATGGTATAATGGCACCGGAGGAGATGGCTGCCGTTTTACAGTCCCCTGACCAATTGTGCTATTGCGTGTTTTTTCAAGTTATTTGTAACTTATTTTGTACATAATGTTTCTGCCACCGTCTCTTATGACCGAAAAGAGCTTTGAGATATCAGGACAGCGATTACTCATCCCGTACTGCAAGAATAGTTTATTAATTTAACGAGTCAGACGCAAAGGATTTACTCCAGACACCAGACAAGGCCCTCATCCTCATCATTCGCAGGAGAAAGAAATGGAGATATCGGGGACGTAGGTCTGGGTGCCTTGAAAGGATCCGACGGTGAGTGGGTAATCTAATCTGCCAATTTAAAATCACTGGATAATAAAATAGACGAACAACAAGCACGTATATCTTACCAACGGGACATAAAAAATTGTAACAGCTTATGTTTCACCGAGTCGTGGCTGAACAACGACATGAATAACATACAGCTGGCGGGTTTTTCACTTTTTCAGCAGGATACAACAGCTGGTGGACGAAATCTAAGGAAGTCTCTAGGTTTTGCTCTCCTGAGGTAGAGTATCTCATGATAAGCTGTAGACCACACTATTTACTAAGAGAGTTTATCTATATTCTTCGTAGCTGTCTATTTACCACCACTGATAATGGCACAAAGACCGCACTCAACGAGCTGTATTAGTCCATAAGCCAACAAGAAAATGCTCATCCAGAGGTGGCGCTCCTAGTGTCCGGGGACTTTAATGGAGGGAAACTTAAATCCATTTGACCTCATTTCTACCAGCATGTTACGTGTGCACCAGGAGGAAAAAAACTCTAGACCACCTTTACTCGACACACAGAGACGCGTACAAAGCTCTCCCTCGCCCTCCATTAGGCAAATCTGACCATAATTCTATCCTCCTGATTTCTGATTACAAGCAAAAACTAAAGCAGAAAGCACCAGTGACTCAGTCAATAAAAAAGTGGTCAGATTAATCCGATGCTTAGCTACAGGACTGTTTTGCTATCACAGACTGGAATATGTTCCGAGATTCTTCCGATGGCATTCAGGAGTACACCACATCAGTCACTGGCTTCATCAATAAGTGCATTGATGACGTCGTCCCCACAGTGACTGTATGTACATACCCCAACCATAAGCCATGGATTACAGGCAACATCCGCACTGAGCTAAAGGCTAGAGCTGCCGCTTTCAAGGAGTGGGACTCTAATTTGGAAGCTAATATGAAATCCCGTTATGCCATCAAACAGGCAAAAACAACAATACAGGACTAAGATCGAATCGTACTACACTGGCTCCGATGCCCGTCAGATGATGCAGGGCTTGCAAACTATTACAGACTACAAAAGGAAGGACAGCCGCGAGCTGCCCAGTGACATGAGCCTACCAGACAAGCTAAATTACTTCTTTGCTCGCTTCGAGGCTGTTAAGGTTTTCTTCCGTCGTAAGAGAGGACCAAAATGCAGCGTGGTTATTTGTAAACATCTTTAATAAAGATGAAAAATACAAACAGTATACAAAAACAATAAATGTGAAAACCCGAAACATCCATATTTGGCACAAACAGAGACAGGAACAATCACCCACGAAACACTGGCTGCCTAAATATGGTTCCCAATCAGAGACAACGATAAACACCTGCCTCTGATTGAGAACCACTCCAGGCAACCATAGACTTACCTAGACAACTCTACTATACCACAATCCCATAACCTACAAAAACCCCAAGACAAAACACACCACATAAATAACCCATGTCACACCCTGGCCTGACCAAAATAATAAAGAAAACACAAAATACTAAGACCAGGGCGTGACAGAGGCAAGTAACATTGAAACATGCATGAGAACACCAGCTGTTCTGGACGACTGTGTGATCACGCTCTCTGTAGCCGATGTGAGTAAGACCTTGTGGCCGATGTGAATAAGACGGGTCGCCCCCAGATAGTAAGGGTAGGTAACTACACATCTACTACACTGATCCTCAACACGGGGCCCCCTCAGGGATGCATTCTCAGTCCCCTCCTGTACAACCTGTTTACTCATGACTGCCGATGACAACAGTGGTAGGCCTGATCACCAACAGCGATGAGACAGTCTATAGGGAAGAGGTCAGTGACCTGGCCGTGTGGTGCCAGGACGACAACCTCTCCCTCAATGTGATCAAGACAAAGGAGATGATTGTGGACTACAAGAAAAGGAAGACCGAGCATGCCCCATTCTCATTGATGAGGCTGTGGTGGAGCATGTTGAGAGCTTCAAGTTCCTTGGTGTCCACATCACCAACAAACTATCATGGTACAAACACACCAAGACAGTCGTGAAGAGGGCACAACAAAGCCTATTCCCCCTCAGGAGACAGAAAATATTTGTCATGGGTCCTCAGATCCTCTAAAAGTTAAACAGCTGCTCCATCGGGAGCATCCTGACGGGTTGCATCACTGCCTGGTATGGCAACTGCTCGGCCTCCGACTGCAAGGCACTACAGAGAGTAGTGCGTATGGCCCAGTACATCACTGGGGCCAAGCTTCCTGCCATCCAGGACCTCTATACCAGGAAGTGTCAGAGGAAGGCCCTAAAAATCTTCAAAGACTCCAGCCACCCTAGTTATAGACTGTTCTCTCTGCTACCGCACAGCAAGTGGTACCGGAGCGCTAAGTCTAGGTCCAAAAGTCTTCTTAACAGCTTCTTCCCCCAAGCCTTGAGATTCCTGAACAGCTAATCAAATGGCTACCCAGATTATTTGCATAGCCACCACCCGCTTTTACGTTGCTGCTACTCTGTTTATTATCTATGCGTAGTCATTTTAACTCTACCTACATGTACATATTACCTCAACTAACTATTGCTCCGCACACTGACTCTGTACCGGTACCCCCTGTATATAGCCTCACTATTGCTATTTTACTGCTGCTCTTTAGTTATTTGTTACTATCAAACTACTTTCTTAACACTTATTTTTCTTAAAAATACATTGTTGGTTAAGTGCTTGTAAGTAAATATTTCACTGTAAAGTCTACAACTGTTGTATTCGGCGCATGTGACAAATAACATTTGATTTGATTGATTTGATTAATCTAACATGACATGGCTCCTTGATATCACTCTAAACAAAGGAAGATCTAGCCTGAGCAGTGGACCTTGGTGGGAGGAGCTATAGGAGGGCTCATTGTAATGTCTGGAATGAATCAATGGAACGGAGTTAAACACGTTGTTTCTGTGTGTTTGATGTTTGAGACCATTCCATTTATACCATTCCAGCCATTACAATGAGCCTGCCCTCCTATAGCTCCTCCCACCAGCCTTCTGTGAGCCTGAGGTACCATAAGGTACGGTGTGTGTTGAAAGGGTTTTGGGCTTGGGTAAATTTTTCCATGAGTCAGGATGAGTATGGAACTAACCCTGTAATGATGTGTTGCATTCTGCCCACAGGTAGGCAGGCCTACAGTATGCAGGTGAGCTAATGATGATCCCCATCTCAGAGGAAGATTTCCAGGATACAAATTATGTGAGTGACTCAATTTGGGTCATAGATGGAAACAGTATGTTTGGAGCGCAGGTATTTGCTGGCTCTAGTCACTCCCCGCTGCATCTTCATCTTGAAATAGTGACCTCTGGATGACCTGCTGTTTCGTCCACATCAGTAAAGCACTCAAACGTCCCTTGAGTCCAAATAAAGGAAAGTTCTTAAAAGTAACCCGAGAGCTTAAAAGTATGATAGAAACATTATGCATGAATCTCAAGCCACTTTCTCCCTTAAATTAAAGCAAGAATTGACAACTATAGAGGAAGTTTGTTAAAAATATATATTTTCTATTAATCCTATTTAAGGGCAATGTCTACACAGCAAATTCTCCAGTGCTAAAATAAATTCTGAGATTGTTAAATGTAACACTTTTCCAGAGTCTTCAGTGTATATAAGTCCACACAGATGCAATAAGTCCTACCACTTAAAGATCAGATTAGTTTAGAAAAATGTATGTTATTCATCTTTGTGTTGTATAAGATTAGTCAATCAAGGCAAAAACATAGATATTGGAAACAAACAATTCCAAAAAAATCAACCTGCAACAGAGCATGCTGAGAAATGTGATATTGAGTCCCCTCCCATGTCTTTTTTACTCTGAGAGAGTTAATGGGAATGAACTCAACTCTGGACATGTAACACTTGGTAAATAGTCGATTTTTAACACTGGAGTGGGACATAGGTATCTGAGGCCGTGTTTAATCAACTCTTGAATCAACACCATACAACTCTAGAAATGTTTACTCTGAAAATACTAGCCGACATCCGCATAGCAGTTGTTTTGGCGGTGCCGGAGGTGGAACTGTGTTAGAGCTGTCAAATCCTCATGCGGGTCCTTGCATTTCCTTATTGAGGACACTGCCATTGGATGCAACGAAACCATAAACAAATTAACATTTGACAAATCCCATAGAGCCGAGTTAGAATTCATGCAGCCGTGTTACAAGTTCAAACACTCAAAAACATTCAAGACACCTGCTATTTTCATGACATGTACTGACCAGGTGAATCCAGTTGAAAGCTATGATCCCTTATTGATGTCAAATGTTAAATCCACTTCAATCAGTGTAGATGAAGGGGAGGAGACAGGTGAAAGACAGGTGAAAGAATGATTTTTAAGCCTTGAGACAATTGAGTCATGGATTGTGTATGTGTGCCATTCAGATGGTGAATGGGCAAGACAAAGATTTAAGTGCCTTCGAACGAGGTATGGTAGTGGGTGCCAGGCGCACCAGTTTGTGTCAAGAACTGCAACGCTGCTGAGTTTTTCACACTCAACAGTTTCCCATGTGTATGAAGAATGGTCCACCACCCAAAGGACATCCAGCCAACTTCAAACAACTGTGGGAAACTTTGGAGTCAACATGGGCCAGCATCTCTTTGGAATGTTTTCGACACCTTGTAGAGTCCAAGCCCTGACGAATTGAGGCTGTTCTTAGGGCAACTCAATATTAGGGCAACTTAATGTTTTGTACACAAGTCGATGTGCACGGGTGCGAGGTAATTGAGGTAGCTATGCACATATAGGTAGGGGTACATTGACTAAGCAACAGGATAGATAATAGACAGTAGCAGCAGCGTATGTGGTGAAAGTGTGTGTGTGAGTATGTGTGTGACGTCAGTATGCATGTGTGTGCATGTTATGTGTGTGTGGGTGTATGTAGGGCGTGTGTGAGTGTGTATGTTTTTGTGTGTGTTGGGGTGTCAGCGTAAGTATCTGTGAGTGTGTGGTTAGAGTCCAGTGTGTGCAGTCACTACAAGAGACTTTGAGCAAAAAAGGGTCAATGCAGGTAGCCATTTGATTAGCTATTTAGCAGTCTTGTCTTTTTGCCTTTGAGGGAAATGTTGTCATCCTAGCAACACACTGCCAGGTCTCTGATCTCCTCCCTATAGGCTGCCTCATCGTCGTTGGTGATCAGTCCTAACCAACGTCGTGTCATCAGTAAACTTGATGATGGTGTTGGAGTCATGCATGGCAACTCAGTCGTTTAGCAGTCTTATGGCTTGGGGGTAGACGCTGTTCAATGTCCTGTTGGTTCCAGCACATCCGGCATGCTGACCATCAACATGGAGGCCCCTCAGGGGTGTTTGTTGAGTCCCCTCCGGTACTTCCTTTTCACCCACGACTGTGTGGCAGTGCATGACATTCCTATCGGATCTGTGGATCTTAATATTTTTCCTCATAATCCTGGACTATAGGACCACCATTTTATTACATTTGCAATCGCAACAAATAATCTGCTCAGACCCCAACCAAGGATCATCAAAAGCTGTGATATAAATTCTTAGACAACCCAAAGATTCCTAGATGCCCTTCCATACTCCCTCCACCTACCCAAGGACGTCGGAGTACAAAAATCAGTTAACCCCCTAACTGAGGAACTCAATTTAACCTTGCGCAATACCCTAGATGCAGTCGCATCACTAAAAACAAAAAACATTTGTCATAAGAAACTAGCTCCCTGGTATACAGAAAATACCCGAGCTCTGAAGCAAGTTTCCAGAAAATTGGAACGGAAATGGCGCTACTGCCACGTTCTGACCTTAGTTCCTTTGTTTTGTCTTTGTTTAAGTATGGGCAGGGCGTGAGTTGGGGTGGGCAGTCTATGTTTATTTTTCTATGTTGGTTTTTGAGTTTGGCCTGGTATGGTTCTCAATCAGAGGCAGGTGTCATTAGTTGTCTCTGATTGAGAATCATACTTAAGGGAGCCTTTTTCCACCTGTGTTTCGTGGGTGTTTATTTTCTGTTTTGTGTGTCATCACTAGACAGGACTGTTTCGTTTGTTCGTTCTTCCTAGTTCAGTTGGGATTATATTAAAAATCATGAACACTTACCACGCTGCACCTTGGTCCTCACCTTCTCCTTCATACGACGACCGTTACAGCTAAGGATAGTCACGAGGAAGGGGTGGGAGATGAGGAAATGTTGGACGGGCAAGGAGGCATGGCTGAGTCAAATAGGAATCCTGACTAAATGAAGTGGTGATTAAAGAGCTCAGCCATATGCTTCTTGTCAGTAACAACCACATCATCAGCATTAAGGGACATGGGCAGCTGTGAAGAGGGTTTATTCTCCAGGTCTTTAACCATTTTCCAGAATTAGACCCACAGAGAGAGAACTGCTCCTTAAAGTAACTAACTTTGGACTTCCGGATAGCCTGAGCGTACTTATTTCTCATTTGCCCGAACGATAGCCAGTCAGCCTGCTTATGCGTGTGCCGAGCCTTTCGCCAAATGCAAATCTTGAGGTGGAGTAACTGCAAGATCACGGTCGAAACCAGGGGCCAAACCTGTTTTTAATTCTAATTTTATTTATGGGAGTGTGTTGGTTAACAATACCACTGAAAATATCAAAACAGTAGGTCCAAGCGTCTTCGACAGAGGGGATCAAGCTGATTCTATACCATTCTACAGAGGCCCGTTCATGAAGAAAATATTTTTTAGCAAGTGTCTATGACAAATCAGGACACTGAGTTTCACTGAGCAGCCATTATGAACACAGGCTATAAAACAGTGATCACTAAGGTCATTACACAAAACACCAGACTGATACCTATCAGGATTATTTGTAAGGATAGCATCGAGGAGAGTAGCCTTTTCTGGGTGTTTGGAGTCATACAATGTGGGATTGGTGATAATCTGAGAAAGATTTATGGAGTCCCATTGCTTGAGGACTTGGTCAGGTGGTTTAAGCATGTCACCTAGCAGGACAAATTCAGACTTCCTCTGTAGAGGATCTCTGCTGCACTCCACCAATCAGGCCGTTATGATAGAGTTGTCTGACGGTAGCTGCTCCACAGTAAAAGGCACATGACAGCCGGCTTGGAGTTTGACAAAAGGCACCTAAAGGACTCTCAGACCATGAGAAACAAGATTCTCTGGTCTGATGAAATCAAGATTGAACTCTTTGGCCTGAATGCCAAGCATCAAGTCTGGAGGAAACCTGGCACTGTCCCTATGGTGAAGCATATTAGTGGCAGCATCATGCTGTGGGGATGTTTTTCAGCAGCAGGGACTGAGAGACTAGTCAGGATCGAGGGAAAGATGAATGGATCAAAGTACAGAGAGATCCTTGATGAAAACCTGCTCCAGAGTGCTCAGGACCTCAGACTGGGGTGTAGGTTCACCTTTCAACAGGACAATGACCCTAAGCACACAGTCAAGACAGTGCAGGAGTGGCTTCGGGGCATGTCCTTGAGTGGCTCAGCCAGAGCCCGGATTTAAACCAGATCGAACATCTCTGGAGAGACCTGAAGATACCTGTGCAGCCATGCTCCCCTTCCAACCTGACATAGCTTGAGAGGATCTGTAGATAAGAATGGGATAAACTCCCCAAATACAGTTGTGGCAAGCTTGTAGCGTCATACCCACGAAAACTCTGTAATCGCTGCCAAAGCGTCTTCAACAAAGTACTGAGTAAAGGGGTCTGAAAACCTATGTAAATGTTATATATAATTTTTGCTTTGCTTTGTCATTATGTGGTATTGTGTGTGGATTGATGAGGGAAAAAACAATTGAATTCCTTTTAGAATAAGACTGTAATGTAGCAAAATGTGGTTAAAGGCCAAGGGGACTGAATATTTTCTAAAGGCACTGTACATACTGTATGCTACAGTAGAAATGATAACGCGATATACAGAAAATAAGTCACTTACTTTGATAGGAACGCAAAACACGTCCAAAGGTATTGTCTGTGAGGAAAATAACAATGACGGCAATGCGAGCACCAGCCAGAAAATGTGCCACGCGGAAAAGGTTTGTGTAAGACTGCGCAAAAGTCTACATACTTTGTCTGCGGATGCACTGGGGAAGTGCTTGGGCTCACCTCCAACAGAGACGTTTGTCCAGCTCAGTAATGCCTCAAACATAAATTGTCCGCAACAGTGATATGGACTACTTCTATGTTAATTCATGAGGAGACGGAACACACCTCAATTCAACCTGTTATTAGAAAATAAAACTTGTTAGAAAATACATTGAAATTGACAAGTTTAAAGATAGCCTATAGATAATTAGCAGGCAACGTGGCTTAACTGTCCTGTTACGTAACAATCACATCTTGGAACAGTGAGTGCATTCTGACACCACGTGCATAAAACAACTCACGCTGGGGCGACCGTTAGAGATATTTGGTACTCACACGTCTAATGGCTAACAGGTGACATCAATAAAGGATCATAGCTTTCACCTGGATTCACTTGGTCAGTCTATGTCATGGAAAGAGCAGGTGTTTATAATGTTTTGTACTCTTAGTGTATTCCTCGTGTCACTATTTCTATAAAACAAATGTAATCTTTATCTTTAAGTCTGCATTGCTGGAAAATGACCCATAAGTTGTCACGCCCCGGTCTGTTTCACCTGTCTTTGTGATTGTCTCCACCCACCTCCAGGTGTCACACGTTTTCCCCATTATTCCCAGGGTATTTATTCTTATGTTCTCTGTCTGTTGCCAGTTCGTCTTGTCTTGTCAAGTCAACTAGCATGTTTTTTCCATGAGCCTGCTGTTGCCAAGTCTCAGATGTTCGTCCCTGATTCGGCCCGGCCTCAGGTCCTGGAACGGCCTCACTCCTCCAGGCTTACCTGTCATCCTGGTGTCCGTTGTACCCTGTCTTTCCTCCAACAACGCTTCTGGTGGCCCACCATGACTCCTGATGTCTCGGCCTTCGTCGCTGCATGCATGGTGTGTGCTCAAAATAAGACTCCGCGGCAAGCTCCGTCTGGCCTCATTCAGCTACTCCCTGTTCCTCATCGCCCCTGGTCCCATATTTCCCTGGATTTTGTCACTGGGCTTCCCCCGTAAGATGGCAACACCACCATCCTGACAGTGGTGGATAGGTTCTCCAAAGCCGCCCATTTCATCCCTCTCCCCAAGTTACTGTCAGCCAAGGAGACGGCCCAGCTCATGGTGCAGCACGTCTTCTGAATCAATGGACTCCCGGTCGACATTGTCTCTGATCGGGGTCATCAGTTCTCGTCCCGATTCTGGAAGGCGTTCTGCACCCTTATCGGGTCATCGGCCAGCCTGTCCTCCAAATCAAATCAAAATCAAATCAAATGTATTTATATAGCCCTTCGTACATCAGCTGATATCTCAAAGTGCTGTACAGAAACCCAGCCTAAAACCCCAAACAGCAAGCAATGCAGGTGTAGAAGCACGGTGGCTAGGAAAAACTCCCTAGAAAGGCCAAAACCTAGGAAGAAACCTAGAGAGGAACCAGACTATGTGGGGTGGCCAGTCCTCTTCTGGCTGTGCCGGGTGGAGATTATAACAGAACATGGCCACCCCACATAGCCTGGTTCCTCTCCAGGTTTCATCCCCAATTCAACGGCCAGCCGGAGTGAGCCAATCAAGACATGGAAACGACACTTTGATGTCTCGTCTGTAGTAACCCCACCACCTGGAGCCAGAAATTGGTGGGGGTTGAGAATGATAGGAACACTCCTCCCTGCTCGGCCACTGGACTCACCCCATGGAGCACTCAAAGGGGGAATCAGCCCCCGCTCTTCCCGGAGCAAGAAGTAGAGATCAACATACCCTCAGCCCAGATGTTCATCCGCCGCTGTCGGCATACCTGGAAAAGAGCTTTCGGCTCTTCTCAAGACCACTTCCAGGTACCGTCGTCAAGCGGACCGCCACCGGACTCCGGCTCCCCATTATCGTCTCAGGCAGAGGGTATGGTTGTTTACACGGGACCTGCCCCTCCGGATGGAATCCCTCAAAGTTTTCCCCCCATTTCATTGGTCCTTTCCCAGTTTCTAGAGTCCTTAGTCCCACTGCTGGTCGCCTGCTGTTACCCCGTACCATCCGTATACACCCTACTTTTCATGTGTCCAGGATTAAGCCCTTGTCTCACAGCCCTTTATCTTCTGTTTCTAGGCCCATCGCTCCTCCACGTGTCATCGATGTCCAGCCAGCATACATTGTGAAATGTCTCCTGAGTGTTCGAACATGTGGCAGGTTTCCACTACCTGGTTGACTGGGAGGGTTATGGCCCGGAAGAGAGGTGCTGGGTTCCCGCTAAAGACATCCTGGAACTGGCCCTCACCCCGGTCAACCAGGTATGCGCCCAGGTAGGATGCCAGGTGGCGGCCCTAGAGGGTGTGTACTGTCACGCCCTGATCTGTTTCATCTGTCTTTGTAATTGTCTCCACCCACCTCCAGGTGTCACCCGTTTTCTCCATTATTCCCAGGGTATTTATTCCTGTGTTCTCTGTTTGTCTGTTGCCAGTTCGTCTTGTCTTGTCAAGTCAACCAGCATGTTTCCGTGCTCCTAATTTTTCAAGTCTCTGTTTTTCTAGTCCTCCCGGTTCTGACCTTTGCCTGCCCTGACCTCGAGCCTGCCACTGTACCTCCTGGACGCTGACCTGGTCTATGATATTTTGCCTGTCCACGTCCTGTCTCTTGCCTGCCCCTTGTTTTATAATAAATATCAGAGACTCTAACCATCTGCCTCCCATGTCTGCATCTGGGTCTCACCCCGTATCGTTATATAAGTAAGCATTATACTGTTAGTCTACACCTGTTGTTCACGAAGTATGTTATGAATAACATTTGATTTTGATGAGCTTTTTAATTTTTTGCTAATGGCCTTATACAGCTCATTGAGTGCGGTCTTAGTGCCAGCATCGGTTTGTGGTGGTAAATAGATGAAAATTCTCTAGGTAAATAGTAGGGTCTGCACCTTATGAGATATTCAAACTCAGGCGAGCAAAAACTTGAGACTTCCTTAACATTTGAGATCGCGCATCAGCTGTTGTTGTTAACAAAGCGACACACCCCTCCTCCCTTCATCTTTCCCGAGTCTGCTGTCTAGTCTTGACGATGCATACAAAAAACAGGCACAATTTATATTTTCCATGTCCTCGTTCAGTCACAACTCTGAGGTACCGTTGAAAGGATAGTCTCAAATGGAGCTCATCCAGTTTATTCTCCAGTGACTGCACTTTCACCAATAGAATACATTTACATTTACATTTAAGTCATTTAGCAGACACTCTTATCCAGAGCGACTTACAAATTGGTGCGTTCACCTTAAGACATCCAGTGGAACAGCCACTTTACAATAGTGCATCTAAATCTTTTAAGGGGGGGTGAGAAGGATTACTTTATCCTATCCTAGGTATTCCTGAAAGTGGTGGGGTTTCAGGTGTCTCCGGAAGGTGGTGATTGACTCCGCTGTCCTGGCGTCGTGAGGGAGTTTGTTCCACCATTGGGGGGCCAGAGCAGCGAACAGTTTTGACTGGGCTGCGCGGGAACTGTACTTCCTCAGTGGTAGGGAGGCGAGCAGGCCAGAGGTGGATGAACGCGGTGCCCTTGTTTGGGTGTAGGGCCTGATCAGAGCCTGGAGGTACTGAGGTGCCGTTCCCCTCACAGCTCCGTAGGCAAGCACCATGGTCTTGTAGCGGATGCGAGCTTCAACTGGAAGCCAGTGGAGAGAGCGGAGGAGCGGGGTGACGTGAGAGAACTTGGGAAGGTTGAACACCAGACGGGCTGCGGCGTTCTGGATGAGTTGTAGGGGTTTAATGGCACAGGCAGGGAGCCCAGCCAACAGCGAGTTGCAGTAATCCAGACGGGAGATGACAAGTGCCTGGATTAGGACCTGCGCTGCTTCCTGTGTGAGGCAGGGTCGTACTCTGCGGATGTTGTAGAGCATGAACCTACAAGAACGGGCCACCGCCTTGATGTTAGTTGAGAACGACAGGGTGTTGTCCAGGATCACGCCAAGGTTCTTAGCGCTCTGGGAGGAGGACACAATGGAGTTGTCAACCGTGATGGCGAGATCATGGAACGGGCAGTCCTTCCCCGGGAGGAAGAGCAGCTCCGTCTTGCCGAGGTTCAGCTTGAGGTGGTGATCCGTCATCCACACTGATATGTCTGCCAGACATGCAGAGATGCGATTCGCCACCTGGTCATCAGAAGGGGGAAAGGAGAAGATTAATTGTGTGTCGTCTGCATAGCAATGATAGGAGAGACCATGTGAGGTTATGACAGAGCCAAGTGAATAGATGGCAATGGTGTTTTTTTTGCCAAACGACATAGTCTCGTCAGGATACAACCTATCCTGCATCTCTTTCACCGCCGATTCCTCTTTCCAGTCCCAGGGATTAGGGCCTGGACCAGAGAAAGCAGAACGTCCAGAGTTGCCGACTTGTTGAAGTAGACATTTCCATCCATATTGAGGTTAGTGATCGATGTTCTGATGACCAGAAGCTTTTTTTAGTCATCGGAAATGATGGTGGAGACATTATATACAAAAAAGGTTACGATCTGCGGTCAAGAGCCCGTAAGACGGCTACTATCAACTGCAGCCGCTCACCGATTTGTCAGATCATACTGCAGTTACACCTCAAACACCGCCAAAACATCTGCTATGTGGATGTTGGCCAACGCGGGTTAACACTCAATCTGATTGAATTGATGCCTTAGTAACACTGGCCAATTTGCTGTGTATCAACGTTTGCTGCACATACGTGCTCCAGAGAAGCTAGAACAATGGAATGTGACAAGAGGGCAAAAACAGTGTAACAATAGAACACCATTTATCTCCTGGTCTATTGTGAGTTTCACCTCATTGCTCATCTGTATGACTGTGATATCAGTGACGTGTCACAAATCTCTTAAAGCAGGCTACGGGACAAATACTTTCTTTACACAAACACATTCCTTGAGAACAACTGACACGTTTCCACGTTTCACCACGCGCTCTCACCACTGGCGTCCCCCAGGGCTCTGTTCTAGGCCCTCTCCTATTCTCGCTATACACCAAGTCACTTGGCTCTGTCATAACCTCACATGGTCTCTCCTATCATTGCTATGCAGACGACACACAATTTATCTTCTCCTTTCCCCCTTCTGATGACCAGGTGGCGAATCGCATCTCTGCATGTCTGGCAGACATATCAGTGTGGATGACGGATCACCACCTCAAGCTGAACCTCGGCAAGACGGAGCTGCTCTTCCTCCCGGGGAAGGACTGCCCGTTCCATGATCTCGCCATTACGGTTGACAACTCCATTGTGTCCTCCTCCCAGAGCGCTAAGAACCTTGGCGTGATCCTGGACAACACCCTGTCGTTCTCAACTAACATCAAGGCGGTGGCCCGTTCTTGTAGGTTCATGCTCTACAACATCCGCAGAGTACGACCCTGCCTCACACAGGAAGCAGCGCAGGTCCTAATCCAGGCACTTGTCATCTCCCGTCTGGATTACTGCAACTCGCTGTTGGCTGGGCTCCCTGCCTGTGCCATTAAACCCCTACAACTCATCCAGAACGCCGCAGCCCGTCTGGTGTTCAACCTTCCCAAGTTCTCTCACGTCACCCCGCTCCTCCGCTCTCTCCACTGGCTTCCAGTTGAAGCTCGCATCCGCTACAAGACCATGGTGCTTGCCTACGGAGCTGTGAGGGGAACGGCACCTCAGTACCTCCAGGCTCTGATCAGGCCCTACACCCAAACAAGGGCACTGCGTTCATCCACCTCTGGCCTGCTCGCCTCCCTACCACTGAGGAAGTACAGTTCCCGCGCAGCCCAGTCAAAACTGTTCGCTGCTCTGGCCCCCCAATGGTGGAACAAACTCCCTCACGACGCCAGGACAGCGGAGTCAATCACCACCTTCCGGAGACACCTGAAACCCCACCTCTTTCAGGAATACCTAGGATAGGATAAAGTAATCCTTCTCACCCCCCTTAAAAGATTTAGATGCACTATTGTAAAGTGGCTGTTCCACTGGATGTCTTAAGGTGAACGCACCAATTTGTAAGTCGCTCTGGATAAGAGCGTCTGCTAAATGACTTAAATGTAATGTAAATGTTTCCTGTTCATGTCCTATTTGTGGACAATCGTCATGCTCTATGCAGTAGCTGTGAAAGAGGCATACATTCTTGTCTATTAATAGGCCAACTGTAATCAGTATTTTTAGTGAAGGTTAAATGAGGTAACATTTAGCACAAGGCTCTCTTTCAACAAAAGTGACTGTTCCAGACCATTTTTCAAACTATACCAAGTTCATTTTACATGTGTTACTAACGAACACCTGCTACAGACCAATGATTTATGCTTTACCACAAGTACCTTATTTTCAAAGTCGTGGGTTCCCAAACGATTTGTGCATGAGAGTGACCCCTCTAAATGTTCTTATTAACGAAACAATCTTTCGAATCACAGTCCATTCTTAAGCTGTGACCTTCCAATGGGTCTCAACCCTGGTGGCCTAAGACCTTGTTGCTTATCCCAACCACCACCCCTGACATGCACGTACACACGCACACATGCACACACGCCTGCTAATTGGGCAACTAAAAGTACATGAAAATTGTTCATCGAATGGTTGGCACATCAACGTTGCATGTGAGTGGAACTGAATTGGAAATGATACTGGATACAAAACAAATCCAGTACATCTTTTCCCTTTTCTTTTCATGTAGCTATGTTTTTTTCACACAGCTAAACCAAATGCCAGGAAGTTGTAAATCGTTTGATTAAAGGGACAGACAAAATGGCACCACAGTGTTCTTCACCCGCCTATAGATGGCTTGTCCTGTTTTTAAAAAAACACTAGGACAACAAAAACAAGTGCAATCAGCTCTCTCCCATTACCAAGTCAACACAACAACAATAATCACCACGCAATGATATCAAAGAGTTTTCAAATAAAAAAATGGTCTCAATCTTTTTTGTCCAAAATGAAAAACTTAGATTAAGGAATTAGAATAAGAAAGTCAGATGGCAAAAGTGCACCGTACATTGACCTATTGTGGCATATTGTGGAAACACAAAATGTAACAATTAAAAAACAAGGCAAAGCAGTAACTGTAATTTAAAAATAAATGTTTAACAGTACATATGCACATGAATAACAAACCAATAAAAAACAGTAATTAATACATCAAAAGATAATGCCCTATGTCCGGGAAAAAATATATTAAAAAAAATATATTTGATTTCTCTTTGTTGAACATAAAAGACCATAAAAATACCAGCAAATCAGCTCCAAGTTATTTTAATTTTGGTATTACCACGTATAATAGATACAGTGGGGCAAAAAAGTATTTAGTCAGCCACCAATTGTGCAAGTTCTCCCACTTAAAAAGATGAGAGAGGCCTGTAATTTTCATCATAGGTATGACAACAAAATCCCAAAAATCACATTGTAGGATTTTTCATGAATTTATTTGCAAATTATGGTGGAAAATAAGTATTTGGTCACCTACAAACAAGCAAGATTTCTGGCTCTCACAGACCTGTAACTTCTTCTTTAAGAGGCTCCTCTGTCCTCCACTCGTTACCTGTATTAATGTCACCTGTTTGAACTTGTTATCAGTATAAAAGACACCTGTCCACAACCTCAAACAGCCACACTCCAAACTCCACTATGGCCAAGACCAAAAAGTCCCACCCAAAATGTTGTTATTGCTGTCTCTTGTAAATACATAAAATAACATGGTTCCAGTGTGGTTCTCACCTATCTTCTCACACTGGAGCTGAATGCGGATGAGAGCAGTGCTATACTCTGTTAGCATTAACACGACTAATAAAGTTGTGATTGAAAACAGCACAATAATGTTAGTTGATATTGTCCCAGGGTGGGACACACAGTGAAGTGAGTGCACCCAGTATGCCTTAATTCCTGTAAAAAAAAATAACCGGTTATTGTTTCTGTCCATGATGATAAAATCGCTCTCATAGGTGGAGTCACACGCATACAGAGTTTCACACAAACAAAACATTAGGTTAAAAGGTAGTAACAGGCTTCTCAAAACACCGTTTTTATTCAATGTTGCAAAAAATATTCATGTAAATATTATTCAAATGTTTGTGGCTCTGTAAAGCAGAGGTAAGATCTCATGAATCCTACTGTATTTTGTTGTTGGTGGCCTCTCGTCCTCGGTAATAAAATGTAATAACTCTCTCAAAGGGGGGTACTTTGACATCAATTAGCAATAAGCTAACATATTAAAACAAAGTCCTGTTCGAAAGTGTTAAAATTCAGAACACTCCTCCAAACACGTGGAAGGAATTTTCAGGGCTTACGCACCACAATGAGAAAGCTTTCAATGCCACTATCAGCAAGCCGGACAATTACTGAATGCTTATGTCAGATTTCCAACCCCGTTAGGAGGAGGATCTCTTTGAGTCTCAGAGGAAAATCCAGATCCAAAAAGATTCCAGATGACAACACTATATAACAGCAAAATTTAAGAAAATTGACAGGATTACGTTCAGCATTGTTTCCAACACAATCTTACACGGGAAAAAGTCAACAAAGTTTAGGATGTGAAAGACTCAGCTGATAAAGGAAAGTCTTGGAAGTGAATGGAGTATTCTGAATGGCCTCCTTACAAACAGATGTTTCTGTCTTGTGTTGTGGTAACCAGCCACTGTTTGTGCTGCTGCCCAGTTTTTACTTCACATATTCCCATGTACGCACATCATAGGGAAGGAAGAGGATTCACTGACTCCTAATAGGTTCTAAACGATTTCCTTAGTCACAGGGTTTGTTTTGGTTTTGTTTTTTTCGTTGGGCTTTTCTAACACTTTTGTACTGTGTATTTGTCTCATAGGTAAGTTATAGAACAGCCAACAGGCATCAATGTTGAAGTGACATATTAGTCAGACTTCAGAATATAGACAGTTTGACCAGGAGTTTCCTAGGGAGATGAGAGACAGGTGGAATACCCAATGACCCAGAGCAATTCCTAAACTATTATGTAACAACACTGTTGGGACGTTCACTTTGTTGAGGGGGCGGGGTGCGGAACATAGGCCGGCTTTCATCTCAATGCAAAATCATGGGCATTGATATGGAGTTGGTCCCCCCTTTGCTTCTATAACAGCCTCCACTCTTCTGGGAAGTCCTTCCACTAGATGTTGGAACATTGCTGTGGGCTTCCATTCAGCCACAAGAGGCCGGGCACTGATGTTGGGCGATACGGCCTGGCTTGCAGTCGGCGTTCCAATTCATCCCAACGGCGTTTGATGGGGTTGACGTGAGGACTCTATGCAGGCAGTCAAGTTCTTCCACACTGATCTCAACAAATAATTTCTGCATTGACCTCACTTTGTGCACGGAGGCATTGTCATGCTGAAACGGGAAAGGGCATTCCCCAAACGGTTGCCACAAAGTTGTAAGTACAGAATCGTCTACAATGTCATTGTATGCTGTAGCGTTAAGATTTCCCTTCACCAGAACTAAGGGGCCTAGCCCGAACCATGAGAAACAGCCCCAGACCATTATTCCTCCTCCTCCACCAAACTGCCAGATGGTGAAGCGTAATTCATCACTCCAGAGAATGCGTTTGCACTGCTCCAGAGTCCAACGGAGGCAAGCTTTACACCACTCCACCCAACGCTTGACATTGCGCATGGTGATCTTAGGCTTGTGTGGGATGGCTCAGCCATGGAAACCCATTTCATGACGCTCCGGGCGAACAGTTCTTGTGCTGATGTTGCTTCCAGAGGCAGTTTGGAACTCAGTAGTGAGTGTTTCAACCAGATGATTTGTACGCACCTCAGGACTCAACGATCCCGTTCTGGGAGCCTGAGCCATTCTTGCATATAAAGGTATTCACTTCACAAAAACAGCACTTACTGTTGACTGGGGCAGCTCTAGCAGGGCAAAATTTGACGAACTGACTTGTTGGAAAGGTGGTATCCTATGACGGTGCCATGTTGAAAGTTACTGGGCTCTACAGTAAGGCCATTCTACTGCCAACCTCTGTATATGGAGATTGCTTGGCTGTGTGCTCCATTTTACCTGTCAGCAACAGGTGTGGCTGAAATAGCCAAATCCACTAATTTGAAGGGGTGTCCACATACTTTTGTATATATAGTGCATTCGGAAAGTACTCAGACCCCTTGGCTTTTTCCACATTTTGTTACATTTTGCCCTATGCTGCAAAGTGGATTAAATAAATAAATAAAAACTCTTCAATCTACACACAATACCCCATAATGACAAAGTGACAACTGATTTTTACATTTTTTTGCAAACTACTTACATAAGTATTCAGACCCAGAGTCTCGAAATTTAGCTCAGGTGCATCCTGTTTCCATTGAGATGTTTCTACAACTTGAGTCCACCTGTGGTAAATTCAATTGATTGGACATGATTTGGAAAGGCACACACCTGTCTATATAAGATCCCACAGTTGACAGTGCATGTCAGAGCAAAAACAAAGTCATGAGGTCGAAGCAATTGTTCGTAGAGTTCTGAGATAGGATTGTGTCGAACAGCAGATCTGGGGAAGTGTACCAAAACATTTATGCAGCATTGAAGGTCCCCAAGAAACCAGTGGCCTCCATCATTCTTAAATGGAAGACATTTGGAACCACCAAGACTCTTCCTAGAGCTGGCCATCCGGCCAGACTGAGCAATCGGGGAAGAAGGGCCTTGATCAGGAAGGTGACCAAGAACCCAATGGTCACTCTGACAGAGCTCCAGAGTTCCTCTGTGGAGATGGGAAAACCTTACAGAAGGACAACCATCTCTGCAGCACTGCACCAATCAGGCCGTTATGGTAGAGTGGCCAAACGGAAGCCACTCCTCAGTAAATGGCACATGACAGCCACCTTGGAGTTTGCTAAAAGTCACCTAAAGCCTCTCAGACCATGAGATACAAGATTCTCTGGTCTGATGAAACCAAGATTGAACTCTTTGGAATCAATGCCAAGCGTCACGTCTGGAGGAAACCTAGCACCAGCCCTATGGTGAAGCATGGTGGTGGCAGCATCACGCTGTAGAGATGTTTTTCAGTGGCAGGGATGGGGAGACTAGTCAGGATTGAGGGAAAGATGAACGGAGAAAAGTACAGAGAGATCCTTGATGAAAACTTACTCCAGAGCACTCAGGACCTCGAGGGAAAGATGAACAGAGAAAAGTACAGAGAGATCCTTGATGAAAACTTGCTCCAGAGCACTCGGACCTCAGATTGGGGCGAAGGGTCACCTTCCAACAGGACAATGACCCTAAGCACAAAGCCAAGACAACGTAGGAGTGGCTTCGGAAACAGGTCTCTGAATGTTTTTGAGTTGCCCAGCCAGAGCCCGGACTTGTACCCGATCGAATATCTCTGGAGAGTCCTGAAAATACCTGTGCAGCGACACTCCCCATCCACCCTAACAGAGCTTGAGGGGATCTGCAGAGAAGAATGGGAGAAACTCCCCAAATGCAGGTGTGCCAAGCTTGTAGAGTCATACCCGAAGAAGACTCAAGACTGTAATCACTGCCAAAATTGCTTCAGCAAAGTACTGAGTAAAGGGTCTGAATACTTAAGTAAATGTGATATTTCATTTTTTTGTTATTAATACATTTGCAAACATTTCTAAAAACCTGTTTTTGCTTTTTCATTATGGGGTATTGTGTGTGGATTGATGAGGGAAAAAACAATTTAATACATTGTAGAATAAGGCTATAACGTAACAAAATGTGAAAATAGTCAAAGAGTCTGAATACTTTCCGAATGCTCTGTACAGTGTATATAAAACACAGGAAAATCTAGGTTTTTACTGCACTGCGTCTTTGACACCAACACGAGGGTTATTTTACACCAATGAGTGTTAATTTAACACCTGAAACTACACTAGAAATGTTACACAGGAAAATCAACCCTAGGCCAATTTGCTGTGTAGCATTCAGATCATATTTTTTTGTGGGAATTAATTATGACTGTAGAGGTTTTGCGAGTTCTCTTTCAGGGAAAACTGTTTGACTGACTCCCTAAAACTGTCCGTGGTATTCTAAAGATAGTACAGATAGATGTTGATGAAGACACCCGATTAGTTGGATAAGTTCTTAGAAAAGGACAATGGAAAATCAGCATTACGCATTCCATGTCATATTTCCATCTCTACATTTCCTGCTCAGCTTTTCCTCGAGCGCGCTCTCCCCTACCTCTCTGCATGTGTTCGTGAGAATGTGGTGCAACAGAAAGTTGTCAGGGCAGAGCCCCCCCCACTTGTGATATACCACGCGTTTAACAATAACACTATGAGATCTCCTCTTACAAACCATACAGATATTATAATTTACAACACACGTCCGTCCCCGTCCCCCCACTGAGCCCAAAGAATGATACATTTTGAGTTAGTTGAAATGTTGATACATAAAGAGAAATAACGTGCTATAAGTCATATTATGAGACGTTATAAAGGACCATACTTGCTTATAACAAATTCCAAATGCTTTAAAGAAAGTATTACCGATACTCCTAATAGCCAAGTAGTTCTTAAATATATTCCTGTCTTTAGAACCAAACCGAAGATTGTGGGTCTGGTTCCTTTGTAAGGGGTGTGTTTTTATGTGTACGTGGTAGCGTGCGAGAGTCGGGAGATTACAGAGCCCTTGCGTGTTTCTCCCGCTGTGACCTTGCCAATCCAGTTTGACATGTTCCATTCCAGCCCGACACATATTCCATTTCCTGGTTACGTAACGGAATGTAAACTACAAAAAACTGTAATGAGCCCTCCTGTAAAATTAATTTTTAAAAATGCACCCTGACACATTCTATAGAGCACAAACTTTTATTAATGGAAACACAAAGTGGGAAAGTATTTTGGTCCCACCATTCATACGTCCACTTACTTGTACACGACTATTAGGTAATGTAATCCTGAGCAAACATGGGCCCCTTTAATAGCTGGATAGGGTGTGATGAAATCACTGAGCTCTCAGTCATAGGGCAGCCAATACACATGCTGCACAATCAATTGTAGACTATTTTCATGTAATTGGAATAAATGCAAACACACACACACACACACACACACACACACACACACACACGGGGCGGCAGGTAGCCTAGTGGTTAGAGCGTTGGACTAATAACCGAAAGGTTGCCAGATTGAATCGCCGACCTGACAAGGTTCAAATCTGTCGTTCTGCCCCTGAACAAGGCAGTTAACCCACTGTTCCTAGGCCGTCATTGAAAATAAGAACTTGTTCTTAACTGACTTGCCTAGTTAAATAAAGGTAATATAACATTTAAAAAACACACACAGTGCATTCATAACTGCTTCTCTCTCACCTACAGATAGGAGCCAATCTAAACACTCAGATAGGAGCCAATCTAAACACTCAGATAGGAGCCAATCTAAACACAGACACACACACGCAGTGCATTCATGACGGCTCCTCTCTCACCTACAGATAGGAGCCAATCTAAACACAGACACACACACACAGTGCATTCATGACTGCTCCTCTCTCACCTACAGATAGGAGCCAATCTAAACACAGACACACACACGCAGTGCATTCATGACTGCTCCTCTCTCACCTACAGATAGGAGCCAATCTAAACACTCGGGAAAGGAAGCCTAGGTTCCTAACCATTTAATGTTGTCTGGTGCTGTCACCACACATCAAAGCCTGCTGAGACAGAAGTAATCCCAACTGACGGGCCAACCCTCACCTCCGTGCTGGAGTACCAAACCATGACAGCCTCTTTATTTTCCCTCTTACTAATGAGAAACAAAACAATCCCATGCAGCACAATCCTTCTTGGCACAACTCTACACACCTTGTTATCCTTAGCAACCACCACAGTCCTAGAAATGAATGGAAATTAAACTGTAACGATAATTGGGCCTGTTTAAAGCATACATAAATGGAGAGTTTCCAATTTGTCCCTAGACATAGAGTGATGTCTGGTGGAGAAGGTGAGTTTTGATTAGGTACTGTAGTATATTGGGAAGTAATGGGTGAGTGTTTGGGGAGGGTCTTGCGGGGGGTTCCCTCTCCCTTTAATGGGGCCATGCAAGGGGAGCTATGTTTATCTTCCTTGCACCCTATTCTATCGACCCTTCTGTCTTTCCAGGGGAGAAAGAGGGAGAGACAAAACAAAGCAGAAATCTCATTAGAGATATTTCCAAATTATTAGAGCATGACTCTTTTTGTGGCTTTGACTGTTAGGAAACCCAAACAACGGGCCGATGGTCAACTTAAGTTGGCCTTTCACTAGAAGGAGACATCAACATTTATGTTGTGGATTGATCATGAATAATAACATAGGCCTATAGGCTTTGAATAGATCAAAACTGTTGAATAAAATAATGTCCATACATATGGTTATTTAAAAAGAAAACCGTAACATTTGTTGGGTGTCACACCTGCACCCGCTCCGAGGGCGCCAGGCTGCCTATCATTACGCACACCTGTCACCATCGCTACGTGCATCAGCGCTTCATTGGACTCACCTGTACTCCATCACGTTTTTGGTTGCCTCCCCAATATCTGTCTTTTCCTCAGTTTCATCCCCGTGTCAGCATTATTGTCGTTATGTTTCCCTTGTCCACACGCTGTCCTTGTTTCATTTCATGTCCATTATTCATTGGGGCGGCAGGGTAGCCTAGTGGTTAGAGTGTTGGACTAGTAACCGAAAGGTTGCAAGTTCAAATCCCCGAGCTGACAAGGTACAAGTCTGTCGTTCTACCCCTGAACAGGCAGTTAACCGACTGTTCCTAGGCCGTCATTGAAAATGAGAATTTGTTTGTAACTGACTTGCCTAGTTAAATAAAGGTAAACTAAGTAAATATTTCATGGTAAGTTGTTGTATTTGGCGCATGTGACAAATAAAGTTTGATTTTATTTGATCTATACATAACTGAGCGATTCATTACATCTCTTTTTTGTTTGGGTACTGTGAAGAAACCCATAGTGGTGTGTTTGGTGGGGTATGTATGTTTGAAGTGTATGCAAATAGATTATACATGCATTTTCAACACGCAGATCTTTCTTAAAAAGACTAGAATAGAATAAGTACATTTCTCCTCATCCCTCACCCATGAAAGACTATCATGCCTTTTGTTGATGTTAGATCTGTGTGTGCAGTTAATGGCAAGGCGTGCTGCTGTGTTTTCAACTAGCTTTGCTTTGCTTTCTTTGCTGCATCTGACCATATTACCGGACAGTAATCAAGATGGGACAAGATCAAAGCCTGAACAAATAGTGCAGTTGATCTCTGTGTCAAAAATGCAGAACATATTTTTTTTACTGACATACCTACTCCCCATCTTCACAACAACTTTCTCAATATGATTTGACCATGATAACTGACAATTCAATGTTACTACTAGAAGTTCAGCTTCTTCAACTTGTTCAATGGTCCCACCCTTTATACACAACTCCAGTTGAGGTGTAGGTCTAAGAGAATGATTTGAACCAAATACAATGTTTTTGGTTTGAGATGTATTTAAGACCAGTTTATTGTTAATTACCCATTCTGACTGACTGTAACTCATTGCTAAGAGTCTCAGTGAACTCACTGGCTTTAGTGTAGTTGCTGATGTGTAGAGTGTGCAATCATCAGCTTACATAATCATTTTAGCCTCTTGTAAGACAAGTGGCAAAGCATTTGTAAAAATAGAGAAGACTAATGGCCCAAGGCAACTGCCCTGAGGGATACCACACTGTACATACTGTATCTGATGTTACAGTATATTTCATTGAAGAATAGTCTGACTTCTATTGGATAAGTAACTCTCCAGCCATGTGATTGCAGGTGATGTAAAGCCATAACAAGTGAGTTGTTTTCAAAGTGTGATCAATAACATCAAAGGCTGCACTGAAATCTAACAATAGAGTTCCATATATCATCTTACTATCTATTTATTTTAGCCAATCATCAGTCATCTGAATCAGTGCAGTACAAGTTGAGTGCCCTTCCCTATATGCATTCTGAAAGTCAGTTGTTAACTTGTCCTTTAGAAAATAGCATTGTACAGTGAGCTCCAAAACTATTGGGACAGTGACAAAGTTGTTGTTGTTTGGGCTCTGTACTCCAGAACTTTGATACAATGACTATTGGGTTCATGTGCAGACTGTCATATTTAATTTGAGGGTATTTTCATCCACATCTGGTGAACCGTTTATAAATTACAGCACTTTATGTACATAGTCCATTTTAGGCGACCAAAAGTATTGTGACAAATTCACTTATATGTGTATTAAAGTAGTAAAAAAATCCGTATTTGGTCCCATATTCTAAGCACGCAATAACTACATCAAGTCTGTGACTCCTCAATTTGTTGGATGCATTTACTGTTTGTTTTGGTTGTATAAGGGCACAAGGCGAGACCCAAATGCAGACACAGGAGGCAGATGGTAGAGCACCGATATTTATTATAACAAAGGGAGTAGGCAAAGGCAGGTCGGGGACAGCCGATAATTCATAAACCAGGTCAGTCTCAATGTCAGGCCAGGCAGGGGCAAGAAACCAGATCCAAGTCCAAAACTGTACGGGAGAGGCAGGCTGGTAGTCAGAGCAGGCAGAGTGGTCAGGCAGGTAGGTTCAGAGTCAGGACAGGCAAAGGTCGAAACCAGGAGGACTAGAAACAAACAGAGACGGGGGAAAATAGGGGCAAGGAAAAACGTTGGTAGACTTGGCAAACAAGACGAACTAGCACAGAGAGACAGGAAACGCAGCGATATATACACCGGGGATAATAAGCGACACATGGAGTGTGTGACGACAATCACAAGGACAGGTGAACCAGATCAGGGTGTGACAGGTTGTGTTTCAGATTATTTTGTGCCAATTGAAATGCATGGCAAATAATGTTTTGTGTCTTTTTGGAGTAACTTTTGTTGTAAATAAGACTAGAATATGTTTCTAAACTCTTCTACATTAATGTGGATGCTACCTTGACTACGGATAATCCTGAATGAATCGTGAATAATGATGAGTGAGAAAGTTACAGACGCACAAATATCATACCTCCCCAAAAATGATAACCTCCCCTGTAATGGTGAGAGGTTAGCATGTCTTGGGAGTATTATATTTGTGCGTTACAGTATGAACTTTAACCTCGTAGTCATTGTGTCATTTCAAATCCAACGTGGTCAAGTACAGAGCCAAAACAACAACAAAAAATTGTCACTGTCCTAATACTTTTGGAGCTCTCTGTATTTGTTCAAACACAATTCTCTCCATCAGTTTACTAAGAACAGGCAGCAAACTGATTGAGCAGTGGTTAAAGCCAGCAACGGGTGCTTTACTATTTTTAGGTAGTGGAATTACTTTAGCTTCCTTTCAAGGCGGACACACACTCCTTTAGGCTTTGGTTAAAGACATGGCAAATAGGGGAGGCAATACAGTCTGAAACCATTCTCACAAGTTTCCCATCTGGTTTGTCTATACCTGGTGGCTTATCACTATTGATGGATATCAACCGTTTTTCCACCTCTTCCACACAAACTTGACCAAATTCAAAACGGCAATCTTTCTCTTTCATTATTGGATCTTCAATGCACATATATGATGGTTCACTGTTCAATGTTGTCATTTCACTTCTCAGTTTGTCCACGTGACTGGAGAAATAGTTATTGAAATGATTGGCTATATCAAAATGTTTTGTTATAAATTACCCATCAACTTCAATGAATGATGGAGATTAATTTAGTTTTCTGCCCATAATATAATTTAAGGTGCTCTAGCCTTTTCCATAGTTTTTTATGTAATTGATCTTGTTTTGGTAACATAATTTCTTCCTTTTTTAAAGTTTAGTCAAATAATTTCTCAATTTAAATTATTTTTATTAAAAATATATATATTTGACCTTTATTTAACTAGACAAGTCAGTTAAGAGCAAATTATTATTTACAATGACGGCCTACCCCGACCAAACCCGGATGACACTGGTCCAATTGTGTTGGGCGCCCAATTGACAGTATGTCAACCAATCAGATGAGCAGCCTGACTTGTTTGCCACCTTCGTTGCATAATTTCTTTGAACCACGCCATTTTTCAATTCATCATCAATCCAGGGGGCTCAACAGTCCACACAGTTAGTTTCTTAACAGGTGTATGTTTGTCAACAATTGGCAAGAATAATTTTACAAATACACCAAGTGCTGCATCTAGATTCTCCCCCTTACACACATCAGAAATTCAGTGTTACTTTACCCTTAGGGCCACTGTACCATGACCTTTCAGGATATATATTTTGTAAGAGCTTTGTGGTCTTTATTGAAATGCTTAATCTTATAATTCACATAGGTGTCAATTATTGTTGACATCTCCTATACTGGTTGGGTACATTTTCTTTGATGTGTTTTACCTTTTGGGCTGCCAACACTTCCATAAATATATTGTACAATAAAAAACATACTATTCCAGGATAAGAAATATTGAATGAGGACCGAGCACGCCCCCATTCTCATCGACGGGGCTGTAGTGGAGCAGGTTGAGAACTTCAAGTTCCTTGGCGTCCACATCAACAACAAACTAACATGATCCAAGCACACGAAGACAGTCGTGAAGAGGGCATGACAAAACCTATTCCCCCTCAGGAGACTGAAAAGATTTGGCATGGGTCCTCAGATCCTCAAAAGATTGTACAGCTGCACCATCGAGAACATCCTGACGGGTTGCATCACAGCCTGCTATGGCAACTGCTCGGCCTCCAACCGCAAAGCACTACAGAGGGTAGTGCATACGGCCCAGTACATCACTGGGGCCAAGCTTCCTGCCATCCAGGACCTCTATGCCAGGCGGTGTCAGAGGAAGGCCTAAAAATCTTCAAAGACTCCAGCCACCCTAGTCATAGACTGTTCTCTCTGCTACCGCATGGCAAGCGGTACCAGACAACCACATCTAGGTCCAAGAGGCTTCTAAACAGCTTCTACCCCCAAGCCATAAGACTCCTGAACAGCTAATCAAATGGCTACCCAGACTATTTGCACCGCCCCCCCCCCCCCTTCCACGCTGCTACTACTCTTAGTTATTATCTATGCATAGCCACTTTAGCAACCCTACCTGCATGAACATAATTATCTCAAATAGCTCGACACCGGTGTACCTGCACATTGACACATTGACTCTGTACCGGTACCCCCTGTATAAAGCCCCGCTATTGTTATTCACTGCTGCTCTTTAATGATTTGTTTTTCTCATCTCTTACTTTTTTATACATTTTTATTTTTGAGGTATTTTCTTTAAGCAAGATTATCAAAGGTCAATGATGTTGAAAACTCACAGCTTGCGCATATGCTGTATTTTTTTAGTGGTTCATCGCTGTATTTGCTTCTTATGTTCAGTACAATTCCCAGTCTCAACTAGTATTCCAATCCCAAGTGACTTTGAAGAGACCATCTATGTTCACAGAACAAACTACATCCACATGTGTGTTCCAAAGGCATCTCTCAATGAGTTTATTAAAGAAGTGGCATTTATAGACACAATAACTTTGTTATACAAAGCATTCCCAGATTACATCTACTCCACTTCAAGTTCATGGGGATTTTAAAATTACACTAAAACCAGTGAGATCAAGATAGAACAAAAATCGTAATGCACATCAGTACCACCTGTAGCATTTCGACACATAACTATGACATCTTTGGTAGATCATTCAGAATGCTGTTCCAGCCCTAATCTAACACACTTGGTTTTATGAATCAGCTGTTCATCGGGACCTTGATTAGCAGGACTGTGCTAGGGGTCCGTGCTATCCGGGATCCTTGGGATGACCCTACCCCATTGAAGTTGAAATGTAAAATGGTTAAGGTAAGGGCCAAGGTTAGGGTTTGGGTTTGGATTAGGGTTTAGGGTAGGCCTATCCCAAGGATCCCAGATAGCACTGACCCTGTGCTAGGTCAGAGAGTCAGGTCAGAGTCAGGTGCCTTTGTACCTGCATACCCAGTAGCTCTACATAAGGAAAGTTCACCTTCAATATAATGAATGGCCTTACATTGTTTTCAGTCATAATGTGTCGCTTGGCTATGTTCCTACCCCTATAACTCATTCACCCCTCCTCCTCTCATTGGACTAGCCCCACCGGGGCTCTTTATATTACTGTCAGGAGTTTCCCCTCCACCCACATCCCTGGGTGGAGGGGAAGTGCCTTGTTTTTCACTGTGTAGACTGGGATCTACTGAGGCGGGTGGCATTATGCTAGGATGTGTGTGTGTGTGTGTGTGTGTGTGTGTGTGTGTGTGTGTGTGTGTGTGTGTGTGTGTGTGTGTGTGTGTGTGTGCATGTCTTAATAGCGGTAGAAGTGGGGGGTCACCGTCTGACATCGTTTACTATGTAGCTCCAAAAGTCACACAGTTTCCTTCCTGTTGGGACAAGGGGTGTCTAGTTGAGCTATTTTGTTGATATCAACATTATATTGACCTTGGGCCACATTAAATGAATGAAGAAAAGACCCCACTGCTCCTCCAGTCCAAGAATGCAACAAGAGCAGGACAACAAAAATATAATCACAACAACAACACTACAAGCTACCTCTGAAGTCTCAGAGGTCTGTGATTGACCCCTTGCCTAACGGAAGTTTGACCTGAACAATAGCTTTAAGACTACAGGCACTTGGTAAACACTAAGTCTGACCTAATCTTCCACCCCAAGATGCTATCTGATCAACTCTGAATGCCATTATCAGGAGCAACTAACAGCTCAGAGGAAATACCAATCCCTTAGTGGAACAATAAGCTGAGAACGTGCAGTACCTGAACGGAGACTGCTGTCAGCAGGGAGCAGTCTCTTCGGGGGGGGGCTCTCCTATCCTCCTGGGGTCTAAAGTCACACGAGGTGACTTCAAATATAACCAGTTTTTTCCCTTCTGCTTCTTTACATTTACATAATTTAGCAGATGCTCTTATCCAGAACAACTTACAGTTAAGTGCAATCATCTTAAGGTCAATAGGTGGGACAACCACATATGACTAAGGAAGATTTTGGCAATGATGACATTTTACATTTACTTAATAATTTAGCAGACATTCGTATCCAGAGCAATTTACAGGAGCAATTAGGGTTAAGTGCCTTGCTCAAGGGCACATCGACATATTTTTCCCCGGTGATTTGAACCAGCAACTTTTCAGTTACTGGCCCAAAGCTCTTAATAAACAGCAAAGCTACCTGGTGCCCACATCTAGGTTGAATTCAAAAGCAGCACTTTTATCTTTGAATTAACTGATGCCAAAGAAATCCACTGTATCTGAATAATCAATGCAACCTTAAGTAGCCTACACATTGCTAAGCTTCCTATCAAAACTTGTACAACGGAAAAACTATTTGGAGTTTGTTAAACATTTCACACAGGATTCAAAACATTAATTCCCCCGCAAAAATGAGCTGGAAGAGACAGAATATTAGTAATGACAATGTCCTGATTGTCAAAGGTCCTCAGTCAGTCTATGCATTTTCCCCACCCAGTATGACCAAAGCAGAGGATTAACAACAAATCTAATATTTGATTTAATATGGAGGTACAATTTTCCTCTCCAATCCCATAAAAAAATCAGCAAACGTCTGAGACAGATATCAGAGACCAGATCATGTGTTATTCCAGGGTCGTCACCTGTATTGTTACTGAGAAGTTGGACGACCCATAAGAGAGTTTGAAGTGAATGTCTCTGGAGTGCAAAAACGCCAAAAATACAACCATATCATCCAGGGTGCTGTTCTGAAATAACAAAATGGATTGATGTTATTCCTCTGAATGGGAAAGGAGACCTTCATTCTCTTCCTCTAGCTCAGAGATAAGCAGACCACCATACTAATCCAATGTCAACAATATTGGCTTTCCGCACAGATTCTCTTGCATTGATGGCTGCACATTTTATACAGTGTTTGTTTTCACATGAATGGCTAAGTAAGTCACAGTTTACTGCATCAGTAGATTGGTATTGTGTCAGTCTGGATGGTTTCTAGATCCCTAAAATAACTTAAAGGACAAGTTCATCATTTTTCAAACCAAATCTCTATTTTTGATGTATATGGCCAGACTCTTTTTTGACGATTTCACACATTATTTTTAATAAACTTACCCAAACCAGCTATAGACTTTCTCATACTCGTTCTGCAGTGCCAGTGCACTGCTAAAACATAAACAAAAGCTTAAAAAAACACCTTACTACGTCATTTTAGGAACGGCAACGCTCTCAGTATGGTGGTGTTGTGCACATGAAACTGTGTCATTCCAAACTTCACCCGCAACATTATATTGCATTTTGCTGGACTCAAACGATACTTCTTCGCGTGCGAGCATGTGCGTTCTTTCTCGTTCCCATTGTGTTGATACAAGAAGTGAGTAAGAATGTACGTGCTCGCGCATGGAAGAATATGGCTCAAGTCCAACCAAATGGAACATAACGTTGCTGATAAAGTTCGAACATCTAAGTGTGCCGGGGATTTAAATATTGAGGACAGAACAAAATGTCAAATATAGGTTGGAGAAAGACAAAGTTTGATAGATAATGTGTAAATGAAGACCATGTAACGGCTTTCTTCCGTCGAAGGAGAGTCGGACCAAAATGCAGCTTGGTTAGTTCGATACATCTTTAATAATGAAAAAACACGAACAAACAAAAACAACAACAAACGGAATGTGAAAACCTATACAGCCTATCTGGTGAAAATAACTAACACAGAGACAGGAACAATCACCCACAAATCACACAGTGAAACCCAGGCTACCTAAATATGGTTCCCAATCAGAGACAACGAGAATCACCTGACTCTGATTGAGAACCGCCTCAAGGCAACCATAGACTTTCCTAGACAACCCTACTCAGCCACAATCCCAGTACCTACTAAAACCCCAATACAACTACACACCACAAAATAAACCCATGTCACACCCTGGCCTGACCAAATAAATAAAGAAAACACAAAATACTAAGACCAAGGCGTGACAGTTCATGTTTTAAGTTTGTTTGTACTGTTTCATGCCATACTGAAAAAACTGGCGCAAACACTTAGCAAACCTGGGCCTTTGTTATAAAAAATATGATAGTATCAAAATCATTTTTGGTAAAACTTTCTATGAAGTGCATGCATATTACGCTTTATAACATCCATTATAATGTGTTATAACACTGACTATAAGTGTCCATAATAACTTGTTGATGTTGTGTAGATAATTAACTACAATGGCTTATAAGACTATAGTGAATAATGTTACATAGCCATAGTGGTTAGAAAACACAGGCAATATGGCTATTACACACATTGGGCTCTTTAGTACACTATTATAATAGCTCATGATATATTATAAAGCTTTATAAAGCACTACAAACAACTTTCCCATCTCAAGTACACTGCAGATCGGATCACAGACAAGACGACGCACCACCTTGACTGACTTACACCTTTGCCGGCCATGTCCGATTGTGCGTGACTGTCCGTCATCATTACCTGCTTGTAAAAACACCAAATATGGGCCTGGTTAGGGGGTAGAGGAGGGGAGGCTTAGCTTCTCTTTGAGCGCTGCTTCACCTCTGACCTCTCACAGGGGGAGACAGATAAACAGAAGGGGGAGACAGCTAAGCTTCAGTGACTTTTAATGACAAACTCAGTTAGGGTTAGAATAGCAACACTGTCATCATGCAGAGCCTAGATATGATTAGGGCTCATCAGGCACACTAAAAAGCCTCTCAGTTGCCGTGGAACAAGTTTCTGTGTGTGCAGTGATGTTGAAAAGGGTAACCTGCTACGGAGTAGATGTGTAGTTTTTTTAATTTCACTTCAAATGGAGTCTGGGGATATAAGCTTTCATTAACCAGGCCTACAGAAATTCAGCTAAGGGTCAAACTAAAATAATTTTGCCTGTAAGTACTTTCTGAAGGAAGCAACCATTTGAAAAAGAAAAACAGACTATTCCTTTGGGACATTTCTTACTGATTGTTTTGTACAAATAAAGTATTGCCAATTCTCTATTGTTCATCAGAATGTTATTTTTTCTGACTTGGAAACTGATATACACGTCAAGCTTCAGTTTGTGGGATTGCTCAAAACAGAAACAATCTACAGTAACTTACATCAAATCAAACGTTTATTTGTCACATGCTTCGTAGACAACAGGTGTCGACTAACACCATGACCAGACCGGAAGTGCGCGTGTGCGCCATTGTATGTAAATTGATTTTGTCCCCCCACACCAAACGCGATCACAACACACAGGTTGAAATATCAAAACAAACTCTGAACCAATTATATTAATTTGGGGACAGATCGAAAAGCATTAAACATTTATGGCAATTTAGCTAGCTAGCCCTGCTGTTGCTAGCTAATTTGTCCTGGGATATAAATGTTGAGTTGTTATTTTACCTGAAATGCACAAGATCCTCAACTCCGACAATTAATCCACACATAAAACGGTCAACCGAATCATTTCTCGTCATCTCTCCTCCTTCCAGGCTTTCTCTTCTTTGGATTTTATATGGCGAGTAGTTAGTGCAAAAAAGGGTCAATGCAGGTAGTCCGGGTAGCCATTTGAGTAGCTATTCAGCAGTCTTGTTTAGAAGTCTTATGGCTTGGGGGTAGAAGCTGTTCAGGGTCCTGTTGGTTCTAGACTTGGTGCATTGGTACCACTTGCCGTAGCAGAGAGAACAGTATGTGACTTGGGGGACTGGAGTCTTTGACAATTTTTTGGGCCTTCCAACACCTCCTAGTATAGAAGTCCTGGATGGCAGGGAGCTCGGCCCCAGTGATGTATTGGGCGTACACACTACCCTGTGTAAAGCATTGCGGTCGGATGCCAAGCAGTTGCCATACCACACAGTGATGCAGCCAGTCAAGATGCTCTTGATGGTGCAGCTGTAGAACTTTTTGAGGGCCCATGCCAAATCGTTTCAGCCTCCTTAAGAGTAAGAGGCGTTGTCTTCAGGACTGTGTTGGCGTGTTTGGACCATGATAGATCCTTGTGATGTGGACATCAAGTAACTTGAAGCACTCGACAGCCCCATCGATATGAAGGGGGGCGTGCTCAGCCCTCCATTTCCTGTAGTCCACGATCAGCTCCTTTGTCCTACGGAAGTTGAGGGAGAGGTTGTTGTCCTGGCTCCACACCTCCTCCCTATAGGCTGTCTCATCGTCATCGGTGATCAGGCCTACCAGCTTTTGTGTCGTCGGCAAACTTAATGATGGTGTTGGAGTCGTGCGCGACCACGCAGCCGTGTCTGAACGGGGAGTACAGGATTCAGTTGCAGGGGGAGGTGTTCAGTCCCAGGGACCTTAGCTTGGTGGTGAGCTTCGAGGGCACTATGGTGTTGAACGCTGGACTGTAGTCAATCAACAGTATTCTCACGTTCTACCCTGCATTCTACCCTGTATGATAAGTACTTTTTTGTATCCGACACCAAGCTAACATTCTAGGAAACTGACATTCAAGGAAAATGTAAATATTACTATATTAGCTCAGACTGGTTCATACTAACCTGACTTTATTTTCATAATCAGTTCACAAAGTACATTTCCAAAACAAAGTAGTTCTGATCTCATAAGGACGTGTCTTCCATTAACTCTCATTAATCTCTCTACATAGGTCTCGTCTGTGTTTTCTAGTAGGACAATAAAAACAATGACTGATGGCAACAGCGAAAAAAGGATCAGTGCGGACACAGCTTTCTTAGTTGACGTGTTTTCAAAAGCGCAATCATGCGGTAGAACACATTCTGTGGCTGGGCTCCCATTCTTCCCAAAGTACCAGGAGTTCAACCGGTTTCCACATACTTGCGACAAAGGTTTTTCCTCCAGTAAATCAAAAGTCTGTACGCCAATTCAGAATTCAGGGGTAAAATGCCCTTTTAGTGTGAGGATGGAGGGAGACGCCTTCACGGGCTGCTGACTACGCTTTGGCAAGGGCCTCAGGAACAGTTGGCCAGACACAAAAAAAAAGACCACGCAGATAGAGGTACCTCTGTTAATCTGCAAAATCATTAGGATACTTCGAGCACTCATTAGCATCGTTCTCTTTTCATTAACTTGGGTAAAAATCTGGATTTATAGTCTTCTGGGAAGCTTTGAGGGCGAGCGGGGGTGTTGTGAGGCACTTTGACATGGAGTCACAGGGGTCATTCAGTCGTAATGAGGGGCCGCCGAGCGGGCGGCTTGGCCACCGACTCGTCCCAAGACTAACCTCATCTCGAATTGGAAAACAATTAACAGGATGGGCAAACCCACTTTGAAGACTGGGGCAAAAATAGAGGCAAGAGAAAGAGAGGAGCAGTTGTAGTTGCTCTGTGTGTTACAATATGAGCCTTACATCTCCGATAACAGTGAAATGGCCTTCCAATAAGTGTGTAATTTTAACAAGCCAACATGAGTAGAAAAGTACAAAGTAAACCACGTGCAATGATGTCAGAAGTAGTTATAACTTGGTTAGATTGCTTGAGTAGGTACAGAAACACATGCATTCAACGGTGATATAGGCTACCCCAAAGGTGTATAGGAAATTCTATTAACATGAATGCAGAACATTCCTACAAGGTAATCAAGGGGGAAAATTTTTTGGACATCCTTTTCCTTTTCAATGGAGCATGTGTCAAACTTCAATACAATGCCACCCCAGGTTTAAACAACAGCATGGGGAGCTCTGCCCAACACATACGGGTTCAGAGTCCAAAACTAAATCACGTGTCAGCCTGGTCAAGACTATTATTAAATAATCAAACCAACAAAGATACAGGTTCTGGTGCAGATCCGAGGGAAGCACTAACTAACATGTCAACTTAAGTTTCATCGTATCCATACACAGAGACATTTAACAATACCGTCAATTTTAGCCAGCACTTACCAGACCCACGACAAACACTTCCAGCACCTTTCTCCGGGTGGCTGCACCTTAAAACCCCCAAAAGCACCGCGTTTAAAGGAAACAGTCAGCCAAGTGAGGATTCTGAATCAATCATTCAACTAACAATGCAGAAGCGTGCACGATAAGCAATTGAGGCTTTTGTCACACCGGTGACACATGCACCAAGGAGAACATCCGCTGGGGAGAACCCCAGGGGCATCCGTAGCCTAACATTCAGGAGCCATGACATGGTCAAGCAAAAACCAATGAATCCTGTAAGCATTATGTAACAAATGATTTTCATGAGAAACATTATTACACATCTAAGCTATAACGTCATGTGCACATCGACACCAACTCCAATGCACTTGTGGCCGTAAACCTTAACCCAACATCTAGCAACCTTGTCAAGAGGTTTAGATCTCTTGGTGTAATGGCTAAGGTGCTGGGTTGACAGTCGCTGGACCCAGATTCGAGTCCCGGTCCGGTTGCCCCTGAATTCGCTACAATATGTTTGCCAGTTTAGTGGGGAATGATATATACTGTATTTCATTTTTTCTCACCAATAAATATTGATTGTATTCCTTAAGGCCATGTCGGCTATCCCATGCCTATTTCAACTTGCCTAAAGTGCAGGCTTTTTCAATTGCTGAGAGTAAGCCTACGACATAAGAGTATTTCACCATGACCAGTCTCGCCAACGCAGTTGCTCAAAAGGATACAATGGCATTGTATTAACCCTGACAACTGCTGACAACGTAGCTGACCTAGCGGCAGTGTGTTTTAGGGAGGTTGTCAGCGTCGTTTCCCTTTCAGTAGACACCCCCATGATGAACTGCATGTGCGTGACAGCTCCACGGCTGTCCCCTCTGCTCTCCCCCAGAAGTTGTTCACCGCGTCGATTGAGAGATGAAGATAAGCCTTCTCTAAAGCACGGTAAAAGTGCACACCTCCCTTTCTAGGGTGCATGTACACTTCCACTAATTACTCACATAAAATCAAAGTTAGGGCCCTTTTCTGTATTTTATTTACTAATCATGCATCTTGCTCTCTGATTCAATATAGGCTAGACCGTTGTGTGTGTGACATAAGTGACACAAGCCTATAACAAAAGCCAAGCAAATGAATATATTAACTGTATGAGATATTGACTTTTTAACCTTGTAACTTGAGGTCTCCCAGCTTAGTGTGGGTCTTGTCATTTGCTTGCAGTTCCTCTGAATTCCAAGCACTCCCTCACACGCAATCTCAGCAATTGAAAGAGCGAGAAGAAGAAAAATGGACTGTTCTGCATCTGGTGACCTAGTCAGGGTGCGGGTGCTCCTTTAATGAAATGCTGACAAAAGTCTAAACAATTCCTCATAGGCATTCCTAGAGAGATCAGTCAATTTCATTTAAAGGGGCAATCTGCAGTTCAAACAATAACAAAAGCGCTGACCTGCCTCTGTTTTGGTAAAGAGCTGAGAGATGGGACTGGAGAAATGCAACCGCTCTCAAATTCATAGACAGAGCTATGGACGCAAGGAGATCGCAATTATTTAAACCATGTTTTGGGCCTATACAGCGTTTGTTTTCAATTACATTGTTTAAAAACGATGGAGTAAAACAACCTTACATTTTGGGTTCTGATGGAGTACGAAAGTTGAATAAGCTCATGAGGCATTTCTAAGTTGTATTCTTGAAGAATCAATGGGTATACACTGCATATCAAAGTCCAAAAAATGGATGTAGACCCTATAGCAATTTGTCTCTTTAAGTTCAAATAAATTATCTTATGTGCATTTTGTGTGTTTTGACACAAAATAAATGACCATGATAAATGATTATGAACTCACCTTCTCGTTCTATCCCAAATGAGCAGATATTAATTTGGCTTTCAAGTATGTGCAGTGAATATGAGCAGTTTTTTCTTTCAAAAAGTCACTGTCTTTGTCACACTGTGTAAGACCGCCTGTGTACCTCTGCAGTGATTGATGTGTTCGTGTGAACACGTGGATGAGGGAAATCCTCACATGTCGTGTTGATTTACTGATGTTGATATGAAAAAGTGGAAGTCTGACTGATCTTCAAAGCCTTTCCCTAGTAGTTCAGCTCAGCACCTGTGTGAAGCAGTCTGTCTGTCTGCAGTCACAAGGGGAGGGACAGACTAGCCAGCCCAGGTATGGGCCAGAGGAACCACTCAAACCGAATCTCAGCTCTGCATCCGGTTCCTCTGGTCCTCTCCTCTCCCATCTCACTATCGCTTCACCAAAGGCCCGACTGTAAGTTTACCTGGTCAGTGGATTACCTGCACTTAAAGGGAAATTATGCCACTTTTCAACCTCATATTCATAATCTACAGCAGCAAAACCAGTTAAACTGCAGTACTGAAGAAAAACTGTTAGAGCAGTCGAAACCGTGCCTCTAGACTGCAAGCCTAGCCCTTTGATGCAGCTACCCCACTGAGGTATAATAAGAACTGGAGACTGCGTCCAAGATGTCCAACCGTTGTTTTCAAGGTTATATATACATATATATATGTTCACATGCGTCGATTCATGAACAGTCTACGATGCCTTCGGAAAGTATTCGGACCCCTTGACTTTTTCCTGATTTTTTAACGTTACAGCCTTATTCTAAAATGGATAAACATTTTTCAAATCCTCAGCAATCTACCAATATACAATACCCCATAATGACAAAGTAAAAATGTGTTTTTACACATTTTTGCAAATTTATAAAAGATTTTAAAAAACAGAAATACTTTATTTACATAAGTATTCAGACCATTTGCAAAGAGACATGAAATTAAGGTCAGGTGCATCCTGTTTCCATTGATCATCCTTGAGATGTTTCTACAACTTGATCGGAGTCCACCTGTGGTAAATTCAATTGATTAGACATGCTTTGGAAAGGCACACAAAAACCAAGCCACGCGGTCGAAGGAATTGTCCGTAGAGCTCCGAGACAGGATTGGGGGGAGGGTACCAAAAAACATCTGCAGCATTGAAGGTCCCCAAGGACACAGTGGCCTCCATCATTCTTAAATGGAAGAAGTTTGGAACTACCAAGACTCTTCCTAGATTCTAAACAATGATTTGGATTTAGCTAACATTAGAAGCTCAGCTACACCCAAATCCAGCACCAAGAGGGCAGATGACAAATATGGTGCCTAGCAAAGGAAGTTATTTTTCCTGCAAGCAACCTAGCAAACTTTAGTTTATCTACTGAAACCCATATTGTGTATTGCTGGTTAACAATCTACTGCGTTACAGTGGGGGGAATCTAATAAGCTTTCTGTTTGCTAATTTAGCTAGCTAGGTAACTATGTTAGCTAGCTTCACAACTACCATTATATTTTGTATCTCAATTGTAAAATCTCTTCTCTTTTTAGTCGGAGATCTGGCTAGCTACTAAACAGCAAGCTAAAACGTTACAACCAGCCACCTAAAGCTAGGTTTACCAGCAAATTTTAGCACATGTGTGGAGTTGGCTGGCTCATTAGCCTGGCACTTGCTAAATTGTTATGTGCCACGCCTCGCATTTGTAACTTGCTAGCAAATGTGTCGCATTAGCAACTGTAAATAATTTACTAGCTAGCTATGTAACGTAATTGACGAGGCTTGACATCGGTTATGATTATGACCTAGGATGCATTTCAATCACAAAATCATAGACATGATGCAATATAGGATTCTAAACAGATGTAAATAACAAGTATTGCATATCCAGCAAGCTAGCTAGATACGTTTACTATCAAATAGTGAGGAGAAACAATAATACAACAATTTACTGTTGTAAATCTCTAAAACTGAACCTGGTTTTACTATACAAATATTTGCCTAAGCATGCCTGGTTTTCATGGTTGTAGGTAGATACTGTCTGCTTACCTACTTAGGCTCATTTGTACAGTCTGGTCACTGTGCAAAGGTTGAAGGTTATGCCCTATTTCTTTCTATATAGATAATCTATGTGCCTGTGCACATGCATGCATGTTCAACTAGTCTATCCTAATGTTGATGTTATGCTGGCATGGTTTAACTGTTGTTCAAACAGTACAACATAATATTATGTTGTTTATTTTTTGACTAACAGACAATACCATGGGTGCCTGGGCTTCTTCCTGGAGTGGATTCTAGATACAGACACTGAATTCCTTTGCCTGTGAGTGTCATTGTACTAGAACTGTATCCCTAGACATTATGCTCGATTTCAAGCAGATGACTCATGTGGAACTGAATGGCTGTATGATCATAACACTTCTCCCACAGCTCCCAAGTACTCCCTGAACTGTCTTTGGAATGGCAGTTTCATCATGACCACCTCAACCCATCATCTGCTGATCACCATATTTATGGTATCTATTACTGGGAGTTACAGGATATGTACTGTTTGGTGTAGCATAGATAATTGTTAATCATGGTGTTACATGTTTTGTTTTTTCCATTTATATTTTGAGGTTGCATTTTAGCACGTTAGCATGTAGGGCGCACCGATTGGTGTCACCTCATTAGTCAGTATGTGTTACACCTGTGCTGATTGCCATCTCGTAAGTTCTAGAAAACCCAGAGTAGAGGAGCTCTGGGTCTTATGCCAGGGTTTCCAATCTTGGTCCTGGGGACCCCAAGGGGTACACATTTTGGTTTTTGCCCTAGCACTACACAGCAGATTCAATTAAAATAAACAATAAATAAATAAACAATTAATCAAGCTTTGATTTTTTGAATCAGCTGTGTAGTTCTAGGGCAAAAACCAAAACGTGCACCCCTTGGGGTCCCGAGGACCGAGTTTGGAAAACGCTGGCATAAGAACGTTGTTATGCAAAGGTGGACTGACTGGGGAAGCTGAGACTCTTTGTGCTTATGGCTATGATCTTGTCGTGTCTGCTGTGAATGGCCAGCTGGATAAGACTGCTTAAAGTGGTGTAGGGCTTCTTAACCACCAACTGTTTGGTCCTCTTGCAGAAGATTTGCTGGTACTGCACATCTTCTGGAAAGACATGATTGTGGTCTTAGCGCAACAATACAAAACAATACACAATTGAACTAATTGTATTGATCTCTATTAGACTGGCTAGCTAAGCATACCTAACATGGATTTCAATATTTTCAGGTTGCTGTTAACTAACTCATGTTACTAAATTGGCGGCAAGACGGCTGGCTAGCTGACACTGGCTGAGAACCAACTAACCAACCAACCATAGACAATATATACACATTAATGATTGCTACCAATACACAAACAGAGAGTGACGTAGCTATATCTACAATTCTATTTTTGGTAACGGAGTGTTTTCCAGACAAGGGTGGAATAGATGGCTACCAAATTGAGACTTGGTTTTGGTAACATTAGCTGGTTTATGTTAGCTAACATCAGTCAGAGGAAGAACATGTCACACCCTGATCTCTTTCACCTGTCCTTGTGCTTGTCTCCACCCCCTCCAGATGTCACACATTTTCCACATTATCCCCTGGGTATTTTTTATCTGTGTTTTCTGTCTGTCTGTGCCAGTTTGTCTTGTTTTGTCAAGTCAAATCCGTGATCCTGCTTTTTCCTTTTTTATGTTTTTTGCTAGTCCTCCCGGTTTTGACCCTTGCCTGCCTTGACTCCGAACCTGCCTGCCTGACCATACTGCCTGCCACTCTGTACCTCCAGGACTCTGACCTTGTTTTGATCTTTTGACTGGCCACAACCATTCTCTTGCCTGCCCCTTGGATACTAATAAATATCAGAGACTCGAACCATCTGTCCCCTGTGTCTGAATCTGGGTCTCGCCCTGTGCCCTTACAGAACAAACATGTTTACTCTGCTGAAGGTAGCTACCAGTCAAACAGTGACTACAATGGCATAGGCGAAATTGATTGACAGTGTGCATACCAGAAAAGATAGCTATATGAGTTAGCTATCAGCACTGTAACATTAGCTAGCTAGCTAGCTAAATTAGGACTGTAACTTTAGCTATTCCCTCTGATTATCTTTGGTCACCGCATCATTCTTGATAGCCGCAACGCAAGCCACTGGCAGAATCTGGGTGACTCTCTGGTAGGTATATCGGTGAAAGATAACACATTTTCACGTTTGTTTATACTTAGCACAGAACACAACACAGGCATGATGACAAACATTAGTGAAAGATTAACGTTTTCAACAAAAACTTACCTAGAGAAGTTCTTAGATTACTGTTTGTTGGTCATTCGAAGTAAACAGCGCCATGATTCAAGTTTGTGGGAACACCCCATCTACCTAGCGGGCGGTATCAGGATTCGCTATGAATTTTGTGGTTCACTATGAGCAGACGAATACACAGAGAGTCAACACTTCCCGATTCTACCAGTGAAATGAAAATGTGCTAGTTCTAGCCTGTGGTTTGGAAAATTGTGATGTTTATGATAAAAACGTAATATTGTTAATATATATGCTGTGGCAGAGCCAGAGTGAAATTCCACTTTAAACTGTTAAGAGTTTTACGGGGCATTTTTTATTGTGCTAATTAGATTTCCGCGGGGCGCAGAAATCGACTCTTGGGGTGTCTCCTACTCTTCATCTGCACTGACAAGTGGATTTAACAGGTGACATCAATAAGGGATCATAACTTTCGCCTGGATTCACCTAGTCAGTCTATGTCATGGAAAGAGCAGGTGTTCCTAATGTTTTGTACACTCAGTGTATATCAGCGTAATATTTTTAAGGTGGTTTGGCCTTTTGACATATTCACTAACATTGGTATGGCAGAAGCTCACTTTTGAGAACAGCCATAATGATGACACAACGCTGTCATTGTAATTATGCATGCATTGAGATACCTAAATATGAGCTCTTGCATAGAATGACATGAATGCGCTATAGATATGTTATGGATATATTTCACTAACCTTTAATAATGTGGTTGGGACCGTTATAAATGCTTATAGATGTGTAATACATTATTTATGGATATGTAGTCAAAGTAAATCGTTAGTGAACTGGTGAACTTTCTTTTTTTTTCCTCAAAACTTTTTTCACATATGTTGACATTGGTTTTGTGCTGGAGATGTTGAAAATGCGGTTGAAAATGAGTTGCCCTTTAACTTTTTCGCAACACAAGCTCCAAAGAAGATGCCATCCCTCTCAGCAATAGAGATATGACATGGCTGTCCGTTTTAATTATGGCATGTGGGGCCGTTTGTGGTGCTGTCTAGATTTATGGAGTGTGTGGTTGTTTTAATTATGACGTATGGTTTATATTGACGTATGTTAGCTGTCAGTCAAACTGCGTAAAAGTGAAACAGATATTTACCTTGATTGTTATGTTTACATTTTTGTAAAATGTTGTTAACAGGGTTAACCTTAGGCATTTATTCCAAATGGTTATGGTAAGGGTTCATGTTTAGGATAGGGTTTAAACAAACAAACAAAATTACTGGGATTCAACCCGCGATCCTCAGAGCTGTAGCTAGCGGATCGCATAGTACTGCGATTGAACCCGCGTTCCCATTTTATGGTGTGTGGGGCGGTCTGTGGTGCTGTCTCTAGATTATGGACTGTGTGGCCGTTTTAATTACGCATATTTTGATATATGTTAGCTGTCAGTCAAACTGTGCAAAACTGAAACTGAAACAGTTTTTGGTTAAATTTAGGCAACAGGGCATTAATTCTGAGTGGTTAAGGTAAGGGTTTGGGATAGGGTTAAAAAACAACAAGTGCCTAGCACTGCTATTGAATCAGCAATCCTTTGAGTCGTAGCTCATGGTAATAGGCGCTCGCGATGCGGCTTGTGGACGGTAGGAAATTGTGTTGGAAATAAAATGACTCAAGAGGCCATCATTTTACCATTGAGAATTTGACTAGAGTTTGGCCTGCTATTTCACCTATTCAGAACTACTCAGCTCATAGCAGTCAGTTCACTAAATCAATGACATAATGATGATGACATAAATTGGTTGAGTTCATTGAGTTTGAGTCATTGAGTTTACTCAGTTAAAGGTCAATAAGATCAGGGGGGGTTCTGGGTTGTTGTATTTTACCTTGTGAATAGATTCCACTTCATCTCATGCAGCCCTCTCTGAAGCTCTGGCTTTCCACCCCTCTCACCAATTACACAGAATAACCGTAAATATCCCAAGCCTGTTAGAATAGACACACGCACACTGTTTCTCATGACCAGGTATGTTCAGGATCACCAGTTTGACCGCTGACTGGGCTTTGCGGGCTCAGTAGTCTCAGCAGTCACACACCTCTCTGAGCAACACACACACACGCACGCACGCTTCTGTCATGGTTCAGCTCACTTCCTGAATCTGGATATTTTATTTTCTGACGATGAGATATTTGCCTTTGAGCGTATCATTAATGTTTCATATGAATCATCATCTGAAGTACCACTTGTACCTTGCTAAGAAGAATTCCACAAAAACAGGAGAACAGAAGAACTGGAAGATCCTAATTCAGTAAGTGTTATAATTCAGTAAGTTTTGTTCATTCAGGATACCCTACTAATTCAACAGAGCTCTCAAACAGTGTGTAGCAGCTGTTTACATGGGGGGGGGCAATGTAAATTGTACGTTGGGCCTAGACTTGGTGCTCTGGTACCGCTTGCCATGCGGTAGCAGAGAAAACAGTCTTTAACTTGGGTGACTGGAGTCTGAATTTTATGGGCTTTCCTCTGACACCGCCTATTATATAGGTCGTGGATGGCATGAAGCTTGGCCCCAGTGAGATACTGGGCCATTCGCACTACCCTCTGTAGCGCCTTACGGTCAGATGCCAAGCAGTTGTTATACCAGGAGGTGATGCAACCGGTCAGGACAGGATACTCTCAATGGTGCAGCTGTAAAATCTTTTGAGGATCTGATGACCCATGCCAAATCTTTTCAGTCTCCTGGGGGGGAAAGGTTTTGTTGTGCCCTCTTCACGACTGTCTTGGTATGTTTGGACCACGATAGTTCGTTGGTGATGTAGACACCAAGGAACTTGAAACTCTTGACCCGCTCCACTACAGCCCCGTCGATGTTAATGGCGGCCTGTTAGGCTCGCCTTTTCCCGTAGTCCACGATCAGCTCCTTTGTCTTGCTCACATTGAGGGAGAGGTTGTTGTCCTGGCACCACACTGCCAGTTCTCTGACCTCCTCCCTATAGGCCGTCTCGTCGTTGTCGGTGATCAGGCCTACCACTGTTGCGTCGTCAGCAAACTTAATGATGGTGTTGGAGTCGTGTTTGGCCACGCAGTCGTGGGTGAACAGGGAATACAGGAGGGAACTAAGTACACACCTCTGTGGGGCCCCAGTGTTAAGGATTAGCGTGGCAGACATGTTGTTGCCTACTCTTACCACCTGGGGGTGGCCCGTCAGGAAGTCCAGGATCCAGTTGCAGAGGGAGGTGTTTAGTCCCAGAGTTCTTAGCTTAGTGATGAGCTTAGTGATGAGCTTCGTGGGCACTATGGTGTTGAATGCTGAGCTGTAGTCAATGAACAGCATTCTCACATAGCTGTTCCTTTTGTCCAAGTGGGAAAGGGCAGTGTGGAAAGCGATTGGGATTGCGTCATCTGTGGATTTGTTGGAGCGGTATGCAAATTGGAGTGGGTCTAGAGGATGGAAGGAGGATCCGGGAGGATGCTGTGATGTGAGCCATGACCAGCCTTTCAAAGCACTTCATGGCTACCGACGTGAGTTCCACGGGCGGTAATCATTTAGGCATGTTACCTTTGCCTGTTTGGGCACAGGGACTATGGTGGTCTGCTTGAAACATGTAGATATTACAGACTTGGTCAGGGAGAGATTGAAAATGTCAGTGAAGAAACTTGACAATTGGTCCGTGCATGCTTTAAGTACACGTCCTTGGTAATCCGTCTGGCCCAGCGGCTTTGTGAATGTTAACCTGTTAAAAGGTTTTGTTCACACCGGCTACCGAGAGCGTTATCACACAGTCACCCAGTGTTGCTTGTCTCGAAGCGAGCATAAAATCGTCGTTTCCCGTTGTAGTCCGTAATAGTTTTCAAGCCCTGCCACATCCGATGAGCGTCAGAGCCGGTGTAGTAGGATTCAATATTAATCCTGCATTGACGCTTTGCTTGTTCGATGGTTTGTCTGAGGGCATAGCGGGATTTCTTCTAAGCATCCGGATTAGCCTCCCGCTCCTTGAAAGTGGCAGCTCTAGTCTTTAGCTCGATGCGGATGTTGCCTGTAATCCATGGCTTCTGGTTGGGATATGTACGTTCAGTCACTGTGGGGACGACATCGTCACCAATGCACTTATTGATGAAGCTGATGACTGAGGTGGTGTGTTCCTCAATGCCTTTGGATGAATCCCGGAACATATTACAGTCTGTGCTAGCAAAACAGTCCTGTAGTGTAGCATCCGCGTCATCTGACCACTTCCATATTGAGCGAGTCACTGGTAATCCTGCTTTAGTTTTTGCTTGTAAACAGGAATCAGGAGGATAGAATTATGGTCAGATTTGCCAAATGGAGGGTGGGGGAGAGATTTGTATGCATCTCTGTGTGTGGAGTAAAGGTGGTCTAGGATTTTTTTCCCTGGTTGCACATGTGACATGCTGGTAAAAATGTGGTAAAACTGATTTGAATTTGCCTGCATTAAAGTCCACTAGGAGCGCCGCTTCTGGGTGAGCATTTTCTTCTTTGCTTATGCCTTATAGAGTTGGTTGAGAGCAGTCTTTGTGCCAGCTTCGCTTTGTGGTGGTAAATAGACGGCTACAAATAATACAGATGACAACTCTCTTGGTACATAGTGCGGTCGACAGCTTATCATACGGTACTCTACCTCAGGCGAGCGATACCTCGAGACTTCTTTAATATTAGACATCGCGCACCAGCTGTTGTTGACAAAAAGACACACACCCCCACCCTTCGTCTTACCAGAGGTAGCGTCTCTGTTCTGCTGGTGCATGGAAAATCCCTCCACCTCTATATTGTCCGCTTCTTCGTTCAGCCATGTCTCGGTGAAATATAAGATGTTACAGTTGTTAATGTCCCGTTGGTAGGATAATCTTAATAGTAGGTCATTGGAAGGCATTGGGAGTTTGCTCGCTCGCCTCCAGATTATCAAAAGGTTCCCCGATCTGCGTCCCCATGTCTGGCGTCTTTTCTTCACGCAAAAGGCTTGGATCTGGGCCTGTTCCAGTGAAAGCAGGATATCCTTCTCGTCGGACTCATTAACTTATTATGGCTTTGGGCAGTATTAAGTAGCTTGGATGAATAAGGTGCCCAGAGTAAACTGCCTGCTACTCAGTCCCAGTTGCTAATATATGCATATTATTAGTATATGTTGATAGAAAACACTTTCTAAAACTGTTTGAATGATGTCTGTGAGTATAACATAACTCATATGGCAGGCAGAAACCTGAGAAAAAATCCAAACAGGAAGTGAGAAATCTGAGGTTGGTCGTTTTTCAACTCATTCCCTATTGAAGATACAGTGGGATATTGGTCATGTTGCACTTCCTAAGGCTTCCACTAGATGTCAACAGTCTTTAGAACATTGTTTCAGGCTTCTACTGTAAAGGAGGGGCTCAGAAGGGCTCTTTGACTCAGTCGTCTGGCAGAGTGCCACAAGCTTGTGACGCTCGTTCACGTGAGAGTTAGCTCGCGTTCCATTGCATTTCTGAAGACAAAGGAATTCTCAGATTGGAACATTATTGAAGATTTATGTTAAAAACATCCTAAAGATTGATTCTGTACATCGTGACATGTTTCTACGGACTGTAACGGAACTTTTTAACATTTCGTCTGCTCCTAGTGAACGTGCTTCGTGAGTTTTTATTTGTTTACAAAACGTGGCCATTTGGACATAAATGATGGACATTATCGAACAAATCAAACATTTATTGTGGACCTGGGATTCCTGGGAGTGCATTCTGATGAAGATCATCAAAGGTAAGTGAATATTTATAATGTTATTTCTGACTTCTGTTGACTGCACAATATGGCGGATATCTTTTTGGCTTGTTTGGTCTCTGAGCGCAGTACTCTTTTTCCGTAAATCTGACACAGCGGTTGCATTAAGGAGAAGTGTATCTAAAGATCCATGTATAACACTTGTATTTTCATCAACATTTATTATGAGTATTTCTGTAAATTGATGTGGCTCTCTGCAAAATCACCAGATGTTTTTGGAACTACTGAACATAACGTGCCAATGTATACTGATATTTTTTAATATAAATATGAACTTTATCGAACAAAACATACATGTATTGTGTAACATTAAGTCCTATGAGTGTCATCTGATGAAGATCATCAAAGGTTAGTGATTCATTTTAGCTCTATTTGTGCATTTTATGACTCCTCTCTTTGGCTGGAAAAATGGCTGTGTTTTTCTGTGACTTGGCTCTGACCTAACATAATCGTTTGTGGTGCTTTCACCGTAAAGCCTGTTTGAAATCAGACACTGTGGTGGGATTAACAAGAGGTGTATTTTTAAAATGGTGTGAAATACTTCAATGTTTGAAGAATTTTAATTATGGGATTTCTGTTTGCCGTTAGCGGGATCTCAGCCCTGAGAAGTTTTAAAGGAAAAGTTTCTTCCAGTCCTCGGTGAGTAATCGCTTTTCTGATGTCCAGGAGATATTTTCATCCATAACAGACGGTAGCAGCAACATTATGTACACAATAAATAAAAAATAAGTTACCACAAAATGCTCCCCCCCCCAAAAAAAAATGCACAATTGGTCGGGGGAATGTAAAACGTCAGCCATGTTCTTCGGCGCCATCTTCAAAGTGTGCAAACTATTTAATATAAATTGATGGAAAATGTGCTGACCATTGAATATTTAATATATGTTTCATATTTATTTTATTTATCAGCATTTAATAACAGGTGTTGACATTTAGGTAAAGAGTCAATTTTGAGAGTAAAATTATGTAGGCATGTTAAAATAAAAAATAGAAAGATATTTCTAGAAGTAGATACAGTACATGGCCAAAAGTATGTGGACACTTGCTTGTCGAACATCTCATTCCAAAATCATGGGAATTATTATGGAGTTGGTCCCCCCTTTGCTGCCATAACACCCTGCACTCTTCTGGGAAGGCTTTCCACTAGATGTTGGAACTTTGCTGTGGGGACTTGCTTTAGTGAGGTTAGGCAATGATGGTGGGCGATTAGACCTGGCCTGCAGTCGGCATTCCAATTCATCCCAATGGTGTTCGATGGGGTTGAGGTGAGAGCTCTGTGCAGGCCAGTCAAGTTCTTCCACACCGATCTAAAAAAAAAAAACATTTCTGCATGGACGTCACTTTGTGCAAGGGTGCATTGTCATGCTGAAATAGGAAAAGGCCTTCCCCAAACTGTTGCCACAAAGTTGGAAGCACAGAATCGTCTATAATGTCATTGCATGCTGTAGCGTTAAGATCTCCCTTCACTGGAACTAAGGGGCCTAGCCCGAACCATGAAAAACAGCCCCAGACCATTATTCCACTTCCACCAAACTTTACAGTTGGCACTATGCATTCGGGCAGGAAGCGTTCTCCTGGCTACCGTCAAACCCAGATTCGTCCGTCGGACTGCCAGATGGTGAAGCACGATCCATCACTCCAGAGACAGCGTTTCCATTGCTCCAGAGTCCAATGGCGGCGAGCTTTACACCACTCCAGCCGAAGCTTGGCATTGTGCATGGTGATCTTAGGCTTATGTGTGGCTGTTCGGCCATCGAAACCCATTTCATGAAGCTCCCGACGAACAGTTCTTGTGCTGACGTTGTTTCCCGAGGCAGTTTGGAACTCGGTAGTGAGTGTTTCAATGATTTTTACACACATCCTATGACGGAATCACGTTGAAAGTCACTGAGCTCTTCAGTACAGGCCATGCTACTGCCAGTGTTTGTCTATGAAGATTGCATGGCTGTGTTCTCGATTGTACACACCTGTCAGCAACGGGTGTGGTTGAAATAGCCGAATCCACTCATTAGAAGGGGTGTCCACATATTTTTGGTCATGTAGTGTATATTGAATAGTGAATGTATGCTTTGCATTGTATTTCAAGTGAGTGCTCATGAACAGTTATGAGAATGAAATGAAACTACCCATTTAAGTTTTCGATTTCAAACTCAAAAGCATTAGGTTATATAATTGAAATATTAGCTATCGCAAATAAACACGGAGTTATCATGTATGCGCTGTCCGTGGTACTGAAGTCTTAAAACTATAGACAAAGGTCCTGCACGTCACGCATCGATTATAACAGCAAGAAACAACAGACAATGCCAGCAACTTCATGTCAAAAACATGTTTTGCTCCAATAAAACAAAAAAACAAAACAAGTGACAAATCTCTTCGTTCTGACTAACACGATTGTGCTGTGTGATTTGTGAACGGTGCTGTGAGATGAGATGCTCAACAGTGAGTAGAATGGACATAAATCCACAGAAATGTAGTGATCTGCGTCATGCACTTCCCCTGGCAGCCCCCCGCACCTCTCTGATTCAGAGGGGTTGGGTTAAATTCGTGAAATTAAAAAATAAAATAGGGACAGTCTCCTCCTGGTGGTATACATTGGACAAGCAGCCTAATCCATTTGTCTAATGAACAACGTTTGACAGGCCTATCATAATTGCATATGCTTTGACAAAAAATGACCAATAACCCATTAACAAATATTAAATATATCAAACGTCAAATGTTTCTTAAGATTAAATGGAGACAAGACATGTGGGAAACAAAAATGCCATGGAACAACTTGATATTTACATACAGTTTACTCTGTGTCCTGCCAGAATTCATGCAGATCTGTGCAATAGCCTAAATGACAAATGATATATAAATTAAGCACCTATGTTTTACGATATAAAATGTACTTCATCAACAGTTAGTACGTGATTGCAGGTATGCTTGAAAACCCAGCTCCTGTCACGTATATCAGGCCTCGATAACGGAATAAAGCATCAGCTAATAATGAGTAATAATAAGTCAAATATTTTTATAGACCTCTCATAATTAACTATTCTTTATAATTATAAATTAAAACGGACACATTTTACTTGTTGGAAACTGTATCCCATAAAATAAGAAATACAACTATACCAGAAACACTCGGTCAGTCTACAAAAACGTTTATTTCTATTGATGTGTATGATCCGCAGTAGCCTTTATGTAAACACATTAAAGGACATAAAAAATGCATGTTGTTAGATCCATTTGGGGAATAATTCACGAAATATAGCATAGCACCACATAATTCTGGAAAACGTGTCCCCTACACACACATTCGTATGAATCCTTCATAAATTGCAATATCAAATAATTTGACAGTATGAATGGGTAAACACACGATTTATTTGCGTAAAAGGAACAGGAGTCGAATATAGTTCAAATGGAACAAGGCCTCTCTCATTTGCTGCATGATAAGACCCACTATATTGCATTTTAATAAACCATAGGCCTACATTTCCGCAGACACTAATCATAATTTATAAATTAAATTCAATACAATACTATATCTTGTACTTTCAAGCTGTAACCGATAATAAATTCATAGTATAATAGTATACAATTTCTAATGATAATTCGAATAATATTAGGTCAAACAAATAATAAATACAAAAAACTACTACTAATAATAATAATGTTACATTAATAGTAGTATGGTAGTTCTATCTTCTAGTATTAGGCTGCTAAAATCATCTGATATTTCATTTTTGTTGATATTTCATCATGGTTGTAGTTATTGTTAGGCTATTAGCATTAAATCTAAACATATAACCATCTACATATGAGGCTAAAGCCTAGGCCCAAATAGAGGCATATTTGGTGAATGGTAACCAATTAAATAAAACAAATGAATACGTTGATTTGATTGGACATCCATAATCCCTTGACAAAACGTATCCAGCAAAGTATTGAGTTCCTAGTGGCTAGTGGTGATTGCATTCTGCCTCCAATTGCAACGAGGGAATGGACAACACGAACAGTTTGACAACAAAAAGTAGGCGCTTTTTGAGTAGGGGAGGGGGAAGGGAGGAAGAGGGGAGGAAGAGAGAGTGAATGAGAGCATGTGTGTGTGTGTGTGTGTGTGTGTGTGTGTGTGTGTGTGTGTGTGTGTGTGTGTGTGTGTGTGTGTGTGTGTGTGTGTGTGTGTGTGTGTGTGTGTAAGTGTGTGAGGGGGAGGGAGGGAGGGGAGCAGACACCCCTTACAACAAACCAGGACTCAGACGCTGACGAGCTATGATGCTATTTGACACTTCTGTTTGTGATAAATCATTTAACTCCGGACAGCAGAAGGCTATTCGCATGTGGAGTGTGGAAGGTCTAGAACTGCACCAAATGACAAATTAAGTTACTGGACGTATAATGGGTTACTTTCTTGTCTATTGTGCAGGTTATGAGGATTTTATTCTCCAATAATCCTTACTTTCAATCACTGGATCCGCTATATAAAGACGTGACCTATAATTACCGCGCTTCTTGCATTTATATTAAAATGTAGTCTTTACCATCGGCATCGACGGGACAAAGGACAGGAGCTTATTCGTCAAAACATCTATTAGTAACCGACAGACTGCAATTAACATAAGGCTGTTCTTTACTTGTTAGAAGCAACGAATTGACTGCAAGGTGGTGTATTTCCATCCTCAATATTTGACCCGTTAACAATAGGATATGTTGTGCCATATTTTGTGCTGCAATAATATTACCACTATATTCTTAATTTTACTTGTGTGTTCCCCTAGAATGAGTTCATATTTTTTTTCCCATAAATAACTTATTGCTTTCTCTCAATATATTATAGGCTTCATTATGGACATGCACATTATATTCGAGGAGATGACCTGGCCATCGCCACGGAGTATATTATTGGCGTCTTTGACTGTAGTCTTTGCCGTGCACCTGTGGCGCAGGATCAGGCGGAACTGGGACGTATGCAGCCCGCCTGGACCCTTCGCTTGGCCGGTCATTGGGAACGCAGTAGAGGTTGGCAAAACTCCTCACCTCTATTTCTCTCGCATGGCACGGAAATATGGGGACGTCTTTCGAATCAAACTTGGCTGCCGGGACGTTGTGGTGCTGAATGGCGACGCAATCAGGCAGGCGCTCATCAAAAATGGATATGATTTCGCAGGCAGACCGGACTTTACTTCTTTTCAATACGTTTCCAATGGTGATGGCATTGCTTTTGGAAAATTCAGCGAATGGTGGAAAGTGCACCGAAAAGTAGCCCAATCTACTGTTCGGATGTTTTCCACCGGCAACATGAACTCCAAAAAGACCTTCGAAAACCACGTTGTCTGCGAAGTTAGGGAGCTGCTCCGTCTTTTCCTGGGAAAAACGCAAGAGCACAAATATTTCCAGCCGATGACATACTTGGTGGTATCAACAGCTAACATAATGACCGCCGTGTGCTTTGGAAAAAGGTATTCCTACGACGACGCAGAGTTTGCGCAAGTTGTGGGACGAAATGATCAATTCACCCAAACAGTAGGGGCTGGGAGCATCGTTGATGTGATGCCTTGGCTCCAGTATTTTCCCAACCCAATAAAAACAATTTTTGACAATTTTAAAGAGCTCAACCGGGAGTTCAGTCAATTTATCGTTACTAAGGTTGTCGAGCATCGTAAGACCATTCAGCCAAGCACAATCCGGGACATGACAGATGCTTTCATCATGGCATTGGACCATTCTCAGGACAGCTCGCCCGGAGTCTCACCAGGCAAAGATTATGTGCCACCTACTATTGGTGATATTTTTGGAGCAAGCCAAGACACACTGTCTACTGCACTCCAATGGATCATTCTGATACTTGTGAGGTAATAGCCTACGTATTCATTTTGAATCAGCTAAAGTGTAATTAAAGTTCTCGTTTTCCCATAGGCTATAATATGTTCTATTAACAATGCATTTGATAATTTAGTCATTAAGCAGTTGCTTATCCAAAGCAACTTACACTAAGTGCATTAATCAATTCACAATAGCATATATGCTTTAAGTTGAGAAAACCTATGCTTAAAACAGAAAAAGCAACCTAATCCAACCTAATGTACTCGTATGCCACTGTCACACTATCAACATCAAACAACGAAAGAGTACTATGCTCTGCTCTTTTTTTGCTGGCAGCCTACTCCTGTACGTGCTCCTGTGTCCCGCACGTCAGTAGCAGAACTAGGATGTTAGGTAATAGTCTTAAATAGCAGAAGTGCCCAGGCAGGTATTGGAAGCCTCTCATGAGGGCTCCGCTGTACTGAAATTTCGCTTGATAAAGTAATCTGAGCCGCAGAACATCATGATGTGAGTTGCCAGTTTGCGCGGGAGAAATAAAACAGTTTCGATAGTAATTCATGTTTATTTTGTCCTGTATTTAGTATTTACTTAGGAATTCTTAGCATGTTGGCAACTGTAACCATGCTACCAAATCCCCAAATAACAAAATGCCAAATAACCTGTAGCCTATATCAACCTGCTGCTCATAGTTACCCATCAAAAAAGATTAATGTATTGAGTATGCCCTCAGTGTTGAAATGGAGGTTAGCTTCCCAATAGGAAATTATTATCTCTATGAACAAAGATACCTGTGTTCTGAGTGTTCACTTTTGACCATGTCCTATATAGGTTTCCTCATATCCAGCTGCGTCTCCAAGAGGAAGTGGACAAAGTGGTCTACCGGAGCCGTCTGCCCACCATCGAAGACCAGTCTCAGTTGCCTTACGTGATGGCCTTTATCTACGAGGTGATGCGCTTCACCAGCTTTGTGCCTCTCACCATTCCCCACAGCACCATCACCGACACTACCATCATGGGCTACACCATCCTCAAGGACACAGTGATCTTCATCAACCAGTGGTCCAGCAACCATGACCCCGCCAGGTGGACACAACCAGAGACCTTTGACCCCCTGCGCTTCCTGGACCAGGACAGCTCTTTGAACAAGGACCTGGCCAGCAGGGTGCTCATCTTCTCCTTGGGAAAGAGGCGGTGCATCGGAGAAGAGCTGTCCAAGATGCAGCTGTTCCTATTTACTGCATTGCTGGCACACCAGGCCCACTTTAGTCCTGACCCGGACAAGCTGCCCACCATTGACTACACCTATGGGCTGACCCTGAAGCCCAATAACTTCTCCATAGCAGTACATTTACGGGACACCATGGACGTCTTGGAGGAGGCTAGCCAAAAGCCTTTCAACGGGGAGACCCAAGAGGACACAGGCAACTCCAGATCAGACTGAGAATATAGTTGCCAAAAGCATTACAAAAACGGCAAATGAAGCTTTTAAGAAGTAGATTCATGAACTGAAATTCTTCCTCATGTGCTATCAGGTATCAGCTACTATATAGTTTAAAAAATTATTTATGAACTGAACACTCAGGCAAAATACCCTTCATATACATCTATATTTTCTTTGTTTTACAGGTAATCACTCATATGACTATGGCTCACAAAAATGCAACTTTTAAAGATTGTTTTTAATAGGTTATTGCACTGATGTTTGTATATCTTTCACTGGAACACGCCAGAACATTAAAAAAAGTGTGCAGTGTTCATCTTAGGGCGATGGCATGTTCTTTTACACTTGTTTGCCACTTCATTTGACTGTATTTACTGGAATATTGACCAATTGGAGTTGATTCAGTTATTTTACTTGCACCCACCACCTCAGAGAGTGTACCTTTTATGCCCCAAATGACCTCCCAACAAGGTCAATATGATACAGGGAGAATCTTGATTTATGTAAATATAGGTAAGTAGGTAGATAGTAATACCAACCTTATTACTATTAAATACAATAATTATGTTTTAAGTGACATCGTGTTGGTAATTCTAATGAGCAGCCCTACCCTAAATTTGACATATGCACTAATGTTTTACAGAAAACTCAGATTGTTGTGCTTTAAAAAAAATTGAGTCAACTTTAAAAAACAAAATATGGCAACCAGCTCTCATCAAGGCAAAGGGTGGCTACTTTGAAGAATCTAAAATCTAAAACACATTTAGATTTCTTTATCACTTTTTTTTGATTACTACATGATTCCATGTGTGTTCTTTCATAGTTGCGATGTCTTCACTATTATTCTACAATGTAGTACAATAGTCAAAATAAAGAAAAACCCTGGAATGAGTAGGGTGTGGACAAACGTTTGACTGGTACTGTACATTTGTTAAATTGAAATGGTAATTTAAAAAAAAATCTATATTAGAAAAGGGTTTTCTTTTTTATTGTATTTTTGTTCTCTTCGAGTGTGTGTTATGTATTCATGCGCTTGAACGTTCAAAAGGCTGCTCTGCAAATGTTCTTCATATATACCATATCATTAAGATTCTTCATTTAAGATACCAGTTATCAAACGATTTATTCTCCATGTTGTATTGAATACAGAACATAATCATTGTGTTACTGCAACTGTGATGTTGCTCCGGTGAGAGTATTTTACGATATCTATCTGAACGGATGACATTGAGTTGATGAGTAAAGGTAATATGTGTGATATTATACAGTAACACTAAATTAAAGGACATTTTAATTCTTGCTTGATTTGTAACTAGTGTATTTATTATACTGATATGAGTTGGAGGAACAAGAGATTGCGTTTTGTTTATTTTAACACATGCCTCAGAATAGGAGGTATATCTAACCAGCTTTTGAGTAAGTAGGGGCTCATTCGAACCAAAATAAAAAGTCACGTGGGCAGGTGGAATAAAAATAGAATGCTGATACTGCAATGTTTAGGAATACACAAAGGTTATATACAAAGTCACTCAACACTTCCATATCTCAAACTCACTATGGCCGAGATTCTCTATTTTTAAATGACCGGTTCAATTGTTCCCGAAAATAGAATAACCTTTGTGTATTATCTGAAATGACAGAATTATTATTAGAAATACACTTTGTCTGGTTAGTTTGATACAGTAGATGTCATGACTTTCTTATTTCAGCGAGCAAATGTATTGTACTGTATTACCGGCACATAGCCATGTCATGTTGCAACAAATGAGGAGAGTCCTTTCCCTGTAGTACGTTTTTATCTCGCTCAACCAGAACATCCTGTACTTCATCAGAGAGATACTTGCAGCCAGACAGCCAGCTTGGAGTGCGTGACAAATTCAGATAAAGCCAGATGATCACTGATACGCTACTCCCTTATGCTCTCCCTTTTACCCAACAGAAAAGGAAGACAGTCAAAGAAAACGATTTGCCTCAGATCTCCGTGTGAAGGAAAAGCGTAGATAGACAAGACTCGTCAATTCGGCACGTGAAATAATGGCGGGGTTGTGAGGGTTTGATTTTTGGAAAGGCTTTTTCAAAAAAAAAAAAAAAACATATTCCAACGTAAAGGCAGAACTACGCATGACATGACCCTATGGATGTTCGGGGACATGTTGAATGCACCTTCAACATCATATTTGGCATGTACATTTTAGTGGGCCAAAAAAAAAAAAGTGGTATGCATGCCTGCAAAGCCACTACACAACACAACACTAAACAATACATTAATTGCACTATAACGGTGACAAACGGTGCACACAAACTGTTAGGGCCTACATAAAGCTGTCCCAACAGCAGAGTCCCAACACCTTACCACTTTCAGCAGAGCCTTGTCTGTCAGTGAAACAATTTCATTTAGTGCCTTAAAAAAACATAGCTGATATGGCAGACTTGCTTAAATAAGGGGACGACAAGCTGATAAGAGGCAATCAGTGATTTAAATTAACACATGAATGAGCAAGCGATGACGGACTTAGTCAATATAACTATTTGTTCAGCACTTTTGAAATGTACTGTACAGCGACAGAATTCAGAACATGGGCCATTCTTAACACGGAACCCAAACCGGCTGCGAAATTGTGCGCCATCGTGCGTAAATTAATTTTGTCGCCCTACACCAAACGTGATCACGACAAGCAGGTTGAAATATCAAAACAAACTTTGAACCAATTACATTAATTTGGGAACAGGTCGAAAAGCATTAAACATTTATGACAAATTAGCTAGTTAGCTTGCTCTTGCTAGCTAATTTGTCCTATTTAGCTAGCTTGCTGTTGCTAGCTAATTTGTCCAGGGATATAAACATTGAGTTGTTATTTTACCTGAAATGCACAAGGTCCTCTACTCCGACAATTAATCCACACATAAAAACGGTCAACCGAATCGTTTCTAGTCATCTCTCCTCCTTCCAGGCTTTTTCATCTTTGAACTTATATGGTGATTGGCATCTAAACTTTCATAGTATTACTACACTGACCGGCAACACAGTTCGTCTTTCAATCACCCACGTGGGTATAACCAATAAGGAGATGGCATGTGGGTACCTGCTTCTATAAACCTATGAGGAGATGGGAGAGGCAGGACTTTTTATTTCACCTTTATTTAACCAGGTAGGCTAGTTGAGAACAGGTTCTCATTTGCAACTGCGACCTGGCCAAGATAAAGCATAGCAGAGTGAACAGACAACACAGAGTTACACATGGAGTAAACAATTAACAAGTCAATAACACAGTAGAGAAAAAAAGGGGAGTCTATATACAATGTGTGCAAAAGGCATGAGGAGGTAGGCGAATAATTACAATATTGCAGATTAACACTGGAGTGATAAATGATCAGATGATCATGTACAGGTAGAGATATTTGTGTGCAAAAGAGCAGAAAAGTAAATAAATAAAAACTGTGGGGATGAGGTAGGTGAAAATAGGTGGGCTATTTACCACTTGGAGCGCGATTTGCGTCAGAAATAGACAGGACTTCTATTTTAGCCATTGGCAACGCGAGCGGTGTGGCCAGCCTATTACAGTGTACTCCATGTACAAGTCAGAACCGTGGGATAAATAAATGGGGCATTTAAAACATAATGAAAGCTCTTACAATATTCGATGATTACATTTCTCTAACACAGGTTATAGGTTATTTGTGCATCCCCAAGTTAGAACAGTAGGCAAATTAAAAGGTGGAAATAGAGCAAATTATTAGGGTCAGGCACATTGGACGCCGTTTGGGTCGTTGCATGTCAAAAAAAGATACATGTCATATAACACTATTTGACATGTTAAATAAGACATTTTTGGACTCATCTTGTGAAGGTGGCGCAGGGGTCCTTTGTGGGCAAACTTTGTCATCAAAGTCTAGAATTCTCTGGATTTATGGCCGGAACTCGTAAAAAAAACACAGCCACTCCATTGAATAGCAGGCTAATATTAGTGGTTTCTTTGCCATGCTTGCAGTTAGCTACTGATTCCCTCCAAACAACTCTTTGTTGAATTTGCGATTTCCAACTTGTTGTGTAATCTTTATGTGCAATGGCCGATGAGCACCGATATGTTTTATCTATAATTTCTCTTCATTATTTCTCTTCATATGGCAAGGATTAAAAAGGATTTGCCAGCATATTGGCGGCTTAATGACAACTGATGGTGACTGCTTGCTAAGACTTTGAAAGTAAGATGTTGACATGATCAGTCAAATCAAAGCTACTGTAGATATAATGTGATTTGATGTCATTATATCTATGGCCAATGACCTTGAACCTTCTTGGATGGGCACTTCTAATATAATTCTATGGCAGAATCCAAGGGGCAAACATTTTCGAGCTCCAACATTAGAATTGGGGATGATGTACTGTCCCATGAGTGACAGAAAACTGAGCCAATCATGACAGAAAACTGAGCCAATCAGGCGCAACGCTCTGTATTTTATGCTGGCTAGACCCACCACAGAAAGCACTGAGCTAGTGCTCAAAACAGTGCACAAAACAGGTGGGACTCAGCCCCACCTGCCCTGAATGATGGGTCGTTACTGTCCCCAACAATGTCAGCTTCAGGGTTATTACTGGATCACAATACAGCCCCTGCTAACCCCTCTTGGGTTACAGGAAGGCAGGCAACACTCTACTGTTACATTATTACCCACACAAGCCAGGAGAGAGTGACCTGGCAAATGAAAGAAGAAGCTTCACACCTCTGAAAATCCAGGCAACTTCCTGAAATGATCACACACATCTGTGAGTAGGGTGGGAGTCATACAAATCACGAGAGCACATGGCTTGGGTGTGTGGGGGATAGGGCACATATGAAACAGAGTTCTACAACATGGTAAGTCCTCTTCTCCACTGCCCACCTCCAGAACAGCAGAACAGCGACTGATCATCTTAAGACTAATGCTTACTTAAAGTGCTTTCACTTGACTTTTTCCACATTTTGTTGTGTACGGCCTGAAATTACAATGGATTCATTTGAGATTGTGTGTCACTGACCTACACACAATAACCTACGTCAAAGTGGAATTCTGTTTTTCAACGTTTGTAGAAATGAATTCAAAATGAAAAGCTGAAATGTCTTCAGTCAAAAGTATTCAACCCCTTTGTTATATGGCAAGCCTAAATAAGTTCAGGAGTAAAAGTTTGCAAAACAATTTACATAATAAGTTGCATGGACTCACTCTGTGTGCAATAATAGTGTTTAACATGATTTTTGAATGACTACCTAATCTCTGTACCCCACACAGAGATCTGTAAAGTCCCTCAGTCGAGCAGTGAATGTCAAACACAGATTCAACCACAAAGACCAGAGAGGTTTTCCAAAGCCTTGCAAAAAAGGGTACCCATTGGTAGATTAGTAAAAATAAAAAACTGACATCGAATACCCCTTTGAGCATGGTGAAATTATTAAATACACATTGGATGGTGTATCAATACAGCAGGTCACTACAAATTGACAGGTGTCTTTCCTAACTCAGTTGCCCGAGAGAAAGGAAACAGCTCAAGGATTTCACCATGAGGCCAATGGTGACTTAAAAGAGTTACAGAGTTTAATGGGGCTGTGACAGGATGGACCAACAACATTGTAGATACTCCACAATACCAACCTAAATGACAGAGTGAAAAGAAGGAAGCCTGTACAGAATAAAACAATTCCAAAACATCCATCCTGTTTGCATTAAGGCACTAAAGTAAAACTGCCAAAAATGTGGCAAAGAAATTCACTTTATGTCCTGAATGCAGTGTAATGTTTGGGGCAAATACAACACAACAGATCACTAAGTACCACTCTTCATATTTTCAAACACGGTGGTGTCTGCATCATATTATGGGTATGCTTGTCATCGCAATGATTAGGGACTTTTTTTGCCCCAAAATAAAAGGAATAGAGCTAAGCATAGGAAAAATCCTAGTTCCTGTCTGCTTTCCACAGACACTGGGAGACAAATTCACCTTTCAGCAGGACAATAACCTAAAACACAAAGCCCTACACTAGAGTTGCTTACCAAGACGAGGTTAAATGTTCCTGAGTGGCCTAGTTACAGTTTTTATGTAAATTGGCTTAAAAATATATATGGCAAGACTTGAAAATGGCTGTCTAGCAATGATCAACTACCAACTTGACAGAGCTTGACATTTTTTTTTAAACAATAATGTGAAATTATTTTTCAATCCAGGTGTGGAAACCTCTTAGAGACTTACTCAGAGAAAAATCACATCTGTCATCACTGCCAAAGGTGATTCTAACATGTATCGCCTCAGGGGTGTGAATGCTTATGTAAATGTATATTTCTGTATTTCATTTTCAATAAATTAGCATACATTTCTAAAAACATGTTTTCACTTTATCATTATGAGGTATTGTGTGTAGAAGGGTGTGACAAACATAAAGGTCATCCATTTTGAATTGGCTGCAACACAACTAAATATGGAATAAATTAAAGGGTATGAATACTTTCTGAAGGCACTCACTGTATTTGGTATTTTATTCTTTCTTGGAGCACTTGTCAAACCCTGATTTGTTTCACCTGTCCTTGTGCTTGTCTCCACCCCCCTCCATGTGTTGCCCATCTCCCCCATTATCCCCTGGGTATTTATACCTGTGTTTTCCAGGTAAACCAGCAGTTTTCTCAAAGCTCAAATTCTGAAGAATTAAAATATATATATAACGACGGGTACCTGTACCAGACAGGGGGAGACAGGCCAGGACAGACCATGAACAGATCGGCAGGTGGAATCCAAGCAGCAGTGCAGCAGGCAGCGGGAGTAGATGTCTGACCCACTTGGGAGAAGCTTTTATTTCTGGAGGCAGCTTTCTTGTAAATAATGCCAGTGGATGGCTTCAATGACTCCTGCCACTTGTTGGGCCCAAAGGCATTGAACACCTTTCACTTCACACCTCCGTGCCAATTGAAGTTGTATCTGGTCTGACCTAGCAAGCTCAGTTCCAGGTTGGATGGTGTCCTCAGGTCTCTGCTGTTTGTTGGCTAGAGCACCCTCCATATAGCTTGGAAAAAGGAAAGCAGTAATCCCTCCAGTTAAGGCCATGCTGTGCAGGGTAGAATCCTGCAAATGTCCCTGCCAAAAAGTCTCTAGATCTAGATCTATCCTTTTGTACAAAAACATATTGAAAAATGTGAGAGCTCACATGCAGCCGTGTCTCTCTCTCTGCTCCATCCCTGAAACTGAATATATAAATATTGAATTTGTATATTTAAATACATTGAAATTGAATTTTAAAACAGAATGCAATATTAATTCAACTCAATTTTAAATCATGAAATACAAGTTCAATTCATGAATTAAATGATTCCATTTGTGGATTACAAATGCAAAAATATTGAATTCAAATTCAATGTCTTAAAACATTTTTTTACATTCAAATAGTTTCTGTTGGCACTGATATTGGTCCATATAATGGCCTCAAACCCTCGCAATGACACTACAAGCTTGGCACACCTGCATTTGGGGAGTTTCATCCATTCTTCTCTACAGATCTTCTCAAGCTCTGTCAGGTTGGCTGCCCCATCTACACACAATTACCTCATAATGACAAAGTGAAAACATGTTTTTATATATTTTTGCTAATTTATTGAAAATGAAATACAGAAATATCTCATTTACATAAGTAATCACAACCCCAAGTCAATACATGTTAGAATCACATTTGGCTGCGATTACAGCTGTGAATCTTTCTGGGTAAGCCCCTAAGAGGTTTGCACACCTGGATTGTACAATATTTGCTCATTATTCTTTTCAAAATTCTTCAAGCTCTGTAAATTTTGTTGTTGATCATTGCAAGACATCCACTCAGGAACATTCACTGTCTTCTTAGTAAGCAACTCCAGTGCACAGTAGATCTGGCCTTGTGTTTTCGGTTATTGTCCTGTTGAAAGGTGAATTAATCTCCCAGTGTCTGGTGGAAAGCAGACAACCAGGTTTTCCTCTACGATTTTGCCTGTGCTGAGCTCCATTCTGTTTATTTTTTATCCTCAAAAACTTCCCAGTTCTTAACGATTACAAGCATAACCATAACATGAAGCAGCCACCACTTTGCTTGAAAATATGGAGAGTGTTACTCAGTAATGTGTTGTGTTGGATTTGCCCCGAACATAACATTTTGTATTCAGGACAAAAAGTTAGTTGCGTTGCCAAATATTTTGTAGTATGTCTTTAGTGCCTTGTTGCATACATGATGGATGTTTTGGATTTTTAAAATTCTGTACAGGATTCCTTCTTTTCACTCTGGCATTTAAGTTAGTATTGTGGAGTAACTACATTGTTGTTGATCCATCCTCAGTTTTCTCCTATCACAACCATTAAACTCTAACTGTTTTAAAGTCCCCCATTGGCCTCATGGTGAAATCCCTGCGCGGTTTCCTTCCTCTCCGACAACTGAGTTAGGAAGGATGCGTTTCTTTGTAGTGACTGGGTGTATTGATACACCATCCAAAGTGTAATTAATAACTTCATAGATGTACCCATCTACCAATGTGTGCCCTTCTTTGCGAGGCATTGGAAAACCTCCCTGGTCTTTTTGGTAGAATCTGTTTGAAATTCACTGCTCGACTGAGGTACCTTACAGATACTTGTGTGTGGGGTACAGAGATGAGGTAGTCATTTTAAAATGATGTTAAACACTATTATTGCACACAGAGTGAGTCTTATGTGACTTTATGAGCAAATGTTTACTCCTGAATTTATTTAGGCTTGCCATAACAAAGGGGTTGAATAATTATTGACTCAAGACATTTCAGCCATTAATTTTGTATTAATTTGTAAAAAAAAAAAAAAAGAAATCTAAAAACAATTCCCACTTTGACATTATGGGGTATTGTGTGTAGGCCAGTGAGATTTTTAAAAAAAATCAATCTTAAGTTCAGGTTGTAAGTCAAGGGGTGTGAATACTTTCTGAAGGCACAATTTTTTTTTTTTTTTTTAAACTTTCAGGCCCACAGGGAAGGGGTGGTATGGGAAAGGTTTTCTCTGGTCGCGGGGGGGATTCATGTACGTTTTGAAAATTATAGACTGTTTGTGATTTGAACCCGTCACCCAAATAATTATAATAATAAAAAGTTGCTCACAAAATAAGAAAAATAACTGGCGGCGTGACTTTGATATGATAGTTATTCCGGTTCTTCTGTTCTATTACATTGTTAACAGTTTCGTAACTTTAATGAAGTTTACAAGAAAGCTAGAAAGCTTACGCAAATCCCAATGTTGGGAAAGTTACCACTTTGTAACAATATGTAAACAATTATGTAATTAATAATACATTACAATATGTAATGAGTAAAAATATTTTCATTACATTTTTTATTAGCAGGGTACCAATTTAATATGATGAGCAATAATGACATTTACTGTCACAGGTGGCAAAAAATAGCTATCTGAAAGCCACACCTACTGAAAATAACCTATGGATTACATTAAAAAAAGACCTAACTGCTGGGTCAACTCAGTATGAAAGTGAATATAAACCAATTGATGGTTAAATTAACCCAATATGTTGGGTTATTCATGCAACACTGGCTGGATCAAAATAACCAAACGTGTGTTCTGTCCAATATTTATCCAGCGCTGGGTTACCAAATTGTGTTGATTTTACCCAGCATTTTTTTGTGTAGGTGGTGAGGAAGATGACCTCATCCTTGATAGCATGACTGATGACAGTTCGGTTTTGTGACTCATTACGTCACATTTTCCCATTATCCAAAAAGACTGACAGTCGTGTCTGTGATGGCCAATCATAAATTCATGACAGTTCCTCAAAAGTAGGATATAGTTGACCAACCTCTCAGACAGGCAATGTGCACATTAGCAGAAGTTTTCCAGTAAACCTTACTTTCAAGATGATTAACTACCGCAAACAACATTTCCAGTTAGGACATTATGAGAAGGGAAAGGAGAACATTTCCCAATTATGTAACTATGTTGTTCAGAGAGATGTTAACCCTTAATGATTTCCCAGAGCCACTGGTATATTTGTTTGGCCTTTGAGGATCACGAGACAAGTTTTATTTATTTAATTATTATTTATTTCACCTATAACTAACCAGGTAGGCAAGTTGAGAACAAGTTCTCATTTACAACTGCGACCTGGCCAAGATAAAGCAAAGCAGTTCGACACATTAAACAACACAAAGTTACACATGGAGTAAAACAAACATACAGTCAATAATACAGTAGAAAAGTAAGTATACAGTGCCTTGTCGTTCCACTTCATGATTGTGTCCCACTTGTTGTTGATTCTTCACAAAAAAATACAGTTTTATATATTTATGTTTGAAGCCTGAAATGTGGCAAAAGATCGCAAAGTTCAAGGGGGCCGAATACTTTCGCAAGGCACTGTATATACAATATGAGCAAATGAGGTGAGATAAGGGAGGTAAGGCAATAAATAGGCCATGGTGGCGAAGTAAATACAATTTAGCAATTAAAAACACCGGAATGGTAGATTGACAGTAGATGAGTGTGCAAAGTAGAAATACTGGGGTACAAAGGAGCAAAATAAATAAATGAATACAGTAGGGGAAGAGGTAGTTGTTTGGGCTATGTACAGGTGCAGTGATCTGTGAGCTGCTCTGACAGCTGGTGCTTAAAGCTAGTGAGGGAGATAAGAGTTTCCAGCTTCAGAGATTTTTGTAGTTCGTTCCAGTCATTGGCAGCAGAGAACTGGAAGTAGAGGCGGCCAAAGGAGGAATTGGTTTTGGGGGTGACAAGAGAGATATACCTGCTGGAACGCGTGCTACGGGTGGGTGCAGCTATGGTGACCAGCGAGCAGAGATAAGGTGGGACTCTACCTAGCAGGGTCTTGTAGATGACCTGGAGCCAGTGGGTTTGGCGGCGAGTATGAAGCGAGGACCAGCCAACGAGAGCGCACAGGTCACAGTGGTGGGTAGAATATGGGGCTTTGGTGACAAAACAGATGGCACTGTGATAGACTGCATCCAATTTGTTGAGTAGGGTGTTGGAGGCTATTTTGTAAATGACATGACCAAAGTCGAGGATCGGTAAGATGGTCAGTTTTACGAGGGTATGTTTGGCAGCATGAGTGAAGGATGCTTTGTTGCGAAATAGGAAGCCAATTCTAGATTTAACTTTGGATTGGAGATCTTTAATGTGAGTCTGGAAGGAGAGTTTACAGTCTAATCAGACACCTAGGTATTTGTAGTTGTCCACATATTCTAAGTCAGAACTGTCCAGAGTAGTGATGCTGGACGGACGGGCAGGTGCAGGCAGTGATCGGTTGAAGAGCATGCATTTAGTTTTACTTGTATTTAAGAGCAGTTGGAGGCCATGGAAGGAGAGTTGTATGGCATTGAAGCTCGTCTGGAGTGTTGTTAACACAGTGTCCAAAGAAGGGTCAGAAGTATACAGAATGGCCCTCAGACACACTGAACTCTGTCAGAGAAGTAGTTGGTGAACCAGGCGAAGCAATCATTTGAGAACCCAAGGCTGTTGAGTCTGTCGATGAGGATGTGGTGATTGACAGAGTCGAAAGCCTTGGCCAAGTCAATGAATACGGCTGCACAGTATTGTTTCTTATCGATGGCGGTTAAGATATCGTTGAGAACCTTGAGCGTGGCTGTGGTGGACCCATGACCAGCTTGGAAACCAGATTGCATAGCGGAGAAGGTACGGTAAGATTCGAAATGGTCGGTGAACTGTTTGTTAACTTGGCCTTCGAAGACCTTAGAAAGGCCGGGTAGGATAGATATAGGTCTGCAGCAGTTTGTGTCAAGAGTGTCCCCCCCTTTGAAGAGGGGGATGACCGCAGCTGCTTTCCAATCTTTGGGAATCTCAGACGACACGAAAGAGAGGTTGAACAGGCTAGTAATAGGGGTTGCAACAATTTCGGCAGATCATTTTAGAAATAAAGGGTCCATATTGTCTAGCCCGGCTGATTTGTGGGGGTCCAGATTTTGCAGCTCTTTCAGAACATCAGCTGACTGTATTTGGGAGAAGGAGAAATTGGGAAGGCTTGGGCAAGTTGCTGTGGGGGGTTGCAGTGCTGTTGACCGGGGTAGGGGTGGCCAGGTGGAAAGCATGGCCAGCCGTAGAGAAATGCTTATTGAAATTATCAATTATAGTGGATTCATCGGTGGTGACAGAGTTTTCTATCCTCAGTGCAATGGGCAGCTGGGAGGTGCTCTTATTCTGCATGGACTTTACAATGTCCCAGAACTTTTTAAAGTTTGTGTTGCAGGAAGCAAATTTCTGCTTGAAAAAGCTAGCCTTGGCTTTTCAAACTGCCTGTGTATATTGGTTTCTAACTTCCCTAAAAAGTTGCATTTCACGGGGGCTGTTCGATGCTAATGCAGAACGCCACGGGATGTTTTTGTGTTGGTTAAGGGCAGTCAGGTCTGGAGTGAACCATGGGCTATATCTGTTCCTGGTTCTACATTTCTTGAATGGAGCATGCTTATTTAAGATGGTGAGGAAAGTATTTAAAAAAAATAACCAGGCATCCTCTACTGACGGGATGAGGTCGATATCTTTCCAGGATACCAGGGCCAGGTCCATTAGAAAGGCCTACAAGCACAGTACGTTAGGGAGAGTTAGTGATTGTTTTATGCAGCAGGGTTGTGATTAAGACATTAACATGAACTTTTCAGTCCACTTTGGAAAATTAAGAGGTGAAACCAACTTTCAAGGGTTTATTTTGAGTTATTTTAATACTGAACAAACACCTGTGTTCCTTTAGGAGGTAATTGAATGAGTCTATGCCATAACAATAATCTGAAACATGACCAGACTGGGGGGGAAGTTGGACTGAATTTGATCCAGTGACAAATTTAAAATTGGCTCTGGAACAAACTATACAGTCTGCACAAAAAGGTGAATGGAAGGGTGGCTTACAAATAAAACACCACACTTCACCTTTGGTAATTTGGTCAAGTTCTCTCACGTCACCCCGCTCCTCCGCTCTCTCCACTGGCTTCCAGTTGAAGCTCGCATCCGCTACAAGACCATGGTGCTTGCCTACGGAGCTGTGAGGGGAACTCAGTACCTCCAGGCTCTGATCAGGCCCTACACCCAAACAAGGGCACTGCGTTCATCCACCTCTGGCCTGCTCGCCTCCCTACCACTGAGGAAGTACAGTTCCCGCGCAGCCCAGTCAAAACTGTTCGCTGCTCTGGCCCCCCAATGGTGGAACAAACTCCCTCACGACGCCAGGACAGCGGAGTCAATCACCACCTTCCGGAGACACCTGAAACCCCACCTCTTTCAGGAATACCTAGGATAGGATAAAGTAATCCTTCTCACCCCCTTAAAAGATTTAGATGCACTATTGTAAAGTGGCTGTTCCACTGGATGTCTTAAGGTGAACGCACCAATTTGTAAGTCGCTCTGGATAAGAGCGTCTGCTAAATGACTTAAATGTAAAATGTAAATGTAATCAAGCAAGAACATTCTTTCATACCTTGCTATTCCATTACATTTGGACCCGAGACCAGGCAAAATATTTGGTTGATAATAGAATGAAAATGTCCCTATTAGATTTAATCAAGTGTTGTGTACAAAAATAGTTGTGTGTGCATGTATTCCAGCAACACCCCCCTCACACACACACACACACGATTCCACATATTTATTGAAAAATGGCAGACTCAAATAACATTGATCAGTAGTGTCTATAGAATAGTTTCCAGAGCCATGCATTTTCATTTCTAAATACATGGCTCGCGTAGTGTCTATAATATTTTATGTACTGTATTTAATTTACAAGATATTATAAACTGGGTGGTTAGAGCCCTGAATGCTGATTGGCTGAGAGCCGTGGTATATCAGATCATATACCACAGGTATTAGAAAACATGTCTTTTTACTGCTCAAATTATTTTGGTAACCAGTTTATAATAGCAATAAGGCACCTCATGATTTGTGGTACATGGCCAATATACCACAGCTAATGGGCAGTATCCAGGAAATCCGCATTGCGTTGGGTGTGTAAGAACAGTCCTTAGCCGTGGTATATTGGCCATATACCACACCCCCCCGGTCCTTTCACTTAAAATTTACTTCACTGCCCACTGGGCACAGACATCAATTCAACATATATTCCAAGTTGGTTCAACGTAATTTCATTTAAATGACGTGGAAATAACGATGATTCAACCAGTGTGCGCCCAGTGGGTACAATGTCTACAACCCTAGATACAACAAAAGCATACATTCATATTACTGGAACACAGACAAATCTGAGGCAAAATAAATGATACCATTCTTGTATTTCACCTCTCAGATAAAGTATGCACCAGTTAATGGTTCCCAGAAGACTTGATAGGGAAGGAAACTGGACTCCTAGGGAGAATCTCAATTTCATACTTCTCGAGTCCTTCTTCCTCGCCTCATTTTCAAAACCCATCGGATGAGAAAGCCAGAGGTCCCTTCCCTCTGACCTCTGCCAATTGAGAAGGAGAAGAGGACGCGATGAGTATGAAATTGAGATTCTGCCTAGGAGTCATGTTTCTTTCCCTATCAAGTCCTTCCTCTTATCTGATGGGACCATCATCTCAGTCTATGTACAGACAGTGACACAAAACCTGCCAACCAGCAGAGCTACACTAGTGGTCCACTCAGTGCAGGTCAAAGAATACTTTAAAAAAATATCCAAGTCTGCATCTAAAATGGCACCATATTCCCTATTTAGTGCACTACATCTGACCAGAGCCCCTATTCCATATTTAGTGGACTACGGCCCTGGTCAAATGTAGTGTACTTTATAGGAAATAGGATAACATATAGTTATAGTGCCTTCAGAAAGTAGTTAAACCCCTTGATTTTTTCCACTTAATCATGTTATAGCCTTTTTTATTTAAATAATTTTAAATTTAAAAAATGTAAATTAAAAGCTGAAATGTCAATAACTATTTAACCCCTCCGTTATGCCAAGGCTAAATAAGTTCAGGAGTAAAAATGTGCTTAACAAGTCACATAAGACTCACTGTGGTCAATAATAGTGTTTAACATGATGTTTTGAATGACTACCTCATCTCTGTACCCAACACAAACAATTATCTGCAAGGTCCATCAGTGATTTTCAAACAGATTCAACCACAAAGACCAGTGATGTTTTCCAATGCACTTATTGGTAGGTGGGTTAAAACAGGAAAAAACAGGCATCAACATTTTTTTAAAGCAGTTCTTAGGCTAGGCTATTTCAGTGTAATAAAAAAAACGAATCAAGAATAATTATTGATACGTATGCAGTTTACAGGGGACCATATTCATTTCTGACACCAACAGGGTGAGTATAATTATTAAAACATTTTCTAGCTACAGTATTGCCTGGTCCTCCACACTCGACTGCAGATTGCTTCAAGATATGGGAGATAATATACATCCCATTGAACACCATTTATTGACTTACATCAAAGATGGGACCAGCCAATGAAATTGGATTCTGGGTGTGTAACTGCTTGCTGATAGGTCAAAACTGTCCCTTTTTACCACAATCTCTTTAGTAAACAGATGTCAAAGAATTTCGATATCTGCTTTTATAAGACATCAAGATGTGTCTGTGATAAACTTGTTCTCCAGAACAGTGTTCCCTAGCATGCACAGCCAATCCAGTCATCTCCAATCCCAGAGAGGATTAGCAAGAGTCCGGTATTTCAGAAATGTTGAAGCCCCCATTGAAGGTGCTGTCCCATCAGTAATCAAAGAAGACATTGATTTGGATTCCATTCATAGTGTGGCTTCCAGTGAAGATGATCCTGGGTTTCTCCCTAGCGAGAGGACGTAACCATTTCGAAACGTCCTCAATAAACACCTAGCGCAGGGAGAAGGTAGTCAAGCTCCTTCTGTGCCTCCTCATCCTTGGAGAGAGAGAGAGAAATAAAAAGAGACAATCAATCTCTTTTTGAACCACAACAATGACAAACGTGAGAGAACTAAGACTTTAGAGTACAAGAATAAGCCAGTGACAATTACAGTCAGTACCCACCTCTTTGGAAACAGTTTCCATTGAGGCAGCAGCATCCCACATCTTCCTGGCCTGACCTTTCTGCCCCAGGTCTCTGTAACACTGACCAATCAAAAACACATTCCTCCTCCTCATCATTATCACCATCGGTGCACATACAGAGTCCGTTTGATTATTGGATATACTGTAGATTAATCTAAGACGCAAACATTACAACAACATGGGCAGTCCGACTTACCTTGGCTAAAAACACATAGTTTAATTTGGAGTACCTGGGACGGATCTCCTCCACCTGTGAAAGAGTGAAAATCTTATAAAACACGAGAACACTGTACTTGCTGATAATCAACTCTTTCTGGAGTTCAGCTTCCTGAGGCTGGAACAAAATGCCCTCTCCTTGTCCAGAATATCTGTATTCTGAGTCATACTCTTGTGAGAAGGTAGCCCTGCATTGTAAGCACAAATCTCCCCCGCAAGCTTTGAGAATGTCTGAGTTAAGTGTTACCATAAGGCCAGAGGAGGCTGGTGGGAAGAGCTATAGGAGGAGTAGGCTCATTGCAATGGCTGGAATGGAATAAATGGAAGTGAGTCAAACGTGGTTTCCATACGTTTGATACCGTTCCATTCCAGCCTTTACAATGAGCATGTCCTCCTATAGCACAATAACACGGCTGTATTCTTCCATTGGACCGGCACCAAAAACACAACCGCTGACAAAAACACTGCCTCACAGTTTACGTTCTAATGGCATTAGATCAGTCCAGGACAGGTACGGGGGTTGGTACACGATTTGGGCAAATGACTGCAATTGAAACATAGAACCTGCTCAGCACACACAATTACAGAAAGGACTAACCATAGCACTATTCTGCCTCTAGCCGTAGACAATCCTATTTCACTTGACTCTACCTTAAATTCGGACCCTATTATTAATAGTACAATTAGAAGAATACTAGGGCAACACCTGGGCACTAGGTAGTGTGTAGTTACTGTTTGTGTACTTGGTTATAGTGGCACAAGTTGTAGAACAGCAGGATGTGTTTGTTGAAGCTAAACAGCCTCTACCAGAGTCCTTGCGGCCAGAAGAAACAAGTTACAACAGAGACCACTTCAATTCATTTGATGGGTGAGATACACAAGACGCGAGGAAGAGGCATGAAGCAAGAGAATCTTGGACAGGAGTCATTTCACGTCTCTCTATATAAACATGTGAAATGTGGGAACACAGATTAAGCCTCGAAATACTTGTGGTTTCTTAAATCTAACAGCAAGTGCGCAGAACACAGGGAGGAGTTCTCCGAGTTGAAATGTACAGTGATCAGAAAAGCTGAGTTAAAGAGAGAGAACTTGGGGCGGCAGGGTAGCCTTAGTGGTTAGAGAGTCGGACCAGTAACCGAAAGGTTGCTAGATCGAATCCCAGAACTGACAAGGTAAAAAAAAAAAAAATCTGCCGTTCTGCCCCTGAACAAGGCAGGACGACTGTTCTCTGATAGGCTGTCATTGTAAATAAGAATTAGTTCTTAACTGACTTGCCTAGTTAAATTAAAATTTAAAAAACTTGAAAGGACTGTATGATTCTAACAGGCTAAAGTATACAGTGCAGAACTATGAAAGTAACAGAAACAGAGTAGCTGTCCATATTCAAATCTAGCAGTCGGGCAAATGAGAAATGTACTGGTAAATTTAATTTGCAAGGCGTGACATGCTTTACTCCACACTAACAGGTACTGCCAAACACACCACAATCTATGGTAGCAAGGAGAATCCCAATACCTTGAGGAAGTTCTTCAGCGCATCTTGGACCGTGGCACTTGGAGGCTCTCCAAACAATGTAGCAGCAATTTTCCTCTCGATCCAGGACAGCTGAGCCACCTGAACAGAACCAGTGTATAGAGCCCTTTCAGAACATGGTGAATCAGATAAACATTTAAAACGACATGGTGTGAATATGACTCTCATACTACAGTGCGTAAACAGTGCAAGTAGCATTTAAACAGGAGGGGGGAGGGGGGTGGTCATGGGAGTAAAGGATCTGAAAATTACTCCCCCCCCCATCTTAAAAAAAAAGATTAAAAAAAAGAAGTCACTATGGAAAGACACTTCCAAAATACTAACTACTGTTCCTAAAGCCCCGTCACTCAGGATGCGGTGACAATGTAACCCGCAATGGAAGCAATTTCTAATCCTGACACAAACCAACCCATCATGATAAGCAGTCACACACACCTTTTCCATAAAACTTGATTACAGGAATAAGATAATGGGCCTAATGTGATGGACTTGCTAGGTCAAACGCACGCACTGTTCCTTCCCCGCCCCATTCATCTTAGAAATGTGCAATTGTAGGTGTAGCACTGCCTTGCCGTCCCCGTGGGCCCTTTCAAAGAGGGGCCGCTGCCTGAACGTACACAGCCGATCAATGTTTAACGTGAACACAGAGCAGAACGCCCTTTAAATTCACTCTCACAAATCATCAGGGGTGACTTTTTCTTCCTTCTTCGGAGAAATAGCCACTCATCTTTGACTGCAGCTAGCTACACATGGCAGGGTATGTGGAGGGTGCTTGTGTGTGTGTCTGTCAATGAGTGTGTGTCAATGAGTGTGTATTGCTAATGACTCCTTCTCAAAGCTCCTACATTGATCACTTTTCAGGGAGTGTATTCCTCACTGTATGGTTGACTTGGGTTAATGTGTGTGTATGTCACATACAGCGTAGCACCAGCGGCCCAGCAGGTAGTAAGACATAGGATCCTGTGGCTTCAGCTCGATGGCCTTATCCAGATGATCCTGGAAGAGGAAGAGGACAGACAGCATTAAGTGTTGATTCATGACACCACACATTTCCCTCTGACCTGATCTGCCCTGCTCCACAGCTACCCACAACTACGCCACAAAAATCTCTCACACACGCACATGCATCACAAGCTCCTATTTGTCATGCAACCCTCTCCCTCGCACTGTTCTTTTCCACTCAATCGCAAAATCCTCTCTCTCTCATCTATATATATATATATATATATATATATATATATATATATATATATATATATATAATTGCTGCGTGCGGTTCAGCCATTATGCAACCCATGCATCTGGGTGTTTTATTTATTTAACCCTTATTTTAGCAGGTAAGTTGACTGAGAACACATTCTCATTAACAGCAACAACCTGGGGAATAGTTACAGGGGAGAGAAAACAACCAATTTTAAGCTGTGGATGATTAGGTGGCCATGATGGTATGAGGGCCAGATTGGGAATTTAGCACAGGACACCAGGGTTAACACCCCTACTCTTACTATAAGTGCCAGAGAGTCAAGACACCCGTTTAACGTCTCATCCGCAAGACAGCACCCGTCACATGGCAATGTCCCCAATCACTGCCTTGGTGCACTGGGATTTTTTTTTATAGACCAGATGAAAGAGTGCCTCCTCCGAAAGAGTGCCACTTCCAGCAGCATCTGGTCTCCCATCCAGGGACCAACCCTGCTTAGCTTCAGAGGCAAGCCAGCAGTGGGATGTAGGGTGGTATGCTGCTGGACAGTGAGGGGAGTGATCTGAATAGAGCCCACAGTCAATAAGGCTAACGCCTGTACAGCAGTCAGTGTATATAAGTACTGACAATAAACGTATGTATAGGAAAAACAATTATATTTAATTTGAGGGATACCTGACCTAAATAAGACCGAGGGTGATTCTTCAGCTGTCAACTTGTGGTTGTATGATAGGGGAGGACCCTCGACATAGCTGGGAATCAACACTGACTGAGCGAGACCACAGGGGAAGTTCTGGAAAAGCACACTCCCCGACCTCACCTCAGTTACCCTCTCTTATTATTGCTAAATTCCACCATTCCATCTGTGTGCCTGCCATCACCTCAGGTGCTGCTAATGTAGGTAAGGTCTGACATGCTTCAAGTACACACAAAACAAACACTTGAATCAGTGACTACATAAAGATATGGCTTTATGTGTAGACGGTCTGTCAAAAAAAATCCCTTACTTTGAAGATGTAGCCATTCTTTATCCTGTTCTGCACAGTCTCGTACTCTGTCATGATTCCACACATTATAGCGTACCTAGAGAAACAGAGAATTGAGACAATGTTGCTTTGGCAATATGAATATGTCATTTTTGTCATGCCAATAAAGCCTTTTGAAAGTGAGAGACACCCCTATTTCAATACTTTGTAGAAGAAGCACCTTTGGCAGCGATTACAGCTGTGGGTCTTTCTGGGTAAGTCTGTAAGTAAGAGCTTTCCACACCTTGATTGTGCAACATTTGCCTCTTTTTTTTTCTCCCTGAAATTGCTTTAAGCTCTGTCAAATTGTTTGTTGATCATTGCTAGACAACCATTTTCATATAACTTGCCATAGATTTTCAAGCAGATTTAAGTTCAAACTGTAACTAAGCCACTCAGGAACATTCATGGTCTACTTGGTAAGCAGCTCCAATGTAGATTTGGCCTTGTGTTTAAGGTTATTGTTCTGATGAAAGGTGAATTAAACTCAGTGTCTGGTGGAAATCAGACTGAACCAGGTTTTCCTCAACGATTTTGTCTGTGTTTAGCTCCATTACGTTTATTTTTTATTCTGAAAAACTCCACAGTCCTTAACGATTACAAGCATACCCATAACATGATGCAGCCACTACTACGCTTGAAAATATGGAGAGTGCTACTCATGAATGCTGTATTGGATTTGCTCAAAACATAACACTTTGTATTCTAGACAAAAAGTGAATTGCTAAGCCACATTTTTGGCAGTATTACTTTAGTGCCTTGTTCCAAACAGGATACATGTTTTGGAATATTTGTATTCTGTACAGACTTCCTTCTATTCACTGTCATTTAGGTACGTATTGTGGAGTAACTACAATGCTGTTGATCCATCTTCAGTTTTCTACCATTACAGCCATTAAACTCCGTAACTGTTTTAAAAAGTCACCATTGGCCTCATGGTGAAATCTTTGAGAAGTTTCCTTCCTCCGGCAACTGAGTTAGGAAGGACGCCTGTATCTTTTGTAGTGACTGGGTGTATTGATACTAGAGGTCGACCGATTATGATTTTTCAACGCCGATACCGATTATTGGAGGACCAAAAAAGCCGATATCGATTAATCGGCCGATTAAAAAAAATTAGTGGGGCAAAAAATAATTTAGTCAGCCACCAATTGTCCAAGTTCAACCACTTAAAAAGATGAGAGAGGCCTGTAATTTTCATCATAGGTACACTTCAACTATGACAGACAAAATGAGAAAAAAAATCCAGAAAATCACATTGTAGGATTTTTAATGAATTTATTTGCAAATTATGGTGGAAAATAAGTATTTGGTCAATAACAAAAGTTTATCTCAATACTTTGTTATATACCCTTTGTTGGCAATGACAGAGGTCAAACGTTTTCACAAGGTTTTCACACACTGTTGCTGGTATTTTGGCCCATTCCTCCATGCAGATCTCCTCTAGAGCAGTGATGTTTTGGGGCTGTTGCTGGGCAACACAGACTTTCAACTCCCTCCAAAGATTTTCTATGGGGTTGAGATCGGGAGACTGGCTAGGCCACTCCAGGACCTTGAAATACTTATTACGAAGCCACTCCTTCGTTGCCCGGGCGGTGTATTTGGGATCATTGTCATGCTGAAAGACCTAGCCACGTTTCATCTTCAATGCCCTTGCTGATGGAAGGAGGTTTTCACTCAAAATCTCACGATACATGGCCCCATTCATTATTTCCTTTACACGGATCAGTCGTCCTGGTCCCGTTGCAGAAAAACAGCCCCAAAGCATGATGTTTCCACCCCCATGCTTCACAGTAGGTATGGTGTTCTTTGGATGCAACTCAGCATTCTTTGTCCTCCAAACACGACGAGTTGAGTTTTTACCAAAAAGTTATATTTTGGTTTCATCTGACCATATGACATTCTCCCAATCTTCTTCTGGATCATCCAAATGCTCTCTAGCAAACTTCAGACGGGCCTGGACATGTACTAGCTTAAGCAGGGGGACACATCTGGCACTGCAGGATTTGAGTCCCTGGCGGCGTAGTGTGTTACTGATGGTAGGCTTTCTTACTTTGGTCCCAGCTCTCTGCAGGTCATTCACTAGGTTCCCCCGTGTGGTTCTGGGATTTTTGCTCACCGTTCTTGTGATCATTTTGACCCCACGGGGTGAGATCTTGCGTGGAGCCCCAGATCGAGGGAGCTAAACCATTTCACTTCGGTTACACCAGCCTCATCTCGGGAGTTGATAGGCTTGAAGTCATAAACAGCGCAATGCTTGACGCACAACGAAGAGCTGCTGGCAAAACGCACGAAAGTGCTGTTTGAATGAATGTTTAGCGCCTGCTTCTGCCTACCACCGCTCAGTCAAATACTTGTATGCTCAGTCTGGCATTAGAAACCTCCCTGGTCTTTGTGGTTGAATCTGTGTTTGAAATTCCCTGTATATTTGTCCTGTTACACACAAGTGTGCAATTGAAATGCGTTTCTTTGCATATCTCAACTTGCCCTGAGACACCTGTAGGGAGTGGGGTCACGGCCAGTGTTGCCATTTTACAGCACCCATGGAGCAATTAGGGCTAAGTGCGTTGCTCAAATGAAAAATACCTATTTAAATGAAAAAATGTATAATAACAAATAAAGAGCAGCAGTAAAATAACAATATCGAGGCTATATACAGGGGGTACAGGTACAGAGTCAATGTGCGGGGGCACCGGTTAGTCGAGGTAATATGTACATGCAGGTAGAGTTTTTAAAGTGACTATGCATAGATAATAACAGAGTAGCAGCAGCGTAAGAGGGGGGCAGGGGCAATGCAAATAGTCTGGGTAGTCATTTGATTAGATGTTCAGGAGTCTTATGGCTTGGGGGCAGTAGCTGTTTAGAAGCCTCTTGGACCTAGACTTGGCGCTCCCGTACCGCTTGCTGTGCAGTAGCAGAGAGAACCGTCTATGACTAGGGTGGCTGGAGTCTGACCATTTTAAGGTCCTTCCTCTGACACTGCCTGGTATAAAGGTCCTGGATGGCAGGAAGCTTGGCCCCAGTGACGTAATGGGCCGTACGCACTATTCTCTGTAGTACCTTGATGTAGGAGCACAAACAGTTGCCATACCAGGCAGAGATATAACCCGTCAGGATACTCTCGATGGTGCAGCTGTAGAACCTTGAGGATCTGAGGACCCATGCCAAATCTTTTTAGTCTCCTGAAAAGGTTTTGTCGTGCCCTCTTCACAACTATCTTGGTGTGCTTGGACCATGTTAGTTTGTTGGTGATGTGGACACCAAGGAACTTGAAGCTCTCAACCTGCACCACTACAGCCCCGTTGATGAGAATGGGGGCCTGCTCGGTCCTCCTTTTCCTGTAGTACACAATCATCTCCTTTGTCTTGATCATGTTGAGGGAGAGGTTGTTGTCCTTGCACCACACAATCAGGTGTCTGATCTCCTCCCTATAGGCTGTCTCGTCATTCTCGGTGATCAGGCCTACCCTGTTGTATCATCAGCAAACTTAAATGATGGTGTTGGGAGTCGTGCCTGGCCGTGCAGTCATGAGTGAACAGGGAGTACGGAAGGGGACTGAGCACGCACCCGAGGAGCCCCTGTGTTGAGGATCAGCGTGGTGGATGTGTTGTTACCTACCCTTACCACCTGGGGGCGGCCCGACAGGAAGTCCAGGATCCAATTGCAGAGGGAGGTGTTGAGTCACAGGGTCCTTAGCTTAGAGGGCACTACGGTGTTGAACACTGAGCTGTAGTCAATGAATAGCATTCTAACATAGGTGTTCCTTTTGTCCAGGTGTGAAAGGGCAGTGTGGAGTGCAATAGAGATTGTATCATCTGTAGATCTGTTGGAGTGGTATGCAGATTGAAGTGGGTCTAGGGTTTCTGAGATAATGGTGTTGATGTGAGCCATGACCAGCCTTTCAAAGCACTTCATGGCTACAGACGTGAGTGCTATGGGTCGGTAGTCATTTAGGCAGGTTACCTTAGTGTTCTTGGGCACAGGGACCATGGTGGTCTGCTTGAAACATGTTGGTATTACAGACACAGACAGGGAGAGGTTGAAAATGTCAGTAAAGACCAGTTGGTCATCGCATGCTCGGAGTACACGTCCTGGTAATCCGTCTGGCCCTGCGGCCTTGTGAATGTCGACCTGTTTAAAGGTCTTACTCACATCGGCTGTGGAGAGCGTGATCACACAGTCATCCGGAACAGCTGATGTTCTCATACATGTTTCAGTGTTACTTGCCTCAAAGCTAGCATAGAAGTTATTTAGCTCGTCTGGTAGCCTCGTGTCATGGGCAGCTCTCAGCCATGCTTCCCTTTGTAATCTGTAATAGTTTGCAAGCCCTGCCACATCCGACGAGCGTCGAAGCTGGTGTAGTACGATTCAATCTTAGTCCCGTATTGATGTTTTGCCCGTTTAATGGTTCGTCAGAGAGCAGGATTCTTTATAAGCTTCCGGGTTAGAGTTCCACTCCTTGAAAGCGGCAGCTCTACCCTTTAGCTCAGTGCGAATGTTGCCTGTAATCCATGACTTCTGGTTTGGGTATGTACGTACAGCCACTGTGGGGACGATGTCGTCAATGCACTTATTAATGAAGCCAGTGACTGATGTGTTGTACTCCTCAATGCAATTGGAGGAATCCTAGAATATCCATATCCAGTCTGTGCTAGCAAAACAGTCCTGTTTTGCTAGCACAGACTGGATATGGATCTGCTTCATCTGACCACTTTTTTATTGACCGAGTCACTGGTGCTTCCTGCTTTAATTTTTGCTTGTATGCAGGAATCAAGAGGATAGAATTATAGTCAGATTTGCCAAATGGAGGGCGAGGGAGAGCTTTGTACACGTCTCTGTGTGTTGAGTAAATGTGGTCTAGAGTTTTTTCCCCCTCTGGTTGCACATTTTGCGCAGCAGGAAATTAGGTCAAACGGATTTAAGTTTCCCTGCATTAAAGTCACCGGCCACTAGGAGCGCCCCCTTTGGATGAGTGTTTCCTTATGGCTGTATACAGCTCATTGAGTGCGGTCTTAGTGCCAGCATCGGTTTGTGGTGGTAAATAGACAGCTACAAAGAATATAGATGAAAACTCTCTAGGTAGATAGTGTGGTCTACAGCTTATCATGAGGTATTCTACCTCAGGCGAGCAAAACCTTGAGACTTCCTTGGATATCGTGCACCAGCTGTTGTTTACAAATATAAATAGACCGTCACCCCTTGTCTTACAAGAGGCTGCTGTTCTATCCTGCTGATACAGTGTATAACCCGCCAGCTGTATGTTATTCATTATCGTCATTCAGCCACAACTCAGTGAAACAAAATCCCTCTCATCACAGCGAAATACTTTCCCCCCCACCTTGTCGGCTCTGGTATTTGAACCATCAACCTTTCGGTTACTGGCCCAACACTCTAAATTCGAGGCTACCTTCCGCCCCTGACTCACACCACTCATTCCCTGGGTCACTAGCCACCACTCCACCCAGGAGGGGCTGGTAGCCAACAAATCAAATTGTACACATTCAGCAATGTTAGCAAAACCTCCCAGACAAGCTCCTCATTAAACAACTTGAGAAGGAGAGATAAGATCAGCTGCTTTCCCTCTTTTCCATTGTTCTCTATCCCAATTAAAGCTCCAATCTGTACTTTGGGAAGCTGTTCAATGGTCATTTCAATTCTAGAATGGTTTCCAGGGTATAGCTCCAAAATATGGTCAGAATAATCTCTTGGATTGTTAGTCCAAAACAAGTAAAGTATTGTGTTTAGTTGTTTTTTGAATCCCAGAATGCAGATTTAATATACAAGGGACACTGGGAACAAGGAAGGGGCTAAATAAAACCGTGGAAGATGGTGTGTGTTTTATCCCCAGCCTGTAGCTGTGGGTTCTGAGAAAAGTGCGTTGCACCAACCGCCAATGCTCAAATTCTGTTGCCTGATTAGCAGGAAAGTATTAGAATTGTGTGTATGCTCTGTGCACCGATTTTCATATGCTCCATGTGATTCATACGTGCTTTAAAATGTATACCACCTATACAGTGGGTGTTGCAAAATAAGACAGCGAGAAATCAAGTGCCACCCACACCACACTCACAAAAGCATCTTTATCTATTATCTGCCAAAGCATTGGCGGGTGAATTGTATATAACTGTAACAAAACGGTAATTGTTTATTTTCTTATGGCAGCGCGATGAGATAGCGGAGATGCTATCTGCAGCTTTTAGCCGACTGGCTTCCAATGAAAACATTGGTGTGTGATGATATGTTTTCGCAAGTCCTACACCACTGACCGACTTGCTACCTGTTAATGAATAAATACCGCCGGTGGATGGATGATAAAATGGTTTGCTTCTCCCCTATCTGAATAGATAGATAGATCTTAGGCACATGTATACACTGAGTACACCAAACATTAGGAACACCTTCCTAATAGAGTGGCACGCCCCTTCTTTTGCTCTAATTCGTCAGGGCATGTGGACTCCACACTCTACACTGCCCATGTTGACTGCAATGCTTCCCACAGTTGTGCCAAGTTGGCTGGATGTCCTTTGGGTGCTGTGGAGCGTGAAAAACCCAGCAGCGTTGCAGTTCTTGTCACAAACCGGTGTGCCTGGCACCTACTACCATACTCCATTCAAAAGGCACTTAAATCTTGCCACACATGCACACAATGCATGTCTCAATTGTCTCAAGGATTAGAAAGCCTTCTTTAAACTGGTCTCCGCCCCCTTCATCTACGCTGACTGAAGTAGACTTAACAAGTGACATCAATAAGGGATCACAGCTTTCACCTGGTCAGTCTGTCACGGACAGAGCAGGTGTTCTTGAGGTTTTGTGGACTCAGTGTATGTATTGACGTGTGGGTAACTGTCAGTAATGTGGGTAACTGTCAGTAATGTGGGTAACTGTCAGTAATGTGGGTAACGGTCAGTGATGTGGGTAACTGTCAGTGATGTGGGTAACTGTCAGTAATGTGAGTAACTGTCAGTGATGTGGGTAACTGTCAGTGATGTGAGTAACTGTCAGTGATGTGAGTAACTGTCAGTGATGTGAGTAACTGTCAGTGATGTGAGTAACTGTCAGTAATGTGGGTAACTGTCAGTAGGACTTTATTCTTATTTTAAATGTGTGCAGTTCTGTCCTTGAGACCTTCTTGTCTATTGGTGTTCTGCATAATTTCATGTTTTATGCATTGTGTGGACCCCAGGAAGAGTAGCTGCTGCTTCTGCAACATCTAATCCAAAATAAAATACTGACTATTAATGTTAGGGGAGGTAAAGTAGTCTGCCAGATGACCTAAAAAGGTCCCAACAGTTAGTATCTAGGGAGCCTCGAGGGTAACACCTTTCAGAGCCAACATGCCCCAAAACCCTATAACCCTATTTACCCATGCATAACACATTTATAACCACAAGTTGATGGAGTGACAGTGAATAACAAGCCTGTAAAGAAGCAGTGTCTAACCGCGTAGAATAAACTGTACAAATTATAGTTTTAGTCGAGGAACATTAGCGATTGTCAGGAGTGTAAACACTCTAGGGAAAAACAGCAACTCTTTAATTTGTTTTTATGTAGTCCTATTCAATATAATATGATTAACAGCTATAAATCTAAAGTTAAGTCATGGGAGTGGAGTGGAGTTGAGAAACACAGAGTAGCATAACAGAGGTGTGTACTAATCACAGTTCATATGGAACATCTCACAGGTGAGGGCTGTGAAGGAGCAGGATGGATTTCTCAATATTAACCACAGGAATTTTTCCTGTCTCTCAGTGGTTAGGCCAAGTTAAGTATTATTATTCAGCATGTAACTCTGCTCTGGCATAGCCAACTAAACTCAACTCCATGATTTTCGATGGAGTAGCAACAAGTGTGGGCGGACTGGAGCTCTGACGTCACATAAAATGAAATTAGCAAAAACGACTGATTTCGCCTCCCGAGTGGTGCAGCGGTCTAAGGCACTGCATCGCAGTGCTAGAGGCATCACTACAGATCCCGGGTTAGATCCTGGGCTGTGTCGCAGCCGGCCGCGACCGGGAGACCCATGAGGTGGCGCACAATTGGCCCAGAGTCATCCGGGTTAGGGGTGTGGCCGGCCGGGATGCCCTTGACCCATCGCGCACTAGCAACTCCTGTGGGGGGCACACTGACACGGTGGTCACCAGTAGGACAGTGTTTCCTTCGACACATTGGTACGGCTGGCTTACGGGTTAAGCGAGCAGTGTGTCAAGGAGCAGTGCGGCTTGGCAGGGTGGTGTTTCAGAGGACGCATGGCTCTCGAACTTCGCCTCTCCCGAGTCCGTACGGGAGTTGCAGAGATGGGACCAGACTACAGTTACCAATTGGATACCACTATATTGGGGAGAAAAAAGGGCTACAAATTGAAATACTGATTTCAGCGCCCAAAGAAAAGCCAGCAATTACACAGATCAATGTCGTGCTAATTTGATGTGACGTCGGAGCTCCACACTAGTTGCCGCACAACTCCCATCGTAAATGGTGGAGAAGAGTTTAAATCAGAGAGTTCTGGCAGTGCATAACGAGAAGTACGTGGATCTGGAGGTGCCAGTACAAAACGGCAAAGCTGCTCATCATCGGCCGAGCACATAATGGTGTTGGCTCACCAACCCATTCTGGAGATTCCCTCCACAGGGGGAACTTTCATTTTGGATGGAAGAGATCCAGAAAGGTGGGGCGACACCAGCAATTGCTACATTTCATGGTCTGTTTATTTTTGCAAATCAATTCATCCATGTAGCACAGGCTAAAAGGTCCATCCTGGTGTAGAGCAGCCACCTAAACAGTTATGATCCTACCTTTAGATCTCAGATCAAGATCTGGCCCCAATAGACTTCAACTACACTCCGTGCTAATGAACAGCTCATATTGAAAATTCTTGGTAAACTCTGAGCATGTTGCTACTTACGCAGTGTTTTCCTTGGATTCATTTAGCAGTGGTGCACCGCATCTGCCAAACTGTTGTCGCACAACCCAAAGAATATGGAACAGCCCACATGGACTTTTCCTCTGAACTTCCCTTACATATTTGTTGTCGTAGTCTACGGAGTACCATTTCTTGCGTGTCCTCATAAACAAGCAGGTTCCCGCAATTGTGGGAAAAACACTTTTGAAAGCAGTTATGGTCGTTTTTAAAATGGGAGGGTGTCCCAGCTTTCCATTACTACTCCATGTATTGCTCAACTTTCTAATATTAGGTTTAAATGCATTTAGCACTCCACAATTCACGGTGAGTGCACAAGGGAGACTAGGGTTATTTGGAACAAGGGAAGTTATCAAAAACTACTGATTTCGCCTCCCGAGTGGCGCAGCGGTCGAAGGCACTGCATCGCGCCACTGATGACAATGCTTCATCAAGACACTTCACAGTGAGTCTTTCTGGATATGACTGTCCGATAAAGGTCTCTAGGATGTAGGTTAGAATGTGTCAAAGAAGGGTATTTGCACCTGCCATTTGAGATTTAAAAAAAAAAAATTATGAGTCTGGCAGCAGCTCTACCTTAAGCCAATTTCCCAAGTAGAAATATAAGCCCATGCTTAAAGTTTACATTTGCGATGTGTGAAACAGCACCTTGACTCTAGAGGCAGAGAGGGGGGAGTGGATGCGAGGGTGAGAAGTGGTGTGCCTGCCCCACGTTGTTGTTTTTTTCTTTCCCCCTGCCGAAACAATATCTCACATAACATTTTACAGAAAGGAAGCGAGGGAGGGAGAGATCAAGAGAGGTAGAGGGCGTCACAGGAAACAGAGAAAAGCACCGTCATCGCCAGGACATTGCGCAAGGTTATTACAATCCACTTCTTCCTTGAAATCCCCCACTCCACTGGCCAAAGACAAGGGGGGCGGTGTCAACTGCTTGGCGGAAGCAGCAGATTCATTTCAGCCATCACATCCAAACATAGAAACTCCTTGAAAGAGAGAGGACCAGCAGGCAGACAGCACCCCAGGCTAAACCTAAACAGCACAGGGGTGGATGAACTCTGAATCCTGGGCAACCTGTGTGTGGGAGTAGATGAGCTAATGTTCTTAGAAAAGAGCAATGGAACAAGTGGATAGTGTTTCTGTATTTTTTTTGGGGGGGGGGGGGGGGACAACACGATGACAGTCGTTTTATAGTGTGAGGAAATGTAAATCATAATTAACAAGCATAAATCAACACCTGCCAAGGGGAAAGTTTGAGAAGTCTGAGGAAACGACAATAAGTTCTCACGGAAATGCTAAGTAGAATAAACATTGTTAACCCAGATTTATAAACTCTCTTGCAACACCGGAACTGTTTGGCCCCAATTGCCCATCCCCCACACTTACGCACGCACTCCAACCTCAAACTGGGAGCTTTATCTCATTTCCCATCTGGCCATTAAACCGGGACATGGACCCAAACTGCTTTAAGTTTCTTAGTGGATATAGGATTAAGCATAAAGCTGTTGTTCTTAATTAACTAAACAAACCCGGAAATGTATCCCTCTTACTTGACAACAGTGCGCTGTGGTATGTGTGAATGAGCTAACGCTAATTATTTCCCAACGAGCAAGGCAAACAGGACTGTTGGCTCACAGAGCAGGCACAAGGCACCCTGTGACACTTTTCCATGAGAAAAATACACACAGCAATTTATAGAGGCCAATAACATTCACCGAAGATAGGTTTGGTTCACAAATGACAATTTCACTGGTAAATCCTAGAAAATGCACGCACTGGGGAAAAGATTAGCCTTCTTAAAACAATGCGTTTGCAAGTACACATAACATACTGCAAGGTACAGTCCTCGCCATATGCATTTGGACAGTGAAGCTCACATTTTTATGTTGTTTCTGCTCAAGCATTTTTGATTTGAGATCGAACGATCAACAAGGGAATAAAGTATTTTCATACATATCTTCTTTAGACATAAAAGCACTTTATGTATTGTGGTAAACCGTGGGGTGTTTGGTTTGAGTGCACAGAGATGGACACAGAGACAGGGAGGCTCTTAGTCAGGAAAAACGCCTTTACTGGGTAACATAAAATAAACGTAACAAAATAACGTCTAATCCCCTGGTCCGACTCGGGCCCACAGTGGAGACCTCTCGCGGCTGGGCATGGGTTGCACAGGCGACAGTGCGCGGAGGGCATGGACTCCTCCCGTCCAGGGCAGCTCCACGCAAGCTTCACGGCCACGGCTGGTTCCATCTGGGCCCCATTCAGCCCCTCATCTCTCTCGGTACCTTTCTTCCCCCTCCCCGCGTCTGCTCTCTCTGCCCGGGGCCCGTGACTAAATCGGAGGTTTTGTATTGGTTGACACTCTCCCTTAATTGGTGCCGTCAGCATCGGGGTGCCCAGCACAGTTACTCCCAGCAGAGGGAGCCAATGTCGTCGCACGTACCTCCCCTCTATCAGCCAACCTCCGGGGGTAGACCTCCCGGGATAGACCTCCCGGGATACCACAGTATCTACTCCCCTTGTTTGACGAAATCATAAGTATTTGGACAAATTAGTGTATTAAAGTAGTCAAAATATGAGTATATGGTCTCATATGCCATGCACTCAATGACTACAGCACACTTGCAACTCTACAAACCCGTTTAGGTTCATTTGCCGTTTGTTTAGGGTCATGACATTAAAACTGTTGAGGACCGTATAGCAGGTTTGATCGGTTCCTTATGCTATATGTGAGGGAGATGAATAAATAGCAATATGCAGGTCAACAAAATATGATTAACATGTATAGCACAAACCATTTATATTGGTGGCAATTTGTAAATTTCAGCAGTGCATTATGGGAAATAACTTTACAGTTTCAGGAGAATCAGAGGGCTTAATCTAGTACAATCTACTATAGCTGTATTCCATTCGTTGGTCTATGATGAGCAGTCAAGTCCGGACAGGCCCCAGTGTTTCAGATGAGGAATGCAGCATTGGGGCCTCCACAAACACAAACAGGATCCATGTGGTTACTTTCTACTCCAGAGAACTAATTAAAAGCAAGGGGATTTTTCTCTAATCACCAAGCAAGGTGGTACACTTTTTTAATCAAAACCAGGTGGGGGTTTATGTCTACTTTAGCTTTTCAAGAAGTGATGTAGCCTAGTGGTTAGAGCATTGGACTAGTAACCGAAAGGTTGCAAGTTCAAATCCCCGAGCTGACAAGGTACAAAATCTGTCGTTCTGCCCTTGAACAGGCAGTTAACCCACTATTCCTAGGCCGTCATTGAAAATAAGAATTTGTTCTTAACTGACTTGCCTAGTAAAATAAAGGTAAAATAAGGAGGTGGTTGAATTTACAAAACTAATTGTGGAGCCACTATGAGGAACCAAAACAACAAGTATAACCACACAACATTAAATCTATTTAGCCAATGCCTTCTGAAACTGCTCATACCTCGACTTATTCCACATTACAGCCGAATTCAAAATGGGTTTGATATATTTTGCTCCTCACCCATCTACACACAGTACCCCATTATGACAAAATTAAAACATGTTTTTAGAAATGTTAGCAAATATATATACAAACGTATGTGGACACCCCTTAAATTTGTGGTTTTGGGTATTTCTGCCACACCCGTTGCTGACAGGTGTTTAAAATCGAGCACACAGCCATGCAATCTCCGTAGACAAACATTGGCAGTAGAATGGCTTTACTGAAGAGCTCAGTGACTTCCAACGTAGGACGTCATAGGATGCCACCTTTCCAAGATGCTTCAGTTCGTCAAATTTATGCCCTGCTAGAGCTGCCCTGGTCAAAGTGCTATTATTGTGAAATGGAAACGTCTAGGTGCAACAACGGCTCAGCCGCGAAGTGGTAGGCTACACAAGCTCACAGAACGGGACCGGCAAGCACTGAAGCGTGTTAAAATCGTCTGTCCTCGGTTGCAATAACGAGTTCTAAACTGCCTCTGGAAACAATGTCAGCACAATAAACACTTCATCAGGAGCTTCATGAAATGGGTTTTCCATGGCCAAGCAGCCGCACACAAGCCTGAGATCACCATGCGTAATGCCGGCTGGAGTGGTGTAAAGCTCGCCCCATTGGACTGGAAATGCGTTCTTTGGAGTGATGAATCACACTTAACCATCTGGCAGTCCTACAGACAAATCTGGGTTTGGCAGATGCAATCTTCCTGCCCCAATGCATAGTGCCAACTGTAATGTTTGGTGGATGAGGAATAATGGTCTGCTGCTGTTATCCATGGTTTAGGCTAGACCCCTTAGCTCCAGTGAAGGGAAATCTTAACTCTATAGTGTACAATGACATTCTAGACGATTCTGTGCTTCCAACTTTGTGGCAACAGTTTGGGGAAGGCCCTGTCCTGTTTCAGCATGACAATGCCCCCATGCACAAAGCGAGGTCAATACAGAAATGGCTTGTCGAGATCGATGTGGAAGAATGTGACTGGCCTGCACAGAGCCCTGACCTCAACCCCATCGAACACCGTTGGGATGAATTGGAACGCAGACTGCGAGCCAGACCTAATTGCCCAACATCAGTGCCCGACTTCGCTAATACTCTTGTGGCTGAATGGAAGCAAGTCTACGCAGCAATGTTCCAACATCTAGTGGAAAGCCTTCCCAGAAGAGTGGAGACTGTTATAGCAGCAAAGGTGGGACCAACTCTATATTAATGCCCATGATTTTGGAATGTGATGTCCGACGAGCAGGTATCCACATACACTACATGACCAAAAGTATCACATTCACATAAATACTCACAACTTTGAGTCAATAAATGTTAGAATCGCCTTTGGCAGTGATTACAGCTGTGATCATTTCTGGGTCTAAGAGCTTTGCATTACAGTTGAAGTAGGAAGTTTACATACACTTAGGTTGGAGTCATTTAAACTAGTTTTTCAACCACTCCACAAATTTCTTGTTAACAAACTATAGTTTTGGTAAGTTGGTTAGGACATCTACTTTGTGCATGACACAAGTAATGTTTCCAAAAATTGTTTACAGACAGATTATTTCACTTATAATTCACTGAATCACAATTCCAGTGGGCCAGAAGTTTACATATACTAAAGTTGACTGTGCCTTTAAACAGCTTGGAAAATTCCAGAAAATGATGTCATGTCTTAAGAAGCTTCTGATAGGCTAATTAACATAATTTGAAGGTGTACCCGTGGATGTATTTCAAGGCCTACCTTCAAACTCAGTGCCTCTTTTCTTGACATCATGGGAAAATCAAAAGATATCAGTCAAGACCTCAAAAAAAAAATTGTAGACCTCCACAAGTTTGGTTAATCCTTTGGAGCAATTTCCAAACACCTGAATGAACCACGTACATCAGCACAAACAATAGTACGCAAGTATAAACACCATGGGACCACGCAGCCGTCATACCGCTCAGGAAGGAGACGCGTTCTGTCTCCTAGAGATGTACGTACTTTGATGCGAAAAGTGCAAATCAATCCCAGAACAGCAGCAAAGGACCTTGGAAAGATGCTGGAGGAAACACGTATAAAAGTATCTATATCCACAGTAAAACGAGTCCTATATCGGCATACCCGGAAAAGCCCCTCGGCAAGGAAGAAGCCACTGCTCAAAAACCGCCATTAAAAAGCCAGACTACGGTTTGCAACTGCACATGGGGACAAAGATCGTACTTCTTAGAGAAATGTTCTCTGGTCTGATGAAACAAAAATAGAACTGTTTGAACATAATGACCATCATTATGTTTGGAGGAAAAAGGGGGAGGCTTGAAAGCAGAAGAACACCATCCTAACCATGAAGCACGGGGATGTCAACATCATGTTGTCGGTGGTGCTTTGCTGCAGGAGGGACTGGTGCACTTCACAAAATAGATGGCATCATGAGGAAGGGAAAGTTATGTGGATATATTGAAGCAACATCTCAAGACATAAGTTAAAGCTTGGTCGCAAATGGGTCTTTCAAATGGACAATGACCCCAAGCATACTTCCAAAGTTGTGGCAAAATGGCTTAAGGACAACAAAGTCAAGGTATTGGAGTGGCCATCACAAAGCCCTGACCTCATCCTATAGAACATTTGTGGGCAGAACTGAAAAAGCATGTGCGAGAAGGAGGCCAACAAACCTGACTCAGTTACACCAGCTCTGACCGGAGGAATCAAAATTCACCCAACTTATTGTGGGAAGCTTGTGGAAGGCTACCCGAAACGTTTGACCCAAGTTTAAATTGTTTAAGGCAATGCTACCAAATAATAATTGAGTGTATGTCAATTTCTGACTCACTGGGAATGTGATGAAAGAAATAAAAGTTGAAATAATTCATTTCATGCATGTTAACATTAGAAACCTACTCCCTAAGTTTGCTTTATTCACTGCTTTAGCACATTCTGCCAACCCGGATGCCTTAGCCATGTCTGAATCCTGGCTTAGGAAAACCACCAAAACCCCTGAAAGTTCCATCCCTAACTATAACATTTTCCCCCAAGATAGAACTGCCAGAGGGGGCAGTGTTGCAATCTACTGCAGAGATAGCCTGCAGAGTTCTGTCTTACTATCCAGGTCTGTACCAAAACAATTGAAACTTATACTTCTAAAGATTCACCTTTCCAGAAACAAGTCTCTCACCATTGCCGCTTGCTATAGACCACCCTCTGCCACCAGCTGTGCCCTGGACACCATATGTGAATTGATTGTCCCCCCCATCCATCTTCTGAGCTTGTGCTGCTAGGTGACCTAAACTGGGACATGCTTAACACCCCAGCCATCCTACAATCTAAGCTGGATGCCCTCAATCTCACACAAATGATCAATGAACCTACCAGGTACAACCCCAAATCGGTAAACACGGGTACCCTCATAGATATCATCCTAAATAACTCACCCTCCAAATACACCTCTGCTGTTTTCAACCAAGATCTCAGCAATCACTGCCTCATTGCCTGCATCCGTAATGGGTCTGCGGTCAAATGACCACCCCTCATCACTGTCAAACGCTCCCTAAAATACTTCAGCGAACAGGCCTTTCTAATCGACCTGGCCGGGGTATCCTGGAATGACATTGACCTCATCCCGTCAGTAGAGGATGCCTGGTTATTCTTTAAAAGTGCCTTCCTCACCATCTTAAATAAGCATGCTCCATTAAAAAAAATGGAACCAGGAACAGATATAGCCCATGGTTCACTCCAGACCTGTCTGCCCTTGACCAGCACAAAAACATCCCGTGGTGTTCTGCATTAGCATCGAATAGCCCCTGTGATATGCAACTTTTCAGGGAAGTTATATACACAGGTAGTTAGGAAAGCTAAGGCTAGCTTTTTTAAACAGAAATTTGCATCCTGTAGTACAAACTCAAAACAGTTCTGGGACACTAAAGTCCATGGAGAATAAGAGCACCTCCTCCCGGCTGCCCACTGCACTGAGGCTAGGAAACACTGTCACTACTGATGAATCCACAATAATTGACAATTTCAATAAGCATTTTTCTACGGCTGGCCAAGCTTTCCACCTGGCTACCGCTACCCTGGTCAACAGCCCTGCGCTCACCACAGCAACTTGCTTAAACCTCCCCCACTTCTCCTTCACCCAAATCCAGATAGTTGATGTTCTGAAAGAACTGCAAAATCTGGACCCCTACAAATCAGCCGGGCAAGACAATCTGGACCCTCTCTTTCTAAAATGATCTGCCGAAATTGTTGCAACCCCTATTACTAGCCTGTTCAACCTCTCTTTTGTGTCATCTGAGATTCCCATAGATTGGAAAGCTGCCGCGGTCATCCCCCTCTTTAAAGGGGGAGACACTCTAGACCCATCATTATGTTTATTCTACCCTGCCTTTCTAAGGTCTTTGAAAGCCAAGTTAACAGATTACCGACCATTTCGAATCTCACCGTACCTTCTCCGCTATGCAATCAGGTTTCAGAGCTGGTCATGTGTGCACCTCAGCCACGCTCAAGGTCCTAAACGATATCATAACCGCCATTGATAAGAGACATTACTGTGCAGCCGTATTCATCGACCTGGCTAAGGCTTTCGACTCTGTCAATCACAACATTCTTATTGGCAGACTCAACAGCCTTGATTTCTGAAATGATTGCCTCGCTTGGTTCACCAACTACTTCTCCGAAAGAGTTCAGTATGTCAAATCAGAGGACCTGTTGTCCGGACCTCTGGCAGTCTCTATGGGGGTGCCACAGGGTTCAATTCTCGGGCCGACTCTCTTCTCTGTATATATCAATGATGTCGCTCTCGCTACTGGTGATCTTTGATCCAACTATATGCAGACGACACCATTTTGTATACCTCTGGCCCTTCTTTGGACACTGTGTTAACTAGCCTCCAGATGAGCTTCAATGCCATACAACTCTCCTTCCATGGCCTCCAACTACTTAAATGCAAGTAAAACTAAATGCATGTTCTTCAACCGTTCACTGCCCGCACCTGCCCGCCCGTCCAGCATCACTACTCTGGACAGTTCTGACTTAGAATATGTGGACAACTACAAATACCTAGGTGTCTGGTTAGACTGTAAACTCTCCTTCCAGACTCACATTAAACATCTCCAATCCAAAATTAAATCTAGAATTGGCTTCCTATTTCGCAACAAAGCATCCTTCACTCATGCTGCCAAACATACCCTCGTAAAACTGACCAGATTACCGATCGTCAACTTCGGCGATGTCATTTACAAAATAGCCTCCAACACTCTACTCAACAAATTGGATGCAGTCTATCACAGTGCCATCTGTTTTGTCACCAAAGCCCCATATACTACCCACCACTGGATGCTCTTGTTGGCTGGCCCTCGCTTCATATTCATCGCCAAACACACTGGCTCCAGGTCATCTACAAGTCTCTGCTAGGTAAAGCTCAGCCTTATCTCAGCTCACTGGTCACCATAGCAGCACCCACCCATAGCACGCGCTTCAGCAGGTATATCTCACTGGTCACCCCCAAAGCCAATTCCTCCTTTGGCCGCCTCTCCTTCCAGTTCTCTGCTGCCAATGACTGGAACGAACTGCAAAAATCTCTGAAGCTGGAGACTCTTACCTCCCTCACTAGCTTTAAGCACCAGCTGTCAGAGCAGCTCAATGATCACTGCACTGCACTGTACATAGCTCATCTGTAAATAGCCCATCCACTCCACCTTATCCCCATACTGTATTTATTTAGTTATTTATCTTGCTCCTTTGCACCCCAGTATCTCTACTTGCAATCATCTTCCTACCATTCCAGTGTTTAATTGCTATATTGTAATTACTTCGCCACCATGGCCTATTTATTGCCTTACCTCTCTTATCCTACCTCATTTGCACATGCTGTTAAAATATTTGTCTACTGTATTATTGATTGTGTTTGTTTAACTCTGTGGTTTTGTATGTGTCAAACTGCTTTGCTTCATCTTGGCCAGGTCGCAGTTGCAAATGAGAACTTGTTCTCAATTAGCCTACCTGGTTAAATAAAGGGGAAAAAAATAAAATAATTCTCTATTATTCTGACATTTCACATTTGTAAAATAAAGTGGTGATCCTAACTGACCTAAGACAGGGAATTTCTTTCTAGGATTAAATGTCAGGAATTGTGAAAAACTTAGTTTAAACGTATTTGGCAAAGGTGTATGTAAACTTCAACTGTATATACCGATTATTCTTCTAAAATTCTTCAAGCTCTGTCAAATTGGTTATTGTTCATTGCTATACAACCATTTCCATGTCTTGCCATAGCTTTTCAAGCAGATTTAATTAAAAACTAACTTGGCCACTTAGTGAATTTTCCTATCTACTTGGTAAGCAACTCCAGTATAGATTTGGCCTTGTGTTTCAGGTTATTGTCCTACTGAAAGGTGAATTCCTCTCCCAGTGTCTGGTAAAAAGCAGACTGTAGCAGTTTTTCCTCTATGACTTTGACTGTGCTCAGCTCCATTCAGTTTATTTTCCATCATGAAAAACTCCCCATTCTTTAATGATTACAATGCAGGGTTCATACATATTTTGACAGATTAAATTTCAGGACTTTTCCATTACTTTTAACCAAATTTCTATGACCAATCATTGGTGGCATCTCTATGTGTTCATAAAAAAATATGGTATTGACACTAGTCAATGACTGTCAAATGATGCAAGGCTTATTTCTAACAGCTTGATTAAAATAATAAACACTTGTAAATGATTTGTGGACAGGAATACCTTAACAGATACAACAGGAAAAACTGGAGACAAAAAAAGTACATAAGTGCTTTCTTTTTGTGGTCCGACAGTTGGATTTAAAAAACACACGCAAACCTGAAGAAGTTGTTTCACATTTAAACTGAACTTACTATTAACATTTTTTGACTGTCCCGGATAGTGCAGGAGATATTTTTTTTTACACGCACGAATGCTGATGACACAGCAGGGGGTAGGGTTATGAAAAACCTCATGCTCCTGGAACACACACACACACACACACACACACACACAGCAAGGATAGGGTTAGGACAACCCTGATAAACTGAACACACACACACTCCATAAGTGCTTTTTTCTTCTTGAATGTCCAGAGATAAACTGAACAGTATTTGGCAGCTTAGTTTTTCATTGAAAAACAGATCAAAGAGAAACTTGTAGCAATCTCCAGCAGAGATGCCTTCTCTTTTGCAGTGCGTCAGAAACGGATGGATTTTGCGATGCAAGTCTGTTTGCTTGTAGCATCTGCCTTCTCTGCATATTCCTCAACTGATTTTTCAAGAGCACTCCCACCCTGGCCCTCTTCTTCTTCAAGTCATCCTGCTCATCAATGAGACCCTTTCTCTTCAGGTCGATGACTTGTCTCTCCTTCAGTCTTTTCTGCTCATCCAAGCACCCATGGTACCTCAGCCTTGCTCCTGCGGCCGACATCAACAGCTCTTTGGTGATCTGTAGATTACTTTGTCTGTTTACAGAAACGTACTCTGTGTACAGAAAATGTCCACGTCAAAAGAGACATGGCATAAACAGTTGAAACAGACACACAAACAATTCATGGAAACAACAACTTACCTGTAACTAGGTTACACCCCCAACATCTCTGACGTGATCAACAATGAGCCTCAGAGCCACCAGTGTGTTCTCCTTCTGATTCTCTACCACAACCTCCTTATAGTTTGAGAGTCACCTCTCCACACTAGCCTGTCCATGAGACAGGACAAACAGCATCTGAACGACATCCCACAGCCTGGAGAAGGCATCTTTTGATCCCATGGTCTCCTGCAGGAGTGTGTCCACCCGGTTTGTCTTGGGGTCAAAATCTCTGAAGCTGGCTTGGAGTGCAGCAGCGTCACAAATCTCTCTGACCTCTCTCAGAACATCGTCACACACGGGCTCCGCCACATGGTTGGCAGTAAGGAGTGTAAGCAGTATTCTCTTTATCTGTGGTACGCACAGCTGTTTGGATATTGCCATCCGTCTTGGCTCGAAGCACTGCATGCTTCTCACCATATGGTGGTGCACTGGAGCCTTCTTCATGACCTTCTCCAGCAGTGTGATCACGAGTCTCCTGCAGTCCATCTTGATCTCCAGCACATGCCTCTCTAATCTTTCTGGAAGATTTGAATTGATTGAGGGTTGTTTCTGGTGCAAATCCAGTGTTAATCATTGAACTGTCCTTGCGCTGCTGGCCTCAAATGGAACTTGGAGGAGCTTCCGTGTTGAGGTGGCTTCTTTCAAGGTGTTTTCCTTCACAAGCGTTCCATGAGCTGTGAGCTATTGAATATTGTTCTTTAGTTTAAGCTCGGATAGGAAACTTGGATTCTAGATTTCATTTTAACACGGTTTTGATTCCATTAATATACACATAAAATAGCCCAAATAAGTCACAATGTGACGATTGTTTGATTAATACTTTATTTTAGTAAACAGCACTAGGAATGATCCTTTCTGTCCCATGTATTTGGAAGACAAAGCACCGTAAATACTGTATCAATCTTATCATACACATACAAATTGTGGTCAACTTATCAATAATTATCCATATTTCTTTACCTTTCATCATTTTTAACATGTCCTCACTCAGGAAGGGCAGTTTGGGTTTGTACATGGTGAGGAAGGGGGTGATTTGTCTGGCAACGCCATTGAAGATGCCTACTTTCACAGGGAAAGCAGCACAGCTGTCATTCACTAAGTCAAAAGACTTGCACTTTGGATTGGGTAGTTCACCTTTTCTCACCATCTCCACGTACTGTTTCCCGTGAGGCCAGAGCAGCAGCCTGAAACATTGACATTTTCTATCCAGTGCTCGCAGAACCAAAGCACGCTAGTGCTACAACCTGTGGCTCCTACCAAGTCCACGTTACGTGCAGGGAAATCGTAAAAAATACAAAAAGACTCAAGAGTGTGTGTTCTACATCCCAGTCAGCGGCTTTGCATCGATCAAGGAATGCGTTATGCAGGATGTACAATACACAGGACCCAATGTTGATCTGTGATTTGTTGACATCTCTCAACATGTCCTTCTGTAGTATGTTGAACACCTTCCAGTTGACATTGGGACTGCCAAGTGAAAGTTGCAGCAGGTTCTTAGCAAAATAAGAATCGGAGCTAAGTATATCGACAGCAGAGGAATGTCCCATGAATTCGGAGCCAATGTATTTCGTTTTCACCTCTTCACATGACTTTTAAGAACAGTGGGAGTTCGCCACTTTCAGGGCCCACCATACTTTGGCTGCTAGCACTTCATTCTTGTTTACCACTATCGATATTTGCTTGGTAGCAGAGGTGGTGGTGGATAAGGCGGCTGATCCTGCTGCTTACCCCTGGGTTGAAGAAGCTATTGATGGGGGGGGGCAGTGTCGAGCTCGTCATCTTGCGCGCAACAGCACTGAGGTGTCCCCCTTTCATGTGGCTAGTTACCGCTGCCTTCCCCATGTTCGAAATGTAAACATCTTTATTGCACGTTGCATTTTACATGTGCTGGGTTTTGAACTTTCGCCAGTCACAAGTCTTACTTTGGCATGTGTAGCCAAGCATTGTTGAAGGAACATTTATTTACCCGGCCTGGCTAGCTAGTTGGTTTGTTAGCAAGCTAGAACTAGCTACGGAGAACAGCTAGCGCAACCAAAAATCAACCAAAATTCAAAATTCATTCTGATCATGTATATTTTCAGTTTTTTGATAAAATACTTTAGTTATAGTTATAGTTTGTCTTAACGAACTACATGAATACAAATGATTAAACTAATTTCCATGACTTTCTAAAACCTTTGTGATATTATTTTCCAAAACATAAAGGCCTGGAAAACAAGATTTTCAAATTCCATAACTTTCCAGGACCATACAGACCCTGCCATAACATGACGCAGCCACCACTGTTTGAAAATATGAAGTGTGGTGCTCAGTAATGTCTTGTTTTGAATTTGTCCCAAACACAACACGTTGTATTCAGTACAATACGTTACTGCAAAAAGTGTGGCAATGCAATTATTACTTTATTGCAAACAGGATGCATGTTCTGGAATATTTTTTAAAATTCTGTACAGGCTTCCTTTTCACTCGGTCAATTAAGTTAGTACTGTGGAGTAACTACAATGTTGTTGATTCATCCTCAGTTTTCTCCTATTACAGCCATTAAACTCAGTCACCATTGTCCTCATGGTGAAATCCCTGAGCGGTTTCCTTCCTCTTCAGCAACTGATTTAGGAAGGACACCTGTATCTTTGTAGTGACTGGGTGTATTGATACACCATCCAAAGTGTAATTAATAACTTCACCATGCTCAAAGGGATATTCAATGTCTGCTTTATTTTTTTTTACCCATCTACCAATAGGTGGCCTTCTTTGCAAGACATTGTAAAACCTCCCTGGTCTGTGGTTGAATCTGTGGTTGAAATTCACTGCTCGACTGAGGGACCTTACAGATAATTGTATGTGTGGGGTACAGAAATGAGGTAGTCGTTTAAAAATAAAGTTAAACACTATTATTGCACACAGGGTGAGTCCTTCCAACGTTTATGTAAGTTGTTAAGCAAATGTTTTAGTCCTGAACTTATTTATACTTGCCATAACAAAGGGGTTGAATACTTATTGACTTAAAGCTTTTCAGCTCTGTCAAAAAATGAAAAGTCTGAGGTCCTGAGCACTCTGGAGCAGGTTTATCAAGGATCTCTGTACTTTGCTCCATTCATCTATCCCTCGATCCTGACTAGTCTCCCAGTCTCTGCCACTGAAAAACATCCAAGGCATGATACTGCCACCACCATGCTTCACCGTAGGGATGGTATTGGCCGAGTGCTGAGCAGTGTCTGGTTTCCTCCACATGTGACGCTTGGCATTCAGGCCAAATAGTTCAATCTTGGTTTCATCAGACCAGAAAATCTTGTTTCTCATGGTCAGAGTCCTTTAGGTGCATTTTGGCAAACTCCAAGTGGGCTGTCATTTGCCTTTTACTGAGGAGTGTACATACTTCCGTCTGGCCACTCCACCATAAAGCCTTGATTGGTGGAGTGCAGCAGAGATGGTTGTCCATGAGATTCTTCGTCACCTCCCTGAAGAAGGCCCTTCTGTGCCTCGACACAATCCTGGCTCGGAGGTCTACGAACAATTACTTTACCTGATGGCTTGGTTTTTGCCCTGACATACACTGTCAACTGTGGGACCTTATATACAGTGGGGCAAAAAAGTATTTAGTCAGCCACCAATTGTGCAAGTTCTCCCACTTGAAAATATGAGAGAGGCCTGTAATTTTCATCATAGGTACACTTCAACTATGACACTTCAACTATCCAGAAAATCACATTGTAGGATTTTTAATGAATTTATTTGCAAATTATGGTGGAAAATAAGTATTTGGTCACCTACAAACAAGCAAGATTTCTGGCTCTCACAGACCTGTAACTTCTTCTTTAAGAAGCTCCTCTGTCCAGGCCCGTCTGAAGTTTGCTAGAGAGCATTTGGATGATCCAGAAGAAGATTGGGAGAATGTCATATGGTCAGATGAAACCAAAATATAACTTTTTGGTAAAAACTCAACTCGTCGTGTTTGGAGGACAAAGAATGCTGAGTTGCATCCAAAGAACACCATACCTACTGTGAAGCATGGGGGTGGAAACATCATGCTTTGGGGCTGTTTTTCTGCAAAGGGACCAGGACGACTGATCCGTGTAAAGGAAAGAATGAATGGGGCCATGTATCGTGAGATTTTGAGTGAAAACTTCCATCAGCAAGGGCATTAAAGATGAAACGTGGCTGGGTCTTTCAGCATGACAATGATCCCAAACACACCGCCCGGGCAACGAAGGAGTGGCTTCGTAAGAAGCATTTCAAGGTCCTGGAGTGGCCTAGCCAGTCTCAACCCCATAGAAAATCTTTGGAGGGAGTTGAAAGTCCGTGTTGCCCAGCAACAGCCCCAAAACATCACTGCTCTAGAGGAGCTCTGCATGGAGGAATGGGCCAAAATACCAGCAACAGTGTGTGAAAACCTTGTGAAGACTTACAGAAAACGTTTGACCTCTGTCATTGCCAACAAAGGGTATATAACAAAGTATTGAGATAAACTTTTGTTATTGACCAAATACTTATTTTCCACCATAATTTGCAAATAAATTCATTAAAAAATCCTACAATCCTACACTTCTTTTCTCATTTTGTCTGTCATAGTTGAAGTGTACCTATGATGAAAATTACAGGCATCTCATCTTTTTAAGTGGGAGAACTTGCACAATTGGTGGCTGACTAAATACTTTTTTGCCCCACTGTATAGACAGGTGTGTGCCTTTGCAAATCATGTCCAAACAATTGAATTAACCACAGGTGGACTCTTATCAAGTTGATCAATGGAAACAGGATGCACCGGAGCTCAATTTGAGTCTCATAGCAAAGGGTCTGAATACTTATGTAAATAAAAGGTTTTTCTTTATTTTTTTATATATTCGCAAAAATATCAAAAAAACATGTTTTTGCTTTATCATTATGGGGTATTGCGTGTAGATTGATGAGGGAAACAAATTATTTAATACATTTTAGAAAATAAGGCTGTAACGTAACAAAATGTGGAAAAAGGGAAGGAGTATGAAAAGTATGAACTTTCCAAATGTACTGCATGTTATGTTGAGATAAACACATCACTATATTATTATCGTGGCAAAACATGTCAGCTGTATTAAAATTGGCCCTCATTTGCAAGATGTAATTTTTAAGTCTTTATTAAATACTACACAGAGTGCACCAGTTTCACTAGCATGGGGTTAACACAACATAAATGAGGTTATCATCAAGATTAGCTCATACAAATCAGACTATCTCCTGCCATGGCCTGGTGTGCTTTGGCAGCATAACGAAGACACGCACGCATACACAATCTTAAATCAATCTGTCTGGGGAATATTTTCCTGAATCTGTGATGATTGGCCTTGTCCTATTTTAACTGGCAGGGATTGCAATGCACTCTAAACCCAGATGCTTGTAAGGACAAGATTCCGGACACACATTGCAACGCAAAAAGGTCTGAGTCACTATTCTAGGGACCGCAGGACAACTCTGTCACTCACCCAAAACCATAGGCTTCTGAACTTCTGTCCCGAGGCAACTCAAGCTGCATGTTTTCACTCTGTCTCAGGCCCTTAATTAACATAGGCCTTTCCACTCACAGCCCCGTCAGAGCTCGGTTTCTCCGCTTCACAGCGCAGTTTTTGACTGACAGATGTTTTAAAAACTTGAGCACCGCACATGACGAGATGCCCCTATCACTCCCACTAATTGGGCTACTTTTGCACATTTGTTGTTGACAGAGGGAAATGCTGTAAATTGAGAGGAGTCCATGGGTTCTGAAAGACGAGATGTTGAGGATTATAATAAATACCACTTTGACGTCATACAAGCAAAACCCAACACCCTCGAGTCCAAATGTGCACTTCATATTGCCAAACGTGTCATTTACAGTATCAACGTTCATGATCATTATATTTGATTCAGAGTTACAAGGATAAAATGCGTTATAGTCAAATCTTATTGGTCACATACACATATTTAGCAGATGTTATTGCAGGTGTAGCAAAATGCTTGTGTTCTTATGTCCAACAGTGCAGTAATATCTAACAATTCACAAAGCACATCTAAAAGTAAAAGAACGGAATTAGGAAAGATATAAATATTAGGACGAGCAATGTTTGAGTGGCATTGACTAAAATACAGTAGAATACAGTATATACATATGAAATGAGTAAAGTAGTATGTAAACTTTATTAAAGTGACCAGTGATTCCATGTCTAGGTACATAGTGAAGCAGCCTCTAAGGTACAGGGTTGAGTAACCGGGTGGTAGCCGCCTAGTTATGGATATTTAACAGTCTGATGACTGGCTGCATCACCGCTTGGTATGGAAACTGCATGGCGCTATAGAGGGTAATGTGCAGTGGTGTCAAGTACTTCAGTAAAAATACTTTAAAGTACTACTTATGCAGTTTTTTTATATATATTTGTAGTTCACTATTTTTGGCAACTTTACCTTTTATTTCACTACATTCCTAAAGCAAATGATGTACTTTTTCCTACATACATATTCCCTGACACCCAAACGTACTTGTTACATTTTGAATGAGTAGCAACACAGGAAAATGGTCCACTTCATACACTTATAAAGAAAACATCCTTGGTCATCCCTACTACCTGATCTGGTGGATTCACTAAACACAAATGCTTTGTTTGTAAATATGTCTGAGCGTTGGAGTGTGCCCCTGCTAGCTGTAAATTTAAAAAACAAGAAAATTGTGCTGTCTAGTTTGCTTAATATAAAGAATATGAAATGATTCATAATTTTACTTTTGATACTTAAGTATATTTAAAACCAAATACTTTTAGACTTTTACTCAAGTAGTATTTTACTGGGTGATTTTACTGGGTGACTTGAGTCATTTTCTATTAACGTATCTTTACTTTAACTCAAGTATGATAATTGGGTACTTCTTCCACCACTGGTACTGTGTATGGCCTAGTACATCACTGGGGGGCATTCCCTGTAGTCAACCACCCACTCCACGGTTTTGACTGTTGAGTTCCAGGTTGTTGTGATTGCACCAGACAGTCAACCTGCCATCCAGGACCTCTATACCAGGCGGTGTCAGAGGAAGGCCCTAAAAATTGTCAAAGACTCCAGCCACCCAAGTCATAGATTGTTCCGTCTGCTACCGCACGGCAAGAGGTACCGATACACCAAGTCCGGAACCAACAGGACCCTGAACAGCTTCTAAGACTGCTGACCTGAACGTTCTGCATTGACCCTTTTTGCTCTTTTAACGCATCACATATGCTGCTCCTGTTTATAATATATCCTGTTGACCACTCATTGGTTATTTATTCCTCATGTTATTTTTGTAAAAATTATTTTTATTTTCTTCTCGCTGCAGTAAGTAAGGATTTCCACGGCTAGCTGAAACCTTCGCTTGAAAAAAGTAGCAATAGTACCGTTTGTCCGTTTTGAGATGCCATAGCCAGTATACACTTCCTCAAAAGTATGAATTAATCTAAGATAACCAAAGAAATCTGTCGTTCATTTTGATGTTTTTGCCAAAGCAATCTTAGTTGCACAATTTTACATGAACTATTATAAGATGTTTGGCCAAATATTTTTCAAATGAAAAAATGTGCATGCAAACGAGTTGTCTCTTGTTGAACGACAACAAAGACTTTAATGAAGAATCCCTACTGTTGGCCAATCACCGACGAAGAGGCGTAGGCTTCGGCTCCAAACTTCAGCTTGCCTCCAGAAAAAAATGTAGTGTGCCCGAACATCTCCGAAGTCCCTCCCCAAAATGTATAATCTAAACGTTGTCATAATATATGCATGAACTCTACTAAACTGTTTCGGCTGGGAAGAAAGCATACACCTTAAGTCTACACTTGTTGTTGACGAAGCATGTGACAAATAACATTTTATTTGGATAAAGTTCCAGGGACACACAGTTGTTCAAGGGAGAAGGAAGACACACAAACACTTAGGCTACTTCACAAACCATGCTTCAAATAGATCGTAACACTAGCCCCCGTTTACCCATTTCTGCAAGGGTGGGTGTGTGTGCATAGTACACACCACACAGCCAATGTGGTCATGGATGGGTGTTGGGAGGAAGTGAGGGCCTTGTAGTCTGTGTCCTCATACGGACACAACATCGAGGCAACAACTATGCATGGAGTCAGTGGAGCGGACATCCAAGGAGAGGTAACAATGTTCACTCTTTGGCATTTAAGTGGCTAGACGGACACCAGCCATAAATGACATAACCGAATGGCTACAAACTAATTGAGTTGCCCAACTAGGACTGCAACATAGGTTTAAGAGGATGTATGTGTAACATATGGCTATTAGCAAAAAAGACTCACCACTGATGACTTTCGGCACACATAGGGTCCATCTTCACGGCTTCCTCTCCAACTTTCTTCCCTGAGGGGAGTGAAGAGGGAGGACATGAATAGAGCTACTGCACTGAAACGCGAGCTCAGTATACACACTACTGGCACGTTTGTTCACGTCATACAGTATACACAAACATATAGGAATGTACCTACATTTAATAGAAGAGGAGATTCAACAGAACCACACGGATAACATGGACATCATTCAATAACACACGAAAAACAAAAAGACGCCACACAAAACGCGAGAAGAGACTCGGCATGAGATGATGAACAAATAAAAATCAACAGTGAAATGAAAGATAATCCAGGAAGACAACAGGGCCATAAACTTGATGTCTTTGTTGCTTTAAAGTAGCCTACACTGCATCGCCCTTTTTCCGTCTGTGTTTCCAAACCACTTGACAATGGTGCCTTTTGCGGAGAGCACCTGGCCAGCCTCGATTAGAGGCCCATTAATGAGGAAGGATTACTGTATGAAGAAACGGGTCAAGCCAGTCTGTACTGTTCAGCACAATCACACAACAGTCTCAGTTGAGAAAAAGAGAAAGACTCTAGTCTAGATGGTAAATGGTATAGTGCTGCACGTAATAAGCCGAGGCTCATGGCCAACATATTGCTACAGTTACACGAGACATGCAAAGAGTGTTGTGAGTTAATTGTAACTCTGCTTACAAGCACTGCAGGGGATGGAGTATGTGAAAAAGGCAGGGAGAAAATAAAATAAAATAAAAATAAAACTAGCGATTTGAGTGAACACCTACACTACCGTTCAAAAGTTTGGGGTCACTTAGAAATGTCCTTGTTCTTGAAAGTAAAGCACATTTTTTTGTCCAGTAAAATGACATCAAATTGATCAGAAATACATAGTTAATGTTGGAAATGACTATTGTAGCTGGAAACGGTTGACTTTTAATGGAATATCTACATAGGCGTACAGAGGCCCATTATCAGCAACCATCACTCCGGTGTGCCAATGGCACGTTGTTAGCTAATCCAAGTTTATCATTTTAAAAAGGCAAATTGATCACTAGAAAACCCTTTTTCAATTATGTTAGCACAGCTGAAAACTGTTGTTCTGATTGAAGAAGCAATACAACTGGCCTTCTTTAGACTAGTTGAGTATCTGGAGCACAGCATTTGTGGGTTCTATTACAGGCTCAAAATGGCTAGAAACAAATAACTTTCTTCTGAAACTCGTCAGTATATTCTTGTTCTGAGAAATTAAGGCTATTCCATGCGAGAAATTGCCAAGAAACTGAAGATCTCGTACAACGCTGTGTACTACTCCCTTCACAGAACAGCACAAACTGGCTTTAACCAGAATAGGAAGCGTGGGAGGCCCCGGTGCACAACTGAGCAAGAGGACAAGTACATTAGAGTGTCTAGTTTGAGAAACAGATGCCTCACAAGTCCTCAACTGGCAGAGTCATTAAATAGTACCCGCAAAACACCAGTCTCAACATCAACAGTGAAGAGGCGACTCCGGGATGCTGTCCTTCTAGGCAGAGTTGCAAAGAAAAAGCCATATCTCAGACTGGTCAATAAAATTAAAAGATTAAAGATGGGCGAAATAACACAGACACTGGACAAAGGAACTCTGCCTTGAAGGCCAGCATCCTGGAGTCGCCTCTTCATTGTTGAAGTTGAGACTGGTGTTTTGCGGGTACTAGATAATGAAGCTGCCAGTTGAGGACTTGTGAGGCAATAGGCAATTGCGTGAGAAAACAGTGATTGGGCTCTATTAAAAAGAGTATCCCATCAACGTTAATATAATATATTTATTTCTCAACTTTCCTAACATTAAGCACATTGCTTCTCTTTACCACAGGATTATTAGTCTACCTGGAAAATGAACCACAGGGAATATTAGCCTATCACTTGTGAATGATATCATCACCAGCTTGTGTGCAGTAAGGCAAGAAATGCATACCCTTTTTTAACAATAAAAAAAATAAATCAGTTGCACACCTCATGTAGCCTAGCCCATAGACCTACATGTTTTGATACGGTTTGTAATCACAAATAAAGTTGCCAAATAATTTTAAGAAGTTAAGCACATTAATCCGCTTTACAACGGGTGTAGAGCCTAAAAAAATAATTTCCATTGTAAAAATGAACTTTCATAATAAAAGCATTACATGCATAAATCGCTTTTGCGGTCACTTTTGAGAATGGCGTTTTCCCACTAATGGAACACTTGTGCTTATAGCCTACTGCCATGTGCGCATTGCTGCGCTTATGTGAAGAAATAGCCTAATAGTTATCAACATTTAAAGCTAAACCTTCTGATCTGTTGAGTCAGTCCCATTGCTTAAAAAAGTTTTGGGATGCTAGTGGTTGTAATACTTTGGGATCTATCCCATCCCATAACTGTCCCAGACTATGATTGTAATATTTCAACTTTTGTACTATGGGGGATAGTAGATTGACATAGGCTAGTGCTTTTGCTGTTCGTTAGGCCTACTCAACTTGTTGGCTGACGAAAAAATAAACATGGACAGTTGTTCCAATTATCTTTAATATGCGCAAATTGGATATTCAATTGATATTGAAGGCTATATTACATGGATTTATTAGACTTTTTGTTCCAAAGGTCTGCAGTAGTGGCTTGTAGGCTATGCGTGGAAGCCAGGAGATACTAAGTGTGTATGTTAATTAGCGGTGAATTATCGTGAGACTGGCAGTTATTTGATTGACAATCACCGGCTGATGAAATTTCATGACCGCCACAACCTTATATGCCACCACAGCTGTATGGTACAAACATTATGGGCAAAGGGAGTATAATGCAGATGACTATTTCAGGTCATTGATGACAATGTACAGTAATCAGTCCAATGCAAAGTCACTTAAATCCCTATGTGCCCAATAGCCGGCTGATGAGGGCCACAGCATGGGGGAAGAAAAGGTTAAAGTGGTGGACCTAAACCGTCTGCCAGTCTTTGAAAGACGGGGTATTTCGGGTGGGCAGGGTCGGCAATGATCTTGTACTGGAGGTGTGCAAGTCCTTCATGGAGGGAAGGTGACAGCCGATGACCTTCTCCGCAGACCGGACGATGCGCTGCAGTTTGACCTTGCAACAAGCAGACCCAAACCAGACGGTGATAGCCTCTGTTGAGCCTTCTTGGTCACCACTGATGTTGTCCGCCCACTTGAGGCTGTGAGAGATGATGGTCCGCAGGAACTTGAATGACTCAGCAGTGCTGACGGCTGAGCCATCAATCTCGAGGGAGAAAGATGGTGGGGGGAATTTCCTGTAGTCAACCACCATTTCCATGGTTTTGACTGTGTTGAGTTCCAGGTTGTTGCGATTGCACCAGGCGGTCAACCTCTCCATGGTACTTGGATTTTTGTCGTCAGAAATTAGACCGACCAGGTTGGTGTCATCAGCAAACTTGAGTAGTTTGGCGGATGTGTCGTTGGAGGAGCAGTCATTCGTGTAGTTAGAAGAGGAAGGGAGAGAGCATGCAAACCTGTGGCGCCCCCGTGTTGAGAGATGTTTTCCCATCTTAACGTGGTGTGTCCTGTTGGTCAGAAGAAGTCAGTGATTCACCGGCAGATGGAGTCAGATACGTTCAGCTGTGTGAGTTCATGCTGTAGCAGGTCCGGAATGATGGTGTTGAGGTGTTGAAGGATGTAGTGAAGGCCCATGTTGACGCCATCATCCACAGGCCAATTGGCTCTGTCGGCGAACTGCATGTGGTCAAGGAGGGCGTCGGTGGTGGTTTTGAGATGGGACAGAACCAGGTGTTCAAAGTTTTTCATGATGACGAGGTGGGTGCTAACAGTCTATAGTCATGTAGGCCGGTCACCTTTTGTTTCTTCTTGCCAACAGCATTACGTCATTCTAGACATGTGAAGAGCGTGAAAGGTTAACTGTTATATGTAGTGTTGTTTTGGCCAAATGGGCCATTGTGCTAGGTTGCATGTGGGAAATAACCGTGTCTTACTGACAACTTAATGTGGCGCAATAGACCCTGTGAATGCCTCATTGTGCATTATTGCTAATGCACATATAGCTAGCTGTAAGTAGAGCACTTCATCAGAAGCCTACGGATGACAGAATACAGCTGTGCTCACAAACTTCGCCAAAGCTCACCACAGATCCTGCTAGTTATCTTTGTGGCCAGATTTGAAATTGGCTTACTGAGGTAATATTATCAATACTAGAGGTTCATGCCAACTGGTTGGTTTTCCAGGTGTCATTCAGTTGCTGATTAACACCAGGACTACTTCCAGGCCACTCCGAGATGTGGACACTGCCAACAAGTGGGTGGCCTGCAGAACCAGTTGTGCAAATGAACATACATTTCTCCAATACCAGGAACTGGTATGGTTGCATATTTCCAGACACTCTGAAAAACCTGGGCATTTTGGGGAATAGAAACCGTGACATTTTGGGAAATTTTGGGAATTGTACAACCCTAATCTTTGGTACATGCTGTGAATACTGGAGATCAAGGGGTCAGTATGTGGTTTATTACCAGTCTCTGCATGGGTCTTCTTCTGCTCTAGGTTGGTAGTGATGTCGTGGACATCCACATAGGCCCGAACTAGTCGCCATAAGAAAGTAGTGTTCTGTCCAAACTGTGAAGAAAAGAGGAGTGTCAATAAATTTCACATATTGACTTCCATTTGGAGGCAGGCTTCACCGAGGAACTTCACTGCTCAGACTTGGATTCAAATAGTATTTGTTTTGCTATTTTGGAAAAATATAGATTTCTTCTATGCAATATCCCATCTAATTATTGTCAGCATGGAGCATGTTTTAAGGTCTCTTGAGTGGAAAGTTGAACGTTGTGAGAATTCCGTGCAACTTCCAGCATGTGCTTACTTTGAACACTGAGGCTGTAACCCTTTAAGTTAGAGACATAACATGTTTTATGAAGGGCTTGATGTTAACTTTTTGACAAGTAGGAGAGATTTTTTTACTTGGTCTGTAACAACATGGGCCAAATAGGTGACTGGGAATTGCATTGTATTACGTCGTATGATGCAAGAAACCACTTTACAAAATAAAAGTCATTATTACCATACAGAGAATCAGAGAAAAATGTAGACTACCCTCTGCCTATTGGCTTCTTTGGATATTCAAGCCTGTCTCAAAATACAACACTGCCCCTTTAAGACATATAAAAGCCATTTACCTGACTTGCTTTTCAAAGTTTTGTGCTCTTGTAGGAAGCAGTCACTCCCCCATTTCTGACCAATAATTAGCTACAGCCTAACTGGGCAAATAACTCGCTAACTAGCAAAGAATATTAACAAATGTGCATGTGGCTCTGCACTTTGACCTGAAAAGCGCATCAACTCGCAAACTCGGGTGATGGAAAGAGGCTACCGGTTAGTAGAATTCTACTCTGTTGCCTTCAGCAAAGTCACCAACTCAATCTTGCAAAGATTCGTTTTGGTTGATGCATTTAAAAAGGGGGATAATATTATGTTGATTCACAAGCCTCACAGTGAAACGTTGATCTAAGTATAGTGTAAAATAATGGGGCGAACTCTAATAAATTCAGAACTGTTTCAATATTGTGCATTTCTGGCTGCGCGGGCTGGCATTTCTTCTGTGCGGCAGTCTTGGACATTGCTTCTAGGCCTAGGACATCCAAACTAAAGACTAGGACTGTTGGTTGAAGAAGCCCACCTCTGTCCTCTTATCCAGCATGGTGCGGAGGCACTCCCTCTTGTCTCCATCCGTGCCATTGTGTAGAGTATCCATCCTCTCCAGGAGGGCTGAGAACTCGTCCAGAGGCTCGATCACGGTTACTTCCTCCTGACTCTCATCAGCCTCACTCTTCTCTTCTTCCTCAGAGTCTGTCAGAGCCGTAATGTACCTGAAACACATGGGGAAACATTCATTAGGGTCACAGCCTAAAATCTCAGTTTCCTTGGCATGTTTTCATAGTTAAGTTAAGTGCTAGGAAGATAAACTGAAAGTGTGAAAGTGTGGGCGGTTAAAATGTAAAATCGTTTGTGTGGTTGCTTCAATTCTACTCCTAGCAGAGCACTTGGTCTGAGTGGGAACCAGTGATCCTAAGCAATGACTGGGTTACCATATAAAATGTAGCCTATAGGCTACGCCTTAGTGTGCCAAGACAGTACAAAGTGTACTGGCATCAGGCTATTCATAAATAGTGAAGAGGGGTGGGAGTATCTCTAGAATGGGATCCCTCTGGTAATGTCTCAGAGCGTGAGTCTTAGTTAACAAGTGCCTTTAATTACCCCCTCTCTGCCAGATGCTGTCAATAACAGATGAACATTCCCTGTTGGTTTACACGCAAACAGCAACACGTTTGATTACACAAGTGGGTTACTTAATTGTGTATAAACGCTGCCTAGTTAAGAAGTCTTGACACCGATACCTGAAGGGTTTCCAGTACCGAACACTAGTTTGTCTCTGTCATGGCGTGGCACATAATGTCCCTGCATTAGCCCCGGTTTACCGCTTCCAAAAAAGTCCCTTTTCAATTACTGTAAGTACACACTAACACCCTCAGCAAACACTTGAGTAGGGGAGGTGAAAACGGTGTGTATTAATGACATAGGTAGAAATTCAAAGAAATGGAAGACAAAGTGAAAAGGTTTAAACATGAAAGGCCTCCATTAAGTGCTGGCAACAGCTACATCATCGGTGGTTAAGGAAACATTTGGGTCTGCGAGCGATGGTTCTGGACTAGGGGAGGTGTGTTGGAGTGGGCCGCTGACCGGCACATCGTGGGCCCACAACAAGGGTTGGAAGCCCCATCTTAGATACCTCCCAAATCACAAAACTTAGGTCAGGCCCGAATAGATGATTACTTAAAGATGCACTACGCAGAAATCGCTCCGCCATTTCCTGGTTGCTACATATTTTAAAATAGTTTGCATAATTTCAGTTTGTGAGAAAACAAGCAAGCATAGTGCAGAGAATCATTGTACCATCTAAACCACTGTGAACTAGATTTTCCTTAACCAAAAATGTTGTAATTTCAGCTGTTTGAAGCTAGTGTATAAAAACAAAGTAAAAAAAATTACTTAACGGGAAACATAAAGTGCACATTAAAGTGCACATAAAACATATCTACCGCTTCTTAGAATTGCTTTCAATGAGAATGACAGACCTAACTCACATTTCTATGCACAAAAGTTGCATATTGCAGCTTTAAGTCTGTGCCAGAGGAGACTAAAGTACAGTATATGCAGGAAAACAGCAACATTGCTTCTCCGCGGGGCAGGCAGTAAAATCCAATGATGTTGTAACAACATGACTAAGCAATGAGGGAATGCTTCGGTCTCTTACTTAGGCTGCCTATAACAACCTTCTCAAACAACGCCTACCCAATGCCTCAGAAAAGTTAAGAAAATCCAACACCTAAAACTTCAGGGATAGTGGGTCACTTATTGTCTTGAAATAGACAACCGAAAGTCTATGCAACACAAGAATATCATGGCTATAGGCCTATTTTCCCCCATTTTCAAATCTAATTGGACCACTCAGTAAAAATGGAAACACACCCAGTCATGGAAGTGCTTTATGTAGGGATTATGCTGCTGTCAATCTCTCCTCTGCCATTTGTGTGGCCAAGGTGCCCAGCATGTTAGCTCAGACTCCCTCTGCTTGTTGCTTTAATGCCACTGTTTGCTCGAGACCACAGCTCTTAAATCTGTCCACACACACCGCTCAGCAGAAGAAAGAAAACACACTGCGGCCCTCGCCAAGAATCTGGCCCACTCACTCACTCACTCACTCATTCATACAACACACAGTGAAAAGCCCGGCCGATTGATTCACAAGACATTCATTCTAAAATGAATTATCTTGCGTTACCAAAATAGGGTAAGACTTGTTAAATACAACATCTAAAAACTCTAACAAAAATGTGGGGGCAACACACGAACAGGGAATGAATGAATCTGACAAGAAAGACAATCCATGATCTTTATCCCCCCAAAAAACGCAGATTACAACATTTTAATGAATAGACATAGAACTGTTGTACCACAGGGTACAGTTCACTGGCTATTGGCGTTCCTGGGATCTGGAGCTGTGGCCTTGTTTACAAACCCAGATTCCTAATCTGAGAGTAAGCTCATGCAGGCTGGTGCTGAATTCCTTTACAGAGCATTCAGAAAGTATACAGAGCCCTTGACTTTTTCCAAATTGTATTACGTTTCAGCCTTAGTGTAAAATGTATTAAATACATCTCTCGTCAATCTACACATAATACCCCACAATGACAAAGCAAAAACAGAAATACCTTATTTAGATAAGTATTCAGACCCTTTGCCACGAGACCCGAAATTGAGCTTAGGTGCATCCTGTTTACATTGATTATCCTTGACATGCATCTACAACTTTATTGGATTCCACCTGTGGTAAATTCAATTGATTGGACATGATTTGGAATGGTACACACCTGTCTATATAAGGTCCCACTGTTGACAGTGCATGTCAGAGCAAAAGCCAAGCGGTCAAAGAAATTGTCCGTAGAGCTCCAAGACAGAATTGTTTTGTGGCACAGATCTGGGAAAGGGTACCAAAACATGTCTGCAACATTTAAGGTCCCCAAGAACACATTAGCCTCCATCATTCTTAAATGGAAGAAGATTGGAACCACCAAGACTCTTCCTAGAGCTGGCTGCCTTGGAAAACTAAGCAATCGGGGGAGAAGGGCCTTGGCAATGGAGGTGATCAAGAACCCGATGGTCACTAACAGAGTTCCAGTAACAGAAGGACAATCTCTGCAGCACTCCACCAATCAGGCCTTTATGGTAGGCACATGACAGCCCACTTGGAGTTAGCCAAAAAAAAGGCACCTCAGGACTCAGACCGTTGGGAAACAAGATTCTCAGACCGTGATTGAACACTTTGACCTGAATGCCAAGGGTCACATCTGGAGGAAACCTGGCACCATCCCGTCGGTGAAGCATGGTGGTGGTAGCATCATGCTGTGGGGATGTTTTTCAGCAGCAGGGACTGGTAGAGTAGTCAGGATCGAGGCAAAGATGAACAAAGCAAAGTACAGAGAGATCCTTGATGAAAACCTGCTCCAGGACCTCAGACTGTGGCGAGACCTGAAAATAGCTGTGCAGCGATGCTCCCCATCCAGCCTAACAGAGCTTGAGGTTCTGCAGAGAAGAATGGGAGAAACTCCCCAAATACAGGTGTGCCAAGATTGTAGCGTCATACCCAGGAAGACTCGAGGCTGTAATCACTGCCAAAGGTGCTTCAACAAAGTACTGAGTAAAGGGTCTGAATCCATGTAAATGTGATATTTCCGTTTTTGCTTTGTCATTATGGGGCAGTGTGTGTAGATTGATGAGGGGGAAAACATGTTTTAATACATTTTTGAATAAGGCTGTAACGTAACAAAATGTGGCAAAAGTAAAGGGTCTGAATACTTTACGAATGCACTGTACGGGCCAATACAGGACTTAACATTCTGAATGGACGGCCATTCTCCAAATTGTTGTGCATTATTTATTTTTTTGCACCTGCACACAATGTACTAGTACAGGGTTCGATACTGCGACCAAAACCGTCGTATTTGCGACAGTTTAACTTTGCAGTGCGACACTGATTTTAAGTGGTCACCAGAGTGCCCTTGAACATTTTCCCTGGTCACGTTCGTTTTTAGTTCACAATTTGCTTCTTTTTTTTTATCATCATGATTTATTCAAACAGTAAAATGTGCAAATGACCAAAAATAAACCAACTTTATGAAGAGGCAACAACAGTAACGGGAATGCCAGACTGTGCTCAACACGGGATGTTTTAGAAACCCTCCTGATGGGTCATCTCGTCAGTGGCGAGCTTGGGCCAGTGAAAATAATATTGGAATAATGTTATTTTTAATCTAGGCTAAATAAAAAAATGTTTTATATAGATTCCCGAATCTGTTCATTCATGCGCGTTGCACATATATAGCCTATAGATAATCTATTGGCTGGAGAGAGCGCGCAGCTCTCAAACAGCTGGTTGTTGCGTGGAGCGAAGACAGTAGGGGTAGGAAAGCAGTAAGAAATATGTTGCAAGTTATATCTACCAGTAAATGCTATGGTATGAATTGGTACGCAAACAAGGTATTTAAAAAGTCTTGGTTGAATATTTGCGATACGCAATTCAGTCATCATGGATAGCCTTGACAATCACACATCTCCTCTAGGCTCTTTGGTCCTTGAAAAGTCATTGTAGCTTATTTATAAATTCTCCTGCTCCAATATAATTTTCTGATATTTCATTTCTAATCAGTGTTAATGAGTGTCTGTTTCCTGTCGTGGTTGTCTATTACGCTTGTTGTGTAAAACCATGTGCGGATATTATGGGCAAGACAACATTGAATGTTGGCTTCAACTTGTTTTTTTCCCTATAAATTATTGATACAATTGCTGTGTGCGTAGGGCCTATATGTCTATCACTTTCTGTAGCCGTTAGCAATGCTAATGATGGAAAGCCAATTAAAAAGGTAACCACAAAGGAGCCAATGCCTACCTGGCACAATGATGATGATTTTCATAAATCCAGTGGACATTTGTTTTGAAAACTCCATTACAAATGCGCTGCAGAAACACAGCTAGACAAACTCAACTGTCTGGCTGGTGCACACCTGAATTAAAAAGTTAACTACACAACAACAACAAAAAAATGGAGATTTCTCAGATATTCTAACAACTGGTCCCCTGATGTGGTTTAAGCATTGCTATGGCCTTGGAACATCCAATTTAGTTGCTTTTATATTTAAAAAAGTGTGTTTCTGAAATTAGAAATGTAAAAAAATAAATGTAAAAAATCAGTCCTTCCCATTTTTTTTTTGCTGTGGTATCGTTTTGGTATTAAGTATAATTTTTTCCAAATCCTGCCCCCTAGAGGAGTTCACAGAAAATAACACATGGCACTTTGAAATCTGCAATAAACACATGTTGCACTTTATTTTAAGTATATTGTCTTTGCTGTTACAGTATCCAAATCAATGTAAGAAGACAAGGGCATGCTACCTTGAAAGACAGCTAGTCATTATTAGCTTGGATCTGAATGGAATGCAGGCACATTATGGGATACAGGCCAGGTCATTATCAACTATTTTATTTGAAAAAAATTGGTGCGACCAAAGTCATGTGCAGGTGCCACCAACTGAAAAAGTTTGTGTAGAACCCTGTAGTACATTGAGTGATTCTCAACATGTATCTAGATGCTTAGGGGAGAGAACCCCAATGCATCGTCTTACATTAATTCGTTCGTATACTGATTGATCCGTTTATACTTCCATTCATTCAGCCCTCTCTTTTGCCTCCCTGGGCTTGTTTACTCAATGGAAAGTGGTGAGAGAGAAGCAGCAACGGGTAGTACTGAGTGATCAGTACATTCCTGTAACGCCATTCCATGGCCCATGAATCACTGGAGTTGAGACAGAAAAAAAAAAAAAAAACAGGATGCATTTATGTGTGTTTATATACCATCATTATCCTCCAATCATTTACAGATACAGAACAAACATCACAGGGCCTGTGGTCCTATTTCAACACTGTTAAAAAAAACAAATACAATTTAAAAAACACACACACACTCTCTAACTTGACTGTGTGCCGTGCCAGTTTGATTCAGGTCTAGTTAGGGGACGAGGAGAAAGGGTAAGGCAACATGTGACCGCTAAAATCTTCAAGGGGCCAGCTGGCCATTTTCAGCACTGGCTCCATAGATTGATATGTACTGTGTATACATAGAACATTCTAGTAATTTTATCATGCCATCAGTGGTTGTGGAGCATATTTGCGATGAAGGATGAAATAAATTTGCTCTAACTACTTTGATGAAACAGTGACAGTACTTAACACCTTTAGGGCCACCAATCAACGATCCTCTGGGTCCAATGTTTTTAACCACACTGTATGTGTAGAGCACACACTAATTAGTGTAATACAAGCCTAAACTTGATGCAAAAATTGGCCTGTACTTTGATGTAATGCTACATTACCCTTTGCACCAAATGGATGTATTTGTAAATGCCATAATCCAAAGTCTTACCAAGACCGAATATATGACTGGTATCAGGAAACTAGGCATGTCACTACTTCACAGATGAGCCACTTGAAAAAACGTTTATTTTATTTCATTTATTATTATTTTTTAAGTGTTGCGCTCCACTTTCTGGAGGACCGACTTTTGAAATCAGTGGATCGAGATGGTGGAATAAGAGTATGATAGCTAAGGAGATGGAGAAAATTCTGGCCTTTGATTGCAAATATGCAGAGGAAGTTGAAAAGAGAACAGACAGAAGGCTGTAAAAAACACCTGTCTCATTTTCAAACTAAAAGGCAGGCATGGCATCTGTGAAAGAGAGGGAGATGGGTCCATCCATGTATACGGATAAGAGTCTAGCTAGCTACATTTTCAGATATTACACGTTTCAAATGGTCAGAAAGCAGTTTACATTTCAAGTTTAAGCGTACTGTTAGGTAGCTAGCTAACGTTAGCTGGCTGGCTTGCTATCTAACGTTATGTGTATGTACTGTATCTCAGAGCCATTTGCATTGCTAGTTATAGCCTAATGTTAGCAAGCTAGCTAACATTGAACCTGGTTGGTTAGCCACCTGCAGATCCATGCAGGGTAGTAATGTTATGAATGGGGATTAGGGTTAATTATTTAGCTAGCTAACTACAGGTCTAAACAAAAAAAAAAGACTCCACTATGCAAGTAACCATTTCAATACAACGTTCATGATGCCACTGCGACAACTGTCGATAGACTTCTCCGATTCGTCGTCCTCCTATCTGCCTAGCAGCTAGCCAGCTAGCATACGTTCACCGGCTACCGTAACAATGTAGTAACTATCACACTCAACTGAACGACTTGATTAGTGTAGTATTAGCTAGCTACATAGTTGTCTTTGCTGTCTTCGCATCCAAGATAATTGTGTAGTTTAGAGTGTGTAGTCTTAGAGTGATTATCTTAATTTACCGAGGTTAGCTAGCCAGCTATTTTGTCGTTCTTAACGTAGGAGACACTCCTAGTTAGCCAACAGCCAGCCAACGTCTACTGAATAGAACTTTCGCATTCCGGTCGCATTCCGCTTCGCTCCACAGGTAGTATCACATTTTCATTTCATTTCATTACAGTCCCAACGGTGTGATTTGTTTGATCGTAGCTAGCTACATAGCCGTCTTTGTTTCAAAGATAATTGTGTAGTCTAGAGCGATTTTCTAGGTTAGCTAGCCAGCTATTGTCGTTCTCCTAACGCAACGTAACGTAACCAACACTGCTAGCTAGCCAGCTAGCCCCCGAATATCAGCATTGTAGAAACTTCACACTCAACGGAACGACTTGATTAGGGTAGTGTCAACAACGCAGCTAGCCTACCTCAGCAGTACTGTATCATTTTAATCATTTTAGTCAATTAGATTCTTGCTACGTAAGCTTAACTTTCTGAACATTCGAGACGTGTAGTCCACTTGTCATTCCAATCTCCTCTGCATTAGCGTAGCCTCTTCTCTAGCCTGTCAACTATGTGTCTGTCTATCCCTGTTCTCTCCTCTCTGCACAGACCATACAAACGCTCCACACCGCATGGCCGCTGCCACCCTAATCTGGTGGTCCCAGCGCGCACGACCCACGTGGAGTTCCAGGTCTCCGGTAGCCTCTGGAACTGCCGATCTGCGGCCAACAAGGCAGAGTTCATCTCAGCCTATGCCTCCCTCCAATCCCTCGACTTCTTGGCACTGACGGAAACATGGATCACCACAGACAACACCGCTACTCCTACTGCTCTCTCTTCGTCCACCCACGTGCTCTCGCACACCCCGAGAGCTTCTGGTCAGCGGGGTGGTGGCACCGGGATCCTCATCTCTCCCAAGTGGTCATTCTCTCTTTCTCCCCTTACCCATCTGTCTATCGCCTCCTTTGAATTCCATGCTGTCACAGTTACCAGCCCTTTCAAGCTTAACATCCTTATCATTTATCGCCCTCCAGGTTCCCTCGGAGAGTTCATCAATGAGCTTGATGCCTTGATAAGCTCCTTTCCTGAGGACGGCTCACCTCTCACAGTTCTGGGCGACTTTAACCTCCCCACGTCTACCTTTGACTCATTCCTCTCTGCCTCATCCTTTCCACTCCTCTCCTCTTTGACCTCACCCTCTCACCTTCCCCCTACTCACAAGGCAGGCAATACGCTCGACCTCATCTTTACTAGATGCTGTTCTTCCACTAACCTCATTGCAACTCCCTCCAAGTCTCCGACCACTACCTTGTATCCTTTTCCCTCTCGCTCTCATCCAACACTTCCCACACTGCCCCTACTCGGATGGTATCGCGCCGTCCCAACCTTCGCTCTCTCTCCCCCGCTACTCTCTCCTCTTCCATCCTATCATCTCTTCCCTCTGCTCAAACCTTCTCCAACCTATCTCCTGATTCTGCCTCCTCAACCCTCCTCTCCTCCCTTTCTGCATCCTTTGACTCTCTATGTCCCCTATCCTCCAGGCCGGCTCGGTCCTCCTCCCGCTCCGTGGCTCGACGACTCATTGCGAGCTCACAGAACAGGGCTCCGGGCAGCCGAGCGGAAATGGAGGAAAACTCGCCTCCCTGCGGACCTGGCATCCTTTCACTCCCTCCTCTCTACATTTTCCTCCTCTGTCTCTGCTGCTAAAGCCACTTTCTACCACTCTAAATTCCAAGCATCTGCCTCTAACCCTAGGAAGCTCTTTGCCACCTTCTCCTCCCTCTTGAATCCTCCTCCCCCTCCCCCTCCTCCCTCTCTGCAGATGACTTCGTCAACCATTTTGAAAAGAAGGTCGACGACATCCGATCCTCGTTTGCTAAGTCAAACGACACCGCTGGTTCTGCTCACACTGCCCTACCCTGTGCTCTGACCTCTTTCTCCCCTCTCTCCAGATGACATCTCGCGTCTTGTGACGGCCGGCCGCCCAACAACCTGCCCGCTTGACCCTATCCCCTCCTCTCTTCTCCAGACCATCTCCGGTGACCTTCTCCCTTACCTCACCTCGCTCATCAACTCATCCCTGACCGCTGGCTACGTCCCTCCCGTCTTCAAGAGATCGAGAGTTGCACCCTTCTGAAAAAACCTACACTCGATCCCTCCGATGTCAACAACTACAGACCAGTATCCCTTCTTTCTTTTCTCTCCAAAACTCTTGAACGTGCCGTCCTTGGCCAGCTCTCCCGCTATCTCTCTCAGAATGACCTTCTTGATCCAAATCAGTCAGGTTTCAAGACTAGTCATTCAACTGAGACTGCTCTTCTCTGTATCACGGAGGCACTCCGCACTGCTAAAGCTAACTCTCTCTCCTCTGCTCTCATCCTTCTAGACCTATCGGCTGCCTTCGATACTGTGAACCATCAGATCCTCCTCTCCACCCTCTCCGAGTTGGGCATCTCCGGCGCGGCCCATGCTTGGATTGCGTCCTACCTGACAGGTCGCTCGGCGAGAATGTGTCTCCTCACCACGCGCTCTCACCACTGGTGTCCCCCAGGGCTCTGTTCTAGGCCCTCTCCTATTCTCGCTATACACCAAGTCACTTGGCTCTGTCATAACCTCACATGGTCTCTCCTATCATTGCTATGCAGACGACACACAATTAATCTTCTCCTTTCCCCCCTCTGATGACCAGGTGGCGAATCGCATCTCTGCATGTCTGGCAGACATATCAGTGTGGATGACGGATCACCACCTCAAGCTGAACCTCGGCAAGACGGAGCTGCTCTTCCTCCCGGGGAAGGACTGCCCGTTCCATGATCTCGCCATCATGGTTGACAACTCCATTGTGTCCTCCTCCCAGAGCGCTAAGAACCTTGGCGTGATCCTGGACAACACCCTGTCGTTCTCAACTAACATCAAGGCGGTGGCCCGTTCCTGTAGGTTCATGCTCTACAACATCCGCAGAGTACGACCCTGCCTCACACAGGAAGCGGCGCAGGTCCTAATCCAGGCACTTGTCATCTCCCGTCTGGATTACTGCAACTCGCTGTTGGCTGGGCTCCCTGCCTGTGCCATTAAACCCCTACAACTCATCCAGAACGCCGCAGCCCGTCTGGTGTTCAACCTTCCCAAGTTCTCTCACGTCACCCCGCTCCTCCGCTCTCTCCACTGGCTTCCAGTTGAAGCTCGCATCCGCTACAAGACCATGGTGCTTGCCTACGGAGCTGTGAGGGGAACGGCACCTCAGTACCTCCAGGCTCTGATCAGGCCCTACACCCAAACAAGGGCACTGCGTTCATCCACCTCTGGCCTGCTCGCCTCCCTACCACTGAGGAAGTACAGTTCCCGCTCAGCCCAGTCAAAACTGTTCGCTGCTCTGGCCCCCCAATGGTGGAACAAACTCCCTCACGACGCCAGGACAGCGGAGTCAATCACCACCTTCCGGAGACACCTGAAACCCCACCTCTTTAAGGAATACCTAGGATAGGATAAAGTAATCCTTCTCACCCCCCCCCTCACCCCTTAAAAGACCTAGATGCACTATTGTAAAGTGGCTGTTCCACTGGATGTCATAAGGTGAAGGCACCAATTTGTGGGTCGCTCTGGATAAGAGCGTCTGCTAAATGACTTAAATGTAAATGTAATGTAAATGATTTCAGCGCACTCGTCTGAGTGTACCAGAGCGCAGAATAACTGACACAATTATGAACGCTCAACACCCGTTGAATATGGCCAGTGTCAGTAAACGATGGCAAAAATAAAAAGCATAATTAAATTGTTGCCAGCAATACAGTTACAGTCACCGACACTCTGGATAACATAAAAACAGCCTAACCAGCACTGCTAGGGTGAGTGAAATGGTCAGTGAGCTTTTCTCACAGTTTGGGCAGCCTGGCTCATTGCGAACTACTTTGCCAGAATTTTACATAAGTATGATATAACATCGAAGATTGTGCAATGTAACAAGAATATTTATACTTAGGGATGCCACCCGTTAGATAAAATACCGAACAATTCCGTATTTCACTGAAAGAATAAACGCTTTGTTTTCGAAGCACAGTGCTGTTTATAACTTCAAGCCTATCAGCATGAATGGCTGGTGTAACAGATGTGAAATGGCTAGCTAGTTAGCGGGGTGCACGCTAATAGCGTTTCAAACGTCACTCGCTCTGAGACTTGGAGTAGTTATTCCCCTTGCTCTGCAAGGGACATGGCTTTTGTGGAGCGATGGGTAACGCTGCTTCGTGTGTGGCTGTTGTCGATGTGTTCCTGGTTCGAGCCCAGGTAGGGGCGAGGAGAGGGACGGAAGATATGTTACACTGGCAATACTATAGTGCCTATAAGAACATCCAATAGTCAAAGGTATATGGAATACAAACGATATAGAGATAAATGGTCCTATAAATACTATATTAACTACAACCTAAAAACCTCTTACCTTGGAATATTGAAGTCTCATGTTAAAAAGAACCACCAACTTTCATATGTTCTCATGTTCTGAGCAAGGAACTCAAACGTTAGCTTTTTTTACATGGCACATATTACACTTACTTCCCCAACACTGTTTTTTTAAACCAAATTGAACATGTTTCATTATTTATTTGAGGCTAAATGGATTTTTATTGATGTATTATATTAAGTTAAAATAAGTGTTCATTCAGTATTGTTGTAATTGTCATTATTACAAATAAATAAATAAATAAATAAAATCAGCCGATTAATCGTTATCGGCTTTTTCTGGTCCTCCAATAATCGGTATCGGCGTTCAGCTACTCTCAACTCCCTTTCAAGTGAAGCCACTTTCCCTGAGATCAGGCCAAGAGGTGCCAAATCATGCCCTCTTGCTGTGGCACAGAACCTGGCCAATACAACAAACGTATGACCGCATTACAGTAACAAGGAAGTTAAATTGTTATGTGCAGGCTACTGTACGTAGGCCATTAATAATGCTGTGCCTGTTCTTTCACTTTTATGTTAATACTAGGCTATATTGAGAATCACAACTAAAGGCTGTTTTTCTTTAATGGAGCTCCAGCAGGCTTGTAAATTGATAAGTAATTTGTCCCTTCAGCCTTTCGATTGCAACTACAGGCAGTTTTCGCATACGGTTGGCAGGTATTCCTTGGGGTTAGAACGTTTGGCCAATAACCAAAAGGTCGTGGGTTCGAATCCCAGAGCCAACAATGTGAAAAATATGCCCCTGTGCCCTTGAGCAAGGCACTTAACCGATTTCGCTCCAGATGACGTTAATAATGGCTGCCCCCGGCTCTGACCCCAACTTTCCACAGGTGTCTCAGGGAGAGTGGGGATATGCAAAAAGCATATTTCTAATTCACATTAGTACACGTGTAAAATAGGACAAATAAGCACCCACCAAATAATTATTATTCTATTCAATGGAGCGGCAACAGGATTGTTGAATTGATTAGTGATTTGTCACCCTTTAGTCTAAAATAGCCTTAACCTTCGATCACCTTTACAAAAGGAACTTTGTATTAAAAGGAAGCCTCACTCTCATAAAGAGGCTTCCCAAAAGGCCTTAAGGCAAGAGCTTCTTTCCAACAATACACAAACAAAGAGGGGCGGGTGGGGGTGAGTAAAATAACACCTGCAACTTGATTACTGCACGTGCAATGATGGCAAAAAAAGACAGAGGACAAAGTGAAACAACTAACAAAGGCTTTTCCCCTCTAAGCAATGCCATTGCTTTGCAGGGACCAGGTGAGAGTACAATCGAACTATGCCTATTAAAGCAATAGTAGAAACGGGCTCATGACCAGTCCCTGCTATTTTGTGTGTATTTTTGAGCAGATCTTAAAAAATGTTTTACATAAATGTTTCCACCCACCGAAAAGAGCTTCTGGACATCAGAACCTCGATTTGGATGAATATTTCTACTTCAACGGGTCGAGATGGATGGATTACAGGCAACATCTGCACTGTGTGTGTCTCTTTGTAACAACAACTGGTGCACACAATCTCCAATATTAAGGAAGTCTTGAGGTTCTGCTCGCCGGAGTTAGAATAGCTCATGATAAGCTGTAGATCATAATATTTACCAAGAGTTTCCATCTATATTGAAAACTCTATATAGGGCCAAACGCAAACAAGAAAATGCTCATCCAGATACGATGCTCCTAGTGGCCTGTGACTTAAACGCAGCAAAATTGAACTTAGTCTTACCTCATTTCTACCAGCATGACACATGTGCAACTATAGATCACCTTTACTCCATACACAGAGATGACGACAAAGCTCTCCCTTGCACTCCATTTAGCAAATATGACCAAAACTCTATCCTCCTGATTCCTGCTTACAAGCAAAAACTCAAACAAGAAGTACCAGTGACACACAATATGGAACTGGTCCGATGAAACAAATGCTAAGCTACAGGACTTTCGCTAGCACAGACTGCAATATGGTGACTCGTTTAAGGGAACTATGTATGTCACAGGAGAGGCATTTGAACATAAACTTTTTTATTCAGAAATGCCTTCTGGGGCCTCCCGGGTGGCGGAGCTAGTTGTGCCACCAGAGACTCTGGGTTCGCAGCCAGCCGCGACCGGGAGGTCAGTGGGGTGACACACAATTGGCAAAGCATTGTCCGGGTTAGGGAGGGTTTGGCCGGTAGGGATGTCCTTGTCTCATCACGCACTTGCGACTCCTATGGCGGGCCGGGCGCAGTGCACGCTAACCAGGTCGCTAAGTGCACGGTGTTTCCTCCGACACATTGGTGCGGCTGGCTTCCGGGTTGAATGCGCGCTGTGTTAAGAAGCAGTGCGGCTTGGTTGGGTTGTGTTTCAGAGGACGCTTGGCTTTCGACCTTCGTCTCTCCCGAGCCCGTACGGGAGTTGTAGCGATGAGACAAGATAGTAACTACTAACAATTGGATACCACGAAATTGGGGAGAAAAGGGGGTAAAAAAAAGAAAGAAATGCCTTCTGGAACATGTGAACTTTTATGTGCCTTAATAACAAACGTGTATGCCACCTGAAAATAAGTAAGAATTGTTCAATTACGAGCCTAGTTGTTTTAGCCACGGAAAAAATAAGGAACCTTACCACTAGCCATGATTGGCTGAGATAATGGATGGGCTGGCCATGCCGAGAGATGAGTTCAGATTGGTCTGCCAGGTAGCACGCTTCTGTCGATAACATGAGCTGGTCAGTATGTGTAGGTAATCCTTTCTAACATGTCTTTTTTGAAAGATATCATGTACAACAGCAAAAGCGTTGCTCTCCACTTTCTGGAAGACTAAGATTTGAAGGCAGTGGAATGCCCTGTGAATTGGAATATGATAGCTACGGAGATGGAGAAAATTTTGTCATTTGATTGTAAATATGCAGAAGTCGAAAAGACAACACACAGAAGGCTTTTGTATAGAACACCTGTCTCCGGATTACATCTTCAAACTAAGGGCAACCATGGCATCCTTGACAGAGAGAAAGAAGCATCCATCCATGTGTACGGGTAAGAGAGTCTAGCTAGCTACATTTTGAGATATTATAAGTCTCTAATTTAGTCAGAAAGTCATTTTAATTTCTCGTTAAAGCGTACTGTCAGCTAGCTAAAGTTAGCTGGCTGGCTAGCTAACGTTAGCTGGCTGGCTAGCTAACGTTACGTGTATGATCTGTGTAGTAATATTCTTTGTATCTCAGAGCCATTGGCATCGCTCGTAGCTAGCTAGCTAACATTGCACCTGGTTAGTTGGTTGGTTAGCTACCTGCAGGCAATGTAGTAACGTTATGGGTTGGGATTGTGGTTCATTGTTTAGATAGCTAGCTACATATCTAAACAAGACTTCACTATGCAAGTAACAATTTCCCTAATGTTTACACCTTCGGTATCCTGTGCATGTGACAAATAAATGTTGACTTTATTTGATATAGTATGTGTTTACCAGAGATGGTAATGTAAAGAACATGAACTGCACCAAAGTCAAATTAGGATATAACGTCAGGCCAATGAGACTGTGTCCAAGTTCTAAAATTCTCCGGTAGAATGCCCTGCTTTTATTTTGTCACACTCACAAACGTAAAATATTTTCTGTAATTGGCTCGCCATTAACTTGTGGATAATGATCTTGTTGTGAGTTTATTTTCCTACAAACGAGCTAAAGAGAAAACGTTGTCAGCTATATGATCATTATTTGAACTGGCTAGCCAGCTAAATTAACATTAGCTAGCTAACATGCTAGAAACTAACCAAAACATTGTTTAGAAAGTTGCTTTTTTGTACTAAATTCATTTTTAAAAAAGGTGGGTTTATTGGTGTTAAAATACACCAGTTCTGCTATTTTGGACCACCAGGCTGCTGACGTCATGCAGCCTGTAGTTTGTGTTTATACTTCTTCATAACGACAACGAGAAGTTTGATATTGGATGACAACAGAAGGCTCAAATCAAAATCAAATCAAATTTTATTTGTCACATACACATGGTTAGCAGATGTTAATGCGAGTGTAGCGAAATGCTTATGCTTCTAGTTCCGACAATGCAGTGATAACCAACAAGTAATCTAACTAACAATTCCAAAACTACTGTCTTATACACAGTGTAAGGGGATAAAGAATATGTACATAAGGATATATGAATGAGTGATGGTACAGAGCAGCATACAGTAGATGGTATCGAGTACAGTATATACATATGAGATGAGTATGTAGACAAAGTAAAAAAAGTGGCATAGTTAAAGTGGCTAGTGATACATGTATTACATAAGGATGCAGTCGATGATGTAGAGTACAGTATATACGTATGCATATGAGATGAATAATGTAGGGTAAGTAACATTATATAAGGTAGCATTGTTTAAAGTGGCTAGTGATATATTTACATCATTTCCCATCAATTCCCATTATTAAAGTGGCTGGAGTTGGGTCAGTGTCAATGACAGTGTGTTGGCAGCAGCCACTCAATGTTAGTGGTGGCTGTCTCTCGGTCGCCTTCTGGATGATAGCGGGGTTACTTCCGGCGATGTTTTTGCGACAACTGTCGATAGACGTAGTATGAACCAACCTTTAGTCTTGAAATCTTTGGTTGTTTAGTACATGGCCTCACATGTGAATCCTTAAAGAGATGGACGGGGATAAGGCTTAACCTGTTGCTTCTACCCTCTACTTTTTTGAACATTCTGTTAAAAATCGCGCAACATTTCAGCGCCCTGCTACTCATGCCAGGAATATAGTATATGCATTTGCTTAGTCTGTGTGGATAGAAAACACTCAGACGTTTATAAAACTGGTTAAATCACTGCTGTGGCTTTACCAGAACGGCATTTACATCGAAAAGCACAGGAAAAACTGATCACTGAAAATGGGAAAATATATCCATGCGCTACTTGAACCCATTGATAAAGGTGAACCACAATTAATTGACTGAGGTTGCAGTACCTACAGCTTCCACACGGTGTCTAGAGTCTTGTCATTTCCCTTCGAGTTTTTTCTTGGTCAAACACATGCAGGGCACCGTATTTCTTCAGGTCTAGGACCGGATATTTTCGTTGAGTTTCTAGCCGGACATTTTTCCAGACGGACAGCTAATGATCTTTACATCGCCTCCTGATGAATTTTATCGCTTATTAACGTTTACTAATACCTAAAGTTGCATTACAAACGTATTTCGAAGTGTTTTGTGAAAGTTTATCGTCGACTTTTTGAATTTTAAAAAATGACGTTACGTTTTGAAAACGCTGTTTTTTTCGTTTATCACACAGTCTACATATAACGATATCTTGGCTTTATATGGACCGATTTAATCGAAATAAAGACCCAATAGTGTTTATGGGACATCTAGGAGTGCCAACAAAGAAGATGGTGAAAGGTAAGGACTGTTTTCTATTTTATTGTGCGGTTTGTGTAACGCCGAAATGCTAATTATTTTGTTTACGTCCCCTGCGTGGCTTTTGTGTTGTAGTGTATTGGTGCATGCTATCAGATAATAGCTTCTCATGCTTTCGCCGAAAAGCATTTTAAAAATCTGACTTGTTGCCTGGATTCACAACGAGTGTAGCTTTAATTCGATACCCTGCATGTGTATTTTAATGAACGTTTGAGTTTTAACTAATACTATTAGCATTTAGCGTAGTGCATTTGCATTTCCAGAGCTCTAGTTGGGACGCAAGCGTCTCAGGTAGAAGCAAGAGGTTAATTAACAGGGTGTGAACGATGCTGAATAGGGTGTAAACAAAGAGCTCTCCAGTAGGTTTACCAAAACATTCAAGTGCCATTTTCTCAAAAGTGGGATTACAAGTTTATCAACTTTCAAAGCAGAATTACTTTCCCATTGTTCCTTAACTGTAGTGTTTGATATACAATCTTCTAGCTCTGAATCTATACTTTTATCCAATGTAGAAAAACACAATTTATGTGAGTAATGAGTAATGTAATAACGTAAACATTATTAAAGGGGCAGTATTTAAAGTGGCATTGTTTCCAGTGATTGGGTCTCAATGTAGGCAGCAGCCTCTCTGAGTTAGTGATTGCTGTTTAGCAGTCTGATGGCCTTGTGATTGAAGCTGTTTTTCAATCTCTCGGTCCCAGCTTTGATGACCCTGTACTGACCTTGCCTTCTGGATGATAGCGGTGTGAACAAGAAGTAGCTTGGATGGTTGATGTCCTTGATGATCTTTTTGGCCTTCCTGTGACATCGGGTGCAGTAGGTGACATGGAGGGCAAGTACTTTGCCCCCAGTGATGCGTTGTGCAGACCGCACCACCCTCTGGACAGCATTGCGGTTGAGGGAGGTGCAGTTGCAGTACCAGGCTGTGACACAGCCGGACAGGATGCTCTCGATTGTGCATCTGTAAAAGATAGTGAGGGTTTTGGGTGACAAGCCAAATTTCTTCAGCCTCCTGAGGTCTGTGTGGGTGGACCAATTCAGTTTGTTTGTGATGTGTACGCCGAGGAACTTTCCACCTTCTCCACTGCAGTCCCTTCAATGTGGATAGGGGGATGCTCCCTCTGCTGTTTCCAGAAGTCCACAATCATCTCCTTTGTTTTGTTGACGTTGAGTGAGCGGTGCCCTCACCTCCTACCTATAGGCTGTCTCATCGTTGGTGATCAAGCCCACTCCTGTCGTCTGCAAACTTGATGATTGAGTTGGAGACGTGCATGGCCATGCAGTCGTGGGTGAACACACACCCTTGTGGGTTCCCAGTGTTGAGGGTCAGCGGGGTGGAGATGTTGTTTTCTACCTTCACCACCTGGGGGTGGCCCGTCAGAAAGTCCAGGACCCAGTTGCACAGGAAGGGGTTGAGACCCAGGCCTCCAGCTTGATGATGAGCTTGGAGGGTACTATGGTGTTGAATGCTGAGCTGTAGTCAATGAACAGCATTCTTACATACGTATTCTTTTTGTGCAGATGAGAACAAGTCTTTGATATTAATTACTAGTCTGCAGCTAGGAATTCGGTATCATTGAACGCGAAGACCAACAACCGCCGAAACATCTATTCTATAAAAGACATGAACGAATGTCACTCTGAACTATCCATTCTAAACACGACAGAGAGAAAGAGAGGGCGGACAAACTCTCCAACAGAAACAAACTTTTCAACAGAGATCCCGACGACACACTGAGCGTAAATATATATATTGATTGCAATTATTCCCGAATGAGTGAACGTTCATGTGCAAAGGATTAGCATTTCAATTGTTATAATTATCAACTTTGTAGTGTCTCATCTCAGTTGACCCCCACTTCCCTTTTTGTCCACCAAGCCGCGATACCGGTTTATCCCACTAGGGAAACTCCGTTATTTCCTTGTAACTATCTACTGTTTGTTTATGCATTTCTGTGAATTATTTAGTTACTAAATAAATGATTTAAGACAATTGATGTATGGATGAGTCAGTGAAGACAATAATTCATTAATTCGAAGACTAATTGATCAGATATTAAAATATCTGAAAGTTATATTAGGAAAATGATTAATTATTCATATTTTCCTTGGTCCCCCAACTTCCTAGTTAATTACAGTTAAATGATTAATCAGTTTAATCGCGTAATAATAATTAGAGAGAGTTATTTGATAAATAAATCTTCAGTTTTAATGATGCCAAAGACACAACAGTGTCCTTTAGTATTGGTTTCTTTGCAGTAATTTGACCATGAAGGCCTGAGTCACACAGTCTCCTCTGAACAGTTAGTTTGAGATGTGTCTGTTACTTGAACTCTGTGAAGCATTTATTTGGACTGCAATTTCGGAGGCTGTTAAGTCTAATGAACGTGTCCTCTGCAGCAGAGGTAACTCTGGGTCTTCCATTCCTGTGGCGGTCCCCGTGAGAGCCAGTTTCATCATAGCGCTTGATGGTTTTTGTGACTGCACTTGAAGAAACTTTCAAAGTTCTTGACATGTTCTGTATTGACTGACCTTCATGTCTTAAAGTAATGATGCACTGTCATTTATCTTTGCTTATTTGAGCTCTTGCCATAATATGGACTTGGTCTTTTACCAAATAGGGCTATCCTCTGTATACACACCTACCTTGTCACAACATAACTGGTTGGCTCAAACACATTAAGGAAAGAAATTCCACAAATTAACTTTTAAGAAAGCACACCTATTTGAAATGCATCTCATGAAGCTGGTTGAAAGAATGCCAAGTGTGCAAAGCTGTCATCAAGGCAAAGGGTGGCTATTCAAATAAAATATATTTTGATTTATTAAACACTTTTTTGGTTACTACATGATTTCATATTGTGTTATTTCATAGTTTGGATGTCTTCACTATTATTCAACAATGTAAAAAATAGTAAAAAATTAAGTAAAACCGTTGAATGAGTAGGTGTTCTAAAACGTTTGACCGGTAGTGTATATACAGAGCATTCGGAAAGTATTCAGACCCATTCACTTTTTCCACATCTTGTTATGTTACAGCCTTATACGAATGGATTAAATACATGTTTTTCCTCATCAATCTACACCCATAATGACAAAGCAAATACTGGTTAAGACATTTTTGCAAATGTATTCAAAATAAAAAACAGTAATACCTTACTTACATAAGTATTCAGACTTTGCTAGGAGACTCGAAATTGAGCTCAGGTGCATCCGGTTTCCATTGATCATCCTTGAGATGTTTCTACAACCTGTGGTAAATATGATTGATTGGATATGATTTGTAAAGGCCCACACCTGCTCGAAGGAATTGTTCATAGAGCTTCGAGACAGGATTATGTCAAGGCACAGATTTTGGGAAGGGTACCAAAACATTTTTGCAGCATTGAAGGTCCCCAAGAACACCGTGGCCTCCATCATTCTTGAATGGAAGAAGTTCGGGAACCACCAAAACTCTTGGTCCCTCGGCCAAACTGAGCAATTGGGGGAAAAGGGCCTTGGTCAGGTAAGTGACCAAAAACCTGATGGTCACTCTGACAGAGCTCTAGAGTTCTTCTGTGGAGATGGGAGAACTATCTTTGCAGCAATCCACCAATCAGGCCTTCATGGTAAAGTGACCAGAAAGAAATCCACGCCCTAAGGTAAAGACACATGACAGCCCACTTGAGAGTTTGTCAAAAGTCACCAAAAGGACTCTGACCATGACAAATAAGATTCTCTGGTCTGATGAAACCAAGATTGAAATCTTTGGCATGAATGCCAAACATCAAGTCTGGAAGAAACCATGCACCGCTCATCATCTGGCTAATACCATCCCTTCGGTGAAGCATGGTGGTAGCAGCGTCGTGCTGTAGGTTTGTATTCAGCGGCAGAGACTGGGAGACTAGTCAGGAGAGGCAAAGATGAATGGAGCTAAATACAGATAACCTGCTCCAGAGTGCTCAGGATCTCAGACTGGGGTGAAGATTCACCTTCCAAGAGCACAAGTCTCAATGTCCTTGAGTGGCCCAGCCAGAGCCTGGACTTGAACCTGATCAAACATCTCTGGAGAGATCTGAAAATAGCTGTGCAGCGACGCTCCCCATCTAACCTGACAGATCTTGCGAGGATCTGCGGAGAACAATGTGATAAACTAAAGTAAAGTTATCGTTCGTTACTCATTGTGTATCCATTATTACTTACGTGTTTTACTTTTCTATCTTTTATTTTCTTTCTCTCTGTATTGTTGGGAAGGGTACGTTACTAAGCATTTCACGGTTAGTCCACACCGGTTGTACACAAAGCATGTGACAAATAAAATGTGATACTAATGGAGCATAATAGGGAAGCCTGGAGCCAAGCACGTTAGTGTTATGCTAGAAGAAAACTGTGACAATGGGGGTGGTCACAGTCCAAGTGGTACAGTATGCAGGTGGAGGGGTCTACCATGCCCTGTAGACAGACATACTATACGTAGAAGGTAAACTGCCGGAAATTCACAGGAATGGGGGTATCAGAAAGTCAACAGTGCTTTGGTTGCAATATTTTTATTTAATAACATGTAGGCCCTACTCTCTAGGAAAAACATACTGTATAATAGTGCCTTCCATGAAGGCTGCATGGCTGCCTTCGATACTGTGAACCATCAGATCCTCCTCTCCACCCTCTCCGAGTTGGGCATCTCCGGCGCGGCCCACGTTTGGATTGCGTCCTACCTGACAGGTCACTCCTACCAGGTGGCGTGGCGAGAATCTGTCTCCTCACCACGCGCTCTCACCACTGGCGTCCCCCAGGGCTCTGTTCTAGGCCCTCTCCTATTCTCGCTATACACAAAGTCACTTGGCTCTGTCATAACCTCACATGGTCTCTCCTATCATTGCTATGCAGACGACACACAATTTATCTTCTCCTTTCCCCCTTCTGATGACCAGGTGGCGAATCGCATCTCTGCATGTCTGGCAGACATATCAGTGTGGATGACGGATCACCACCTCAAGCTGAACCTCGGCAAGACGGAGCTGCTCTTCCTCCCGGGGAAGGACTGCCCGTTCCATGATCTCGCCATCACGGTTGACAACTCCATTGTGTCCTCCTCCCAGAGCGCTAAGAACCTTGGCGTGATCCTGGACAACACCCTGTCGTTCTCAACTAACATCAAGGCGGTGGCCCGTTCTTGTAGGTTCATGCTCTACAACATCCGCAGAGTACGACCCTGCCTCACACAGGAAGCAGCGCAGGTCCTAATCCAGGCACTTGTCATCTCCCGTCTGGATTACTGCAACTCGCTGTTGGCTGGGCTCCCTGCCTGTGCCATTAAACCCCTACAACTCATCCAGAACGCCGCAGCCCGTCTGGTGTTCAACCTTCCCAAGTTCTCTCACGTCACCCCGCTCCTCCGCTCTCTCCACTGGCTTCCAGTTGAAGCTCGCATCCGCTACAAGACCATGGTGCTTGCCTACGGAGCTGTGAGGGGAACGGCACCTCAGTACCTCCAGGCTCTGATCAGGCCCTACACCCAAACAAGGGCACTGCGTTCATCCACCTCTGGCCTGCTCGCCTCCCTACCACTGAGGAAGTACAGTTCCCGCGCAGCCCAGTCAAAACTGTTCGCTGCTCTGGCCCCCCAATGGTGGAACAAACTCCCTCACGACGCCAGGACAGCGGAGTCAATCACCACCTTCCGGAGACACCTGAAACCCCACCTCTTTCAGGAATACCTAGGATAGGATAAAGTAATCCTTCTCACCCCCTTGAAAGATTTAGATGCACTATTGTAAAGTGGCTGTTCCACTGGATGTCTTAAGGTGAACGCACCAATTTGTAAGTCGCTCTGGATAAGAGCGTCTGCTAAATGACTTAAATGTAAATGTAAATGTAATGAAGTTCAGAATGCAAAAGACGGAGAGACACAAAATGTGACTGGCCTGGACACCCATCACTAAATCATAACACTTTTTACATTTAAGCTTTTAATTACAAAAGACAGACAAGGTCATTTTTCCCTTGAAAAAACCTCTGTGTGATCAGACATGCCCGGTACTAAATAAACAAAAGTCTCAGCAACTATCCAATGCCAAACGCTATCATTTTAAACACAAAACGTTATAATGCCCTCTAGCTACGGGTAAACAGCATGACATGGATAAACGGCAGTGGGAACTGTTTGAGGAATGACAAGTTCCGACATGACACTTTACAATGAGACCTTTGACAGCTCGGCATACAGACTGGGAGATTGATGGGTCTGCTCGGTTGAGGTGGGAAGTTCGAGGAAGCGATTTTGACAAATGAAAAGTGAACAGTGCAAACTGTTTGAGCTTATCTACCTTGCGAGTGTGTGTTGCTAAACTGAGCAAACACAATCATTATCAACTTTGACCTGCTCCATAATTGATCCTTCTTCTTTGCGGTCCTTTGTAGCTCAGTTGGTAGAGCATGGTGCTTGTAATGCCAGGGGAGTGGGTTCGAATCCCAGGACCCCCCATACGTAAAATGTATACATGATTCGGGAAGAAAATGTCTGCTAAATTTCATGTATATTGTCGCACGTCTGTGCGGTACGCCGTATTGTCTGTACCCCATTACAGCCGCTTTGTGTTTCAGCAAGACCCAACACAACCTGCAAATATATCACCGCTGGTCATTGTCTGAATATCTCTCTTTTTTTTACCCTGTTTTTGCTCCCCAATTGGTAGTTACAATCTTGTCCAATCGCTGCAACTCCCGTACAGACTCGGGAGAGGTGAAGGTTGAGAGTCGTGCGTCCTCTGAAACACAACCCAACCAAGCCGCCCAAGGGTATCCCTGCCGCACAAACCCTCCCCTGATTTTTGTATTTTTTTTAAACCAAAAACAAATGATATATATATTACTTTGAGGGGGATTTGGGGGGGACTCCCTTGTAGGACATGCCTCTAAACTACATAAATCATTGCATTCTAAACTCCATAATTCATTGCTTCAATAAAAAAAATGTTTTAAATCAGCGAGAATGCTAAAAAGCATGAAGCCTGCCACAACCACCATAGCATGGTTTTCTAATAAAGATCTCAGCAGTGAAGGATATAGTCAAGTGCTGTTATTGCCTACAGTTCCAAGCGACGGTGCAACAGACAACCAAAGCTCTTTAAATGTAGGTGATGTGAGGTCTATGGGTGTAGCTGGCAACTCTGGGTGACAGCCAAGCATTCCCTAAGGGCTAGAATTTGTCCATTGCACCTTTACCCCCCTTCCCACTATAACAAATCACAGGTGAGAGGGAAAGGCGCTTTAATTACGGTAGGTGTGTGCGTGATTTGATTTCTTTCAAACCATAATAACCCGGGACGTAATTTAGAACATTTGATGGGGCCGACAGCTGCCACTCAAAGCAAGTTGCTGGATCTGCTGGAGGGCAGGCTGTGGCACCATACTTCGGTCTGCATCTCTTTCTCCAACAGGGAGGAGGATAAACGAAACTCCATTGATTACAGAGGTGGGAGAACCAATGACCTGATATAACCTAGTCCTCATGTGGTACAGTAATTTATACCCCATGAAACTTATATTAGGCCTAAACTTCCAGTCTAGGAGCTTTTTCACTACAAAGATAGGAGAGCAGTACGCTTTACCATAGACCACCTGATTATTGTATCACTCAAGTATGGCCTGATTCCATCAGTCGAACTACAACATACAATAAATTATGGCCTGAGTAAGAATGCAAACTAAGGACCTCAAAGTCTGTAAACTGAGAGGCAAAGCCAAAGAGACCGATACACTGAAGACAGCAAAACACAGCAAAACACAAACAGTAATTAACTACCCAGAGTGTTCTGGCTGGCTGTTGGCCTGCTTGTTATGTTGTTACAACTAGACTTGCTCCCAGGCGACTGCTGCAAGATTTCTGCCAGGATACAAATCTGGAGCTAACCTACCTGGGGGGGGGGGGGCCATGATCCAGCTCTGATCTGCAGCCCGTTACACTCCTCTGCCCCGCCCACTTTCTTTGGGTTTGGATGCCAGGCCAGGTAGGGTGCTTGTTTTTCTTGGAACACTACATTATGCATGCTTAGCGAAAGTTCGGGAAAGTCAATCCAGGTGATGCTCCCATAGTCAGAGCAATGTCCTGCGATGCTATAACAAGCTATTAATCCACAGCATTGTGAACAGAAACGTGCATAAATGCAAGATTCCTCATTCTAGGTTTTTCTAAATCGCAAGAGATTCAAAAACAGACTGCAACATTTTTCAAAAGTAATAAGCCACAGTAGACTAAAAACAAACAAAATATAACTATTGTAAAATAGATCGTGTCCGTAAAATGTATATAAACTTGGCAAAAAAAAAAAAAGAAACAGGGAAGTCTCAGGAACATCACTATCACCACTAGAAAACAGACACGCTTTCATATGTTTTTTTCAGAGAACAAGACCATTCTGCAAATACGCGTAACAGAATAGCCTCACTCTCATCTTTTCTGTTTTGTGTAAATGGGACATAGAACCATAATTGCAGTCTTCCACTAGAAACCATCTGGTGTTGGCTTGTAGTTACAAAGATCATGTATGTTTATTGGACATGAAAAAGGGAAAGCCATAACTTGGATGGCCGTTAGGTCATTCTTGTCGCAACGTCAGAGTAATCCTCATCCCCAACGGATGGGAGACTGTGCTGGAAGTGGTATTGGAGGGCCAGTAGGAGGCACTCTTTCCTCTGGTCTCAAAATATATACCAATGACCCAGGGCAGAGATTGGGGTCATTGCCCTGTGTAGGGTGCCGTCTTTCTGATGGGACGTTAAACGGGTGTTCTGACTCTGTGGTCACTAAAGATCCCATGGCAATTATAGTAAGAGTAGGGGTGTTAACCCTGGTGTCCTAGCTAAATTCCCAATCTGGCCCTCATACCATCATGGCTACCTAATCATCCACAGCTTCCAATTGGGTCATTCAGTCCCCTATAATTATTCCCCAGGTCGATGCTGTAAATGAGAATGTGTTCTCAGTCAATTCACCCTAGTAAAATAAATGAATAAAAATGCAACATTCAGATTTACTCCACTCACCAAAACAGAAATGTGCATAAATGTACACTTCCACCAAGGCACCTGCAAGTTCCCGGACATTTTTCGGGGTAATGGCCCTAGCCCTCACCCTCCGATCCAACAGGTCCCAGATGGGCTCAGGGCTCTTCGCTGGCCATCTTGTCTTGCAGGAAATCACACACAGAACAAGCAGTATGGCTGGTGGCATTGTCATGCTGGAGGGTCATGTCAGGATGAGCCTGCAGGAAGGGTATCACGTGAGGGAGGAGAATGTCTTCCCTGTAACGCACAGCCTTGAGATTGCCTGCAATGACAACAAGCTCAGTCTGATGATGCAGTGACACACCAGCCCAGACCATGACGGACCCTCCACCTCCAAATCGATCCCGCTCCAGAGTACAGGCCTCGGTGTAACGCTTATTCCTTCGACAATAAACGTGAATCCGACCATCACCCATGGTGAGACAATACCGCGACACGTCAGTGAAGAGCACTTTTTGCCAATCCTGTCTGGTTCAGCGACGGGCGGGTTTGTGCCCATAACGACATTGTTGCCAGTGATGTTTGGTGAGGACCATCCTTACAACAGGTGAACAAGCCCTCTGTCCAGCCGCTCTCAGACTATTGCGGACAGTGTGAGGACTAATGGAGGGATTGTGTGTTCTAGTAAAAATCCCCCGTCTTAGGTCAGTTAGGATCACCACTTTATTTCAAGAATGTGAAATGTCAGAATAATAGTAGAGAGATTTACTTCAGGTTTAATTTATTTCACCACATTCCCAGTGGGTCAGAAGTTTACATACACTCAATTAGTATTTGGTAGCATTGCCCTTAAATTGTTTAACTTTGGTCAAACGTTTCAGGTAGCCTTCCACAAGCTTCCCACAATAAGTTGGGTGAATTTTGGCCCATTCCTCCTGACAGCTGGTGTAACAGTCAGGTTTGTAGGCCTCCTTGCTCACACACACCTTCTCTGTTCTTCCCACAGATTTTCTATAGGATTGAGGTCGGGGCTTTGTGATTGCCACTCCAATACCTTGACTTTGTTGTCCTTAAGCCATTTTGCCACAACTTTGGAAGTATGCTTGGGGTCATTGTCCATTTGGAAGACCTATTTGCAACCAAGCTTTAACTTCCTGACTGATGTCTTGAGATGTTGCTTCAATATATCCACATCATTTCCCTCCCTCATGATGCCATCTACTTTGTGAAGGGCACCAGTCCATCCTGCAGCAAAGCACCCCCACAACATGATGCTGCCACCCCGAGCTTCACGTTTGGGATGGTGTTCTTCGGCTTGCAAGCCTCCCCCTTTCTCCTCCAAACATAACGATGTTTATTATGGCCAAACAGTTCTATTTTTGTTTCATCAGACCAGAGGACATTTCTCCAAAAAGTATGATCTTTGTCCCCATGTGCAGTTGCAAACCGTAGTCTGGCTTTTTTATTGCGGTTTTGGAGCAGTGGCTTCTTCCTTGCTGAGCAGCCTTTCAGGTAATGTCGATATAGGACTTGTTTTACTGTGGCTATAGATACTTTTGTACCGGTTTCCTCCAGCATCTTCACAAGTTCCTTTGTTGTTGTCTTGGGATTGATTTGCACTTTTCGCACCAAAGCACATTCATCTCTAGGAGACAGAACACATCCCCTCCCTGAGCGGTAAGGCGGCTGCGTGGTCCCATGGTTACTTGCGTACTATTGTTTGCACAAATGAACATGGTACCTTCAGGCATTTAAAGATTGCTCCCAAGGATGAACCAGACTTGGAGGTCCACAATTTTTTCCTGAGGTATTGGCTGATTTCTTTTCATTTTCCCATGATGTCAAGGAAACTGAGTTTGACGGTAGGCCTTGAAATACATCCACAAGTACACCTCCAATTGACTCAAATGATGTCAATTAGCCTATCAGAAGCTTCTAAAGCAAATGACATTTTCTGGAATTTTCCAGGCTGTTTAAAGGCCCAGTCAACTTAGTGTATGTAAACTTCTGACACAATGGAATTGTGATAGTGAATTATAAGTGAAATAATCTGTCTGTAAACAATTGTTGGAAAAATGACTTACAAAGTACATTTACATTTACATTTAAGTCATTTAGCAGACGCTCTTATCCAGAGCGACTTACAAATTGGTGCTTTCACCTTATGACATCCAGTGGAACAGCCACTTTACAATAGTGCATCTAGGTCTTTTAAGGGGGGAGGGGGAGAAGGATTACTTTATCCTATCCTAGGTATTCCTTAAAGAGGTGGGGTTTCAGGTGTCTCCGGAAGGTGGTGATTGACTCCGCTGTCCTGGCGTCGTGAGGGAGTTTGTTCCACCATTGGGGGGCCAGAGCAGCGAACAGTTTTGACTGGGCTGAGCGGGAACTGTACTTCCTCAGTGGTAGGGAGGCGAGCAGGCCAGAGGTGGATGAACGCAGTGCCCTTGTTTGGGTGTAGGGCCTAAATGTAGATGTCCTAACCGTCTTGCCAAAACTATAATTTTTAACAAGACATTTGTGGAGTGGCTGAAAAGTTTTAATGACTCCAACCTAAGTGTATGTAAACTTCCGACTTCAACTGTACATACCTCAAAAATATATGGGGGATTAGACAATTACATTGATGGAAGCTACAATCTATCTGCAATATTAATGCTGATCCAGCCACTAAAAAAGTCCAGTAGCCTATGTGAATAATATGAATATCAAGCAATAGGCAGGAAATTTCCCACAAAGCTTTGAGACAAGACATTCTGAATGCATTCATGCTCAAGAAAAGCTGTGTAAGTTAAGCCTGACTGTTAACACAAGTGCCTTGTTTTAATAGCCACGACTTACCTGTTAATATATTGTTTTCATAAAGAGGAATTTTAAGAGGCAGTGCATTTAAAAGCAGACATCTGTTGTTTATGTTATTCAAGCCTGTCGTGTGATCAAGCTATTTGGCTGTAGATGGAGGATGACTGGGCGTGTGGCGCTAGATTCCACTCTCTGACACCCTAGGCAAATTCACATACAGTACTTCTTATTTTACCACATATAATGACTGAGCAAATCAAAAAGTCTGGTGATGCAGGGTGAGCATGTGACTTAGGCTTATTAAGATATTGATCAAGTACAGGTGGGATAGTTAAGGTGGTGCAGCTGGCAGAGAGGAAACCAGAATTTGAGTATAAAAGGCCAAAGGGTGTGGTGGATGCTTGGACAGAGAAGATTATGTAGCAAACTGTAATCATATCATTGTAGGACATTTTAAATGAGATCTCATGCCAAAACAAGTCAGAGTTTTGGAGCTGTTCCATTGAACATAGAAATAAAGGCATTGCAAATACTGTGAACATTTCCTTGTTTTTTTCTATGAAATCATTGTGATGTGTGGATTTCACCCCCCTGTATCTGAAACAACCAACATGTGACAATGCCAGAGAGAAAGATGGGACTCACCCTCCTTCACTCTCAGCCCCCTCCTCTGAGCTTTGACCTTCAGCTCTGGCTACTCTCCTCCTGCGTGTGGGTATAGTGCGGTTTGGTGGGCCTGCCCTGATGCGAGCCACGCCCCCCTCGCCCCCGCGTCCTCTCAGCTCATCCCTCACGTGGTCCTGCAGCTTTGGGATGGCACTCTTTAGCGCCCGCACCTCATCTTTCAGCTCTGACACACACTGGATCAGGGCTCCGAGACGATCTAGAACCTCAGCCTGACCCAGCATCCCCCCCACCACCATACTGGCTCCAGCCGCCCGCTGGTCATTACTGCTGAGGTACTGCTCACTGTGTCCACTCTGTGGCATGGCCCTCCGGCTGTTGTACAATGCCACGGCACCCAGGCTGAGGCCAGCCGCTCCAGCCAACACACCCAGGACCAGAACCTTGTTGTCTGAAGACTGGGCCATCGTGCCAACCTGAAGAGAAAGAGGAATGAAAATGACGCATATTAATAATGAATTTGCTCTGTTGTGCAGTGACAACTTCTGATTTTAGGAATTGTTTACTTGAGTATCCCGCAGCAGAGAAAGTAGCGTTGCAAAAAGTTCATCAGAGTTGACTGAGCAAGGAGCTGAGTTGGTCAGCCCTTAGCTCTTGTTACTTGTAGAGTTTGACCTCTGATCTTAACCCAATCCGCACTTCCATTCTAATCATTAACACGTCCAATGTCCATTTCCTACCAGTCTACATGCCAACTGATTTGATAGTTCCTGTCACACGAGCAGCTAAATTCTCTGTGCCTATTAAATAATACAATTTAGGCCACTTGGCTAAGCTCTTAACGGTTTCCACAAACACTGGGAAAAGACGTGCTGATAAAGCCTACAGCTAAGAGGACCACAAGCCAATTAAGGACACTTAATCAACAGACAAATCAGGGCATTGTTTAGGACAGCATAGTAAAGTGATCGATTGGGTTAGCTGTCAAATGTGGAGAACCTCAGCTGAAAAGTCAAGCAAACTAGTTTGGGGTATAGAAATGTAGCAAAGCAAAAAGCCACTTAACTTCTGAAACCCACCAGCCAGTGACAGTTTGAGAAAGTGACCTAGTGACTAGTAGCAAGCTGTCAAGCTAAAGCTGGCAACGTCATGGGGATGGATTAGTCACTCTTCTGTTGGGTCCTCCCATTCACCTCAGTGTTAGACTAGCTAGTTACATTAGCACGAAGGGCTAACGTTAACAGGATTAGCTAGCTAACACTTGAACCAGTACCTGGGCTTGAAGAGACGAGATCTCATCTGACACCCAGGGATCCTTCAATTCAAAGTCCCATCAACCAGCTCTGCAAGCGTTATGTCAAAATACGTTCGGTACTCACCAGAATATTGAGTTTTGCACAGCAACTATCGTCCTTACCGCCGTTCCGTACTTCGGAAGGAAAAGAAAGGTCTAAATAAAAATTAAATCAATATCCTTTCGGGATAGTGTACCTAGAGCCTTAGATTTGGCGCATGCGCAGTTGGCCAAAAACAATCATTTTAATTTAGACCTTTTTTGGAAGTAACGGCAGTATTGACAATAGGAAAGTCTATATTTTGTTGAGTACCGATCGTATTTTCACGTCAGAACGTTTGCAGAGCTGAATTTAAGGATCCTGGATCTCGTCTCCTCAAGCCTACTGGTTCAGCTAACACTCAAGCTAGTCAGTTAGCGGAACAGAATCATGTCAAAGAAAGGGCACGTAATGGCATGGACAGAGCCACCGAGCTTGCGAACTAATGCCTGGCAATGGTGTTCACGATGTGTTGTTTACTATAACCACACAGAGAAAATAGATCGCTAGCTTAAGTAGCTTTAGCTAAACATAAAGCAGTGCATTTGAGTGTGGCACCCTTATATTATCGCATAGTTGTAGACTTGACTACAGTTAAATGTAAAACACTTTAATTAAGGTTAAATAAAATAATATTAATTCAACTCCAAAAAAATGTAGAAATTGTAGCTGTCATTGACCTTACTGCGGAGAAGCGAGCAGTCTCTGTACACCTGTAGTTTGAGTATTATTTATGTGCAACAACCAAATATTCCGTCTTATCGGGAGAGGTTGATACACCATCGAAATGTTCCGACCTCAACCGCAATGACTGTCATGTTACCGATCAAGGTAGGGTGATATGGTGATACTTTCTAACGCATCAAACCTGTCAAGTCCTTTGATGATTATGGCATTTGCAATGTAACAACCTGAAAACCGTACTACATGTGTTCCTCTACAACTCAGATAGAAGCAAGTAGCCACACCATTTTTATTATTGTTCACTCCCCATCACGGCCGATCGTGATACAGCACGGGGATAGAGGAATCGAACCAGTGTCTGTAGTGACGCCTTAGACCACTGTGCCAATTCTGTAAAAAACAAACATTGATTGGGTAATCATTGGGAGTAAGCTATCGCTGATATTAAATGTGTTTATATTTAGCTGTCTACTACATACATTTTCTGGATATTATTAACCCCAGATATCTCAAATAATTATTGTATCATGTCATTCAACCCACTGGACAGTGGGCACATATGCCAGTTCAACGTCTCGTTTTGATTGAGTTACTAACTAACGCGAATGAAACTTAAAATCAACCAAATATTTCTCCATATCATTTGATTTTGGTTAAAAGTTTGTTGAAAAAAATACTAAATTCCCCTACATTGATGACTTTTTGAAAATCCAATCCGTTTTCCACAGATCATCACTTCATTATTTTTGTCGAAATGATGTGGAAACCTTGATTCAAACAGTTTTTGCTCAGTGGGAAGGGTACATGTGGTGTTTAAACTAACAATAAATACTATTGTAGTCTTTGATCCTACAATGATGGACTACTGCCTTTCCAAAACAGTTCAGAGGTTGAGGTTTAAAGATCTGCTGGAAAACAGAGACTGTCATAATAGATTTGAGCAAAAGACTAATCCAGCGGCTCAACTGAATGGCCAAAGTACACGCCAACAACAACAACCCCCATGTACCTCTGTGTTAACTAGGTGAATACCAGACTGCACCCTGAGAACAGTCAATGAGATCAGTCTCTGAATCCATTGACAAATCAGTGTCATATTGTCTTAATGAAAATAGCATTTTTACAGAATAAAGTTCATTCAGAATATAGGTTCAAGGAAGCCTACAGCTGAAATTCCATAATCACAAAAATCAGTCCCCATTAGGCCATGCATTTTTTATGTTATTGATCAACTTGGAAAACACCCCTTATTCATTTAAATGGATAAGAAGATGAATACATTGCAAAAAACAATGGCAACTCACCTCCAAAATGTATTTTTGTGTCTCTGTGGGAGCTGTTCTCACACTGTGCCCAGGCAGAGTGTGTACGAGTGAGGATCACAAATGCACTTAATCTGATCAACTTTGAACCTGCAGTCAGTTCAAGCGGTGCTGTACTCGTCAGCTTTTCCTTTCAGGGTTATAAAAGGGTGTTTAATTTCTATCTTTATTTAACTAGGCAAGTCAGTTACGAACAAATTCTGATTTTAAATTACGGCCTAGGAACAGTGGGTTCTGCCTCTGCTTTGTTCAGAACGACATGTTTTTTACCTTGTCAACTCTGGGATTTAATCTGGCAACCTTTCGGTTACAAGTCCAAGGCTCTAACCATTAGGCTACCTATGCGACGCTATGGTATCAAAATTGAAATGTTGATATTTCAAACAGACAGTTCTAGGAACATTCTGCACTGTGAAACATCAGAAACAAGAGTGGTAGGATCAGATTGTAAAAAGTGTACTATTTAAAAATGAAATATATATATATATATTTATTTATTTTTGGTGCAAAATAGCCCACACAATTGTTCTTTGTCTGTCACAACATCACTTCAGTTTGCTTATCTCCTGGATAATCTGCCCACCATATTTACATCTCACCTGCACCACAGTAATGCTGCTACAGGGCTCAAAGTACTCATTGGAAGATTTCAATCAAGCCCCTTTAAAATTGTATTTACATAATACATACTGCCTGTCTCAATTTGATGACGTAGCCTTTTTTTTTTTTGAATAACATGGATTTCATAACCATAACCTTGAAAGATAATGTGCTTTTTTAAATTAACCAACCCCAAATTATTTTGGAGGTTGTGTAATTCTACAGATGTGGTGCAAAAACTTTATGTTATACCCTTCCCCAGTTATATGTCTATTTAAAAAAAACAGTTAAGTCTCTTAACGTAGGACATGTATTTACATGCTAGGTTCTAATTCAATCCAAGGCAATAAAAAAATATATATTTTAATTAATATAGTACAAAATCGTTATATATTCTATTGAGAGGTGAGTGTCCCAAACCCTAACTCTTCATGTTAATAAAAAATAAATAAAGCAATTCATGATTTTTGAAGAAAATATCAAATGTAATATTATTTCAATAGATCATCTTGAGCTGTTCTGTTATTACATTCAAAGATACTGATCTATTTAGTAGTTTTGTTTATCTTTCAAACAGCTTTCTCCAAAAAAATGCTGTCCCACCTTTTGATGTCATTACCGAAACACACACATTAAAAAAGACTATAGAATGAATGTGCCACACCCTTACTAATGTCACCAGGTAATGGGATGGCACCACTTTCCAGCATGGCCACATGGTGAGTAGCCTGTCTGCATACATTTTGGAGAAAATTTGTGAACAATTTGGTCAATCTTCATATATTTTTAAGAACTGTCACTACTGAACATTTAATTTATCAAGAAATATGTAAAGTACGTTGTCAGGACTAAAATATATGTTTTCTGGGATGTACAGTGCCTTGCAAAAGTATTCATCCCCTCTGGATTTTTTCCTATTTTGTTGCATTACAACCTGTAATTTAAATAGATTTTTATTTGGATTTCATGTAATGGACATACATGAAATTGGTGAAGCAAAAAAATAAATAAAAAACGGAAAAGTGGTGTGTGCATATGTATTCACCCCCTTTGCTTTGAAGCCCCTAAATAAGATCTGGTGCAACCAATTACTTTCAGAAGTCACATAATTAGTTAAATAATGTCCCCCTGTGTGCAATCTAAGTGTCACACGATCTCAGTATATATACACCTGTTCTGAAAGGCCCCAGGGTCTGCAACACCACTAAGCAAGTGGCACCACTAAGCAAGTGGCACCACTAAGCAAGTGGCACCACTAAGCAAGTGGCACCACTAAGCAAGTGGCACCACCAAGCAAGTGGCACCACTAAGCAAGTGGCACCACTAAGCAAGTGGCACCACCAAGCAAGACCAAGGAACTCTCCAAACAGGTCAGGGACAAAGTTGTGTAGAAGTACAGATCAGGGTTGAGTTATGAAAAAATATCAGAAACTTTGAACATTCTACGGAGCACCATTAAATCCATTATTTAAAAAATGGAAAGAATATGCACCACAACAAACCTGCCAAGAGAGGGCCGTCCACCAAAACTCACAGACCAGGCAAAGAGGACATTAATCAGAGAGGCAACAAAGAGACTAAAGATAACCCTGAAGGAGCTGCAAAGCTCCACAGCGGAGATTGGAATATCTGTCCATAGGACCACTTTAAGCCATACACTCCAAAGAGCTGGGCTTTATGGAAGAGTGGCCAGAAAAAACGCCATTGCTTAAAGAAAAAAAAATAAGCAAACCCATTTGGTGTTCGCCAAAAGGCATGCGGAGACTCCCCAAACAAATGGAAGAAGCTACTCTTGTCAGATGAGACTACAATTGAGCTTTTTGGCCATCAAGAAAAACGCTATGTCTGGCGCAAACCCAACACCTCTCATCACCCCGAGAACAACATGGTGGCAGCACCATACTGCGGGGATGTTTTTCATCGGCAGGGACTGGGAAACTGGTCAGAATTGAAGGAATGATGGATGGTGCTAAATACAGGGAAACTCTTGAAGGAAACCTGTTTCAGTATTCCGGAGATTTGAGACTGGGACAGAGGTTCACCTTCCAGCAGGACAATAACCCTAAGCATACTGCTAAAGGAACACTTGAGTGGTTTAAGGGGAAACATTTAAATGTCTTGGAATGGCCTAGTCAAAGCCCAGACCTCAATCCAATTGAGAATCTGTGGTATGTCTTAAGGATTGCTGTACAACAGTGGAACCCATCCAACTTGAAGGATCTGGAGGAGCCTTGAAGAAAGGGCAGAAATCCCAGTGGCTAGATGTGCCAAGTTTATAGAGACATACCCCAAGAGAATGCAGCTGTAATTGCTCCAAAAGGTGGCTCTACAAACTATTGACTTTGTATAGTGAATAGTTATGCATGCTGAAAGTGGAAGGAATAGTGTGTAAATCAAATGATGCAAACCCCCCCCCCCCCAAAAAAAAAAAAAAAAATCTATTTTAATTCCAGGTTTTAAGGCAACAAAATAGGAAAAATGCCAAGGGAATTAATACTTTCACAAGCCACTGTACATTTGTCCAAATTAAAGAGATCCAGTCATGTGTTAGGTATGGGGATTCTTTTAAAGTAAAAAGAGTCAAAATTGTCCAAACCAAAACGGTCACAACAGAAACAATTGACAGCATAGAGATATATAGTGGCCTCATCTTTGTATCTGTGCCATTATGGCATCTGTAACAGCACCATTGAGGCTATCTCCATTTAAAAGTTGCATGCGCCTTGCTCTACCAACTGAGCTTATCACGTGGGTAGCGGACAAGTGCACACTTCAGGAAAAAGTGTAGATATTGAGATGCATAGCCAGCAGGGGTGCTCAAACCCTTCAAGAACCCAATCTATTTGGCCATAACATAGACGTGCATAATGTCCTGGACTGTAATGTACTGTGTACTACTGAACTATACTCCTACAATACTATATGTTTATTGATCAGGTACACATATTAGCATATGTTATTGCAGGTACAGCAAAAATGCTTTCGTTTGTAGTTCCAAAAGTGCCTTAATATGTAGCAATACAAACAAAACACACATATTCCAAAAAGAAAGAAATCCCCACCCAGTTGACTACTTTTAAATGGTGGAAGCCCTCAATGGCAATGTCTATACTGAAAATGAATTATCCATCTAGAGTCCTCCATTTATCTCTATGATTGATAACGAAACACCTGTTATTTTGTCAAAATAAAATAGGTAATGTGATAATTTAAACATCAAACATAATTAGATGCATAAGTAAATCAGTCAACAAGTTCCAGAATCATACAATCAACATTGAACATTTTACAGAGAACAATAGAGATGAACAATGTAGTAAAAACGTGGATTTTTAACACTTTTTTAAATATATCATTTGGAATGCAAATACAATTTCTACAAGTATTCTGTAATAGAAGGTTAATCAAAATGATCACTACTGTGTATGGTTCCTTGCATTGGTTCATTGCATTGAAATACTGAAATACCTCATTTACATACAGTACCAGTCAAAGGTTTGTACACACCTACTCATTCAAGGGTTTTTCTTTATTTGAACTATTGAGGCTTTGATCAAAAGTGTGCACTAGTGGCACCTGCTGGTAAATTTTTTAGAGCATTATTATTAGCAGTATTATTGTTGATGTCCCACACTCCATAGCGCATGCGCAGCATAGCTTTTTTGTCTTACACCAAACCAATACCTAACCAATCAGGTGGTTGTTTGACGAAACAAAGCTTCAGACATCATTTATCACGTGCTTCTGATAAAATGATACAGGCATCAGCACACTGCTTCAGAGTACACTGCTTAGCGATTTCGACGCACGCCTCGGAGCTCGGGTATCAAATGTAACATCACTAGTAGATCTCCGAGAGTTGTGATGAGGAATATATCTGGGGAAGGGTATAAAGCTGTCCGTCCGAACAAATTGAGCAACCGGGCAAGAAAATGACCACTCTGACAGAACTACAGACTTCCTTGGCTGAGATGGGAGAACCTGCCAAAAGGACAATGATCTCTACAGCACTTCAACAATCTTGGCTTTATTGGAGAGTGGCCAGATGGAAGTCGACCCCTGAGAAAAAGGCACAACAGCGCGCCAGGAGTTTGCAAAAAGGCATGTGAAAGACTCTGAGATTTGTAAGTCAACAGATTCTGTGGTCTGATGAGACAATCATTTAATTATTTGGCCTGAATGCAAAGCGCTATGTCTGGAGAAAACCAGGCACAGCTCATCACCCGTTTAACACCATCCCTACCGTAAAGCGTGGTGGTGGCAGTATCATGTTAGGGGGATGCTTTTAAAAGGCATGAATTGGGAGACTGGTAAGTATAGAGGAAACAATAAATGGACCCAAATACAGGCAAATCCTTGAGGAGAACCTACTTTAGAGTGCAAACAACCTTAGACTGGGGCGAAGATTTGCATTCCAACAATGTCCCCAAGCACACAGCCAACAATGCTGGAATGGCTTCCGAACAAGAATGTGAAAGTCCTTGAGTGGCCCAGCCAAAGCCCAAACTTGAATCCCATTGAAAATCTGTGGAAAGACTTGAAGATTGCTGTTCAACGCTGCTCCCCAAATCCAGATGTTGCAAAGCAGATACAGACATACCCAAGATGACTCAAAGCTGTAATTGCTGCCAAACGTGCTTCTACAAAGTATTGACTCATGGTGTGTTTTTTTCTAAAAACATTATGGGGTATTGTGTGTAGTGAGGAAAAAAATGGATTTAATCCATTTTGAATTCAGGCTGTAACACAACAAAATGTAGAATAAGTCAAGGGGTATGATCATTTTCTGAAGGCACTGAACGTCTGTCTACCTGATATATGTTGGACGTGTGCTGAAAGTTTTGGGAAAATAGAAAACAAATTAGATTTATTTTACGCGCAATGCAGTCGGGCCAAATACACATGTGATTCACATTTATACATATTCTTCACCTTTTTAAACAGTTAATTTATATTTTTTTAAAGGTAAGGTTAAGCTAGACATCAATGGAATGAGCGTGAGCATGCTTTCTCCCAAACACAGAGAGGGGGAAATATAGATCATAAAATGTCTGTAGTATTACAACACCTGCCTGGCACATCCTTATGGTTAAATGAATACCTCCAGTACATGGCAGGCAAGTGATGCTGAAGTGATTGGTCAACTGAGGTAACCCACCTAATGTAAGTTGGTGAAACCCCAATATGTGATTCTGAGGCGGGATTTTCAACCTGAAAGTTTGTGGTCTCTCACCAGGTGACTGATAGCAATGGCTGAATTCATCCTCTTACATGTATATCGTTTGACAACAGTTATGAGCCTATTTCTGTGCATGAGGCGAATCAGACTGCTTTCTCTCCCCCTCAGTGGCATGAGGCCTTGGCCAGCTGCCTGCCGTGGATGGATAATAGATGTCTGTTGACGATGGCCCCTTATCTGCAGACTTTGACCCGATGGAGACGAGGCCACGGCTGGATGCCACTCTTCTTATCGGTCCATCTGCGTCTGTGGGGCAAGTCCAAGGCCAGGCTTTTTTTGTTTTGTTACGCCATGCCTCTGAGTTTCAGGTGGGGGTTTTGTTCCCCCAGGCTGGAAGAAATCAGGCTGTGGGCCTGGAACAAAACTCTAGTGCAGTGGTTCCCTAACTTTTTATAGTCCCGTACCCCTTCAAACATTCAACCTCCAGCTGTCACGATCGTCGTATGAAGCGGACCAAAGCGCAGCGTGGTATGAATGCATTCCTTTTTGAATGACAAAAAACACGAAGTAAACTGTACGGCGGCTCTGGCGGCTCATGACAGACTGGCGGCTCATGACAGACGGGAGACTCTAGCAGCTCTGGACAGACGGGAGACTCTAGCAGCTCTGGACAGACGGGAGACTCTAGCAGCTCTGGACAGACAGGAGACTCTAGCAGCTCTGGACAGACGGGAGACTCTAGCAGCTCTGGACAGACGGGAGACTCTAGCAGCTCTGGACAGACGGGAGACTCTAGCAGCTCTGGACAGACGGGAGAATCTAGCAGCTCTGGACAGACGGGAGAATCTAGCAGCTCTGGACAGACGGGAGAATCTAGCAGCTCTGGACAGACGGGAGACGGGAGACTCTAGCTCTGGACAGACAGCTCTGGGACAGACGGGAGACTCTAGCAGCTCTGGACAGACGGGAGAATCTAGCAGCTCTGGACAGACGGGAGACTCTAGCAGCTCTGGACAGACAGAATCTAGCAGCTCTGGAGAGACTCTAGCAGCTCTGGACAGACGGGAGAATCTAGCAGCTCTGGACAGACGGGAGACTCTAGCAGCTCTGGACAGACGGGAGACTCTAGCAGCTCTGGACAGACGGGAGAATCTAGCAGCTCTGGACAGACGGGAGACTCTAGCAGCTCTGGACAGACGGGAGAATCTAGCAGCTCTGGACAGACGGGAGACTCTGATGGCGCTGGGCAGACGGCCAGCTCAGACGGCGCTGGGCAGAATGGAGACTCCGGCAGCGCTGGAGAGGAGGAAAGCTCTGGCAGCGCTGGACGGAGGAGCTCTGGCGCCTCTGGACTGAGGGGTTCTGGTGCCTCTGGACTGAGGGACGGAAGCTCTGGCAACGCCAGACAGCCGAGACTCCGGCAGCGCTGGAGAGGAGGAAGGCTCTGGCAGCACTGGACAGGCGGGAGCACCTGTAGGGATGAGACAGCCTGGTGTGGGGTGCTGCCACCGGAGGGCTGGTGCGTGGAGGTGGTACTGGATAGACCGGTCCATGCAGGCGCACTGGAGCTCAATAATTTAGCTCTTTATTTAGCCATCTTACATATAAAACCGTATTTGTTCATCGAAAATTGTGACTAACTCACCACAGGTTAATGGGAAGGGTGTGCTTGAAAGGATGCACATAACTACAATTTTGGGTTGTATTGGAGAGAGTCTCAGTCTTAAATCAATTTTCCCACCACACACAGTCTTTGCCTGTATTTAGTTTTCATGCTAGTGAGGGCCGAGAATCCACTCTCACATAGGTATGTGGTTGCAAAGGGCATGCGTGTCTTAAAAAACTCAATGATCTTAGCCTTACTTTAAAGCTGCATGTTGGGTACAGTTGCTAAATCAACCATTACCAAAACAAAAATCAGCATACATAAACCCCTTGATTTTAAATGTCATATACAGTATGTATCTAAGCAGCAGAAACATTAACTTTAGCACAAAGGCAGAGGAGGTGACCGTTTTAGCATTACATTGACGTTTGATGGTCTCTTGGAACTTCATTTGATTACTCTTTTGTTGCTGAGAATTGTCCTGCAGGGCATGAAATGCAAACTTGTAGCATATAATAGGTTTAAAAAGGCTTCTAAAGTTTGATATTTACCCTTTCAAATGACAAACTTGATTTTCCCTAATGAATAATCAAACCCGACAGAAAATGTCCATTAATTAATGAAAAGAATCTGGGTTTGGCGTATGCAAAGATCTTACCTATGGCAAAATGCTTGGTTTGCCATCATATTTATTCACATAGATGTAGGAGTTCACACAGAGCACAGTGGGTCCAATGTCTATGATCTTGTTTTAACTGCCACACCAGACACTACAGTAGATTTGCCTTGACCCTGACCAATGACTGCATAAATTAGGGGCCCTGATTGTTTATTTGCCATCTCTCCATTACCGGGGCACATCATGCGTGTAATCCCGACCCTCTCGCCCACTGCACAGCTTGGGACAGCTTGGCGTGGCAGGTCGCCCCATGCCACCCCTGCCTATGTTATGACGTGATTCATCAGACTTTTTCAGCCCCCGTGTGTCACAGGGCTGCATGTTGTATTACTCAAGCATCAACCTATGGAACACTGTTAGCTTCTACATGAAAAATGTGTTATTAAATATTAGTGTGTATGTCACAACTACATGTCAATCAAACTATAGACCATCGAGCTGTGTCAATAACATAGGCCCAACATGATGAAGCAGAAATGGCACGTTACAATAGCATGTTGTCAGAGTCGTGTGTATAGGTGGCAGGGAAGTCAGGCTAGGAAGAGTCAAACGGAGTGTAAAATGGAGTCTTTTAATGAATGTCCACGTAACATGCTCCATAACTAAAAAGAACAGAATATAAACAAACATGGGTACGAGGACCCGTTACACACCTATACAATTAACACAACACTGACAATAAACAATCTCTGACAAAGACATGAGGGGAAACAGAGGGTTAAATACACAACAGGTAATGAATGGGATTGAAAACAGGCTTGTGGGAAGACGAGACAAAACCAAATGGAGAAAGAAAAATGGATCAATGATGGCTAGAAGACCGGTGACGTCGATCGCCGAGCACCGCCCGAACAAGGAGAGGCAACGACTTTGGCAGAAGTCGTGACACATGTTTGGCAGTAAATTCCTCTGACAGCTCCTGACAAGTGTTTGATTGATACCATGTCTCTGGAGTGTCCTGAGAAAGCGAATTCAATGCTGTGACTAAAGACAACACTGCCCCTCAGTGTCTATGGCTGCATGTGGCATTGCATCTATGTATCTGTCTCATGCACGCACGCACACACACAAACACACATATACATGTACACAGAAAGCTTTATTTTTGCACTACCTTAAACGTCTGCCAGTGCCAATCTCCCGTTTTCTCTTGGCAGACAGTTACTGTTAACACGTGACACGCGGAGATGCAACGAAAAGGAAAACGGGTTGACTTGTTATCAGGCAGATGGTGCGGCTGACCGAGAAGTAGAGTTTATACACTGTCTACTCTTATCACACTTACATGCCAACGTGTGGTCATAAAGGTAACCTCAGACAATGTCATTGTGAATCGCTGAGGTGGCTATTTCAGCGGCAGCTGCTGAAGGTCATGTATTGTAACTTCACTGGGCACACGTTTGTCGTCTATTAGTATTACTAGCAATGCGTTTAATTGAAGTACCGAATGAACGGTGGTTAATGTAGGGCAGCCAGATGGCATCAGAGTCCTCACCGTGACTTGTACATGCGAGTGGCCTTACGCTGACATCACTAGACATAGACAAGGGGCTGAATCCTGTTGGCAGCAGGCCTTTAGGGGAATGAAGAGTCTTATATTTCCCTTTTCTCCAATGGGTCAGGGACGATGGCCTTGCATTTCTCTTGCAGCATTGAACATCAATTACGTATGCCACACTTTTGATTTTGTGAGCTCCCCATGACTGTCTCTCTCGCTCTGTCTGTCCGTCTGTCTGTCTCTGTGTGTAAATCACACATACATGGATATACACACAGAGAGAGAAGCAGCAGCACTTGGTTGTGGTAATTTGTGCAGGTTTGCATTGTTTTTTCAGAGATTTTAAACACAATAAGAGATTTTCTTTTTTTCCATGCTAACACATTGCTAGCCATACACATTCCTAGCCATACAACGGAAAGCATGTGTTTCATACTGGCTCTTTGGACCAGCCAGAGATGGCTCTGTAATTCATTTCTAAATGAATATGGACTTTACACCCAGAGCATGCACAGATCAGCTGGCTGATGTGTTTACGGACATATTCAATCTCTCCCTATCCCAGTCTGCTGTCCCCACATGCTTCAAGACGGTCACCATTGTTCCTGTACCCAAGTAGGCAAAGGTAACTGAACTAAATGACTATCGCCCCGTAGCACTCACTTCTGTCATCATGAAGCGTTTTGAGAGGCTAGTCAAGGATCATATCATATCACCTCCACCTTACCTGACACCCTAGACCCACTTCAATTTGCATACCGTCCCAAGAGGTCCACTGCACACTGTCCTATCCCATCTGGACAAGAGGAATACCTATGTAAGAATGCTGTTCATTGTCTACAGCTCAGCATTCAACACCATAGTACACTCCAAGCTCATCATTAAGCTTGAGGCCCTGGGTCTCAACCCCGCCCTGTGCAATTGGGTCCTGGACTTCCTGACGGGACACCTCCAGGTGGTGAAGGTAGGAAACAATATCTCCACTCCACTGATCCTCAACACTGGGGCCCCACAAGGGTACGTGCTCAGCCCCCTCCTGTGATCCCTGATCACCCATGACTGCGTGGCCATGCATGCCTCCAACTCAATCATCAAGTTTGCAGACGACACAACAGTAGTAGGCCTGATTACAAACAATAACGAGACAGCCTATATGGAGGAGGTGAGGGCCCTAGCAGAGTGGGGCCAGGACAATAACCTCTCACTCAATGTCAACAAAACAAAGGACATGATCGTCGACTTCAGGAAACAGCAGAGGGAGCACCCCCCTATCCACAACGATGGGACAGTAGTGAAGAAGGTGGAACGTTTTAAGTTCCTCAGCATACACATCACGAACAAACTGAAATGGTCCACCCACACAGACAGTGTTGTGAATAAGGTCCAGGAGGCTGAAGACATTTGGCTTGTCACCTAAAACCCTCACAAACCTTTACAGATGCACAAATGAGAGCATCCTGTCAGTCTGTATCACCGCCTGGTACGACAACTGCACCGCCCACAACCGCAAGGCCCTCCAGAGGGGGATGCAGTCTGCACAACGCATCACAGAGGGTAAACTACCGGCCCTCCAGAACATCAAGGACAACATCCACCCAAGCCACTGCCTGTTCATCCCGCTACCATCCAGATGGCGAGGTCAGTACAGGTGCATTAAAGCTGGGACCGAGAGACAGAAGCTATTTTTCGATCTCAAGGCCATCACTAACACAGTGAGGCTGCTGCCTACATACAGACTTGAAATCATTGGCCACTTTAATAAATGGATCACTAGTCACTTCAGTAATGCCCCTTTAATAATGTTTACATATCTTGCATTACTCATCTCATACAGTGGCAAGAAAAAGTATGTGAACCCTTTGAAATGACCTGGATTTCTGCATAAATCAGTCCTAAAATTTGATCTGATAGTCATAACAATGGACAAACAACAGTGTGCTTAAACTAATAACAGATAATTTATTGTATATTTCTGGTCTATATTGAATACATCATTTAAACATTCACAGTGTACGTTGTCAAAAGTATGTGAACCTCTAGGCTATTGAGTCCAATCAATGAGAAAAGATTGGAGATGTTGATTAGAGCTGCCCTGCCCTATAAAAACACTCACAAAATTTGAGTTTGCTATTCACAAGAAGCATTGCCTGATGTGAACAATGCCTCGAACAAAAGAGATTTACGATTAAGAATTGTTGACTTGCATAAAGCTGGAAAGGGTTACAAAACTCTCTAACAGTCTTGATGTTCATCAGTCCATGGTTAGACAAATTGTCTATAAATGGAGAAAGTTCAGTACTGTTGCTACTCTCCCTAGGAGTGGCCATCCTGCAAAGATGACTGCAAGAGCACAGTGCAGAATGCTCAATGAGGTTAAGAAGAATCCTAGAGTGTCAGCTAAAGACTTACAGAAATCTCTGGAACATGCTAACATCTCTGTTGACGAGTCTACGATACGTAAAACACTAAACAAGTATGGTGTTCATGGGATGACACCGCGGAAGAAGCCACTGCTGTTCAAAAAAAACATTGCTGAACATCTGAAATTTCGCAAAAGAGCGCTTCTGGCAAAGTATTCTGTGGACAAATTAAACTGAAGTTGAGTTGTTTGGAAGGAACACACAAAACTATGTGTGTAGAAAAAAAGGCACAGCACACCAACATCAAAACCTCATCAAAACTGTAAAGTATGGTGGAGGGAGCATCATGGTTTGGGGCTGCTTTGCTGCCTCAGGGCCTGGATATCTTGCTATTATTGACTGAAAAATTAATTCCCAAGTTTATCAAGACATTTTGCAGGAGAAGGTAAGGCTATCTGTCTGCCAATTGAAGCTCAACAGAAGTTGGGTGATGCAACAGGACAACGACCCAAAACACAGAAGTAAATCAAAAACAGAATGGCTTCAACAGAGGAAAATACGCCTTCCGGAATGGCCCAGTCAGAGTCCTGACCTCAACCCGATTTAAAATGCTGTGGCATGACCTCGAGAGCGGTTCACACCAGACATCCTAAGAATATTGCTGAACTGAAACAGTTTTGTAAAGATGAATGTTCCAAAATTCCTCCTGACCGTTGTGCAGGTCTGATCCGCAACTATAGAAAATGTTTGGCTGAGGTTATTGCTGCCAAAGGAGTGTCAACTAGTTATTAAATCCAAGGGTTCACATACTTTTCCACCTTGCACTGTGAATGTTTACGCGGTGTGTTCAATAAAGACATGAAAACGTGTAATTGTTTTTTGTTTTATTAGTTGAAGCAGACTGTGTTTGTTTGTTGTTGTGACTTAGATGAAGATCAGATTCAATTTTATGACCTATTTAGGTAATTCCTCAGAAATATTTATAGTCTACATTATTTTAGCCAAAGTTTTTTTCTTCACCTACTGTACACCCACGAAACGTAAGTGACAAGTCAAGTTGACAAGGGGTGCTTTTCGTTGTCGTCCAAACTTTACCACCAGGTGGCGCCTACAGAACTGACTTGAGAAAGCTCACCTGCTGGGACCACTGTCGCAGAGTGCATGTCTTTCAAAAGATCATCATTTTGTGATCACCATTTCTCAGATCAGCCCCTAATTTGACACCGTTACGCTATGTCTGGGTGCAAGGTAAGACAACAATTATGGTATTCTGATGTTACACACAAAGCAGATAGGCAACTTGTTAGGTTTCTATATATCCTTCTTAGCATCTCTGTATTGTCTCATTTTGGTCCAAAATGAGAAATATCTGTCTGCCTGTGTGGATTAAGAAGACCTGAGTCATCTGATCTCAGAGGGTTGTTATGTCTCCATTCATCAGGTAGATAGGACGAAATGAGACATTACAGAACAGCAGGGTCATATTCATTTGGCAACAAACAGAAGAAAACCAACTGAAACGGGGAGGGACTACCTACACCTGTCCAATTACAAATGCTCTTCCATTTTCTGTTGCACGACACTTTTAAACATTTTGCTATGGTGCGCCCTAATGAATACGACCCAGACAAAGCCTTGCCTGAATGAAGGAGAAGGGGCTGTCATAAACACTAGAGCAGCTTTGCGTCAGCATAACTCGTTAACTGCTGTGGAACACCTGCAGTCCAAGGTGAAGTCATGTCTACCCGCAACCCAAACTGCTCCACGTAGCGTTGTGAAGACATGTAAAAAATAAGAGGAAGAATGACTTGAGCGGGGCGGCAGGGTAGCCTAGTGGTTAGAGCGTTGGACTAGTAACCGGAAGGTTGCAAGTTCAAACCCCCGAGCTGACAAGGTACAAAACTGTCGTTCGGCCCCTGAACAGGCAGTTAACCCACTGTTCCTAGGCCGTCATTGAAAATAAGAATTTGTTCTTAACTGACTTGCCTAGTTAAATAAAGGTATAAAAAAAAATTGTCTGACACTAAGCAAAACATCTTCCAAATAACATTTTTTTCAGCTTGAAGTGTCAACGGCTAAAAGTGTCCCGATGCCTACACACATAACATAATTTAGTGTACCCATGTGAATTGAGAAAATAATGTTCTTTCCGCAAATTATTTATAGTAATTCTGTTACATCTAGTTCATGTTTTTCTCTCACTCGCTCTCTTTCTGTGGTTGCTGACTAGAACTACCACAGTGGCAGCGTGGCCCAGGATAGCAGAAGGTGGGGAAGGGCTGTAGGCCACTGACTTGGTTCTCTTTAGTGTTTCTCAACCATACTCTGGCCAGTGGAATGGAGGCTGCTGCTTCCTCATGCATGCCAGTGGTCAGTGCCCTGCCTACACACCCTCCGCTATTTCTGTCTCTTCCTCTCTCTCCAAGTTCAGCTGCACTCGCTCCACACAGATAAAGAACTGGTAAGACATTTCATGGACCTTAATGTTCCTGATAACACAGTCACAAAGTGATTTAAGACTACTCTGACCAATAAGCCTTCAGGAAGAACAGAGCAGAGAGCCACATCATTTCAAAGAAATGTAAAGCATTCCTTTTGTTTAAACGTGGAAGTGGCTCATTGAATCAAACCAAATGGAACATATTAATTCACAATCAGGCAAAGAGAGCAGATCGGTAAGTGGTTGAACTTTGCACAGAGCAGTATTGTTTGAACTGAGAGAACATTTGTATATTACTCAAGCATTCCTGAGTGAGTTAAATGTGTTGTATGGTTCTGAAAAGGATGGCGAGAACATTAGAGTGAATTTTTCTGCTTCATGTCCACTCAGATAAACTCCAGACTTCCAATGACGCACATACACAGGCACACAAGATTTACAGGCACGCATCTACAGTATGTACACACTTTGAAACACACACATACATACACACACCCACAGCCACTGGTACCCTGTGTATATAGCCTAGTTATCTTTATTCATTATGTATTTCTTTTTCTATAATTTCTTTCTTTTTCTCTCCATTGTTGGGGAGGGCCTGTAGGTAAGTACTTCACTATTTGTCTACATCTGTTGTTTACTAGGCATGTGCCAAATGAGATTTGATTATGATTTGATTTAAAAGTCTCCCCCCCACTCCCCTTGAAACCCCTTAATAACACACACACACATTCTCACAGTCTTGAAATGAAACTCTCTCTGTATAAAATACATTTCCAGAGATCCCTTTCCTTGTGTCAGTGGTGACGGTGTTGACTGACAGCATCTCTTGGATCCAGAGTTCCAGATAACCAGGTCCAGATGGAGCAGGTCGGATGTGTCTGCCCCACTGATTTTACTCCCGGGCCTTGGACAGGGCAGGGCGAGGGGACTAGACCGGCACCCATAGCGCCACACCCCAACCCCCAGCCCAGGGCAAATCCGAACCACATGGGAGAGGTTTAGATGTCCTTTTGATCTGTCCTGTGGGAGAATCAGGATATCCCATCTAGCGGCTCCCTTCCTGCCTGGGCTGTGGCAGATTCTATGAACAGTCAGCTTATGAGGTTGTGATAGTTTACACTGTAATAAACCCATAATGGGACTTCCAGACATGATCTGTTTATAATAAGACAGATGGAAACTGAGTCATGGATGACTGGGCATTTTATAAGGCATCTCTACATATGGACTGTAGCTGACTGACTAACAAAGTATCCAGATGGTAGCTGAATGACATACACTATATATACAAAAGTATGAGGACACCCCTTCAAATGAGTGGATTCGGCTATTTCTGCCACACCCGTTGTTGACAGGTGTATAAAATCGAGCACACCAGCCATGCAATCTCCATAGTCAAACATTGGCAGTAGAATGGCCTGTACTGAAGGACTCAGTGACTTTCAACCTGGCACGGTCATAGGATTCCACCTTTCCAACAAGTCAGTTGTTCAAATTTCTGCCCTGCTAGAGCTGCCCCGGTCAACTGCAAGTGCTGTAATTGTAAAGTATTGAACGTCTAGGAGCAACAACGACTCAGCCGAGAAGTGCTAGGCCACACAAGTTTACAGAACTGGGCCGCCGAGTGCTGAAATGCGTAGCGCGTAAAAATCGTCTGTCCTCGGTTGCAACACTCACTCCCGAGTTAGAAACTGCCTCTGGAAACAACGTCAGCACAATAACTGTTCCTCGGGAGCTTTGTGAAATGGGTTTCCATGGCTGAGCAGCCGCACACAAGCCTACGATCACCAAGCGCAATGTGAAGCGTTGGCTGGAGTGGTGTAAAGGTCGCCGCCATTGGACTCTGGAGCAGTGGAAACGCGTTCTCTGGAGTAATGAATTATGCTTCACCATCTGTCAGTCCGACGGACCAATCTGGGTTTGGCAGATGCCAGGAAAACGCAACCTGCCCCAATGCATAGTGCCAACTGTAAAGTTTGGTGGAGGAGGAATAATGGTCTGGGGCTGTTTTTCATGTTTCGGGCTAGGCCCCTTAGTTCCAGTGAAGGGAAATCTTAATGCTACAGCATACAATGACATTCTAGACGATTCTGTGCTCCTAACTTTGTCCCAACAGTTTCAGCATGTGCATAAAGCGAGGTACATAATGGTTTGTCGATATCGGTGTGGAAGAACTTCACTGGCCTGCAAAGAGCCCTGACCTCAACCCCATCAAACACCTTTGTTCCACACTGACTAGGCCTAATCGCCCAGCATCGGTCCCCATCGCTCTAATGCTCTTGTGGCTGAATGCAAGCAAGTCCCCGCAGCAATGTTCCAACATCTAGTGGAAAGCCTTCCCAGAAGAGTGTAGGCTGTTAAATAATGCCCATGATTTTGGAATGAGAAGTTCAACGAGCAGGTGTCCACATGCTTTTGTGTAAATGGGTGTCTGAATACTGTAGAATAAACCTGTGGTTCTCAACTGGTTTTGCCTCGGGACCCCAATTGAACCAGGTTGTCTCAGTTGCGATCCAAATTCGTATCGTAATTTTATATTGTTGACAAAGTGCAGTCTATAAAACGTGTTAATGCTATATTGATAATATGACGTGTAACAATTATATGACAAGGGAACAACAGTCTCACCTTTTTCATTGTCAATCATTAAATTTTGCCCATTTTCTTGGTTAAGAATGTTATGCTCATAAATCAACAAAATCCGCTAAATAGCATTCCTAATAACTGTATACTGAAAATACTGTGATTGAAGAAAAATAGTTAATAGATGAAATAATTAAATATATACTGTACAGTATATAGAGAACACCTACTCATTCAAGGGTTTTTCTTTATTTTACTATTTTCTACATTGTAGAATAATAGTGAAGACATAAACACTATGAAATAACACATATGGAATCATGTAGTAACCAAAAACTTTGTTCTGCTGTATTATTGACTGTAAGTTTGCTTATTCCATGTGTAACTCTGTGTTGCTGTTTGTGTCGAACTGCTTTGCTTTAACTTGGCCAGGTCGCAGTTGTAAATGAGAACTTGTTCTCAACTAGCCTACCTGGTTAAATAAAGGTGAAATAAAGGCCTGATTCACACAGTCTCCTCTGAACAGTTGATTTTGAGATGTGTCTGTTACTTGAATTAAATAAAGGTGAAATAAAGGCCTGATTCACACAGTCTCCTCTGAACAGTTGATTTTGAGATGTGTCTGTTACTTGAACTCTGTGAAGCATTTATTTGGGCTGCAATTTATGAGGCTGGTAAGTCTAATGAACTTATCCTCTGCAGCATAGGTAACTCTGGGTCTTCCATTGCAGTGGTGGTCTTCATGAGAGCCAGTTTCATCATAGTGCTTGATGGTTTTTGCGACTGCACTTGAAGAAACTTTCAAAGTTCTTGAAATGTTCTGTATTGACTGACCTTCATGTCTTAAAGTAATGATGGACTGCTGTTTCTCTTTGCTTATTTGAGCTGTTCTTGCCATAATATGGACTTGGTCTTTTACCAAATACCTTGTCACAACAAAACTTGGCTCAAACCCATTACCCTGGGGTGACAGGGTAGCCTAGTGGTTAGAGCATTGGACTAGTAACCAGAAGTTTGTAAGTTCAAATCCCCAAGGTACATATCAGTCATTCTGCCCCTGAACAGGCAGTTAACCCACTGTTCCTAGGCTGTCATTAAAAATAAGAATTTGTTCTTAACTGACTTGCCTGGTTAAATAAAGGTAAAAAATGAATTAAGAAGGAAAGAAATTCCACAAAATAACTTTTAAGAAAGCACACCTGTTAATTGAAATGCATTCCAGGCGACTACATCATGAAGCTGGTTGAGAGGATGCTTGATGACAAAGCTGTCATGAAGGCAAAGGGTGGATATTTGAAGAATCTGAAATCTAAAATATATTTTTATTTGTTTTTTGTTACTACATGATTCCATATGTGTTATTTTATAGTTTTGATGTCTTAACTATTATTCTGCAATGTATAAAATAGTAATCATAAAGAAAAACCCTTGAATTAGTTTTTTTTTTTTAAATAAGAACAAATTCTTATTTACAATGAAGGCCTACACCGGCCGAACCCGGATGACGCTGGGCCAATTGTGCACCGACCTATGGGACTCACAATCACGGCCGGTTGTAATACAGCCTGGATTCAAACCAGGGTGTCTGTATTAACACCTCTAGCACTGAGATGCAGTGCCTTAGACCGTTATGCCACTCGGGAGTAGGTCTTCAAAACCTTTTGACCGGTAGAGTAGATGTATATGATTGGATTAGATTTGGTCCGGACCAGACCATGTCTGAACCAATCATAGACGTCTGTGTTTGGGCCAAATATGGGCCGGTCCGGACTGAATCAAGTCCGGGCAGGACCAAAAAAAGACGTAGCCGTCGGGAAATGCTTAGTGGGTTACCTGTCTAACACCTAACATCAGTTCGCTTGCACTGAGGTGTAAGAATTGGCAAAATATGAGGTGTCTCTTTAAAAACAAACGCAAAAGTGACAATTTCATGGACCACTAATGGGAAGATTTAAGACCCACAAAACACAGATCTTAACGATAACGCAGTTGATAAGGGCTTGGATTTTGAGAGCGGAAGCGCAGCCTATCCAGCCGTGACGCACAGTACCCATGAACAAGAGATCATGGAGGTGAATCTCGTATTTAGAAACATTAAAAAAAGATTGGGTTCCCACCATTTCCTTTAACTTGATAAAAAGAAACAAGTATAACCTACCTTCCCCTTAATCTCATAGGTGTATATTTTTTCCCTGGTCATAGCCAATTAGCATATGAATAAAGGGGTTTTAAATAGTAAACTGAGACTGCTTTGAAATATTTTGAAGGTTTTGGCCCTCGTGCTTTTTCATTATTCACAATTCACATACCTGTATACTTCATTTCATAGGCAAGTCGGATCTCCATCCCAATTTCATAGAGTGCCCCTCATCTGATGACCAAAGGCACGCTACTCCAAACCATTCAGTCCTCCTATAATGCCATATCAACAGATTTCTTTGGGAGAATCTACCTAGCACATAGGCAGCGATACAATTGACAGGAGCCTAGTATTTTGCAGAGATGTGTGAATGTTATGTGTAAAGACATTTAGGCCTACATGTGCACACAAAATATTGCACTTCTAATTCCAGCTGTGAAAATAGCAAAAAAAAACTGGTCACACCCCCTGACCTATAGCACTGCCGCCAGCACTTAGATTTACCAGCACTTACAATTACCATTCCTTTAGGTTTCTTAAAATAGAGCCCTGTATGTCTGTTTTCATGTTATTCAATACATCTGTCATACCGCTGATTACATTTGCCCTCAAGAGAATACTTGACCTCTGTCCATTTGGACAGTTATGCTATTACCTTTTGATTTGTATTGATGGTTCACTACTTAGAGCTGTCTTCTCTTGGTAGGATATGCACAACATGGGAACTTTGAGATAAACTGTATGAATGTTCTTGAGCACATTCCTTACCTGTGCCCAAAGGAGTGATTTTGAACCATTAAGTTAACTGGGATTGTTTGTCACTGGGCCTAGTGTACTAAAACAAACTATAAAAGTGCAATCCTTCACCCACCCCATCATAAATACCATAAAACCACAGTTAACTAAGGCCCGTATTTATAAAACGTCTCAAAGAAAGAGTTCTGATCTAGAATCAGGCCCCCCTGTCCATATGATCTTATTCATTATGATTTAAAAGGTTAAACTGATTCTAGATCAGCCTTCTTACTCTGAGATGCTTTATGAATGCACGTCCAGGGCTGGTGTAATGGTGTAAGCCTGATAATGGGATGCTTGGATGAACCATTGGATCTTGGGTTGAATAATCAAATGGTCTTTATTCTAATAATATAACTCAATGAACAGTTCTAATATTGTAAGTCAGATAGTGAAGATAAGAATGTATTTGTCTCTCAATTATAAGACAGACTTGCTATCAATGCCCCCTTTCATGCCCTGCATTGATAACCTACGCTAATGCCCCTACCCAGTGGGCACACACTCGTTTAATCAAACAGTGTTTACATTTTTACATTTAAGTCATTTAGCAGACGCTCTTATCCAGAGCGACTTACAAATTGGTGCGTTCACCTTAAGACATCCAGTGGAACAGCCACTTTACAATAGTGCATCTAAATCTTTTAAGGGGGGGGGGGGGGGTGAGAAGGATTACTTTATCCTATCCTAGGTATTCCTGAAAGAGGTGGGGTTTCAGGTGTCTCCGGAAGGTGGTGATTGACTCCGCTGTCCTGGCGTCGTGAGGGAGTTTGTTCCACCATTGAGGGGCCAGAGCAGCGAACAGTTTTGACTGGGCTGCGCGGGAACTGTACTTCCTCAGTGGTAGGGAGGCGAGCAGGCCAGAGAACCGACATGGAATAGACGTTGAATTGACGTCTGTGCCCAGTGTGTACCCATCAAATCCCCTTACTTGTGCATGATCAGTTCATTTGTATACCCTCTCAGTGCTCCTGTCTTTTGCACACACTCAGTTTCACCGCACGTGCTCATTGTCTCTGTTCTTCTGCACACCCTCACTGGCTCTGAATACAATAAAAGGCTGAAGTATCTGTGGCGTGCACCTAGTAACCCCCGCTCAGATTGCCTCTGACACATACTGGAGTTTGAGGGAAAATACATTTACACTTCTGTCCCAGTCACTATTGAGTGACAATGACATGCTTTGTGAATAATGTACGATTGTTAAATACATTTTTTTTAAAAGTATAGTTCTTGTGTCTATGCCTATCAGCTTATACTAAATTTGAAAGATAATGTCGGTCTGTTCGTTTCACGGGTCAGGACAGAAATAACACCACTACAGCCGTAAACTGAAAGTATCTATTGTCTATTTAGGTCAAGTCTGTTCTATAGGTCATGTGGTCCTTTTGAGTGTTCTTGGGTGCACTAGACAAGTTAGGGCAGGTACAACCCCCCCCCCCCCCCCCCCGCCCCCAATCCAAAATATCTCACTTTGTTTTTGTACAGGTCCTTTTTCATGCATCTACATGTACATGGTAGATTACCAGCCCTGGGAAGTGAACACCCAGCGTCTCACAGCAGCCTGCTGGAGATGAATATAGGAGATAGAATGCAACAGTAATGGATGGCTGCATGCTGAGTCATGTTTAGTAGGGGGCTTCCGAGTGGCGTAGTAATCTAAGGCACTGCATCTCAGTGCTAGAGGCATCAGTACAGACCGTGGTTCAATTCTAGGCTGTATCACAACCGGCCATGACTGGGAGTCCCATAGGGCGGCGCACAATTGGCCCAGTGTTGTCTGGGTTAGGGTTTGGCCGGGGTAGGCCGTCATTGACTTGCCTAGTTCAATGAAATAAAAATAAAATAATACAATTAGTAGTCTATATAAATGAGTGAATATGAGTGAATATCACATATATTTGTGAATATCACAGAAACCTAATGAGGGGAGGATGGCTCATAATGATGTCTGGAATGGAGTTCCAGCTGTTATTATAATGTTCTCCCAAATTAAGGTGCCACCAGCCACCTGTGGTGAATACTGCCTACTCCCCAATTAAGACCACTGCTTATGGAATCTCCTACAGTATACGTACACAGCAGATGCTGCTCAATTTAATTCAATATTACTGTAATCCCCAAGAGACAATTAATTACAAAGGCATTGTCAGTGCATGGCAACAACACGGAATACATTTGGAGATTGAATATATGCATTTAGATTAAAGCATATTTTGTGGCTCAAATATTTCCATGCCTTTTTTTTTTGTCAATCCTGTCTGAGACAGTAATCTAATTTTGTGACATGAAGCATAAAACAAACTGTTTTGGTAGATTGTGCATGTGACTTTCTCAGATAACACAAACCCCAGCGGTTTAAAAAGGACAGAAGGACTAAAAAGTACCACGTTTAATAAACGTGTCTGTGAGCTGGCAGCTGGAAGCCATGACTGCTAATGAACTGTTGAGCCCTCTGCCTGAGTCCAAGCGGCTGAGGATACAATACCAGATGTCCCAGGCATATTGCTTTACTGCGAGTGAAACCACACAATACGGCAATCTAAAGCAGATGAGGCAGACATGGAGACCGTCTGACGAAATTCAGGTTGGACAAAATGTGAAGATGGTGGATATGGCCTACTAAGTTTGAATGTGCGGTATATGGAGGAATTCATGGATTTCTGTTCAAGATGACCTGATGGCACAAGTGATACCAGTGGTTGTGCTTTAGGTCAGGAAGGAATTTAGGGAGAGACTGCAGAAACAAAATTATCCCATGGTCATTTTTCTCCATCCTTGGAATTATTTACTGACCATACTGATAAGAGGGGGGAACTTCCGTAAATACCAACTGGAATGACAAATGAGGTCCCCACGGACATCCTAGCATGCTTGCAGAGAAACAGGAAGCCTCAGTATGATCATATCAGGGATAATACACAAATGTATTTCAGGAGAGTCCATATAACAGTCAGCTTAACCAAAATAATGTTTTTTAGAAGTGGGGGGGGTTGTAGGCCTGGCATAGCCTGGTCACAGATCTGTTTGCGCTGTCTTAGCAACAATTACCATAAGATGCCACTAACAGATGTAGGAACAGCCCCCTGGGCACCGACGTCAATTCCATGTGTATTCCACGTTGGTTCAATGTAATTTCATTGAAATGATGTGGAAACAACGTTGATTCAACCAACTGTGTGTGCCCAGTGGGAGGCCTGACAATAGTTTGTCCAACATCTCAATATAAGCAGAATTCCTAAACTGAAGAATGTTAGAAAAGCATGTTCCCTGAGACTTTAACACATATCTAATGAGAACCAGACTTTGCTTGGGGCCAAGAGTTTACAGGAGTAAATCACGACCCACCGAAGGCACTTTTAACTCTCTGCAACAGTTTACCAGCTTCCAGATTTCCATGGTTCTCTGAGTCAGAGCTAAAGTCAGGGCCTTGGTTTGGCCTCACTGTGACACTAGCCTGAAGCCTCACTTAGCCTAGTGCACTGTCACCACTCTACCACACCATCAAGACTATCCTGCCAATTCCCATGGCAAAATAGCAGTTACAGAGTGGTACCACCGGACAACCACAGTCATTCTTATGGGATGGCTCACTCATTCATTTCACAGATTACTACTGTATTTCTTTTTTCTCTTGCAGATGTGTGCCAGACAAAATATCACTGTGCCATCTTATACTGGGCAAAACTATAAACGCAACATGCAACAATTTCAAAGATTTTACTGAGTTACAGTTCATATAAGGTAATCAGTCAATTTAAATCAACTCATTAGGCACTAACTTGTGGATTTCACATGACTGGGAATTCAGATATGCATCTGTTGGTTACAGATACCTTTAAAAAAGGTAGGGGCGTGGATCAGAAAACCAGTCAGTATCTGGTGTGACCATGATTTGCTTCATGCAGCGCGACACATCTACTTCGCATAGTGTTGATCAGGCTGTTGATTGTGGCCTGTGGAATACTGTCCCACTCCTCTTCAATGGCTGTGCGAAGTGGTGGGATATTGGCGGGAACTGGAACACGCTGTCGTGCACATTTAGATCCAGAGCATCCCAAACTTGCTCAATGGGTGACATGTCTGGTGAGTATGCAGGCCCTGGAAAAACAGGGACATTTTCACCTTCCAGTAATTGTGTACAGATCCTTGCGACATGGGACTGTGCATTATCATGTTAAAACATGAGGTGATGGTGACCAATGAATGGCATGACAATGGACTTCAGGAGCTAATCCCTGTTTCTCTGTGGATTCAAATTATCATCGATAAATTGCAATTGTTAGTTGTCCGTAGCTTATGCCTGCCCATACCATAACCCCACCACCACCATATGGCAATCTGTTCACAACATTGACATTATCAAACCGCTCGCCCACACAACACCATCCACGTGGTCTGCAGTTGTGAGGCCGATTGGATGTATAGCGCATTGTGTTGTGTGTCAAAACTGCACATTTTAGAGTGGCCTTTTATTGTCCCAAGCACAAGGTGCACCTGTGTAATTATCATGCTGTTTGATCAGCTTCTTGATGTGCCACACCTGTCAGGTGGATGGACTGAAAGAGGAGAAATGCTCACGGACAGGGATGTAAACACATTTGGGAGGAATGGAATAAGCTTTTTGTGTGTATGGAACATTTCTGGGATCTTTTATTTCAGGTCATGAAACATGGGATCAACATGTTGCGTTTTACATTTTTGTTCAGTATACTTTAGTCGCAATTAGCATAGTTAAGGACCGTCAGTAAGAAAGCTGAGATAAATTGTTACCGTTCTCAGCTTTAAATCAACATCCGCCACTGAACACAGCAAAACTGTAAATACAGTGGTACACTATTGTACAGTAGCTCCATTACAGTAGTACTGTAGATAGATATACAGTGGCTTGCAAAAATATTCACCCACTAAGGCATTTTTCTTATTTTGTTGCCTTACAACCTGGAATTGAAATATATTTTTTGGGGTGGTTTGTATCATTTCATTTACACAACATACCTACCACTTTGAAGATGCAAAATCTTTTTTTATTGTGAAACAAATAAGAAATTAGACAAAAAAATGAAAACTTCAGCGTGCATAACTATTCACCCCCGCAAACTCAATACTTTGTAGAGCCACCTTTTGCAGCAGTCTTGGGGTATGTCTCTATAAGCTTGGCTCATCTAGCCACTGGGATTTTTGCCCATTCTTCGAGGCAAAACTGCTCATGCTCCTTCAAGTAGGATGGGTTCCGCAGGTGTAGAGCAATATTTAAGTCATTGCAGACTCTGGGGCCTTTCAGAACAGGTGTACATGTACTGAGATCATGTGACAGATCATGTGACACTTAGATGACACACAGATGGACTTTATTTAACTAATTATGTGACTTCTGAATATAATTGGTTGCACCGGATCTTATTTAGGGGCTTCATAGCAAAGGGGGTGAATACATATGCACACACCACTTTTCTGTTTAGATTTTTTTTTAACATGAAATCCAAATAAAAATCCATTTAAATTACAGGTTGTAATGCAAAATTGTTTTGAAAAACGCCAAGGGGGATGAATGCTTTTGCAAGGCACTGGAGGTCACAATGTGTAGCCAGTTGGCCAGTTATAAGATGGCAGGTCACCATGCAAATCATTTTGGGACATGGCCGCAAAGCAAGAGAGTGTTTACTACATGCAATGCCACCCTCTCTCCAGACCCTCTTACAACTCTTTGCTCCTCTCTGCTCACTTTTAGAGAATTGACCAATAACCACATTGTGTCGGTCCCTCCCTAAGTACAGTACAGTGGAGAACATTGTGAAATGTTTACTCTCAGCCTGAGAATGAATGTGCACATTAGACCCTCCAGTAACGGAGGCCGAGGGCAGAGCTGGCCTTCCAAAGCTGGCCTCAAGCCTATATACATTTACAAACTGTACATTTAAGACAGACAGAGAGAACACATTGCACATGTAAAATAAATCCTAACTTATTCAGGAATGTCACCATAATTCTCAGTAAAAAAAAAAAAAAGCATATTTCCCTGAACCCCCCAGAGAGGGGGGGAATGTTATGTTAGGCTTAATATTTTGATATTTCTGGTCTCTTATAAAGAGATCCATCCCCAAAAACCAGACACTGTAAACCAGATCCTAGTGTAGATCAGCACTCCTACTCTGTGTTGTTTTTAAAAAATACGGGCCAAGGCTCTTTGTTATTGTTTCTGCCTTACTTTCCCTCTTTTCCTCCTCTAGTCTGATAATAATGTGGCAACACTGGTACAGGTGTAAACATCGGCGGCGTCACAGCATCTGGAGAGGGACTCTGGGAGAGTGGCAGGGACGTGTCAGAATGCTTGATAGAAACTCTGTTGATGTCACCATCAGGATATTGACTAGCTGGTGCTATTCCCTATCTGTATATAGCAACAAACTTCAGGAGAAATATAAAATGGAAATGAACACTGGCGCTTGGGAATGAACAGAGGTTCATTAGGTTTTCCCACATAACATTTCAAGGCCAAATGGAAATGGCCTTATCTTCATTTTTTTTTAACATTAGGGAGTAAGAGAAACATAACACATGGTGGAAGAAATGTGTCAAATAAACATGTTGACTAAAAATAGACGTTGAAAGGTAGGAAGATAGAGAAATACTTTAGCAAAATGTTTGCAAGATGACGACATGGACATTTTAGTTGAACTAAAGAGGCCTTGTTCAAATCAAATGTTACTTGTCCTATGCTTCGTAAACAACAGGTGTAGACTAACAGTGAAATGCCTACGTATAGGCCCTTATATACACAATGAGTAACGATAACTTGGCTATATGCACGGCAATGGTGGTCAGTGATGTTAAAGATGAGGGAGGATGATTTTAAAAAATGTATGAGCATGGCCTTACAGCCCATTGGATGACTGTCAATTATATTCCATTCACCCAGCTCAATGTAGCATCGATAGGTTTAGGCTACTACATGATACTCAAATGTTCTGTGTGCCTATCATGAGGTTGCTACATCCTAGCCTATGAACGAAAGTTTACTATGTAGCTGCACATATTGAGAGAAAAATTTGAGTAATCAAGGTGACAGACAGTGAGACATTCAATACCGCCTTGGGCACTCTTGCCTGCATCTAGCTGATCTAGTGTGGAATCATTAGTGCAACAGTTGCAAAAGAGTTTCTATTGGAAAAATTCAGGTACATTTATCCCTGTTTCATTTTGTTTGCTTCCGTTTAAGAACCGTTTTTAAACAGAATCAGCTAAATGAATACACCCCTGATCACATGCAAACACAATTCACTTTCATAGCAGCCACATACAAACAGCATGATCAATTTGTCCATTTTAGAATGTTTTCTCACATATACACTCTTTCCTCCTCTTACCTTTTCCATTCACTTGTGGACTTCAGTGCACATCACATACGCTGGCTGTGATCAGGCGAAAAAAACATTTCAAAGCAAAACTTTCATATTTGGTATTTTATTAGGTTCCCCATTAGCTGTTGCAAAACCAGCAGCTACTCTTCCTGGGGTCCACACAAAACAGGAAACATGACATAATACAGAACATTAATAGACAAGACCAGCTCAAGGACAGAACTACATTAAAATGTTTAAAAGACACATGTAGCCTACACATCAATACTACAGGGGAAATTTTATTTTTTTATCCGTTATTTTACTAGGTAAGTTGACTGAGAACACATTCTCATTTGCAGCAACGACCTGGGGAATAGTTACAGGGGAGAGGAGGGGGATGAATGAGCCAATTGTAAACTGGGGATTATTAGGTGACCGTGATGGTTTGATGGCCAGATTGGGAATTTAGCCAGGACACCAGGGTTAACACCCCTACTCTTACGATAAGTGCCATGGGTCTCGCAAGGGGCACAGAAAACATGTCTAGACTTAGCCGTTTTTCTGAACAATTTTTGAAACCTTCCATAAATCACTCAGGCCGGCCCCCATTGATAAAGGGCCGTAGTAGAGTTGAAGATTAGGAACCCCGGTAAATGCATTTAGAAACATTGTTTTTCTTCATTTTGGGTTACCAGGTGCCGATTTTCAATCACCAGTTGCACAGAAAACATCCCATCCGAAAGACGGCACCCTACACAGGGCAGTGTCCCCAATCACTGGCCTGGGGCATTGGGATATTTTTTAGACCAGAGGAAAGAGTGCCTCCTACTGGCTCTCCAACACCACTTCCAGCAGCATCTAGTCTCCCATCCAGGGACTGACTAGGACCAACCCTGCTTAGCTTCAGAAGCAAGCCAGCAGTGGTATGCAGGGTGGTATGCTGCTGGAAACGGCTACCTAAATATGATCCCCAATCAGAGACAACGATAAACAGCTGCCTCTGATTGGGAACCATATCAGGCCACCATAAACATACAAATACCTAAACCTACAAAACCCTAGACATACAAAAAAACCTAGACAATACAAAACCCCTAGACAATACAAATACAAATATCCTCCCAAGTCACACCCTGACCTAACCAAAATATAAAGAAAACAGAGATATCTCAGGTCAGGGCGTGACAAATGTTTCTTATAAAAATAAGAAGTGATGCAGTCGGTCTCTCCTCAACTCTTAGCCAAGAGAGACTGGCATGCATAGTATTTATACATGTCCTCTGATTACAATGAAGAACAAGACATTTCGCTCTGTTCTGGGCCAGCTGCAGCTTAACTAGGTCTTTCCTTGCGGCACTCAATCACACGACTTGACAATAATCAAGATAAGACCTAATCTGGAGCCTGCAGAAACTGCTTTTTGGAGTGTGGTGTCCAGTGGCGATTTTAGCATGTATATCTTGGTGGGTCAAACAAAAAAAAACAAAAAAAATTGATGCCAGCAAAGCCACTGCACAACACTAAACAATACATTAATTGCACTTTAAACAATGTCTTACATAAATCTGTCCCAACAGCAGAGCTTTATTTTCAGCACCATGTAGTGAATCCTTACCACTGCTACACCTGACTATCAGCGGAGCCTTGTCTGGCAGCAAAACAGTTCATTCAGCCTTATTCCCTTATTTAAAAAAAAATAGCTGGTACAGCTGGCTTGCTTAAACAAATGTGGTTTCTACTGACAATAGAGATGTACAAACTATGGCATAAGGGGACAACGAGCAGAATTCAGAAAATTGTCCATTCTTACAAGTATTCTCCCTGTGCAAAAGGAGTAAATAAGCAGACAATGAAAGCTCTTACAATATTCAATGTTTACATTTCTCTAAAATAGGCTATAGGCGTCATGTGCACTGCCAAGTCAGAATAGGAGGCTAAATTATGAGGGGGGAAAAGACCAAATTATTTGGGTGAGGCACATGGACTACTAACAGCGTAGTGTCCCCATAAGTGACAGAACACTGAGTCAATCACGGCGTAACTAGAGAACAATTGTCACGACTTCGGCGGTCGACGTCACGCGGCGGTCGACGTCACCAACTTTCTAGCCATCGCCGATCCACTTTTCATTGGTTTTGTCTTGTCTTCCATCACACCTGGTTCCTATTCCATCAATTACATGTTGTGTATTTAACCCTCTGTTCCCCCCATGTCCTTGTCCGTAATTGTTTGTTGTAGTGCTCGGTATGCTGGTATGTACCGGGTTTTGTTTGACCCATTTATTTAGTATTGTTCTGTTGACGGTGGTTTGTGGTTATTAAACACAACCGTTGTGAATCAGTTTCTGCTCTCCTGCGCCTGACTTCTCTGCCGCCAGTAGCATCGCATTACAGAATTACGGACCAAAACTATGGAGTCAGCAGGAGCAGGTACCCCGGGTATCGGGGCGGAGGAGCGCATCTGGGAGCATGCAGCAATGCTCCAACATCTTGGCACCACCATGGACCATGTTGTCCAGACAATGGACCGCTGGGAGAGACAGGGACTTCTTCCAGCACCTCCACCAGCACAACCGAGGTCTCCACTGAGCTCCCCTCCCCATCCTGGTCCCAGTGGGATTAGTCTCTCCCTGCCCCAGGAATATGATGGAAAGGCTGCGAACTGCCAGGGGTTCCTTCTACAACTGGATCTATTCCTGGCCACCGTCCACCCGGCTCCGTAGGGCCGTGAGAAGGTATCCGCCCTCGTCTCTTGCCTCACCTGGAAAGCCCTGGAGTGGGCCAACGCCCTGTGGAGAGAGGGAGATGCAGCGTTGGACCAGTTTGAGGAGTTCACCCACCGTCTTCGACCACCCGCCTGAGGGTAGAGCGGCTGAGGCAGGAGACGAGGAGCGCCCAGGAGTTCGCCCTGGAGTTTAGATCCCTGGCTGCCGGTGCGGGATGGAACAACAGGGCCCTGATCGACCATTACTGCTGCAGTCTGCGCGAGGACGTCCGTCGGGAGTTGGCCTGCAGAGGTACCACCCCATCGACGGGGGTACCACCCCATCGACGGGGCGATTGTGCGATGAATCTCCTGGTAGACGCTGCACTTCCCAATAGTCACGTGTATCCACTCTCACAGGCGGAGACGGAGGCCATGGAAACATATGTCTCCAAATCCCTGCGTCAGGGGTACATTCTGTCCTCCACTTCACCCGTCTCCTCGAGTTTCTTTTTTGTGAAGAAGGAGGGAAGTCTACGCCCGTGCATTGACTATCGGGGTCTGAACCAGATCACTGTGAGGTATAGTTACCCGCTACCACTCATAGCCACAGCGATTGAGTCAAGGCACGGGGCGCGCTTCTTCACTAAACTAGATCTCAGGAGCGCTTACAACCTGGTGCGTATCTGAGAGGGAGACGAGTGGAAGACGGCTTTCAGTACCACCTCAGGGCATTATGAGTACCTTGTTATGCCGTACGGGTTGATGAATGCGCCATCAGTCTTCCAAGCCTTTGTAGGTGTAGTGTATATTGATGACATTCTGATATACTCCGCATGTGTCCCTGGTGCGCAGGGTGCTTGGTTGCCTGTTGGAGCATGACCTGTACGTCAAGGCTGGGAAATGCTTGTTTTTCCAGCAATCCGTCTCCTTCCTAGGGTATTGCATTTCCACCTCAGGGGTGGAGCTGGAGAGTGACCGCATTTCAGCCGTGCGTAATTGGCCGACTCCCACCACGGTAAAGGAGGTGCAGCGGTTCTTAGGGTTTGCCAACTACTACCGGAGGATTATCCAAGGTTTTGGTCAGGTAGTGGCACCCATTACCTCACTGCTGAAGGGGGGCTCGGTGCGTTTGCAGTGGTCGGCTGAGCCGGACAAGGCTTTTAGTCACCTGAGGGCTGCAGTGCTCTCTCAGCGCTCGGGTACGCCACCGAAGCTCCGCCCCTGTGCCTTCTTCTCGAAGAAGCTCAGCCCAGCGGAGCGGAACTATGACGTGGAGGACCGGGAGCTGTTGGCTGTCGTCAAGGCCTTGAAGGAGTGGAGACACTGGCTTGAGGGGGCTAGACACCCTTTTCTCATCTGGACTGATCACCGCAATCTGGATTACATCCGGGCAGTGAGGAGACTGAACCCTCTCCAGGCAAGGTGGGCCATGTTTCACCCGTTTTGTGTTTACCCTGTCCTACAGACCAGGCTCCCAGAACGTGAAGGCAGACGCATTGTCCCGGCTGTATGACACAGAGAAGTGGCCCATGGATCCCACTCCCATACTCCCCGCCCCCTGCCTGGTGGCACCGGTAGTGAGGGAGCTGGACACGGACATAGAGCAGGCGTTACGTGCAGAACCCGCTCCCCTCCAGTGTCCCGCTGGGCGTCTGTACGTCCCGTCTGCTGTTTGTGACCGGTTGATCTATTGGGCCCACACGTCACCCTCCTCTGGTCATCCTGGGATCGGTCGGCCAGTGCTCTGTTTGAGTGGGAGGTACTGGTGGCCAACCTTGGCTAAGGACGTGAAGGTTTATGTTTCCTTCTGCTCGGTGTGCGCCCAGCATAAGGCTCCTAGGCACCTGCCCAGAGGTAAGCTACATCCCTTACCCGTTCCACAACGGCCTTGGTTGCACCTGTCGGTGGATTTTCTAACTGATCTTCCACTCTCACAGGGTAACACTGCGATCCTGGTCGTTGTGGATAATTTCTCTAAGTCCTGTCGTCTCCTCCCTCTGCCCGGTCTCCCTACGGCCCTACAGACTGCGAAAGCCCTATTTACACACGTCTTCCGGCACTACGGGGTGCCTGAGGACATAGTGTCTGATCAGGGTCCCCAGTTCACGTCTAGGGTCTGGAAGGCGTTCATGGAACATCTGGGGGTCTCGATCAGCCTTACTTCAGGGTTTCACCCGAGAGTAATGGGCAGGTGGAGAAAGTAAACCAGGATGTGTGTAGGTAATAACTAAATATACACTATGTAAAAAAACAGCTCTTCCCCCGCAAGGGACCGGTCATCTCAAAAAATAAAGCAAATATGATGCTTCTGCCCATCACCTGTTACATTTGGTTGAGTTTTCAACTAACGGGAATCAACAAAAAAATCAACAAAAAAAATTCAGAATATCATTTGATTGGTTATAAGTCGGGTGAAAAAAAAGACCAAAAGCCCTTCGCTTGATGACTTTTTGCAAATCCAATCAGTTTTTCACATTAACTCAACGCCATCAGATATTTTTACCCAGTGGGCTGTTCTTGATACATTTAAATACGAGTTTCCATATAATTTTTTTATTATGTACATTATTATTTTATTATTATTTTGGGTATTATTTATTATTAGTATTATTTTCAAAGCACTGATTGGTCTGAAAACACTGTATACAGCGTGCAGTAGAATGTGTCGATCACTTGGTTGACAGGTGTAGGCTACTGTAAAATGATAAACTGTCCTGTCCTCAAGTGTGAAAGCTCGCCAAAGAAGTATAGTTTTGTCTATCGTTATAGTTATCGTCGTCCGTGGTGTGGGTGAGCCTGAAGGGCATGCAAATCAAATCAAATCAAATCAAATTTATTTATATAGCCCTTCGTACATCAGCTGATATCTCAAAGTGCTGTACAGAAACCCAGCCTAAAACCCCAAACAGCAAGCAATGCAGGTGTAAAAGCACGGTGGCTAGGAAAAACTCCCTAGAAAGGCCAAAACCTAGGAAGAAACCTAGAGAGGAACCAGGCTATGTGGGGTGGCCAGTCCTCTTCTGGCTGTGCCAGAACTTTGCAAGTCAAAGTTTTTATATAGGCTACATGAACAGATTTGGAATAAACTTGTGAAAGAGGAATGCGACAAAGGGATCATTTTGCCCAATGATGGTAGGACAAAATAGGCCTACATCAATGGAAGAGTTGTCCCATTCATTCTATAGTCTTAAACCATTTATCAGGGTCGTGAACGGTCCGCAGATCAGACTGATGACATAGGATCCGAACACCTAATAGTTCACACAGCTGCTTGGAGAGCTGATCACTGTGACCATATAGTAATGTGTTAAAGGTATTGACCTAAGGGTTGCTCTATTGCCTGGGGAAAGTGAACTGAGCTGCCGGGCAAGTTGAACCTGCTCTGAGCTTGTCCCAGCTGATTCATTTAAACAACAAAAAAATGAAATCAGCAAAGAATTCCAGTAGGCTCAAAATGATCTTTCTGGTTCATCCCATTGTTTAAGTGAAAGAGAAAAATGTATGGCATTTATGGTAGCCAGTCAAGTTAAGCCTGCTATGTTCCCCATTAGGAAGGTGATATATATATATTTTTCAAGTTGCCTAACATTTGGGGCTTCACTGGGGCTTTCATTTTCCAAAACTGCTACTGATAGCGCAAGCAGACCACGACCCCCTATGTCCTATTGCTCTCAGGCATGAGCTGCGTGTCGAAATAGCACCAGAACGTAATTTTACGCTTGAGCAGCCTATCATACAGCCGGCATGCTTTAAGGCCCAGGTCACATTAAAATGAACAGGAGCATCTCGCACAAAGTTATGTGATGTTATGTCATATTTTTTAAATACTGCCTGACTTGCAGTGCCTTTCGGACCTTAAAGATGGAATCTGCATTTGGGGAAACAGTTCGCCCCAGCGCCTTTGTTATTATTTTTGTTTAGTTGATGAAACTGGAAAGAGGAGCATCTGGCAGCGTGTACATATTCTGATGTTCTATCACTTTAAGGAGCCTAGCTTTAATGTCGATCCCTGTGTTGCCTTTGTATTTTTAATCGTCTGGTATGAAATGTCGTCATTTTCTCGTGTTAAGCCCAACATTTCACGAAGCTATACAAAGTGTTGCAAAGCTGGAATTATTAAGACTGCTGGCTGGTGGCAATAATGTCAATTCTTGTTCGCTAATTCAAATTGGAAATTCAAACATTGCAGTTTGTCAAAACACATTTTCGATGCAAGAGCGTACCAATCAGCTACCAATTCATTTTTTGGGAATATACAACTGTCCTGTATAGGCCACCTGAACCTGCATGACATGAGCCATCCTCATGCACTCTGTCCCAGCTTGGATAGAAAGTGGTGGATAAAAACAGTCCTCAGCAGGCTCCTGAAGTCCTCCTTTTTTTGTCTGCAATGTTTTCACCACGGCCTGTAGGTCCAGGTTGCGGGCACGTCCGTTTTCAATTCTGAGTTATTGCCAACCCAGACAGTCTCTCCTGAGACATTGTGCATTATACTCTATGTCCATTGCGCTGCACATAATGCAAACTTAATCTTGAATGATGCATGTCAAGATATACCAGAGACAAGGTACTGTTGATATTGCAACCACACAATTTAAAACGCCGGTTCAGACCGTTCACCAGTATGATTCAAATCGCTAACCACTGTATTTGTTCAAGAACTGTTGTCAGCTAAAGATGATCATCTGTTTGCATCTACCAATTTGTCTGTCCAGTATCCAGAAGACCTGTCCACAGAGCTTCCTATACAGTTAGTCTCTTTCCGTAAAGTGTCGAGGCCGGCAATTAAGGAGAATGAGAGGCTCAATTAAAGATGTTGCAGAACTGCTATATTTGAAGCACCACTCCCTTCTTCCCAGTTACCCCGATGTCGCTATGGCAATCAAGCTGTTTATACGATCCCTTTAATTGTTGCGGAGAGATTGTTTGTTTTTTTTAACAAAAACTCATAAAGAACTACCTAAGAAAAGTAGGCATATTTCAATCTGATTGAAATACATTTCATGTTCAATCAATCGAGTTCTATTTTGCTACTTGTAGGCTACTGTCTGTAGTTAGTCTCAATATACTGAACAAAAAATATAAATGTATAAATGCAACAATTTCAAAATGTTTACTGAGTTACAGTTTGTATAAGAAAATCTGTCAATTGAAATAAATTCATTAGACCCCCTAATCTATGGATATCACATGACTGAGAATACAGATATGCATGTGTTGGTCACAGATACACCTACATATTTTGAAGGTAACACTCAATGAGTGAATGGGTGTGGAGTCAGGCGCAGAGAGCAAAGGATGTGGGAAAAAACACGCTTTAATGTCCAAAAATTCACAGGAACAAAATAGTATACCCAACACAGGTGTAACTATAAAACAAAATAGTACCCTATTGTGAAATACTAGGACAGTGAGAAAACCCAACAAAACACTAACCCCTCTCACAAATACAGAAGAACAAGCCCGCACAAACAGAAGCGGGCTAAACGAACTTAAATAACCCCACCCTAACAACCAACCAATGAACAGGTGAAACCAATTAGATAAAACAAAACGAACACAGAACAAAGGATCGGTGGCAGCTAGTAGACCGGCTATGACGACCGCAGAGCGCCACCCGAACAAGAAGGGGAGCCACCTTCGGTAATATTCGTGACAGTAGGGGTGTGAATCAGAAAACCCGTCAGTATCTGGTGTGACCACCATTTGCCTCATGCAGCGCAACATCTCCTTCTCGTAGAGTTGATCAGGCTGTTGATTGTGGCCTGTGGAATGTTGTCCCACTCGTCTTCAATTGTTATGCAAAGTTGCCGGATATCGGCAGGAACTGGAACACGCTGTCATACACGTTAATCCAGAACATCCCAAAAATGCTCAATGGGTGAAATGTCTGGTGAGTATGCAGGCCATGGAAGAACAGGGACATTTCCAGCATCCAGGAATTGTTTACAGATCATTGCTACATGGGGCTGTACACTGTCATGCTGAAACATGAAATGATGGATGTGGATGAATGGCATGACAATGGTCCTCCAGAATCTGATGACAGTATCTCTGTGCATTCAATTTGCCATAGATAAAATGCCTGCCCATACCATAACCCTACCGCCACCATGGGGCACTCTGTTCACAACGTTGACTACAGCAAACTGCTCTCCCACACGACGCCTTACACGTGGTCTGCGGTTGTGAGGCCGGTTGGACATACTGTCAAGTTCTCTAAAACAATGTTGGAGGCGGCTTATGGTAGAGAAATTAACATTCCATTCTCCAGCAACAGTTTCGGTGGACATTCCTGCAATCTGCATGCCAATTGCAAGCTCCCCTCAAAATTTGACACATCTGTGGCATTGTGTGACACAACTGTACATTTCAGAGTGGCCTTTTACTGTCCTCAGCACAAGATGCACCTGCGTAATGGTCATACTGTTTATTCAGCTTCGTGACATGCCCACACCTGTCAGGTGGATGGATTATCTTGTCACAGGAGAAATGTTCACTAACAGGGATGTAAACAAATGTGTGCCCAAAGTTTGAGAGAAATAAGCTTTGTGTTTAGTGAACATTTCTGGGACCAACACTTTACATGTTATGTATATTTTTTTCAGTGTATATTTCATGATATGTACCCTAACATCTGTGATTTAATGCATTTGTATTGGGTAAGCATTGGAACAAGTCACCTCAATATTTGCAGACATAGGTGGTAATATCTCTCTAGGAGCTGATCTGTCCTCAGTATTGTGAAATAATTCTAACGTTAAGGTACGATTTGAATGGATAAAGCTGATCCGAGAGCAGAGTTCAGCTTCTTTCCATCCTGTCAGTGTCGACACATGCTACAACAACACACTTAGCGACCCTTCTCTCTGCGTGATGTTTTGGGAAATGCATGTTACGTCTTCTGCCGTTAAAACACTCGTAACCTAAGTTCCATCCCTATCGGGAAACCGGACCTTGGTCTGTCATAAGAGAGAAGGTATAAACGGTAGGTATGTTCTCTATCTACTTTATGTTTAAATTATTATTTTGGGTAGGAGGGTCAATGTTTTTTTTTCAAGCGTTCAAGAGAAGGTTATGTGAACATATATTTAGCATTTTCACAGAGGTCTTATTTTAAATAACGTAGTCCCTTACCCAGTAGATGCACTCATCTAGATGTTATTTGTAATTACAAATCATGTGTAGAAGAGTTCATCGTTGCAGTATGCACTGACAAAATGTTGTCCAGTCTAGCAACCCTCATCCGTGGTGTGACTGTGTATCTTCTGGGAAAAGTTATTTTTAGTTGGTTGGTGCAGTAGCAAGCCCCACAGCTCTGTAGTTTCCTCTATTTAACAGTCCCCTTAAAGAAGAGACAGTGGTGTGTTCTTTTCCTCCCCAGATCATGTGCTGCCAACTTGTATGCCTCAGTGACATCACCCTGAGCCACACCACCATTATAAAAGGCCTGTGTTCACAAGTGTTGTTTAAATAGTGCCAAATGATATCCGTTTAACTTAAATAGAGGGTGGCTCAACTGTAAGCTGTCTACAACAGAATCTGTCCCTATAGTAATTTCAGTAACGGAGTCTTGTATTGTTTTGTCGACAGCTGGTTATTACTGGCCCAATCTATCATGTAAGATATCATTGCATTCATCGCCGGAGGAGATGGCTGCTGTTTTACGGGGTCTTAACCAATTGTGCTATTTTTCTCTTTGTTTGTATCTTTGTACATAATGCTTCTGCCACAGTCTCTTATGACCGAAAAGAGCTTCTGGATACCAGGACAGCAATTACTCACCTCGTACTGGATGAAGATTTTTTTTCTTTAACGAGTCAGACGCGAAGGATCTTCTTCGGTCACCTGTCATTCGCAGGAGAAAGAGACAGAGATATCGACGACGTACAATACCGTTCAAACGTTTGGGGTCACTTAGAAACGTCCTTGTTTTTGAAAAAAAAGCACATTTTTTTTCCATTAAAATAACATCAAATTGATCAAAAATACATCGTCAATGTTGTAAATGACTATTGTTGCTGGAAACGGCTGATTTTTTTTATGGATTATCTACATAGGCGTACAGAGGCCCATTATCAGCAACCATCACTCCTGTGTTCCAATGGCACGTTGTGTTAGCTAATCCAAGTTTATCATTTTAAAAGGCTAATGGATCATTAGAAAACCCTTTTGAAATTATGTTAGCACAGCTGAAAACTGTTGTTCTGATTGAAGAAGCAATAAAACTGGCCTTCTTTAGACTAGTTGAGTATCTGGAGCATGAGCATTTGTGGGTTCGATTACAGGCTCAAAATGGCTGGAAACAAAGAACTTTCTTCTGAATCTCTTCAGTATATTCTTGTTATGAGAAATTAAGGCTATTCCATGAGAGAAATTGCCAAGAATCTGAAGATCTCGTACAACTCTGTGTACTACTCCCTTCACAGAACAATGGATACTGACTCAAAACAGAATAGAAAGAGGAGTGGGAGGCCCCGGTGCACACCTGAGCAAAAGGACAAGTACATTAGAATGTCTAGTTTGAGAAACATACGCCTCACAAGTCCTCAACTGGCAGCTTCATTAAATAGTACCTGCAAAACCTCAGTCTCAACGTCAACAGTGAAGAGGCGACTCCTGGTTCCTGGCCTTCTAGGCAGAGTTGCAAAGAAAAAGCCATATCTCAGACTGGTCAATAAAAAGAAAAGATTAAGATGGGCAAAAGAACACAAACACTGGACAGAGGAACTCTGCCTAGAAGGCCAGCATCCCGGAGTCGCCTCTTCACTGTTGAAGTTGAGACTGAATGAAGTGCTTTGAAAGGCAGGTCAAGGCTTACATCAACACCATTATGACAGAAACCCGAGACCCACTCCAATTTGCATACCGCCCCAACAGATCCACAGATGATGCAATCTCTATTGCACTCCACACTGCCCTTTCCCACCTGGACAAAAGGATCACCTACGGGACAATGCTATTCATTGACTACAGCTCAGCGTTCAACACCATAGTGCCCTCATAGCTCATCACTAAGCTAAGAACCTGGGACTAAACACCTCCCTCTCCAACTGGATCCTGGACTTCCCCAGGATGCCCCCAGGTGGTAAGGGTAGGGAACAAAACATCTGCCACGCTGATCTGCCACAGGGACCCTCAGGGGTGCGTGCTCAGTCCCCTCCTGTACTTCCTGTTCATCCATGACTGCATGGCTAGGCATGACCCCAACACAATCATTAAGTTTGCCGGCGACACAACAGTAGTGGAGCAGGTTGAGAGCTTCACATTCCTTGGTGTCCATTTCACCAACAAACTATCATGGTCCAAACACACCAAGACAGTCTTGAAGAGGGCACGACAAAGGCTATTCCACCTCAGGAGACTGAAAATATTTGGCATGGGTCCTCAGATCCTCAAAGTTCTACAGCTGCACCATCTAGAGCATCCTGACGGGTTGCATCACTGCCTAGTATGGCAACTGCTCGGCCTCCGACCACAAGGCACCACAGAGGGTAGTGCGAACGGCCCAGTACATCACTGGGGCCAAGCTTCCTGCCATCCAGGATCTCTATACCAGGCGGTGTCAGAGAAAGGCCCTAAAAGTTGTCAAAGACTCCAGCCACCCTAGTCATAGACTGTTCTCTCTGCTAGCGCATGGCAAGCGGTACCGGAGCACCAAGTCTAGGTCCAAAATACTTATTAACAGCTTCTACCCCCAAGCCATAAGACTCATGAACAGCTAATTAAATGGCTACCCATAGTATTTGCATTGTCCCCCTCTTTTATGCTACTGTTACTCTCTGGTTATTATCTATGCATAGTTACTTTAACTCTACAAACATGTACATATTACCTCAATTGCCTCGATTAACCGGTGCCCCCGCACATTGACTCTGTACCGGTACCCCCTGTATATAGCCTCACTACTGTTATTTTACTGCTGCTATTTAACTTTTTTTTTAAGTTAAGAAAAATAAGTGGTAAGGGCTTGTAAGTAAGCATCTCACTGTAAGGTCTACAGCTGCTGTATTCGGCGCATGTGACTAATAACATGCTATTTGATTTGATTAGGGCGAGTGAGTTATCAATGTCAAATTTACTTGAGCGGAGGAGTGGGAATGTTGTGATCTGTCCGACATTGAACATGACAGGATTACTCTTAGTATAGAATTTGGACATGTGAGGACACCCATTCACTACTTTCCCCCAACATAAACACAGGCATAAACGGGAGGCGGCTATCACCCACTCTTTATCCCCCGTCTCTCTCCTCCTCTCATTCTCTCTCTAACCCCCCCAACGTCACAACAGAGCAGCAGTGGTTACCAAGGTGATCGTTTTTGGGGGGCAAGAATAGCAGCAGAGCGCTGCAAAATAACTCTTAATTTGTGGAGCACAGCTTCCCTATGTCCTTGAGGGCATCAGGTTAGAGGGTTTACAATGCGACAAGAAGATTATGTGAACATCATTGTCCTTTTCACCTAGCCACTGTGAAAAGGGGCAATAAAACACACACACACACACACACATTTCAATTGGGTATATGGGGATCCCACCAGGGGAGCAGTTTAACAAAAGTATGTCATGTGTTGTCTGGTAGCCAATTAATAACTGTCCTCTGGATCACTGCAGTGCCGCAGAGTCCTGTAGAATTTAGCCTACTCAACCATGTAGGAAACAGAGAAAATGTTTGGAAGAACATAAAGCATACTGTGCTATGCGGTACAAAGGAGCGAGCCAGAATGTGAATGAATGTGCCGGTCTGAAAATAGTCAAGGGAAATGGTGGGAGAATGAGTGCCTCAATGTATTTTATGAGAGCGAGACCTTGAATACAGTGTCTGCTGTATACCCACTAGGTTTACAGAGCAGATTGAATCAGATCAAGGCAGAGAGAGTAAAGAGGAGAGAGGGAGAGGATAGAGTGGGAAACTGAGTGAGAGAGAAAAAGAGAGAGAGAGAGAGAGAGGCAGAGAACAGACAGTTTAAAACAGCACTGTTTCGGGAAAGGAGGGACGCCCAGCGCAGCAGCAGAGGCAGCATACTGATCCTCCAACCAGCTGCTGAGCAGACCTCCAGAGCGCCAGACCTCACCCTCAGCCTGACCTCTCTCCACCCCAGCAGATAGCTGCCCGCTGACGGAAGAGAGAGCAAGAGACACACCAGGGAAAAGGAGAGGATCCCACTCCACCCGTTCAAAACCGCCTCAAGCTGTGGCTAGGGGAGCAGACAGACAGACACCGTTGCTGCAGGCAGCGGTGAGAGGTGGTTAGGAGGAGGAGACTACAGCTCCAGAGTGGAATAGCTAGATCGAACCTGAGAGGAATTCCAAAAACAGGAGAGCAAGTGGCGAGAGCAGGGCGGCCCCAGGGCAGAGACAGTAGTCAGTCAGCCCCAGTGAGTTTGGGAACCACACGCCACACACACCTCTTTAGCAGTCAGCACTAGGACTGCAGACCTTCAGGAGGGCAGTGGACACCTTTCGGCAGGAACCAGGAGCTTATCCCAGGAATTACACAAGGTGAGGGAAAGGGTGAGCAATGTTTAAGACTTGTTAGTGTGTAATGGGTGTAGAATATCTCTGGCATCGCATCATGTACAGTGATTTGGTACATTATGGTAAAACCTTCAATGAGACTAAGTATTCAAAGGGACAATATTGCTGTTAGCGTGTGTCTCTGTGGTTCAACACTGTTGAATGTGATAATTAGTGTTCAGTTATGGATATAAAGAGTGCAGGGGTATTTTACATTACAAGGGGTGAGCAGTTCGGGGCAACCTGACACCACTTCTTTCTTTCCTAGAGGGGACATTTTAAGCCAGGCAACAGACTTCTGACATGTTGAGCTTTGCGTTAATCTCCCGAGTGAACAGATTTTATTTTTAGGTTCTCGCAAGGTTTTTTTGGAGGGGTTTTTGGAGTGGTTCATCAGACTGCACTCATCGCATTGCCAGTGAGTGGTTGTGTTGTCATTCCCTTCGTGTCTTTTCTGCTTTGATATGGTTTCCTGCCCGGCCCTGCCAAGGACAACTGGGCAGAACCCACGCTAGCGGGTGGCACGGGGGGTTAAACACTGACAGCTGGGGTGGGGAGGTACAGAGGAGGGGAGAATCAGACAGAACAAACACACCACCCTGCCATTCTATTACACTCCCACCACAGCCACATCCAGGCCCCAAGAGGAACAACTGCCTGTAATTGAGGTTTCTTTATGTAACAGAAACAGCTCCGACCAAGTCTTCTTAGGGCTACCATTACCCTCTGCGGTGGTATGCCCTAGTTCTTTTTTAAATTGCGGACGAAAAGAAAGGGGACAATCTATTCATGGTCATGTCAGAATTAAAGGGGTTAAAGGTTAGACTTTAAAATATGAACACGGGCTATAACCTCCTAGCCCAACATACATACAGTACATCAAAATATAACTGTGTTTTTACAAAACCATATGTTCATGTTCAGCGACCATGGAATCCCTAAAAACCTTAATATCCCACTAATGCTAGTATGAGACAAACATTTGCTTGAAGGAAGGATTGTGATGGTTCCTTTTTTTTGAAGAACGGTAATGGATAAAATAGGTCAAATTGTGAGCCGAAGTGTGTGCTGCTTCTATGTAGGCCTTTCTAGGTTCTTCACCCATATGATGCATTTCTGTGTACAGTGAGAACAAACTGTAAAGTGTCATCATGGGCACTTGTTTAGAATACAGCACACTTACTTACACAAGCTCTAATAATAAGCTGACGCAGATAGTCGAAACAGCCGGGTTGTGAGGAGATGAGAGATGGGGTCCATAACCGGACCCCACGGCCCTCACCCAAAATCATCTGTCCATTACCCAAAACCCTCAGCGCTTCCCTAGTCTACTACAACCCTCTCTGCTTACAATAGCTAATCCCCTTAACTGGACCTTGCTTTGCATTACATGGAACTCCCCATGTCTGTAACAAACCCAATGCTGTCCTTAGAGGCTGGAACGGCTCCAGCTCCCCCATCATGCCTGCACAGATACATACAGCCGACCCAATGACACATTAGCTTTATTCGCCACTCTCGATGATTGGACCGGTGCTCAGCAACCACTTGGGAGGAAGGCGCCAGCAGATCGCCCCCCTCCTTCCCCGGAGGTGTAAATGAAAACCCTTGACCGCATTCTGCAGTGGCGTCGCGGCGGGCCCAGGGCTGGCAACGAACATTCGCTGCTCTCGCTGCTCCTCTTGGGCTCCGGTCCAAAAGTACAGTGTGAATCTGGCCTTGAGTAGGAGTTAGACCAGTACGCACCTCCTCAACAATTTCACAACCAGTGAAAGTTCCAGTTTAAATATTTATATCAGATATTTTTTGCTTTTTATACAGCTTGCGTCCTCTATTAGTTATCCTGTCAGAATAACATTTTTAATAAAAAATATATAAATATTATCCCCTCTTTGTTTTTTTTTTATATACATACACACATTTACATACATGGTACTTTTGTTTGCACAGTTACAGTACAGTACACATAGTTTTTTATATATACACATATTTTGGATAGTTATTACTTAGACATGTATATAGTGTTTCCAGTAAAAACTATTGCCGATCATGAGCTTTTTAAACCCGGCCCTCTGATACTCTTAGCAACATCTGCAGAGCTGAAATGGTCATATGCTTCATATATATAACGTTCTGTCGGTTGCAAGAGTTTTGTGTAATAATTTCACATTGGAAAAACTCTGTGTTGAATCAAGCAATGTTTTGTATATCAGTTCATACCCCATGTGTCATATATATATATCAGATATTTTGCTTTTATACAGCTGGTGTCCGCTATTAGTTATCCTCTCAGAAAAACAGAGTTAGCTGACTGAGCTGAATACCACTTCCTTTTTAATTAACTAGTGGCCTCTGACATTCCAATCATGCCTGCCAAATGCAGCCAAACTCCATTCCGCCACCAGAATGATCCGTTTGAAGGTCATCCGCTTTCCGTACACCAGCTGACATTTCATGGGCAACGGCTGTTGACCTTGATTTAGATGCATAACGGATGTCTCTCTATGCTATCGGATGTCTCTCTAGCTATACGATCCATAGCATAACTCTGTAGAAATCTTCCACCCGAGCCAAATTCCCCATCGCTGGACTAGAGGGAATTTGGCTCGGATGAGGAAATCTATAGAGGGACTATACAGCTGATTACAACAACAACAACAAAGAACACGGTCATCCATCATAATGCTATGGATTTCCCATGACACTTGAGAATAGCGGATCTGTATTCCATCCGCACAGACCCAGCAGGTGGTCTGGCTCTGATGCTAGGGCAGTCCAATAATCAATACGTCTGTCAGACTGTAGCTGCCTAAGCCAGTGACCGTCTGCAGTTTGGGAAGGTATTATAAGGCACATAACACGGCTGCAGTTGCAGTTGCAGTCACAGCACAGATTTAGGATTTGGAGGTTTGCTTTTCTCCGACTTCCTATCGGAGCCCAGCCGCAGTGGGCCTTAGCTGTCAAGGTCAACTGAGAAAGAGCAGTATGGAGAGAGGCGGAGAGAGAGAGAGGGAGAAGGGAAAAGGAGTCACATGCTAAGCGAGGCAGGGGATCTTTGTTTTCTTTTCTGTCCCGTTAAAAAGAAAACACTGCAGGACTCTTTTAAACGGTCTGTTATTCCTCTTTCTCTCTTTCTCAATCTCTCCCTGTCAGACGCACAGCGAACAAACACATGGCGCGTGTTCAAACCTTCTTGCTATCTCTCCTGAGCCCAGTCAAGCACCTCATACAAACACTTACACTCACTCCAACACTAACTTGCACAAGGCCCCTTAAGAGAGCGGTGTTGCCATTCAGACCCACTCACACATATTCTGCATCCTTCCACCCTGCTTGTCATGCATATATATATATATATACATAGAGAGAGAGAGAGCCACAGTGCTTGTTAAGTGACAATTTATTTGTGTTGTAATGCCCAAGTGAGGACATTCTCTGAACCACTTCATTTAGCCTACCATATGTTCAGTTTTTGGCACTTTGGTTTTGTATTGTTTGAGTAAGTAGGTCTTCCAATAATAATGTATGTATGACCATTGCTATAAGAGACTTAAAAATGTAGCGGTGTCATGGGAAATGCAGAGGCCAATATTGCTTCACTCAATGGGAAGTCAAATTATTTTTAGTACAGGAAACACTGATGTTATCATTTAGATGGGCAACGGTGATATTATCCTTCATTTAGTCTAGGCACCAAATGCCTCTGGTTGAAAAAGACTGCTGTGTCTGTCGTCTTCACAGTTATACAGGTATCCGGTCTGCAGTCCAGATAAACACCATGCCAAGTGTCCATGGCTGTCCCCACTAAACACGTACCATGGATAAATGTGCATTTGTGAATTTGTATTAGGATCCCCATTAGCTGACGCCGTAACATTAGCTAATCGTCCTGGGGTCCAACACCAATTAATAAGATATTACAAACAATTACAAATGAATACTTTACAAACATTTAACAAGTAGACAACACAGACGATTAAAATACCTGACAGGAAACACATTTAACATTTCAGTTGATGCTTTCTATTTCCTGTCCAGTCATATGGTTTATCGCATTAGATGTTCTTAAAAAGACTCTCGAAGGTGGATTTAGGAATATGGATTGGTAAAGGGTTCTATTCAGCTATGGCTCTATATAAAACTGTAGATTTAAGGTGATTTGTCCTTGGCTTGGGTTGTCTTAGAGATGCCCTGAATTTACCTGTCTAGTTTGGTGGTTATGCGTGTTGCTAGTATGTACTAACTGGCCTGAAAAATACTGTATTTTTTTGAAAAATATAACATTCCTAAAGAAAATCAGAATACTGGATATGCATTTGTTTTCAACGTGAAGCCATGAGATATAACGCATTTGGATAATATTCATATGGATAGAGCAATGAAGAGGTAATCTGGCAACCCTGTTTTGAGCAATTTTGAGCTTTTTATATATTTTTTTGCTGCAGACGACCATATAACTGGACAGTACTCAAAGTGTGATAGGACCAGGGATTGAATCACCTGATTCAAAGTGCTAGATGTTACATACTCTGAACATTTACTTGAAACAGAAATTCCCGTACCTATCTTAATGTTATTTATGTGTTCTGCCCATGATAAAGCTGCGTCCAACATGACAACTAGTAGTTTCATTTTTTTCACTTGCTCTACATGCATTCTATTCACAGACAAATTAAATTGGGGATCATCAGCAAGCATATATTTTGAACCCAATACATTTAGTTTTATAAACACCAATCTGTTCATATCAACCCACTCTGACACCATTCTTAGTTCACTACTCAGTACATCTGTTAGCTCCTTATATTCTGATGCTGCGATAAATATTGTAGAGTCATCAGCATACATGACCACACTTGCTTTGTTCAATACTGAAGGTAAATCATTAGTAAAGCTAGAGTAGATAAGTGGGCCTAGGCAGCTTCCTTGAGGATTACCACAGTGTATAGCTTTACTGTTTGAAAAACTACCATTAAAGAACACTTTTTGCCTTGTCCCGGATAGATGGCTTTCCATCCAGGATAGAGCTGCAGACTTAAAACCATAATATTTGAGTTTACCTAGTAACAGTTCATGATCAATTACATCAAAAGCAGCACTGAAAATTAACAACACTGCACCAACTAACTTCCTGTCATCTATACTCTTTAACCAATCATCTGTCATTTGTGCTAAGGCCATACTCGTAGAATGCCCTTTGTATGCATGCTGAAAACCAGTTACATGAGAAATAATCCTTGATTTGTACAAATGCAATGTTTTCCAATAATTTACTTGACACAGGCAGCAAGTTTAAAGGATGACTATTAGGACCAGTGAATGCAGATGTTTTATCCTTAGGTAGTGGAATAGCCTTTGACTCTTTCCAGACTTCTGGGCACACCCCATACATTTAGCACTTATTAAAAATATGAGAGATTGGGGTAGATATTTGGTAAGTTGTAACTCTAAGCAATATGGCATCAAGATTATCCGTACAAGGTGAATTGTCATCCGAAAGAGACAACAGCATCCTTTCCCCCTCTTCCCTTTCTACTTGGTGAAATTCAAACACGCATTGCCTCTCCTTTCATGATCCAACCTTTCCTAAGGGTATATGACATGGAGCCATTGTAACGCTCATCGAAATGGGTAGACCAAGGCGCAGCGCGATTTGAGTTCATCATCATTTATTTGTGAACCAGCAACAAAACAATAAAAGAGAAACAAACAAACGACGAACGTACAGCCTTGTAGGGCTCAAAAGCAACAATACAAAAAACAAGATCCCACAAACAGGTGGGAAAAGGCTGCTTAAATATGATCCCCAATCAGAGACAATGATAGACAGCTGCCTCTGATTGGGAATCATACCAGGCCAACATAGAAATACAAAAACTAGACTACACATAGAAATAATAAACTAGAACACCCCCCAGTCACACCCTGACCTACTCCACCATAGAAAATAAAGGCTTTCTATGGTCAGGATGTGACAGCCATCAGTTGGAATCATAGAATTCCTCAACTTGTCCACTTTGCCTGTAAAATATTAATTAAAGCAGTTTGCGATGTCTTGTGGTTTTGTATTAATATACCCTCTGATTCAACAAAAGAGGACATGTTCGAATTCCTACCCATAATAGCATTCAACGTTCTCCACAGTTTTCCCATCACACTTTACAACAGTATATCAATTTTGTGTCTATACAAGATATCTTAATTTACAATAATTTGCTTATCAAAAAGAGTGCCAGATTTATCTGCTGCTTTTTTGGCATCATAACGTTCAATCATTATATTTCTCAGCTCATCACTAATCCATGGGGCACCGCTTGACCTCACAGTGCATTTTCTTAAAGGGGCATGCTTACCAGCTATACCCATGAATACAGTTGAAGTCGGAAGTTTACATAGACCTTGCCAAATACATTTCAACTCGGTTTCACAATTCCTGACGTTTAATCCTAGTAAAAATTCCCTGTTTTAGGTGAGTTAGTATCACCACTTAACTTCAAGAATGTGAAATGTCAGAACTATAGTAGAGAGAATGTAACGGCAGATTTCCTCTTCGTCTGAATAAACGATAACGTTAAATCTACAAAAAAAAAAAACAGTACCGTGTGGCAACAAACACACACACTGAAAAAAACACCCACAAACCAACCCAGGCTACCTAAGTATGATTCTCAATCAGAGACAACAAACGACACCTGCCTCTGATTGAGAACCATACTAGGCCGAAACAGAAACCAAACATAGATAAACAAACATAGACTGCCCACCCCAACTCACGCCCTGACCATATTAAATAAAGACAAAACAAAGGAAATAAAGGTCAGAACGTGACAGAGAATTATTTATTTCAGCTTTTATTTCTTTCATCACATTACCAGTGGGTCAGAAGTTTACATACACTCAATTTGTATACACTCAATTTGTATTTTTCCAATGACATGGTAAAAAAATGTGGGCTGATTTTATGTTGAATTCACGTTAGTTGACAATCAAATGTAAATCAAAACTAGAGGTTGAACTGATGACTGCCCAGTGGGATGACTGGTATTTCAGTCAAAATTACGATTGAAACAGAACGTCCAGCTATCAAAGTAAAAACAAATAAGCATCTGCCTCCCCCTTTTTTTAAATCCTCCAATAATCCCCTGTAGCCCTCCTCCAACCGTTAGTTCTCCTAACTCCTCCCTTCCCTCTTTCTCTGCATCACTATAAACCTCCCCTCTTTCCCTCTTGGTGCGTGTCTGGGCAGTAGCCCTCTCCTCCATCGTCTGCCTTGCTCTGATCCTACTAAAGCCCTCTCACCTCTCTTCGCCCAATCTGCTGTCCAGCTGTTCCATATTAGCACATGTAGGAGGAGGCAGCCGTGGAAGGGTCTTGTAAGGACCTGAGCAGATGGGCCTGAGCCTGGGCTTCAGTTCACCAGGCCTTGCCCTCGAATCTCATATGGCCTTTACGCTCTCTAAATGCAGGGGGATGAGGGGAACTGGGGATGAAGACATTCCGTGTGTGTTCACGATTTATTTTGTCGTCTTGTGTAAGTAACTTTATATTGTTATTTGAATGGGGATTGACATGAAGTGTAGATCATCAGTGACAGACCAGTTGGGATTCTAGGGAAGAAGTTGGAGAAATGTCTATGTATTATTGTTTTATTGGAATGTAAAATGTAACATTGGCTCAAGCATCTTGGCACAACATACCCCAGATTTGACTAATAGACTGATAAACTGTGTATATTTAGGGGAAAAACATTTTGTTCTCTTTCTTTCCTCAGAAATATGGCTGGTTGACCACACTGCAACCTCATAGACAACACTGGTGAGAACTTGGACTCCTGATCAACTTGGATTTCCTGATTAATGACAGAAATATCAAAGCTATCTTCGGAGCAGCGCAAGACAACACAGACATTTCATTGAGAATGTAATTTCCTCATCTCCCCAGGGAGACCTTGTGTTCAGTGTGAAGTTCTTCACCAATCCTAAAGTTCCAGGAGAGTCCTCTTTGTCCTTTATCTCTGAGCTCTATTCAACAGTGACCACCATGCCTGCCAAAGCACCCATCTACCTGAAGTCCAAAAATAGCAAGAAAGGCAAGAAGTGTCGTCTGAGAGACATCCTGTCCCCAGACATGATCAGCCCACCGCTGGGGGACTTCCGCCACACCATCCACATCGGAAAAGGCGGTGAGAGGGACGCCTTCGGGGACATGTCCTTCCTCCAGGGAAAGTTTGAGCTCCTGCCTGGGAAAGGTGAGGTGTTCCGTCCGCAGTACAGCATCCACAACGAGTTCCTGCGGGCCAACAGTGCATCTGATGCCCAGTTCCCTGAGACGCCCTCTCCCGTTCTGAAGAACGCCATCTCACTCCCTTCGATCGGGGGGTGCCAGGCCCTCACCCTACCCCACCTCTCCACCGCTGTGTTCTCTATGCCCGCTATGGACCCCCTGGTTTGCATGGTAGGGCGGATCCCTACCTCTCCCCTGGGGAGCCCAGGCGGGGCTGACATCCTGGAGATTGAAACCCTGTTGCGTTCCATCGAGGTCTTCAGCAGCGACCCGACCGGACATCCGACAGAAGTCACAACCAAACCAGACGTCCTGCTGGATCTGATAGAGAAACCAGAGAAGCCAAAGACGAAGAAAGTCTCCAAAAGTAATCATAAAAAGCACAATGGTGATAACGGGTATGAAAAGCCTTCACCTACCTATCACATCAATGGCAACAGCAATGGTAATGGTGTCTTCAATGAAAACAGCAATGGCATCTTCAATAGTAACGAAGGCTTCAGCGGCAATGACAACCGCAATGGCTTTAGAAGCTTTAACAATGACATTACCCTCCGCTTCGAGAAAAAGCTCTCTGATTGCAATGGAGACTGGGTGGACAGGGACAGCGGGGTGGATGAGGGGCGCCTTTACGACTTTGACTTTGAGTTCTCCAAGGACAAGAGCGTGTCACAGTATTCAATCTCCCACATCACCGGGTCTCTTCTGTCACTTGAACTCGATTTGGGCCCCTCCATTCTTGATGATGTACTCAACATCATGGGTGACCCCAAGGCAAAGAGCAGACCTTGAGCAATGCCAAAGCTGAAGAGGCGAAAGGGAAATACAGAACTTGAGAGAAGTATGAGAAAGGTCTCACAAACCTGTCAAGATACAGTCCATGGCATGTGGAGCGCTGCTTATGTCCTTATTTTCAAAATAAGTTTCTAATTTAGCTTCTTTGACGTCTCAATGCTTTTATTGTTTGTGCGTTGTGCCACCAGTATTAGGAGATGCATGTGCTATTGAATTACTACTAAACCAAAGCCATTGTGCCTTTTATTTTGCAATTAAATTAAGATTAAAGGGTAGTTTAGTGTTCTTTTCCCGGCTTTTGCTGTAGATAAAAAAGGTTGCTTTGATACACAATCTAAAGCCCTGTTTCTCTGTAAATATAATGCATCTTGTGTGACTTTTAACATGTTTATCAAGGCACTGTTTTGTTTGTCACATGACCATTTTATTAACAAAACTACAAAGAATCCTATGCATAATATACAGTACTTGTGTTTTTATTAAATGGCATTAATAAATAAAAATGTGTCCTATTTCCCTCTACTTTTTTCAAGAGTGAAATAACATGTGATTGTGCAGTTGTATCATTGATGGTATGATACAGTATATTTCAGAGAAAATGACTGAGGTTTGAGAGTAAAAGATGGAGAAACTCGACGTGAAGACGATAGGCCTACACAGTACAGTACACTTGGAAAGTGAGAAAGACGAGCAAAAAAAGCGAGAAGGCCTGAGAAGAGATGCGAAACGGAGCAGATCCGAGAGAGTGGAAAAAAAAGAGAAGAACAGAATAGATTTCTTTCTCATCTTCTGGCATTCTTTACGTTCTGCTTCACTGCCCTGCGGTGGGAGCACTGGTGGGAGAGCACTCAACCAGGCGCCTGCTCCGTTTGTCTGCGTGCGGACGGGGACAAGCAGAGGAGAGGTCTTTAAAATTCCCTACATTCCAGTAACGGAGCACAAGCATCCAGGAGCGGGCATAAATCAGCTGTTTAGAGTTGTTGTATAATGGGTTGTAAAAGTGTCTCACAAGACAAGCAAACATTTTTTTTGTTTCCGTGCAAAGAGATGGATTGCAGCTCTCCTCTGTCTTTGACCAAGAAGGTCAATTCCTGACCTAGCGGTGTTGAGGCAACATTCTGATTTGGCAATTGAAGTCGGAAGTTTACATACACCTTAGCCAAATACATTTAAACTCAGTTTTTCACAATTCCCGACAATTTAATCATTGTAAAAATTCCCTGTCTGAGGTCAGTTAGGGTCAGCAATATATGTTAAGAATTTGAAATGTCAGAATAATAGTAGAGAGAATGATTTATTTCAGCTTTTATTTCTTTCATCACATTCCCAGTGGGTCAGACACTCAATTTGTATTTGGTAGTATTGTCTTTAAATTGTTTAACTTGGGTCAAACATTTTGGGCAGCCTTCTACAAGCTTCCCACATTAAGTTTGGTGAAATTTGGCCCATTCCTCCCGACAGAGCTGGTGTAACGGAGTCAGGTTTGTAGGCCTCCTTGCTCACACACACTTTTTCAGTTCTGCCCATACATTTTCTATGGAATTGAGGTCAGGGCTTTGTGATGGCCACTCCAATACCTTGACTTTGTTGTCCTTAAACCGTTTTGCCACAAATTTGGAAGTATGCTTGGGGTAATTGTCCATTTGGAAGACCCATTTGCGACCAAGCTTTAACTTCCTGACTGATATCTTGAGATGTTGCTTCAATATATTCATAGAATTTTCCTACCTCATGAAGCCATCTATTTTGTGAAGTGCACCATTCCCTCCTGCAGTAAAGCACCCCCACAACATAATGCTGCCACCCCCGTGCTTCATGGTCGGGATGGTGTTCTTCGGTTTGCAATCCTCCCTCTTTTTCCTCAAAACATAACGATGGTCATTATGGCCAAACAGTTCTATTTTTGTTTCATCAGACCAGAGGACATTTCTCCAAAAAGTAAGATCTTTGTCCCCATGTGCAGTTGCAAACTGTAGTCTGGCTTTTTTTATGGCGGTTTTGGAGCAGTGGCTTCTTCCTTGCTGAGCTGCCTTTCAGGTTATGACAATATAGGACTCGTTTTACTGTGGATATAGATACTTTTGTACCTCTTTCCTCCAGCATCTTCACACGGTCCTTTGCTGTTGTTCTGGGATTGATTTGCACTTTTCGCACCAAAGTACGTTCATCTCTAGGAGACAGAAGGTGTCTCCTTCCTGAACGGTATGACGGCTGCGTGGACCCATGGTGTTTATACTTGCGTACTGTTGTTTGTACAGATAAACATAGTACCTTCAGGTGTTTGGAAATTGCTCCCAAAGATGAACCAGACTTGTGGAGGTCTACAATTTTTTTCTGAGGTCTTGGCTGATTTCTTTTGATTTTCCCATGATGTCAAGCAAAGAGATACTGAGTTTGAAGGTAGGCCTTGAAATACATCCACAGATACACCTCCAATTGACTCAAATTATGTCAATTAGCCTATCAGAAGATTCTAAAGCCATGACATCATTTTCTGGAATTTTCCAAGCTGTTTACAGGCACAGTCAACTTAGTGTATGTAAACTTCTGACCCACTGGAATTGTGACACAGTGAATTATAAGTGAAATAATCTGTCTGTAAACAATTGTTGGAACAATTACTTGTCATGCACAAAGTAGATGTCCTAACCAAAACTATAGTTTGTTAACAAGACATTTGTGGAGATGTTGAAAAACAAGTTTGAAAAACAAGTTTTAATGACTCCAACCTAAAGGTATATAAACTTCTGACTTCAACTGTATGTGAACACTGCTGTTCACAAAAGGTGCTGTGGCTGCAGTATGGTGTGATAGGTTGCATTCCTTTGAAAGTTAAAAGGCTTTGTGTCAGAACAAATAATTACCAGAGACTGATTTGACGTCCTCAAATGGAAAATACTGAAAACGTTTTAATTGTCTGTAATGTGTTATAAAAGGTGTGAGATATTCCATTTGTGTGTTTGTGGGATTGTTTAAGTTTGTTGTCTAGTTGTGAAGCCTTGTACAACTTCTGGTCTCGACCATGCTGCTAATCTTTCACTGAGGTGCTGGGTTAGGGCTGCCAATTGTCTTTTTGTCTTTCATCATACATGTTTGTTTAGTATGATTTATTTTTATTATAAATAATATCCAGTTACAGTCTTGTCCCATCGCTGTAACTCCCGTACAGACTCAGGAGATGCGAAGGTCGAGAACCACGCGTCCTCTGAACCACGCACTGCTTCTTGACACACTACTCGCTTAACCCGGAAGCCAGCTGCACCAATGTGTCAGAGGAAACACCATACAACTGGCTACCGAAGTCAGCGTGCATACGCCTGGCCCGCCACAAGGAGTCGCTAGAGCACGATGGGACAAGGACATCCCAGCCGGCCAAACCTCCTCCTCACCTGGACAACGCCCCATGGGTCTCCCTGTCACGGTGAGTTGCGACAGCCTGGGATCAAACCAGGGTCTGTAGTGACACTGTGATACAGTGCCTTAAACTACTGCGCCACTCGGGAGGCCCAGTCAGATTATTTTTAAATCTCAACTACAGGCCTCATATAGCCTGTACTGCCTGTCTCAATCCCCAAATTGCCAACTCTCTGTGCTGGTCTACCCAAAAATCATGCAGGAAGAATAAATAATGCCATGGATTGTGCATATTTATATAGAAGGTAGAAAATAACCTTGTTGGCCTGTGTTTTATGACCGGGGGGTTTAGGGCCAAAGCAGGGCTGGATCAACCCAGGTTTCAACTCTTCACTATCACAGCTGCTTTTCCTCAACCTCCATGTATGCTACAAAGTAAAGTAAAGAGAGAAAGTCATGATCCAAATGGATACATTTAGCATGTGATACACCCACAGACATATAACTAAATAGAACAATATCCCTACTTGTTTCTCTGACTCAATCTTGAATACACTGCCTGTTTTCCAGCTCAGACTCAAGTGCCTTTCAAATGCAATTACTATAAATGTTTGGCCCAAACATAGTTATTTTCCATGTTTTCACCACACGGAGCCAGACAAAAACAGTCATTATTGCTGGGGAAAAAGGGTGTGTTGTAATTGGTTTAGCCAGATTAGTGACACTCCAGAAGGATGGAGAGGTGACACAGGCGTCGACAGATTCTGCTCTACCTGGAGCCCTGTAATTGTCTGTTGGTCGCTTAACAAAAATAGCTAATACTTAAAGGCCCAATACCGCCGTTTTTATCTCAATATCAAATAATTTCTGGGTAACAATGAAGTACTTTATTGTGATTGTTTTCAATTAAAATGATAAAAAATAGCAAGAGCAATTTTCTTAAGCAAGAGTTTTGCTAGGACTATTTAGGAATGGTCTGAGTAGGGAAGGAAAACTGAAAACTAGCTGTTATTGGCAGAGAGGTTTGGAACTCTTTCTTATTGGTCTATTTACTAACTTACCGCCTTGTGTTGTCACCAGGCAGGCCAGAACGCCATACCACCACGACAGGCTGAAATGTATTTTCAAACAGCTCTTACACTAAAAGGGCATTATCATCATTTTCACAATTTCATGGTATTATTCCAACCTCATAGTGTGGAAATATGTATAAAACGCAGGAAAATTACATTTTTTTACTGCACTGGGCCTTTAATCACTCAATTCTATTTTCTGTGACTTTGGTGCCGTGGATTGGCAACGTGGTGACAATAAGAAGCCTGGGGAAAAGGGAGGAATTAACTGGAAAAATATGTTTATTCACTTGCCCATTACATGGTTTTCTAGTTGACTGACCAAGGAAACACAAACAAACAATGTAGTTTATAGCCATATATTTTTTTACATAATGGAGGTATTAGTCATGTGTAGCTGGGCTCATGGATCAGTAAACATTCCTTCCTATGATAAGCCAAATATACTGGCTAAACTGGCTATTTGTTTTATGCATGCAAACATCCCATAATTCCTATGTAATGTGACATGTAAAACATTTACCGCTAAGCTTGTTTTCACAAAGAACGTTCTGGTTCATCACAACCGTTGATAAATCGTTTGTGGTTCTCAAGAAACTGCCTCTCGCTTCAAATACCCCAACAGAACATTTGAGATCATGCGAGTCCAGCTCTCTCCTGTTTCTGTTTCCTGGACTAAGGTGAAGCTGTCAGATTTCAGGATGAATAAGCTTTGGCCCATGGGCCAGGTGTGCCAAAGAAAGCACAACTCAAACCAAGACACATTTTTACACCACCTCTCAGACAGCCCAGAATAATGTGTGCAGTGTCTTTCACATAGAGGTGTTATTTACAGAGTCCCTCATAGTGATATTTGCACTAGGTGAAAAGAGGGACATTTTTAATACGACATTTCCCTGCTCTCTGGCATGCCGTGGAGACAGCAGAAGCACGGTAAGGAGGATAAAGGTCTTCTTGTTTTCCCCTCACACTGCTATGCCACAACATCGAACGCTTTCCGGCCATGCAGAAGGCAGGACAAGAAGAAATGTTTGAGACTACAACTAGGCTTATCTTGATAATAAATATGAGCGTTTATTGTTATTGCGTAAGAAAGAGATATAATTTCTTGTGGAGGGAATGCCAGGTTTGGTGCTTGGATTAAGCCCTCGGGACCAGGGTTAATGAGGGGAGCTTTACGGGGACACTTTGGGATGCTTTGCACAGAAGCAGGGATTGTGTGTTCACCCCAAACCTGCTGAATCAGTTGCTTGGAATGGAACCCAGCTCACCTTAGACAGAGAAGGAAAAAAAACAGCAGAACGTAGAGTATTTACTTCACCTGAGGGGCGAATAAAATAGCAGGGGGAGAAAGTGACGCAGAGCAGACTACAAGCAGGCTCACATGCAGTTTGGTCTCCGGGGCATGCAAACGTCAGGCCTGCCGTGTTGACGGTTGTTTGCAGACCGTTTCCATGGTGAGGGAGATTTGTGTCTGCAGCATGTGAAGACGGAAGCTGAGGTGGGGGCAAACGTCTAGGGTTGAGGCCCTGAACAGTGTCAGATTGGAGGGAGAATGATGGTGTAACGGCGTTCTTCGTTTGTGGAAAGAGAGTCGGACCGAAATGCAGCGTGTAGGTTACTCATGTTACTTTAATGAAGAAAAACGTGATGCAAGAAATAACTGTAAGAATACAAAACAACAAACGGAACGTGACACTAATTACAGCCTATCTGGTGACTACAACACAGAGACAGGACAATCACCCACGAAATACAACGCGAACTCAAGCTACCTAAATACGGTTCCCAATCAGAGACAAAGAGAAGCACCTGACTCTCATTGAGAACCGCCTCAGGCAGCCAAACCTATACCACACCCCTAATCAGCCGCAATCCCAAATAATACAAACCCCAATACGAAACACAACATATATACCCATGTCACACCCTGGCCTACCCAAACTATACCAAAAACACAAAATATAATGACCAAGGCGTGACAGAACCCCCCCCCCCTAAGGTGCGGACTCCGGGACGCACCTCAAGAGCATAGGGAGGGTCCGGGTGGGCGTCTGTCCATGGTGGCGGTTCCGGCTCGGGACGTGGACCCCACTCCATTAATGTCCTTGTTCCTCCCCTTCGCGTCCTGGGATAATCCACCTTCTCCGCCGACCATGGCCTAATAGTCCTCACCCAGATCCCCACATAACTGAGGGGCATCTCGGGACAGAGGGGCAGCCCGGGACAGGGGCAGCCCAGTACTGAGAGGAGGCTCAGTACTGAGAGGAAGCTCAGTACTGAGATGAAGCTCAGCACTGAGATGAAGCTCAGCACTGAGATGAAGCTCAGGCAGGTAGTCGGCTCCGGTAAATCCTGGCTGGCTGGCTGAACTGGAAGAGACTGGTTGTCTGGCAGATCTGGAAGAGACTGGTTGTCTGGCAGATCTGGAAGAGACTGGTTGTCTGGCAGATCTGGAAGAGACTGGTTGTCTGGCAGATCTGGAAGAGACTGGTTGTCGGGCAGATCTGGAAGAGACTGGTTGTCGGGCAGATCTGGAAGAGACTGGTTGTCGGGCAGATCTGGAAGAGACTGGTTGTCGGGCAGATCTGGAAGAGACTGGTTGTCGGGCAGATCTGGAAGAGACTGGTTGTCGGGCAGATCTGGAAGAGACTGGTTGTCTGGCAGATCCTGGCAGCCTGGCGGCGCTGGGCAGACTGGGAGCACTGGCGGCGCTGGGCAGACTGGGAGCACTGGCGGCGCTGGGCAGACTGGGAGCACTGGCGATGCTGGGCAGACTGACAGCTCTGGCTGCTTCATGCAGACTGACAGCTCTGGCTGCTTCATGCAGACTGACAGCTCTGGCTGCTTCATGCAGCCTGACAGCTCTGGCTGCTTCATGCAGACTGACAGCACTTGGCAGACTGACAGCTCTCTGCAGACTGGTAGCTCAGGCTGCTCCGAACAGGCAGGAGGCTCCGGCAGCGCAGGAGAGGAGACAGGCTCTGGCTGTGCTGAACAGGCGGGAGACTCCGACAGCGTAGGAGGGAAGGAAGGCTCTGGCTGTGATGAACAGGCGAGGCGCACTGAAGGCCTGGTGCGTGGTGCTGGAACTGGTGGTATTGGATTGAGGACACGCACAGGAAGCCTGGTGCGGGGAGCTGCTACCGGAGGACTGGAGTGTGGAGGTGGCACAGGATGGGCTAGACAGTGAAGGCGTACAGGAGATCTTGAGAGCAGTGTGGGCACAGGACGTGCAAGGCTAGGGATGTGCACAGGAGGCCTGGTGCGTGAGGCTGGCACCAACTTCACCAGCTGACTAACACGCACCTCAGGTTGAGTATAGAGCGCTAACTCAGGTGCTATCAAATCCCCGACACGATCCGTCGGACGAATATTGTATCTATAGCAACAAGCTAGCAACTCCCTCATTACTCTCCACTCCACTTTCCCCATTAACTCCTTCACAGTCTCTGCTTCGCTCACCTCGAACACTGGCTCTGGTCTCCTCCTTGGCTCCTCACGATAAACAAGGAGAGTTGGCTCAGGTCTATCTCCTGACTCAGCCATACTCTCCCTGAGCCCCCCCCCAATACATTTTTTGGGGTGACTTTCGGGTTTCGCTCTGCACCGCCGTGTTCTCCTTTTCGACTCCATACGTCTATAGCCCTCTTCGCATTGCTGCAGCGAATCCCAGGCAGGCTCCTGCACTCTCTCTGGATCGGCCGCCCACCTGTCGATTTCTTCCCACGTCGTATAATCCTTGCCATTGCTGTCCATAACGTCCTCCCTTCGCTGTTCAAGCTGTCGCTGCCTGTAACCACGCCACTCGGTCCGTTTACGGTGGGTGATTCTGTAACGGCATTCGTCTGTTGAAAGAGAGTCGGACCGAAATGCAGCGTGTAGGTTACTCATGTGCTTTAATAAAGGAAATAGCGATACATGAAATAACTGTGAGAATACAAAACAACAAACGGAACGTGAAACTATACAGCCTATCTTTTTTTTTATTTTTATAAAAATAGTTTATTATCTTCAATACCATTCATTCTTTACAACTCATAATTTACATACATACACAAATAATGGTATTTTAAATAAACTAATTAAACTAAAACATAAACCAAACAAAACCTCAGGGGAGCATCTTCCCTCCCCGTTACCCTACAAAATACCTCTCCCTATCTCCCCGTCCCTAATCTATCCTCTTACAAATCTAAATGACACCCAGCCCTAAACCCCCCTTCCACCTCTCCCGAGCAGCATGCTGCCCCCACTTCCTCTCCTCCCTCTTCATCCTCCCCCTCAAATCTCCTTCCACCCTCCTCACTATCCCTTCCACCCCCCAATCTTTCCCTGTCTTCACCATGTTCTGCCTTGCTTCCCACAGCCCCCGTTTAAAGAGACTCATGAGAAGCCAGAGCAGAAACCTGTCCCTATCCGTCCCTCTCGCTCTCCCTACACCCCTCTCTAACCTGGCCCACGTCAATACAAAATCCCCTTTACCAAACCTAACAACACCCGTGCCCTAGCCCATACTACTCCGGCAAAGGCACAGTCCCAAAAGACATGGCACACAGTCTCCTCCCTGCCACAAGAGGATCTTAGACAGGTGGGGATTGCACCAAATTATACCGGTACAAGATGGAACGTACCGGCAAACACTTATGAAGGCTCAACCAATTCAGGTCCTTGAGCCTGTTATCCAGACCCCGCGCCTGCACTCCCTCCCAGACCACTTCCGAGATGCCCACTACAGGCGCCGGACTCCCTGCCTTTCTGACCTCCTCGTACAGGTGCCTGTGATCTAAACCTACTCGGGCAACTTCAACCTCAGGGTGCGCACGCAGCCACTTGGCCGCATGACCAAAGTGCCACGGCAGCTGTTCCGCCCGAGGACCCGTGTTAGACCACACCATTACGCTTCTCGCCTGATACGAGAAAAACACCCGCAGGAGGTAACCGGACGGGTGTATCACTGGCTGAGCAAGCTCCGTTAACAAGAAGGAAACAAAAATTGAGTCCAGCTTGAGGGGGAAATGTGGTACCCCCCTACCTCCCTCCCCGATGGGACAGATCATGCGTGCCCTGGCGACCCACTCGCACCTGCCACTCCACATAAACTGAAACACAAGCCTCACTAGAGGCCTCCTCAGACAAGCCGGCAATGGGTAGATGTATGCCAAATACAAAAGAGACGGCAACACATCCACCTTTAGGACCAGGACTTTGCCCATAAAAGACAAATACCTAGCTTTCCACATTGCTAGCTTCCTCTGTACCACTGCGATACGCATGTTCCAGTTTAGCGTCGCTGAGCCGGAGGTCTCAAAATGGACCCCGAGAATCCTCAGGGCCCCCTCACAGAGAGATAACCCCCCCAGGCACATCCGTTCTACCGAGCCATCTTCCGAAAAACTTGACAGAAGACTTTGCATGGTTCAGAACTGCTCCCGACGCTCGGGTGAAATCCCCAAAGATGGCAAGGGACCTTGTCAGGCACGAGTCCTTGCACAACAGCAAGGAAGTGTCGTCGGCGTACTGCGTCATCTTAACACGCAGCCCACCACTTCCAGGGATCAGCAAACCTTCCACCCCTGTGTCTGCCCTAATGGCAGCCCCCAGAGGCTCCATGTACAGAACGAAGAGGAGAGCCGAGAGTGGGCACCCCTGCCTGACCCCAGACGAGAGGTCAAAAACATCACCCAAGTGACTATTTACACTAACTCGGCACCCCGCTCCGACATATAATGTACGAATCCATCCTATAAACTTCTCCCCAAATCCTAATCGACCTAACACTCTGAATAAAAAGGATCTATTCACGCGATCGAAGGCTTTCGCCTGATCTAGCGCTGCTACCATTAAAGGCAGACCTCTATCTTCAACCCAAGCGATGGAGTCCCTGATTAACTGTAGGTTCCATCTAATAGAGCGGCCCTCTACTCCGCACGTCTGATCCTCATGAACGACGTAGGGAAGGGCTGTGCGCAACCGGTCTGCTAAAACCTTTGCAAGTAGCTTGTAATCTACACACAGCATGGTCAACGGCCGCCAGTTGCCAAGGTCTGTTACTTCCCCCTTATATAAAAGTGACAGCACACCAACAGCCATTGATCCCCCCGGGACCCCCGTCTCAAGGATGGCCTTCAAGACTTCGAGGACCACTGGTCCAAGTATACCCCAAAACTTGAGATAAAACTCAGCCAGCAGCCCATCTATCCCAGGCACCTTCCCTTTTCCCATCCTCCTAAGAGCGCTCTCAACCTCTTCTAGTGAGATCTGGGCCTCCATCACTTCTCTAATGTCCTCCGGCAACCGCCTGGACAAGTGTTCTAAAAACACATTTCCCTGCTCTACATCTATTTCCCTTTCCTTAAATAAACCTTGGAAATGATCAGTTGTCACCCTGACCATATCCTCTGGTTCTCTAACTATACTACCATTTTCTTCCCTAACCCCATGCATTACCTTCCTACTCTGTCTTGCCCTAACCAACTTAAAGAACATTGCAGAACAAGTCTCATTATGTTCTAGAAAGCCACTATGCGCTCGCTCAAGGAAAGCTCGAGCCTTCCGCTCCTGCAACTCCCTGAGCTGCGCCTTTAGGGTTGCGGATCTCTCCCAGTCAAACGACCCGCCGAGGTTGCCTGCCTCGTATTCGAGTTCAATTAACCTCTGGATACGATCCACCTCCCTCCTCTCCTCCCTTTTTTTCCTCTTGCAATACCCTATTATAAAAGCCCTAATCCTCACCTTAACTAATTCCCACCACTCTAACACCCCTCGCACATGGACCGGAGGCCCTCAAGCCTCCAAAAGAAACCATAAAACCCGTCAACAAAAGCCCGCTCCTCCAGCACATCCCGATCTAGCTTCCAGTACCCTCTACCAAAGAGGCAGACTGGCGACCCCACCTGCAGGAGCACCCCGTCGTGATCCGAAAAGAAAACAGGCAACAGCCGCCCAGACAACTTACCCAAAGACCTGGGTACAAAAATATAGTCGAGCCTCCGCTCAACCCCCTGGAGTTACGCCATGTAGGACCGTCCATTTTCGGAGTAGTGTGCAGACCACCATCTACCAGACCATGGCAAGCCATTAGCCTGGCAATGGCGCCCGCACTGCTATCCCCCCCTCTTCCTAAATCTGTATTAAAATCCCCCCCTATCACTAATTTCCTATTTGTGACACACAGGGCGTCAGACAGTCCACCATCTCCCTTCTGTCTGCCACCACCTGTGGCCCATACACCACCACTAATCTAAATTTACAATCCCTTATCGTGACATCCACCCCTATAACCCTCCCCTGCATTACCACGAAAGAATCCTCCACTTTTACCTCCCTGTGCCCACACAAAATCCCTACCCCGATGAGTGCACCCCCAACACCCCAAACCGACTCCCCTTGCCCCATTCCCTCTTAAACCTAATAACATCCTCTCCATACCTCAGGTGAACCTCCTGTAAAAAACAAAAATCAAACCCCACACCCTCCAAATAACTAAAAACCGCCCTCCTCTTAACAAAATCCCTTAAACCCTTACATTTAAACTAACAAAAGTAAAATTAGACTCCATGAAAAATAAATACATGTAATACACTCAAATTCTAAACCCAGACAGAAAAAACATAAAACAGGAGACTCACCCGATGCTCCCCTGCTCCATATCTACCGGTGAGAACACCATCCGTAATCCCGACATCCCCCTCTTCCTCCATCACACCCTCCCAGGATGCAGGAATAGTGTTTGGCTCCGGAGTGCCCTGCACCCTGGGTCTACCACCACAATCCTCCCCCTCCCCAGTGTTGCAGCTGGTTTGGAAAAAATTGGGGAGGCTGAGTCCCCAAACAAAAACTCCCCACCTCCTCTTGTACCCAGTCCTGAGTCTTGTTATGTGTGTCCCCACCCAACAGAAGTTGAGGGCCTGGGGAAACCAGCAGCAACCCAGAGGTTTCTTCCGCCCCCATCACTCTCTTGGCCATCCCTTCCCCCTCACTGTCGGCCAATTGCCCCCTCCTCTTCATACTCTTCTTTGGTGATGGCGGCAGTGAAGAGATACCACCCTCCCCCCGCCAGCTCCTCCACCATACCCCTCATCTCTTCCACCATGGCACTTTCCCCCCAGTCCACTTTCTCTTCCACCGTCTCCTTCTCCACCACTCCTCCCTCGCTTTCTTCTCTCTCATGCTCCTCCACTCGGTTGCCTTCTTCCGCCGCTTTTTCTGGTTCTCCTACTCCCGTGCCTTCCGTTTCCTTCTCTCTTCCATCCACCGCTTCTGGCTCCTCCTCCTTCCTTGTGGCCTTCCCCTCTGGACCTGAACTCTGGTCATGAGGCGTGCTTCCTTCCCCTCCTCTTCTTCCCCCATCCCCTGCTCCTGCTCCCCCCCAGCCGCAGACGCATATGACCTCTGACGGGCCGGGCACCCCTCCACAGGTGTGCTGACGAGCCACACCCATGGCACGTCTTAGGCTTGTCACAATCCCTCGCCTCGTGATCCTCAGATGCACAAAATCTGCATTTTCTTGCACTGCATGAGGCGAATATGTGACCATAGGCCATACAGCGTCTGCAAAATGGGGGCTGACGTGCGTAATACAACGTCCCCTGTCAGCCCCTAGGAGAACATAGCAGGAGGATGGAGGTAGCCACCATGTCCCCTTGGGTCCTCTCTGAGGAGGGCCTGGAAGCCTCTCCTCCCATTCCAAAACCCAAGGGAGTCTTTGAGGTGCCTTGCTGAGGAGACGTTATCCATGTATCTCCCCAGAAAAGCCCTCACCTCTTCGTCCTTAACGTAAGGGTTGTAAATGTTTACAGTTACAACCCTAAAGTTATTCTTCGCCAGGCTTGTTATTTCGTAGTGGCACATCGGCCTCTCACCTCCCACTGCTCTTGCCCTTCTCAGGATATCATCGTGTTTTTCCTCTGTATATAGTGCAACGTCGTATGCTCCCTCCAACGAGTTGCCTTGGAAACAAAACACGTCCTTCACCGTCAGCTTTAGAATCCCCATCAATATTATCCTTCCAATGGATTCCCGTCCTAAAGGCTCAAACTCCTTTTCCTTCCAAGCAAACCGAATCGTGTTGGCCAGCCCAATCCCAGGGACCGACCGTGTTGATGTATTTAGCACCATCTCCGCAAGGAGAATGGCGCTCGTTCTCTTCTCTTCCAAAACAATTGAAAAGAAAAAAAACCAAGTGACTGAGCCTATCTGGTGAACTACACAGAGACAGGAACAATCACCCACGAAATACAACGCGAACTCAAGCTACCTAAATACGGTTCCCAATCAGAGACAAAGAGAAGCACCTGACTCTCATTGAGAACCGTATTTAGGTAGCTTGAGTTCGCGTTGTATTTCGTGGGTGATTGTACCTGTCTTTGTGTATTCACCAGATAGGCTGTATAGTTTCACGTTCCGTTTGTTGTTTTGTATTCTCACAGTTATTTCATGTATCGCTATTTCCTTTATTAAAGCACATGAGTAACCTACACGCTGCATTTCGGTCCGACTCTCTTTCAACAGACGAACGCCGTTACAGATGGGTACAAGACGAGATCCAGACGTCATTCCAGTGTAGGACCTTTTTGTGCAGCCCTCCTCAGTACTCACAACCCATGTAAACATGTTTAGAACAGTTCACTTGCATGTGGTTAAAGGTCTATGTGACTGCTTTGAGAGGGAGAGTTTAATAATTGACGTTTCACCACTGCCTTTGTGAAGCTTGAACTTAGTAGACAACGTACAGTGAGCTCCTAGAGCATTGGGACAGTGACAATTTTGTTGTTGTTTTGGCTCTGTACTTCCAGCACTTTGAATGTGAAATGATACAATGACTATGAGGTTAAAGTGCAGCTTTAATTTGAGGGTATTTTCATCCATATCAGGTGAACGACATGCCACTGGCTTTGAATGAAGCTAGTGTGTCTATGTATGCGGATGACTCAACACTATAAATGTTAGCTACTACAGTGACTGAAATTACTGCAACACTTAAAGAGCTGCAGTTAGTTTCAGAATGCGTGGCAAGGAATAAGTTAGTGCAAAATACTTTATTTAAACTAATAGCATTACGTTTGGGAGAACTAAACCCTAAACCTCAACAAAATCTTGTAATGAATTAACGTGGAAATTGACTAAACTGCTTTGGAGTAACCCTGGACTGTAAACGGTCATGGTCCAAAGATATTGATACAACGTTTGCTGGGATGGGGAGAAGTCTGTCCATAATAAAGTGTTGCTCTGCATTCTTAACAGCGCTATCAACAAGGCAGGTCCTGGTTTTGTCGCACCTGGACTACTGTTCAGTCGTATGGTCAGGTGCCACAAAGAGGGAAAATTGCAATTGTCTCAATTGGCCCTTGGATGTACACAGAGAGCTGACATTAATAACATGCAGGTCCATCTCTCCTGGCTGAAAGTGGAGGAGAGATTGACTACATCACAACTTGTATTTGTGATAGTTATTGACATGCTGAATACACAGAGCTGTCGGTTTGAACTACTGGCACATAGCTTGGACACACATGCATACCCCACAAGACATGCCACCATAGGTCTCTTCACAGTCCCCAAGTCCAGAACAGACTATGGTAGGCGCACAGTACTACATAGAGCCATTACTACATGGAACTCTATTCCACATCAAGTAACTCATGCAAGCAGTAAAATTTGATTTAAAAAACAGGTAAAAATACACCTTATGGAACATCGGGGACTGGGAATCAACACAAACATAGGCACAGACACACGATAACATACGCACTATACACCCCTAGGCACACGATAACATACGCACTATACACCCACAGACACATGGATTTTGGTTGTAGATACAGTATATGGTTGTAGAGTAGGGGCCTGAGGGCACACAATATGTTGTGAATGTATTGTAATGGTTTTTATTTATTTGTATTTAGCTGGACACCAGGAAGAGTAGCTTCTGCCTTGGCAGCAGTTAATGGGGATCCATAATAAATACAAATACAAACAGTTTAGAAATTACAGCACCTTTTGTACATAGTCCCCACATTTTAGGGAACCGTAGGTATTGGGAAAAATGCACTTATGTGCATTAAAGCAGTAAAAAGTTCAGTATTTGGTCCTATATTCCTAGCACACAATGGCTACATTTACATTTACATTTAAGTCATTTAGCAGACGCTCTTATCCAGAGCGACTTACAAATTGGTGCATTCACCTTATGACATCCAGTGGAACAGTAGTGCATCTAAATCTTTTAAGGGGGGTGAGAGGGATTACTTTATCCTATCCTAGGTATTCCTTAAAGAGGTGGGGTTTCAGGTGTCTCCGGAAGGTGGTGATTGACTCCGCTGTCCTGGCGTCGTGAGGGAGTTTGTTCCACCATTGGGGGGCCAGAGCAGCGAACAGTTTTGACTGGGCTGAGCGGGAACTGTACTTCCTCAGTGGTAGGGAGGCGAGCAGGCCAGAGGTGGATGAACGCAGTGCCCTTGTTTGGGTGTAGGGCCTGATCAGAGCCTGGAGGTACTGAGGTGCCGTTCCCCTCACAGCTCCGTAGGCAAGCACCATGGTCTTGTAGCGGATGCGAGCTTCAACTGGAAGCCAGTGGAGAGAGCGGAGGAGCGGGGTGACGTGAGAGAACTTGGGAAGGTTGAACACCAGACGGGCTGCGGCGTTCTGGATGAGTTGTAGGGGTTTAATGGCACAGGCAGGGAGCCCAGCCAACAGCGAGTTGCAGTAATCCAGACGGGAGATGACAAGTGCCTGGATTAGGACCTGCGCCGCTTCCTGTGTGAGGCAGGGTCGTACTCTGCGGATGTTGTAGAGCATGAACCTACAGGAACGGGCCACCGCTTTGATGTTAGTTGAGAACGACAGGGTGTTGTCCAGGATCACGCCAAGGTTCTTAGCGCTCTGGGAGGAGGACACAATGGAGTTGTCAACCGTGATGGCGAGATCATGGAACGGGCAGTCCTTCCCCGGGAGGAAGAGCAGCTCCGTCTTGCCGAGGTTCAGCTTGAGGTGGTGATCCGTCATCCACACTGATATGTCTGCCAGACATGCAGAGATACGATTCGCCACCTGGTCATCAGAAGGGGGAAAGGAGAAGATGAATTGTGTGTCGTCTGCATAGCAATGATAGGAGAGACCATGTGAGGTTATGACAGAGCCAAGTGACTTGGTGTATAGCGAGAATAGGAGAGGGCCTAGAACAGAGCCCTGGGGGACGCCAGTGGTGAGAGCACGTGGTGTGGAGACGGATTCTCGCCACGCCACCTGGTAGGAGCGACCTGTCAGGTAGGACGCAATCCAAGCGTGGGCCGCGCCGGAGATGCCCAACTCGGAGAGGGTGGAGAGGAGGATCTGATGGTTCACAGTATCGAAGGCAGCCATAGGTCTAGAAGGATGAGAGCAGAGGAGAGAGAGTTAGCTTTAGCAGTGCGGAGCGCCTCCGTGATACAGAGAAGAGCAGTCTCAGTTGAATGACGAGTCTTGAAACCTGACTGATATGGATCAAGAAGGTCATTCTGAGAGAGATAGCGGGCTACATCAAGCTTGTGACTCTACACATTTGTTATATGCATTTTCTGTTCGTTTTGGTTGTGTTTCAGATTAATTTGTGCCCAATAGAAAATAATGATAAATAATGTATTGTGTCTAACACTTTTGGAGTCACTTTTAACAAAAACAGCTGTAGTGTTATAAACAAATTATATTCTTATTTACAATAAAATTGACTCCAAAATTATACAATACATTTTTTACCATTCATATACCGTTTTGAGACAAATCAACCTAGCATGCTTTTTTATACACACAGCATGGCTTACATCTCACACGATCAGATTTGTTGTGCTTTTTGAATGAAAGAGTCCTCTGGACAGTCAGATAACCCACCAGGATAGAACATATTCTGGATGTCCATTGAAGGACCAGTTGTTCTACTTGGCAGATGAACAACACACAGCACAGTTTCAAACCTTTGCTGATCAATTCTGCAAATATATATCCTATACCCATAACCTGTTAAATTGGTGTAGGTGTCTCCTTCTGACTACCACTCATACAGATCAGAGAGAGGTCAAAGTTCACTGTGAGATTGTCATCATTTTGATATTTATATATATGCCTCTATCTTTCTCACTCATCATTATTCACAATTCATTCAGCATTATCCGTAATCATGGTTACATCCACATATTAATGTAGGCGTCTTTATAAACATATTCTATTCTTATTTACAATAAAAGTGACTCCAAAATGACACGATACATTATTTACCATTAGTTTCTATTGGGCACAAAATTATCTGAAACACAACCAAAACAAACAACAAATGCATCCGACAAGTTTGTAGAGTCACAAGCTTGATGTAATCATTGCGTGCTAGTAATATGGGACCAAATAGTAAACTTTTGATTACTTTAATACACATATACAATATGAATTTGTCCCAATACTTTGGTCCCCTAAAATGGGGGGACTATGTACAAAAAGTGCTGTAATTTCTAAACAGTTCACCCGATATGGATGAAAATACCCTCAAATTAAAGCTGACTGCTAACAGTCTGCACTTTAACCTCATAGTCATTATATTCATAGTGCTGGAGTACAGAGCCAAAACAACAACAAATACTTTTGGATCTCACTGTAAAGTAACACACCTTGTGTCCCACCGTATTGTCGGCTCATTTTGGACCTCTAACCCCTTTTAAACATTGTGTGTTTCAGCTAAAGACTTCTGGGTTTTACCATTTGGATTTGTCTTTCTCGAGGGCTTTTTATGAGACAAGGGCTCTACGTCTGTGGAGTCCGAATGTTTTGCTCTATGGTGCTCACAAGCAACATAAGAGTAATTAAAAGGTAAGGAGTTCTTCGACATAGAAGATTGTAGGAAATCCCAGGACATATAACTTTATATAATACTGTTATATGCTAACATAGGTGCTGTCACAAATTCCAAATGCCACACAGTTGTCACTGACTAGTTGGATATTCATTTCCCACTAAACAAACCATTTCTGTATTTCCAGTATTCGTATAAATATTTTTTTATCAGGTTTTTTGCTTTGAGGACCTTTTTTTATGACATTTTGTCAATAAAACTCGTGAATGCAGCTGTTTTATTGTAACCCTAGTTGCCCTGAAAAGAAAATGATCAAATACTTCATTGTGATGCTAAATATAAGGGCTGGACAAAAACACCGATTTTAGCTGGGGTCCTCGGGCCCAATGAGGTTAATGTACCTTAAAAGAGGAGTGGCTTGTACTTTATTGGCTTCAGATACATGTTGCTATCCCCCAGAGTTCAGCCTGCAGTCAGAGACAGACAGACAGACATAGTACTTACTGTACTGTCAGCTTAGTGATTGATACAGAAAAGCCTTCGCGAAAAGCCCAAAAGCTTGCGGCGCTTGCCAGTCAATCTCTTTCATTTATGGCATCCCTCACACAGAAAACACCGTGAATTATTGAAAGTCACCCCACATCCTGACAGAGTGCGCGCAACTGTGACAGAATCTTGCGATATGAAATGTATGCACTTGAGGGGAGGCTGCTGAGGGGAGGACGGCTCATAATAATGGCCGGAACGGAGCCAATGGAATGGCATCAAACGCCTGGAAACCATGTGTTTGATGTATTTGATACCATTCCACTGATTCCGCTCCACCCATTACCCCAAGCCCTTCCTCCCCGATTAAGGTGCCACCAACCTCCTGTGATGCAGGTGACTATGTCTGGGCTCGTATTCATGAAGCGTCTCACAGTATGAGCTCTGACCGCGGATTAGTTACGCCTTTAAATGGATACTTGGGGATTTCAACTAGCGTTGGTGTAATGACCAGTCATTGCGCTAACGCTAGTTAGCAGCTCCCTTCAAACTGCACGCAGAGACATAAAAATGGTATTCACGGGATCATCTGACTCTGGGGCAGTAAATAAAGAGCTTTACTGCCAACATCCCAAGGTTTCCCTTTAAAAATCCAAATGAATAAGAGGGGGGACCTGATCCTATATCTGTACTCTTATTGAGACGCTTCATTAGACGCTGAGCGGTCCTCAAAAGGCAGTGTAAGGAGGAGAGGACGAGACCAAAGGATATTTATTCCAGTTGCGTCTTCTCTGCTATGTTCGGCTGTGTTTTGAACCCCCCCCCGATCATCTCCACGGCAATAAGTGCCCATTTAGAGTCTCTCCAATAGGGAGCCCCACTCAACTGTCTATATTCACACATACGTGGAATTTACACGTGATATTTATATGTTTGCTCTTTGCAGTGTTTTCTCAAAACAACACTGAAAATTCCTGTCAATGTCACGGGGGAAGGGTTGTAGACTGGGGGGACATTTCCCCTTATAGATATGTGGGAAATTCAGCCGGGGTGACATCACTTGCCCTCTTTACCTCTCCCCCCTCCCTCTCTCTGTCCCAGTCATACAACTGTACAACACTTCTGTCAGTCTCATGGCACTACTGCAGTCCACAGTGTCACCTTTCAGAATCCCGAAAGTGGGGCATTGTACTTCCTGTACTCAATGAGCATGCATGGCTGCCGTCAGAAGTACAGTAGGCCTACAATATAGATCTACTTTGAGTTTGTTCAGTGGAAAACAACCGTATTTGAAAAGTACTACAAATGCATGAAACAGAACTGGACATTCTGCCCAGTGACTAACTCTAAGAATATACCTTGAGCACTATCGCTTCTATCTACTCCATACATATTCTTCCTGTATTAACCAATAGTGCACCCTAAGTTGAACCTATTGCAACACACACGCACACGCACACACCCACACGGATTTCGAAAATAAGCCCCCCCCCCCCCCCACCCACCCACCCATTTTCAAACGGAGCAGCGTTCACAGGTCAACGATCTACATTCCTACCGTTATGGGCCAGCCGCCCTCGGATTCTGCCTTTTAAGGTAAGACCCCGCTCTCTGTTTTTCCTCGCTCCCTCTCCTCCTCTTGAACCCTCGGTTACCCGGGGCTCTATTGGGTGACCCAGACACTTTTTTTAATAAGTTGTCACTGGAGCTGTCAAGGGAGCACATCTGCAGGACATTTCCAACAGGCTCCTCTGGTCTAAACCCTTGAATGGAGCAGCCAGCTATTCACTTTACGTTTTGTTTGGAGTGAACTTTGTACACTTTGGTTTCAGCACCGGACAGTTATGGCCAGGTGGTAGGGGAAACCATGCAGATCTGCCATAGTATCGAAGATATGGAACAACATTTCAGAAAAAAATATCATCAAACAACAGAAAGAGTGTGTGTGCAGTACAGTACGTGCAGTATGTGTGTATGAGAGCAAGTTGCAGGAAATGATGACGACCTCACAGTGGACTTTGACCTCTTCCGGAGAGAAGCATTGTGCTGCCTTCCACCCAAACACAACACGCTACCTTCTTCAACATCTTCCCTCGTTCCCATATGACACCGTATGGGGGTGTATTCTGATGTGTCTGACAGCACTTATCGGCACACCAGCCTCTGTTGGAGCCTTTTCCATGTGGACTGTCAATCACAGCTAGGAGAGATGCATGTCCTCCTCATAAGGCCAGTCCACATGGGGTTAAATCTGTGTCAGACTTCCAGTATGCCCTGAGCTAGGATCCACGACACAACTGCTCAGACCTCAGAAACGGTCTGTTTGAACGTGAAATAGGATATGCTTCCTGACAGTGGCTTAGATTGATCTGTATGAGTGGTAGTCAGAAGGAGACACCTACACCAATTCAACAAGTTATGGGTATAGGATTTATATTTGCAGACTTCATCAGCATAGGTTTGAAACTGTGCTGTGTGTTGTTCATCTGCCAAGTAGAACAACTGTTCCTTCAATGGACATCCAGAATATGTTCTATCTTGGTGGGTTATCTGACTGTCCAGAGGACTCTTCTACTCAAAAAGCACAACAAATCTGATCGTGTGAGATGTAAGCCATGCTGTGTGTATAAAAAAAAACACGTTAGGCTGATTTGTCTCAAAACGTATCTGTAAATGTATTTTTAGCAGCGACGTGACTCTTTTATCAACATCTTACCCCTGACATCAATAAAACAGATCAACTATCTTTCCAAAATATCAAAAGTCAAAAGGTTTTCTGTCAAGATGGAACATAGTTTCCCAGATCCAATCATTTTTGGTGTTGTTGTTGAGGAACATGACCTCATCCAAGGATAGTAGATCACTAGTGTCAAGTTTAATGATCTTGCGAATACCTCACTGATGTGCATTTTTGACCTCCTCCAATCCAAGGTCATGACCTCCTGGATGTCATCCACAGTTCAGCTCACTCTCCAAAGAAGGAGTCATAGAAAGGCCTCCGTTTATATGTGCTCTTTGAGTATACAGCTCAACTTGACGACTCATGACGATGTCATTATGGAAACGGGTTTACAAATGGCAGTGATGCGGGAATGTATCTCACACAATACGTTCCACAGGAAGTAAATAGTAAGGATTTAGGAATAGTAATAGTAAGTACAGATCAACAAAGTAGGACCTCTGCTTCTTCGTCTGTGGTAGTTAGAGTAGATGGATTCACTGTTGTTCATGCACGGTGTTATTAAAAAATGCTGGATTTCAAATCCAATGCTCAAAAACATTATTGACACCTATTTGCATAGTTTTAATAATGCATAAAAGCCCACGACAAGATACTCAGGAAATATTCAAATACTATTGTTTAGCTGAGGTGCAATAACACCGTGTAGGAACAAACGTGTACGAACAACAGTATTGACACGTGTACACATCAAATTAGAATTTTGGATTTTAAAAAATCTACCACAAAAAACAATTGCACTGACTTTGCTGATAACTTCTGTATTGAGGAAAAAATGTACTTACTACGACTGTGATATGCGGTTGCCTCTTAAACTAAGATGAATGCACAAACTGTAAGTCGCTCTGGATGAGAACGTCTGCTAAAGAACTCCAAATGTAAAATAAGGGTTAGAGTTCTGTGGTGGATGTAAACCAATCCAAATATGTTTTTTTTTTTTTTTAACCTTTATTTAACCAGGCAAGTTATTTAAGAACAAATTCTTATTTTCAATGACGGCCTAGGAACAGTGGGTTAACTGCCTGTTCAGGGGCAGAACGACAGATTTGTACCATGTCAGCTCGGGGGTTTGAACTTACAACCTTCCGGTTACTAGTCCAACGCTCTAACCACTAGGCTACCCTGCCGCCCCAAATGTTGAAGTGATGTGAAATACATATCACCACTGATCTCATAATGGACACTTAAGAGAATGATAAAGGCCTCTAGTGGCCAAAATACTATATGCGCCATTGAAGTAGGAAGTCCCACCATTTTAACATAGTCAACTGGGTGGGTCTTCTTGGCTGATCCCTCTTGGTGACCCTGTTGAAGTTATGTTCAACCAGGTCATCAGGAGGGATTCCATTTATTTATTAGGATCTCCACGAGCAACAGCTAGTCTTACTGGGGTCCGATACATACTCGAAAAAGACATTGCAGACTAAATGCTTTCCAATTGACATATATTTACGTACATTGACGTAAATCGTGAAGACCAAATTGACTACTTCAAAATGGAGATTGCCTCAGTGGCGCTGCCCACGCTGTCACAGACACTATAATGGCACAAGACACAAAGACGAGTCCTCGTATCTATCTATCTATCTCTATCTATCTATCTATCTATCTATCTATATATCTCTATGTGCTGAACAGATCTTGTAACTCGTGAGCAGCCAGCACCCTCTGCTGCATTGAAATGGAAACTCTCAGTATACTGGCTGAAAGTATTAGCCAAACTAACAAACACAGAAATCCCTAGGCATTAACAAAATAATAACTCCAGTCATCAAATATCCATGCCCCTAACAATTAGATCAGAATAAGAGGATTATGGGCCGTTTTCACCCCCAGCACCCCAATGCTCCCCAGACCACACAGATTTGTCTCAGCACTTAACCGGAACATTCCATACTTATGAATGTCAAATACAATTAGGCCCTAAAAGCTGCTCAATCCCACAATACTGGGATGGGAAGATCCAGCAGGTCGATTGGGAAGGGCAGCACTGCGAATCAAATATGTTATGAAGTGATCTTTCTCTTATTCGTATATGTGATTCTGGTACTGGTGATTCAGTGTTGTGTAAGAATCATTTTAAACACATTGTGCCATATCAACGTAGCGTGAGCTGAGGTAAGCCTCTTGTCATACCAACTCTGGGAGAGAATTACCTGGAATCCAACCTCAGGATTTCCTGGGATTGCCCCCTTAATAAATCCCCTAAATGGGATTTCCAGAACAGAGTTATACCAAGACAAGGTAGGTCCATTTCTTGTGTTAGTAAGCACGCACACGCCATTTTCTTAAACGGTAAATATGTCACAACTGATGGCCATTAATGATATTACATTTACATTTAAGTCATTTAGCAGACGCTCTTATCCAGAGCGATAACAGGTGCAAAATTAACGGAAGTCCTAAAAGTAGAATCATTTTAATGAGGATTTTTTAAATCCCCACTGATCCAATTTTGCAAGGGGCCTCTGTGTCAATTTAAGCCACTGCGTAAATTTTCAGTCAGAGTTTAGACTAAAGCTCATACAAAAGTTATGTTTTTACTAATGAGATTATTTGCGCTTTCGCCTCCATCACAAACAGCCAGAGAGAGAGAGAGAGAGAGAGAGAAAATGACCCAACCATTCTGAGATTTGGCTTGAACCCAAGTCCTTCGCATGCAACCTGCTAATTCGTCTGGCTGGCTAACAACCCGTTTGCGTGCCCGCTGATCATTAGAAGAGTTCCATTGCACCGATAGAAACGAACCGGTCACCAAATATGTCACATGCCCAGGTCATCCTAATTCAGAGGGCGGCGTGAGTAGCTGCTCATGACATGAGTTGGGGTAGGCAACGGGCCACGACAAGGAGCTGTGGGTGGATAAAGAAACAAGTGCTACTGTATGAGATTACTGGTCCATGGAGCTGCTGTACAAAGGGAGACAGGCAGGGAAAGAAGGCGGTTTGGTGCTTGCCTTGCCAGCTGTGTGAACACGAAGGTCTCTCTGACGTTAACCTGATTAGGGGGACTTGTAGTAGAATTAGAAACACATTTATTCTAATTTTGGGAGGCTCTCCAAGAAAAATGAAATGTGAAAAGCCTCCTATTGATACACATGCACATGCAGGACGAAAGGAATTACAAGTAAGCCCAGAAACATTCAGGTCCCTTGGAATGGTTGTTGAGACTGGAGAAAGGAGCACCTTTCCGATGTTTCATTTCCTTTCATATTTGGTCCAGTTATTATTTTTCATATTTGGCACTGTAGCTCTTCTTCTTCACCTTCAGTTGTCCAGTGAGTTGAAGGGTGGAGATGCACATACTGGGATACTGGGATTACTGTTCTGGATCTCCAAAATAACCAATCCACTTGTCTAAGAAAATGATCTGAGACATGTCCCCCTGATGGGCCAAGGAAGGTAAAGTATCTCGTGATCCAAGATACATTTGAACCAACCTCAAAGAAGGTTATCCAGGCCCAAAGGCTAGCTCACTTTACACTATACAGTCCCTTCGGAAAGTATTCAGATCCTTTGACTTTTTCCACATTTTGTTGCCTTATGACCTTATTCTAAAATGTATTAAATAGTTTTTCCCCCCTCACCAATCTACAGACAATACACTATAATGACAAAGCAAAAACAGGTTTTCAGAAATGTTTGCTAATTTATAAAAAATAAATTAAAAAACAGAAATGTAACATTTAAATAAGTATTCAGACCCTTTACTCAGTACTTTGTTGTATACCCTTTGGCAGCGATTACAGCATTGTCTTCTTGGGTATGACGCTAGAAGCTTGGCACACCTGTATTTGGGGAGATTCTCCCATTTTTCTCTGCAGATCCTCTCAAGCTCTGTCAGGTTGGATGGGGAGCATCGCTGCACAGCTATTTTCAGGTCTCTCCAGAGATGTTCGATCGGGTTCAAGTCCGAGCTATGGCTGGGCCACTTAGGACATTCAGACTTGTCCTGAAGCAACTCCCGTATTGTCTTGGCTGTGTGCTTATGGTCGTTGTCCTGTTGGAAGGTGAACCTTCGCCGCATTCTGAGATGCTGAGCTCTTTGGAGCAGGTTTTCATCAAGGATGTCTCTGTACCTCTCTCCCAGTCCCTGCGGCTGAAAAGCATCCCACAGCATGATGCTGCCACCACCATGCTTCATCGTAGGGGTGGTGTCAGGTTTCCATAGGTGATGCTTGGCATTCAGGCCAAAGAGTTCAACCTTGGTTTCCTCACCTCCCTGATCAAGGCCCTTCTTCCCCGACTGCTCAGTTTGGTCGGGCGGCCAGCTCTAGGAAGAGTCTTGGTAGTTCCAAACTTCTTCCATTTAAGAATGATGGAGGCCACTTCAATGCTGGAGACATTTTTTGTATCTGGGCCTCGACACAATCCTGTCTGGGAGCTCTACGAACAATTCTTTCAACCTCATGGCTTGGTTTTTGCTCTGACATGCACTGGCAACTGTGGGAATTTATATAGACAGGTACAGTGCCTTGCGAAAGTATTTGTCCCCCTTGAACTTTGCGACCTTTTGCCACATTTCAGGCTTCAAACATAAAGATATAAAACTGTATTTTTTTGTGAAGAATCAACAACAAGTGGGACACAATCATGAAGTGGAACGACATTTATTGGATATTTCAAACTGTTTTAACAAATCAAAAACTGAAAAATTGGGCGTGCAAAATTATTCAGCCCCTTTACTTTCAGTGCAGCAAACTCTCTCCGGAAGTTCAGTGAGGATCTCTGAATGATCCAATGTTGACCTAAATGACTAATGATGATAAATACAATCCACCTGTGTGTAATCAAGTCTCCGTATAAATGCACCTGCACTGTGATAGTCTCAGAGGTCCGTTAAAAGCGCAGAGAGCATCATGAAGAACAAGGAACACACCAGGCAGGTCCGAGATACTGTTGTGAAGAAGTTTAAAGCCGGATTTGGATACAAAAATATTTCCCAAGCTTTAAACATCCCAAGGAGCACTGTGCAAGCGATAATATTGAAATGGAAGGAGTATCAGACCACTGCAAATCTACCAAGACTTTCAGCTCATACAAGGAGAAGACTGATAAGAGATGCAGCCAAGAGGCCCATGATCACTCTGGATGAACTGCAGAGATCTACAGCTGAGGTGGGAGACTCTGTCCATAGGACAACAATCAGTCATATATTGCACAAATCTGGCCTTTATGGAAGAGTGGCAAGAAGAAAGCCATTTCTTAAAGATATCCATAAAAAGTGTTGTTTAAAGTTGGCCACAAGCCACCTGGGAGACACACCAAACATGTGGAAGAAGGTGCTCTGGTCAGATGAAACCAAAATGTAACTTTTTGGCAACAATGCAAAACGTTATGTTTGGCGTAAAAGCAACACAGCTCATCACCCTGAACACACCATCCCCACTGTCAAACATGGTGGTGGCAGCATCATGGTTTGGGCCTGCTTTTCTTCAGCAGGGACAGGGAAGATGGTTAAAATTGATGGGAAGATGGATGGAGCCAAATACAGGACCATTCTGGCAGAAAACCTGATGGAGTCTGCAAGATTTGATTTGATTTGATTTGATTTGATTGGAAAAGACCTGAGACTGGGACGGAGATTTGTCTTCCAACAAGACAATGATCCAAAACATAAAGCAAAATCTACAATGGAATGGTTCAAAAATAAACATATCCAGGTGTTAGAATGGCCAAGTCAAAGTCCAGACCTGAATCCAATCGAGAATCTGTGGAAAGAACTGAAAACTGCTGTTCACAAATGCTCTCCATCCAACCTCACTGAGCTCGAGCTGTTTTGCAAGGAGGAATGGGAAAAAAATTCAGTCTCTCGATGTGCAAAACTGATAGAGACATACCCCAAGCGACTTACAGCTGTAATCGCGGCAAAAGGTGGCGCTACAAAGTATTAACTTTAAGGGGGCTGAATAATTTTGCACGCCCAATTTTTCCGTTTTTGATTTGTGCCTTTCCAAATCATGTCCAATCAATAGAATGTACCACAGCTCAATTTCGAGTCTCATAGCAAACGGTCTGAATACTTAAAGGTATTTCAGTTTTTAATTTTTAATCAATTCTAAAAACATTCTAAAAACCTGTTTTTGCTTTGTCATTACGGGGTATTGTGTGTAGATTGCTGAGCTTTTTTAAATGTCTATTTTTAAATGTAATCCATTTTAGAATAAGGCTATAACGTACAGAATGTGGAGAGGGGTCTGAATACTTTACGAAGGCACTGTACGTTACTGCACTAATCTGCAATAATAATCTGTTCACAGGAAAACCATATGACCTATTGGAAAACAAGTGCTTGATCAAAAATAAAATAAAATTCAACAGCTTACTCTTGCATGCTAACTGATCCCCTAAAGCCCCCAAAAATGATCTCATCCAAGCAGCTTTTCTAAATTACATAAGATTTAGTAGAAGAGTTTAACGACTTGCAAAGAGGAACAGTCACAATACAGTCCCCATATGACTCAAATCCAATCACGGAGGCCAACAAAACAAATGGTGTGCCACCCCCCACAAAATGCCAGGATAATATAGGACTACTATACTAGCATTGATTTTGCTGATAGCTACTTAATTGAGGGAAAAAAGTACTTACTATGACTGTAAGTCGCTCTGAATAAGAGCGCCTGCTAAACGACTAAAATGTCAATGTAAAATGTGTGTTTGAGATTTGCAGAAACACAGATGCTCTTGACAGCTGTAGCCTTGTTACTTAGGATGTTTTTGTATTAGCTATACCTGTTTGATAAAAAATAAATAAAAGCTGTTCTGCCTTCCCTGTCTGCCTGCGAGGGAAATGCCTGTAAGTGGTCCTTAAACATCGGACATCACGAGAGCTCACGGAAACATGTTCTTACACTACTTAGCTGTTTCATTGAGACACTTCCAAGCATAATGCTAGTAATTGATAGCATACATTTGATTAAAGTCCATTTAAAAGGCCCAGCATCAAGGGTGACCAAATTTTCAAAAACAATGCAGAATAATAGTGTTTTTGAGTGCAAACTGTTTCATAAATAACTTTTTAATGAGCCCTTTGTTTGAATTTACTACATAGAAAAACAATGGGGACTTTTGGGGACTGGTTGATTATTGACTTCACCTGCCATCTAGTGTTCAAATGAGTAAACTGCACCTACCGGGGTGCACTTTACTACCATATTACTCCTTACAGGAGCGCTCTCCTTACAGGAGTAATATAGTAATATAAAAATATATACATTACCAGTCAAAAGTTTGGACACAACTACTCATTCAAAGGTTTTTCTTTATTTTTTAAAACTATTTTCTATTACTGTAGAATAATAGTGAAGACATGTGAAATCATGTATTAAAAAAGTGTCAAACAAATCAAAATATATTTTATATTTGAGATTCTTCAAATAACCAACCTTTGCCTTGATGACAGCTTTGCACACTCTTTGCATTCTCTCAACCAGCTTCATGAGGTTGTCACCTGAAATGCATTCAAATTAACAGGTGTGCCTTGTTAAAATGTGTGGAATTTCTGTTTTTGAGCCAATCAGTTGTGTTGCGACAAGGTAGTTGGTGGTATATAGAAGATAGCCCTATTTGGTAAATGAACAAGTCCATATTATGTGAAGACCAGCTCAAATAAGCAAAGAGAAACGATAGTCCATCATTACTTTAAGACATGAAAGTCAGTCAATACTGAAAATTTACTGAAAGTTTCTTCAAGTGCGGTCACGAAAACCATCAAGCGCTATGATGAAACTATCACTCATGAGGACCCTCACAGGAAAGGAAGACCCAGAATGACCTCTGCTGCAGAGGGTACGTTTATTAGAGTTAACTACACCTCACATTGCAGCCCAAATAAATGTTTCACAGAGTTCAACAGACACATCTCAACATCAACTGTTCAGAGGAGACAGAGTGAATCAGGCCTTCATGGCTGAATTGCTGCAAAGAAACCACTACTAAAGGACAACAATAATAAGAAGAGACTTTCTTGGGACAAGAAACACGAGCAATGGACATTAGACCAGTGGAAATCTGTCCTTTGGTCTGATGAGTCCAAATTTGCAGTTTTTGGTTCCAACCGCCGTATCTTTGTGCGACGCAGAGTAGGTGAATGGATGATCTCCGCATGTGTGGTTTCCACAGTGAAGCATGAAGGAGGTGTGATGGAGCTTTGATGGTAATGCTGTCTGTGACTTATTTAGAATTCAAGGCGCACTTTACCAGCATGGCTATCACAGCGTTCTGCAGCGATACGCCATCCCATCTGGTTTGGGCTTTTTTTTTTAAATAATTATTTTACCTTTATTTAACTAGGCAAGTCAGTTAAGAACAAATTCTTATTTTCAATGACGGCCTAGGAACAGTGGGTTAACTGCCTGTTCAGGGGCAGAACGACAGATTTGTATCTTGTCAGCTCAGGGATTTGAACTTGCAACCTTCCGGTTACTAGTCCAACGCTCTAACCACTAGGCTACCCTGCCGGGACTATCATTTGTTTTTCAACAGGACAATGACGCAACACACCTTCAGGCTGTGTAAGTGCTATTTGACCAAGAAGGAGAATGATGGAGTGCTGCATCAGATGACCTGGCCTCCATAATCACCCAACCACAACCCAATTGAGACGGTTCAGGATGAGTTGTACTGCAGAGTGAAGGAAAAGCAGCCAACAATTAATTACTCAGCATATGTGGGAACTCCTTCAAGACTGTTGGAAAAGCATTCCAGGTGAAGCTGGTTGAGAGAACGCAAGGGTGTGAAAATCTGCCATCAAGGCAAAGGGTGGATACGTTGAAATATTTACTTTGTTTAACACTGAGTCCATGTGTTATTTCATAGTTTTGTCTTCATTGTTATTCTACAATGTAGAAAATAGTAAAAATAAAGAAAAACCCTTGAATGAGTAGGTGTGTCAACCCTCAGTACCCCTACTTCCCCTGGCTATGTAACATAATATATATTTATAGATATGTAGGATGCCTTCTTTTGAAAGGGACCGAGTGAATCTGATTGGTTTGGTAATTAAACTTCCGTCGGCTTACAGGGAGTCAGAGCTTTAATCAGCTTACAGGGAGTCAAAGCTTTAATCATCTTACAGGGAGTCAGAGCTTTAATCAGTTTACAGGGAGGCAGAGCTTTAATCAGCTTACAGGGAGCAGAGCTTTAATCCGCTTACAGGGAAGCAGAGCTTTAATCAGCTTACAGGGAGGCAGAGCATTAATCAGCTTACAGGGAGGCAGAGCTTTAATCAGCTTACAGGGAGGCAGAGCTTTAATCAGCTTACAGGGAGGCAGAGCTTTAATCAGTTACAGAGAGTCAGAGCTTTAATCAGCTTACAGGGAGGAGGAGCTTTAATCAGCTTACAGGGAGGCAGAGCTTTAATCAGTTACAGGGAGTCAGAGCTTTAATCAGCTTACAGGGAGGCAGAGCTTTAATCAGTTACAGGGAGTCAGAGCTTTAATCAGCTTACAGGGAGAAGGAGCTTTAATCAGCTTACAGGGAGGAGGAGCTTTAATCAGCTTAAAGGGAGTCAGAGCTTTAATCAGTTACAGGGAGTCAGAGCTTTAATCAGCTTACAGGGAGTCAGAGCTTTAATCAGTTTACAGGGAGGAGGAGCTTTAATCAGCTTACAGGGAGGCAGAGCTTTAATCAGTTACAGGGAGTCAGAGCTTTAATCAGCTTACAGGGAGGAGGAGCTTTAATCAGCATCCGGCTAAAGGTGCAATTTGACTGGCAGCCTGATGTTCAAAGCCTCTATAAATTGTACCATTACTTCACAAATACACCATGCATAGCCTGGATTGAAACTGCTTCACATGAATTTCCTTGCCCACATTTGATCAAAGGCATTGCCTGCATAACCAAAGGCAGTTATGCAGGCAATGTTTACCGAAGGTCTTAGTTAGGGCTTACTTAGCCTACTAAAGAAAATTACTTTATTCTAATTGTGATTATTGCACAGTTAACAGCTTTATTCATTAGTATCTTCTGGGCTCCGGGGTCTTGATGTATCCCATGGGGAAGAAAACTGAGCTCCCACCTTTATCTCACAACTATACAGGCATTGCCTCTCTTCCCCAGTCCACAACCCTGTGTGCTGCCCTTCTGGAAACTTTATGGGATTCGGGCTCTTTACAGGCTCTGGGGCCAGGACTAATTGGGGCTGATTGTGGTTGGTGAGCAATCAGCTGCTTGATTACTCGCCAACCACAATCAGCCCCAATTAGTCCTGGCCCCAAAGCCCGTCGAGACCTGGCATGTCCAGCAGAGGGAGCCATCGCCGCGTGATGTAGACTTCGTCTGTCACCAGGCCTCGACGATTCTCCCCCTGGTGACTACGCCACAGTGCATACATTTTACATATGGGTCGCCCCGGCAATCACACCCACATCCCTGGCAGTGAAATGTGGACACCTTCTCGTCGAACATCTCATTCCAAAATCATGGGCATTAATATGTAGTTGGTCCCCCCTTTGCTGCTATAACAGCCTCCACTCTTCTGGGAAAGCTTTCCACTAGATCAGGTATTCCCAAACTGGGGATGCCGTCGGGGGGTAGGCCAAATAAAAATGTGATTCACGATTAAAAATAAACGTTTTTTTTCCCCCACATTTTCCACAGTCAATTTATATTTTCCAACGGGGCTATACATTTTGATGAGGTTTTTTTCTTGCCTGAGTAGCCTTCTTTCACTGCCAAAAATCAAATTAAACCATCTAGTGAAATAACAACACAATGTCAAATACAGGTAGCCTAGTCAAATACTTAACATTCAATCACATTAACCGTTACTCTCTCGCGGGAATTCCACTGAAAGTCCGTTTGTTTGCCAAACATAGCTCCTGCTCATGTTGCTATCTGTGCTGATGGCGCAAAAGCCATGACAGAGAGACATAGTGGAGTGGTAACGCACGTGCAAGCAGTTTCTCTCAATGCAACTTGGGTACGCTGCAGCATCCACCGAGAGGCTCTTGCTAACAAGGGAATGCATGACAGCTTGAAATACGTTTTGAACACTACAGTGAAAATGGTTAACTTTGTAAAAGCAAGGACCCTGAACTCTTGTGTATTTTCTTCACTTTGCAATGACATGGGCAGTGACCATGTAACGCTTTTACAACATACAGAAGTGCGCTGGTTATCAAGGGGCGAAGTATTGACATGTTTTTTTGAATTGAGAGACGAGTTTAAAGTTTTCTTTACTGACCATAATTTTCACTTGTCTGACCGCTTGGATGATGATGAGTTTCTCACACGACTGGCCTATATGGGTGATGTGTTTTCTCGCCTGAATGACCCGAATCTAGGATTGCAGGGACTCTCCACAACTATATTCAATGTGCGAGACAAAATTGAGGCTATGATTAAGAATTTGGAGCTCTTCTCTGTCTACATTAACAAGGACAACACGCAGGTGTTTCCATCATTGTATGATTTTTTTGTGTACAAATGAACTCAAGCTTACGGACAATGTCAAATGTGATATAGCGAAGCACCTGAGTGAGTTGGGTGCGCAATTACGCAGGTACTTTCCCGAAACGGATGACGCAAACAACTGGATTTGTTATCCCTTTCATGCCCTGCCTCCAGTCCACTTACCAATATCTGAACAAGAGAGCCTCATCGAAATTGCAACAAGCGGTTCTGTGAAAATGTTATTTAATCAGAAGCCACTGCCAGATTTCTGGATTGGGCTGCGCTCAGAGTATCCTGCCTCGGCAAATCGCGCTTAAGACACTGATTCCCTTTGTAACTACGTACCTATATGAGAGTGGATTCTCGGCCCTCACTAGCATGACAATTAAATACAGGCACAGACTGTGTGTGGGAAATGATTTAACACTGAGACTCTCTCCAATACAACCCAACATTGCAGAGTTATGTGCATCATTTCAAGCACACCCTTCTCATTAACCCCTTGGCGAGTTATTCACAATTTTCGATGAACAAATACGTTTTTATATGTAAGATGGTTAAATAAAGAGCAAAATGATTGATTATTGTATTATTATTTGTGCCCTGGTCCTATAAGAGCTCTTTGTCACTACCCACAAGCCGGGTTGTGACAAAAACTCACACTCATTCTTATGTGTGTGGCAGGCTTACAATGATGGCAAAAAAACAACATTTGAGAGTGCGCTGACCCTGGTGCTAGAGGGGGTACGCAGCTGGAGGTTGAACGTTTGAATGGGTATGGGACCATGAAAAGATTGGGAACCACTGCTAGATGGTTGGAACATTTCTGCAGGGACTTGCTTCCATTCAGCCACTAGTGAGGTCGGGCACTGATGTTGAGCGATTAGGCCTTTGCAGGCCAGTCACGTTCTCCCACACCGATCTCGACAAGCCATTTCTGTATGGACCTTCCTTTGAGCAATGGGGCATTGTCATGCTGAAACAAGAAAGGGCCATCCCCAAACTGTTGCCACTCAGTTGGAAGCACAGAATTATCTAGAATGACATTGTATGCTGTAGTGTTAAGATTTCAATTCACAGGAACTAAGGGGTCTGTCACGGGAGGCGATTCTCTCGGCTACTCTCCTGACAGACACCACTCCAGGCCTCCCTGGTCAGAGTATGGCTGAACTATTCACCAGATCATGGTCACTCCAGGCCGCCCAGGCTGGAACCTATGGTGTATATACCAGAGCGCCGGTAGCATCACTTCCCCCCGAGGTGGCCCAGCTGCTCTCCTGACCGATATCCATCTAGGATGGAGCCCCAGCCTGTAGCTACTGCAGATGTCAAATCCAGCCAGGAAGTTGGGGCCTCTCCAGACCGCCTGCCAGCACTGTGTTAGTTCCAGCCCCGAGGGTCCCGCTACCTCCAGACCTTCCAGAGTTCCCTGCGTTAGTACTAAGGCCACAGTCCTCTATTGTTCTAAGTCCACAGTCCCCTGCACTAGTAGCATCTGTCAGGCCTTAGGTATCCTACACAACTATGCCCCACATTCGCTTTGTCGTCCAGTATGATGTATCCTGCCCTGCACGGTCCGCAGACCCCTACCTTATTTGGTACGCAGCGTGGTACGCAACGTTGTAGCCCACCAGGCTTAGAGCCCCCTGCCATTATAGTTCCTAAGTTGGCTGGCCAGTTTGCAGGTCTGAAGTCTCCTGCCCTGTTTTGATTGCAGCCCCCTACCTTCGTAGGTATACAGTTGCCTATCCCAACACGTTTAGAGCCCCATGCCCTGCCAGGCTTTAAGTTAGATTACCTGTCTGTAGGTCTGCAGATTCCTGTCCTTCTCAGATTGCAGCTCACTGCCTTAGTTGGTAGCCAGTTTTCTATCCCACAAAGTTGAGAGCCTCCAGCCCTACTAGGCCCCAAGTTTGCTGCACTAAGCTCGCTGTCTCAGTCAGTCCACAGCTCCCTAGACTGCCAGGTTTAGAACTTCATGCCCTGCTAGGCCACAAATGATCTACGATAGGTTCTCAGTCCTCAGCCTTCATCTGCCCTCAGTCCCTAGCACTAGGTCCTCAGTCTCCAGCTGTATTAGGTCTGCTGTCTCCAGCATTAGTCGGCCCTCAGTCCATATCCCAGGTGGGTCATCAGGCTCCTTCCCCACAAGGCTCAAAGGTATCAGTTTCTCCATTAGGCCCAGAACTCTAATGCTCTCAGTCGTTGCCCATGTCAGGCCCAGATTCACTTTTCCAGGCAGGCCCAGAGTAGGTTTCCCTGTCAGGTCCAGAGTCCATTTCGCTGTCAGGTCCAGTGTCAGTTTCCCTGTCAGGTCCAGAATCAGTATACCTGTTAGGTCCAGAGTCAGTTTCCCTGCCAGACACAGAGTCAGTTTCCCTGTCAAATCCAGATTAGTTTTGCTTGTCAGGCCCAACGTTATCAGCACTAGACTTCCAACCTTTAGCTATTCTAGTTTTGCTGTCTCCAGCCCTAGTCCACCCTCAGTCCACTGCTTCGCTAGGCTATAGGTATTCTGCCCCACTAGTTCTGCAGCCTCTGGCCTCAGTTGGTCTAGGCTATAAGTTCCGTACTCAGCTAAGTTTGCAGCCTTCCACCATACCTGGCTTGCAGTCCTCAGTGTTAGTAGTAGGTTCCAAGTCCACTGCCCTGTCAGGCCCTGAGTTTCCTGTCCTGCTAGGCCCTCAGCTCCCTGACCTGGGGGACCCACAGTTCCCTGACCTGGGGGGCATGCTCTCTCCAGTGCTGGGGGGCCACCCACCTCCTGCACTGGAAGACCCTCCGGCCCTCTCATCTGGGGAACGACAGCATGCCTCCCAGGTCAGGAAACGATCCCCGATCGCCCAGGGGTCCCCACCTGCTCCAGCATGGGAGCCATGGTGAAAAAGTCACCACCCTCCGCAGCAGCCAGTGACCTGCCAACCATAGGCGTGGCCAGCCTCCGGCACAATACACAGCGTCCAAAGATGGGCCCCTGAGCAAGTCAGAGGATCTGTCACCACACCCGTGGCATTCCATAGGGCGTTCCAGGACTGTCCCTGCATCTCCGTGCACCTCCTTCACTGGGTGGCGCTTTCGCCTCTTACGTGCACGGAAACCGGCACTACTGGCCCCCATGGTCCTCTAAAGTGACAGTAGTGATCAGCTGCCCTTCTAGTTCGGTCAGACGCACAGTAGGACTGGACTCAATCCTTTCTGGTCCCTTGCTGCTCTGCCCCACTGTACTGCCTGTCCTGCCAGATGGAATTGAGCGCTTAAAGGACTGAGGCCACCATTGAGGCCTTTTAAGATATGTGGATTTCCATAACAAATCCAAGGGCAGCTGTAAAAAAAAAAAGAAGCCAAGTGTTGTGTGTGCATCCGCAATTAAGATCACAAATCATTAAGAGTATCAGAACAGTTCAACTACTATTCCACAAGGTTACTTCTTCCATGTGTGTGTGTGTGTGTGTGTGTGTGTGTGTGTGTGTGTGTGTGTGTGTGTGTGTGTGTGTGTGGTGATGACCTAGAGATAATAAAGCTCTGGATGTGGACACATCTCCCATGTTCTTGCCGGACAACTTGTAACAAGTCAGAATCTTAACCATCAGCATTAAGTACTAGCGGGTGAGGGCATTCACAGCCTATTCACAGTGTTTAAACCCTTTACGATGAATATCTGTGAAGTTATTTGGATTTTTATGAATTATCTTTGAAAGACAGGGTCCTGAAAAAGGGACGTTTCCTTTTCCATACAAGTTTACTTGTATGTCTGTCATAATGAGGTGTCTAGCTATAAGTTAAACCTGATTAATCAAATGGATAGGTTTAAACTAGGTGTCTTCGCTAGACAGACGGGGGGAGGAAGAAAGTGAGAAAGAAAGGATGAAAGTGAGCGAGGGAGCGAAAGGTGGGAAGAGAGTGGAAGACAGATGGAGAGAGAGAAACAGAGAGAGAAAGATAGCAGTGCAAATACACTTAGACTTTAATATTTCAACAACACTTCTCTTCCAACTTGTTAGGCAATCACATGTCCCTACGGGGGAAGGAGGGCCAGCGACACAGGAGGGTGATTTTTACTGAGGAGGAGAAGGAGGCCGTGCTGACAGAGATGCATGCTGTACATTTCGGAGTGAAGCGCATGAATGCCAAAATCAACCTACGTGTCATGTTATATCTTGTCCCTGTGCTTTCTCTTCTCTTCGTTTCCCCCTGCTGGTCGTATTAGGTTACTATCTTTCTCTCTCTCTTTCGTTCCGTTCCTGCTCCCAGCTGTTCCCCATTCTCCTAACGACCTCGTTTACTCTCTCACACCTGTCTCCTCTTTTGCCCTCTGATTAAGTCTCTATTTCTCTCTCTGTTTCTGCTTCTGTCCTTGTCGGATTCTTGTTTGCTTTGCCCTTGTCCCGCCCTGTCGTAATCTGCCTCTTTATTAGATGCTACGTGTGAGCAGGTGTCTTTGTCCTCTACGGCCCGCGCCTACCCTGAGGGACCTGCAGTCTGTTGCCGCTAGACCTGCAATTCTCCTCTACTACTAGAAGGAGGACTCTCCTGCAAAGATAGAGGATTTATGTTTTCCCTGTTTGGACATCTCCTGTAACGATTGAGGATTTATGTTTTCCCTGTTTGGACATTAAAAGACTGTTTCTGTTGAATCGCTGTTGGGTCCTCACTCATCTGCATAACACTACGCTTTTTCTGACGGGGAATTGTCAAGGAGGTGGACAGCTGGGCAATTGAAATAACCTTCTGGTTATCAATCACATTCTATTATATCTGAAATGATTATGATTTCAATTTTCAAATCAGAGAGCACACAATGTTTAAATTTGTCACTTTTTGCTTAAAGGTCAGTCAGTACCCTGTCTAGTTTGAGAGGGTGAAGACTGTGGCACCGGAGTTGAAAAAGTTGAAAAAGTTGTTTCACCATGGCACATGATCGATAAGTGTCCCAATTCAAATGTTACCCTAATAAGGTGTTTTGTAATGGTATCTTTATTTGACCACAGCAGATATTATTAATATTATATAATGTGTGTGTCAGTATCCTTACAAATACGAAAATCTGCAGACTGTATGACACAGATACGGGTAAGAATAAAGTAATCTTCTCTCTAACACCTTAAATGTTCGGGGTGGACCTCATTGGACCCTTCACGAAATCCGGGAATGGCAACAGCTGGTGTCTGCCAGCGACCGATCACAAGAGGGTAGAGGCAATACCCACTAAGGTCCGTAAAGGAAGAGTACGTGCTTAACTCTAAACTCCCTTCTGTAAACCATTAAAAAGGGTGCTAGGAACCAAAAATAGATGTGTGCTTTGTATTATACCCATCACGGACGAGACTAGCGAGGCCACCTCCAAGGCGATGGTGGACTATCTTCAACACCCAAGGTTCTCCTGAGGTCATCTTGAGTGACCGAGGTCATGAACGCTGGAACAAGGTATGGATGTTATAGGTTATATTGTTTCATTAATTTTTTTACAATTTGTTTTTCCATGGTACATCAGACATATTTCAATATCTTTACATTGTCAATAGGTATGGCTTTCCTACCCCCTCCCCCAGGTTTGGGGAATGGGACCAACCAGACCCTCAAGACTGCCATGCGCATTTTAGAGCACGGCACTAGTCCATCAACTTTTCTCACGGGAAAATGTAACCTGTGTGTTTGCTTGTTTACATCTCTGTCTCCTATACTGTTCCCTTTAACTCTGCTCCCGTTCTCCAGGACCTAGGGGGTTCTGCCCAACACCCAGATGTGGATCCAGCTGATGTCCTCCATCACCAACCACCCTCCAACCTTTCATTACATCATTATTGTCATTGTCTGTTAAGAAGGTTTTCTTGCTGTATCATACCGGGCACATAATATGTGAGATACACAGATGAACCAAAAAAAACACTAGTACTGCAAACACTCAGAACAAAGAGAGCAGCAGTGCCTGGACTTTGCAGTCTCCCTCTTCAAATCCCCCTTCTGAGACTGGGGGACTTGAGAACAAGTGACAGGCAGAATTCCATACACCAGAATTCAGTATTTTAGTCTATGATTGCCATGTGAGTGTACCCAAAAAATCTGTGAAAATAGATTAATGACACAACTGTACCAAAACCAATCAATGTTTGTATTAAAATCTTAAATCTTGCCAGGTTGGTTTTCATAGCTGTTTCACAAGGTGTTCATTATTGTAAGTTGTAACATTTCCTTTGATGGTATTTATTTGTTCCACATTATTCCTGTATTATTTCAGTGTAGATGAGGAAAGGGCAGTTTAAAAAACAACAACATCACAGCCAGACAAGCCAGTGTATGAATCAAAAGGATTTGCATATGAATGGGGTGGAAATTAGCTGACTTCGTGAGCTGTAAGGTAAGTAACTTTAAAGTGTCAAGCAGATCACACGTTTCTTTGACATTTCCGAAACGTAGCAATGTTTAACTTGTTAAAACAGCGAAATTGTCGCGGAAATCAACCTTCTTTGCATAACGATGATGAAAAGAACGTAATTTAGTCTGTAATGATCTCCAAAATTCGATTCATTAGGTCATCACACCGTTGATATAGTAAAGGACGCTAATGGTTTATCAATTGTTCACTAGATATATCAATGTAATTACACCCGACACGATGTTGAAAAACAGAACGGTTCCACTAATAGATCACATAACTAGACATGAGCTGGACATGATCCCAACGCTGCCACCAATGTAGCGTAAGAATACGTGGCAAAGTGAGCTCTAACGGCCGTTGCCTAGTAAGCCTAGTACGCCTCTGGGCAGAGGCAGTAGGTTTACAATGCTGGCATATGCCTTGTTACAATAGCCTAAGTATAACATGATTGACAGGACCGTAATAATCATCATGAAATGGCCTTGGAAGTGCCATAAGTGTAAGCCAACATAATTCATTATTTTACATTAACCTGTTTAACAGCATTGATATGGTTTAATTCATCATAGTCCAGACTCGTTATAGTTGCAAGTACCATGCAGTTGCACCAGGGGAATTTAAACCAAACAGTTTTTTGCAGTTCTTCTGTTTCCCCACATTTATATCTGAATTAATTTCCCATCATGAAAATGTATCTCCATTCCCTGTCACGCCCTGACCTTAGTTATCTTTGTTTTCTTTATTATTTTGGTTAGGTCAGGGTGTGACGAGGGTGGTATGTGTGTTGACTTGTCTAGGGTTTTTGTACATCTATGGGGTTTTGGTTTGTCTAGGTAAATGTAGGTCTATGGTGGCCTGAATTGGTTCCCAATCAGAGGCAGCTGTTTATCATTGTCTCTGATTGGGGATCCTATTTAGGTTGCCATTTTCCATTTTTGTTTTGTGGGTTATTGTCTGTGTAGTTGACTGTCAGCAATCGCTTTATATAGCTTCATGTTCATTTTGTTTAGTGTTTGTTCTTTATTAAAAGAAGTATGTATTCATATCACGCTGCGCCTTGGTCTCATCAATATGACAAACGTGACATTCCCCAATCAAATACCTTCATCGATGCCAGAAAAAAACAGACAAAAACAGTTTTTACTCCACTCTGTAACATGTACACCGGGAGTCAGAGGGCACGTGCAGAAGGAGAGTTTAATCAAAAACAGATACAACATAACAAACATGGGCCACGTACTGAACATGAAGGAAAACCAATAACACCTACGGACTGACGACAACTGAGGGCTTAGTAAAGGGGGTGTAATCAGGGTATTGATTAAGTCCAGGTGTGCGTAATGATGGTTGTTAGGTGTTCGTAATGATGGGTTACAAGGACCGGTGGTTAGTAAACAAGCGATGTCGAGAGCCGGAGCAGTGGAGTTGGGAGTAGAATCTGGCAACCCTCATAAAATCTGACATAGCACCACAATCGCAAAGTATCAAGCAAAAACAAGCATAGAAAACAGCATTGGCCATTGTAAAGAAATGCTATTTCTTATGCAGGTGACCAGCTTACTGCTATTGCATTGTTATAACTGAGACAACACATAGCAACGTATTTTCACAGTAAAGCATGTTGGGTCCCCTACAGGATAGCTCCCACACCCACACACACACTACACACACTAACTGCCCAGGACACACAGCCTGGGCTTGCAGACAAACCAGCGCACACACATAATCTCCTTTCTAGCCGAACATTGTGTGCCCGAAGAGGATTCTACGATGACGGACAGACAACTGAGCCAATGGCGAGCCAATGGCGGAAGACTACAGACTACACCCCAGCCTGAACCAATCCAAAGATCCGATCTTCTAGAATCAACCTACTTTCTGTTCCACATATAAGGACTGTGTAAATTGTTAACGCTCTTTTTTCCTGCTGGTTCTGTGCGAGCTAACGGAAGAGCCGTAATTACGCTGTACCAGATATCTTTACTCTGAATAAACTGTCGCTTGTCGTACAATTTACTACTTTGTCTGAATCGATCCTTGACCGGCTCACCCTTCTACATATCTAATTATCAACACCATAATAAAAAATTTAAAAAACGTAAGGCTACTATTATATAGTAAGTATTTCTGTCACAACCTGGTTGATTAGCAAGATTGGGTTGTTAACAAATGTGTTTTTTTTTTATATTTAAAAAATCCTTAGTTTGCCTCCCTCAAAAATGATTCTCCTATGAATGAAGCCGCACAACATTTTTTGTCTTTTCCTACAAATTCAGTAGCACAAACGTGTGTATTTTCACAAATTAAGCCAAGCAAATTTTTAAAAACAGTCCAAATCTTCTAAAATACTTTTTGTACATATTTGCACGAATTGAGTGTGAGATTGTGTTGGTTTGATTGACTGAGACTAAGGTCCAATCCTGGCCACAGGTGTAAGATGGACCATGGCTGATTAGCGGCTGTTGATGTGTGTGTGGCCCCACACAATGGTATCCCTTACATCTGTGTGATCCAGCTGGCTGGTGCCCAGTCTGGGCATGACGTGGCTGTCTGTCAGTGCCAGTCTGCATCAGTTAGTGTATGGCTGGAAGCGGTGAGCTGCAAATAACAGAAGCACACACTTGTTTGCACACGTAGCCACACACACACACACATGTTTAATTTACTTTTTTTTAAACTTGAACTTTCATCACTACTGAGGCAGAATATTGAATGCAAGTTTCCTCAGCAATGACTACCTCAATATGCAGCATTGAGAAGGGGCAAGTCTTTCATGATCCAATCTATTTTGTGGCAACCTAAGTGTATATGAAATTCTCCAAACAGAACACAGACTTGACTAATACATTGGCTTTCTCATGCTAAATATTGAGGCAATCATTTTCAGCAAATATTGCAATGATAAATTACCACTGTGCCCTAAGGAAAATATACACTCACATATAATTGCAGGCACCTCACAGATTGGTATCCCACAGGAAGTTCTCATACAACTACAAAACCAGCAAGTTTATTTAACTGTAGGTACAATAAAAAATATACTGTACAACAGTATACTACTTTTGCATGAGATATTAATTTGAACCCTCATTTAAAACATTAATCATTAAATCATTACTCTAGCATGGCAGAGAATCCACTAAATTTTTCATGCATGGAGTCCAGCGAACTTATCTTCAACTTGACAAATTAATTAAGGCGTTGCTTTGGTGATAAATGAGCGAGCCTCATTAAGACATGACACCAGCCACACTACCTTGGCAGCATCTGTAAATTTGTATTTTATTAATTACTGGTGAAAAGATTAAACCTGTGGCATATTGTAATTACAGAGTCCAGTGTTTAAATGTACTGCAGTAGGCTAAATCAGGGTCACACCGAGTGTTTCTTGGTCGTCTTAAACAAATCTACTTTGAAACAAAAGTATAAACCTTACGAACATAATTTTTAAAAAGAAGACACCTGTACCATGTCAGATATAGAGTTGAAATGTATTACATTTTGAGTTTGCATCCCAATATTACACTTGATATCAATTACAGAATACTGAAATATAACAAACGGTTTATTAATCATGAAACTATGAAAGATATTAATAACATTCCACCCATGAGGCCCCTAGAGGGTGATTTGGTCATTTGACTGCAGGAAAGGTGTACATCTAAGCGTTCATTTCAACATAGCTTAGTGTCACACCCTGATCTGTTTCACCTGTCTTTGTGCTCGTGTCAACCCCCCCCCCCTCCCTCCCCAGGTGTCTCCCATCTTCCCCTATTATCCCTTGTATTTATACCTGCGTTTTCTGTTTGTCTGTTGCCAGTTTGTCTTGTCCCGTCAAGTCAGACTAGTGTGTTCCCTTATGTTCTAGTTTTACCTAGTCTTCCCAGTGCTGACCTTTCAGCCTGTCCTGGTCCTGCCTACCGTCCTGTACCTGCCTTACACCTGCATTGTTTGCTGTTTGGGGTTTTAGGCTGGGTTTCTGTACAGCACTTTGAGATATCAGCTGATGTACGAAGGGCTATATAAATAAATTTGATTTGATTTGATTTGATTTGATTTGATATGGATCTACGACTCTTTGCCTGCCTTGACTTACCTTTTGCCTGCCCCCTGTACTCTAATAAACTCTGAGACTCGCACTATCCGCCTCCTGTGTCTGCATCTGGGTCTAGCCTGAGCCGTGATACCTACAGTAGATCCTTCACTACAATGTCTGTAAAAATGTCTCCTTAGTGCCATTTGCTGAAATAGAATGAAACATAGTAGTGGACATAGCAGTCTCTGAGTGAGAATAAATCAATATCACAGAGCCTGTATGAATCAAACACAAAACTGAGTTGAAATATTGGAATAGTCCCATGTCAGTGAACTCATCTGTGGTGTCTCCCTCCAGGAATTGACTCAGGAGTCTCCCAGGCAGACAGCAGCTCCACACCGCAGGCCCTGGAGAGTATCATTTCCACACTCCCTCCACACATTCATTATTCATTTTTAAACTTATGATGGGGAAAAAGAGGGAAAAGGGACATTAGAAAGTGTCTTGGAAAGCAGTCCCATGTGTCAGAGATGTGACCCAGATACCTTTAAGCAATTGATTGGTGATCGTCTGGTTGCATCGAATGTACTTTGGTGTCCTGTATGTCAGGCCTGAAATCTGTTGACTTCCTAATATGGACGCCATAGTACTGTAGAGCAGCCACAGTCTAACTCCTGACATTAAATCGGGACTCTCTGACTATACATGTGTATGCAGAACACACACCATGGTGCACTTCTTTGATTTCTTTCAGAAGTGTTTGTGATTACCCCAGAGCTCTGTCCTAATCCCTGCTGAGTGACTCAGGTTTCCCCTCTACATGGCCATGGTAGATGATTGACAGCGCTTTCTTTAATAAATTATTCATGATACAAATCCCTTGACTTTAAGTGAGAAAGAATTCCAAATCCTTCTAATATGGTGCTAGCTGAGGGAACACATAGAATGATGACCAAGATGGCTTGCATTGAGAGAATGTGGACCTTCAAAACAATGCATGACACCACCTGTGTTTGCTTAAGTGATAATGCCCGAGAAGCAGGTGTTTGCAGTATATATTGGCATGGGTGTTATTACAGAGCCACAAACCGTGCCAATGTATCCTCCAAACACCAGCTTTGAGGGGAACCACAGGACACTGTGGCTCAGAGGAGCTAGCCAACAACACAGCTAACACAATCACTTTGTTATGAGGACAGACAGAGGTAGGTGTACACCATGTTCCCACTAATACATCTTCTTTGTTGCAGTCTGGCTAAGAACTTCATTTGATGTCTGGTATCCTCATTACGCACCTGTTCGATGATGGAGAACAAGGTCTTTGAGTACTGCGCCTCTCGCAAACCATGCCAATATATCCTCCAGACACCAGCTTCGAGGGGAACTACAGGACACAGTGGTTCAGAGAAGCTAGCCAACAACACAGCTAACACAATCACTTTGTTATGAGGACAGACAGAGGCAGGTATATACCATGTTCCCATTCAAATATATTCTTTGTCGTAGTCTGGCTCAGAGCTTCATTTGAAGTCTGGTATCCTCATTACGCACCTGTTCGATGATAGAGAACAAGGTCTTTGAGTACTGCACTTCTCGTCCTCGCCATATCGAGCAGGAGGAGGAAAGAAAGGAGAAGGAAGAGCTGTGGTGTTTGTGTTCCTTTGAAGTGTGCATCAACCAGTGAAGAATCTACTCTTCTACTCCCACAGCAGGCACACACACACACGCACAGACACGTCAACAACCCCCAATCAGCCATGGTTAGTGTTGAGCGAGCAGCACTAACCATCGTTTTAAATTTCCGTTTAGATTATTTATTTTATTTATTTATTTTTGTAAACATTAAATGCACTATGCATTATTTGGGTTCAATGCTGTAACAACACAGAATAAAATAATGAACCCTTTGACACGTACATTCACATGATGAAAAAAACGTATTAAGTAACATAATTATAAAAAATCCCCATCAAAATCTGTCAGTTTAAACGAAGATATTTAAATCCGCCTGTGGCAGCTTTCCGCATCTGCGGTGGAAGGTGGCCTACTGTCCAGACGGCTCAGTCTACATAACTAATATGATCCCACTGTGGAAACGGGAGATTCTCAAAAACATGATGGTGTTCTCCATCACGGGACTTGTCTGAAGGTAACCAGTACCGGTGAAAAGAAAATGAATGGAAGTATGGGGGTAGTTTTGTGCCTACCCCTTGATTGGAGTCCACCTGTGGTAAATTCAATTGATTGGACATGATTTGGAAAGGCACACACCATATAAGGTTCCACAGTTGACAGTGCCTGTCAGAGCAAAAACCAAGCCATGAGGTCGAAGGAATTGTCCATAGAGCTCTGAGATAGGATTGTGTCAAGGCACAGATCTGGGGAAGGTTACCAAAAAATGTCTGCAGCATTGAAGGTCCCCAAGAACACAGTGGCCTCCATCCTTCTTATATGGAAGAAGTTTGGAACCATCACAACTCTTCCTAGAGCTGGCCGCCTGGCCAAACTGAGCAATTGGGGAGAGAAAGGCCTTGGTCAGGGAGGTGACCAAGAACCTGATGGTCACTCTGACAGAGCTCTAGAGTTCCTCTGTGGAGATGGGAAAACCTTCCAGAAGGACAACCATCTCTGCAGCACTCTACCAATCAGTCCTTTATGGTAATGTGGCCAGTTGGAAGCCACTCTTCAAAAAGCACATGACAGCCCGCTTGGAGTTTGCCAAAAGGCACTAAAGACTCTCAGACCATGAGACACAAGATCCTCCTGTCTGATGAAACCAAGATTGAACACTGTGGCCTGAATGCCAAGCATCATGTCTGGAGGAAACCTGCCACCATCCCTACAGTGAAGCATGGTGGTGGCAGCATCATGCTGTGGGGGTGTTTTTTAGTGGCAGGCACTGGGAGAATAGTAAGGATCAAGGGAAAAATTTACGGAGCAAAGTACAGAGAGATCCTTGATGAAAACCTGCTCCAGAGTGCTCAGGACCTCAGACTGGAGTCAAGGTTCACCTTCCAACAGGACAATAACCCTAAGCACACAGCCAAGACAACGCAGGACCAGCTTCGGGACAAGTCTCAATGTCCTCGAGTGGCCCAGCCAGAGCCCGGACTTGAACCCGATCAAACATCTCTGGAGAGAACTGAAAATAGCTGTGCAGCGACGCTCCCCATCCAACTTGACAGAACTTGACAGGATCTGCAGAGAGGAATGGGAGAAACTCCCCAAATACAGGTGTGTCAAGCTTGTAGCATCATACCCAAGAAGACTCAAGGCTGTAATCGCTGCCAAAGGTGCTTCAACAAAACTGAGTGAAGGGTCTGAATACTTATGTAAATGTAATATTTTTTCTTCTTCTATTTAACCTGTTTTAGCTCTGTCATTAGCTCAGTATTGTGTGTAGATTGATGAGGGGATTTTAAAAATATATACATTTTAGAATAAGGCTCTAACGTAACAAAATGTGGAAAAAGTCAAGGTGTCTAAATACCTTCCGAATGCACTGTATCTCCTAGATCTAGGACAGACACTTCAAAACCTTATTCTTTATGATTTATTTTTGACTGTCTTTTTTGCCATTTCTGAATGTGTTATTCAAATATTCAATGTTACAAATTTAAAAAAGATGGCTGACATTAGCTAGCTTGTTAACGTTAGCTAGACTAGAGGTTAGGGGTTAGGGTTAAGTTTAGGAGTTAGTTTAAAGGGTTAGGGGAAGGGTTGGCTAACATTCTAATTAGTTGCAAAGTAGCTAAAAAGTAGTAAGTAGTTGAAAAGTTGCTCGGCAGCTAAAATGCTTAAGTTGTCCATGATGAGAACTTTTGGGTTGCGAGATGACCGCATTACACACCCAGCTATCCACCCCAACTAACCACCCTTCTTTGTTTTTTGCTTTAAGTAACCATCTTTCTTACAGTATGGAATCATTCCAAACGTAACATATCATACTACTTTTAGTGCCCAACGTTTACATTTACTATGTTACGTCTAGTCTATGAGACCAGGCTGGGCCATCAGATAGAATCAGGAGAATCTGAGAGGATAGAATAGCCTCTAAACAGCCCAAGCTCTTCTGACAATCCTCTCTTATTTCACCCCACTGTCTGCTGGGGGGTCTGGGTGATGAGAATACAGCACAGATGCCTAGATACATTTCATCAGCTCTTGTCATCACTCTAGGCCTGGAGGTTGTAGTGTAGTATCAGATTGCAGAGTGAGAGTGGATAGATGCTGGCTGGTTTCTACCTGCGCCAGTCAAGGTCTAGTGTTATAAAAAAGTCTGGATATCCAGTTCATATCTGGGACAGATCCAACCACACACTGTCTGGTTCCCGATATCATCTCCAAAGCAGGAGTCCTATCTGTTCTGTCACATAATGTTACAGTACTGCCCCGAAAGCTTTTCCTTCGGTGTACCCGCATCTTCTGACAGATGCAGGAAGACCCAAAATACACTCTCTCTTCTTGTTTACATCAATATTCCTTAGCTAGCATCCCATTCCTTGTCCACGGGCTGTTTGCCTAGTAATTAAACACAGTCTGTTTTCCACAGCGTGCCTAAAACTTGTTGCCCAAATGTGATTTTTAGCATTTTTATCAAGCATTATTCATCCTGGATGTGTAAGCAACAAATGTAGGGACATTTGGGTTATTATCTGGCTTCATACTACAGAATACAAATCTCTATGCTACAGATGTAGGATTCTAACTTGATCCAGTTTGCTACAGCTTGAAAATAGGAAATGTAAATGATTATGTGGATCATAATTAATGGGCATTTTTTTAGGGGTTGATCTATTTTTAGTTAGGGCAAATCAAATTTCAAAGTTGAAATTACAAACTTTAGAAGCCTTTTTAAAACTAAAATATACAAAAAGTTTGAATTTCCTACTGTGCAGGACAATTCTCAGCAACAGAATAGTTATCAAATTAAGATAATACATCTGTACATGCAGATACACTATTAGAAAAAAAAGGGTTCCAAAAGAGTTCTTTGCAGAGGTATAGGGTTCTACCTAGAACATTTTTTTAATCCTAAAAACCTGTGATGGCGGCATTTTATTGCATTCAATGCATCTTCACTTAGAACTTTTTTAAAGGGCTAATTGTGTTACTTGTGTGTTAATTGGACCCAGAACTGTCATTATTCAAACCATTCCATATATGTATACATTTACCATCAACTTCATCCTCAACAGTCAGTAGTTTGTCTTGGAAATTTGAGCGTTTCAGGTGTGTTGACCATGCCTAGTAATTGGCCACACCTGCTCTTAATTGGTTTGTGTTTTGAAAGGTGGTCTGTTTGAACAGTGGGAAAGAAATGTTTGGAAGAGGTAGAGTAGACATGCTATGTGCTCTGCAGGAAAGGCTTTAAGTTGTTTTAATAACCTCTTAGCATGGTATCTGTTCTAACTTCATTAAACCCATCTGTTTTATAGCCCAACAAATATTTATTGAATTCGCACCATTTGTATCAGTTTAAAAAGACTGTACCTACATGTGCATGTAAAGTGCCTTCAGCAAGTATTCACACCCCTTGATTTTTTTCTGCATTTTGTTGTGTTACAACGTGGGATTAAAATCTGCCCGATTCCAGCCTTGCTGAAGCACCCCCAGATCATCACCGATCCTCCACCAAATTTCCCAGTGGGTGCGAGACACTGTGGCTTGTAGGCCTCACCTGGTCTCGCACCCACTGTGAAACTTGGTGGAGGATCGGTGATGATCTGGAGGTGCTTCAGCAAGGCTGGAATCGGGCAGATTTGTCTTTGTGAAGGACTCATTAATCAAGTCACGTACAAGGTTGTCCTGGAAGAAAACTTGCTTCCTTCTGCTCTGACAATGTTCCCCAACTCTAAAGATTGGTTTTTCCAATGCTCCATGCCACACAGCCAGGTCAATCAAGGTGTGAATGGAGGAACGCCAGATCAAGACCCTGTCATGGCCAGCCCAATCTCCTGACCTTGAATCCCATTGAAAACCTCTGGAATGTGATCAAGAGGAAGATGGATGGTCACAAGCCATCAAACAAAGCCGAGCTGCTTGATTTTTTGCATCAGGAGTGGCATAAAGTCACACAACATCAATGTGAAAGACTGGTGGAGAGCAGGACAAGACGCATGAAAGCTGTGATTGAAAATCAGGGTTATTCCACCAAATATTGATTTCTGAACTATTCCCAAGTTAAAACATTAGTATTGTGTTGTTTAAAAATGAATATGAACTTATTTTCTTAGCATTATTCGAGGTCTGACAACATTGTATATTTTTGTTATTCTGACCAGTTGTCATTTTCTGCAAATAAATGCTCTAAATGACAATATTTTTTTAGCAATTTGGGAGAAATGTTGTCAGTTTATAGAATAAAACAAAACGTTTTTTTTTTTACCCAAACATATCTATAAATAGTAAAACCAGATTAACTGATAATTTTGCAGTGGTCTCTTAATTTTTTTTCCAGAGCTGTATATAATATATGTAATCTATTGTCATAAAGAGTTTTTTTTAAAGGTTAATAAGCCTGGTATAACCACTCATAAAGGGTTCTAGGAAGAACACTTCAAAGATAAAAAAGTTTCTCAATAGAACCCTTCATAGAAAGTTCTAGGAAGAACCTTGAGATAATAAAATAGTTATTGGTAGAACCATTTATAGAGGGTTCTAGGATCAACTCTTTACAGAGGGTTCTATGAAGAACCATTCATAGATGGTTCTAGGTAGAACCCTTTGGAAAGGGTTCTACCTAGCACCAAAAAGGGTTCCTCTATGGAGACAAGCCAAAGAAACCTATATGGTTCTACTTCGCACCTTTTTTTCTAAGAGTGCACAGGAGCCTATGTAGACCTACCCCATATATGACATTTGTGAAAGAAAATGTGTATTCATTGAATTCCAGACTGGGAACACAGATATTGTCAGACCTATTCATGAGGTCATATTGCTTTATTTTATTCAAAAGTTCATTTTGAGATGGTTAAGGCATGCAATCACGTGTTGCTCTTTTACAGTTAAACACAAAAGAGCAAGAACTGTCTGCAACGGTAAAAGGTCATTTGATTATTGAGGAAGTTGGAATGGGTGTAAAGTAACAGAGGCTTTAGGATTGTGGAAGATGCATGCAACATCAGTCAGGCAAGGAAGAGTCTTAATAAGATCCCCCCCTTAAGACAGAGGAGCCTGGAGTGAAATGGCATGTTGTGTCGTGGGAGATAAACAGTCACATCGTCTAAGGAGGACAGGCTAATCCTGTCTGTCACACAGCCAAAGTCACTGCACGGACCAGGAGCAGGAAGAGGAGAATAAGGAAGCAAGCTCTCTTAATTGACTCCGAGCTTATGTCAATAACATGCACATTTCTCCTTCCTAAATGTTTGTTTGTACTCGTGTAACAAGAGTAAAATGCTTCAGTAACTGACAGTGAACGCTGAAGAGAAATGAGCGGACACAGTTCGGACAATAGTTACATTAAGGTTCAAGTGGAGAGGGTTTGACTGAGTGACACAAAGGTCAACATCACCAACATCCCTGCCCAGCAGAAAGCACAGAGATAGCAGACAGCACTTTAGCCAACAGCAAGCCAGCACTGTGTTGCATCATCAGGAGGTGATGTGAGGGGACATGAGGGCATACTAGTGATGGCTAGTGGACAGTTAAGGTTGACAGTTGAGTGTACAGTTGAGGTGGACAGTCGAGGTTGAGTGAGATGTCCACAGGCGAGAATGCTGCATTAAAGGGAAAGGAGGATACCTAGTCAGTTGTACAACCGACTAGGCATCCCTTCAACTGAAACATGCCTTCAACTGAAATGTGCCTTCCGCATTTAACCCAACCCCTCATTATATAACCCCATGAAGGCAATGCTTCTGCTGGGAAAGAAATTACAAAAGAGGAGCCTGCTGCTGTGTGTGGAAGAGGGGCTACAGACACGTTTGTGTGGAGTCAAGCCTTTTGGGAAAGCACTGAAACTCTGTGATGTCAATCATTTTAGAGCGAGGGGAGAGTACTGTACTCGGCAAAGGATTAAGGTCGAAAAGAGAGGAAATGGACAAGTGGAGTCTTAAATCTCCCTCTCTAACTTTAAGCATCCGCTGTCTGAGCAGCTTACTGATCACTGACCTGTACACAGCCAATCTGTAAATATCACACCCAACTACCTCATCCCCATATTATTACTTACCCTCTTGTTATTTTGCACCCCAGTATCTCTACTTGCACATCATCATCTGCACATCTATCACTCCAGTATTATTGCTAAATTGTAATTTTTTTTTTTGCCTCTAGGGCCTTTTTATTGCCTACCTCCCTACTCTTCACATTTGCACACACTGTACATCGATTTTTCGATTTTTCGACGTGTCTGAAAGCACAGCAAGACTGAAAAGCAAGCCACCTTCAAGCTTCTAGCCTAATAATATGAATGGACTGGCTTCCATCCAACAGATCTGGAAAAAAAATATTATTATTGATAACCTCCTGAATTCAGTAGGACATCCGCTGGCCGTGGCATTTCTACAGCCCTTAAATTTCCCTTGACTGAAGAGAATGAATGTGCATCTTGTGGTTTGCTGTTATGATGAAGCTCAATTTCATTTCTGAAATTCCCATCAGGGAGCTCTAGACTATTCAAGCAAACCTCATGCACTTATCAACATGTTTGTGAAACGAAAAGGCAAAGTTTTATGAAACAATATGGCAACACACAGTAGTCGCATGCACTGTGTGTACGGTGTGCGTCATTACGGGTAAGCCAACTTTACCAGTCAGGGAGTACAGTAGGTCTACAGTGGTTGTCAACTAATTAACGTGATGGATGACGACTGCGGGAGATCTAACTGCGCGAGAAATACATTTGAGATAGCCAACCATCCTCAGGAGAATAGCCCTAATTTCTCCAAAGAGATGTCGCAGGTTTAACTCGTTTAGATCCGCGTCAGTAATCTAACTGCGGCGCAGATCTTCCCTCCTCACCACACTAGACAGGTGATCGAGCGCAGCACAATGTTATTCAAGCAATGAATCCTGCGAATTTCACTAGAACTGGAAAGAATACAGAAGAATATATATTTGCGGTTGGTACTTACAAACTCCTTGCCTTTGCTATCGGAACAATTGGAGTCTTCGGATTTTGCAACAATATTATTGTCATCATGCTGTACTACAGATTCAAGAGACTCCGGACGCCCACAAATTTGTTAATAGTAAACATAAGTATAAGTGACTTGTTGGTGTCTGTCCTTGGAATTAACTTTACGTTTGTTTCGTGCATCAAAGGCGGATGGGACTGGAACTCGGCAACATGCGTCTGGGACGGATTCAGCAACAGCTTATTTGGTCAGTATCTGAGCGTCTGTGCTTTGGTTGTCTCACCTAGATTCACATATTAATCTAAAATACAATTTTAAAGATTTTAACTTATTTAAATAGGCCGAATCCAATATGTTTTTTTTTGTGGCAGCCTTTTCATTTAATTTGTGTTTCCATGTTTGTGTATTTCAGATTAGTCTTTTGGTGTATTACATTTTCAGAACTCTGTGATCCTTATATAGTCTATTTCGTATGTTGCACGGGACATTTACTACCCATCTTATTATGAGGAACAACTGTTTAGCCCACTCTCCCTATTTATGAAACCAGTATTTCTATGGTTGTGGATGTTTATGAATGCCATTGCCGCTCTGGGGATCAAGCTGGTTCGTGTCAAGGACACCTCGGGAAATACCCGTGTAATTCTATCCCGATCTGTGTCTGCCTCCCCTTTTACACACTGGAAAATATGGATGATTTTGACAAGTGGCCAGTTTTCTACACTGTAATCATTGTACATACAGTTGAAGTCGGAAGTGTACATACACCTTAGCCAAATACATTTAAACTCGCAATTCCTGACATTTAATCCGAGTACAAATTCACTGTTTTAGGTCAGTTAGGATCACCACTTTATTTTAAGAATGTGAAATGTCAGAATAATAATAGAGAATGATTTATTTCAGTTTGTATTTATTTCAGTGCATTCCCAGTGGGTCAGAAGTTTACATACACTCAATTAGTATTTGGTAGCATTGCCTTTACATTTTTTTACTTGGGTCAAACGTTTTGAGTAGCGTTCCACAAGCTTCCCACAATAAATTGGGTGAATTTTGACCCATTCCTCCTGACAGAGTTGGTGTAACTGAGTCAGGTTTGTAGGCCTCCTTGCTCATACACACTTTTTCAGTTCTGCCCACAAATGTTCTATAGGATTGAGGTCAGGGCTTTGTGATGGCCACTCCAATACCTTGCGTTTGTTGTCCTTAAGCCATTTTGCCACAACTTTGGAAGTTTTCTTGGGGTCATTGTCCATTTGAAAGACCTATTTGCAACCAAGCTTTAACTTCCTGACAGATGTCCTGAGATGTTGGTTCATTACATCCACGTAATTTTCCTGCCTCATGATGCCATCTATTTTGTGAAGCGTACTAGTTCGTCCTGCAGCAAAGCGCCCCGGTAACATGATGCTGCCACCCCCGTGCGTCACGGATGGGATGATGTTTTTCGGCTTGCAAGCCTCCCCCTTTTTCCTCCAAACATAACGATGGTCCTTATGGCCAAACAGTTCTATTTTGTTTCATCAGACCAGAGGACATTTCTCCAAAAAGTACAATCTTTGTCCCCATGCGCTGTTGCAAACTGTAGTCTGGCTTTTTTATGGCGGTTTTTGAGCAGTGGCTTCTTCCTTGCTGAGCGGTCTTTCGGGTTATGAGGCTATAGGACTCGTTTTTACTGTGGATATAGATACTTTTGTAACTGTTTCCTCCAGCATCTTCACAAGGTCCTTTGCTGTTGTTCTGTGTTTGATTCGCACTTTTCACACCAAAGTACGTTCATCTCTAGGAGACAGAATTCGTCTCCTTCCTGAACGGTATGATGGCTGCGTGGTCCCATGGTGTTTATACTTGCATACTATTGTTTGTACAGACGAACGTGGTACCTTCAGGCGTTTGGAAATTGCTCCCAAAGATGAACCAGACTTGTGGAGGTCTACAATTTATTTTCTGAGGTCTTGATTTCTTTTGATTTTCCCATGATGTGGGAGAGAGCCACAGAGTTTGAAGGTAGGCCTTGAAATACATCCATAGGTACACCTCCAATTGACTCAAATGATGCCAAATAGCCTATCAGAAGCTTCTAAAGCCATGACATCATTTTCTGTCATTTTCCAAGCTGTTTAAAAGCACAGTCAACTTAGTGTAGGTAAACTTCTGACCCACTTCTGACCCACTGGAATTGTGATACAGTGAAATAATCTGTCTGTTAACAATTGTTGGAAAAATGACTTGTGTCATGCACAAAGTAGATGTCCTAACCGACTTGCCAAAATTATAGTTTGTTAACAAGAAATTTGTGGAATAGTTGAAAAACGAGTTTTAATGACTCCAACTTAACTGTATGTAAACTTCCGACTTCAACTGTATATCCGTTTCATGGGTAGACTATGACAGAAGTACAGTAGGTTCAAGAATGTTTGTATCAATTCCAGGAGTTGATTTAAATTGCTGATTGCGCCTTTAGTGCATGTTAAATACACTATATATACAAAAGTATGTGGACACCCCTTGAAATTAGTGGATTCTGCCATTTCAGCCACACCCGTTGCTGATAGGTGTATAAAATCGAGCACACAGCCATGTAATCCACATAGACAAAATTGGCAGTAACTGTAACTGCTGTTATTGTGAAGTGGAAATGTCTAGGAGCAACAACGGTTCACCCGCACAGTGGTAGGCCACACAAGCTCACCGAACCGGACCGCCGGGTGCTGCACATAAAAATTGTCTGTCCTCAGTTGTAACACTCACTACCGAGTTCCAAACTGCCTCTGAAAGCAACATCAGCAGAATAACTGTTAGTCGGGAGCTTCATGAAATGTTTTCTGGACTGATAAATCACGCCTCACCATCTGGCAGTCCGATGGACGAATTTGGGTTTGGCGGCAACATATCCATGTTTTTTGTCAAAATGATTCAAGCTTAGTAAATTTGAATGCTCAACACCTCTTGGAAAGCCACTCTGGTGTGTAATTGTTCTGCAGAATAAAAAGCTATCGCAGGGTTAAGTTTTCAGAAGACTATGGCTTTTTGCCTGTCATTTGCTCCTTTCATATTTCTTTTGATCCTTTAGGACCTGGTGGTAACAAGCACACCCATAACATGATGTTGCCACCACATTACTGATCTCATTACGCTGAGTGTGCAAAACATTAAGAACGCTTTCCTACTTTTGAGTTGTTTCTCCGTTGTATCCAATGGAGGATTATTGATATCGATAATAAACAGGTTGATATAAAAAATATATGTTTTTATTTTTGATATCAAAAATGCAATAAATAGATGTTTAAATGGCTACTCATACAGTTCAGGTTCTTTTTTTCTGACCCATTTCAGCTATATAATTATCGTCGTTGAGGGCTTAGGGCAAGCAAGATAAATAATTGTGCAATCACATAACTGTCTCTTCCCTATTTATTATAGGAATCATCACTTATTAATGAAGAGGTCTGCTAATGAGGTGGTTAGTGCAACCTTCACGGCCTCTGCGCTCTCTCCCTCTCTCTTTCCCAGTATCTCTCTCTCTCTCTCTCTCTCAGGCACATGTAACCTACTGTAGGCTAAGTGCAATATTGTCCAATATAATTATATGGGGGACTTCATAAATGGTACAATAGTCACTATAGTACAAGTTTGAAGAGACACTGAAGAAGATGCTGGTTAAATATAACAATGAATGATGATTAGCACACAGACGCACTAAAAAAAAGCCCCTCAGAAAGAGATGAATGGCACAGAGTATTAATACCACGTTAATCTACTACAGCATGTGAAACAACTCTCACATTCTTCAACAGTCTAAATTTGGATGACGAGCTCAGGACATTCTGCACCTGTTACACCCATTGTACTCGTGCAGTGTGGTCCTGTCAGTTCGATCTGTACAGACATGTTATGTATTGGTTGTGTTATAGTGTGCGGTGACACTCTGTGCTTGAACAGCTCCCCTTTATATTGCAACACGTCTGTGCCGCAACACTTGGTGTTGATTGGGCCAAATGTCTGGCAAAAGTCATTGCTGTGCAATGGAGAAATTGAATGTGACCAAATGTGTTTTATGGAAATTGTTGAAGGTAGAATGTGTGATTTGATCAAAAATGATGTGGTCGTGTGTGTTGGCAGAATCAAATGCACAAACCACAGGACACCTCTCTATTATCATGATTGATTGCTGAGAGGATATTTAAGATGATCTATTATATGTTGGGAAGATATTGATGAGGACTGAGTAATAACTGTAATAACAGTGTAATAACCAATTGCTGTACTAATCAGGGCCTACATATAGATATTGCATAACCCAGATTCGGTAGTCATTACTCAGCATCATCACCCATCTCCCTCCCTTCCAGGCATCGTGTCCATCATGAGTCTCTCAGCTCTGGCCTATGAGCGCTACATCCGGGTGGTCTATGCTCAGGTGGTGGACTTCCCCTGGGCCTGGAGGTGCATCACCCACATCTGGCTCTACTCCCTGGCCTGGACAGGGGCCCCTCTCCTGGGTTGGAATCGTTACACCCTGGAAATCCACCAGTTAGGCTGCTCCCTGGACTGGACATCCAAGGACCCTATCGATGCCTCCTTCATTCTCCTCTTTCTCCTGGCCTGCTTCTTTGTCCCTGTGGGCATTATGATTTACTGCTATATGAACATTCTCTACACGGTGCGAATGGTAAGAAGAAGGGCGAGACAGTCTCGCTCGTCTCTCCCTCCCATTTTTTTCTGTTGCTTCATGTTTACGTCAGTGTGGTTTTATGTCGAGCGTCTTTTAACGTAAAGGTCCAATGCAGCCATTTTTATCTCAATATCAAATCATTTCTGGGAAACAATTATGTACCTTGTGATCGTTTTGTTGGTCTATTAACTAATTTACCACCTGGTGATGTCACAAGGCAGGCCAAAACTCCATCCCACTAAAACAGGCTGAAATTGTAGGCGGTCTTTTCAAACTTATGCTAAAAGGGCATTATCATAATTTCCACAATTTCACAGTATTATTACTACCTCATAGTGTGGAAATACATATAGATATAACAAGGGAAAACTTGTTTTTGACTGAAAAAGAGTTCCAAACCTCTGCCAATAACAGCCAGTTTGAGAAATTGCTATTTGCTAAGAAGTTTTTTTTGTTATTTTTTTACCACTTTAATTGAAAACAGTCACAGTAAAGTACTTAATTGGTACCCAGAAATGATTTGATAAGGAGATCAAAATGGCTGCAATGGACCTTTAACTAATTTACCACCTGGTGATGTCAACACGCAGGCCAAAAGTATTTTCAAACAGCGCTTACGCTAAAAGGGCATTATCATCATTTCCACAATTTCACAGTATTATTAACCTCATAGTGTGGAAATATATATAAAACACAGGAAATCACGTTTTTGACTGCACAGGGCCTTTAAAGAGTTCAAGAGTAAATAAATAAATAAAATTGAAAAAATCAGACCAAGTCCAGAGTAAGGCTGATAAAGTGAACTGAACTGAACCAAACTAATCATAGACGCGAATGCCTAATACAGGATAAAGAAAAACCTTTCCTCCTAAGGACATTTTCTATGCAGGTTGATAATTATTGTCATGGCTCTTGCACTGGAGGCAGAACTTAGTGATTTCCGCTAGATGGGCCAGCTGCAAAGTCCAAATTTGCTATATCGTAAAAAAAATCATGAAAACAAAAATGACATTTTTGGTCTTAATATAAGTTTAGATTTAGGCAGTAGAGATAGCAGTGTGGTTAAGGTTAGGGTTAAGGTTAGAGTTAGGTTTAAAATCAGATGTTATTACTTTGTGGCAGTGCCAGCTATTACTTTGTGGCAGTGCTGCCTCCAGGGCAAGATTCATGACAATAAATGCCCATCTGCATTTTCTCTGCGAAGTACAAACTTTCATGGACATTTTTGTTCCATTATCACACGGAATGACCACCACTTGATCTTTTTCCTTTTATCTTTCACTTACCTTTCTTTCACTTACCTTTCTAAATGTTCATTCTTCCTTCCTCCTTCCTCACTCTTAAGTGCTTCAAATCATCCTGATGTACCACTTTACCACCCTGCATAGAGGGTTACCTATGAGGATTATTGGGGTTAAAGTGGGTTCACTCAGCAGTGGACCGCACGGTTACTATGGAGAGTACAGTATGGTGTGGGGGGCTGTGTGCGTTTTTGCGCACATGCTTGTGGGTGTGTGTGTGTGTGTGTGTGTGTGTGCGTGCATGCGTTTGTGTGCGTGCATGCGTTTGCGTGCGTGCCTGCTTGTGTGTGCATAAACTAATCTGATAAAATACTATAGTAGTGTAGTACTGTTGTGTTTTTGCGGACTAAAGTCAGCAAAAACACTAGTACTTACTATAGTATTTACTGTAGTATACTGTAGTATTTACTGTAGTATACTGTAGTATTTACAGTTAACTATAGTATAAATACTGTAGTAACATAACTATAGTATATACTATAGTAATTCATGTAGTGTTTTTGCAGATTGTCGTATACTGTAGTATTTTCTGTCGTTTTTTTGTGGACTGTAGTATAATGTAGTATTTTTGTATTGTTTTTGTGACATTACTGTAGTATTTATTCAATTGTTTTTGTTTTATTATCTTTGACATAGAACTGGAGGCTACTGGAGAAATACTAAAAGAGCACATTTTTCCATAACCTGTAGGTAAGACTGAGGTCTGAACGGAGAGCTCAGAGCTTCTGCTCTTTTCTATAACCTGTAGTAAAGTAAGTAAAGAAACTTGTAGGCTTGTAGGGAGAGCTCAGGGCTTCTGCTCTTTTCTATAACCTGTAGTAAAGTAAGTAAAGAGACTTGTAGGCTTGTAGGGAGAGCTCAGGGCTTCTGCTCTTTTCTATAACCTGTAGTAAAGTAAGTAAAGAGACTTGTAGGCTTGTAGGGAGACCTCAGGGCTTCTGCTCTTTTCTATAACCTGTAGTAAAGTAAGTAAAGAGACTTGTAGGCTTGTAGGGAGACCTCAGGGCTTCTGCTCTTTTCTATAACCTGTAGTAAAGTACGTAAAGAGACTTGTAGGCTTGTAGGGAGACCTCAGGGCTTCCTGCCCTTTTCTACCGCTCTTCTCAGTGTGTCTATCCAGTCGAGGTTTGGTAAGGGGGAGGGATGTTGGAGTTGTCTTTTTGTCTTCTGCTACTTGATTTTAATGAAAACAAGCCTCCTTGGATAATTAAATGTAAAGAAGAAAAATAAAGAAGAGAAAAATAAAGAGGAGGGGGGATGGTGGGTAGGGGATAAGAACCCGGTATAGGGTAAGGTTTAGTGGGTAGGGTTGGGAATCAGATACGGACCCGGTTTAGGATAAGGGTTTGAGTTGGGAGTGGGATTTAATATCTTTTTTAGAAAAAAAAGAAAAAAAATAGGGGATGGAAACTTGCTCTTCAGGTCACTTGGAGAGTGTGGTGCTTTGTGATTGTGGGTAGTTGGTTGAGGATGTTGATCGTGTTTCCATCTTCCAACAGGAGTAGGCAGAGAGGATTACACACAGTTCTCAACCCTGTAGGGAACACAATATATGGTCTGTACTTGGAATGCATATTTCTCACTCATGGGTGGCACAAAATGCCACACGGGGGAGGGGAATGGGCAGGGTATATGCAAATTAAATACTGTACTTAAAAAAGTGTAGTGTTTTGCAGACTGTAGTGTTTTTGTGGACATTACTGTAGTATTTACTACAGTGCTTTTTTTGCAGATAATACTCTGGTATTTAATATAGAACAGTATTCTACAGTATATTACAACATTCTATAGTTAGTACTACACATGATAGAGGGATACTACAGTGTGGAGTATAGTATTCTACAGTTTACTCTAAAGTCCAATAAATGAATGTGGGTGTAGTCAATTCACCCGGATGTTTAGCGGTATCTGTGCAACGGCTTGGCACCGCTGCCTGCACTGTGCCTGTCTTTGCTTCTTTATATATTTACAACATTTAAGGAAGTAAGCCATTACTTTCTGCACAGCACCGATCGCTGCAGCTGTACGTAGTCCATCTGTAAATAGCCCACCCAATCTACCTACCTCATCCCCATATTGCTTTTATTTACTTTTCTGCTCTTTTGCACACCAGTATCTCTATTTGCACATCATCATCTGCTCATTTATCACTACAGTGAAATTCTTCGCTACTATGGCCTATTTATTGCCTTACTACCTCCCCACGCCATTTGCACACACTTTATATAGACGTTCTTTTTTTCTATTGCGTTATTGAATGTACGCTTGTTTATTCCATGTTTGTGTTGCACTGCTTTGCTTTATCTTGGCCCAGGTCGCAGTTGTAAATGAGAACTTGTTCTCAACTAGCCTACCTGGTTAAATAAAGGTGAAATAAAACAAATAAACAGCCCCAGGTCTCCAAGACATCAAAGCTTCCCTCAACCACTGAAGATCTGCCCTTCCCCTGCCCATGTTTGTTGAGGGTGCTCTGAGAACCCTTGAGAAACTCAGCATGAACCTCTGACTCAACATTCTAGGGAAACCTCAGTGAACTGCAGTCTTAGAGAAGGCTGATTACTACTGGGCTTGGTAAGACCATCAAAGAGAGGTTTCTAAATTTGCACTCTCTGGAGTATTGTATCCTTCTCAAGAGAAAAACTTTGGCGAGCTTTAAATGACTGTTATGTGAGAACTCTTCATAAATTATGCCCCAATCAAAGTTTCCATGACTATCAATGTCAGGAAGTGGGGCCAAGTCAGTTCATGGTCCATAATTGATTAACAATTATATTGGGTAGTAAGGAGTGATTGACTGACTGACTGACTGACTCATTTAATTGGTCTACCAAGACCAAATACTTTTTTCGATAGAGCAGTTTCAATCCGTTTAGACATTTTCTGACCATTGCCATTCAGACCATTAGCGGCGACTCAGGAATCTCTGCTCTCCCTGTCTGGTCTGTCTATTACTGCACAGATTCTCTATGCCCATGCTGATGCATGACCAAAGGTCAATGTTCTGTTATGCCCACCTGAGACTCAGATATTCAGTTCAGATTAAACGTTTTTGTGTGTGCCTAGGCCTACATACAGGTAAGACAATACAGTATACACAACAAAGACAAAAATTAAAAGCTATCAAGTAACAACAAGGCTGACTTCCAATACCTACATCAAATTCAAAGCAATTGGCCAACTAAAAAGCTGACCGGAAAATATAAACAATGACAGCCTAAATCAACAGATACATCTGCATGATTCATTTAAATAAAAGGCATAGATTAAAGGTAGGTTGATTCTTACAATCAACAAGGACTCGTGACAAACAAAGCAAACTCGACCAAACAATGTCAAAATGTAAGTAGCCTACAAATGAAATTTTAGAGATTTAATTAGAAATAAAACAAAATAGGGGATGGAAATTTGCTCTTCGGGATACTGGGAGGGCACGGTGCCTTGTGATTGCGGGTAGGTGGTTGAAGATGTTGATTGTGTTTGTGTTTCCATTGCCGACAGGAGCGGGCAGAAAGGATTACGCACAGGTCTCTGTAGGGAGCACAATATATGGTCTTATTGGTGGCACGAATTGCGACATGGGGGAGGGGAATGGGCAGGGTATATGCAAATGAAATACTGTAGTTAAATAAGTGTCGTGTTTTTGCAGACTAGTGTTTTTGCAGACATACCTGTAATATTTACTACAGTGCTTTTTTTGCGGCTAATACTTGGTGTATTTACATTAGTATTCTGTAGTATATTACAACATTCTATAGACATTCTTAGACATTTTTAACCTTTATTTAACTAGGCAAGTCAGTTAAGAACGAATTCTTATTTTCAATGACGGCCTAGGAACAGTGGGTTAACTGCCTGTTCAGGGGCAGAACGACACACGTGTACCTTGTCAGCTCGGAGGTTTGAACTTGCAACACTCTAACCACTAGGCTACCCTGCCGCCCCAACTAACAGCCATTCAGACTGTTAATGGTGACTCGGTAATCTCTGCTCTCCCTGTCTGCTCTACTCTGTCAAATCACCATTCGTACAGAGCTTCCACGACCCCTGCCACAGCACCGTTTGACATAAGATTCAATCACTTTTAAAACCATGACCACAGAGAGACTGTCAAAGAATTACAGCAAAGAGCTGCTGTTTTTATGAGTGAGTTCATGTTTAAGTTTTTATTCAGCACTGTCAACACTGTTCTTATTCAACACTATTACATAACATAAAACATGCTTTTCCTTACTTCCACTTGTGCTGCAGCTGCAATGAATGAGGAGCCAGGTGTATCGATAGGCCTGCGTTCTTATTATTATTAGCAGCTCGTCTTGTCTACTTTAATATCAAGGAATATTTCACATTCTCTGGTCATAGGAACGACATGAATTTGTGCAAGACTGAGGCAGATATGGTGCGACTCGAGTTTCACCATCAGGTGGAAGACGGTGTCCCCTCTCTCTGGTCAGTCTCACTGGTAGAAAGGAAGGGGTGAGCAGGGACCGTGAGAAGCGGTCCCTCTGTTGCTCTCTCCCTCCGCTGAGACTAATGCCTTTTCAAAATAACTGGGAACTCGAAAATCTCCAGCTTCCGACTTAAGTGCTTTCAAGACAACTGGGAACTTGTCATTATTTTGTTGTTGTTTTGAACGTTTATCCAACTCAGAATTCCAAGTTGGAAACTCAAGCATCTTTCTAGACTTTCCGACCTCAAGATCACTGATGTCATGATTTAACTTCGGTTCTTTTCTGATTTCCCAGTTGTCTTGAAAGCACCATGACCATCAGATGCAGATACCATCAGTCCAGTAAAAATAACATATTTCAATTTATGGTCCGCAGTGCCTCGCAAGTGCTACACCAACGGATTTATTTTGTGATCAAAGCTCAAGTTTTTAAATATAGTATGGTCTGAGAATAACAATATTGGCAGGAGAGGGATATAGCCAATATGCTGTGATAATGGCCTACTACCCAAACACCTTTTTACCCTTATTTTACCTGGTAAGCTGACTGAGAACACATTCTCAGCAACAACCTGGGGAATAGTTACAGGGGAGAGGAAGGGGGATGAATGAGCCAATTGGAACCTGGGTATGATTAGGTGGCCATGATGGTATGAGGGCCAGATTGGGAATTTAGCCAGGACACCAGGGTTTACACCCCTACTCTTACGATAAGTGCCATGGGATCTTTAGTGACCACAGAGAGCCTGGTCACCCATTTAACATCCAATCCAAAAGACAGCAACCTACACAGGGCAATGTCCCCAATCACTGCCTTGAGGGATTGGGATATTTTATTTAGACCTGATGATAGAGTGCCTCATACTGGCCCTCCAACACCACTTCCAGCAGCATCTGGTCTCCCATCCAGGACCAACCCTGCTTAGCTTCAGAGGCAAGTCAGCAGTGGGATATAGGGTGGTACATCATTCCCACAGAGCTGTTTGTACTAGGTTCATTTTACAATGTTTAAGTCATGTTTTAAGTCTTACCCCTAATCTTACCTAATTCGCACACTGTATGTAGATTTTTTCCTAATGTGTTATTGACTGTACGTTTGTTTATTCCATGTGTAACTCTGTGTTGTTGTTTGTCTCTCACTACTTTGCTTTATCTTGGCCAGGTCGCAGTTGTCACACCCTGACCATAGAGAGCCCTAGGGGTTTTCTATGGGGTTTTAGGTCAGGGCGTGACTCGGGGGTGTTCTAGTCGTTTTATTTCTATGTGGGTGTTTTGGTGTGGTTCCCAATTAGAGGCAGCTGATTATCGTTGTCTCTAATTGGGGATCATACTTAAGGTGTCCCTGTTCCCACCTGCATTGTGGGATATTGTTTTGTGTATGTGCACCACTGTTGTTGGTTTATTTTTCTATTTTTTTTAAAGCGACACTGCAAATAAAGATGTGGAACTCAACACACGCTGCGGCTTGGTCCATCCATTATCACGACCGTGACAGCAGTTGTAAATGAGAACTTGTTCTCAACTGGCCTACATAATAATCTGAGCGGTAGATCTCGGCTTGCTTTTTGACTGTGAAAGTGATCTTAACCACTGGTTGTTGATCACTGGTCTATGTCATGGAAAGAGCAGGTGTTCTTAATGTTTTGTATACTCCGTTTGTAACTAATAGGTCAGTGGAAGGGACATATAACTGCAATGGTTATACAGGATGTCCCAATTTGTTGACATTCTAAAGAGACCATGTTGGTAAGTGATGAGATTCTTTCCTATTGTCATTCCCTAACAGCTCCGCTCCATCCAGGACCTTCAGACAGTGCAGATCATTAAGATCCTGCGCTATGAGAAGAAGGTGGCTGTCATGTTCTTGCTGATGATCTCCTGTTTCCTGGTGTGCTGGACACCCTACGCCGTGGTGTCCATGATGGAGGCCTTTGGCAGGAAGAGCATGGTCACCCCCGCCATCGCTATCATCCCTTCCTTCTTCGCCAAATCCAGCACGGCCTATAACCCTCTCATCTACATGTTCATGAGCAGAAAGGTGAGGGGACCCCTGACACACCTATGCTGATAGAGGAAATGCTTTGAAACGAGCCCTTTTCCAAATTTAAAGGAAAATCACAGACCTCATTGATTTGGTTAGGCGCGCCCCCACCTAGTGGGCAAAACATTTAAGCTGCCACCCTCTTGACAGTGGAGAGATTATGTTACAGTTTTAAAGTAATTTTCCAGCAATTCTACACATTTTGCCATGAGACGTACAGAAATTGTTTCAGTTTTAAAGCCAATTAAAACAAATAAAACACATTATGCCATGGGGTGGAGAGACATTGCAGTTTTAAAACACATTTCATGCAATTCTACTCATTTTGACATGGGCAGAGATAACATTTAGCTGATTTAAAGCAAATTTGCTGCAATTCTATACATTTTGCCTTGGGTCAGAGAGAACTTTGCAGTTTTAATAAATCATGGCATGATTGTGCAAGTTCTCCCACTTAAAAAGATGAGAGGCCTGTAATTTTCATCATAGGTACACTTCAACTATGACAGAAAAATGAGAAAAATACTAAACAGCTATAACATGTAGTGTTGTTTTGTTAGATAAAATCCTTCTTTATATCCCAAAAAGTCTGTTTAGTTGGCGCCATCGATTTGAGTGATCCACTTGTTCAACATGCCAAGATAGGAATCAAAAACCTACCCCTGAAATTCGTTTCAACAAGACAAAATACATTTCTATTGAATCCTCAGATACCCTAATATGTCATTAGACTACACTGCTCAAAAAAATAAAGGGAACACTTAAACAACACAATGTAACTCCAAGTCAATCACACTTCTCTGAAATCAAACTGTCCACTTAGGAAGCAACACTGACAAATTTCACATGCTGTTGTGCAAATGGAATAGACAACAGGTGGATATTATAGGCAATTAGCAAGACATGCCCAATAAAGGAGTGGTTCCTTTCCACTTCTCAGTTCCTATGCTTCCTGGCTGATGTTTTGGTCACTTTTGAATGCTGGCGGTGCTTTCACTCTAGTGGTAGCATGAGACGGAGTCTACAACCCACACAAGTGGCTCAGGTAGTGCAGCTCATCCAGGATGGAACATCAATGCGAGCTGTGGCAAGAAGGTTTGCTGTGTCTGTCAGCGTAGTGTCCAGAGCATGGAGGCGCTACCAGGAGACAGGCCAGTACATCAGGAGACGTGGAGGAGGCCGTTGGAGGGCAACAACCCAGCAGCAGGACCGCTACCTCCGCCTTTGTGCAAGGAGGAGCAGGAGGAGCACTGCCAGAGCCCTGCAAAATGACCTCCAGCAGGCCACAAATGTGCATGTGTCTGCTCAAACGGTCAGAAACAGACTCCATGAGGGTGGTATGAGGGCCCGACGTCCACAGGTGGGGGTTGTGCTTACAGCCCAACACCGTTCAGGATGTTTTTCATTTGCCAGAGAACACCAAGATTGGCAAATTCGCCACTGGCGCCCTGTGCTCTTCACAGATAAAAGCAGGTTCACACTGAGCACATGTGACAGAACGTTCTGCTGCCTGCAACATCCTCCAGCATGACCGGTTTGGCGGTGGGTCAGTCATGGTGTGGGGTGGCATTTCTTTGGGGGGCCGCACAGCCCTCCATGTGCTCGCCAGAGGTAGCCTGACTGCCGTTAGGTACCGAGATGAGATCCTCAGACCCTTTGTGAGACCATATGCTGGTGTGGTTGGCCCTGGGTTCCTCCTAATGCAAGACAATGCTAGACCTCATGTGGCTGGAGTGTGTCAGCAGTTCCTGCAAGAGGAAGGCATTGATGCTATGGACTGGCCCGCCCGTTCCCCGGACCTGAATCCAATTGAGCACATCTGGGACATCATGTCTTGCTCCATCCACCAACGCCACGTTGCACCATAGACTGTCCAGGAGTTGGCGGATGCTTTAGTCCAGGTCTGGGAGGAGATCCCTCAGGAGACCATCCGCTACCTCATCAGGAGCATGCCCAGGCGTTGTAGGGAGGTCATACAGGCACGTGGAGGCCACACACACTACTGAGCCTCATTTTGACTTGTTTTACATCAAAGTTGGATCAGCCTGTAGTGTGGTTTTGCACTTTCATTTTGAGTGTGACTCCAAATCCAGACCTCCATGGGTTGATACATTTGATTTCCATTATAATTTTTGTGTGATTTTGTTGTCAGCACATTCAACTATGTAAAGAAAAAAAGTATTTAATAAGAATATTTCATTCAGATCTAGGATGTGTTATTTTAGTGTTCCCTTTATTTTTTTGAGCAGTGTATAATATTTCATACGGAAAGAAGTATGTTCAATAGGAAAACGATATTAGCTGGTGCATGCCCTCTTCATCGTGTGCGCATACACACATTTACAAGTAGTAGAACTCGTTTTAGAAGAAACAAGCCTGAAATCTTGAACATTGAGTGCTGACACTCAGTGGAAGCCATAGAAATTGCATACTGGGAGCTGGATGTAATTATTTCCCTGTGCTTTCCAATGTCGGGGCATAGGCTCTCAAAACAAAAAATCTGGTTGGATTTTCTCCTACTATATCTATTGTGTTATACTCTCCTACATTTTATATTAACATTTCTAGAAACTTCAAAGTGTTTTCTTTCCAATGGTACCAATTATATGCATATCCTGGCTTCAGATCCTTGGTTACGTTATTCAGACAGGAAGTGGAGAAAAAATGGGCCTAACCTTATGAAGGACGCTCGCAGTTGTGTCCCCGATGTGTCGGTCTTCATTTGTAGCCTGTGAGAGAGATCCGATCACGTGACCGAGAGCCATGTGAGTGAGAGGGCTTCCGATTGCACAGAACACTCAGGGTGAAGGGCACAACTCAGCACTCCGGGATGCAAAAGGCATTGATTTTTTAAGGGTGCATTACGGCCACAAAGGGATGCTGCCGTGAAATTCGAGGCATTATCAAGTGCTTGTCAAATTGTGAATGAGAGACTATTGGAGTGTGTACAGCCTGCTCAAAAAAACAAGGCAGAGCTCATGCAAATCAAGTAATGTTTTTCAAATCATCATTAGAATCTCATCATGCAGCCGTACAATGTATTACAAATCTAAAACAGAGCCCAACATTTGTAGAGCAACTAAAGTTACATTAATAACTCTAAATTAAGCACATAGGTGTACCTATTTCTTTGATAACAGCTCAGCACAGAATAGCTGCATGTGCGCACTCCCTCAAATCGTTGAGACTATTTTATTCAGCTTTATTCAATTGTATTCTTCATACTATAAAATAATATCAAATAATGCCATGGAATTATGAGCAGATAAGGACAGCTGCAAGACTAACGTACCTAGCAATCTAAAAATGTTTAGCTAACACAGGCTAATTGAGTGACTGTCAGTGACGGACGTGACGAGGAAAACTGCTAGTGCACAACCACATTTCGAAATGACACCTTGTATATTCTACTTTTCTCTAAGTCTCAACATTAAATTGAGACCCTGACTGAGTTCCTCTCTCTCTCTCTCTCTTCTCCTCCTCCTGTCCCTCTGGCAGTTCCGGCGCTGCTTGCTGCAGCTGCTGTGCTCCCAGCTCTCGTGGATTCAGAGCAGCATCAAGGACCGTCCCCTGGCCCGGAGCATCGAGCGGCCTATTCGCCCAATCGTCATGTCCCACCGAAGAGGCGGGGAACGACCAAAGAAGAGGGTGACCTTCAGCTCCTCCTCCATTGTCTTCATCATTGCCAGCAATGACGTGAACCACCTGGACAACATGTCCAAGAGCGGTGGTACGTCGTCAGAGGGCATCCAGGTGCGGCCGCTGTGACAGAGAATTATGGGTACTGTAGTACATCATGCTACACCCATGTCACCATGGGAACTGACTAATCACTTCATATCACATGTTCCTCTGTAAACCTCAGAACTTCCTCTCATGAAACACAGAACCCAGAAGTTCCAAATCACCCTTCTGACACAAGACTATTGTTTTTCTTTTTAGCCTTTTCAAGATCCATCACTATAAACTGTAGAGACTTATTCCCAACCCTCTTTCACTGTGCACCAGAAGGAACAATCCCTTCCCTGTAACCGAATGATGTAGCTGTGTACCTATTTCTCTTGTCTTGAACAGCCTTTGACATCGTCTCATGCTGAGCTGAGTGTTTTTAAACAGTACCTCCTGTGTCATAACGGAGGCCAGCAGTGTTAATGGAGAAAGTGATGTTGATTATTACTATTTCCCTGGTTGGCAGCACTATTGTGCTTAATGAACTTTCAGGGAAAAGCCTTACAATATTGCAGCCGCATATTCTGCACAACACTCTCTCTACCTTTGTCACGTCCAGATACATTAAATATATCCTATATTCTGGGGTGAAAGTGGATTTCATTTCTTCCCGGTGCGAGGACCTCCTGTGTGTGTGCACTCACTTCATTCTTTTTTTTATGGGCCTATTCATAGAACTGCATATATAATCCCTATTAATTTAATAGGATCTCTATGGGCCTATTCATAGAATTGCATATATAATCCCTATTAATTTAATAGGGATTATATATGCAGTTCTATGAATAGGCCCATAAAAAAAAAGAATGAAGTGAGTGCACACACACAGGAGGTCCTCGCACCGGGAAGAAATTATCTCTATGGGCCTAATAGTCCCGATTTGTTGTTTAACTTTTCAAATGTATTAGCCTACCTTTTAATGTGGCATAAACACAACCAGTCATTATATTTTCATCTGATTGTCAAACAATTACTTCATAAGGTTAATGTAGGCTACCTGTGCATGTTACCCAGGGACGGCAGAACTATTTCTTTTGACGTGCGGTAAAAAAATTGTTTATAACTTCCGACATTTGTTAGGCTATTTGTCTGTAATTAGATACATGTAGGGTGGTCTTCTGTCATTACTTGACGCTCGTCTAGAATACTAAATAAAGCCTTGCTCACCAGAATAATGTCATAAACCGATCAATGCATCATCAACAATATAGTTGATGTCTGTAAAGTTTCTCTTTCATTTCTGCTTCTCTCATAGAGCAAGGGACCAGGGTGATTTTCCATGCAACATTTCCAAATGACAGTTTGACCGATTTTTGCATGCATATTTTATGTGGTTCAAAATGAAATACTTTCATCCTTTACAGTACCGTAATTGCTGGTCTATAAGCCGCTACTTTATTCCCACGCTTTGAACCTCGCGGTTTATACAATGACGCGGCTAATTTATGGATTTGTCCCGCTTTCACAAGATTCATGCCGCCAAAAAACTGAGCACTGTCACATAATTTGACGTAAAATCGAGTGAGCTCAAACTTCCCATCATTCTGATTACGGTAGTAATTTTGTCACCCTCATCATGGCAAAGACACGGAGAAATGCATATGATGCAGCTTTCAAGTTGAAGGCGATCGATCTGGCTGTTGGAAAAGGAGAGAGAGCTGCTGCACGGGAGCTTGGCCTTAATGAGTCGATGATAAGACGTTGGAAACAGCAGCGTGAGGAACTGACTCAGTGCAAAAAGACAACAAAGGCTTTCAGAGGAAAGAAAAGCAGATGGCCCAAAGTATTTGTAGCCACTCGACATCAGTGTAAATCGTGCATTTAAGGTGGCGCTCCTTGTTCAGTGGGAGTCTTGGATGACAAGTGGGGAGAAATCCTTCACTAAAACGGGCTGCATGCGAAGAGCAACTTATTGTCAAGTCTGCCAGTGGGTCCTGACAGCGTGGAGCATTGTCAAAAAATCCACTATCATCAACGGGTTTCGAAAGGCTGGACTGCTGCGTGTTGAAGGGACAGCATGAGCTCAGCGGGGTATTTGCCTCCGGATGAAAGTGAGGAGAGCGACAATGAAAACGATCCAACATCGGATGAAGCAATTCTGAGGCTATTCATCTCCGACACCGAAGGAGATGACTTCAGTGGTTTCAGTGCACAGGAGGAGGAAGATAGTGACCAAGTTCATTTGTTTCAATGTACCGGTAGGCACCTGCGGCTTATAGACATGTGCGGCGTATTTATGTACAAAATACATCTTTTTTAATAATTCAGTGGGTGCGGTTTATATTCAGGTGCGCTTAATAGTCCAGCAATTACGGTATGTCCCTGAAATAAATTGCACGTTAGACTACACACTGTCCCTAAGCGCGCATTCGCATTTTCTCAAGATGCTGTTCCAGTGGCAAAATCAACATTTGGTCTATAATTCTACTGAGGGAAACATTAATATTAGTTAGAATTATCATAGGCTACGTGAAGCCTACAGTCAGTGTCCAGGACCTCACCCACTGGGCAAAAACTGGTTGAATCCACAAATGTTTATTTATTTAACTAAGCAAGACAGTTAATTATTCAGGATCAGTGTGCCTTCCACGGGACGGTTGAGCTAATGTAGGCTAATGAGATTAGCATGAGGTTGTAAGTAACAAGATAGTTTCCCAGGGCAGAGACATATCTGATATTTGCAGAAAGCTTAAATTCTTGTTAATCTAACTGCACTGTCCAATTTACAGTAGCTATTACAGTGAAATAATACCATGCTATTGTTTGAGGAGAGTGCACAATTTTGAACATGAAAAGTTATTAATAAACAAATTAGGCACATTTGGGCAGTCTTCATACAAAAGTTTGAACATAAATACAATGGTTCATTGGATCAGTCTAAAACGTTGCACATACACTGATGCCATCTTGACTGCCAGCAGTTCTCGGTTGCCTACGTTGTAGGTCATCTCTGCAGGATTGAGACGATGGGACAGGAAGACAGCTTTTGGTCCTGGGCAGATCGCTGGGACAGGATGGCCCCCACACCACCATCAGAATCATCAACCTCTACCACAAATTGACGGGACGGATCTGGAAGGACGAGGATGGGTTTTGTGGTGAACCGATGCTTCAAGTCCACGAAGGCTCTGTCGACCGCTGGAGACCATGTGAACGGTACTTTGGGAGAGGTGAGTGCAGAGAGAGGGGCCGTCAGGGTACTGTAGCCCCGAATGAAACGGCAGTAGAAGTTAGAGAACCGCGGGAAACGTTGTAACTGCACCCTGAACTTAGGTTGAGGCCACTCTACCACTGCTTTCACTTTTCAGGATCCATTTGGATCAGCGATGACATATCCCAGAAAGGAGATTGTAGAGCGGTGGAACTTACACTTCTCGGATTTCACGAACAATTGGTTCTCCAGGGGACGCTGAAGGACTTGTCTGACATGAAGAACGTGTTCTTGGGCAGACCGGGAAAAAACTGGATGAAGTCAAGGTAGACGAACACGAAACGGTTTAGCATGTCCCGGAGCACATCGTTTACCAGAGCTGGTGAGTCCAAACGGCATGACCTGGTACTCATAATGTGTTAAAGGGTGTCTTCCACTCATCTCCTTTGCGTATCCAAACCAGGTGGTAGGCATTCTGAAGATCCAGTTTGGAAAAAATGGTGGCCCCCTGGAAAGGTTTAAAAGCCAAGAGGAGTGGTAGGGGGGGGGGTGTAACGATTCTTGATCGTTATATCATTCAGACCCCGGTAGTCAATGCACGGACGCAGAGTCTTGTCCTTCTTCTCCACAAAGAAAAACCCCATGCCGGCAGGAGATGCAGATGGATGGATGCCTCTAGTAGTCAGAGAATTCTCAATGTACTTCTCCATGGTCTTGGTCTCCCGGCCGGATAGAGAATATAGCCGACCACAAGGTGGTGTGGTGCCTGGGAGGAGATCAATGGCACAATCATAAGGACGGTGCGGGGGAAGAGAAGTAGCCCGTGACTTATATATATATATGTGTGTGTGTGTGTGTGTGTGTGTGTAGATATACTGTACAGTTGAAGTCGGAATTTTGCATACGCCTCAGACAAATACATTTAAACTCAGTTTTTCATAATTCCTGACATTTAATCCTAGTAAAAATTCCCTGTTTTAGGTCAGTTAGGATCACCACTTTATTTTAAGAATGTGAAATGTCAGAATAATAGTATAGAGAATGATTTTTTTCAGCTTTTATTTCATTCATCACATTCCCAGTAGGTCAGAAGTTTACATACACTCAATTAGTATTTGGTAGCATTGCCTTTACATAGTTTAACTTGGGTCAAATGTTTTGGGTAGCTTTCCACAAGCTTCCCACAATAAGTTGGCTGAATCTTGGCCCATTCAGAGCTGGTGTAACTGAGTCAGGTTTGTAGACCTCCACTTTTTCTAGTTCTGCCCACAAATTTTCTATAGGTTTGAGGTCAGAGCTTTGTGATGGCCACTCCAAAACCTTGACTTTGTTTTCCTTAAGCAATTTTGCCACAACTGTGGAAGTGTGTTTGGGGTCAGTGTCCATTTGGAAGACCCATTTGCGACCAAGCTTTAACTTCCTGACTGATGTCTTGAGATGTTGCTTCAATATATCCACATCATTTTCCTCCCTCATGATGCCATCTATTTTGTGAAGTGCACTAGTCCCTCCTGCACCAAAGCACCCCGACAACATGATGCTGCCATCCCTGTGCTTCATGGTTGGGATGGTGTTCTTCGGCTTGCAAGTGTCCCCTTTTTCCTCCAAACATAACAATGGTCATTATAGCCAAACAATTCTATTTTTGTTTCATCAGACCATCCAAAAAGTACGATCATGCGTCCTCCGATACACAACCCAACCAAGCCGCACTGCTTCTTAACACAGCGCGCATCCAACCCGGAAGCCAGCCGCACCAATGTGTCGGAGGAAACACTGTGCACCTGGCAACCTTGGTTAGCGCGCACTGCGCCCGGCCCGTCACAGGAGTCACAGGTGCTCGATGAGACAAGGACATCCCTACCGGCCAAGCCCTCCCTAACCCGGACGACGCTAGGCCAATTGTGCGTCGCCCCACGGACCCCCCGGCCAGTTACGACAGAGCCTGGGCGCGAACCCAGAGTCTATGGTGGCACAGCTTTTAAAATATATATTTGATAATATATCAACCGAGTGTGTAGGTTTTTCAATAACAGCGGGAGGAACAATGGCGGCTTTACTCAGTTGCGCAAAAACGCAAATTTTTCAAAATAAAAGCCTGAAACTATGTCTAAGGACTGTTGACACCTTAGGGAAGCCATAGAAAAAGGAATCTGGTTGATATCCCTTTAAATGGAGGATAGGCATGCATAGGAACAGAAGGGTTTCAAAATAAGAGGCACTTCCTGATTAGATTTTCCTCAGGGTTTCGCCTGCAATATCAGTTATGTTATACTCACAGACAATATTTTGACAGTTTTGGAAACTTTAGATTGTTTTCTATTCTAATCTGTCAATTATATGCATATTCTAGCATCTGGTCCTGAGAAATAGGCCGTTTACTTTGGGAACGTTATTTTTCCAAACATAAAAATAGTGCCCCCTAGCTTCAAGAGGTTAATTAAACAGCCACCACTAACATTGAGTGGCTGCTGCCAACATACTGACTCAACTCCAGCTCACTTCAATAATGGAAATGGATGGAAATTTATATAAAAAATGTATCACTAGCCACTTTAAACAATGCCACCTAATACAATGTTTACATACCCTACATTACTCATCTCATATGTATATAGTGTACTCTATATCATCTACTGCATCTTGCCATCTTTATGTAATACATGTATCACTAGCCACTTTAAACTATGCCACTTTTATGTTTACATACCCTACATTACTCATCTCATATGTATATACTGTACTCGATGCCATCTACTGCATCTTGCCTATGCCGTTCTGTTCCATCACTCATTCATATCTTTATGTACATATTCTTTATCCCTTTACACTTGTGTGTATAAGGTAGTAGTTGTGGAATTGTTAGGTTAGATTACTCGTTGGTTATTTCTGCATTGTCGGAACTAGAAGCACAAGCATTTCGCTACACTCGCATTAACATCTGCTAACCATGTGTATGTGACAAATAAAATTTGATTTGAGTTAGGCAGGTTACCTTAGTGTTCTTGGGCACAGGGGCTATGGTGGTCTGCTTGAAACATGTTGGTATTACAGACTCAGTCAGGCAGGGACTGGTTAAAAATGTCAGTGAAGACATTTGCCAGTTGGTCAGCGCATGCTCGGAGTACATGTCCTGGTAATCCGTCTGGCCCTTTGGCCTTGTGAATGTTGACCTGTTTAAAGGTTCCTCCTCACGTCGGCTACGGAGAGCGTGATCACAGTCGTCCGGTACAGCTGGTGCTTTCATGCATGCCTCGGTGTTACTTGCCTCGAAGCGAGCATTGAAGTAATTTAGCTTATCTGGAAGGTTCGTGTCACTGGGCAGCTCGTGGCTGTGCTTCCTTTTCTAGTCTGTAATAGTTTGCAAGCCCTGCCACATCGGAGCCGGTGTAGTACGACTCGATCTTAGTCCTGTATTGACGCTTTCTCATAGTGACTTCTTTTTGCCATCTGCTTATATGCATTTCCTTGCATTTGCAACTTCAATCAAAAAACATTACTGTGGTTTTAACGTACTGATCATGAGGATAATAACTTTATTTATATATGATTCATTTAATAACACGTCCACACAAATCCAACATATGTTATTTTCTGGCAAGCATGTCACATTGAACTGACATAGAACTGGGACAATATGCCCTAAATTATCTGGGTTATCTAGATTAGTTACTGTACCATGACTGACATGAAAAATATAAATGCAACATGCAACAATTTTACCGAGTTACAGTTCATATAAGGAAATCGGTCTATTGATGTGAATTCATTAGGCCCTAATTTATTGATTTCACATGACTAGGAATACAGATACTGTATGCATATTTTGGTCACAGATACCTTAAAAAAAAAAGGTAGGGATATGAACAGAAAACCAGTCAGTATCTGGTGTAACCACCATTTGCCTCATGCAGCGCTATGCATCTCCTTGACATAGCGTTGTTCATTGTGTCTTGTGGAATGTTGTCCCACTCCTCTTCAATGGCTGTGTGAAGTTGCTGCATATTGATGGGAACTGGAACATGCTGTTGTACATGTCGACTCAGAGCATCCCAAACATGCTCAATGGCTGACATGTCTGGTGAGTATGCAGGTGATTGACTAACTGGAACATTTTCAGCTTCCAGGAATTGTGTACAGATCCTTGCGACATGGGCCTTGCATTATCATGCTTAAACGGGAGATGACGGCAGCGGATAAATGGACTCGGGATTTCGTCATGGCATTCAAGTTGCCATTGATATAATGCAATTGTGCTCATTGTCCGTAGCTTATGTCTACCTATACGATAACCATACCGCCACCATGGGGCGTTCACAACGTTGACATCAGCGAACCGCTCGCCCACGCGACTGGGATTCTGGATTCATCGTGAAGAGCACATTTCACCAGCGTGCCAGTGGCCATTGAAGGTGAGCATTTGCCCACTGAAGTTGATTACAACCCTGGTCAGGACAATAAGCACACAGATGAGCTTCCCTGAGACGGTTTCTGACAGTTTATGCATAAATCCTTTGGTTATGCAAACCCACATTTTCATCAGCTGTCCGGGTGGCTGGTCTCAGACGATCCCCCAAATGAAGAAGCCAGATGTGGCTTGCCTGGTTATACGTGGTCTGAGGTGAGGCCGGTTGGATGTACTGCCAAATTCTCTAAAATGACATTGGATGCGGCTTATGGTAGAGAAATTAACATTCAATTCTCTGGCAACAGCTCTGGTGGACATTTCTGCAGTCAGCATGCCAATTGCACGCTCCCTCAACTTGAGACAACTGTGGCATTATGTTGTGTGACAAAACTGAACATTTTAGAGTGGCCTTTTATTGTCCCCAGCACAAGGTGTACCTGTGTAATGATCATGCTGTTTAATCAGCTTCTTGATATGCCACACCTGTCAGGTGGACTGATTATCTTGGCAAATGAGAAATGCTCACTAACAGGGATTTAAACAAATTTGTGCAATTTTTTTTTAGAAAAATAAGCCTTTTGTGCGTATGGAACATTTCTGAGCTCTTTTATTTTAGCTCAAAGCATGGGACCAACAGTTTTACATAATTTTGTTCAGTATACATTAACACAATGTTCCCCACAGGCCTTCAATTACATTAAATCAAATCTTTATTGAGTACATGATCAAAATCTCATTGGTAATTGGGTCGCAGAACTCTGTCTTTATCCCATCTGTTTTGAGGTCAGTTGATTTGATCTCTGCTGTTTGTAGCTCAATTTCTCAGTGGTATGACCCACAACCCCTCAGAAGGGACTCTTGAGGGCCTGCAGCTTAGACCACAGCTGCTCGATGGGGATATTTGGCAAGTTAGGGGGGTATCTGACTAGCAGGTAGGAGCCCCCCGCGACAGACACTGCAGCACAGAACAACAGGCCTTGGTTGATCACCTGAGGGGAACAAGATAATCTTGATCTCTAAGGCTTTTGATACAGTTGATCATGCTATACTAAGGCAGAGATTGTCGAGTGTAGTTCGCAAACCATGCAACTGCATGCTCTGAAAGACCTATCTGTCTGATAGAACTCAGTGCACTCAATTTGATGGGCTTATGTCTGTTAAATTGACTGTCTTTAATGGTGTGCCCCAAGGCTCTGTACTTGGTCCTCTCTTATTCACTATTTAAATACATGATTTAGACAAATGTCAAATGCCCAACTTAATTTTTATGCTGATGATACTGTTATTTACTGTTGTGCCTCGTCTCTTAAAAAAGCTTTCTAGAACTTGCAAACTGCTTTTTATACTGTTCAACATACCTTGTGTCAATTGAAGCTTATCCTCAATACTGACAAAACTAAACTAATGGTGTTTTCTAAAGCAAGAAATAGACCTCTGAACCTTTCACCTATTACTACCTGTCAGGGCAAGGAGTTTGAGGTTGTAACCTCATATAAATATCTTGGAATTTTTTGATGACGGCCTCTTTTAAATAGCATATTCAACAACTTACAAAACAATTGAAGCTGAAATTGGGATTTTATTTTAGGAATAAGGCCTGTTTTTCTTTTGAAGCATGAAGGAGGCTAGTATCAGCTAGATTTATGCCTTTACTAGACTATGGGGATATTTTATATATGAATGCTTCCGCTCAGTGTTTGAGATCAATTGACACCCTTTACCATGGCACTTTGAGATTTATTTTAAACTACAAAACCCTTTCACACCACTGCACTTTGTATACCAGGGTTGGCTGGCCTTCTCTAGTCACTTGTAGGCTCAGGCACTGGTATACTTTTATTTACAAAGCCATTTTGGGTTTACTACCTTTTTATTTTGAAATGTGGTGGGTACTCTCTTCGTTCGCTGGACTTTATCCTACTAACTGTTCCAAATGTCCGAACTGAATTTGGTAAAAGGGCTTTTTATGTACAAAAAAAAACAGGCCAGCGTCTTGGAACACCTTACAAAATACTTTTCAACTGGAAGAACTTGTCCCGATTTGGTATTTTTAAATCACTGATGAATGATCTTGAGACTGATTCCCCGACCTGTCAATGTTTTTAATTTGCTGTTTTTGATTTTGTTATACTCTTGTGAATTCTATGGTTTTTACTAGATTATTTGTAGTTTTTCATGTTTGTCTGTAATTTTTGTAATGACTTGGTGCTGCCTATCTTGGCCAGGACGCTCTTGAAAAAAGAGATTTTAAATCTCAATGAGCCCTTCCTGGTTAAATAAAGGTTAAATCCCATCCATCCATTTTCAAGGTACAATTTTACCACTGTGATGTTATTTTCAAAGAATGTTGGCTATAGCAACAATTTTCTCCCCCTTCTCCTCTGTCCCTTTGCCTGCACGTGACGTTTTGTCTGTACTCGAGTGACGTTTTGAAGAAACCTTGACATTATCCCACGACAGACGTCAAAGATGGCAGGTCAGACAACTTGAATCAGTGCCAGGGACAACAGGCTCGACTAGCAACCTCAGCCCCTCCAAATCATAATAATTTTAATAATATGTTTGTCAGACAGGGAACTATTTTTTTTAAATATTTTTTATTTAACCTTTATTTAACTAGGCAAGTCAGTTAAGAACAAATTCTTATTTACAATGACGACCAATCCCGGCCAAACCCAGACGACGCTGGGGCAATTGCGCGCCGCCCTATGAAGGACCCAATCAAGGCCGGATGTGACACAGCCTGGATATGCACCATCTTTTTGGTTGCAACAAGACTAGTGTTCTACATTATAACTTTGCTAGGTCACTCAGGTTAGAATCAATTCCCTTTTTCTTATCTTGTTTTGAAAACATTTGTTGAAAGCAATACTCAAGCAGCAGTAGGTTAACGCATACTTGCCCTTTCAAAATGTCCGCAAGGCCAGATAGTTTATGCTGTCTTTCTCTGCCTGTCTAAAAGAACATGTATGCACTTAAAGACCCTTGAACAGTGTAGAATGAACGTGTACAATGTCCTTTCTTACTTTGTCTTGCCAGTGCCAGTGTTTTACCACCTTATGGTACTTGTCCTGGTAAATGTAACCTGGGAACAGTGTATGGTGAGAGACAGAGATGTATACAGAAACACACAGAAAGAGAGTTTTAGAATGCTTCGCAGTAATGCACACTTAATCATATTAAAATGTATTCAATTTCATGTATTATCCAACTGGACTTAAATGTACTAGGAAACACTTGCCATGGTGTATAAGGGAGTTATTGTCCTTGGCATGATAATGTGAAGGAAATTGTCAACGTACTTTCGGAACAGGAACCATTTGGAATTGACGTGTTCCCGCATCTAAAAGGATGCAAAATACATCTGTTAGCAAATCGAACCATCTGTGCTCATCGTAATGAAAAACCCATTATTTCTCCTGTAATGCATGTCGTTGCAGTGACATTCACCTTCTGCTTTTTTAGCCTTCAACATTTCACCCCCACAAACAAACAAGCTCATTAAAGACCAATAGGTGCCAATTTTCACAAGTATGTCCATAGAGCGAAGGCTACCTTTTGCTCTGTAGTCAGGTGTTCTTATGATTCTGAAGGACTCTTGCCAAGGCGTTGTGGGTGTGTGTTTTCACGTGTGTGATCTCTGGGAAGAATGGCTACAGCGCCAATGTGACCGTATGCACGTGGAGAGTAACACTAAGACCAATTACTGTCTGTGTGCACAGATAAATGAATTAAAAGGATGGATGGTTAGAGAAAGCTGGCTTCCTGTCAATTACTCTGGACTCAACCAACCCAACCCAAGTACAGGTAAATATGTCCCTGCTCTGCCTGTGGATATTCACTCTGCATATTTTGGAAGACAAGAGCTATGAAATTGAAATGACAGTAATAAGTTGCGCTAATTGTGTCAGAGAGCCTTTGGGAACGGGGGATACCTACAGTAGTTAGTTGTACAACTGAATGCATTCAACTGAAAAGTGTCTGAATCAGACAAGGTAAAAATCTGTCAGCTCAGGGATTCGATCCAGCAACCTTTCGGGTTACTGGCCCAAAGCTCTAACCACTAGGCTACCTACCACCCTGTCTTAGTGTGTTTGTGTTATCTTGTCTTCTTGGTGCCACTAATTCATTTCATTACGACGTGGTTCTACACCTGCATGGCTTGCTGTTTGGGGTTTTAGGCTGGGTTTCTGTACAGCACTTTGAGATATCAGCTGATGTACGAAGGGCTATATAAATACATTTGATTTGATTTGATTCAGCGGCGCTTCATTAAATGCTGGAGATTATATATATTTATCCATTTGTAAAAGCCATAATTGTGAAATTATGTTGAATCAATGAGAATGGCCGTTAAGCTATTGATTGAGGCAGACAAAGGCCAAGGTAAGTAGATAGTCTATAATGTTATTACAGATATGATATTCAGCTCACATTGGCCCGCTGTAGTTCAGTTGGTAGAGCATGGTGCTTACAATGCCAGGATCGTGGGTTTGATTCCTGGGACCACCCGTATGTAAGAAAATGAATGCACTCCTGGCTGTAAGTTACTTTGGATAAAAGTGTCTGCTAAATGGTGTATACATATTTGTGCTTTCATTCAATTGGAAGGTCATCACCATCTCTTTAATAAACTAAGTGTTTCATTACCTATATGGAACTTATCATATAGTTCTATAGATCCAGTGTCGCTGAAATCTGAGCGTACAGTTTGATCACTGTAATTGTGTATGGCAAAATTGGGTCGTATTCATTAGGCACCAAATGAAAGCAGACAGACTAATACAAAGAGGAACTACTTGGACTTAATTTCTGTTTTCCAAAGCAAAACATTTTAAACAGTTTTTCTGTAGCATGCCCTAATGAATAGCCTCAGACCCTGGTGATTGATTTTTCTTTTAAGTACTAATATCTAAATGGGTACTACGTTACTTCAACGTAGTTGTACATGGCCAGGTCTGCCATAGCGTGGTCGTCTGGGACTCGGACTCTGGTGTACTCAGGCAGAACAGCACCTGAAAAAAGAAAGAGAAATAGCTTAGAATGAACAGATTATACATAATTGGTTAGAATGGAAATTTGTCTACCTTTTCCAAGCACCCTCAGACGCGCACATGTGCATGAAATGAAACATTGATATTCTGCGCCACTAACAAAACAAACTCATTTAGCAGGCATCAAGGGGGTACGTGGATGCTGATGCTCTGACTTTCAAAGCGTATTTGCCTTGCAGTCTGTAATATTACGTGTGTTTACTCACTGAAGTCTTCGTTGAACTGGTCCATGATTTCGTTGAAAACAAGGCAGTCTTCAAAGCCCTGAACGATGAGTTAACAACATGTTTCAAATAACATCGAGTCAACATATCTTATATTAACAATTAAATGGCACTGAGCAGTTGTTTTGATCCAAATGCGAATGACAGTGAATGCATCAATAGCATAGAGTATGTATGTGGTTGAGTGGCATACAATTAACCTATGACCTTGGCATTGCTAGCACCATACTCTCAGCTGATTCACAAGAGACCACGGAGGTCTCATATCTTCCACCCTCCTCCCCCTCTCACTGTCCCACTCTGTATATACTACATGTATTTCTACTTACTGCGTTCATCCCCTGACCGTAGAATGGCACCATAGCGTGGGCTGCATCGCCCATAAGGACGCACTTGTCACCAAAGTGATATGGGGAGCACTTCACGGACACCATGGCCTGGGCTGGCAGACGGAAATAATCCCTATTAAGAGCCTCCCTGTGAGACACAGAATGACCACTATGACATTGATATGCATAGTGTGGTACGTGCTGATTTCTCACATACAGCTGCACTGTAATACCTCATCCATGCTCTCTTTTCAACCACTGTATCTCATAAGAGGAGAATATAAATCATATTCTTCAGGCTTGCATTGGCAGAGGAGTGCAGCTAGGACTTCAAACAACACACTGAGCTAGGGGTGTTTTATTGTAGGCGTAGCATTCTCTAATTGAAAATAAATAAGCAAATTCAACTGTGAATTTAGACTGTGTGTGGTGATTCTAAAAGTAAACAGCAATTCAGCGGTTTCTCCTGCCTCATTTCAAATCAACCCTGAAAATACCTAGAGTTACACACCTCAGCTGTTTCCCCCACCCCGTCCATGTCCTACCTCACTATCAACTGCAGCTTGCTGTTCAGTTCAAATTGAAAACTCAGCTCCCCAGGCCACGTGACGTTGGGTCAGTAATTACACGCTCCTGAGACAGCGGTTGTTTGAGTTGTCCTGATGCAGGAAATTGATAGGGAGAGGGAGGGATGAAGGGAGGTAAGGATGGACAGCAGGATGGAGGGACGGGGAAGAGAAAGTCACTTACGCTCCTATTAGTGGGATGGCATCGGGAAAGTATTTCTGGAAAAACTCGATGACCTTGTCGCCCGTGGTAACTTTCTCAAACTCCTCAAATGGCATGAAGAGTGTGCAGGTGAAAGTCTTGTCCTAAGAACAAACAATATGGAGATTATCGTAGTAAGCCTGAATTCATCGATTTTTGTCTAGCTTTTATTTGAGTGATTGGTAATTGTCAAATATTTATAATTAAAAAATATATCGATCACTATCTTTTCTACATACTTTATATCTAGTTTTAGTAGTTTCAATTTACAGAAAGTTTATTATTTTTCTTTTATTTACCCCTTTTTCGTGATATCCAAATTGGTAGTTACAGTCTTGTCCCATTGCTGCAACTCCGGTACAGACTCGAGAGCCATGATTCCTCCAAAACACAACCCTGTCAAGCCTCACTGGTTCTTGACAAACTGCTCGCTTAACCCAGACGCCAGCCCAGCACAGCTGGCGACTGTCAGCATGCATGTGCCCGGCCTGCTACAGGAGTTGCTTGAGCGCGATGGGACAAGGACATGCCGGCTAACCCCTCCCCTATCCCCGACGACACTGGGCCAATTGTGCGCCACCTCATGGGTCTCGCGGTCACGGCTGGGATCGAACCCGGGTCTGTAGGGACGCCGCCACTTGGGAGGCCGTGTTTTTTTATTTTTTACACTATGCAGTAAAAAACCTGATTGTGTGAAATGAGAGCACTTTCTTATTAATGGGGATTCAGTTAACCATGCTCTCAATAACCTTGTCTGAGACCTGATGACCGTTAACTCCCTGAGTGGCGAACATGCCATGCATCTAGTTGATGGATGTTGCTTATTGGCAAATCCATTACTTAGTCCGTTAATATGCATCAACGTCCACACCAGCATGGTCATGTGATCTGCGCTGGCCAAAATGGATAATCCACTTGGACTGATGGATGTGGAGTAGAGAGATGATGATGGTGGGTGTGTTAGCAGCTGCCGGGTCAGCCATGGCTATCCATCAGCATCAGGCCAGCCTATCCCATGCGTCCTAAGAGTGTCGTTACCGTGGAGTTTCCCCGGCAGCAGGGCATTTTTCACCGTCCTCCCAATGCACACTGGGGCTGTACTGAGTAACAGTACTAATGTACCCTTGAATTAAGTGCTTTAACCTGGCCACAAAACAGAACAGCTTTCTCTGAATCAGTCAGGCAGAACTATCATAATGGTATTAATAGTAGCAGTTGTGGAGGCTGAGAGATGGGATTACTGACTATCTACTTTGCTGACATTTTTTTTGAATGTTCACATCTGTTAAAAAGTAGGGCTGGACCTGTGGGACCCAGGGTATTTGAGATGTGAAGATGGTGAAAAAGGTTTTGTGACTAAATAATTTATTTTTGGTAAAGTGAACATTGGGTGCTGGACCAAGAGACCCATGTTCTGAGGTCAAGGGTCAAATAACCCTGTTTACACTGTGACTTCCTAACGGTGATGAGTCTCTTTTGCAACATGACATACTGTATAAATACACTATGTCATTATTGTGACATACAGTACAGCTTAGGTGCGATATACAGTGCATTTGGAAAGTATTCAGACCCCTTCACTTTTTCCACATGTTGTCACGTTAAAACCTTATTCTAAAATGGATTAAATCGTATTTTTTTTCTTAATCTACGCACAATACCCCATAATGAGAAAGCAAAAACAGGTTAAAAAAAATGATAACTGAAATATCACATTTACATAAGTATTCAGACCCTTTACTCAGCACCTTTGGCAGTGATTACAGCCTTGAGTCTTCTTGGGTATGACACTACAAGCTTGGCACACCTGTATTTGGGGAGTTTCTCCCATTCTTCTCTGCTGAACATCTCAAGCTCTGTCAGGTTGGATGGGGAGCGTCGCTGCATAGCTATTTTCAGGTCTCTCCAGAGATGTTCAATCAGGTTTAAGTCCGGGCTCTGGATGGGCCACTCAAGGACATTCAGAGACTTGTCCCAAAGCCACTTCTGCATTGTCTTGGCTGTGTGCTTAGGGTTGTTGTCCTGTTGGAAGGTGAACCTTCGCCCTAGTCTGAGATCTTGAGCCGTCTGCAGCAGGTTTTCATCAAGGATCTCTTTATACTTTGCGCAGTTCCTCTTTCCTTCAATCCCAACTAGTCATCCCCACAGCATGATGCTGCCACCACCATGCTTCACTGTAGGGAGGGTATTGGCCAGGTGATGATTGGTGCCTGCTTTCTTCCAGACGTGACGCTTGGCAATCAGGACAAAGAGTTCAGTCTTGGTTTCATCAGACCCGAGGATCTTGTTTCTCATGGTCTGAGAGTCCTTTAGGTGCCTTTTGGCAAACTCCAAGCGGGCTGTCATGTGCCTTTTATTGAGGAGTGGCTTCCGTCTGGCCACTCTACCATAAAGTACTGATTGGTGGAGTGCTGCATAGATGGTTGTCCTTCTGGAAGGTTTTCCCATCTCCACAGAGGAACTCTAGAGCTCTGTCAGAGTGACCATCGGGTTCTTGGTCACTTCCCTGACCAAGGCCCTTCTCCCCCGATTGCTTAGTTTGCCCAGGTGGCCAGCTCTAGGAGGTGGAGGCCACTGTGTTCTTGGGGACCTTCAATGATGCAGAAATGTTTTGGTACCCTTCCCCAGATCTGTAACCCGATACAATCCTATCTCGGAGCTCTACAGACAATTCCTTTGACCTCACGGCTTGGTTTTTGGTCTGACATGCACTGTCAACTGTGGGACCTTATATAGACAGGCCTTTCCAAATCATGTCCAGTCAATTGAATTCACCACAAGTGGACTCCAATCAAGTTGTAGAAACATCTCAAGGATGATCAATGGAAACAGGATGCACCTGAGTTCAATTTCGAGTCTCATAGCAAAGGGTCTGAATACTTATGTAAATACGGTATTTGTACGTTTCTAAAACCATTTTTTTTTGTGTGTGTAGATTGAGTCCGGGGCAAATGTTTTTTTTTCCATTTTAGACTAAGGCTGTAGCAAAATGTGGAAAAAGGGAAGGGGTCTGAATACTTTCCGAATGCACTCTAATGTTTAAACGACACTATTTTGACATATTCTAATGAGTCCATATTGTCTTTTACATTAGTTAGAGCCATTAGTTAGACTATTTTAGAGACATTTTCTCATACTGTACACACTTCACAAATGCATCTCTCCAACGTGTTTAAACTTGCCTACGCTCTATTATCAAGTTTAGCAGCTGATAATGAAGCTGAAAGGATAAATATAGTATGGACATACGGGTAAACATACAGTCTCTAATTTACATTCACCAAGTTGGGCAGAGCAATCATCATGAACGTGTTGCGTGGCCATATGTGTAGATCATTAGGCTTCATGGCAAACTGGGGGCAAAGTAAATTAAATTAGGGCATTATTACAGTATAAAGACATAAACACATCATATACAATAGACACAGCAGCTTTGCATCAACCAAAAGGTGACCAACATACAAAATGAGATGTCACCCAACGCCTTATGAAACACTATGGTGATACAATGAACTATAAAAACATCCAGTGCAGATCTGAGTTTAAATAGTATTTGCTTTCTTTCAAATACATTGAGCGTTTTATTTAGCCAGTGGTGAATGTGTGGGCTATGCACTTTTGGGACTATACCTTTAGTTCCATTGCACCGGGAGAGCTCATTCCATATAACCTTATTCAATATTATCTAAAAGGCTAAACTGATCCTAGCCCTGCTACTCCGAGACTGTTTTGAATATTGCCCCAGGTCTGATCCTGTGCCATTTTCTGAGCATCAGAGGACCAACCTCTCCATTGATGGGGGGCATGGTGAACTCCAGGTACCCATGAGGGATGTAGGTCTGACTGTAGTTGAAACGGCTCTGACGGAGGAATTGTTTCCGAATGGCAGAGAACGCTCCATCACATCCCACAATCAAGTCTGCCTGGATCTCTTCCTTTGCACCTTCAGCCCTAAGACACACCATACAGTACGAACATTATTCCACAGATAGATGCTATTCATGATGAGCCTTATTTATAGTTAACAAAAATGTGTCATCAAATGTGATCATGTAAAAATGTCAGTGTAAATAAAGTTCTCCTTCTAAGTTAATAATAACCCATAATGACAAAAGTGAAACCTGTTTTTAGAATTTTTTGCAAATGTATTGAAAATTAAATGCAGAAATCTTTACATAAGTATTCATACCTCTGAGTCAATACTCTATAGAAGCACCTTTGGCAGCGATTTCAGCGGTGAGTCTTTCTGGGTATGTCTCTAAGAGCTTTACACACCTGGATTGCGCAACATTTGCCCATGATTCTTTTCTGGTAGATTTAAGTCAAAACTGTAACTTGGCCACTCAGGAAAACATTCACTGTCTTCTTGGTAAGCAACTCCAGTGTAGACAATAACCTGTTTCAGGTTATTGTCCTGCTGAAAGGTAAATTCATCTCCCAGTGTCTGGTGGAAAGCAGACTGAACCAGGTTTTCCTCTAAGATTTTCCCTATGCTAAGCTCCATTTTGTTCCTTTTCATCTATTTCTATTTATTATGTACCTGCTTCCTTCGGTTCACTCAGTCAATTAGATTAGTTTTGTGGAGTAACTACAATATCGTTGATACATCCTCAGTTCTCCTATCACAGCCAATAACTGTTCTAAAGTCACCATTGTCCTCATGGTGAAATTCATTAGCGGTTTCCTTCCTCTCCGGCAACTGAGTTAGGAAGGACCTGAATCTTTGTAGTGACTGGGTGTATTGACACATCATCCAAAGTGTAATTCATAACTTCACCATGCTCAAAGGGATATACAATGTCTGCTTATTTTGTTACCCATCTACCAATAGGTGCCCTCTTTGCCAGGCATTGGAAAACTTCCCTGGTCTTTGTGTTTGAAATTCACTGCTCAACTGAGGGACCTTACAGATAATTGTATGTGTGGGGTACAGTGATTAGGTTGTCATTCAAAAATCATGTTAAAAACTATTAATGCACACAGAGTGGTCCATGCAACTTATTAAGCAAATGTTTACGCCTGAACTTATTTAGGCTTGCCATAAAAAAGGGGTTCAAGACATGTCAGCTTCCATGTTTAATTCAGTTTGTAACATTTTCAAAAAACATAATTCCCCTTTGATATTATGGGGTATTGTGTGTAGGCTAGTGACAACCAAATCTACATTTAATCATTATTAAATTCAGGAAGTAACACAGCAAAATGTGGAAAAAGTCAAGGGGTGTGAATACTCTGAAGGCATTGTATGCTGTTTAACACACACAAGGCCACATAAAATAAAATGCAGGAACACAGAGACCAACTGTAAATAATAAAGCAAGAACAAGTCAATTTTAGACAGCACTTAGTTCTCCATTTTACAAGTCAGACCAAAATGACTTTAGGGGAGGGAGTGAGAGAGAGAAGAGAGAAAGCGAGAAAGAAATGTGTGTGTGTGTGTGTGTGTGTGTGTGTGTGTGTGTGTGTGAGAGAGAGAATATGAACTATTTACCTGATTCAGTGCTCCAGTCGAGTAGTTTGTGGGAAAAGTTCAGATTTATGTTGGGATACGTCTCTGCTGCTGCAGTTACAAAACAAAGAATTACAAAAAGATCTTATATCACGGTCATGACAAGACAATTCTCTGCCGTTGACTTACAGTGCCTTGCGAAAGTATTCGGCCCCAAGTGCTCCTTGGGATGTTTAAAGCTTGGGAAATCTTTTTGTATCCAAATCCGGCTTTAAACTTCTTCACAACAGTATCTCAGACCTGCCTGGTGTGTTCCTTGTTCTTCATGATGCTCTCTGCACTTTTAACGGACCTCTGAGACTATCACAGTGCAGGTGCATTTATACGGAGACTTGATTACACACAGGTGGATTGTATTTATCATCATTAGTCATTTAGATCATTGGATCATTCAGAGATCCTCACTGAACTTCTGGAGAGAGTTTGCTGCACTGAAAGTAAAGGGGCTGAATAATTTTGCACGCCCAATTTTTCAGTTTTTGATTTGTTAAAAAAGTTTGAAATATCCAATAAATGTCGTTCCACTTCATGATTGTGTCCCACTTGTTGTTGATTCTTCACAAAAAAATACAGTTTTATATCTTTATGTTTGAAGCCTGAAATGTGGCAAAAGGTCGCAAAGTTCAAGGGGGCCGAATATTTTCGCAAGGCACTGTACATGGCACTGCAAACATTGGGCAACAGCTAACAAAAATGCATTGAAATATCTCCTCTACTCAAAATTACAACTAACTAATTGTAGCATTAACGTAAAAAGTGAAGAGAATTAGAAGGGGGAGAAAGTAAGGAACTGTTGGCCCTGCATTAAATACCAACATTGGTTAAAGAAAATTGTGATAAATAAAGTATACTAGTTTCATTTAAAGACAACAAAAAATGTACAGCTGTGCCATATAGATTGCAAAATAGTTGGGAGGAGATTTGATGTACCAATTCCATGGTACGGGGTTTATGACCTGATAGACAAAACGACACTGGATTCAAAACAAATAATTTAAATAGAGTTTTTCTATTTCAAATCAAATCAAATTTCATTAGTCACATGCACCGATCGGTGTAAGGTCTACATAACATAGACCTTACATTGAAATGCTTACTTACGAGCCCCTAACTGACAGTGCAGTTTAAAAAAATACGGATAAGAATAAGAGATGTAACAAGTAATTAAAGAGGAGCAGTAAAAAAAAACAATATATACAGGGGGGCACCGGTACAGACTCAATGTGCAGGGACACCGGTTAGTTGAGGTAGTATGTACATGTAGGTAGAGTTAATTAAAGTGACTATGCATAGATGACAACAGAGATTGGAAGTGGTGATGGGAGGGGGGGGGCAATGTGAATAGTCTGGGTAGCCATTTGACTAGATGATCAGGAGTCGTATCGTGTGGTAGCAGAGAGAACAGTCTATGACTAGGGTGGCTGGAGTCTTTGACAATTTTCAGGGCATTCCTCTGACATCGCCTGGTATAGAGGTCCTGGATGGCAGGAAGCTTGGCCCCAGTGATGTACTGGGCCGTTCACACTACCCTCTGTAGTGCCTTGCGGTCGGAGGCCGAGCAGCTGCCATACCAGGCAGTGATGCAACCAGTCAGGATGCTCTCGATGGTGCAGCTGTAGAATCTTTTAAGAATCTGAGGACCCATGCCAAATCTTTTCAGTCTCCTGAGGGTGAATAGGTTTTGTCGTGCCCACTTCATGACTGTCATGGTGTGCTTGGACCACGATAGTTTGTTGGTGATGTGGACACCAAGGAACTTGAAGCTCTCAAGCTGTTCCACTACAGCTCCGTCGATGAGAATGGGGGCATGCTCGGTCCTCTTTTTCCTGTAGTCCACAACCATCTCCTTTGTCTTGATCATGTTGAGGGAGAGGTTGTTGTCCTGGCACCACACGGCCAGGTCTCTGACCTCCTCCCTATAGGCTGTCTCGTTGTTGTCAGTGATCAGGCCTACCACTGTTGTGTCATCTGCAAATTTAATGATGGTGTCCAGGATCCAGTTGCAGAGGGAGTTGTTTAGTCCCAGGGTCCTTAGCTTAAAACTCTCTCGGTAGGTAATGTGGTCTGCAGCTTATCATGAGAAACTCTACCTCTGGTGAGCAATGGCTCGAGACTTCCTTAGATATCGTGCACCAGCTGTTGTTTACAAAATACATTGACCGCCGCCCCTTGTCTTACTAGACGGCGCTGTTCTATCCTGCCTGTACATTGTATAACCAGCCAGCTCTATGTTGATATTGTTGTCGTTCAGCCACGACTCCATGAAGCATAAGATGTTACAGTTTTTAATGTCCCGTTAGTAGTTTAATCTTCCCAATAACTTGTCCATTTTATTGTCCAAAGATTGCATGTTTGCGTGCAGAATTGAGGAAGTGGGGGTTTACTTGATCGCCTCCTACTCCTCAGAAGGCAGCCCGCCCTCCGGCCTCTCTTTCTCCACCTCCTCTTCACGCAGATCATTGGGGTCGGGGCCTGTTCCCGAGGGAGCCGTATATCCTCTGCCTCGGGCTTGTCAGAGTCGTGAAAGAAGAAAAAGGATTCTGCTAGTCCGTGGTGAGTAATCGCAGTCCTGATGTCTAGAAGTTATTTTTGGAGAGATGGTAGAGATGGTAGCGGCAACATTATGTACAAAAATAGTTTAAAAAACAAGTTACAAACAACACAGATAAACGAACAAAAAAAAACACAATCGGTTGTGGGCACGTAAAATGTCTGCCTTCTGTTCCAGTGCCATTTTAACTATTTAAATGATTATACAAAATTATACAAAATTCTTGCAACCAATACTGTATATGGGGGGATACAACCATCCCTGCTCTGCAGATTTTGCTGCGAAGAGACAGAATCATTAGATCATTTGTTTTGGTACTGTACATATATGTAGCTTGTTTTTGGTCTCAGGTTCAGGAATGGCTGAAAAATTTGAACATTTACCTGGAGCTAAATCTACAAATAGCACTGCTGGGTGATTTAAAAAGTCATAGTCAATTGATCAATAATATAATAATACTCTTAGCAATAATGTGTATTTTTAAATTACAATCTGTAGAAATGATGAGAATAGAAAGGTTCAAAATGTTTGTGAACCATCACAGTTGAAAAATATATGGCAAATAGATATAGAAAACTGGATGTTCTTCAGAGATAGATGGGAGGGGTTGAGGGTAGCTGAAGGATAGGACTAAAAACAAACAAAAGATAACCATTGTAAAAAATATACTGTGTCCGTAAAATGTGTATAGTAAGTGTTGTTGTCCATTAGTTTACTCCAATTAGGGGAGGGGTGGTGGGGTCAGGGGAACATAATTAAGGAAAATGTATTTAAAAGAATGGGGGATTGGAAATGATGCAGACAATTACATTGATGGAGGCCACAATCTATCTGTAATATTAATGCTGATCTACCTCCCCTCCCAATTTTAAAAAAAAAGAAAAGAAAAAAGAATAAAGAAGTATATAAAAAAACATGACAAAACCATTGCTACAGGCTTGTACATATAGTGATGACTGTCAGTAAACACAGTCGACTGCTGTTATGTGACTTTCACATGTTAACTTTTTGTTCGGGAGAGCAAGGATCGACGATATAAGCCTGTTGTACGACATGCACTAGTCTACTAAAACAATGAGTATAGAGCTTCTTTTGTGTGCGCATGTCAACAACATTTTAGTACTGTGTGTAGGCTAGTGACACAAAATCTCAACCTGATCCAGCTAGATTACTTGTTGGTTATTACTGCATTGTCGGAACTAGAAGTACAAGCATTTCGCTACACTCGCACTAACATCTGCTAACCATGTGTATGTGACAAATACAATTTGATTTGATTTGATTTTAAATTCCGGCTGAACCACAACAAAATGTGGAAAAGGTCAAGGGGTAAAAAATACATTCTGAAGGCACTGTTAGTGGAAAGACACAATGTCTATATTTAACCTAAAACTTTACAAAGTGTTTTTAGACAATACTTTTTACAAGTACATAAGATAAGATCAACTTTTCTTCATCTTAATCATCTATCTTCGAAATGGCAGATGGACATACAGGTAGACAATACAATATTAACCTATTTCCCATTCAAGATGAGTGGATAAGAACACAGCTTTTCAATAAGTACATGCAATATTGAGGCTCTGACATGCTCTCCAGGACTCATGGGAATAAGGAATTTCATTCTCCTACCTGACAACAGTTCTTTGTTGAGGTTGGCTCTGTCGAGAGACAGGATGTACTGAAAGGAGATCAGGATGTTACTGTAACTCTAAACTAGGCCTACACAGAATAATGTGACACGTTTACACTGACACTACCACTTTTAATACAAAAAGAGTGCATACTTCAGTCAACAAGACATTTCAAATACATTTTGGAGGCGATGCTCGGGTGTCTAAAAACAGTCAGTGATGGAAATGTGAGCAGGATCTGGGAGTTTGACTATTGTCTAGTAAGAAGAACTGAGATCATAGCATGAGTTAGCCTTTGATTAAAAATCACCTTTTGAAGTGTTGCATGCATGGGATAATTGATTTAGTGGAACATCTATCGGAAGTGCCCTTTTTCATCTTGTCCTTACTACTTGAACAACTGGGCAGGATAAAATCCCTCTCTTTCCTCCCCCCCTCCACCCACCACCATTCTCTACCTAGCTGGCCTCCCATTATTATTTTCCATCCCTTTGTTCTATGTCTGACTGTGCCTTTTCTCTTTCGTTTCTCACTTCTCTCATCTGCATTGCCCCCGACATCCTGTCTTCACCACTTCTCTTAATGAGAGAGGGATTACTGATCATAGTTTTTCCTCTTTAAAAGGCAGAAGAAGACAGAGGATAAAACCCTAGACAACATCAGACACATCACAGCTATGTGTACACAATAGGGATTTCCTCCCTCCGTCATCACATTGCAGCGTACCTGTCCTGACCTGCGCATAACCTTTATACTATGGGGCGGAATTACAGCTCATGTCATCTATCATGGATACAGAACTAAACGTGTGACAGTGTTGGGACATTTCAACAAGACTGGACCAGACCTGGGGTCAAATACCATCATTTTAAATACTTTAGCTGTGCTTCATTAAGCTTGCTTGTTGAAATTCCCCCCAAATTTGCTAACGCCACCCACCTGGCACTCCGGGCAGGCTAAAGCAAATGCTCAAAGTATTCTAAAGAGTACATAGTATTTGAACCCATGTCTGTACTGGTCACGGTGGGCTTCTGAGGTCAAGGGGGGTGCCGTGTACATTGGGGGGACATTATGGGGTATATGGAATTGTTTTAAGAAGGTTATACCAAGGATCATTTTGCTGTTTGATTTTTAATTTTGAAGTATAAAATATATATAAAACAATTATTTGATGAAACCTTATTTTTGTCCTTATTGCTATTAGCCCCTACAAACACATTGAATAACACGTTCACTACATGGAACAACAGATAGTCCCCCCCCAAAAAAAAATGTAAAGGAAGTTTGTTCTGAAGTGTCTGTCCTATATCTGAGAGATGTAAGAAAGTTCAGGAAACATTTGTTATTTCTTTTTTTTCATCTATTTAACCCCTTATTTTTGGCACTAAATTGTATCCATATATGCTTCCATTAATCTTTTCAACTGGTACCAGGGGACATTCAGACAAGTCTTCTGAGGCTTGTGGGCATCCTAGAGCAAAACAATCGACATGTAAGAGCCTCGCTTTTCAACAGGGGGGTCAAATCAGTGTGTAGCCCAAACTGTTCAGACACTCGACCTTAGGTTAAACTATTTATGTGTATGTGACCAATACAATTTTATTCGATTTATTTGTTTAACTGACTATTCACACTCTAAGAACCTAAGACAGATGTTCATTTGAAATATCAAGTATTCTGGGATTGAAATAAAGGCCTGCTTCATTTGAGGCATTTTCAAGATGAAACACATAACTCCCATTCCCTTTTCTCCCTGTTGCAAACAAGCGTAATGATTTTCCGAGTACCGTTGGGATGGAAGAGGTCCTGTTGATTCAGATAGTAAATCCGAGGCCAGCGACCCATGCTTGTGTCTCGGTGCATTTTCTATGATGAAAAAGTGCTAAAGTGGCCTGTCTGTCTCTCGAACAACAACGTTTCTGGAATCTGTGCTGAGCGCTGTTATGACTGTTGATTATCGGTCATTCTCGAATTGGGGATTGTGGGATTTGCTTCCATTGCCTTTTTTCCCAAAATGCCATGCCACAATTCAATAATGAGCCTTATGCTACAGCGACAAAGTGATAACTAAGAGAGAGTGGGAGTGACAAATGTAGCCTCTCATCAAGTCTGCATTTAAGGTACTGTAATTATACATCAGTAATACAAAACGCTGACAGACTGCTGCTTTACAAGATAATGGCCATCCTTTGTCTTGCTTGTCAAATGTATTAATAATCTATCTAATGGGATTTGCAGTGTGATGTGTGTAGGCAGTGCAGCAGCAGAATTACCTGGCCTTTCTTGCCATAAGGAATGGGAGACTGTGTCCCATTCAAAGCGTGGATCATTCTGGAATGCATGGGGATTCCTTTGGAGACAACCTGGAGAAGAAATCAAAACGGGTCAGATTTTCCTCGTAAACAGGGACCAAGGTCGCTTTTACAGCTGAGGTCCTGAATTACAGATTTGACAGAAAATACACGCATCAAAACACAAATACAAAATGCACATTATTGGTGTATCGACAACAATAACGTGGTGAAGACAAACTTAGCGAAAAAGGAATACATCGCTAAGTTCTCTAACAACGATTGGCAAAATGTTCAAAACACATCTATCTGTTCGGCCATAGTTCAGGAGAGTGTATATTCTTTGCTCTAAATATGGGCTACCTAAGTTCATTCTGTCCCTCATCATGACTGGCCTTGAAGTTTTATTTAAAAAGTTGGCGAAGCAAACCTGACCCTGTCATGCTGAAAAGTAATTGAAGTGTAAAACAACCTTCTGACGCAGTGCCTGCTGAGCCATACATAACACCCTAGGTGCGCTAAATGCGTGCCCACTAAAATAATATAATAGCTTACTTCAGTTGCCAGAATATAACACTTTAGAGAACTTTAAGTACAGGGGCCCAGCCCAGATGTACCCATGGGGCTTGGGTACAGGCACTTCAAATATTTCATCATTATGAACACATCAAAATCAAATCAAAGAGTGGTTGCCTGCTTCCGTTTTCATCTCTTATATGGTCTTGAGACTAGGAATTCAAATCAAATCAAACGCATTCATAAAGCCCTTTTAACATCAGCAGATGTCACAAAGTGCTTACACAGAAAGCCTAAAGCCTAAAACGCAGCCTAAAACCCTAAACAGCAACCAATGCAGATGTAGAAGCACGGTGGCTAGGAAAAGGCAGGACCCTAGGAAGAAACCTGGAGGAAGGTACCAGGCTGAGGGGTGGCCAGTCCTCTTCTGGTCGGATGGAGATTATTAGAGTAACTGGTCATTAAAGCCAGATCATTCTTCAAGATGTTCAAATGTTCATAGATGACCAGCAGGGTCAAATAATAACCACAGTGGTTGTATAGGGTGCAACATGTCATCACCTCAGGAGTAAATGTCAGTTGGCTTTTCATAGCTGAGCATTCAGAGGTCAAGACAGCAGGTACAGTGGAGAGAGAGAGCGAGAGAGAGAGACTTGTTAACGAGGGTAAAAGCTGCCAGTACAGTGTGTCCTCTGTCTGCTTTGGAGAGATTTTGAGGGGGGGGGCATGGTTACTATGTGGCGATTTAATTAAAGCTGAAAGCAAACAGCCCCTGAGTCAAACCTGGATGTCATTTGTGAGTGGAGAGAGACAGGGAACTGCGCTCTACTCCACCCCTACAGCTACGTAACGTTACAGAAAACGTTATCCCCCCAGAGTGGGTGTGTGATGCGCATGTATCGTATAACAAGAATCATTTTTATATGAAAGAGGGTGTTTGGTCATTAAGCAAACCAGCAGCGTTACGACTAGGATCACTTTGTTTTTGTCAACTTTGTTTGTTTGAGAGAGAGAGAGAGAGAGAGAGAGAGAGAGAGAGACGAAAACAGCAGGTCCAGGACAAGGTAGCACATCCGGTGAACAGGTCAGGGTTCCATAGGCAAAACATTTGATTTCCCACAGTGGTAGCCAATGACGGACAAACCTGGACAACATACCGTGTCTTCCATTCCCACGTGCTTCAAAGCCTGGCGACCCCTGTGAGACAGAACTAGATTGATGCTTCTTCCTTTGACTATTTTGGCTTGGCGGATATCTGGTCAGGATCATAGATAGAAAGCAATTTCAAACATTAAAGAATTATGAGACTCAAATCTAACATACACAAGCACCTTCTAATCAGAGTTTATTTGCACGTGCACTGGATGTAAATGGTACAGTGAAATTCTTACTCGCAAGCTCTCCTCAAAAGTACAGTACACTTCATCAAAAATGTTCACAAATAAGTCATAAAAATAGTGATGTTTGGAAATACATACACAATAAAAATATACAGTATAAACTATAAATTGTGCTAAAGTGAATAGTGACCTGGTTGAGCTGCTTGTCAATCCAAATGTAATATGTCTGCATCTGGTGAATGCTTGTGACACCAGTGTCATATATATCATATGCCAATGGTAATAACTTATTTTGTAACTAAAATGTATGTTTAGATTGCTGTGTGATAGCTACCAAGACAAAGCCATTGTGCTTTGTTGTTAGGAATATTGTAGTGACTAATGACTGCACGCAGTGCATACTTCCCGAAATAAATGCAGACTGCTTTGTAGCTATTCAATATCAGAGAAAGCGCTTAATATGTGGCATAATCAAGTGTTTACCTTCTCGAGATTCAAAGACCTCTACTTGAAAACCTCTTTTTGCAAAGTAGCAGGCATTCAAGTTGCCGACCTGAGAGAAAGAGTTGAATGAGTCTGTTAAAGGCTTACATATTTTTTCATTAGTTCATGGTGGAGGCAGCATCTATTTAAATGGTTACCACTTGTGATAAAAATGGAAATTGATTTTTTTTAAATGGAAATTGTTAAAAAATATATAGATATATGGTTACTGCAAAGCAATATCCGAGAAAGAGATCAAGAGTGAAATATCAAAATTGTCAATTACTGGTAGGATTTACTCCTCTTTACAGGATGTTTCTCTAATGGCCTACTAGGAAAAGTATAACCAGTGATACTACTGGTTGTTAACAACCTCAATTCTGTTAGCTATGTTATTCAGTCATGCATTTTACACCATCTATTAGGAGCGAATCTGCAGTGTAGCAAATTGACAAAGCCAAAAGTTGTCCTATAACCCCAAGAAATGAACGGTCCTGAATGAGTATCACGAAATATAAATAAATAGATTTATTTTAGAAATAGATACATAGTTTATGTTGTGCTAAGCTTTTCATAACAGCATATATCAGCAGACTGACAGACCCTTTTGATTTACATTTACATTATCCATTTAAACGTTTACTTCTTACCAAACCACCTCCCACCACAGCCACCACTTTTTTCCTGTTGGTTGATTTGCTGTCATTGGTTGAATAATCCATTGTAGTTTACGTCGTTGTGCTGGAGTCTTGCAGAGTCCGTTTTGTCTTTTAGTGTTCTGAAATTAATTTGTGCATTAGCCGATGAAATTAAAACTTCTTTTTTTTTATTTATCGGGGACGGTCAGGGTTTTGAGGGAGGAGCGACCCCGGAACTCGTTGTGGCTTCTCTTTTCCTCACGATGCAAACAAAACACAGAGATAGTTCAGAGTGGAGGAATTTCCCATAAACAGAGAAACAGAAAGATAACAAGAGCTGCCGGATTACATACATTTGACGGCTGTGTGAATGATCTGATAGGGGATTATGTTGTCATATAAAATCACTTAAATTTTTAAAAAAATGACTGTGCTCCAGAATCGCTAATCAAAGTTGTGCAACAAAAGAACAGGTCCATACCGATGCCTACGGACATTGGAGGAAATTACACATTTACTCTGAAATTCAACAATTGGATGCTGATTTACTTTAAATTGCTCATACTGTACCGCCGGGATCGATCAACATGGGTCTCTTGTTCCCTCGAATGGCCATGTAAGCATAAAGCCCCCACCCACACATTTCAAGAAAACATAAGAACAATATTTTTTTTACTTCAGGATAAAAAAAAGAAAAAAAACGAAAAATTACAATAGGCTAGTGGTTTTCAAACCTCTCCTCAGGGACCCTTAGAGCAGGGATGGGCAACTCCAGTCCTCAGGGGCCTGAATGTTGGACAACAACCACCAGAGCCACTGCCTGTTCACACCACTACCATCCAGAAGGCAAGGTTCATCAAAGCTGGGACCGAGAGACTGCGAAACAGCTTCTATCTCAAGGCCATAAGACTGCTAAACAGCAATCATTAACTCAGAGAGGCTGCTGCCTAAATTGAGACCCAATCACTGACCACTTTAATAAATGGATCACTAGTCACTTTAAACAATACCACTTTAAATAATGCCACTTTAATAATGTATACATATCTTACATTACCCACATCATATGTATTTTCTGTATTTTATACCATCTATTGCCGCTCGGCCATCGCTCATCCTTATATTTATATGTACATATTCTCATTCACCCCTTTAGATTTGTGTCTATTAGGTAGTTGTAAGGGAAATTGCTAGACTACTTGTTAGATATTACTGCACTGTCTGAACTAGAAGCACAAGCATTTCGCTACACTCGCATTAACATATGCTGACCATGTGTATGTGACAAATAGAAGAGGGGCAGGAAACATGGCTCACTCGAGAGACGCTATCGGAGTCGGTGCAGCCATCTGGTTTCTCCACGCATCGCGCCGATAGAAATAAACATCTTTCTGGTAAGAAGAGCGGCAGGGGGGTATGCCTTATGATTAACGAGACGTGGTGTGATCATAAAAACATACAGGAAATCAAGTCCTTCTGTTCACCTGACTTAGAATTCCTCACAATCAAATGTCGACCGCATTATCTACCAAGGGGAATTCTCTTCGATTATAATCACAGCTGTATATATTCCCCCCCCAAGAAGACACATCGATGGCCCTGAACAAACTTTATTTGACTCTATGTAAACTGGAAACCACATATCCTGAGGCTGCATTCATTGTAGCTGGGGATTTTAACAAGGCTAATCTGAAAATTCTATCAGCACATCGATTGCGCAACCAGGGCTGGTAAAACCCTGGATCATTGTTATTCTAACTTCCGTGACGCATATAAGGCCCTCCCCCGCCCTCCTTTCGGGAAAAGCTGACCACGACAAAAAAAATTTGCTTCCAGCCTACAGACAGAGACTAAAACAAGCTCCCGCGCTCAGGTCTATTCAACGCTGGTCCGACCAATCTGATTCCACGCTTCGAGACTGCTTCGATCACGTGGATTGGGATATGTTCCAACAACAACATTGACGAAAACGCTGATTCGGTGAGCGAGTTCATTAGAAAGTGCATTGATGATGTTATACCCACAGCAACGATTAAAACATTCCCAAACCAGAATCAGTGGATTGATGGCAGTGTTCACGCGAAACTGAAAGCGCTTTTAACCAGGGCAAGGTGACCGGAAACATGATGTATACAAACAGTGTAGCTATTCCCTCCGCAAGGCAATCAAACAAGCTAAGCGTCAGTTTAGAGACAAAGTAGAGTCACAATTCAATGGCTCAGACACAAGAGGTATGTGGCAGGGTCTACAGTCAATCATGGATTACAAAATGAAAACCAGCTCCGCCGCGGACCAGGATGTCTTGCTCCCAGACAGACTAAATAACTTCTTTGCTCGCTTTGAGGACAATACAGTGCCACTGACACGGCCCGCTACCAAAACCTGCGGACTCTCCTTCACTGCAGCCGACTGAGTAAAACATTTAAACGTGTTAAACCTCGCAAGGCTGCAGGCCCAGATGGCAACCCCAGCCGTGTCCTCAGAGCATGCGCAGACCAGCTGGCTGGTGTGTTTACGGACATATTCAATCCATCCTTATCCCAGTCTGCTGTTCCCACATGCTTCAAGAGGGCCACCATTGTTCCTGTTCCCAAGAAAGCTAAGGTAACTGAGCTAAACGACTACCTAACTGAGTAGCACTCACTTCCGTCATCATGAAGTGCTTTGAGAGACTAGTCAAGGACCATATCACCTCCACCCTACCTGACACCCTAGACCCACTCCAATTTGCTTACTGCCCAAATAGGTCCACAGACGACGCATTCGCAACCACACTGCACACTGCCCTAACCCATCTGTGTGAGAATGCTGTTCATCTACTACAGCTCAGCATTTAACACCATAGTACCCTCCAAACTCGTCATCAAGCTCGAGATCCTGGGTCTCGACCCCGCCCTGTGCAACTGGGTACTGGACTTCCTTACGGGCCGCCCCCAGGTGGTGAGGGTAGGTAACAACATCTCATCATTTATTTTCCACCAGAATTTGCAAGTAAATTCATTAAAAATCCTACAATGTGATTTTCTGGATTTGTTTTCCTCATTTTGTCTGTCATAGTTGAAGTGTACCTATGATGAAAATTACAGGGCTCTCATCTTTTTAAGTGGGAGAACTTGCACAATTGGTGGCTGACTAAATACTTTTTTGCCCCACTGTATATACTGTACTCTATCATTTTCTGCATCTTTATGTAATACATGTATCACTAGCCACTTTAAACTATGCCACTTTGTTTACATACCCTACATTACTCATCTCATATGTATATACTGTACTCGATACCATCTACTGCATCTTGCCTATGCCGTTCTGTACCATCACTCATTCATATCTTTATGTACATATTCTTTATCCCTTTACACTAGTGTGTATAAGGTAGTAGTTGTGGAATTGTTAGGTTAGATTACTCGTTGGTTATTACTGCATTGTCGGAACTAGAAGCACAAGCATTTCGCTATACTCGCATTAACATCTGCTAACCATGTGTATGTGACAAAAAAAATTGGATTTGATTTGAATGGTGTCACTTTCTCCCCAGCCCCAGCTAAGACCCCTGATTCCAATAATAAACTATTTATGATCTTCCATTTACAATGCAATTACTGTAGTTTAATCGGCTGTGCTAGGAATGGGGAAAAAGTGTGACACCACTCTGGCCCTACAGAACGACTTAATTTAGCTTTATTCCACAGTAGGTTTTTCAGACCACTAAACTAGAATGGGATTCTATTTCTATGATTCAGACTTACAGTAGTAGCCTAGCCTACTGCCTCCCCCTGAAAAGATTACCTGGCTGCTCTACTGTTAAATTCTACTATAGCCTATTTGTTTAAACCTCACTCCGGTTTAGATCACATAGCCCAAAATCCTTTAAATAGCTTTTGTATTTACTTAAAATTGCTTCCTTGAAATAGACTATTTCAAGTATTTTGATAAGCTATCTATTTACTAATGTGGTACAGTCTGCGGCCATTTAGTAAGGTGGCTACCAATGCCCCCAGGGACCAAATCTAGCTGCCGGTTTCAAAGAGCAGTACACTAACCCAGACGCTTATAATAAATCCCGCTATGCGCTCAGGCGACACACAAAACAGGCAAAACGTCAGTACAGGACTAAGATTGAATCCTACTACATCTGCTTTGACGTTTGTCGGATGTGGCAAGGCTTTCAAACTATCAAGGATTACAAAGGGAAACCCAGTCATGAGCTTCCCAGTGACGCAAGCCTACCAGACGAGCTAAATGCCTGCTATGCTCGCTTCGAGGCAAGCAACACTGAACCATGCGTAAGAGCACCAGCTTTTCCAGATGGCTGTGATCATGCTCTCCATAACTGATGTGAGTAATGCCTTTAAGTAGGTTAACATTCACAAGGCCACAGCGCCAGATGGACTACCAGGACACGTACTCAGAGCATGCGCCGACCAGCTGGCAAGTGTCTTCACTGACATTTTCGACCTCCCTGACCTGTAATACCTACATGCTTCAAGCAGACCACCATAGTCCCTGTGCCCAAGAAAGCCAAGGTAACCTGTGTAAATGAGTAGCGTCCCGTAACACTCACATCTGTAGCCATGAAATGCTTTGAAAGGCTGGTCATGGCTCACATCAACATCATCATCCCAGACACAGTTGACCCACTCCAATTCGCATGCCGCCCCAATAGATCCACAGATGACGCAATCCCTATTATTCCACACTACCCTTTCCCACTTGGACAAAAGGAACACCTACGTGAGAATGCTGTTCATTGACTATTTGTCAGGACCGACGCTGGAGAAGAGAAGCAGGTACGGGAGTCAAACATTTAATTGGAACAGACATGGAACAAGACAGGAACAGCGCCAGCGGGTATACACAGACATAAGACAATCAATGCTGATGCGGGGAACAGAGTAGGGGGAACAGACAGATATAGGGTAGGTAATGACAGGTGATTGAGTCCAGGTGAGTCCAATAATCGCTGATAAGCGTGACGGGGGAAGGCAGGTTTGCGTAATGATGGTGGCAGGAGTGTGTAATGCTGGGGACCATCATTGCGTGCACCTGGCATTCATCATTACACGCACCTGCGCTTCATCATTAAGCACACCTGGACTCCATTACCTCACTCATTACCTCCCCTTTATCTGGCACTCCCTTAGGTTCTTTCCCCAGGCAGTATTGTTTATGTTTGTCATGTCTAGACGCTACTCCTATGTTGTATTGAAATTGAATTTTAATACTTGTGGTTTTTTATGACTCATTTCTTTGTTCTATTCATTTACTGTTCTATAAACCAATTTCTGCGTTCGTGCAAGTGGCTGGCCGTACAAATCCTCACTATCAGTAGCTGCAATTTGGCAGTACGCCCAGACCTTGTTTTGAAAACGAACAAAAGATATCTCAGTTTCAAGGTCTCAGCTCAAAGAGAAGAAGCCTTGCGAGGTGTTGATCTGTCACATGCTATGAAACCGTATTGGTCGGTGACATGAATAAAACAAAACAGTAAGGATTAATGAATTATGCTAAATCATGCAAATATAACTTGTCTGTGTATAGCCATATATAAGGCAACTACTGGGTCTGCTCAAGCAGAGCTCCTGATTGACATGTGTACTATGGTGCATTGAGTTTGTTGGAACCTCTCGAGCGTGCTGACAATGAACAATGATTTATTTAAGATTGTCTTTGAGTGTCACCGTGTAAGAATTTCCATGACAGTGTCGTTCCATGTTATTTGTTATATTAAACAAACCACCTGCACCTGCTTCTCGACTCCCAGCGTCTACGTTATATGATTAATCATATTTTATTATATTTTAAATCTGTGGGGCTACATATCTAAATCTTTTCAGGGTACCTAAATCAACCTTAATGTTAAATTTGGTGTGCTCATCTCTAAAAGGTTTGACCCTCAAGGAACCAGAGGGCAATCAGACCCGGCCTGAATGGCCCAGATCTTTACAAACAGTGGTTCCCAAACTATTTATAGTCCTGTACCCTTTCAAACATTCAACCTCCAGCTGCGTACCCCTCTAGCACCAGGGTAAGCGTACTCTCAAATATAGTTTTTTACCATCATTGTAAGCCTGCCACACACACACTATACGATACATGTATTAAACATAAGAATGAGTGTGAGTTTTTGTCACAACCTGGCTCATGGGAAGTGACAAAGAGCTCTTATAGGACCAGGGCACAAATAATAACATAACCAGTAACCAATTTTGCTCTTTATTTAGCCATCTTACATTTAAACACCTCCATCTGCAACTGGATCATGGACTTCCTGATGGGCCGCCCCCAGGTGGTGAGGGTAGGTAGCAACACATCTGGAGCCCTCCAGGGGTGCGTGCTCAGTCCCCTCCTGTACTCTCTGTTCACCCACGACTGCATGGCCAGGCACCATCATTAAGTTTGCAGACGACACAACAGTGGTAGGCCTGATCACCGTCAACGATGAGACAGCCTATAGGGAGGAAGTCAGAGACCTGACGGGTGGTGCCAGAATAACAACCTATCCCTCAATGTAACCAAGACTAAGGAGATTATTGTGGACTACAGGAAAAGTAGGACCGAGCACGCCCCCATTCTGTTCCAAATTCTAAAGTGACAGTTCAGTGTGCTAAGGATATTGAAAATTCATCAATAACTGCATTGGGAATGACTTAGCTAGTCTCTTTGCATACAAGCACAACTGCTCCACTGAATGGAGAGTCTTTACTCTAGCTACCACTGTATACCGGTATATGTAATATTTATTATTTGTTTTAGTGTAATTTATGTGCGATGAACTGATGGTAGATGGGCACATTTGGAAAGAAGTGAATTCATCCAAACAGGCTGATTAATCGACTTGCTGATCTAAACATGACACATTCATGAAAACCATACTTGTCCACATGTTGTATGTGTTGACCTTTAAATTAATAGTATTGCATTTTAGTAAATACCCCTGATATTAAATAAATGACACAATTCATTACCGATTACGTTAATCTCTGGCGTCGATGGCATTTGTCAAAACAACATGGTGCCGTGACGGCAAAGACAGTACAGTAGGAACACAGATAGAACAATGAGACAGATATTTCACCGGATTTATAAATGTGAAGCATCCACGTGGCGTTTCCCCTCACTACCAAATATGGTAGTGAGAGGAAGCCCACTGCCCGGCAGTGGGAGAAGATGGAACTAGATGGATTTTGGTCAACATTCTGCAATTTTTCTCATCGATGAAACATTTGATCTCAAAACCGTTTTCTCTTCCCAAAACTAAAATCGGTTATGAACCGAGTGGATTACGTTTTGTAGACTTTACCCTTTGCAAACGTTTTGAAATTTGCGTTGCTTAGAAGGAGTGCAAAGGTGAATTGAGTTATTGCACACACGCACTTCACAGAGGAGGTGTTCTCTAACGGAAATATGCAGACGCATGCTGGAACACGCCAATAGGATCTCGCTAGCTCGTGCTTGGCTCTGCCCACCACCTTGCTTGTTCTGCCCACTATGACTCATTTGTTCCCATTGGCAATGACAGGCTGTGGTCTATCTTGGTTTAGTTGTACAAATCATTGGTAGAAAGACACTAAAACTGCTTCTCCAATAGAAATCCCTGATTACCCCTGTAGGCAATATCATGGCGATGTTGGCTAGCAAAGCTCATGCGTAGAAACCAGACAAAGTGATATTAGGATATATGTTATCCTGTACGAGCTTTGTGCTGAATACATTACATTGTTGCAGGTGTCAAGCTTATAGGCATGTGGCAGCAGTGTGTATGAGTGAGGTTCCTAGATGTGAGAAGTGTGCAGAAGGGCATGAGACAAAGGAATGTGTAGCATTGGGGAAAGTTGTGGTATGTGTTAATTGTTGGGGTGGCCAAGTGGCTGGGGATCAGAAATGTCCAGTGCGAGAGAGGCAGGTTGAGGTTTCCAGGGTTAGAGTAGTGCAGAAGTTCTCATGTGTTGAGTTAGTGAAGAAAGTAGAGGAAGATGGGTCAAGGCAGATCTGTACCAGTACAGAGGGATAGGCCAACAAGTGATATATGTTTTAGTAAGATTGGAGTTTTAGCATTTTATAGCAATGGTTATAAACTGTACTGCAGGGAAGTAATGTAAGTAGCAGAAAATGTAGGTTGTGGTGGCAGCTGCAGAGAGGTATTTGTGTGTGGAAGACTTGACATCAGAAGGGTTACATTGTCTTAAGTGGCAATGTCCCTTCCTTTCAGGTTGTTGGCCTGAGGTAGGACTAAATAGATTTAAATAGTGGAGGAGGGTGCTGTTATTTTAGATTTTTTTTGTGAGTGTTGTGTTAGATTATGGTAGTGTATTTGTTTATTTATGGGTTATTTTTCAAGCAAAGTACTCCAGTCTAGTAGGTGGCAGTAATGAAACATTTCTTGGATGCCAACCACCGTTAAAACCTATCGAAGAAGAAGTTCTCTCTGATTTTGTCTATCTGAAGTATGCCGCAATGTTTTAGTCGACCGGCCCAGTTATTAACGAGACAGCTTCTGGTTGCGGGGAATAGTTTGTACTTTAATCAACATTTTAAGTGAGTGTTAAATGTCAGATACTATTCACTTTAAAATCTGTCATGAAATTAGCAAATAATGAACCAGCTAACCGTAACGTTACTTAGCCACACAATGACAGCAGTAGCTAGCTTTGGTACCTAGCTAGCGCGGGCTGACTAAGCATTAGCAGGATAGCATTTATAGCTAACTCCGTAACACAAGACAGCAAATTATCTTTAATAGCTAGCTAACCAAGGAAATATCTATTTATAACCAGGCAGTCTAGCTACCTCGCCTGGGTGTACCAGATACACACAAATTCTAGCTAGCCCAGGAATCATGCTAGCCAGTTAACGAGATTAATCTCTGCTGGCGTCACTCTGCTATCCCAGTGCGGCTAATTTGCAAACTCAAACCAGCCTAGGAAAAATACACTCGTGCATTGAACAAAGTATTTTAGCTTGTAGTAAACCAGTAGCTAGCTATTATAACTCATATGAGTTGTTTACTTGTTGTACAGAGCTGTTTAACGGTAAATTGTTAATTTATTGAGGAGTGTGGTTAGTAACGTTAATCCATGTTTGCTGTTGTTTTCATAGTGGACTGGTTGATACACCCAGATATTTAAAAACTTATTTCCAGGTCAACCTATTCAATTCTGCATATCTGCCTGTTGAATTCATTTTTTATTTTCAATGTATTTGTAAAAATCACCGACGCGCTCGTGTGCACAGTACTATCGGTCCGCTGTTGACTGAATGCTGGCGCGTGCTCAGCCTATGAAGGGCAGTCAATCCTCCACCTTGATTCTTGATTGAGGGCACTGCCAATTTGGGATCTAAATAAGGCACTTAAGTTTGGGAAGTCCATCCACATTGCTTCACTCAGAATGCTCGCCAATATACCCCCCCCCCCATGTTAAAAAAGAGAAATCATTGTAACGTCCACCTGTCTCTAGATTGCTTGTCTAGTCAAATTCTAAATAGTGGGTGGAATAATAAGATTATGCCCTGTGCTGTACAGGCTTGTCGTCTCTGCCCCTCAGAATGACAGACCCTGCCATGAAGAGGGTGGTCAGTGAGATCGTCCGCTCTCCAGAGGACAAACGGGTCTACAGGGGTCTAGAGTTCACCAATGGCCTGAAGGCCGTGCTCATCAGTGACCCCACCACAGACAAGTCCTCAGCAGGGCTGGACGTCAACATAGGTGCAGTATTCACCACCTCTAGCCTAGCCTTCAGGCAGTCTCCCAGCCATATTCTTACTGGTCTCCCTCTTTCATTAATTTTCTACAGGTGTCTCCACCCCTCTATACTCCTCCCATAGCAAACCCAATCTCTCCTTAAATGTTACCTCTCTTTCTGTGTCTTTATTTATTTGTTTCAACCCCTGTTAACATTGTCTCTGGTATTCGTGTAAAATGTTATGCTTCCATTTCTCTTTTTCACTCCTAGTTTATTTCCCACAGGTCCACATTGAAGAGTATCCTTTTATAGCACTCTCTTTCTGCCTCTGTTTTTCTCCCTTAATTTAAAAACATGCTCTGGTACTATTTTTTAAACCTCCTGCTTTGAGCTAGATGTGTCAATGTGTAGTTCGTACGTGCAGAAATACTGTTTTACCTCAATTAGCCACGAAATCCCTAGTTTGAAAGCGACTTTTCTTGAAGCTGTGCTGTGCCTTAAATTTCCTGCAACATGGGCCAGCTCCCTACCAATTCAAGTTCTCGCCAACTAGCTTCAGCCCCTCGCATTTGAGTGACAGCTAGCAAGAGGCCTGCCCAGCATTAGCCAATGAGGTTGCAGGCTGGGCCCAATGGCTAAGTGGACACAGCAGAGAGAGCGCAATGATGTGCACATATGTGACACAGTACACAATTTTCACGGACCACTTTTGGCTCGTGTGTGCTACTTTCAGAACTACTGGTAAAAAATTATACAAAAGTTCCACAATCTCTTTAACAGGATTTGAACTATGCCAGCCTGAAAGCTTGAATCCTTTAGTGTCTTTGTGGTTAAAAACAGCATCTCTCCAGTGTTATGGCTGCCAGCAGCTTAACATCACATTACATTGTTTTACTTTATGCGCAGCAGTGTGTGGAAGCAAATAAACATACTAATTATCTGTTCGACACATGTCTGCAACCTCAGGTTCTTTGTCGGACCCAGGGAACATATCAGGCATTGCCCACTTCTGCGAACACATGCTGTTCTTGGGCACAGAGAAGTACCCCAAGGAGAATGAGTACAGCCAGTTTCTCAGTGAGCATGCTGGCAGCTCCAATGCCTTCACCAGCGGCGAGCACACCAACTACTACTTTGACGTATCCCATGAGCACCTGGAGGGAGCACTAGACAGGTGGGTTCATTAGGGCACAATGTAGACATGGACTTTTTGCAACATGGACTTAACTTATTGGACAACAAGCGTTTCTTATTGGACAAGTTCAACTAGCCCTTCCCCTTTTGTTTCCTTTCTTCTGTTAGGTGCTTTTTGAATATGACCCAGGTTATGGCATAGAAATTCTCCCATGACTCCCATTTTGACAGCTTGGATGTGCCACTGTAACCCGATTAGGCTGTCTGTGTGAAATATTATGCTTTTCCTTATGACTATCCAATTTATGTTGCTGTAAAATCCCTCCCAAACTGGACTGGCCTCTAGTGTGCAGAGAAGTGGTATAAAATAAGTTTTCTTTACATACTCAACTGAGCCGTCTGTTGTTTTTTGATGTTGAATAATGAACTACTCAGGTTCTATAGAGCCACATGATGTGTGTAGACTAAGTGGGTGTTCTCTAAATATGAATATGGGATCCATCCCCTGGGTCTACCTGAGGTGCGTTCAGTTGCCTGAACTTGTGCAATGTTACGCAACAGTTTGTACCGAACAACACGTTTCCCCAATAACGTTCTTGAACCGACTTTGAGGTATGTTTGCGCGTGTTTGGTGGGTGTGGCTGTAGCAACGAGTGACAACGTATTTAAATGGCCGAGGTAATGCTGTCAGCGTTCTACAACCCAACCCCCTCCCAGTTTTTCAATTGGTTGTTCAGTGCAGCACCGTTTCCGTTAAATTGAACTTTCCAGAACGTAAAAAAAACGTACTGAACACAGCACAGGCGTTAATCCCAGAGAGCCACCAGGACACGAGTCTCCAGTTACCAGTTCGTGTCAATTTCACCCCTACCAGTACCTGAGACCTCAAGGGTGGAATTGGTTTCTTTAGCTCTCACATCTTAACTAGGCGTGGGGTAAGTTGGAAGGGTTACTGTTAGAATACAAACCATTGGATGGGGAAGCTTCAGGTTTACTAAGGGTCCCCGTCTTGAATGATGAGGCCTTTTTTAGAACACGCGCCTTTCCTCAGTCCATAAAGACAACTGTGTTACCTAAATTATGTGTTTTGGATAGAGTACTAGTGTATCCTCTAGCTGTAGATTTGGGTTAAGCTTACCCACTTTGTAATAATATTGCTTAGGAAGCACCTGTTCAAGCCTCATAGTTTCTCATCCTAATAGTTCCATAGTGCTGCTGGTAATGCATGAAAACCATCTGGACAGCAATTCATTTCATTATTTATTAGGCTTTCTCTTTTCAAACGCTCATGAACGTAATGGAACACTGGAGTCTGTGATCTGGGTTTTGGAAGCCATTTTTCAATCCATATCATGAACCTTCAGATAATAGTGCTACAAATGAAGGATGGTTGTTGAAAATGGGTGTATGGGGCTACCATAATAGTTTCTACAGGTGGAGGATGCCATTTGAATATATAATTGGACAACTTGCTTGTGTGACATCTCAGATTTCTGCTTCATCCAGCTACGTATGTTGACGATCTGTAGCTGCAGGCTGTGCAAAGCCTAGCTGCGGATGGCATTTACTTTGGCCAATTCACTTAATTGCAGTCATTCTGCTCTGCATGGCAGTTGATCTTGCTCAGTGGCATTCAAATAGCTTTGCATACAGGTCTGTCAAATGTCACTGCTGTCTATTGAATCTGCAGACGAAAGTATACATCTGAATTCAGACAGTGGGATTTTCCACATTTTACTGTAGTCAAAAACTGCTGGTCTGGAACCATAAATAGTGCACACACACCTAATACACCTTTTGCACAGTCATCACCTGAAGGCCTTCACCAGAACAATCAAGTTAATTTTCAAAAGAAATTAATCCAATGACTCCAGTGTTCTAATCTAAATAGCCTATTCTGTTTTTGCTTAGTATACATGTTAACTTGTTAAATTAATGTATTGTCCTGTATGTATCTAGGTTTGCTCAGTTCTTCCTGTGCCCGTTGTTTGACGAGAGCTGTAAGGACCGTGAGGTAAACGCTGTGGACTCCGAGCATGAGAAGAACCTGATGAATGATGCCTGGAGGCTGTTCCAGCTGGAGAAGGCCACTGGCAACCCCAACCACCCGTTCAGCAAATTTGGGACCGGTAAAAACCTCACGCCACCTTACATACTATAGACAGGGGTCAACCCAACCCAGCTAGTATCAACCCACGGTCATGTTCGTTAGGCACAAAATGGAATACAACAAACTGAAACAGGACTGAAAATGGAGGAACTACCAGGACTTCCTCTTCCGTTGCAAAACATTTAGGTACAGTTTTCCCGTTATGAACATGACCCGGCAGTCCTGTTTAAAACAACTCAATTCCTCACTGCCTTTAATGTGCTGACTCTTTCTCTCTGATTGCGTTCTCATATGATTAGACTTAGAGTTGCTCCCAGGCAAGAAGAGCCAGCTGGTGGCAGTGTTGAGTTATATAAGCTTTATTTTCAGCTTATAACGGAAACTGGACCAGCTCGGGCCAAAACACTCAATAATAAGCGAATGTCGGAGACAAACACAGCCATGACAGCCTTCACAAAAACATCAATTTCTTAGAAATGCCTAAAGGGACACTTCAACACACAAATACATTTTCACATGTATACACTATGGTGCTGGAGATTATTAATATATTGACCATGAAGTGGTGAAGGGTCCCTTTCACAGTTTCAATCTCTCCAGATGTTCTAGATGTTGTGTGGCTCTGTTATTTGTTTTAGCATAGGGAAATGCCCACCAGCTAGCCTGCCACAGATGAAGTGCTAGATTTGGGCTGTGGTTGTGTAGGCTAATTAGTAAAGTGCTAGCCCATAGAGGACAGAAAAGTGGTCAGTCTGTCACTGAGGGCCTTCCTCAAAATTGAAATTTCATCACTGTTGGGATTCATTTCGTTCACCCATTGGTTTTCTTAGAACAAGCTTGTTTTCCTTATAAGTGGATGTATTCTCCCTCCCACTGTGGACTGTTTCATAAAGTCCTCTTTGATGATGACATTCTGCCATTTTACAAATTGATTTGATGCTTTGATGTCCTCATTTTTGCCACTGACCCTTTTCTTTTTTTCTTCAACACATCATATGACGATAAAGACCCTAGTCTTTAGTCCAGTTAGATCAAGCACTCACTGCATTGTACATATATTACAAAAACATTAATGGATGCATTGACTAGCTGTTTAAGAATTATATCTGGTTGATTTTTCAGGTAACAAGTTGACTCTGGAGACCAGGCCATCCAAGGATGGGATCAACATCCGCCAGGAGCTCCTGAAGTTCCATTCCACCTTCTACTCCTCCAATCTCATGGGACTGTGTGTGCTCGGAAGAGGTAAGGGTGTGTTGTGTGTATGGTGTTAGCCGGTGTGTTCGTGTACGCGCCAACGTCCACATATGTAACAAAGTACTTTGGTAAAAATACTTGAAAGTACTACTTAAGTTTTTTTGGGGGGGGTATCTGTACTTTACTTTACTATTTATATTTTTGACAACTTTTACTTTTACTTCACTACATTCCTAAAGAAAATGTACTTTTTACTCCATACTTTTCCCCTGACACCCAAAAGTACTCGTTACATTTTGAATGCTTAGCAGGACAGGTAAATTTTTCAATTCACACATTTATCAAGAGAATATCCCTAGTCATCCCTACTACCTCTGATCTGGCGGACTCACTAAACACATGCTTCATTTGGAAATTAGGTTTGCGTGTTGGAGCGTATACCTAGCTATCCGTAAACAGAAAATGGTGCCGTCTGGTTTGCTTAATATAAGGAATTTGAAACTTAACTTTCTATACTTAAGTTTATTTTTGAAATTATATTTACTTTTCTTAATCTGTTGCGACGAGCAATCCCGTATCCGGGATCCTATTTATAGCCTCAAGCTCATTACCATAACGCAGGGTTAACTATTCATGAAAATTGCAAATGAAATGAAATAAATATATTAGCTCTCAAGCTTAGCCTTTTGTTAACAACACTGTCATCTCAGATTTTCAAAATATGCTTTTGAACCATAGCTAAACAAGCATTTGTGTAAGAGTATTGGTAGCATAGCATTAAGCCTGGCATTCAGCATGCAACATTTTCACAAAAACAAGAAAAGCATTCAAATAAAATCATTTACCTTTGAAGAACTTCAGATGTTTTTTCTAACTGACTCTGTTAGATAGCAAATGTTCAGTTTTTCCAAAAAGATTATTTGTGAAGGACAAATCGCTCCGTTTTGTTCATCACGTTTGGGTAAAAAAAAATATTTAAAAAAGTCATTAAAACGCGAACTTTTTTCCAAATTAACTCCATAATATCGACAGAAACATTGCAAACGTTGTTTAGAATTAATCCTCAAGGTGTTTTTGACATATCTATCGATGATAAATCATTCGTGGCAGTTTGGTTTCTCCTCTGAAGAAATGGAACGCACATGGACCTGGAGATTACGCAATAATTTCGACGCAGGACACCGGGCGGACACCTGGTAAATGCAGTCTCTTATGGTCAATCTTCCAATGATATGCCTACAAATACGTCACAATGCTGCAGACACCTTGGGGAAATGACAGAAAGTGCAGGCTCATTCCTGGCGCATTCACAGCCATATAAGGAGACATTGGAACACAGCGCCTTCAGAATCTGGGGCATTTCCTGTATGAAATTTCATCTTGGTTTCGCCTGTAGCATTAGTTCTGGGGCACTCACAGATAATATCTTTGCAGTTTTGGAAACGTCAGTTTTTTCTTTCCAAAGCTGTCAATTACATGCATAGTCGAGCATCTTTTCGTGACAAAATATCTTGTTTAAAACGGGAACGTTTTTTATCCAAAAATTAAGAGCGCCCCCTATCTCGAAGAAGTTAAGTATATTTAAAACCAAATACTTTTACTTACTCAAGTAGGATTTTACTGGATGACTTTCACTTTTACTTGAGTCCTTTTCTATTAGGGTATCTTTACTTTTACTCAAGTATTACAATTGTCAGTGGTGGAAAAAGTATCCAATCAGAGAGTTGCTGCTTGGATCAGAGATCTTAAGCTGGTTTATATGGAGGAAATAACCTGTCAGCTATACAGAGCTAAAAGCTCTCACATCCTCTCTTAGGTCACACTAAAGGCTAGGAAGTGCTTTTCTAAACACTCCTCTCCTGTAACTGTCTGGGACTGAGCCTACAAAACACTCAGCCAAGTCCTGCAGTCATCTGTTTGCTCAGCTGTTTGAACTAAAACTCCCAACTAAAAGTATGGGTCTTATCACTTATTATTGTGGGGGCTATAGCGCCTACCTAGCTCAAATTCTAGATGTCAGATTAAAACGAGACTATAGCAAAGGCAGTATTGTACAAATATTATTTATTTTATTTCACCTTTAACCAGGTAGGCTAGTTGTTCTCATTTACAACTGCGATCTGGCCAAGAATAAATGTAACAGTATAGCTTCCGTCCCTCTCCTCGCCCCTACCTGGGCTCGAACCAGGGACCCTCTGCACACATCGACAACGGCAACCCTCGAAGCATCGTTGCCCATCGCTCCACAAAAGCCGCGGCCCTTGCAGAGCAAGGGGAACAACTACTTCAAGGTCTGTGCGAGTGATGTCACCGATTGAAATGCTATTAGCGCGCACACCGCTAACTAGCTAGCCATTTCACATCGGTTACATAAAGCAAAGCAGTTCGACACATACAACACAGTTACACATGGAATAAACAAACAGTCAATAATACAGTAGAAAAAATCAATATACAGTGTGTGCAAATGAGGTAAGATAAGGGAGGTAAGGCAATAAATAGGCCATGGTGGCAAAGTAATTACAATATACGAATTAAACACTGGAGTGATTGATGGGCAGAAACTGCTTCTCCAATGGAAATCCCAGATCATGCTTGTAGGCAATGTCATGGTGACGTTGGCTAGCTAAGCTCATGCGCAGAAACACCTCATCGGATCTTACGGTCTTCTCGCAGCGAACTGTGCATGTCCCGCCTTCAAATCAAAAGCACTCCTTCGATATGAAGTTGTTTTTGTCAAATGAAAACGTCTCTTTCAGAAGGATGTAGAAATAACATGTTAATTTACTTAAGTCATTGGCTCGACTCTAGGTTGTGTCTTTACATTTGAAGAAAATGAACAACTCAGGAAGAGTGTTTCACTTCTCATTCCGGACCAGACCAAATCTGAACCACTTACAGGCTGGACCGGAGTTAACTGTTCTACGAGTGGTCTGAGGCAGTCGGTAAATCTTTTTTTTTTTTTCAAGTGCAACTTTAGTAACAATGGTTTTGTGGAAACGGCTCTGAGATTTAACGAAGCGCCTATGAAGGTTCTAACGATGAACTTAGCCTTAAGATGATTTTGGGAAACCAGGCCCTGGACAATAAATTGTGACAAAACACATCCATTTAAAAAAAATATATATTTTTAAGTGAAAATTACAATTTTTGAGGACACTTTTTGCATGTGGAAATGTTGTATAATCACCTTCCGGTGAGAGGTAGGCATTGGTCTGAAACCGGAAAGCGTTCAAACCTTCTCAAACAGCCTAATTTATATTCTTTAGAGGAATAATGGACTTTAGTGTCCTGCTATTAAAATAATGTGTTTGTATGTATATGTGTGTATATATATATATATATATATATATATTATGTGTATGTATATATGTGTATGTATATATGTATGTGTATATATATGTATATGTGTATATGTATATATATGTATATGTATATATATGTATATGTGTATATATATGTATATATATGTGTATATACACATACATATACATATATATACACACTGCTCCAAAAAATAAAGGGAACACTAAAATAACACATCCTAGATCTGAATGAATGAAATATTCTTATTAAATACTTTTTTCTTTACGTAGTTGAATGTGCTGACCACAAAATCACACATTATCAATGGAAATCAAATTTATCAACCCAGGTCTGGATTTTGAGTCACACTCAAAATTAAAGTGGAAACCACACTACAGGCTGATCCAACTTTGATGTAATGTCCTTAAAACAAGTCAAAATGAGGCTCAGAAGTGTGTGTGGCCTCCATGTGCCTGTATGACCTCCCTACAACGCCTGGGCATGCTCCTGATGAGGTGGTGGATGGTCTCCTGAGGGATCTCCTCTCAGACCTGGACTAAAGCATCCGCCAACTCCTGGACAGTCTGTGGTGCAACGTGGCGTTGGTGGATGGAGCGAGACATGATGTCCAAGATGTGCTCAATTGGATTCAGGTCTGGGGAACGGGCGGGCCAGTCCATAGCATCAATGCCTTCCACTTGCAGGAACTGCTGACACACTCCATCCACATGAGGTCTAGCATTGTCTTGCATTAGGAGGTACCCAGGGCCAACCGCACCAGCATATGGTCTCACAAGGGGTCTGAGGATCTTATCTCGGTACCCAATGGCAGTCAGGCTACCTCTGGCGAGCACATGGAGGGCTGTGCAGCCCCCCAAAGAAATGCCACCCCACACCATGACTGACCCACCGCCAAACCGGTCATGCTGGAGGATGTTGCAGGCAGCAGAACGTTCTCCACGGCGTCTCCAGACTCTCACGTCTGTCACGTGCTCAGTGTGAACCTGCTTTCATCTGTGAAGAGCACAGGGCGCCAGTGGCGAATTTGCCAATCTTGGTGTTCTCTGGCAAATGCCAAACGTCCTGCACGGTGTTGGGCTGTAAGCACAACCCCCACCTGTGGACGTCAGGCCCTCATACCACCCTCATGGAGTCTGTTTCTGACCGTTTGAGCAGACACATGCACATTTGTGGCCTGCTGGAGGTCATTTGCAGGGCTCTGGCAGTGCTCCTCCTTGCACAAAGGTGGAGGTAGCGGTCCTGCTGCTGGGTTGTTGCCCTCCTATGGCCTCCTCCACGTCTCCTGATGTACTGGCCTGTCTCCTGGTAGCGCCTCCATGCTCTGGACACTATGCTGACAGACACAGCAAACCTTCTTGCCACAGCTCGCATTGATGTCCCATCCTGGATGAGCTGCACTTCCTGAGCCACTTGTGTGGGTTGTAGACTCCGTCTCATGCTACCACTTGAGTGAAAGCACCGCCAGCATTCAAAAGTGACCAAAACATCAGTCATGAAGCATAGGAACTGAGAAGTAGTCTGTGGTTACCACCTGCAGAACCACTCCTTTATTGGTGGTGTCTTGTTAATTGCCTATAATTTCCACCTGTTGTCTATTCCATTTGCACAACAGCATGTGAAATTTATTGTCAGTGTTGCTTCCTAAGTGGACAGTTTGATTTCACAGAAGTGTGATTGACTTAAGTGTTCCCTTTATTTTTTTGAGCAGTGTATGTGTTTTTAGATATAGGCCAATTGTAAATGTGTATTGTAGCGTCACCTTTATTGCAAAAATAATTAGAAATACACACAACTTAAGCTACATATTCATTTGAGTGAGGTAATGAACTGCCCATTGATCAGCACAGCAATTGATAAAACAGGATCATGTTTGCAAAACGTGTTTCTGAGCTTACGTCAATATTATACAGGTAAGCTAACGATTACAGAAATGAGGAATGGAGGGAGACAGGCTCTATATACCTCTATATATGTGTGACTGTCCAACACACCACCACCTGTTATTATGTTGGGCACCTACTGACCTCAAAAATATGTTATGAAATAGTTTTTTCTCAATGGCATGGATTGCTAAAAAGATTTAAGGAAGTACAGGCAGGCACCACATTACAACAAGACAAAACGTCTCAATCATTCATGATGGTCTTATAAAGTATAAAAGCAAAGCTTGCTTCATATCATTTAAAAACAGCTTGAAAAAGGTAGTAGAATGGGACTAGTGTGGCATTTGTGTGAGGAATCCAATACTTTAACTTGTATGCTGTACAAATCACATTATTGTGGAAGCACCTCTAAGAATACGAATTAGGTTGTTTGAGAATGTTTAAATCCTAAGCAACCTGCCTACACATTGTTTCAAGTACAATACCAACATAGCTACTGTAGTAGGTCAAAGCTGTGTGCTGGAAAACCTTGGTAGAGCATGGGTGGAGTAGGCGTTGTGGAGCTCATGTTAATTTCCTTTATTGTTCGGCATCAGACCACTGCCTACTTCTTCCAAACAAAAATCTTTGGTTCCCCCTGGGTGCACTTTTTGTTTTTTTCCCCCTAGTACTACACATCTGATTCAAATAATCAAAGCTAGGTGATTTGAATCAGCTGTGTAGTGCTAGGCCAAAAAACAAAATGAGTTTGGGAAACCCTGCCTTTGAATGTAATACAGTACATTTCAGTCTAAGCAGGGATCAGGACCAAAGAGAATAATTGAAATAAGACGTTTACTTTCACAGTTGCAGTTATTTCCCCTTTAATACTGTGTCCCCACCAGCCCCAGTAAAAAAATCCAGAATAACCCTTGTTCACCTTTCCAATTCTGTGAGCCACAGACGAGCCATGATCCAACGAGTCACTGGGGATACAGTAGGCTGTGTTACTGGTGTGTCCATTACCAGTTGAAATGGTCCATTTAGTGACACCATGTCCTCTATAGTGAAATTAAATGGGCTTGCACTTGGCAGCTGGGTTTACAATGGCATGACTTCATTAATGGCTTTCACAGCTACACGGTTGATAGTGTCTGGGCACATTTTGCTAGCATTATTGACCGCTCTTGTTACTGTACAAAATTCCAAACCTAACTTACAGGATGGAAACAGTGCTTCATCTACATGCAATTAAATGCTACATAACAGTTACAGTATACTGTTGAAGTCGAAAGTTTACATGCACTTAGGTTGGAGTTATTAACTCGTTTTTCAACTACTCCAAAAATGTCTTAACAAACTATAGTTTTGGCAAGTTGGTTAGGACATCTACTTTGTGCATGACACAAGGAATTTTTCCCAACAATTGTTTACAGACAGATTATTTCACTTATTCACTGTATCACAATTCCAGTGGGTCAGAAGTTTACATACACTAAGTTGACTGTGCATTTAAACAGCTTGGAAAATTCCAGAAAATGATAGGCTTCTGATAGGCTAATTGACATAATTTGAGTCAATTGGAGGTGTACCTGTGGATGTATTTTTTTATTTATTTGACCCCCTTTTTCTCCCCAATTACGTGGTATCCAATTGTTAGTCGTTATTGTCTTGTCTCATCGCTACAACTCCTGCTCGGGAGAGACGAAGGTCGAGAGCCATGCGTCCTCCGAAACACAACCCAAGACCTCAGAAAAACAACTCTAGGCCTCCACAAGTCTGGTTCATCCTTGGGAGCAATTTCCTAACGCCTGAAGGTACCACCTTCATCTGTACAAACAATAGTACGCAAGTATAAACACCATGGGTGTCACGCCCTGACCTTAGTCATCTATGTTTTCTGTATTATTTTGGTCAGGTCAGGGTGTGACGAGGGTGGGTATGTGTTTTTGTTCTGTCTAGGGTTTTTGTATGTTTTTTTTTTTCTAGTCTAGGGGTTTATATGTCTATGGTTGCCAGGATTGGTTCTCAATCAGAGGCAGCTGTTTATCGTCGTCTCTGATTGGGGACCATATATCGGGAGCCATATTCATTGGGTATTTTGTGGGATATTGTCTGTGTAGTTGCCTGTGTCTACACTCGGTTTATACAGCGTCACGTTCGTTTTGTTATTTTGTAAGTTTGTTTAGTGTTTCTTTGTTTAATTAAAGAGTATGTATTCGTATCACGCTGCGCCTTGGTCTCCTCCTTACGACGAACGTGACAGTGGGATCACGCAGCCGTCATACCGCTCAGGAAGGAGACGCGTTCTGTCTCCTAGAGATGAACGTACTTTGGTGCGAAAAGTGTAAATCAATCCCAAGACAACAGCAAAGGACCTGGGGAAGATGCTGGAGGAAACTGGTACAAAAGTATCTATATACACAGTAAAACGAGTCCTATATCGACATAATCTGAAAGGCCGCTCAGCAAGGAAGAAGCCACTGCTCCAAAACCGCCATTCGAAAAAGCCACACTGGTTTGCAACAGCACATGGGGATAAAGACCGTACTTTTTGGAGAAATGTCCTCTGGTCTGATGAAACAAAAATAGAACTGTTTGGCCATAATGACCATCGTTATGTTTGGAGGAAAAAGGGGGAGGCTTGCTAGCCGAAGAACACCATCCCAAACCGTGAGGGACTGGGGTGGCAGCATTATGTTGTGGGGGTGCTTTGCTGCAGGAGGGACTAGTGCACTTAACAAAATAGATGGCATCATGAGGCAGTAAAATGATGTGGATATATTGAAGCAACATCTCAAGACATCAGTTTGGAAGTTAAAACTTGGTCGCAAATGGGTCTTCCAAATGGACAATTACCCCAAGCATACTTCCAAAGTTGTGGCAAAACGGCTTAAGGACAACAAAGTCAATGGCCGTCACAAAGCCCTGACCTCAATCCTATAGAACATTTGTGGGCAGAACTGAAAATGCGTGTGCGAGCAAAGAGGACTACAACCCTGACTCAGTTACACCGGCTCTGTCAGGAGGAATGGGCCAAAATTCACCCAACTTATTGTGGGAAGCTTGTGGAAGGCTACCTGTAACGTTTGACCCAAGCTAAACAATTTAAAGGCAATGCTACCAAATACTAATTTAGTGTATGTAATCTTCTGACCCATTGGGAATGTGACGAAATAATGAAAAGCTGAAATAAATCCTTCTCTTATTCTGACATTTCACATTCTTAAAATAAAGTGGTAATCCTATGTAGTGGTCGACCGATTATGATTTTTCAACGCCGATACCGATTATTGGAGGACCTAAAAAAGTCTATGCCGACTAATCGGCCAATTGTATTTTTTTTTAATTTAAAAATGTGCATTTATTTATTTGTAATAATGACAATTACAACAATACTGAATGAACACTTATTTTAACTTAGTATTATACATCAATAAAATCAATTTAGCCTCAAGTAAATAATGAAACATGTTCAATTTGGTTTAAATAATGCAAAAACAAAGTGTTGGAGAAGAAAGTAAAAGTGCAATATATGCCATGTAAGAAAGCTAACGTGTAAGTTCCTTGCTCAGAACATGAGAACATATGAAAGCTGGTGGTTCCTTTTTTTTTCTCAATATTCCCAGGTAAGAAGTTTTAGGTTGTAGGACTATTTCTCTCTATACCACTTTGTATTTCATTAACCTTTGACTATTGGATGTTCTTATAGGCACTTTAGTATTGCCAGTGTAACAGTATAGCTTCCGTCCCTCTCCTCGACCCTACCTGGGCTCGAACCAGGAACACATCGACAACAGCCACCCTCGAAGCAGCTAGCCATTTCACATCGGTTACACAAGCCTAATCTCGGGAGTAGATAGGCTTGAAGTCATAAACAGCGCAATGCTTGACGCACAATGAAGAGCTGCTGGCTAAACGCACGAAAGTGCTGTTTGAATGAATGTTTACGCGCCTGCTTCTGCCCACCACCACTGCTCTATCAAATCATAGACTTAGTTATAACATGGTAACACACAGAAATACGAGCCTTAGGTCATTAATATGGTCGAATCCGGAAACTATCATCTTGAAAACAAGACGTTTATTACTTCAGTGAAATACGGAACTGTTCCGTATTTTGTCTAACGAGTGGCATCCATAAGTCTAAATATTCCTGTTACATTGCACAACCTTCAATGTTATGTCATAATTACGTTAAATTCTGGCAAATTAGGCGGGCCAAACTGTTGCATATACACAGACTCTGCGTGCAATGAACACAAATATACACAGACTCTGCGTGCAATGAACACAAGACAATTTCACCTGGTTAATATTGCCTGCTAACCTGGATTTCTTTTATCTAAATATGCAGGTTTAAAAATATATACTTCTGTGTATTGATTTTAAGAAAGGCATTGATGTTCATGGTTAGGTACACATTAGAGCAACGATACGCACCGCATCGATTATATGCAACGCAGGACACGCTAGATAAACTAGTAATATCATCAACCATGTGTAGTTAACTAGTGATTATGATTGATTGTTTTTTATAAGATAAGTCTAATGCTAGCTAGCAACTTACCTTGGCTTACTGCATTCGTGTAACAGGCAGTCTCCTCGTGGAGTGCAATGAGCGGCAGGTGGTTAGAGCGTTGGACAATTTACCTGTAGTGTTGCAAGATTGAATCCCCCGAGCTGACAAGGTAAAAATCTGTCGTTCTGCCCCTGAACAAGGCAGTTAACCTACCGTTCCTAGGCCGTCATTAAAAATAAGAATGTGTATTTAACTGACTTGCCTAGTTAAATAAAGATTCAATAAAGGTGTAATTTTTTATTTTTTTTAATCTGCCAAATCAGTGTCCAAAAATACAGATTTACGATTGTTATGAAAACTTGAAATCGGCCCTAATTAATCGGCCATTCCGATTAATCGGTCAACCTCTAATCCTAACTGACCTAAGACAGGGAATTGTGAAAAACTGAGTTTAAATGTGTTTGGCTAAGGTGTATGTAAACTTCCGACTTCAATTGTATTTGAAGTGTTTTGTCATTTGAATTGTTTGAGTATGAATCCAGGAAGATTGAGTATCTTAATAAATTAAACTAATCTCGCCCTTTTTCTCATTCACAGAGTCATTAGATGAGCTCACCACCATGGTGGTCAAGCTGTTTGGCGAAGTGGAGAACAAGAATGTGCCTATCCCCGAGTTCCCCAACCACCCCTTCCAGGAGGAGCATCTCAAGGTGAGCTCCTTAGTTTCTCCCTCCAAGACACAAATAATTATATGGATACACAATCAAATGCATCATCCCATGGAAAAGTTGTGCTTCTGAGGTACTTTTTGTTTTCTCAATTCAAATATCTCATCCCTGATTTTCCTTCATAGCAATTCTACAAAGTGGTGCCTATCAAGGACATTAGGAACCTGTATGTGACGTTCCCTATCCCAGACCTGCAGAAGTACTACAAGTCCAACCCAGGCCACTATCTGGGCCACCTGATAGGCCACGAGGGCCCAGGGAGCCTGCTGTCTGAGCTCAAATCCAAAGGTAGGCCAGAGGGCTATGATTAAGAGAATCTCCGTTTTAATATTTAGGGCTTGATAGAATGGTAGAAACTCTTCTGCAAACTGAGTACTCAGTTCTGCCATCTCTGGTCTCTTGGACCTCCCACTACGGGAGGGTAGCTCCCGCTCAGCCCAGTCAAAGCTCTTCTCGGTCCTGGAACCCAATGTTGGAACCAGCTTCCTTCTGAAGCAAGGACAGAAGAGTCCCTTCCTATCTTCTGAAAATGGCTGAAACCCTACTTTTTCTTAAATAATCCCACAGCACCCCCCCCCCCTTTTTGTGAACTATACTCCTTCTTGATTTTTATTAGAACATGTGTACTTGTTCTGACTTGGCTGATAGGTACTATTTTTTCTTTTTGGGGTGTACTTACTATGACAGATATGTGGTTGTCGCACTTAGAGATCTTAAGATGAATGCAGTAACTATAAGTTGCTATGGATAAGACTCTTTGCTAAATGAATAAAATGTAGAAATATGTAAGTCTTAATTATTCAAGGGTTTATACTGGCCGTACATGCTGTAGAAGTGTTTGTATTTGAATTGATCATGAGAGCTTTGCCCTTTATTCTTGTGCAGGCTGGGTAAACACGCTGGTCGGAGGCCAGAAAGAGGGAGCTAAAGGCTTCATGTTCTTCATCATCAATGTGGACCTGACAGAGGAGGGACTCTGTAAGCATTAGGATCTCAGGGATTGTGTTTTGTTCATGTGTTTGTGCCCACACCCTCATGTCATAAAGCTGTCTGTGTGTGGCATATAGTGCATTCGAAAAGTATTCAGACCTCTTGACCTTTTCCACATTTTGCTACATTACAGCCTTATTCTGAAATGGATTAAATAAATTAATCTACACACAATACCCCATAATGACAAAGCGAAAACAGGTTTTTAGACATTTATGCAAACCTTATTTACATATGTATTCAGACCCTTTGCTATGAGCCTCGAAATTGAGCTCAGGTGCATCCTTTTCTATTGATCATCCTTGAGATGTTTCTACAACTTGATTGGAGTCCACCTGTGGTAAATTCGATTTATTGGACATGATTTGGAAAGGCACACACCTGTCTATATAAGGTCCCACAGTTGACAGTGCATATCAGAGCAGAAGAGATGAGATTAAAGGAATTGTCGGTAGAGATCTGAGACGACAGGATTGTCGAGGCACAACTGTCTCCCCAAGAACACAGTTTGGAACCACCAAGACGCTTCCTAGAGCTGGCTGCTTGGCCAAACTGAGCAGTCGGGGGAGAACGGTCTTGGTCATCATCTCTACGGTGAAGCATGGTGGTGGCAGCATCATGTTGTGGGAATGTTTTTCAGCGGCAGGTACTGGGAGACTAGTCAGGATCGAGGGAAAGCTGAACGGAGGAAAGTACGGAGATCCTCAAAGAAAACCTGCCCCTGATCATTCAGGACCTCAGACTGGGGCAAAGTTTCAACTTCCAACAGGACAATGACCCTATGCACAGAGCCAAGACAGCGCAGGAGTGGCTTCAGAACAAGTCTCAATGTCCTCGAGTGGCTCAGCCGGTGCCTGGACTTGAACCCGATAGAACATTTCTGAAGAGACCTGAAAATAGCTGTGCAACAACACTCCCCGTCCAACCTGACCGAGCTTGAGAGTATCTGCAGAGAAGAATGGGAGAAACTCCCCAAATACAAGTATGTTGCGTCATACCCACGAAGACTCGGCTGTAATCAGTGCCAAAGGCGCTTCAACAAAGTACTGAGTAAAGGGTCTGAATACTTATGTGATATTTCATTTGTTTATTTTTTATACATTTGCAAAAATTTCTAAACCTGTTTTTGCTTTGTCATTATGGGGTATTGTGTAGATTGAGGGAATTTTTTTGTATATTTTAGAAAAATTAATGTAACAATATGGGAAAGGTCGAGGGGTCTGAATACTTTCCGAATGCACTGTATGCCCAACCTTGTGCGCTGAAGTGTAATTTATTTCTGTAGTGCACGTGGATGACATCATCTTCCACATGTTCCAGTACATCCAGAAGCTGCGCATGAAGGGGCCTCAGGAGTGGGTCTTCCAGGAGTGCAAGGTAAGTACAGCACTGTAGTACCACTCACTTTGAGTTTCTGAGCTCTGGCTAGTTTCAGAGTGGCAGGTAGCGTAGGGGTTGAGAGCTTTGTGCCAGTAACCGAAACGTCGCTGGTTCAAATCTCTGCGCCGACTAGTTGAACAATCTCTCTGTGCCTTTGCGCAAGGGACATAACCTTAATTGCTCCTGTAAGTCACTCTGGATAAGAGCATCTGCTAAAATGACTAAAATCTTCTCACTGTTTTAGGATTGAGGGTCGTGCTGTCAGAAAACAATCAGTCAACTATTTATACATAGTCCTTTTCACAAAACCAAAATGAAGTTAGGACCAAGACTGAGAAACAGACTCAAATCGTCTTTGTGGTGGCCTCATAGTTAAACCTCTGGTGTATTTAACAGTACACATGGATTACATCTGAATTGTCTCATTGTGTTGCTCAATTCTCTGTTGTATGTAATATGCTTTATTTGCATGTGATTGACATGTGACTTGTCTCTCCACCGCAGGACCTAAACACAGTGGCCTTCAGGTTCAAGGACAAGGAGCGGCCCCGTGGCTACACCTCCAAAGTGTCTGGATTACTGCACGTAGGTGGTGCTCTCTCCATTTCTTAAGGTCATCTCCACGGTGATGCACTGCAGCTCCGTGGCTCTTTTTGATGATGATGTCATCAGACTGCCTTGTCTACCAGCCTCTTATTTTGTGGGTAAAGACTCAGCAGACTCAGCCCCAGTCTAAATTAAACTGACATTCCTGCTAAAGTCAAAATATTACTGTTAGCAAGGCAGTCATAGAGGGTAGGATGTCCAGTGTATTTTGGTCTGTTGATTTTCTTTACCTGTGTGTGCGTATCTTTTTTAATTTTTTGTGAACTAAGCAGAGCACCAGTTCTTTATTACTGTGTTCCAGTGAACCGTGTTCCCCTGCATGTGATACAGTAAAATGCATCCCCCATTGTTAGCACCTAAACCTGTTTTTCTTTTGTCCTTTGTTTTGCAGTACTACCCTCTGGAGGAGATCCTAGCAGCAGAGTACCTACTGGAGGACTTCAGGCCAGACCTGATAGAGATGGTGCTGGACAAGCTGAGGCCAGAATACGTCAGGTTAGTTCTGCTTGTTTTATTCTGTTTTCACATTCGTCTTTCCAGCATGGTTTCAGTGACTGTGGCGAATGCATTATCAAACCAGCGCAGTCCAGATTGGCTCAGCTCAGTTAGTTTGGCTCAGCTCGGTCAGTTTTGCTCAGTAGTGTTGCAAGGGTACCAGCGCTCCACTCAACTAAGAGTACACGCCTATGACACTTCTGTTTTGAAGTGCATTTTGATAAACATATTTGTAATGTCCTATATGATTTTTTTAACCTTTTAATTATTTAACCTGGCAGGTCAGTTAAGAAGAAATTCTTATTTACAATGATGGCCTACACCGGCCAAACCCGGATTACGCTGGGCCAATTGTGCGCCGCCCTATGGGCCGGCTGTGATACAGCCTGAAATCGAACCATGGGGTCTAGTGACACCTATAGCAATGAGATGCAGTGCCTTAGACTGCTGTGCCACTCGGGAGACCCTATCTCCACTATATATGCAAAAGTATGTGGACAACCCTTCAAATGATTGGATTAGGCTATTTCAGCCACACCCGTTGCTGACAGGTATATAAAATTGAGCACACAGCCATTCAATCTCCATAGGCTAATCTGGGTTTGGTTACATTTACATGCCGAATGCACAGTGCCAACAGTGAAGTTTGGTAGAGGAGGTATAATGGTCTAGGGCTGTTTTTCATGGTTCGGTCTAGGCCCCTTAGTTCCTGTTAAGGGAAATCTTAATCGTACAGCATACAATGAGATTCTAGACGATTCTTTGCTTCCAACTTTGTGGCAACAGTTTGGGGAAGGCCCTTTCCTGTTTCAGCATTACAATGCCCTCGTGCGCATAGCGAGGTCCATACAGAAATGGTTTGTCGAGATCAGTATGGAAGAACTTGACTGGCCTGCACAGAGCCCTGACCTCGACCCCATCGAACACCTTTGGGATGAATTGGAACGTCTACTACGAGTTAGGCCTAATTGCCCAAAATCAGTGCCCAACCTCACTAGTGCTCATGTGGCTGAATGGAAGTCCCCACAGAAATGGTCCAACATTGCATTCGGAAAGTATTCAGACCACTTGACTTTTTCCACATTTTGTTACGGTACAGCCTTATTTTTAAAAAAGTGTCTCAATCTACACACAATACCCCATAATGACAAAGGAAAAATGTATAAAAAAAAGATCCCTACTCAGCCCACTCCCAGACAGTCTAAGCTAAATTCTTGCTTGAGAAATTGCTCTTTGCTAAGATTATATATATATTTTTACCATTGTTAAATCAAAATCACAGTAAGGTACTTAATTGTTACCCTGTAATGATTTAATATTGAGAATGAAATCGCTGCATTGGACTTTTAACATTCACCTAAACCTCGCACTGTTTAATTAAGAGAACTTTAAGAAACTGTTGAACCTGAATCAATAAGGGAGCTCAATAACACATTCTGCAGTATTACTACCACTACAGTCACTACTACTTTACTTCAGTCACTACTATTGGCATCCTACAAATAGAACACTGCTATGGAAGGCACTCGAGCTGATGTCATAAGGGCGATACAAATCTTCCGTAGGCAGCTGAGGGAAAATGGAGTGTCTGACTCTAAAACGATCTGACAAGGGGGTTTATAAATGCTAATAATGAGACCTGTTTTCTGTCTGTCCTCTCACTGCAGAGTCGCAGTTGTCTCAAAGTCGTTTGAAGGGCAGACAGACAAGACTGAGGAATGGTATGGGACCCACTACAAACAGGAGCCCATCTCTGAGGAAATCATCAAGGTGAGACTGAAATGCGTTCAAACTCTACAGATTTTCCATATTCTCATCACCCTATGGGTGAATCTCAGAAATATTTGATTCCTCACGTCCTCTCCTTGCCTTATACTCAAAACATATGGTAGAAGATTGGATTTTATTCTTCTCTGACATTTTCATTCAATGCATTTTCAGTAAGAGGAGCGGAAACAAGGACACAAGGAATAGAGGACCGATTTGAGATTCACCCTGATCTGACTGGGCGTCTTTTTAAATCGTCAATTGGCAATGCTTAAATTGGCACTCTGCAATTACTACGCCAATTTTTTTATTAATAATATACAGTACCAGTCAAAAGATTGGACATATCTACTCAATTAAGGATTTTTCTTTATTTTTACTCTTTTCTACGTTGTAGAACTATGAAATAACATATGGAATCATGTAGTAACCAAAAAAGTGTTAAACAAATCAAAATATATTTTAGGTTCTTCAAAATAGCCTTGATGACAGCTTTGCACACTCTTGGCATTCTCAACTAGCTTCATGAGGAAATATTTTCCAACCGTCTTGAAGGAGTTCCCACATATGCTGAGCACGTGTTGGCTGCTTTTCCTTCACTCTGCGGTCCAACTCATCCCAAAACATCTCAATTGGGTTGAGTAAGGCTGATTGTGAAGGCCAGGTCATCTGATGCAGCACTCATCACTCCTTCTTGGTCAAATAGCCCTTACACAGCCTGGAGGTGTGTTGGGTCATTGAACTGTTGAAAAAACAAATGATAGTCCCACTAAGTGCAAACCACATGGGATGGTGTGTCGCTGCAGAATGCTGTGGTAGCCATGCTGGTTAAGTGTGCCTTGAATTCTAAATAAATCAGTGTCACCAGCAAAGCACCATCACACCACCACCCCCGTGCTTCACGGTGGGAACCACACATGCGGAGATCATCCGTTCGCTTACTCTGCGTCTCAAAGACACGGCGGTTGGAACCAAAAATTACACTTTTGGACTCATCAGACACATGGACAGAATTCCACCAGTCTAATGTCCATTGCTCGTGTTTCTTGGCCCAAACAAGTCTCTTCTTATTGGTGGGTTTTAGTGGTTCATCTGCAGCAATTCAACCATGAAGGCCTGATTCACACAGTCTCCTCTGAACAGTTGATGTTGAAATTTGTCTGTTACTTGATACTGTGAAGCATTTATTTGGGCTGCAATCTGAGGCTGGTAACTCTAATGAACTTATCCTCTGCAGTAGAGGTAACTCTTGCTCTTCCTTTCCAGTGGCGGTCCTCATGATAGCCAGTTTCATCATACAGCTTGATGGTTTTTGCAACTGCACTTGAAGCAACTTTCAAAGTTATTGATATTTTCCAGATTGACTGACTTTCATGTCTTAAAGTAATGATGGACTGTGGTTTATTTTTGCTTTTTTGAGCTGTTCTTGCAATAATAGGCTTTTAGCCCTATTTGATATCTTCAGAATACCACCCCTACCTTGTCACAACACAACTGATTGGCTCAAACGCATTAAGGAAATAAATTGTTAATTGAAATGAATTTCAGGTGACTACCTCATAAAGCTGGTTGAGAGAATGCCAAGAGTGTGTCCAAACTTTTGCCTGGTACTGTATACCCACTGATTCTTGATGAACATCTTATAAATGCCTTGTGAGCTTAATTCAACTTGTGTTCCCCTTCAGAAACCAACAAATAAGCCTTTTTTACTCCATTGTTTGTAAACAATGTAATTGTGAATAAACCCTGTATAGTTTCAACCATGTTTTGAGGCTATGTTGATATTATGGATTGTCAGTCCTTGCATCCATAGCTCTGTATAAATTTGAGTGGTTACATTTTTCCAGCCACATACCAAAACAATTGGCGTTGTCTGCTTTTTTGTTGTTTGAACGGCAGATTCTCCAGGAATAGTCAGTCTATCCAATTGCTGTCACACATTCCCTAAATTATCTAAGGTTTATCATACCATTACCCACAAGCCATTTATTTTATTAGTAAGGCACTGATGATCCGCTGTCAACACCCCAGTGGTGAATGATGTGTAAAGCCACAGGTTGCTCAATAATTTGCAGACTTTTTTTCCCATTCAGTGTAGTATCGGGGTTCAAATGTGTGACGGTTTAGCAATAGTGAAGTTTTGATAGTAATTTTGCAGTAAGACTGACACTAGCACTGTGAATGTTCTCAATTCACCTTTCTGAAATAAAGCCTTGGGCCACGAACTCGACAGAGCTTATGATGTTACAAAAGCTTTTGTGGAAGGCTTTAACCTCTTCCTCCTACCTGGCACGCAGGCGTCCCATCTAGAGCTCTGGAAATGCAAATGCGCTACGCTAAATGCTAATAGTATTAGTTAAAACTCAAACGTTCATTAAAATACACATGCAGGGTATTGAATTAAAGCTACACTCGTTGTGAATCCAGGCAACAAGTCAGATTTTTAAAATGCTTTTCGGCGAAAGCATGAGAAACTATTATCTGATAGCATGTAACACCCCAAAAGACCCGCAGGGGACGTAAACAAAATAATTAGCATAGTCGTCGCTACACAAACCGCACAAATAAAATATAAAACATTCATTACCTTTGACCATCTTCTTTGTTGGCACTCCTAGATGTCCCATAATCACTATTGGGTCTTTTTTTCGATTAAATCGGTCCATATATAGCCTAGATATCGATCTATGAAGACTGTGTGATAAACGGAAAAAAATAGCGTTTCATAACGTAACGTCATTTTTTAAAATTCAAAAAGTCGACGATAAACTTTCACAAAACACTTCGAAATACTTTTGTAATGCAACTTTAGGTATTAGTAAACATTAATAAGCGATCAAATTAATCACAAGACGAAGTATATTCTATATCTGTCCGTCTGGAAAAAATGTCCGGGTAGAATCTCAACCAAAATATCTGGTCCGAGACCTGAAGAACTGCGCTGCCTTGCATCTGTTTGACCAAGAAACAAAGAGTAGGCAAATGACAAGACTCTAGACATCGTGTGGAAGCTGTGGGTATTGCAACCTCAGCCCCATTAAATGTGGTTCACCTTTATCAATCGGTTCAAGTCGCGCAGGGATATAATATTTTTCCATTTTCAGTGATCAGATTTTCCTGCACTTTTCGATGAAACGCACGTTCTGTTATAGTCACAGCCGTGATTTAAACAGTTTTATAAACGTCTGAGTGTTTTCTATCCACACATACTAATCATATGCATATACTATATTCCTGGCATGAGCAGCAGGGCGCTGAAATGTTGCGCGATTTTTATCAGAATGTTCGAAAAAGTAGGGGGTAGGAGTAACAGGTTAATAGGTCCTGGGCACTCTGGAGCGGGTTTTCATTATGATCTCTCTGTACTTTAATCTTCATCTTTCCGGCGCCGACAGAGATGGCCGCCTCGCTTCGCGTTCCTAGGAAACTATGCAGTTTCTTTTTTACGTTTTATTTCTTACATTGGTACCCCAGGTCATCTTAGGTTTCATTACATACAGTCGAGAAGAACTACTGACTATAAGAGCAGCGTCAACTCACCATCAGTATGACCAAGAATATGACTTTCGCGAAGCGGATCCTGTGTTCTGCCTTTCACCCAGGACAACGGAATGGATCCCAGCCGGCGACCCCAAAAAACGACTTCGTAAAAGAGGGAAACGAAGCGGTCTTCTGGTCAGACTCCGTAGACGGGCACATCGCGCACCACTCCCTAGCATACTTCTCGCCAATGTCCAGTCTCTTGACAACAAGGTTGATGAAATCCGAGCAAGGGTAGCATTCCGGAGGGACATCAGAGACTGTAACGTTCTTTGCTTCACGGAAACATGGCTCACTGGAGAGACTCTATCGGAGGCGGTGCAGCCAGCGGGTTTCTCCACGCATCGCGCCGACAGAAACAAACATCTTTCTGGTAAGAAGAGGGGCAGGGGGGCATATGCTTTATGGTTAACGAGACGTGGTGTGGTCACACAAACTTTATTTGACTCTTTGCAAACTGGAATCCACATATCCTGAGGCTGCATTCATTGTAGCTGGGGATTTTAACAAGGCTAATCTGAAAACAAGACTCCCTAAATTGTATCAGTATATCGATTGCGCAACCAGGGCTGGCAAAATCTTGGATCATTGCTATTCTAACTTCCGCGATGCATATAAGGCCCTCCCCCGCTCTCCTTTCGGAAAAGCTGACCACGACTCCATTTTGTTGCTCCCTGCCTACAGACAGAAGCTAAAACAAGAAGCTCCCGCGCTAAGGTCTGTTCAATGCTGGTCCGACCAATCTGATTCCACGCTCCAAGACTGCTTCCATCACGTGGACTGGGATATGTTTCGTATTGCGTCAAACAACAACATTGACGAATACGCTGATTCGGTGAGCGAGTTCATTAGAACGTGTGTTGAAGATGTCGTTCCCATAGCAACGATTAAAACATTCCCAAACCAGAAACCGTGGATTGATGGCAGCATTCGCGTGAAACTGAAAGCGCGAACCACTGCTTTTAATCAGGGCAAGGTGACCGGAAACATGACCGAATACAAACAGTGTAGCTATTCCCTCCGCAAGGCAATCAAACAAGCTAAGCGTCAGTATAGAGACAAAGTAGAGTCGCAATTCAATGGCTCAGACACAAGAGGTATGTGGCAGGGTCTACAGTCAATCACGGATTACAAAAAGAAAACCAGCCCAGTCACGGACCAGGATGTCTTGCTCCCAGGCAGACTAAATAACTTTTTTGCCCGCTTTGAGGACAATGCAGTGCCACTGACACGGCCCGCAACCAAAACATGCGGACTCTCCTTCACTGCAGCCGATGTCCACAGAGGAGCTCTAGAGCTCTGTCCGTGACCATCGAGTTCTTGGTCAACTCCCTGACCAATGCCCTTCTCCCCTGTTTGGCTGGGCAGCCAGCTCTAGGAAGAGTCTTGGTGGTGCCAAACTACTTCCATTTAAGAATGATGGAGACCACTGTGTTTTTGGAGTGTTCAATGCCGCACTGTGTTCAATGCCGCAGAAAGGTTTTGGTAACCTTCCCCAGATCTGTTCCTCAACACAATCCAGTCTCTGAGCTCTACGGACAATTCCTTTTGACCTCATGGCTTGTTTTTTTTTCTCTATCATGCACTGTCAACTGTGGGACCTTTATACAGACAGGTGTGTGAAATTGGGTCCAATCAATTGAATTTACCACAAGTGGACTCCAAGCTATAGAAACATCTCAAGGATGATCAATGGAAACGGAATGCGCCTGAGCTCAATTTCAAGTCTCATAGCGATGAGTCTGAATACTTATGTTGAGGTATTTGCAAAAATGTCTAAACCTGTTTCTGCTTTGTCATTATGGGGTATTGTGTGTAGATTGCTGAGGATCAGTTTCTTTAAGTCAATATTAGAATAAGGCTGTAACGTAACAAAATGTGAAAAAAGTCAAAGGGTATGAATACGTTCTGAGGGCACTGTATCTACAGCCAACAACAGTCTGTATGTTTTAATAAAAATAAATAATAATAATCGATTTCTTTTTTTAAAGAATCAGCCTTGTTATTGAGATTTTCATGCCTTTTCAGGATCAAAAAGGGGCTTATGTGGTGGTTATGGCAGGGGTTGTGGCAATGGATGTGGTCGACCCTTCGGCGCGGCTGAATTTTAAAGGCCCCCATCTTGACATTGTGGACACATTTTTGCGTTTTTCAGCTAATTTCCTTTAATTCTACAGTTTGCCATTGAGCTGAGATTTTGCCGTTTCAAAGCTAATTTCCTGAATTTTTCCCATGGCTAATGCAGTGCTCTTTTGCTCAAACATAATAACAAAATCAATGCTGATAAATTCCAAAACAATGAATTTTCAATTCTCCATGACTGTCTATCTTTTATTTTGGTGATTGTTATTTCTCAAAGATTATATTATAAAACAAATATAAAGGCCCATTGTCTCTTCTACATACTTTATATCTGGTTTTAGCCGTAAAGTTTACACTGATTGTTTTTCCATCCTTGAATATATATATATATAACATTTTATTTATGTATATATTTTTTTACACTTTGGACATGGGTGACCCGGAAAGAATTTCAATGGCAGAAAAATCCCTGCTTTTATACCGCCCTTGTACCGTATCGCGGTAGACTGCATTACTTGCACAGCACACAGAGGGGCGCTATCATTTTTTTATACCCCTAAAAGCCCAAAGTGCGTCTTACCAAAATGCTAACAAAGTACTAGAGAATTCCTAAAGAGGATTCTAGCTAAATGCTGAAGACCGTAAGCGAACAAGCTAATAATGACAGACAATCCAGCTCATTTTAAGTTAGTTATACAAGTATCTCAGAAGGCTACTCAGTTTGCTGCACATACTAAACAAATATTACATTTTGAATATTAGACATGCACAAAACAAATTCTGATTCAGGAGAGAGTTAATGATTCAGGACAGATAATATTCTCTGCTGTTCAAATCTATTGATCTTGCTATCTAGCCAACCAAATGCACAGCTGTAGAGTATGTAGCACATTTTAGACCAGGGATAATCAACTAGATTCAGCCTCGGGATGATTTTATCTAATGTCCAAAAATGTATTACATTTTTTTGCTTAACATTTATTAGTGAATTATATAACATGATCACCTCATGTATGCTGTACAACAGTGAATCATGAAAGTTGCTCCATTTGTGCTCTTTGTAAACAAAACATGTGACTGGGTCAATCCAATGTTTCAGCAAGCTTTATTAATCCATTTTGAATTCAATCACTTTTTGAATGCACCCCTTTTGATTTGAATGAAACCTTCAATACATTTTTTCCCTCCCATTGTAGAGGTTCTCAGAAAGTGACTTCTTGGACCAGAATGCCAAACTATTCAATATATAAAATGTATAAAAGATTCTCAAAGTTGACCTGTATTTTGCACACCATACCATGAGACATCCATGTCTTCATCACTGGTAAAGTTAAACAGTTGAAATATAATTTAAAAGCTTACAAACAGGGTTGTCAAACTATTTTGTTTACACCTTAAACGTAAATGATCAAAAATCACGTCAAGTCAAGATTTTTTTTCTCCATATTTGCATGGTGTAGTTTAGACCCTATTCAACATCATGAGGTTTTTGTTGTGCCCGACCATCAGTTGAGACACATGCTCTTGAATACAGGGTGGGTGTCATGTTTTGGCTGATTAAATGTACTCAAATTGAAATTTCAACTTTCAAATGGTACCACAAAGATGGTTGACACACATCATTGGATGTTGACTTAAATGGGAATATGTTTTAAATTGGTGTCAATCCTCCATAGGAAACCTATTGAAATAATATAGACATAATACACATGTACACCATCTTTGTGTTAGTAATTAAAGTTAAAATGTCAATTTCAATGGTATACCAGCTAAACTGAAGTTGTCTGAAGGGATAGGTCCATTCTATACGTTCTATTTCTATGATTTGAAATGACACCCCCACCCTGTATTCAAGAGCATGTTGTTTCTCAACCGATAGCGGGCATAACACACAACCCTGTAAGCTTTTTAATGATATCGAACTCAACCTAACTATTTTCAAGTGATGAAGACGTGGATGTCTCATGGTATAGTGGGGTATCCAAAATGGGTCAACTTTGAGCACTTTTATCACCTGAATGTTTTGGTATTCAGGTTAAAAAATATCACTTTCTGACCACTTCTTCCATGGCCAGACATGTATGAACATGTCTATTTAAATCAAAAGGGATGCTGTCAAAAACTGATGAAATTCAAACGGATTTACCCTACAATGAAAAATAATGTGACTGTTTAAATGAAGAATGCAATCTGCTTTCTTGTAACCTGTAGCTATTCACTTAAAAGTAGCTTAGTAAAAAAAGTTTCATAAATGGTTTTGACAGTATTGAAAATCATGCTATGGGTATTTCAAAATCTGGTATACTGCCCAAACTCTAGTGTGTAGTTGGTTGCCACTGGACATAGTTGATCCTGCGTCATGTAGAATCTGCCTGGGACAGTTCGTCTGAGTTGCATCATCTATAGTTTATTGGCTATAGTTGGATAGATGTGTAGAAGCCTTTAGACATGTATCAATAAATTCCCAACCCTTAACTTAGCAAGGAGGACTAGCTAAATTGTCTGTGTTTCAGAAATGGGGAAACGCTGACCTCAATGGCAAGTTCAAGCTGCCCATGAAGAACGAGTTCATTCCCACCAGCTTTGAGATCTACCCTCTGGAGAAGGACTCTCCCTCCGCTCCCACTCTAATCAAGGTAAGCCTCGCTCTGGATAAGAGCATCTGCTAATTGACTAAAATGTGAAATGTCAGGGTGTTGCATTTATCAAACTATTTTTACTTGAATTCACCAAGCAGCTAGACTGAACTGAAAGCGTAGCTGCATGTTTCAGGTGTCTGAATTTGTTCATAAACTTTCATATGATAATGAGGAAACGTCAGGATTGAGAAGTATTTAGTACTGTTGTTGTCAAGGTGTTCTGATCAGAGGATGTACGTGGTAACTACTGCTGACAGGTTGGAATCTCTTTTGAGCTATTAGCTTCAGTATTACAGTACATTGTTGACTGCGGTTCACAACCCAACAAAGTTCAAAAGCAGTTGTAGAGATTTGATCTACCTCCTTAAAAACAAGTACTACAGCCTGATATCTTCATATACTTTTTGCATGCCCTTTCGCCTCATTGGAATCTGTTGCTAATGTAATCATGCTTTTTTCCCTCTTTTTCCTAGGATACCGCTATGAGCAAGGTGTGGTTCAAGCAGGATGACAAGTTTTTCCTACCAAAGGCATGCCTGAACTTTGAGTTCTTCAGGTTGGTAGACAAACCACAGCCCATGTATCACATCGTCATCTTAGAAACTTGGAACATCTTTTGTATTATTTTCCTCATACAAACAATTGTAGTTATAGGACTCAAATACTGCTATTTGAAATCGTATTAGGAAGGACCACATGGGATACCACGTGTCCTGCTGATCCCTTCCCTTGAATTAATCAATGAATGTATAAGCAACATGGCTACTTTTTGTTTTTCCGTGACAGTGATTTAGAGAGAGATGTCTAGCTGTGTTGTAGCTAACAGTTGATTCATCACTGCCATTTTGTTCTACAGCCCGTTTGCGTATGTGGACCCAATACATTGTAACATGGCCTATTTGTACCTGGAGCTCCTCAAGGACTCCCTCAACGAGTATGCATATGCAGCCGAGCTCGCCGGCTTGAACTATGACCTCCAAAATACCATCTATGGGATGTATGTAAGTATTCAAATTCCCCATCGCCCTCATGCCACCGCGATCCCAAACCCATCTGTTCCTCCCTCATGCATTCTCAACCTGGGCCTTCGTATCAGCCCTGGCTGCATCCTCCTCTTCATCCTTTCTTATTCTTTGAAACCGCCTCGTCAGAAATGCTAGACTTGACAGTTGTTCGTTTCCCATTCGTGGTGGCACTGTTTGGGTATGAACTTTAAAAAGTCATTTGGTACAGTCCTCTGTCAGAGACAGTTATTATTATTTTTTAATCTGATACAAAGGAATGGGAGATAGACACTAAGTAGTAGTGGTTGTAGCCGTAGCATTAACCTACCATTTAGTGGCAAAGTACTCCATCCCTCCTTGGTGGACAGAAAAGCCGGTTGCGAGGCTGCATATACATACTCTTCTTAATCAATCTTCTCACCCTGCTCTGTCTTTTTGACCACGTTATCCCACCTCCCCTACCAACAATCATGTTTATTACATTTTTTGGGGTCACTACCTATACTCAGACCCCCTGCACTGCAACATGACTGATCTGTTTCTCAGGTTATTGAAGGATGATTTAAGAGTATACATATGCAGCCAGCCTTGCCGTGCTGGTCTATGGCAGCCTCAGGGAAGTGTCCGTCTGACAGTCCCCCTAATAGCTAGGGGAAAAGAGGGAGGGCCCATCTTTTTGAAATGTTTATTTAACTTGGTGCAAGTCCAGTTATTAAGAACAAATTCTTATTTATCCATCTTAAGGTTCTGAGTGTGGAAGACTGTGTCTTCCGTCTATCTACGCCATTTGTTTCTGTGTGTTAGTCTGTCTGTAGGAAGATGGGGAGGTCCTAGAAGGTCCCCTTTCCTATGTTCTCTCCGTTTATGTAGGGACTTGGTTTCACTGCAAGGATGGCCAAATGTAGTCTTCAAGGAATGCCGTTTAAGTGATATGAAGTTGAACATCAACTATGAATTTATCCAATACTTATCTGACAACAGAGTAAGTTCAACTGATCAGGTCTGGGTTCAAATATGAACTATAATATCAGCAGACTGCCTGTCTTGAAGGACACGTTTGGCCCCGTTGATTTCACTGAATCACTCAGAAAACACACCCCATCTAATACACCTAGAACTTCATACATTCTCTCAAATTTTGATGTTTTAATTTATCTTTGGCATCCATTTTGAAATTCTCTGTGCGGTCAATGTCAGCCAGATAGTAGAACAGTAAGTGTCTCCTTCATAAGTCCTAAAGGAATAAAGCTGAAAACACTGCTTATCCTCTGAAAAATTATAGGTACTGTAAGTTCTGCAGACTCATGATTCCAATAGCAGGTTCCAGACTGGAGCTGGCATTGTACACATAGCTAATAGTGTTTGCAAGCTCCTTAGTTTTTCAAGGACCAATTCAATCTTCATATATCGCTTAGTATTGGAATTAGGTTTTTCTATGTTTTTGCTTAATGGAGAATCGAGATGCCCATTTGCCCAATGATGCTTGTCTTCTCTCTCACACTCTCTGCTCCTTTCTAACTTTGGTTTGTGGTGGTTTGGCTTCACTCTTTAAATGGACCTCCTCTCACATTTGGTTAATATCCAAACTAGGCCTACCTCTGTGAAACAGTAGCTTGTTGTGTGCAGAAGGAAGCATAGTACTAGTCATGAGGATATTTTGCCTGTTTGTTATTTACCACTTATGTGATACCAAGGTCATAAATAAGAGACTACCTAAGACTTGGATTATACATTTTAAAGGCTAATCCCTCATGGGTTGATGCTCATGTGGAAATGATGCTTTGAATTCTCTAGTCCGGCCAATCACACATACCTAGCTAACTTTATGATGGGGTGTTTATCTTTGTATTAAGGTTTTCCGAGCTTCACCAGTAATACAGTTGCGTCGGCACAAACTAACTGGGGACTCATCAAGGGTAATGATGTTGGAAGAGATTTATGGTGTCAGTATGTGTGTGTCAGCGAGAACGAGAAAGGGGAGGTAGAGGGTGATTGCGAGAGCGAAACGCTGTAGCCTGAGGGTATTTCCGATTCATGAAGGGGCCCGAATGTTTGGATGATATTGCAAAGCAGAGCTTCATATAACCTTGACTGGGCTCTGCCTATGCATGGTGTTGTTGGTTTGGTAAATTTACACGCATACACACCACTCACTGCATCACTTATTGTTAGTTGGTCACAGAACTCGATGAATAAGGGTAATGCATTTGCAGTTGATGGTAATGAGCAATGCTTGCTTTGTAGAGTTGAGTAGTTGGCTACAGACCCATAATATGGTCATTGCAGTGGCAGCAATGCAGGGTTGGAACTCTGTGCTAACGGGCTAGTGTGTGATGCCACAGTCATTAGCGTGGATGCTAGCGCGGTCAGTGAAAGTCACAGCAGAGGCACCTTCATGGCCCAGCCTGCCTCCCTCTGCTGTGTGTGTGAGGGGCCATTTCACAGACTGTACTCAGGACTCAGCCAGCACTCTGTGTCCTCTGACAGATAGTGGTTGGCATTATGCTGAGTGGAGTCATTGTCCTAGAGGAAGGGCCAGGGCAGGAGGAGAGGTTTGGGAGGTTGGTCTAAAACAATACTACCTTTAGTTTCCCTAACCAATAGGGCTGTTTATTCATCTGCACACACATTTTACTGTTCTTTCCTACAGGCTCTATGCCACATCAAGTTATGCTCACCTTTTTTCTCTTTTCCTCTTCCTTCCATCTCCTTCCCACAGCTCTCAGTGAAGGGCTACAATGACAAGCAGCACATCCTGCTGAAGAAGATCATTGAGAAGATGGCCGCGTTTGAGATTGATGAGAAACGCTTTGACATCATCAAGGAAGCGGTAAGCTGAGCCCCGCCGCCCAGTTTAAAACTACTCTGGCTATGAAATCATAACGGATCGAAGCTGATGTTGGTTTTTGACTGTTTGTTTCTGCTATTGTGTTTGACCCCATGGCGCACACAAACTACCCTTGTATTGTGTTTAACCCCTGATATGATTGGGCTGAACGTTGACCCCTATTGCCCTTTGACCGCTCTTCCAGTATATGAGGTCACTGAACAACTTCAGGGCGGAGCAACCCCATCAGCATGCCATGTACTACCTGCGTCTGCTGATGACGGAGGTGGCCTGGACCAAAGACGAGCTCAAGGAGGCTCTAGACGGTGAGCCGTTCTCACTCTATCTCCACACACCCACCCACACACACGGGCACGTGTACGTACGCACATACTCTTCTCTCCCTATCTCTCCCCTGCTCTCATTTGAATGCTGAGCCAGTTTGAGCTCCTCCATGAGCTGCAGTCATTTCTCTGCAGTGAAAATCTCACCGTAGGAAGAGGAGCAGATGTATTGTCTGTACGTTCAGTACATTATGCGTTGGCAATGTCCTGTGTAACACTTGAGACCGAGTTCACCTTGGGGAAAAGACTGCATTTCTGTCTTTTCATTATTACCTCAAACTTGTTCCCTTTATTTTTTTGCGCAGTGTATTTTTGGTCACTGTATATGTATTTATATTCTGGACTTGGCTATTATTTCTATATTTTGTATTTTTTTATTTTTTTTATTAAAACTTTTTAAATGTGTGTGTATTAGGTATTACGGCACTGTTGGAGCTAGGAACACAAACATTTCGCTACACCCACAATATCTGCTGAACATGTGTATGTGACAAATCAAATCTGATGTTTGTTTCTAACATTAGGGCTGTTTTCCTAAAGAAGTTAAATCCGCATAGTGTTTTGTTTCCCAACCACGATACTAACAAGTATCGCGATACTGTTATCTTCCCAGCTCTACCTAGTGCCTATGTGTTTAGTTTAGTGCCCTTGTTGCCCTTCTCTGGGTCTCCAGTCTTTCACAGATCCCTGTACCTGGTTTTTACAGACCAGATACTGCTGTGTGTGCCCCCTTCCCTACTATTCTCCCATCCTTCCACAGTCACTCATCCCTGGCTGCTCATCTACCAACACTCACCACTATTTTTTATTTTTTATTTCACCTTTATTTAACCAGGTAGGCTAGTTGAGAACAAGTTCTCATTTGCAACTGCGACCTGGCCAAGATAAAGCATAGCAGTGTGAACAGACAACACAGAGTTACACATGGAGTAAGCAATTAACAAGTCAATAACACAGTAGAAAAAAAAATGGGCAGTCTATATACAATGTGTGCAAAAGGCATGAGGAGGTAGGCGAATAATACAATTTTGCAGATTAACACTGGGGTGATAAATGATCAGATGGTCATGTACAGGTAGAGATATTGGTGTGCAAAAGAGCAGAAAAGTAAATAAAAAAAATAAAAAAACAGTATAAAAACAGTATGGGGATGAGGTAGGTGAAAATGGGTGGGCTATTTACCAATAGACTATGTACAGCTGCAGCGATCGGTTAGCTGCTCGGATAGCTGATGTTTGAAGTTGGTGAGGGAGATAAAAGTCTCCAACTTCAGCGATTTTTGCAGTTCGTTCCAGTCACAGGCAGCAGAGTACTGGAACGAAAGGCGGCCAAATGAGGTGTTGGCTTTAGGGATGATCAGTGAGATACACCTGCTGGAGCGTGTGCTACGGATGGGTGTTGCCATCGTGACCAGTGAACTGAGATAAGGCGGAGCTTTACCTAGCATGGACTTGTAGATGACCTGGAGCCAGTGGGTCTGGCGACGAATATGTAGCGAGGGCCAGCCGACTAGAGCATACAAGTCGCAGTGGTGGGTGGTATAAGGTGCTTTGGTGACAAAACGGATGGCACTATGATAGACTCTGAATGAAGAGACTATCTGAATGACTATCTAGACTATCTGAATGAATCTGGGTCAGACACTGTGAATTCAGATTGACCAACCTACGCGAAGAGGAAATGTGTTGTTTGTATCTGCATGTCTCCCCGTTTGGGTGAGTGTGTTTGTGTACGTACATTTCTGCCCGCGCTGGCGACAGGAATGATATGCGGTGGCAGCAACAGCCTGCATGACTGATGCTTTTGATTCTGTCCCGATTTGTATAGATTTAGAATGATAGCTCTGTGATTGATTCCTCCAGTCTGAATCTGTCTTCCAGATGTCACTCTCCCCCGCCTCAAGGCCTTCATACCTCAACTATTGTCACGGTTACACATCGAGACCCTTCTCCATGGCAACATCACCAAGGAGGTGAGTTTGAAGTTACCTTCCAGTGGACTGACTTCATTTGTAAATGGCAGACACACACACACACACACACACACACACACACACACACACACACACACAGCAAGACGTTTGATGTATGGAATGTGGATATGTTCTATAACTGCTTATACGGTTAGCCGCTCCTCTCCCATATAGGTTTTAAGTGGAATGCTTTTCTGTCCACTAGCAGTGTCACAGAAGGTGAACACACTGTCGAACCCTGATAAGATCCTCTGATCAAATGACACTTTATAAAAGATCCCAGCCATCGACGAACAGTCTCCCTTATGTCTGGTAATGACGCCCAGTAGAGGGATGTCACAGTCTAGTGGAGAGGGAATTGGATGCACCAGCGGGGGCAATGGTCCATTTCATCACCATAGAGACTCACCGTGCACTGCAGGACTCCTATTACCTTAGATGGAGCTTTTACTGCGTGGACAGAATTATTATAGCAGTGTTCCGATTCAGTCGAAATAACCTATAGATATGTATCTGCTATGGAAAGGAGGTATCTTGACACATTTAAAAGGTGGATTACAACACTGATTTATGTCATTGGCACCTCTCACTTTGCTCTCTCGATCTCTCTTTCTCCAGTCTGCTCTAGACATGATGCAGATGGTCGAGGACACGCTTATGAATCAAGCCCACACCAAGCCCCTCCTACCAAGCCAGTTGATTCGCTACAGGGAGGTGCAGGTGCCAGATGGTAGGCCAAGTGCACTGCCTATCATTCCCTTCACCTCCATGTAACTTCGTCATGCCTGTCCCCATTGTGACCATGCTGAAGGTTTCTTACCCAACAGTCTGGCCTGTGCTTGTGTAACACCTCAGTGTTAATGCCCCTCCAATGTCCAAGGGAGAAAGTCTCACCTACAAATGGGAAACAGACATCACTAGGCAATACAATACACACACTTTTCCTTAACCACTTACACAAACTCACACAGCACCACAGCACAACAACAACACACACACACAGTGCCTGTGCACTCTTTAAGTAACTTGAGCACATTAAGTAACTTGAGCACATTAAGTAACTTGAGCACAGAGGAGAGGAAAATCATGGCTGTCTGGGCCTCCTGGAAAAATCCTGGATCCAGTCGGCCAGCCAGCCTCAAACTGAACAAACACAAACTGAACTAACCTTTGAACGGAGCAGGATTTGGAGATGGCGGTGTCGGAGGGTAGGGCTGCCGTTATATCGGCTCTTAACCAACGATACTATTTTGTTTGTTTTTTCATGTTGTTAGTAACTTGTTTTGTACATAATGTTGCTGCTACTGTCTCTTATGACTGAAAAGAGCTTCTGGACATCAGAACTGAGATTACTCACCTCAAACTGGACGAGGAGTTTGTCTTCAATGAGTCGGACGCGAGGGATATACTATCTACATCTGACCAGGTCCAGATCCCCGTGATTCGCTGGAAAAGGAAACGTAGGTTTCGCGGAAAGAGATCAGGATGCCTTGCAAGGATCAGGCGACGAGTGGCCAATCTGCCCCTGCCTTCCTTTCTGCTAGCTAACGTTCAATCACTGGAAAATAAATGGGACGAACTGAAAGCACTTATATCCTACCAACGGAACATTAAAAATTGTAGAACGATGACATTAAGAACATACAGCTGGCGGGTTCTACACACTATCGGCAAGACAGAACAGCAGCCTCTGGTAAGACACGGGCCTATGCATTTATGTAAACAACAGCTGGTGCACGATATCTAAGGAAGTATCAAGGTTTAGCTCACCTTAAATCGTTTTTTACCACATTTCTATCAGCATGTTAAATGTGCAACCAAAGGGAAAACATTTCTAGACCACCTTTAATCCACACACAGAGATGTGTACAAAGTTCTCCCTTGCCCTCCATTTGGCAAATCTGATTCCTGCTTATAAGAAAAAATGAATGCAGGAAGCACCAGTGACTCGGTCTATAAGAAAGTGGTCAGTTAAAGCAGATGCTAAGCTACAGGACTGTTTTGCTAGGACAGACTGGAATATGTTCCGGGATTCTTCCGATGGCATTGAGGAGTACACCAGTACATCAGTCACTGGCTTTATCAATAAGTGCATCGAGGACGTCGTCCCCACAGTGACTGTATGTACATACCCCAACCAGAAGCCATGGATTACAGGCAACATACGCACTGAGCTAAAGGGTAGAGCTGCCACTTTAAAGGAGTGGAACTCTAACCCGGAAGCTTATAAGAAATCTCGCTATGCCCCCCGACGAAGCATCAAACAGGCAAAGCGTCAATACAAGACAGAATTGTACTACACCGGCTCTGATGCTCGTCGGATGTGGCAGGGCTTGCAAACTATTACAGACTACAAAGGGAAGCACAGCTGAGAGCTGCCCAGTGACACAAGCCTACCAGACAAGCTATGCTGGCTTCGGGGCAAGTAACACTGAAACATGCATGAGAGCATCAGCTGTTCCGGACGACTGTGTGATCACTCTCTCCACAGCCGATGTGAGGACGTGTAGGACGTGTACTCCGAGCATGCACTGACCAACTGGCAAGTGTCTTTACTGACATTTTCAACCTCTTCCTGTCTGAATCTGTAATACCAACATATTTCAAGCAGAACACCATAGTCCCTGTGCCCAAGAACACTAGGGTGTCCTGCCTAAATGACTACCGACCCATAGCACTCACGTTTGTAGCCATGAAGTGCTTTGAAAGGCTGCTCATGGCTCGCATCAAATCAAAATGTATTTATATAGCCCTTCGTACATCAGCTGATATCTCAAAGTGCTGTACAGAAACCCAGCCTAAAACCCCAAACAGCAAGCAATGCAGGTGTAGAAGCACGTGGCTAGGAAAAACTCCCTAGAAATGCCAAAACCTAGGAAGAAACCTAAGAGAGGAACCAGGCTATGTGCGGTGGCCAGTCCTCTTCTGGCTCTGCCGGGTGGAGATTGTAACAGAACATGGCCAAGATGTTCAAATGTTCATAAATGACCAGCATGGTCAAATAATAATAATCACAGGCAGAACAGTTGAAACTGGAGCAGCAGCACGGCTAGGTGGATTGGGGACAGCAAGGAGTCATCATGTCAGGTAGTCCTGAGGCATGGTCCTAGGGCTCAGGTCCTCCGAAAGAGAGAATTAGAGAGAGCATACTTAAATTCACACAGGACACCGGATAGGACAGGAGAAGTACTCCAGATATAACAAGCTGAACAAACATCAACATCCCAGAAACGCTAGACCTACTCCAATTTGCATACCACCCCAACAGATCCACAGATGATGCAATCTCTATTGCACTCTACACTGCCCTTTCCCACCTGGACAAAAGGAACACCTATGTGAGAACGCTATTCATTGACAACAGCTCAGCGTTTAACACCATTGTTCCCTCAAAGCTCATCACTAAGCTAAGGAACCTGGGATTAAGCACCTCTCTCTACAACTGGATCTTGGACGTCTTGATGGGCCTCCCCCAGGTGGTAAGGGTAGGCGACAACACATCCGCCACGCTAATCCTCAATACGGGGGCCCCCCACAGGGGTAGGTGCTCAGTCCCCTCCTGTACTCCCTGTTCACTCAGGACTGCTCGGCCAGGCACGACTCCAACACCATCATTATGTTGGCCGATGACACAACAATGGTAGGCCTGATCACCGACAACGATGAGACAGCCTATAGGGAGGAGGTCGGAGACCTGACCGTGTGGTTCAAGGACAACAACCTCTCCCTCAATGTGATCAAGACAAAGGAGATGAATGTGGACTACAGGAAAGGAGGACCAAGCATGCCCCCATTCTCATCGAGTGGGGCTGTAGTGGAGCAGGTTGAGAGCTTCCAAGTTCCTTGGCGTCCACATCACCAACAACTAACATGGTCCAAGCACACCAAGACAGTCGTGAGGCGGGCACGACAAAACCTATTCCCGCTCAGGAGACTGAAAATATTTGGCATGGGTCCTCAGATCCTCAAAAGGTTCTACAGCTGCACCGTCGACAGCATCCTGACGGGTTGCATCACTGCCTGGTATGGCAACTGCTTGGCCTCCGACCTCAAGACACTACAGAGGGTAGTGCATATGGCCCAGTACATCACCGGGGCCAAGCTTCCTGCCATCCAGGACCTCTATACCAGGCGGTGTCAGAGGAAGGCCCTAAAAAGACTCCAGCCACCCTAGTCATAGACGGTTCTCTCTGCTACTGCACGTCAAGCGGTACCGGAGCGCCAAGTCTAGGTCCAAGAGGCTTCTAAACAGCTTCTACCCCCAAGCCATAAGACTCCTGAACAGCTAGTCAAATGGCTACCCAAACTTTTGCATTGCCCCCCCGTCCCTTTTGCAATTCACTGTCTAATACACCTGTTGTATTCGGCGCATGTGACAAATCAATTTGATTTGATTTATAGCTTCCCAACAAAAAAGCTTAACATACGCTTTTACAGACACATACTTAAACTGCTTACTTCCATTCATCTTCACTCGCACACTTTTTGCATTCTGAGGAGAACTGTTGACACATCATTCATCATTGAAAAGGATATGCATAAGTAACCTGCTGCATCTTTCCTCATTCAAAGTCTACTTGATCATTTAGGACTCAAATATAGGTGAGTCGATATCCAAATGAACTCAGCACATCCCGGGGGTTTTTTACGCATCCTCCCCCAAAAAATGAAAGTTCCAATGAAAAGCTTTTAACACGCCTATTCACAGCCACTCAGCAAAAAGTGTGATGTTGGCTTAGTCTCTCCTGTCTGGAGACTGGAGAGTGTCACCACTGTCCTCTAGCTGAACTCTATATATAATGGTCCTGTATTATGCTTTTTAAATCTATCCAAACACGTTCTTTAGTAATTGTATATTTACAGTTAAGCTGGGGGTGCATCAACTGGCTAGGTTGTGTAGGGCTTGTTACTTATTCCTAAATTCATTTTTTAAGTCTCAATGTTTGCTGAGTTGCGCCTGCAGCATTATACAGTATTTGGATAAGCTGTATTGCATGGTTAGTACATGTGTGTGTGTTGAAGATTATGATGCTACAGTATGTGAATAAACCCTGGGACATATACACTGTGGCCAGTTTATTAGGTACACCAATCTGTACTGGGTCTGACCCCCCCCCTGCCTCCATAAGTCTGAATTCTTCGGGGCACGGCCACATTGCTCAATTGGCCTGACGTGTGCCAGGAAAACATTCCCTACACCATTACGCCACCAGCCTGTACAGTTGACACCAGGCAGGATGGGCCATAGACTCATGCTGTTTATGCCAAATCCTGACTGCCATCAGCATAACTCGAGGAACTGGGATTTGTTCGCCTAGGCGACACTCAATTAATTGTGTTGGTGATTGCATGCCTGCTGGACCCACTTCCTCTTGTTTTTAGCTGATAGGAGTGGAACCCGGTGTGGTCGTCTGCTGCAATAGCCCATCCGTGACAAGGACGGATTAGTTATGCATTCCGAGGTGCCGTGCTGCACACCACTGTTGTACTGCATCTTAATTAGCCTGTTTGTGGTCGCTGACTGAATGTTTTTTGTTTGACGCACCATTCTTGGTAAACCCTAGACTGTCATGCGTGAAAAGCCCAGGAAGGAGGCCGGTCGTTTCTGAGATACTGGACCCGGCGCGCCTGGCACCGTCAACCATACCACGCTCAAAGTCTCTTAGATCACATGTTTTTTCCCATTCTAACATTCAATCATACAGTAACTGGATGCCTGTCTGCATGCTTTATATAGCAAGCCATGGTCACGTGACTTACTCTCTGCAGGAGAACTATTTTCGTGAACGGGGTGGTGTACCTAATAAACTGTCCACTGAGTATTTGTTAGGCACAAAATGGACTGAAACAGGGATGTACTACCTGGACTTGTCCAATAAGAAACTCTTGTTTTTTCCCCCCCTTGCAAAACATTTTGAAACCTTTTCCATTATGTGCCCTAATGACTATGACCCTGCTGTCTGTGCCTTCCAGGTGGCTGGTATGTGTACCAGCAGAGGAACGAGGTGCACAACAACTGTGGCATAGAGATCTACTACCAGACAGACATGCAGACAACCCACGACAACATGCTGCTGGAGCTCTTCTGCCAGATCATCTCTGAGCCTTGCTTCAACACACTGCGCACCAAGGAACAGTTGGGTAAGACCACGCACACACACTCAAGTGGAGACTGGTATCTTGTAAAGTACTCAAATACAGTTGAACTCAACACCCTGCAGTGAAAAGGGGACAGTAGACTGTGTGCAGTTAAACATAAACACTTTCCAGAATTTACAGTGAATTGTTTGACTTTCACTCTCCTCTCTCCTCAGGGTACATAGTGTTTAGCGGTCCGCGGCGCGCTAACGGGGTCCAGGGCCTGCGCTTCATCATCCAGTCGGAGAAGGCCCCCCACTACCTGGAGAGCCGTGTGGAGGCGTTCCTAAAAGCCATGGAGATGTCTGTGGAGGAAATGAATGACGAGGCCTTCCAGAAACACATCCAGGCCCTGGCCATCCGCCGCCTGGACAAGCCCAAGAAGCTGGCCGCTGAGTGCGCCAAGTACTGGGGGGAGATCATCTCTCAGCAGTACAACTTCGACAGGGGTGAGCATGTTGCAGACACAATGAGCAACACGCACATACACACCCCTTCCTTTACCTGGTCTGGAGGCCTAAGAGCTTTTTCCAGGTGATATCTGTGGGGAGTTTGCGTAGTTAGTGTCGACTAAATGGGTATTCCTCCTGATCCTCATATTATAACTGCTGGGAGGCCTTTTTATATGGATAGGTGTTCTGAATGAAATATGCATTTATTTATATTGACATTTTTATATTGACATTCTGGAGGATCCCCGAGGGAAAGGAAGGTTGTTTTCGCAGCAGAAATTGGCAACGATTAGGCCCCAGAATAAACTCCTGGAGTACACCTCGCCCAAGCAACATCTCCTGCATCTCCTGAGTGCTATTATGGATTGTAATGGGCTGATTTGCTGGTAATCTGCCGTAAACCTCGATCCAGAACTCTTAGTAGGGAGAAGTGATGAAAACCATGTTCTCATTGTTAGAGGGAAGGAGGATGGTAGAAGACAGGGCAGCAACTGTCACCACTAATGTCATGATAGAAAGTGGAGCCTTGCCAATAGTGGGACATTGTACAGTAGGGGTGGCTGGTGACCCTGTAGGGCCTTGGTCACCAACCGGTCGATCACTGTCAACTGGTCAATCTTCAAGGCATTTATAGTCACAACATTTCTGTAGAAAAGCCAACGATAAATGCTTGCGCTCCTTTCATAAAAAATAACAAAATTGTGTTGCGCAGTTGGCGGTAGGTGCACTTGATTCAGAAGCCCTGCGCACCAGTAGGTATTTTTTAACATTTTTACGTCATTCCAAGTCTGAAACTCGTCTTTCGAGAGCTCCGACTTGAAGATCACTGACGTCATGATTTTACCTTATTTGTTTCCGAGTTCCCAGTTGTCTTGAAAGCACAATGACCATCAGATGCAGGGAACATCAGTCCAGTAAAATACAATTATTAGCAAATTATTTCAATTTATGCTCTGCTGCGCCTCACAAGTGCTACACCAACTGATCTAGTTTGTCATCAAAGCTTGAGTTTTTAAATATACACTGAACAAAAATATAAACGCAACAATTTCAAAGATTTTACTGAGTTTATATCAGGAAATGAGTCAACTGAAATTGTCACGCCCTGGTCGAAGTATATTGTGTTTGTCTTTATTTATTTGGTCAGGCCGGGGTGTGACATGGGTTTATTGTGGTGTGTTTTGTCTTGGGGGGTTTTGTTAGGTATTGGGTGTGTGGCTTAGTGGGGGTATCTAGCCAAGTCTATGGCTGTCTGGAGTGGTTCTCAATCAGAGGCAGGTGTTTATCATCGTCTCTGATTGGGAGCCATATTCTTTGAGTGTTTTGTGGGTGATTGTTCCTGTCTTTGTGTTTGCACCAGATAGGGCTGTTTCGGTTTTCACATTTCATTATTTTGTAGTTTCTTCATGTATAGTTTTTTCCTTCATTAAAATATCATGAATCATCATCACGCTGCATTTTGGTCCGACTCGCCTTCTCCACAAGAAAGCCGTTACAGAAATAAATTCATTAGGCCCTAATCAATTGTTTCCTCTTGACTGGGAATACAGATATGCATCTGTTGGTCATACCAGTCAGTATCTGGTGTGACCACCATTTGTATCATGCAGCGTGACATCTCTTTCGCGTAGAGTTTGTTCATTATAAAATGGTTTGAGAAGAACAATATTGCCAGGCATATAGCCAATATGCATTAGGCCTACTGCACAAACCTCATTCCTGCAGAACTATTTTAATTTGGTTAAATTTAAGTAGTTGAAAAGAAATGAGCGGTAGATCTGGCTTTTTGACTACGAAAGTGAAATTACTACGGACCTCATTATCACAATACTTAGGTGACGATACGATATGTATTGCAATTCAATACTGTGATTTTAGTGCGATTTCGACGTTCCAAACATATTGCTCACTATATGTCTGCTGCAGAGTGACGAGAGAGCCATGAGAAAATAAAAGTCCTGAAAACAAATTAGCTGCCCACTTATGAAGATGGAGAACAAGCTATGAAGGAAAAATACTGGAATTTTGATGCAGGTACAGCCAACTAGCGCAAGAAATATTGAGGGATATCTCAAATCATCAACCTTTAGTCCAAAGTGTTTCCTGTTGTTTTCTAGATAACATTGAAGTGGCCTATCTGAAGACGTTGACGAAAGAAAACATCATGCAGTTCTACCGGGTGAGTATAGTAGCTGCTCATCCATCTTCTGCATTCCGGTGTGTTGTTCAATCTGTCCTCCCTGAAAGATGGCACCTTGTTTCATTTAGAACCCTCCACCACTCTTATCCACTTCCTGGTTCCTATTCATAGCTGTGGAGGTTACACTGACACGGTATGCTGTGCTCACAGAATATCCACAACAGTGGAGGCTCCTTAGAGGAGGAAGGGGAGGACCATCCTCAGTGAATTTCATACAAAAAAAAACATTTGAAAAGTTATCCTTTTTAGATCAAACTATACTAAATATATTCACTCCACCAAATAATTGATTAAGACACACTGTTTTGCAATGAAGGTCTACAGTAGCCTCAAAAGCACTCTGTAGGACAGCATCATGCCATGGTGTAGCCAGAGGACAGCTAGCTTCCGTCGTCCTCTGGGTACATTGACTTCATTACAAAACCTAAGAGGCACATGGTTCTCACCCCTTCTATAGACTTACACAGTAATTACGACAACTTCTGGAGGATGTCCTCTGACCTAGCAGAGCTCTTGCAGCATGAACTGACATGTTGTCCACCCAATTGAAGAATCAGATACTGAATCTAGTACTGAAAGCATAAGCCACAGCTAGCTAGCACTGCAGTGCGTTAGTTGACTCGGAGAGAGACAATAGTAGAAATGTTTTGAACTAATTTCTTCCAAAATGAACGAGAAGCATGAGCTATATTTCTCTTTCACTTAACTAGCAAATGCAGTTAGCATACTAAAACACCCTGCTCAAACAGAGAGATACTATGTTAGCTAGCTGGCTATGACTATCCAACACAACACTGGAACTCTTCCAAGTCAAGGTAAGCTTTTGGTTTTACTTATTTATTGCCACTGGGGCCCGTCGGTGTAAGTTCTAAACTTCTTACTTGACTGTACATTGTATCAGGGTGGCAGGTAGCCTAGTGGTTAGAGCGTTGGGCCAGTAACTGAAAGATTGCTGGATGGAATCGCCGAGCTGACAAGGTAAAAATCTGTCGTTCTGACCCTGAGCAAGGCAGTTAACCCACTGTTCCCCGGGCGCCGAAGACGTGGGTGTCAATTAAGGCAGCCCTCCGCACCTCTGATTCAGAGGGGTTGGGTTAAATGCGGAAGACACATTTCAGTTGAAGGCATTTAGTTGTACAACTGACTAGGTATTCCCCTTTTCCCTAACGTTGCTGCATGATCGTAACGGGTTTACTAATGCGTTAGTTATATTAGCTATGTTGACTATGACATTACTTTAGCTAATATGGTGACAACAATGTAATTTCTTTTTTTAACTAGGCAAGTCAGTTAACTTTTTATGGCTGCAGAGGCAGTATTGAGTAGCTTGGATGAAAAGGTGCCCATAGTAAACGGCCAGCTCCTCAGTCTCAGTTGCTAATATATGCATATTATTATTAGTATTGGATAGAAAACAATCTAAAGTTTCAAACTGTCAAAATATTGTCTGAGTATAACAGAACTGATATTGCAGGAGAAACCCTGAGGAAAATCAAACCAGGAAGTGGCTTCTATTTTGAAAACTCCATGTTCCATAGCCTCCCTTTGCTGGATATGAACCAGATTCCTTTTCCTATCGCTTCCTCAAGGTGTCAACAGTCTTCAGACAGTTTCAGGCGGTCACATGAGTTTTGCTCGCACAACAGAGTTTGGATAGGTATTGCTTTTCTCTCTCCTACTGTGAAAGACATTTGCGGTTGATGTATTATTGATTGTATATTTTAAAAACAACCTGAGGATAGATTATAAAAACGTTTGACATGTTTCTGTGGACATTATGGAAACTATTTGGAATTTTCGTCTGCGTTGTCTTGACCGCTCTTTCCTGTGGAATTTCTTAACATAACGCGGCAAACAAACTGAGGTATTTTGGATATAAAAATAATATTTTTGGAACAAAAGGAACATTTGTTGTGTAACGGAGTCTCGTGAGTGAAAACATCCGAAGATCATCAAAGGTAAACGATTAATTTGATTGCTTTTCTGATTTTCGTGACCAAGCTACCTGATGCTAAGTGTACTTAATGTTTTGTCGTGCGATCAATAAATTTACACAAACGCCTGGATTTCGCTGTAAAGCATCATTTCAAAATCTGACACGACAGGTGGATTAACAAAAGGCTAAGCTGTGTTTTCCTATATTGCACTTGTGATTTCATGAATATAAATATTTATAGTAATATTTATTGAATGTAGCGCTATGCTATTCAGCGGTTGTTGATGACACTTGTCCTGTTAGTGGGATTGCAGCCATAACAAGTAAAGGACAAATTCTTATTTACACTTACGGCCTACCCCAACCAAACCCGGACGACGCTGTGCCAATTATACGCCGCCCCACGGGACTCCCAATCACGGCCAGATGTGATACAGCCTGGAATCGAACCAGGGTCTGTAGACTGCTGCGCTCCTCGGGGAGCCCAAAGCTGTGGGTAGCGGTTATGATGTGGTTTGGCTTGGAAAGTTTTTTTTCCGTCTGGTCACATACAGCTGTTTCATTAAAGTCCACAAGTAAAAGGAACAGGTGAGAGGAGAGCGCATAGATATGAGAAGGAATGCAACCTTGGCTGCTATGAAAGTGAACTGTGTTTACGTGTGATCAGGGGTGTATTCATTCTGCAGATTCTGTGGGGAAAAGTTTCTTAAATGGAAGCAAATGGAACGAAACGGGGATAAACATGCATGAATTTGTCCAATAGAAACTCTCATTTGCAACTGTTGAACTAATGATTACATCCTAGATCAGCTAGATGCAGGCAAGAGTGTGCAATGGTATTGAATGTGTCACTGTTACCTCTTTTTTTTTTTTTTTTCTCTCGACCTCTTGAAATGTTGTAGCAACCTGATGGGTATAGGGAAATTGAGTATCATGTAGTAGCCTAAACCTATCACTTTTACATTGAACTAGGTGAATGAAATATGAATGACAGTCATCCAATATGCTGTAATAGAAATAAGGCCATGCTCATGAAAAAAAATCGTCCTCCCTAATCTTAAACTGCACTGACTGCCACTGATCCACAACCATAACAAGGGGGTGCGTCACTGTCAGGATGATGTTTCAAGAGGATAAGGGGACCAAGGATAGCGAAGCAATGAAAGACTTCCCATATTTCTACCTCAGCAGAAGCAACACAGGCCCCATGCAGAATATTTTCATTGTGTAATAAATTTCACCATATCCTCCCCCTCCACAGATTTATGACTGTTGAATCCACTTTGTTCCGATGTAGGAGCCTGGAAACTTTCTTCACCCCATTATAATACATTTTTCGCAGACAGTGACTTATATTAAATTCTGTCTCTTCTCTGTGTCTCTATCTAACTCTTGTCTCTCTCTCTGTAGGATCTGTTGGCTGTGGATGCACCCAAGAGGCACAAGGTGTCTGTGCATGTCCTGTCTAGGGAGATGGACTCCTGTGAGTACTGTACAAGTGATGGAGAGTTTTTTTGGGGAATAGAAGTTCAGTTTGTGCATGTGTTGCTTTGACTGTTTTTAACAGTTGTTTAAATGTCTCTGTCCTTTTGTTTAGGCCCAGTCGTGGGCGAGTTCCCTGCCCAGAATGACGTCAACCTGGTCCCTGCCCCCTCCTTGCCACAGGTAATGTAGTCATCCTTTTATAATACAGGAGACGTGTGTGTCTGTGAGAGAATTGGAAGAATTATGTAACTTTTTGGGTGATGTGTTAACGTCTGTAATACACTGACCTGTCCATCTGTGTACAGCCTACTTTGGTCCAGGACATGACCGAGTTCAAGAGGAGCCTTCCCCTATTTCCCCTGGCCAAGCCCCACATCAACTTCATGGCTGCCAAACTGTGAGGACCGGGCAGCCCTGCCCCCAGAGCAGCATGGGAGCACTGTGGTGGGGGGGTGCCCTGCTCTGTCTCCCCCCCTGTCCCCCCGAGGCAACAGGAGTCAGGAACACACTCATCTGACTAAGCCTGCATGTGTGTATGTTTGTGTATCTGTGTGTGGTAGGCTGGAGGCTACTAGAGGCACTTGGAAATGTGTTTGATTCCCACAACTTGGCTGTGGATCTCATCATAGCTCCGTGTAAGAGTAGAGGTCACACAATTTTAGTCTCATGGAAAACCCCACCAACACACATTCCCAATAATGTATAGAATGTTGAAGCAGGGCTCCTATTATAGAGGAATAGTAATAACTTAAACAACCACAAGGCCGGGAACCCTGTAAACCAGTACAAGTACCCCTTGACACTTTATAATGGAAGTGTTTTTAGTTGATTTAGCCACAAGGACATGCTGCTGTGGTGAGAGAACTGTTGGTTAATGATGATTATGTGAAGCTTTTGAGGTGTAGGAGGATAGCTCTGCAAAGGGTGTACATAATATCATTTTAGACACGCCGGACACGTACTTTCTTATGTACTCGTGCGACGCATCAAGGCAAGGCACAGTGACAACTCCCTGAATTGATATCACAAAGACTGTTTAAATAAGATGAATGTGCAACACACTATTTTGGACACCATTTCAGTTGATCAGCCTTATGGAAAGATTCTGTTTTAATCCATGATGTACAGGTTTTGAGATCTGACTCTATTTATTTTTTAAACTGGTAAAATGTCAGGGCCCATTTGGTGGAGAGGTGTCCCATGAAGCTTTTCTTTTGAACTAGTGCTCTATAGGGTTGTATTATCCAAGCATCATCTCAGGGTCCCTCTAATCGTTTGCTTTTATTTGAGATTGAAGAACAATAAACATATTTAAATGTCTGTCATTTATGTTAATTACTTGTTTGGAGTTATACATTTTTCTTTTTATAGCTTTTATGCTTGTTAATATTTTAAAGGTGTGCCCCCCATCCCCCATCCCAACTTTCTCCATTTGAGACGAAGGTTGTACCTTTTTAAAAGGGGGTGGGGGATGGTCTACTACCAATCTGGACCAATAGATGCACAACTGTGGCTGGAGCAGTCAGCTGGATACACATATCACAGCAGTGTCTGGACTTTGACAGTCCGCCAACTGCACTTTGCCTCTGTTGGTCAGACTTGGGGTCATTGCAATCTTAAAGATGCTATCCTTCAGAAAAACAAAGGACTGCTATAGAATGTCTGATGGGGTAAACAGATTTAGTATTTTCTCAGGACACCCTTTAAAATAATCATATTTTGTCTGAAGGGTTTCAATAGAGGCCCATGTATGGAGGGTGAAGGTGTAGTCGGGCCTGTGTTTCTCAATATGCACTTCTCACTAAGCAATAAACTGGGGAACCTGAGAGTAGTGTGGCTTTAAACACACTAATGGCCTCTGTACTGTTACGTAGAAGTGGGGGACACTGCATTCTTGAGTCCTTGCTCTCATCCAGCCTGATGGACACTGAAAGGTGGAACTGGCATGTGATGCATGGATAGTACTCATGTCAGTGCCATGTCTGTCTCTATACCATGGCCTAGTCTCTCAGGTGTTAATAAGCCTTGCCAAGTCAAACCACTGGTGGCGTCAACCACTCTTTGATACAGCAAATGTCTCCCATATGTTCTCAGGCCTATATATCAACTAAGGTTAACATAATGTGTTTTACCACAAGGTAGAAACTGACATTTCTTATGGATTTATGTTCAAACTTTTTTCTAAAGGAAGTACAGCTGTATACTGACATACCGAACATTCCCTTGAATTCCACTGGTTTGTTCAGTGCTTACCTTACAATGGTAGGGACCAATAACTGACCTGCAGGCTGTGTTTGTCCTTTGGTAGGAATAAGTCTCTTGCAACTAGTAGTCATTGCTTGCTAATGTATTTAGGGGGAAACCAAGTTGTTTTTCCTCAATAGTTTCCATAAGTAATCCGTATACACTCGAAAATGGGAATAACTGTGCAGGTTCATTTTGCACCAAACAGAGGGACTACCTGAACTTGTCTGATAAATGCTTGTTTTGATTTTGTTGCAAAATGTTTTGCTACGCTGTGCCCTACTGAATACCAGCCTGATCAAATGGAAGGTGGTTCAGTGAGACGGTCAGTGGACACTGCTGTAAATTGGCTGGTTGAGTTACTGCAGACATGTTCAGGGCTCAGTAATGCAGGAGTGCTTAAGTCTTAACATTTTCTCCTGTGTTTATCTAATAAATCACTGTATACTGGAACAAATAGTTGTCTGTTATTGAAATGTCAACGCAGGATTTGTATCCCAGATATAGCTGCCTCCGAAGAGCACACTACATCAACCGAAAGTGTAATCTTTAAGTAATATGCTATGAAATGTGGTTCATTCAAGCTGTTTTACAGTACAGCCATAGTTCCCTTGTTCATGTCTAAGGAATGTGGATTGAATCTGTCCTACAGTGTGCATCTGGACCTTAGAATAGACTCAACACATCCACTTCAAGGTTAGAAAAAATACATTTATAATCTACCATGAAACTATAAATTCAATTTAAGTCACAATACATTTTCTTTACAGTGAATGTAAACGCTGACCTGACCAGAGATTACATCCATCTACCATGCTAAATTAATATTCTAGTGGTTGGTTTATAGCATGCCCTTTTCACACCATTAGATTTAAGGAGTGGGGCAGTTCCACTCACATTTTTTGTTTATTGGACAAGATCGATTCTGTATACTTCCGGCCCGTCCTTGGACACTGCTATCTAACCTCCAAACAAGCTTCAATGCCATACAACACTCCTTCCGTGGCCTCCAACTGCTCTTAAACGCTAGTAAAACCAAATGCATGCTTTTTCAACCGTTCGTTGCCTGCACCCGCACGCCCGACTAGCATCACCACCCTGGATGGTTCCGACCTAGAATATGTGGACATCTATAAGTACCTAGGTGTCTGGCTAGACTGTAAACTCATATCAAACATCTCCAATCTAAAATCAAATCTAGAATCGGCTTTCTATTCCGCAACAAAGCCTCCTTCACTCACCACCTGTATAATGGTTCTACAACTATAGTTGTAATTTTAACCCATTCTGTGACTGCCTTGAGGCAAATGCACACCAATAAACAAATCTGGTTTTAGCAAGGAATTGTGGCGTATTGTGATTTGGGTTAAAAGATATGAGTCAGGTCTATATGAGCCGCTTGCACATTGAATTCGCTCTCATCCCATGAGTAGAAGACATCTGCACTGACTGGCTATTTCATAAGAAGAAAAATAGAAGTGACCTGTAGGGTTATAGATGCGTGGGGAAAAAAATCCCTTACAAATAACAAAAAATAGAATTAATGGGAACACTTGAGGCATACGAGTAAAAAACACCCTCAAAGGTTTAATCCGATACAGCAACTGCAGAATAAATGAAATATGTACAGACAATCACACTTTCATGAGGTTCGTACTATGCTTCTAAAATAGATGAATGATGACTATGCATTTCCACCAATGGAAACATGAGTGGCAATGTCTGAAGAGAGCAGCAGGCAAGATATTCCTTCAAATAATAATCTCTTAGTGATAAAGATACTTTATTCTTATTTCTCTGAAAACACAGGAAAGCAATATTCCTCATTAAACCCTTCACATTGGCAAATTATTTCTAAAACTTTCCTGTCTAATAATCACACCTGTCCCAGATTTATCTTAAAATAAGCAAGCACTGGTTATGTAAAAAAATATATACTCAACTCGCTACTGCAGTGCGGCAGTCACAAAAACAAGTCACATTTGTGTGTGTGTCTGCGTCCGCGCATGTCTGTATTAGTCTACGTGTTTTAAAAACGCAATAGATCATGGCGATAGTCGTACAGCACAAATGTCAGCAGCATAGGACAATGACTCCGCAGAGAGCAGAAACAGAATGTGAGGCAAGGCTGCTCGGAGGGGTACAAGAGGTAGGGGGCAGCAATGATCCCTGTGTCTGTCTGACAGTGTTCCTGCTCAGAGTTCACTGTTCCGCTCCACCCACTCCCCCTTTGTGTCAGTGTGTCTGTCTGTCTGTCCAGGCTTTCTCTGCCTCGGGGAAGTTGAGGATCTTGCGGTGGGCTTGCCTCTGGTACTGCTGCTGTTTGAAGTACACCTTAAACGCTCCCTTGACGGCCACAAACGCAATCCCACCCTGCAGACAGGACACAAAGAACAAAAGGTCAGGGTGAGGGATGGAGTCTTGAGGTCTGACAAACACCGCTCTAGCTCTCACCTTTCACCACAGATGCGGAAGTGCGACATAGGCGGATTGAGATACATCTCTAGCTTAAACTGGCATTTTTTTTGTTGAATTTATGCTAATTAGATTTCTGCGGGGGTGCAGACATCGACCTTAGGGGGTTAAAGGGAACCTGATTGTGAGGGTCTGTGTGGGGCAGAGGAGACGGAATGTCCAGAAGGGGGAGCGCAGGTCATATAACAGACAAGCCCTGCCACTTTGGTTACCTGGCTGGAAGCGCACTCTCAGGTGTGTGTCTAAAACAAGGGTATTCAACTGGGGGTGCTGCAGAGGGTCCGCAAAAATATAACACACAACATTCAAATATTTTACTGACTTACATTTCATATAAGGAAATCAGTCAATTGAAATTAATGAATTAGGCCCTAATCCATGGATTTCGCAGCCATGGGTGGGCCTTAGAGGGATTTGGGGAGCCAGGGCCAGCCAATCAGATTGAGTTTTCCCCCACAAAATGGCTTTATTACAGACAGAAATACTCCTGGGCTGGTGTGGTTACACGTGGTCTGCGGTTGTGAGGCCGGTTGGACGTACTGCAAAATTCTCTAAAACGACATTGGAGGCAGCTTAGAGAAATTAACATTCAATTATCTGGCAACAGCTCTCATTCCTGCGGTCAATCGCACACTCCCTCAAAACGTGAGACATCTGTGGCATTGTGTTGTGTGACAAAACTGAACATTTTAGAGTGGCCTTTTACTGTCTCTAGCACAAGGTGCACCTATGTAATGATCGTGCTTCTTGATGTCACACCTGTCAGGTGGATGGAAAAGGATAAATTCTCACTAACAGGGATGTAAACACTTTTATGCACAACATTTCTGGGATTTTTAAAATTTCAACTCATGAAACATGGGACCAACACTTTACATGTTGGACCCATTCATATTTCTATTCAGTGTATATAAAACGTTATTTTTGGTATGAATATTGCTAGCAACAGAATAAACACATTTTGAATTACATACCTACAGTAGAAGAGGAGAATATCATTTCTAATGATGTCAACTTCATTTCATTTCTCGCAAATTACACTCATTGGAGGCAATTCAACTTTGAAAAAGCACCCGTGGATAGGCTATCAGTGTGGCAATTCCCGCTGGCTGCTGGTAAGCTTTCTTGACTTGGACATACATTTTTACCAACACATGGCTAACCTTTGTTTAACAAACTAAACAGCTGCTCTTAGCAAAAATGTGTTTGGAGTAGAGGTCGACCGATTAAATAGGGACGATTTCAAGTTTTCAATCACCTTGTCGGGGGATCGGTCTCATTAAAGAACGCATTCTTATTTTCAATGACGGCCTAGGAACGGTGGGTTAACTGCCTCGTTCAGGGTCAGAACGACAGATTTTCACCTTGTCGGGGGATCGGTTCCGTTAACTGTAAGGTTGCAAGATTGTTGTTGATTGTTGACAGTAACTAGTCCAATGCTATAACCACCTGCCTCTCGTTGCACTCCACAAGGAGACTGCCTGTTACGCGAATGCAGTAAGCCAAGGTAAATTGCTAGCTAGCATTAAACTTATTTTAGAAAAAACAATCAATCATAAATCACTAGTTAACTACACATGGTTGATGATATTACTAGTTTATCTAGCGTGTCCTGCGTTGCATATAATCTGACTGAACATACGAGTATCTGACTGAGCAGTGGTAGGCAGCCGCAGGCTCGTAAGCATTCATTCAAACAGCACTTTCCTGCATTTTGCCAGCAGCTCTTCGTTGTGCGTCAATCATTGCGCTGTTTGTGACTTCAAGCCTATCAACTCCTGAGATTAGGCTGGTGTAACCAATGTGAAATGGCTAGCTAGTTAGCGGTGTGCGTGTGACAGGTTAAAGGAAATATTCATAGCCTGTTATACATTAAAAAGTATTAGTAAATTCATAGTATGTGAGGATCTTTAAAACATCTAAGGTTAAAAAGATGCATTCAGTATTAGTTGATGCGCACCGCTAATAGCGTTTCAAACGTCACTCGCTCTGAGACTTGGAGTAGTTATTCCTCTTGCTCTGCATGGGTAACACTGCTTCGAGGGTGGCTGTTGTCGATGTGTTTCTAGTTCGATCCCAGGTAGGAGCGAGGAGAGGGACGGAAGCTATACTGTTACACTGGCAATACTAAAGTGCATATAAGAACATCCAATAGTCAAAAGGTTAATGAAATACAAATGGTATAGAGGGAAATAGTCCTATAATTCCTATAACAGCTACGACCTAAAACCTCTTACCTGGGAATATTGAAGACTCATGTTAAAAGGAACCACCAGCTTTCATATGTTCTCATGTTCTGAGCAAGGAATTTAAACATTAGCTTTCTTACATGGTACATATTGCACTTTTACTTTCTTTTTTTGCATTATTTAAACCAAATTGAACATGTTTCATTATTTATTTGAGGCTAAATTGAATTTGATGTATTATATTCAGTATTGTTGTAATTGTCATTATTACAAATAAAAAATATATTTAAAAAAATAGGCCGATTAATCGGCATCTGCTTTTTTGGCCCTCCAATAAATCGGTATCGGCGGTGAAAAATCATAATCGGTCAACCTCTAGTAATGACAAAGCAAAAACAGGTTTGTCAAAATATCACATTTACATAAGTGTTCAGACCCATTACTCAGTACTTTGTTGAAGCTCCTTTGGCAGCGATTACAGCCTCGAGTCTTCTTGGGTATGACGCTACAAGCTAGGAATACCTGTTTTTGGAAAGACTAGGAGAAACCCCGGAGATGTTCGATCGGGTTCAAGTCCGGGCTCTGGCTGGGCCACTCAAGAACATTGAGACTTGTCCCGAAGCCACTCCTGCGTTGTCTTGGCTGTGTGCTTAGGGCCCTAGTCTGAGGTCCTGAGTGCTCTGGAGCAGGTTTTCATCAAGGGTCTATCTGTACTTTGCTCCGTTCATCTTTCCCTCAATCCTGACTAGTCTCCCAGTCCCTGCCACTGAAAAACATCCTCCACAGCATGATGCTGCCACCATCATGCTTCAACGTAGGGATGGTGCCAGGTTTCCTTCAGACATGACGCTTGGCATTCAAGCCAAAGTGTTCAATCTTGGTTTCATCAGACGAGAGAATTTTGTTTCTCATGGTATGGCCACTCTACCATAATGCCCTGACTGGTGGAGTGCTGCAGAGATGGTTGTCCTTCTGGAAGGTTCTCCCATCTCCACAGAGGAACTCTGGAGCTCTGTCAGAGTGACCATAGGGTTCTCTTGGTCACCTCCCTGACCAAGGCCCTTCTCCCCCAATTGCTCAGTTTGGCCGGGCGGCCAGCTCTAGGAAAAGTCTTGGGGGTTCCAAACTTCTTCCATTTAAGAATGATGGGGGCCAGTGTGTTCTTGGGGACCTTCAATGCTGTAGAAATGTTTTGGTAACCTTCCCCAGATCTGTGCCTCAACACAATACGATCTCTGAGCTCTATGGACAATTTCTTCGAACTCATGGCTTGTTTTCTTTCTCTGACATGCACTGTCAACTGTGGGACCTATATAGACAGGTGTGTGCTTTTCCAAATCATGTCCAATCAATTGAATTTACAACAACTGGACTCCAATCAAGTTGTAGAAACATCTGAAGGATTATCAATGGAAACAGAATGCATCTGAGCTCAATAGCAAAGTGTCTGAATACTTATGTAAATAAGGTATTTGTTTTTTTATAAATGTGAGAAGGAAAAAATAATAACCTGTTTTTGCTTGGTCATTATGGGGTATTGTGTGTAGATTGATGAGGACAATGTTTTATTTAATCAATTTTTGAAAAAGGCTGTAACGTAACAAAATGTGGGAAAAAAGGAGGAGGTCTGAATACTTTCCGAATGTACTGTATAGCCATTGCAAAAACCCTGCAATCACTAAATAGGAGATAACTACAATGACCCAGGCCCACAGTCTCTTTGTGTATGACTGACATGACACACATGTTTGTTTTTGTTACCCACCAGGATGGTCCTCTGCAGGTTGGAGTTGACGCTGCTGAACATGAGTTTGCCTACGATGGTGGCGATGGTGGGAAAGACCAGAGCGCCACATAGGATTCTAGTGGCTGACACGTGGTCTGCCAGGGGGCTGGCCTCTGCCGGGATACGAGGCACTGGACACCCAATCCCTGAGAGAGACCGAGAGGAGGGGGCAGGGTAAGGATGGGGGTTTGGTGCATTGTGGGTGTTGATGTTTTGCCAATACATCTTCACAAAGCTAGATATGCCGCACAATACACACAAAAGCACATTCATCAAGTGATGAGTATATGCATCAGTCTGTACCAGTTGGAGTTGGTATCTCTAGTTCGGGCAGCCGACTGGGGGTAGAGGAGTGCTTTTGCCCAGCAAGCTGAGCCTGGAGAGAGAAAAGGTTGTCGGGTTTCTCCCCTCACCAATCACTACCTTGATGAGATCAGTGGGACCCCCACCCCACTACTGGACCTACCCACCACCACCACCAGCCCCAACGGACGGACCACCTCGTAGTACTCTTTTATCCCCAACAAACACTGCACACACCCTGGGAAAGCCACAGTGTTCACACAAAATAAATCAGACATTTATCATGCGCACAAAAAGCTCAATGTTGTGCACAAAATTTTGTTTTTCTTTAACACAGGTAGCATCATCTATCAAGATCTTTATCACCCACTCTTCATCATACAGACACACACAATGAATAAGCTGAACTCCACCCATTTTAGTAGAACACTGGTGTTGCGGAACGGTGGGCATCCCTACCAATGTGTCCTTTCTGACCTGGGAAGATGCTGTTGAGGATCTGCAGCTTGTTGGAGTACTTCCTCCAGAAGCGCAGCACGTAGTCCTCCCAGCGGATCATCTTCCCCAGGATCAGCATGACGGGGATGGTGGGCAGGCCGATGAGCAGGAACAGGGGGTCTGCCCGCTCCATCACGTCCAGGCCCTCCTTATGGCCCACCACCTGGGCACAGGGACAGAGGGGACACCATGGTCAAGCCGTAGTCTGCCGTACTGTTAATAAACACAGCCGTGTGTGTTTTATTTTTATGGTCTCACCTGCATGACAGTGACGGCCCCGTAGGTGACAGCAGTCCAGTAAATGGAGCCCACCATGATGCCAGCGGCGGTGAAGGGACAGGCCTTGGAGATTAGCCGGTCCGCCAGGTCTAGCACATACACCACCGGCCCTGGAGGGATACAGAAAGATAGTGTGTTACCGATTGTAAAAACAGGGTTGGGAAGGGTGTTGTCCCCTCTGTGGCCTGGGTCATATTCATTAGGGCACACCGTAGTGTCGGTTTTCAATCACTGGCCATTTGTGTTATTTATGTTATGTTTTTACAGTGAAAAGGGGCAAAGCAGAGCCTGTCTAGAACTCTACAAATAGCTCATGCTGATGTAAAGAAGAGTCCTTAACAGATGACAGTTTGGGATTGTCTCTCCAGCAGGGGTCATAAGATTCCTGGTGGTACTGTAGAATGCTTAGTGGGGGTGTCAGTCATTCCATGGATGCCCTTGTGTCTGCTGTTTTTTTCTTTCAATTAAGACCTAGACTAGGGAATCCCAAATGTTTACACTCCGGCCCCACTTCAAGCATTGGGGAACATCACCCCCCCCCCAAACACGCACGTCCATTTCTATGGGCACAAGCACTGTTCACACACTTCTTTGTTGGCAGAGAGAACATTTTGCAGGTTTAAAGCTCATTTCCTGCAAGTCTACACATTTTGTCAAGGGGTGCAGAGAACATACACTGTTTTAAAGCTCATTTTCTTACAATTCTATACATTGTGCCATGTCTCATGTGTATTCGTGTGATATTTGATAGCTTCAAACAAAACATTACAACAAAATCTATGGCCTAAAAAAAAAAAAAAAAAAAAAACTTTAGCTGATCTGAACGTTTCTAACAAGTTATAATAAGCTCTCTAAAAAGGTATGTAATGACTGACATGACTGGTGGAAAACTGATGCACTACCCAATTTTGAAAATGCACCCTCGCGCGCCCCAGTTTGGCCGCCACTGACCGAGAGTGCAAACACTCGACCCTCTGTGGAATGAATTTGACACCTGTGGTATACACCATCCACCCTACTCGCAGACACTAACCCGTGTCCTAAGTACAATGAACGTAGCCCTACTTGAAGTACAAATGAGAAAGTGATGTCTTCAGTAATGAGGAAAAACACATACGCTACATGGTCAAAAGTATGTGGACGCCTGCTCGGCCAACAACTCATTCCAAATGTCATGGGGCATTAATATGGAGTTTGCTGCCCTTTGCTGCTATAACAGCCTCCACTCTGGGAAGGCTTTCCCCTAAATGTTGGAACACTGCTGCTGGGACTTGCTTCCATTCAGCCACAAGAGTATTAGTGAGCTCGGGCACTGATGTTGGGCAATTAGGCCTGGCTGGCAGTTGGCCTTCCAATTTTTCACAATGGTGTTCGATGGGGTTGATGCCAGGGCTCTGTGCAGGCCAGTCAAGTTCTTCCACACTGATCTGAACAAACCATTTCTGTATGGACCTTGTTTTGTGCATGGGGGCATTTTCATGCTGAAACAGGAAACTGTTGCCAAAGTGGGAAGCATAGAATAATCTAGAATGTATGCTGTACGATTAAGATTTCCCTTCACTGGAACTAAAGATGCCTAGCCTAAACCATGAAAAACAGCCTCACACCATTATTCCTCCTCCACCAAACTTTACAGGTGGCACTATGCATTAGGGCAGGTAGCGTTCTCCTGGCATCCGCCAAATCCAGATTTGTCCGTCAGACAGCCAGATGGTGAAGCGTGATTCATCGCTCCAGACAACGCGTTTCCACTGCTCCAGAGTCCAATAGCGGCGAGCTTTACACCCCTCCAGCCAACACTTGGCATTGCACATGGTGATCTTAGGCTTGTATGTGGCTGCTCAGCCATGGAAACCCATGAAATGAAGCTCCTGACGAACAGTTCTTGTGCTGACGTTGCTTCTAGAAGCAGTCAGGAACTTTGTAGTGAGTGTTGCAATCGAGGAAAGACGATTTTTACAGGCTTCAGCACTTTGTGGTCCCGTTCTGTGTCCACTTCCCGACTGAGCCGGTGTTGCTCCAAGAAGTTTCCACTTCACAACAACAGCAGTTACAGTTGACGGGGGCAGCTCTAGCAAGGCAGACATTTGGAAAGGTGGCATCCTATGGACGATGCCACATTGAAAGTCACTGAGCTCTTCAGTAAGGCCATTATACTGCCAGTGTTCGTCTATGGAGATTGCATGGCTCTGTGCTCGATTTTATACACCTGTCAGCAACAGCAAATCGCAGAGTCCACTAATGTGAAGGGGTGTCCACCATACCTTTGACCATGTAGTGTAGATACATGTAGGCACGCACATAGGCCACAATCGTGAGATATTCAACGAGTAAGGTAACTTCAACAGTGAGGGAAAGCACACAGAATAAACCAAAGAAAGACACACCGTTGTGAGACATTATTAAAGTACAATGAGTAATGTGATTTCAGCAACGTGGAAACGCTCAAAAGAATGAGCTTCCTTTATTCAGCATTCCTGTTGTGCTCAGAGCAAAAGCATTTGAAGTATTGGGTTTGACTGGAAAACATTTGCGCTGGAATGTGTAGCAAAAGAGGATTAGGCAGAGGAGAGAAATGGATTGTTATTTAGATGAAGGCTGCCAATTTTACCATGGCTGTGGAACACCTTCACAGTGTTAGAGGGAGACCATGTGTGTGAACCTGGCTCTAACTGTCATAAGAACAGGCCTGTATCATGCTATAGGAACAGGCCTGTGTCCAAGATCAGATTAGGCAGCCACTCTGTGTCATATATAGCAGCCTACCCCATATGACCCCTTAGACAGTCAAGTAATAGCTATGACCTCCATCTAACCTTTTTCATCCTCCTCTCTCACATTCCAGAGCAATCAGGGGAAATCCTTCAATATCTACGGGGACGAGAGGCAAACCTGCTTTACAGGAGACCAGTGGAGGACACTAAAGGGAGAGAGGGGGCCAGGATATCAGGTCTCTTTGATGTGAAGGATTGTCCTCATCGATGGCTATGCTGAGCTGTCTTTTTACTTTATTTTTTAAATTTTTTAAGTAGGCGACATGCCCAAAGTGTCACTTGGAAGACTTTAACGCTGCGTCATTGTTTGAGTTACCCGGCCACGGCAACAGCATCAGTTTGACTTTGAATGTGGAATGTTTTAGTGATCCTCAACGAGGCCAATGAGCTGATTATGTGGCCCTACTTGGCACTGTTGCCATGGCACCTGTAGCAGAGCCCATCCCCCTCTGCTGGAGCAGAACCACTGGTCATATCCAACTCAGACTTGTCTCCCTAGGCAGACAGGTTGCCTCCCACATGAACAATGTTCAAGTGCTGTTGCCCAAGGTCTGGGATTTCAGAGAGACACCAAATCAGTACACAGACACTGTACACTACTCTTGCAGGGTTTCTTCTGCATAGAAAAGTCTTGGGCGGGCCACCTTAGTGTTTAGTGTCCAAAGAGTGATAAATTAACATATATATATATATATATATACAATCTTGGCACACGTTTTAAGTATATATGGTCGTTTTAAGTTTACACTGTAAAATGTCCGTCCACCCAAAAAATACAAATAATTGTGTTTGATATACACTGCTCAAAAAAATTAAGGGAACACTAAAATAACACATCCTAGATCTGAATGAATGAAATATTCTTATTAAATACTTCTTTACATAGTTGAATGTGCTGACAACAAAAATAACACAAAAATGATCAATGGAAATCAAATGTATCAACCCATGGAGGTCTGGATTTGGAGTCACACTCAAAATTAAAGTGGAAAACCACACTACAGGCTGATCCAGCTTTGATGTAATGTCCTTAAAACAAGTCAAAATGAGGCTCAGTAGTGTGTGTGGCCTCCACGTGCCTGTATGACATCCCTACAACACCTGGGCATGCTCCTGATGAGGTGGCGGATGGTCTCCTGAGGGATCTCCTCCCAGACCTGGACTAAAGCATCCGCCAACTCCTGGACAGTCTGTTGGTGGATGGAGCGAGACATGATGTCCCAGATGTGCTCAATCGGATTCAGGTCTGGGGAACGGGCGGGCCAGTCCATAGTATCAATGCCTTCCTCTTGCAGGAACTGCTGACACACTCCAGCCACATGAGGTCTAGCATTGTCTTGCATTAGGAGGAAGACATGTGACTAACAAAAATTGAATAATGTGTCCCTGAACAAGGGGGGGGGGGGTCAAAATCAACAGTCAGTATCTGGTGTGGCCACCAGCTGCATTAAGTACTGCAGTGCATCTCCTCATGGACTGCACCAGATTTGCCAGTTCTCTTCCACCAAGGCACCTGCAAGTTCCCAGACATTTCTGGGGGAATGGCCCTAGCCCTCACCCTCCGATCCAACAGGTCCCAGATGTGCTCAATGGGATTGATATCCGGGCTCTTTGCTGGCCATGGCAGAACACTGACATTCCTGTCTTGCAGGAAATCACTCACAGAACGAGCAATATGGCTGGTGGCATTGTCATGCTGGAGGGTTAGATCAGGATGAGCCTGCAGGAAGTGTTGAGATTGCCTGCAATGACAACAAGCTCAGTCCGATGATGCTGTGATACACCGCCCCAGACCATGACGGACCCTCCACCTCAATCCAGAGGCCTCAGTGTAACGCACATTCCTTCGACGATAAACGGGAATCCGACCATCACCCCTGGTGAGACAAAACCGCGACTCGTCAGTGAAGAGAACTTTGCCAGTCCTGTCTGGTCCAGCAAAGGTGGGTTTGTGCCCATAAGCAACGTTGTTGCCAGTTATGTCTGGTGAGGACCTGCCTTACAACAGACCTACAAGCCCTCAGTCCAGCCTCTCTCCAGCCTATTGCGGACAGTCTGAGCACTGATGGAGGGATTATGCGTTCCTGGTGTAACTCGGGCAGTTGTTTTTGCCATCACTGGCAACAACATTGCATATGGGTACAAACCCAACGTTGCAGGTGTGATGTTCGAATGTACTGATCCTGTGCAGATGTTGTACGGACATTGCAATTTATTGCCCTGGCCATATCTGCAATCCTCATGCCTTCTTGCAGCATGCCTAAGAAACGTTCACGCAGATGAGCAGGGACCCTGGGCATCTTTCTTTTGGTGTTTTGCATAGTCAGTAGAAAGGCCTCTTTAGTTTCCTAAGTTTTCATAACTGACTTTAATTGACTACCACCTTTAAGCTGTTAGTGTCTTAATAACCATTCCACAGATGCATATTCATTAATTATTTATGGTTCATAGAACAAACATGGGAAACAGTGTTTAAACCCTTCACAATGAAGTTCTGTGAAGTTATTTGGATTTTTACGAATTATCTTTGAAAGACAGGGTCCTGAAAAAGGGGCGTTTCTTATTTTGCTGAGTTTGTAAACATACACACAGCCATCGCAAATATTCAGACCCATTGAATTGTCCACATTTTGTTAGGTTACAGCCTTATTCTAAAATTGATTTAAAATGTGTTTTTCCCCCTTCATCAATCTACACACAATACCAAATCAAAGTCAAGTTAAGGCATTTTTGCAAATGTATGATAAAAAAAACCCGGAATTATTACATTTACATAAGTATTCAGATTCTTTACTCATGAGTACTGTCTTCTTGGCACACCTTTATTTGGAGAGTTTCTCCCATTCTTCTCTGCAGATCCTCTCAAGCTCTGCCAGGATGTATGGAGAGCGTCACTGCACAGCTATTTTCATGTCTCTCCAAAGATGTTCGATCGGGTTCAAGTCCGGGCTCTGGGGGGGGCCACTCAAGGACATTCAGAGACTTGTCCCGAAGCAACTCCTGCATTGTCTTGGCTATGTGCTTAGGGTCATTGTTCTCCAGTCTGGGGTCCTGAGCACTCTGGAGCAGGTTTTGTACTTCTCTCCATTGATCTTGACTAGTCTCGCCGCCCTTGCTGCTGAAAAACATCCCCACAGCATGTTGTTTCCACCACCATGCTTCACCGTAGGGTTTGGTGCCAGGTTTTCTAGGGTTTGGTGCTAGACGTGACACTTGGCATTCAAGCCAAAGAGTTCAATCTTGGTTTCATCAGACCATAGAATCTTGTTTCTTATGGTCTGAGAGTCTTTAGGTGCCTTTTGGCAAACTCCAAGCGGGCTTTCATGTGCCTTTTACTGAAGAGTGTTTTCCATCTGGCCACTACCAGAAAGCCCTGATTGGTGGAGTGCTGCAGAGATTGGAGAACCTTCCAGAAGGACAACCATCTGGGTCATCTCCCTGACCAAGGCCCTTCTCCAATTGCTCAGTTTGGCCAGGCAGCCAGCTTTAGGAAGAGCTTTGGTGGTTCCAAACTTCTTCCATTTAACAATGATGGAGCAAAGTACAGAGAGATCCTTGATGAAAACCTGCTCCAGTGCGCTCAGGAACTCAGACTGGGGAGAAGGTTCACCTTCTGACAGAACAATGACCCTAAGCACACAGCCAAGACAACGCAGGAGAGACCTGAAAATAACTGTGCAGCGATGCTGCCCATCCAACCTGACAGAGAATAATGGGAGAAACTCCCCAAATACAGGTGTGCCAAGTTGGTAGCGTCATACCCAAGAAGAGACTAAAGGCTGTAAAAGCTGGCAAAGGTGCTTCAACAAAGTACTGAATAAAGGGTCTGAAAACTTATGTAAATGTGATATGTTTTTATTTTTAATACATTTGCTATGTCACTATGGGGTAGTGTTTGAAGATTGAGGAGGGAAAAAAACGATTTAATACATTTTTACAATTCTGTGAAGTAAGAAAATGTGCCGAACAACATTGCATTCACTGGCAGGACAATTCAAGCAAAGCCAATGTGGCGATAATGTATTGGGCCTATAGTAGAGGTCGACCGATTATGATTTTTCAACGCCGATACCTATTATTGGAGGACCAAAAAAAAGCAGATACCTATTTTTTAATTTTTTTAATCTGACTATTTTTTTTCTTTATTTGTAATAATGCCAATAACAACAATACTGAATGAACACTTCTTTTAACTTAATATAATACATCAATAAAAATCTATTTAGCCTCAAATAAATAATGGAACATGTTCAATTTGGTTTAAATAATGCAAAAACAAAGTGTTGGAGAAGAAAGTAAAAAGTGCAATATGTGCCATGTAAAAATGCAAACATTTAAGTTCCTTGCTCAGAACATGAGAACATATGAAAGCTGGTGGTTCCTTTTAACATGAGTCTTCAATATTCCCAGGTAAGACGTTTTAGGTTGAAGTAATTATAGGACTCTCTCTCTATACCATTTGTATTTCATATAACTTTGACTATTGGATGTTCTTATAGGCACATTAGTATTGCCAGTGTAACAGTATAGCTCCCGTCCCTCTCCTTGCTCCTACCTGGGCTCGAACCAGGAACACATCGACAACAGACACCCTCAAAGCAGCGTTACCCATGCAGAGCAAGGGGAATAACTACTCCAAGTCTCAGAGCGAGTGACATTTGAAACGCTATTAGCGCGCACCCTGCTAACTAGCTAGCCAACCATTAATATGGTTGAATACGGAAACTATCATTTCGAAAACAAAACATTTATTCTTTCAGTGAAATACAGAACCGTTCCGTATTTTATCTAAAGGGTGGCATCCCTAAGTAAATATTCTTGTTACATTGCACAAACTTAAATGTTATGTCATAATTACGTAAAATTCTGGAAAATTAGTTCGCAATGAGCTAGGCTGCCCAAACTGTTGCATATACCCCGACTCTGCGTGCAATGAACGCAAGAAAAGTGACACAATTTCACCTCGTTAATATTGCCTGCTAAACTGGATTTCTTTTAGCTAAATATGCAGGTTTAAAAATATATACTTCTGTGTATTGATTTTAAGAAAGGCATTGGTGTTTAAGGTTTGGTACAGTGGTGCAACGATATTGCTTTTTTTGCATCCCCCTGCGTTGCATCGATTATATGCAACGCAGGACACGCTAGATAAACTAGTAATATCATCAACCATGTGTAGTTAACTAGTGATTATGATTGATTCTTTTTTGTAAGATAAGTTTAATGCTAGCTAGCAACGTACCGTGGCTTCTTACTGCATTTGCGTAACAGGCAGGGTCCTCGTGGAATGCAATGAGAGGCAGGTGGTTAGAGCGTTGGCCTAGTTAACCGTAAGGTTGCAAGATTGAATCCCGGAGCTGACAAGGTAAAAAGCTGTCCTTCTGCCCCTGAACAAGGCAGTTAAGCCACCGTTCCTAGGCCGTCATTGAAAATAAGAATGTGTTCTTGACTGACTTGCCTAGTTAACCTTTCCTGGGATATGTGGGATGCTAGCAGAGCGACAAAGTCAAATAAATTACTACAAAAATCAAACTTTCATGAAATCACACATGTAAGATACCAAATTAAAGATACACGTGTTGTGAATCCAGCCGACATGTCAGATTTCAAAAAGGCTATTCGGCGAAAGCAAACGATGCTATTATTTGAGGGTAGCACCTCCGTTAACAAAGAGAGAAAACATATATTTCAACCCTGCAGGCGCGACACAAAATAAAAATATAAATCATGCCTTACCTTTGACGAGCTTCTTTTGTTGGCAGTCCAATATGTCCCATAAACATCACAAATGGTCCTTTTGTTCGATTAATTCTGTCGATATATATCCATAATGTCCATTTATTTGGCGCGTTTGATCCAGAAAAACACCGGTTCCAACTTACTGCAAAATATCTCAAAAGTTACCTGTAAACTTTGCCAAAACATTTCAAACTACTTTTGTAATACAACTTTAGGTATTTTCTAAAGTAAATAATCAATAAAGTTGAAGACAGGATGATCTGTGTTCAATACAGGAAGAAAACAAACTGACACTACCTTTCTAGTCATGCGCCTCTATCTAACAGTACACTTGAAGTGACCCTCGTTTTGAACAGGGCTTCTTCATTACACAAAGGAAAAACCTCAACCATTTTCTAAAGACTGGTGACATCCAGTGGAAGCAGTAGGAACTGCAAGAAGGTCCCTTAGAAATCTGGATTCCCAAAGAAACCACATTGAAAAGAGAATGGCCCCCCCCAAAAATCGTAATGTTTTTTCCTCTGGGTTTCGCCTGCTACATACGTTCTGTTATACTCACAGACATGATTCAAACCGTTTTAGAAACTTCTGAGCGTTTTCTATCCAAATCTACGAATACTATGCATATCTTATTTTCTGGGGTTGAGGAGCGGGCAGTTGAATTTGGGCATGCATTTCATCCGGACGTGAAAATACTGCCCCGGCACCAAGAAGTTAGTTTTTTTATATATAAAAAAAATATAAACAATAATCAACCACGGCCATTCCGATTAATCGATCGACCTCTAGCCTAAAGCTTACTGCACAAACCTCATTGCAACAGTACTCTATTTCATTGGTTAATGTTGAATAGGCTTACGTTTTTCCTGTTAAAGAAAAATATGAGCGGTAGATCTCGGCTTGCATTTTGACTCCGTGATCTAAACTCAGAAAAGGTTGGTGACCACTGTTCTAGAGTTTTCCCTGTTAACACTATCAACGTTTCCCTTTACTGTGGCAATTAGGACCGAATCAATGCAATATTAGCTGCTTTCAATGCAACATACAGATACAAAACTAACTACGCAAGAGATTTTGTTGTAGGCAGAATGCCTTTGGAGTACGATTCTATTGCATTAACATGCACTACTCAGCCCATACTTTACAGATCGGTGTGGCATTAACAATCAGAGCTGCAGTTGGCCTATATGCAAATATACCACAGCCATATATGGATCCTGTGCCACTTACTTTGAACTGGACTGCGTTTACAGCATGAGCGGTCGTGAGTAGATGCACTTGTTTTGAGATCAAAGCGAGAGCGGCATGTAGCCACATGTGCACAATTTGTTCATATCCTTTGCTAGTTAGTGAGTTATTAGCCCAGTTATAGATCATTTGTAGTCAGCAATAAGCAACAATTGGCGCATGCACGTTGACATGGTCGCCAGTTGGACGGCGTTTCCTCCTGACACATTGGTGCGGCTGGCTTCCGGGATAAGCGAGCAGCGTGTCAAGGAGCAGTGTGGCTTGGCAGGGTCATGTTTCGGGAGGACACATGGCTAAAGACCTTGGCCTCTCCCGAGTCTGTAAGGGAGTTGCAGCGATGGGACAAGACTGTAACTAACCGATTGGATATCACAAAACTGAGGAGAAAAGGGGGTACATTTATAAAAATAAAAATATGAAAAGTTAATGTCAAGCCATGCATGTTTTTTTTCTCTTTCAAAAGTCTCATGGAATGTAGACCTAAATTGAACACTACACATTGGCTGAATGACAGAACAGCTATTTCCATGTTAAAATGTTTTCTCCATAGCCTACATGGCCACTGTTTAAACTTAAAGCAGGTACAGCCTCCGTGTCCACAGTAAACGTTCGCTGGAAGTTGCATAGAATTTTCCCAATGTTCAAGTTGGCGCTTAGCAGAGCTGAAACTTGCTCAGTGCCCCCAAAAATTTGAGGTTACATTGGTGGTGACCACAATTGGTCAAATAATCCAGCAATGCCCACTGCTAAAACGTCAGGGACTTTGCATTGAATGCCTATAGTGACGCTGTCATTTTTGGAGAAAGCCGTAAAATCAGGTCTCAAATGTAGGAACAATGGTGCAGTAGAGATGGTGCAACAGAGACCTGAAGGAACAATGGAAGTGTGACGCGTCACCTCAAAGCTTCCAACAGGCACAACGGGGAACAAACACTTAATTTCTTAAAGTAGTTAAACACATTGGCCTCCTGTATCCTGTCAGTTCTGCCACTTTCCAGGGTTGTGCTTTAGTGCACCTATGTTTGCCAACCAGATTGATCTCATGCCTCTTCAACACATTAATCTGGGCATATTTTGATGACACCGCCGGAATCCCTTCCGCTTTGTCCCTGCCTAAGCATTATGCCATCCACAGCCAGAGGGAACTGGGTCACACTTAATGGCTATTGGCAAAAAGGAAAGCGAAGCAATTAATTTCAGCGCTTGGTAGCAAATTCCTAATTAACATAACTAAAAGAGAGTGGATGGGATGGAGAGAAACTGCTACTGCATCCCACTTTCTCACTGGCGGGCAGGCATGTTGGCACACTGTTCCAACCTACTTTTTTTTACCCTCTCACAGAAGAGCCAGCAAGGACACGGCGTTCCTCATTTCACACCACCGGCCAAATCAGAATGATAGCGTGGTTGGAAATCATCAGTTGCTGAGGTAAAAAAAAAAAATAACTTGCGCTAACTTACCATACCAGTGCCACGGCTAACTGCACTTTTCTACTTGAAATCTCAGAGTTTACAGCCCAAAACAAGCAGAGAAAAACCTAACACGAGTGGTGTGCTATAGCCAAACACATCCACCACGGTGTAAATCCATCAATGTGATGCTGCACTAACCTGAGGCCCGGCCCTGAGAGTAGGAACATGAGTAACGCCAGTCAGGCTAACAAATGAGCTGGGATCAGCAGAGCGCAACGACAAAATAACTACACGCCAGCAAGCTTACCACCCAGCACCCATCTCTTCACCAATTGAAAGTTGTGCTCTAATGTCTGTGAGCTGCGAAAGTGCCATGTTTCTGAGGCTGATTAAAGTCACTGAAACACCTTTAAAAGCCATTCCCAACTGATGGAGAAGTAAACACATTTTTTCCCCCCTTTCTAAAAGTTGACTTCTACTTTTAGCAGTCAGATGGGTGACTATAAATCCAGACACAGAAGCTGTTTAGTCCCGTGTCTGTCTGTTGGCCTATGCCACAGTGATCAAGCCCAGAACACAGACTAGTACTTTACATTAGAAGACTGTAGGAAGGAGCCAGCAACATTGTGCTGTTGTTTTTGTGTTCAATTGAGTGCAGCACTGTGCTTACTTCAAACTATAATGCACATGTTTATGTATCCTAAGCATACAAATGAAGACAGGCATCCTATTAAACTCTAATTCTATGAAGGCAGCCGTGTTCATCTCAAAAAAGGTAGGAGGCGGCCCCCGGGTGAGGTGCGGTGATGTAGCCTAGCACATAAACGCACAGAGGAACCCAGGTAAAGCTCTACAGCACAAGTTGTGAAACAAGATGTGCAAAAAAAAAAAATCAGACTTAACTAATCAATTAAACACTACTGACAACCCCAGAGAGACCCACTGAGGCAATACTAGCACACTATCCTCGGGTGTCCATCGAGTCTGCCTGAGCAGAATACTGTGTTGAGTTCAGGTGGAGAAAAAAAAAAGCACATGTCAGACAGTGTGACATCACGACCTCTGGTAGCCGAGTCATAATGTGGCTGCTGAAGTCTAATGATGCCACGGTGGAGTTACATAAAATGTCAGAGTGTCTTGGAGCGCATGTCTATTGACTTGCAGACAATTAAACAAATGATTGGTTGAAAAAAAGAGACTCTTTGTATCTCTTCACGGTAAAGTCAAGAAACCTGAAATCAAAAGAGAATTTTGGATTGAGTAGCGCATTTTGTTTGCCAACAATACTTTGACATGAAGGCGCCAAAGTGTTTGTTGCGCACGACAGTTACTAAAACAATGTAACTTGTTAACAGTGTTTCTACCGTGAATAAAGCTGCCCATTTAAAGGTATATGCTCTAGTGATGTGAAATATATTATTAGAATGATCGAAGTGTTGGTAGAGTATAATCAAATCAAATTTATATAGCCCTTCGTACATCAGATGATATCTCAAAGTGCTGTACAGAAACCCAGCCTAAAACCCCAAACAGCAAACAATGCAGGTGTAAAAGCACGGTGGCTAGGAAAAACTCCCTAGAAAGGCCAAAACCTAGGAAGAAACCTAGAGAGGAACCAGGCTATGTGGGGTGGCCAGTCCTCTTCTGGCTGTGCCGGGTAGAGATTATAACAGAACATGACCAAGATGTTCAAATGTTCATAAATGACCAGCATGGTCGAATAATAATAAGGCAGAACAGTTGAAACTGGAGCAGCAGCACAGTCAGGTGGACTGGGGACAGCAAGGAGTCATCATGTCAGGTAGTCCTGGGGCACGGTCCTAGGGCTCAGGTCCTCCGAGAGAGAGAAAGAAAGAGAGAATTAGAGAGAGCATATGTGGGGTGGCCAGTCCTCTTCTGGCTGTGCCGGGTGGAGATTATAACAGAACGTGACCAAGATGTTCAAATGTTCATAAATGACCAGCATGGTTGAATAATAGTAAGGCAGAACAGTTGAAACTGGAGCAGCAGCATGGCCAGGTGGACTGGGGACAGCAAGGAGTCATCATGTCAGGTAGTCCTGGGACATGGTCCTAGGGCCCAGGCCAGTTGAAACTGGAGCAGCAGCATGGCCAGGTGGACAGCAAGGAGTCATCATGTCAGGTAGTCCTGGGGCATGGTCCTAGGGCTCAGGTCCTCAGAGAGAGAAAGAAAGAGAGAAGGAGAGAATTAGAGAACGCACACTTAGATTCACACAGGACACCGAATAGGACAGGAGAAGTACTCCAGATATAACAAACTGACCCTAGCCCCCCGACACATAAACTACTGCAGCATAAATACTGGAGGCTGAGACAGGAGGGGTCAGGAGACACTGTGGCCCCATCCAAGGACACCCCCGGACAGGGCCAAACAGGATGACAGCATTTAACCTATCTCACGCTGCTTCCTTGTGCCGGTGTGAGGCAGATTAGTCCACTTGTCACCAAGGAACATTTATTGGTTGACGGGAATAACCAAAGTGATTCATTATTGCAGGGGTGAATTAATTCATGAATGTGTATCGTGACTTAAAAGTTGAAGTTATGGCACAAGTTATTGAAGTGTGCGTGCTTATGTAAAACCGTTGTTTATAATGTTATATTAATATATCCATGAGAAATTAGGCCTTTATGGTAGAAATGTGTTTTGGGGCTATCATGATGGAACATTCCTAGCTGAAAGGAGTTCCTGGAAAGAGTGTTTAGCTACTCAGTTGGCTTTTGCCTGGGGGAGAGCAGGCTGGACAGGTAATATGTTGGCTATTGTAGAGTTATACCCGAGTTTCATCCTAGGCAATAGTTTATACTGAGAATATGTTTGATTTATTCAAGTCTCTGTCAACATCCTGTTTGTTATTTTCTGTACAAAGTTTATTGGCCAATTAGTCCTGCACCTGTTAATATTGTAAATAAAAGCCTCTAAGAGAGGTGAGCACCAGAACATTCTGTCTGTCAACTGACTGTCCGATCCGCTGCTTCGGGAACTGCTTTCACACAGAGGAAAGCAATTTCTCTGAGCGTTTCCAGTCCCCAGGGCAGGCAGGGTATTACAGAGGAGAATTGGGAGTCGCCAGGCAGATGGCTGCTCCAGGTGGTAGGATGGCAGCGTCAGTGTGTTGCTGATTCATTGGGTGCTGTCTGGGCCGTTGGGTATTTCTCGGGCCTGGGTTTTTAGTGATTCATCAGCAGCAGTGGCGGGCAACCCCGGTCTCCTCTCCGGCCGTTGGTTGATGAGCTGCTCTCCTCATACTTTGGCCTAATTTCCTTCTCTCCCTCCCACTCTCTCTACACCTCTGTCTGAACACAGGGGTAGGCAAAGGAAGAATGCTTAGGGGAGGAGGCAGACTGGTACAATTCAATGACTGGGCCTCTCCTCTTTCTCTCGTGCCATCTCACATCGTTTCCCCATCTACCAACAATCCCATCCCCATCTTGTACCCGCTCTCTGCCTCCTACACAGCCTGGTGGGTATCTACCTCAGTCTCTGGTACCTGGAGAAGGACACTGTCTCTTCCTCTCCTCGTCCCTCACACATAGGTGATGACCAGTAGATTGGTCTGGGCCTTGGCAGATGGCGTAAATAAAAATGCCCATCTGTATGCTCCCTGGCCTTCTGCGGGAAGTTATCATCCCAGTGTCGGGAAAGTCTCCGAAAGCTTTCAGAGGACTTTCACGCGCTGTTAAATCGAAGTTAACATAAGCCCCTATGAGCCGGTGTACACGACTCAATAAACGATGAGCGATCGAGGCCTAAGCCTACTACACGATTCTACGAAGGACGTCATCTTTCAACAGACTAGGGCACATTGAAGGCCCTGTCCAAATAACCCATTGCCTCACGACCCCTCATCTAATCACTGTTACTGCCTGGAAAAAACACTGGGGTAATTCAAAAGAAAAAGGAACACAAACAAAACTTGTGGAGGATGTGTGTGTAGGGGAACTGATGAACTTGATAAACATTTAGGCCACATTTCATGATGACTAATCTGGTGAAGACGCTGGCCAAAAAAAACAACTGACCACAAAGAAGTTCTACTGATCAGCCGGATAGCAAAGGGGGGCGATGAAAACAAAGTGTCCAGAACAAGTCTTCAGTAGCTACTGAATGGGAATGAGAGATTAGTTCCTCTCTCTCTCTGTGTGTGTCTATGTGTGTGTGTGGAGGGGGGAAAACGAGCCCAACATCTCTTTTTCTTCTCCCTTCACCTGTTTTGAAGGTTAACCGGATAAATGTACCGGTGGGGGCAAGGGCAGAGAGTGACAGACAGACTTATCCCAAAATAACCATGCAGGCAGCAGGCACGGTGGGCCTCAGGAGAGAAGACAGAGACAAGGTTATTTACTGAACATGCAAGCAGGCCCAGTGTCAGGCTAACACAGATAGGCTACTCTATACACCCAATAACCATTAACATATTGGGAGAAAGAGAGAGAGTAATGCCCATCTGGAACAAAAATATTCACATTGAGATTAACTAGTCGTTAATCTACTTATCATGCCGGCGAATCAGAGATGACATTCAAAAAGCCTGCCACCAAACCAAATCCCCAGTATGGATTCATGCTCCGTCAATGTTATCTGAAATACTAAGCAGTAGAAACGCTTCCATGATGGGACACAGGATAATTATGGTTTTCAGTGAGCCAGATACTTTCAAATGGGGGAGCGAAGTGAAAGTGAACATGGAAATACAAATGCCACTGATCTGATGTGTGTTCTAAGTCCACAAAGTACTGCTTGAGAATTCTCGGGTGCCGGTTTGTCACGTGACATGACTTTATCAATGACACATCATTAGTTCTGTCCTGTACATGGCATACAACACTAGGAACTGTCCCGAGTCTTCCCATTGTCCCGAAGCTCCAGAGACGAGTCCGAACTAAGTGCCCTGATCTCTATGCTCCAGTCCTGCAGGTTTAGCTACGCCTGCTGCTTATAGCAACAGAGGTGACTGACAGCACAGCCAGGCCTGCATCTAAAAATACAACATGGCCCTGCTTACCAGCAGAGCTTGCCCTCCCGAATACATTGTCTTATGTCCAGGCCCTACATCTTAGGTTGTACCTAGACCTAATTAGACATGTATGCAGAGTGATTTAATAGCTTACCAGGTGCTATAAAATGTACAACAAGTGTCATTTCCCAAAGCAGTTTCCAGGGTTTCCACTTACATAAAAGTTTCCTCTCTTACGGTGATTGACGTAGCTGAAAGTTCTGTAATCGCAGAACAAACAAATGCAGAGCCATGTTTACTTGATGACTAAGTGCCTGTGTTGGGAACAATCAGTGCCCCCGTCACTCTGACGTGCTGGGGTTAATTACAGTGGGCACCTCTCCTCTCTACACCCCCTCTTCAAATTGGCATTTTCCAGTGAGGCTGAAGCTGGCCGGTAATGAGCGGGTAGCAGACCTGGGTTCAAATACTATTCAAAATTATTTCTCTGAGTTTTATTGAGCTTTCCTGGTGCAACGGAACTGACAGAATAGTCGCACAAGTGAGAAGTCCACCTATCTGGCACTCCAGGCAAACTATTTGAAATATTTTTAATAACATTTGAACCCAGGTCTGGTAATGAGCATCTGGCGGGTGCCCTGCCCGCTCCAATTCCTTGTGTTACTTCTCCCTCAAAGGGTATAATTACCAGACTCACCACATAACCCACCCTGGTTTTGGGAATAAATAAACATGCAGTTAGTTGAGACAGGCTGAGTGGTTTTTAGAGCTCTCAGTTCCCACTCCTTATTCACAGCACTGAGTCCCTGAGCTGCAACTGTTATTAGGGAGACAGCAACAGCAGCCATTAGTTGTCTGTCCTCAAAGGACCAATTCAGAAGTCCATTTAGGTATGGAAATTGCCTTCTAATGCTACTTCCCCTTTGGAAAGGTAGGGAAGTTAAGTGTTGTCCTGACATTTTGACAGTGAAGGTCAAGTAAAGTGAGATACTACAAATTTGCAAGTGATTCAGCTGATATTACATGACTTTGTGCTGACAGACGCAACAGATCTGTCTCCATCTGTTAGGTAAGCTGCCACGGAATTACAAAACGCTCAAATGACATCAATATTTTTCACATGGGCCTGAATCATAAACACATCACATAAGCAGTTAATGCATGTTAATCTCTTTACTTCTGATGTGTGATAAGCATACAAGTGAAAATCAGGACCGGCACTAGCTTGGACAGGGTGAGACCAATTCGATGATGTGGCCTACAAACAGCGTGAAAGCATGCATTCAGTAACTATCTGTGACCCTACCTCCAACTAATATTCCAGGGAAACTGCAGTCCAGCCCATAGCACCCCACCCCACCCATGTCATATCATATCATATACCCAGCTTGGGGAAGACGATGAGGTATTCGGCGTTGCACTGAGGACAGGCCACGCGGGCCGTGCTGTTGCCCCTCTGCTTCTCGTCCACCCAGCGCTGCAGACACACCTGGTGCACCCACTTGGTGGAGCCACGGCAGCGACACGGACGCACCCACTCCGCCGTGCGGTCATCCTCGTCCGTTGCGAAGCACACCCAGCAGCTCCTGAAACGCACACAAACACAGGAGAGGGGTGTTCGTTCCACAGGCACATAAACACACACGAGAAGGCAGATGCACCCATGCATGCACCCACATTGGCTGAAACACTGGGGCTGTTGGTTTTTGTGTCGACGTCTGTATACCAGCAAATTAAGTATTCTCAGTGCATTTGACAATTAATTCATGGTTGTGTATCAGGTAGAGGGTTTGCATCCATCCAGATGATGTGACCTTCACCCTGTAAACCTCAGAGTTACTCAACACACTGGCTGATTAAACAGGATGTTCGGAGGCAGGAAACACAACCGAAGCCCTGTCCCCTAAGCACTGAGTGGCAGGCAGGGAGAGAGAGAGGCAGCTCCTCTGGGACAGGATGAGAAAACAAACATGTACCCAAGACAAGGCAGACTACATGGGACCTTGCATTCACCATGAAATGTAGGCTTAGAATAAAAAAAGGTTAAAGACTACAAGATCCAAACACTATTGAATAATATCATTATTCTGTGAAGGCCATAAGTCTGTCCCTCTCTGTGTCAAAAGTTTGGACACAGATAAACCCTAGAATGAGTTTCTTTATTTGTACTATTTACTACATTGTAGAATAATAGTGAAGACTTCAAAACTATGAAATAACATATGGAATCATGTAGTAAAAAAAATCTAATAAAAAAAGTTACATTTATATAACTTGGTCTTTTACCAAATATAGCCATCTTCTATATACCAACCCGACCTTGTCACAGCACAACTGATTAGCTCAAACGCATTAAGGAAAGAAATTCCACAAATTAACTTTTAACAAGGCACACCTGTTCATTTAAATGCATTCCAGGTGACTACCCCATGAAGCTGGTTGAGAGAGCGCAAAGCTGTCAAGGCAAAGGGAGGCTACTTTGAAGAATCTACAATATTTTGATTTGCTTAACACATGGTTCCATGTGTTATTTCATAGTTTGTCTTCACTGTTATTTTACAATGTAGAAAATAGTAAAATAAAGAAAAACCCTTGAATGAATAGGTGTCCAAACCTTTGACTGGTATTGTATATATACACAGTTCATTCAGAAAGTATTCAGACTAGAGGTCGACCGATTAATTGGAATGGCAGATTAATTAGGGCCGATTTCAAGTTTTCATAACAATTGGAAATCGGTATTTTTGGACACCGATTTGGCAGATTTTTCCAAATATTTTTACACCTTTATTTAATCTTTATTTAACTAGGCAAGTCAGTTAAGAACACATTCTTATTTTCAATGACTGCCTAGGAACGGTGGGTTAACTGCCTTGTTCAGGGGCAGAACGACAGATTTTCACCTTGTCAGCTCGGGGGATCCAATCTTTCAACCCTACAGTTAACTAGTCCAACGCTATAACCACTTGCCTGTTGCGCTCCACAAGGAGACTGCCTGTTACACGAATGCAGTAAGCCAAGGAAAGTTGCTAGCTAGCATTAAACCTATTTTAAACAATCAATCATAATCACTAGTTAACTACATATGGTTGATGATATTACTAGTTTATCTAGCGTGTCCTGCGTAGCATATAATCTGACTGAGCATACAAGCATACGAGTATCTGACTGAGCGATGGTAGGCAGCAGCAGGCTCGTAAGCATTCATTCAAACAGCACTTTCGTGCGTTTTGCCAGCAGCTCTTCGTTGTGCGTCAAGCATTGCGCTGTTTATGACTTCAAGCCCATCAACTCCCGAGATGAGGCTGGTGTAACCGATGTGAAATGGCAAGCTAGTTAGCAGGGTGTGCGCTAATAGCGTTTCAAACGTCACTCGCTCTGAGACTTGGAGTAGTTATTCCTCTTGCTCTGCAAGGGTAACGCTGCTTCGAGGGTGGTGGTTGTCGTTGTGTTCCTGGTTCGAGCCCAGGGAGGAGCGAGGAGAGGGACGGAAGCTATACAATGGCAATACTAAAGTGCCTATAAGAACATCCAATAGTCAAAAGGTTAATGAAATACAAATGGTATAGAGGGAAATAATCCTATAATTCCTACAATAACTACAACCTAAAACTTCTTACCTGGGAATATTGAAGACTCATGTTAAAAGGAACCACCAGCTTTCATATGTTCTCATGTTCTGAGCAAGGAACTTAAACGTTAGCTTTTTTACATGGTACATATTGCACTTTTACTTTCTTCTCCAACACTTTGTTTTTGCATTATTTAAACCAAATTGAACATGTTTCATTATTTATTTGAGGCTAAATTGATTTTATTGATGCATTATATTAGGTTAAAATAAGTGTTCATTCAGTATTGTTGTAATTGTCATTATTGCAAATAAATAAAACAAAAATTTTTTTAAATGTAATTGTCCGATTAATCGGTATCGGCATTGAAAAATCATAATCGGTCGACCTCTAATTCAGACCCCTTGACTCCTATATTTTGTTACGTTCCAGCCTTATTCTAAAATTCAGGAAATTATTATTTCCCCCCCCAATCTACACACAATACCCCATAACGACAAAGTGAAAACAGTTTATTTTTTATTTTTACAAATGTATAAAACATTTAAAAAACTGAAATACCATACTTACATAAATATTCAGACTCTTTGCTATAAGACTTAAAATTGAGCACAGGTGCATCCTGTTTCCATTGATCCCCCTTGAGATGTTTCTACAACTTGATTGGAGTCCACCTGTGGTAAATTCAATTGATTGGACATGATTTGGAAAGGCACACACCTGTCTATATAAGGTCCCATAGTTGACAGTGCATGTGTCCCGAGGTCGATGAAATTGCCCGTAGAGCTCAGACAGCATTATGTTGAGGAACAGATCTGGGGAAGGTTACCAAAACATTTCTGCAGCATTGAAGTTCAGCAAGAACACAGTGGTCTCCATCATTCTTAAATGGAAGAAGTTTGGAACCATCAAGACTCTTCCTAGCACTGGCCGCCCGGCCAAACTGAGCAATCAGTGGAGAAGGGCCTTGGTCAGGGAGGTGACCAAGAAAATGATGGTCGCACTGACAGAGCTCCTCTGTAGACAACCATCTGTGCTGCACTCTACCAATCAGGCCGTTGTGGTAGAGCGGCCAGACGGAAGCCACTCCTCAGTAAAAGGCACAGGACAGCCCGCTTGGAGTTTGCCAAAAGGCACCCAAAGAACTCAGACCATCATTAACACAATTCTCTGGTCTGATGAAAACAAGATTGAAACCTTTGGCCTGAATGCCAAGCATCACGTCTGGAGGAAACATGACACCATCCCTACGGTGATGTTTCTCAGCGGCAGGGACTGGGAGACTAGTCAGGATTGAGGGAAAGATGAAAGGAGCAAAGTACAGAGAGATTTGATAAAAACCTGCTCCAGAGCACTCAGGACCTCAGACTGGGAAGAAGGTTCACCTTCCAACAGGACAATGACCCTAATCACACAGCCAAGACAGCGCAGGAGTAGCTTCGGGACAAGTCTCTGCATGTCTTTCAGTATCCCAGCCAGCCGGACTTGAACACAATCTAACATCTCTGGAGAGACCTGAAAATAGCTGTGGAGTGATGCTCCCCATCCAACATGACAGACCTTGAGAGGATCTGTAGAGAATAATGGAAGAAACTCCCCAAATACAGGTGTGCGAAGCTTGTAGTTTCATACCAAAGACAACTCGAGGCTGTAATCCCTGCCAATGGTGCTTCAAAAATTACTGAGTAAAGGTTCTGAATACTTCTGTCAATGTGTTTATTTTTAATACATTTGCAAAATTGTGTAAAAACCCATGTTTGCTTTGTCATTATGGGGTATTGCGTGTCGATTGATGAGGGGGAAAAAAGCATTAATAATAATTAATAATAATTTTCTACCCCAATTTCGTGAAATCCAAATGGGTAGTTACAGTCTTGTCCCATCCCTGCAACTCCCGTATAGACTCGGGAGAGGCAAAGGTCGAGAGCCATGCGTCCCCCGAAACACAACACTGCCAAGCCGCACTGCTTCTTGACACACTTCTTGTTGAACACGGAAGCCAGGCACATCAATGTGTCGGAGGAAACACTGTACAACTGGCAACCATGCCAGAGCGCATGCACCCAGCCCGACACAGGAGTCGCTAGAGCGCGAAGGGACAGGGACATCGCGGCCGGCCAAACCCTCCCCTAACCATGCTGGGCAAATTGTGCGCCACCTTATGGGTCTCCCGGTCGTGGCCGGGTGCTGACCAGCCCGAGATCGAACCCGGGTCTTTAATAACGCCTCAAGCACTGCGATGCAGTGCCTTAGTCCGCTGCGCCACTCGGGAGGCCAAAATAAAAACAATTTAATCCATTTTAGAATACGGCTGTAACGTAACAAAATGTGGAACATTTAAGGTGTATGAATACACTGTATGTACGTACACACACACACACACACAGTGTGCGCTGCAGCAATGGAGAGGGTAGCAAGTTTTAAGTTCCTCGGCATACACATCACAGACAAACTGAATTGGTCCACTCACACTGACAGCGTCGTGAAGAAGGCGCAGCAGCGCCTCTTCAACCTCAGGAGGCTGAAAAAATTCGGCTTGTCACCAAAAGCACTCACAAACTTCTATAGATGCACAATCGAGAGCATCCTGGCGGGCTGTATCACCGCCTGGTACGGCAACAACCGTAAGGCTCTCCAGAGGGTAGTGAGGTCTGCACAACGCATCACCGGGGCAAACTACCTGCCCTCCAGGACACCTACACCACCCGATGTTACAGGAAGGCCATAAAGATCATCAAGGACATCAACCACCCGAACCACTGCCTGTTCACCCCGCTATCATCCAGAAGGCGAGGTCAGTACAGGTGCATCAAAGCTGGGACCGAGAGACTGAAAAACAGCTTCTATCTCAAGGCCATCAGACTGTTAAACAGCCACCACTAACATTGAGTGGCTGCTGCCAACACACTGTCATTGACACTGACCCAACTCCAGCCACTTTAATAATGGGAATTGATGGGAAATGATGTAAATATATCACTAGCCACTTTAAACAATGCTACCTTATATAATGTTACTTACCCTACATTATTCATCTCATATGCATACGTATATACTGTACTCTACATCATTGACTGCATCCTTATGTAATACATGTATCACTAGCCACTTTAACTATGCCACTTTGTTTACTTTGTCTACATACTCATCTCATATGTATATACTGTACTCGATACCATCTACTGTATGCTGCTCTGTACCATCACTCATTCATATATCCTTATGTACATATTCTTTATCCCCTTACACTGTGTATAAGACAGTAGTTTTGGAATTGTTAGTTAGATTACTTGTTGGTTATCACTGCATTGTCGGAACTAGAAGCACAAGCATTTCGCTACACTCGCATTAACATCTGCTAACCATGTGTATGTGACAAATAACATTTGATTTGAGCTGAAGATTAAAAAATAAAATCCCCCTACATAAGAGAAAAAGATAAAAAGCTTGTGAGTACACTGTCCAAAGCCCAGGGCCAAGTAAAGTAATCTCAGCCATGGCCTCAGGGGGACAGCACTCGGTGAAAGTGGGCAGTCAGCAGAACAAAGTCAACTCCTAAAACACCGGCTTTTATACTTGGGGTTGATTTTGGAAGAAATTATATTTTGTTAGGCTAGGCCTAGCTCTTGGGACCGATAACAGTGTAGTGTATTGATCAAAGATTCCTCTCAGACAGTAGACTGAATAAATGTACCCTGGGATACAGAGCAGACACACTCTGGTGCAGTGACTGTGCACAACTCAAACAAGATCAATAACAAAATAATCTGCTAGGTGAGCAAAATGAACTGAAATGCTGTGGATGCCTACACACCTAGCAGCGTCAAAGGGTAGGCAGCCTACTCTTTTTTTAACAGGCATAGCCTACAAGGCCAACCACATCAGAATGTCTAGGACCATTTGCAAAGGGAAGAGACTACCTGCAAGTCTTTTCACAAACATGCGACTGTCACCTCATAGAAAACAATGGCCATAATGATTATTTGATCAATGCAGGAAGAATGTAACAAATAGCAGCACCCAGAGATAAGACCTGGTGATGTGTATGGAGACTGGATGACAAACTAGTCTGTCTCTTATAGCCTACAAGTATATAGCCTACTGGTTTACAGTGCCTTCAGAAAGTATTCAAACCCCTGGACTTTTTCCACATTGTTACATTACAGCCGTATTCTAAAATGGATTAAATTACACACAATACCCCATAATAACTCAATTTAAAAAATATCACATTGACATATGTATTCACTGCATAGCTATTTTCAGGTCTCTCCAGAGATGTTCGATCAGGTTCAAGTCTGGGCTCTGGCTGGGCCACTCAAGGACATTCAGAGACTTGTCCCGAAGCCACTCCTGTGTCGTCTTGGCTGTGTGATTAGGGTTGTTGTCCTGTTGGAAGGTGATCCTTCGCCCCAGTCTGAGGGACTGAACGTGCTCCAGAGTGCTTTCATCAAAAATCTCTGTACTTTGCTCCGTTCATCTTTCCCTCGATACGGCCGTCTCCCGGTCCCTGCCACTGAAAAACATCCCCTCAGCATGATGAGGACATTCGCCCCAGAGGAACTCTGTCAGACTGACCATCAGATTCTTGGCCACCTCCCTCACCAAGGCCCTTCTAATCCGATTGCTCAGTTTGGCCGGGAAGCCAGCTCTAGGAAGAGTCTTGGTGATTCAAAACTTCTTCCATTTAAGAATGATGGAGGCCACTGTGTTCTTGCAGACCTTCAATGCTGCAGAAATATTTTGGTAACCTTCCCCAGATCTGTGCCTCGACACAATCCTGTCCTGGAGCTCAATGGACAATTTCTTCAACCTCATGGCTTGGTTTTGCTCTGACATATACTGTCAACTGTGGGACCTTATATAGGTGTGGGCCTTTCCAAATCATGTCCAATCAATTGAATTTACCACAGGTGGACTCCAATCCAAGTTGTAGAAACATCTCAAGGATGATCAATAGAAACAGGATGCACCTGAGCTCAATTTCACATCTCATTGTAAAGGGTCTGAATACGTACGTAAATAAAGTATGTTTTATTTTTTAGAAATTTGCACACAAAAAATATCAAAAAACCTGTTTTTCCTTTATTATGGGGTAGTGTGTAGATTGATGAAGAGGAAAAAATCTATTTAATCTACTGATGAATAATGCTGTAACATAAAAAAAAATGTGGAAAAAGTCAAGGGGTCCGAATACTTTCCGAATGCACTATAGCTCCATGCTTGATAGCCTCCACTGCATTCCACATATGCCAGAGGTCTTGTAGAGCAATATTCTAACACCTGTGTTCTAGTCAGCAGAAGCAGAGGGTGGAGTCAGAGCAAGGAGACGGAGCATCATCATCTCCCTCCTCCGTGACATTCAGAAAGCTGTGTTCTGATCTGGAGCCAAGCCATAATTTAAATAGGACATCTCCACCTTATCCTTGTATTCAGCTCAGCCAGGGAGTAGGTCATAATGGGCATTTAGCAACCTGTGAGCCTCCAACTAGTGTTGCACAGTATACCAAAACCTATTTTTTTTTTCATATACATTTTTAAAAAGTACACTTTAGGTACTACTGTCAAATGTGACTCACGTGATTGAGAGGATCAAGTCTATCAGAGCACCCCTTTATAGCATGTAAAGCAAAGTGCCTGCTCCACTGCTCATTCATTCATTCATTGCTAGAGTTGTCTGGGCTGCATTGTTAGCTCCCCATTCACGCTGCACAGAAATTAACACTCTTGAATAATGCAGCACAGCATGTAGATATGTTTAAACTTCATTACGGTTCGCAAAACAATGTCCTTACAGGCTAGAACACTTTTACAATGCAAGACGATATTTACTAGCTGACAGGTTAATTCTCTACCCTAGTACTTTATGATAATATGCAAACCATAATGCAAAATGATGATTTCAAAGCTGATGGTCACAAAAAAACATTAACTCATTTAGTCTCCCTCGCCACCAAAAACTCATTAAATTCTTCATCTCCCTCACCTCCCGTTTGGCTTCCAATAGATTCAGTAGAAACTGGGTCCAGAAGTCCTGACAGACCATCCCCAAGTGGTGAAAGTAGGCAACAACACCTCTGCCATGTTGATACTTAACAGAGGGACAGCACAGAGTGGCATTCTCAACCCCCTCCTGTACTCCATGTTCACCCATAACTGCAAGGCCACGCACGTCTCCAACTCAATCACCAACAGGGCCTAAAATTAACACCCCGCCACCGGCCAAATACGGATAGATATTGGCATAGGCGAGTTATGTGTCTATTTCATTAGCCACGTTGGCAGGTGGTCAGGGATCCACAGTGGGAGCATTTCACCCGCATTTGTGAATAAAAAAATAATCTAGAATGATCACATTTTCAAGTCAAAAGCTTGGGCACACCTACTCATTCCAGGGTTTTGAATTTTTACTATTTTCTACAATGTAGAATATGCACAGCGCTGTTTATGACTTCAAGATCAACTCCCGAGATTAGGCTGGCAATAAGAACATCCATTAGTCAAAGGTATATGAAATACAAATGGTAGAGAGAGCAATACTCAACGTGTCAATTCAATCAATTTAGTCTCAAATAAATAATGAAACATGCTCAATTTGGTTTAAATATTGCAAAATCACAGTGTTGGAGAAGAAAGTAAAAGAGCAATATGTGGCATGTAAAAAAGCTAACATTTAAAGTTCCTTGCTCAGAACATGAGAAAATATGAAAGCTGGTGGTTCCTTTTAACATGAGTCTTCAATATTCCCAGCTAAGAAGTTTTAGGTTGTAGTTATTATAGGAATTATAGGACCATTTCTCTCTATACCATTTGTATTTCATATACCTTAAGACTATTGGATGTTCTTATAGGCACTTTAGTATTGCCAGCCTATTCTCGGGAGTTGATAGGCTTGAAGTCATAAACAGCGCTGTGCTTCAAGCATTGCGAAGAGCTGCTGGCAAACGCAGGAAAGTGCTGTTGGAATGTATGCTTACGAGTCTGCTGTTGCCTACCACCACTCATTCAGACTTCTCTATCAAATCATGTAATTAATTATAATAAACACACAGAAACACGAGCCTTTGGCCATTAATATGGTCAAATCCATAAACTATCACACATTTATTCTTTCAGTGAAATACAGAACCGTTCCGTATTTTATCGAATGGGTGGCAACCATAAGTGTAAATATTGCTGTTACATTGCACAACCTTTAATGTTATGTCATTATTATGTAAAATTCTGGCAAATTAATTAGGGTCTTTGTTAGGAAGAAATGGTCTTCACACAGTTCGCAACGAGCCAGCCGGCCCAAACTGCTGCATTTACCCCGACTCTGCTTGCACCGAACGCAAGAGAAGCGACACAATTTCCCTAGTTAATATTGCCTGCTAACATTAATTTATTTAAACTAAATATGTAGTTTAAAAATATATATACTTTATTGATTTTAAGAAAGGCATTGATGTTATGGTTAGGTTCATTGGTGCAACGACAGTGCTTTTTTCGCGAATGCGCTTGATAAATCACCCGTTTGGCGAAGTAGACTGTGATTCAATGATAAATTAACATGCACCGCATTGATTTTATTCAACGCAGGATAAGCTAGTTAAACTAGTAATATCATCAACTGTGTGTAGTTAACTAGTGACTATGTTAAGATTGATTGTTTTTTTTACAAGATAAGTTTAATGCTAGCTAGCAACTTTCCTTGGCTCCTTGATGCACTCATGTAACAGGTAGTCAGCCTGCCATGAAGTCTCCTCGTGGATTGCCATAATCAGCATCCAAAAATGCAGATTACCGATTGTTAGAAAACTTCAAAATCGGCCCTAATTAAATCGGCCATGCCGATTAATCGGTCACTCTCTAGTTCTGTCATCAACAAACTTAATGGTGGTGTTGGAGTTGTGCCTGGCCGTGTAGTCCTGAGTAAACCGGGAGTACAGGAGGGGACTGAGCACACACCCCTGAGGGGCCTCCGCATTGAGGATCAGCGTGGCAGATGTGTTGATATCTACCCTTACCACCTGGGGGCAGCCCACAACGAGCCTTTCAAAGCACTTCATGGCTATAGATGTGAGTGCTACGGGTTGGTAGTCATTTAGGCATGCTACCTTAGTGTTCTTGGGCACAGGAACTATGGTGGTCTGCTTGAAACATGTTGATATTACAGACTCAGTCAGGAAAAGGTTGTAAATGTCAGTAAAGTCACTTGCCAGTTGGACAGCGCATGCATTGAGTACATGTCCTGGTAATCCGCCTGGCCCCGCAGCCTTGTAAGACCTTTAAACCGGTCAACAAGAGTGTAGAGTGTGATCACGCAGTCGTCCGGAACAGCTGATGCACTCATGCATGCTTCAGTGTTAGTCGTCTCGAAGCGAGCATAGAAGTAATTTAGCTCGTCTGCTAGGCTCGTGTCACTGGGCAGCTCGCGGCTGTGCTTCCCTTTTTAGTCTGCAATAGCCTGGTTTATAAAATGTGCAATAAGCATAAAACAATTATATAAGAAATTAGCAACTCGTTCTCATGCTGAGAAATAAGCTAGGCCACTTGATTTCAAACCCTGAACAAAGTGGAAAGGCTAGCATGCTGTTCAAACAGTTGGTGACGGACAGATTTTCAGGCCCTCGTCTAACATGGCAAAATCCCATAATACCACCATAATAATATATAATTAAACCTGCCTGCTACTAGGCTTGAATAATGGATAGCAAATCTTTGGCTATCGGTCATAATCCTCCAGCCCAGGGTGTGCTCTGTTACCAGGCTGCAGGGGGGGCCTATCTCGGTCGCTTGCTCAGGTAACTAGGTAAATACTTGGCTGATTTTCCATCCTCCAGGGGGTGAACAAAACATGAGGGAGAGCTCAGTGGAGCCTAGGGGTCGGGTGCTTGGGTAACGTGGGCCTGCGGAGGAACAGGGGCCACGTGGCGAAACAGAGTCTGATCTTAACCCTTCTTCCTCTGCTCTACCATCCTCAAATGAACCTCATCCATCCTCCCACTATGACTCTATCCACTCATTTCCTCTCCACAATGTGAAACAACACGCTGCTGGGATGTCCACAAGTCCTCTTGTATTACCTGTGCCTACGGTTACAGTACAGTTAGCTACGGTGGATATAATGGGTCAAATGCCCGTTTGTAGCTGGGTTCCTACCCTAAAATCAGGAGAGGTCAAAAAATATCCCACCCAGGGGAGGTTATTCCTAATCCAGATTCACAGAGCATCCAGTCACAGAGTAGCCATTTTCGGTTATAAAAATCAACCTAGTTTTTGACTACATGAGCATATCGTTGTGACTATGAGCCTGACTATGAGCCTGGCCAGGGAAAACAAAGGCCCAGAGGAAAGAGATTAGTAGAACCTGAGCTGAGAAGCAGCAGAGAGAGACAGAGGGATGAAACGGGAGGACGGGAAGCTGATTGGAAGGGTAGACAGATGTCTCCACAGGAGCACAGCCGTGGGGAACAAAGGCAAGCGTGGGTGCTCCCCCAGAACATACGACAAGACAAACACTACAAAACACAGTCCCGATGCCCAATTTTACAGCCTAAACATTCAAAAAAAAACATTGGCACTGACCAAAAACTTCAGTCAGGTCTCAACTCAAAAGCAATTAGGCCTGCGAACCAATAACCAACAAAGGCTTGAAAGAAGAGACTGGTTTGAATTAGACCACACTTGTCAAATAATGTCATCGCTGCTCTTTCACTGTATATGTCCATTAACCTGTGCGTCCATCTAAGTTTTTAAATCCCCATAGAAATCTGTCAATTTAAACTAGAGATATCATTTTTCATAGGCTGTGTCTCAATCCACAGCATCGACCATCTGCATCTGCAGTGGAAGGTGGCCCAGTTAGGTGTTTGTCAGACCATGAGACAAAAGTCTCTACAACACCCACGAGACTCTTCTGTAGTTGGTACTGCAGATGTGCCAACTTCTGTCTTTAGCATCTGAACCATTTGTGGGACAAACTATACTGAACAAAAATATGAATGTGACATGCAACAATTTCAAAAGATTTTACTGAGTTACAGTTCATACAAAGATATCAGGAAATTGAAATAAATTCATTAGACCCTAATCTATTTCACATGACTGGGCAGGGGTGCAACCATAGGTGGGCCTTGGAAGGCATTGGCCAACCCACTTGGCAGCTAAGCTCAGCCGATCAGAATGAGTTTCCCCCCACAAAACGGCATTTAAAAAAAAAACTGCATTTTATTGTCCCCAGCACAAGGTGTACCTGTGTAGTGAAAATGCTGATGAATTAGCTTCTTGATATGCTACACCTGTCAGGTGGCTGGATTATCTTGGAAATGGATTAATGCTCACTTACAAGGATGTGAACAAATGTGTGCACAAAATTTGAGAGAAGCTTTTTTTGCAGGAGGTATGGTGATAGTTTTGTGCCCAAAAAAATGAGTCTTATTGTGTGTACTAAACACTAAAATATGCCCTATCATTGCTTATATCTCCTATAGGACAGACACTTCAAAACCTTATTCCTTATGATTTATTTTTTGACTGTTTTGCCATTTATGATCGTTATTTAATATGTTTCTATGGGCTATAGTAGTAAAGGCCAAATTCAAGACTGACGTTAATATGTTATTAACATGTCACAAAAAACTAGAATTTCCTCACTACATGTAAATACGAGCAATGCTGCATCTCGCCGGTAGAAACTGTTCATCTACAATTCCCGGTTGTGAGCTAACCATAATATCCAGAATCCATAGGCATTTCAGGACATAGTACCGCCCCTGTCGAGGTGGATGCTGTTGAGAATAGGTGTCAAAAGGTAGCTAACGTTACTCACTGGACCACCCACTCATTCAAAGAACATCAGCTTGCGAAAACAATTTATTTTTATGTCGAAAGGTTTAGTTATGGTATGGTGCTCAGCACCTGGATGTGCAAACTACAAGCAAGCACAGGCTGCTGGGGTAACACTTAATCGGTTACCTTACTAAGAAGTCAAGCATCGGTAATGTAGATCATTAGCTAAGGAACTACATTTGTTTATCTAAACCAAAATCTAGCTAGCTTTCATAATACACTGGCTAGACATTCTAAAGCAAATCAATGTAATTAGCCAGTTGCTATCTATTCACGCCACGCTCAAGGTCCTAAACAATATCTTAACCGCCATCGATAAGAAACAATACCGTGCAGCTGTATTCATTGAGCTGGCCAAGGCTTTTGACTCTGTCAATCACCACATCCTCATCGGCAGACTTGACAGCCTTGGTTTCTCAAATGATTGCCTCGCCTGGTTCACAAACTACTTCTCTGATAGAATTCAGTGTGTCAAATCAGAGGGCCTGTTGTCCGGGCCTCTGGCAGTCTATGTGGGTGCCACAGGGTTCAATTCTTGGACCGACTCTTCTCTGTATTACATCAATGATGTTGCTCTTGCTGCTGGTGAGTCTCTGATCCACCTCTACACAGATGACACCATTCTGTATACTTCTGGCCCTTCTTTGGACACTGTGTTAACAACCCTCCAGGCAAGCTTCAATGCCATACAACTCTCCTTCCGTGGCCTCCAATTGCTCTTGATACAAGTAAAACTAAATGCATGCTCTTCAACCGATCGCTGCCTGCACCTACCCAACATCACTACTCTGGACAGCTCCGATTTAGAATATGTGGACAACTACAAATACCTAGGTGTCTGGTTAGACTGTAAACTCTCCATCTAGACTCACATTAAATCATCTCCAATCCAAAGTTAAATCTAGAATTGGCTTCCTATTTCGCAACAAAGCATCCTTCACTCATGCTGCCAAACACACCCTTGTAAAACGGACCATCCTACCAATCCTCGACTTCGGCGATGTCATTTAGAAAATAGCCTCCAATACCCTACTCAATAAATTGGATGCAGTCTTATCACAGTGCCATCATTTTTGTCACCAAAGCCCCATATACTACCCACCACTGCGACCTGTACGCTCTCGTTGGCTGGCCCTCGCTTCATACTCGTCGCCAAACCCACTGGCTCCAGGTCATCTACAAGACCCTGCTAGGTAAAGTCCACCCTTATCTCAGCCCGCTGGTCACCATAGCAGCACCCACCTGTAGCACGTGCTCCAGCAGGTATATCTCACCGATCACCCCCAAAACCAATTCTTCCTTTGGCCGCCTCTCCTTCCAGTTCTCTGCTGCCAATGACTGGAACGATCTACAAAAATCTCTGAAGCTGGAAACTCTTATCTCCCTCACTAGCTTTAAGCACCAGCTGTCAGAGCAGCTCACAGATTACTGCACCTGTACATAGCCCATCTATAATTTAGCCCAAACAACTACCTCTTTCCCTACTGTATTTATTTTGCTCCTTTGCGCCCCATTATTTGTCTACTTTGCACATTCTTCCACTGCAAATCAACCATTCCAGTGTTTTACTTGCTATATTGTATTTACTTCCTGTCATAGTTGGTGTGTTTATCACTTTAATGTAGTTCTCTATATTATGGAGCCTTAGTTGATCGTTTATGCAAAGCTAGAAGTCTAAATTGGAGGGGGTGGTGTTGGTAACTGACTGGTATGTTGGGGGTGGGTATTGTGTGTGAAGGTTAGTATGCATGAGCTCTTGACACGAGGGGGTGGGTAGATATAGTACCTTGCGTGTCTTGGAGACAAAGTAGTCAAATGTGGTCAAATGTGGCTAATCCCTGACTGGTTAGTGTTTGTCCTACAGACTAATACTGCCGATGCTGACCTTGAAACAAGCTTTACTAGTACTGATCCTATAGACCCATTGGATGAAAGCTTTCAGCAGGGAACAAGCTCAACATCAGACTGAGAAGAGGAAAAGACAGCACGGGGCTGGCAAGAGTCAAAGTGCAGTCTATGAGTCCAAGGTCAAGGTCATACTGCCAGACCGGCTGCCATTGCCCTACACAAGATGAGGTTCACCAGCTGAAGAACATTCAGGACCCTGCCTGTAACATTCATACAACACCTATATTTAGAAGTAATGTGGTATATTGCTCAATAAAAACATTTGTGACCGTAGCCTTTTAACCAAAATATCAGATGAAACTGAATGTTCAGCTGCACCTTCAAGGGCCAGAGGTTACTGTGGTAACAGGGCCATTAAAGTCATGTCACGCGTCTGTGTGAGATTTGGGATGTGACGAGTAGTGGACAGTATTTAATCACTCCAAGCCCAACACTCCTTGCTAGGGCTGAAAGAATGTTGCTACTGCGACACAGCAACCTAAGCACTATTGGACAATTGTGTTTGTGTACAACCAGCAGGAAGAGAACCTGGCTCTGGAAAATAACAAAAACGCAGCAACAACTCCCATGATTTAAGTTAACCTTCAATCATTTTGTTTTGCACCATTTCTCAAAACAGGGTAAAGATGGAGTGAAAAGGCACACTTGATTGAGAGATGGGGTGCACGACGGAGTGAATCACAGTCCGGTACAAAGACGAGGGTGATGGTACGATTAGTTTTACCTCATCATCTCACGAGTCATGCTTCTGTTTTTTAAGAAGGGCCAGAGCCACTCAAACAAAGGCTCCTTTCACTCAGCGGCGGTCACGTGACTGTGGGTAAACTGGAGGTTCCGTTAGCACAAAGGCAGGCGACCGGATCCTGGCCCACAAAAGGTCTTCAATGAAGGTTAAGGTCCGGGGGCTTCCGCATGTCTGACAGCCTTAGTGCCTCCACCCCATAACAAATAGACTCAGTCTGCATCTAATATATTCTACACACCAAACATGCTTGGGCTACCTCTACTCCACAACAAACAAGTAACATCTAGCCTACCGCAACTCCAAACAAATCCTTAGTTGGGCCAACTCCAATCTAACAGATCAAAACACTTGTCTTCTACTACTAACCTAACTCCATAACAACATTGTGTAGCCTACCTCTACTCAATCAAGCGCATACGCCATGACCCTTGTGTATTGTTGCCACCTGCATCGAACAGCAGGGAAAATGTCAGGCTGGGACATGCTATTTGGCATCTGTTTCCAGTCAGACTGGCCTAAGTTACACTGTGAATCCGCAGGAGTCTATATTTTACGGTTTGGCTCAGGGGTCGGAGCCAGTTAACCCAAACCTATGAGTATGCCTTCAACGCTCGCCTCCCCAGGGAAAGCCACAAGACTAGCCACAGCTCATATTTCACGACCCCCCAAACCCCATCATTCCAACCTCAAACAGGAGTCACAACAACCAACAGCCAAGACTTTAGAACATTCTTTCTTAAAGGAGTGGGTCGTGGACCCGTTAATGGTGGGTCGCAATGTGTCAGAGTAAATGTATAATTATATAATTGATTACTGAAATTGATTTGGCAAAGTATAACTGCGTTCACTGTTCAGTGCACTCTGTGCTTAGCAGCGGTCTCTGCTCAGTTTGGCAGCTGCGCAAGTGGGAGATGCCCGTGTGCTTCGCCGTTAACCAATAACTTTTTTTCTGACGTTTTCTTCAAGATCACTCCGCCACCCACACGCTGCAGCGCTGTCGTTCAGCAGCAGATGATGCGCTGTCAGCCACTGACTTGTCATTCCCACTCGCCAGCACTCACCACTGTCATCAAATGACTCAAGCTAGCAAGTTCTGACTGAGCTCCATCGTCATGAAACGCAAATACACCTTTGAGTTTCTCTCTTGGTTTCATACCAACTTTGAGAAATAACGAGGAGCGCCCACAATGTGTTTTGTGCAGGGAAGTGCTTAGTAATAAGTCTTTCAAAACAAACAAATTAATAAAACGACACGTCCTGTCCAAACATCCACAGCATGAGGGTAAACACAGGGAGTTCCTTCAGAACAGGGAAGAATGCTTCAGGAAACAGTGCGCCGACAGTGGAAAAGTCAGTCAGCTAGCAAGGCATTGTTGTCATTTTATAACAATAAGCAGAAATAAAGGAGTACTCTCTCTCATAGATGTGAGTTTCTCTTTCAAACAATCCCCTAGCATTGTATACAGCTAATAGCTATAGTAACGTTGGCCAAAGCAAGCTACTGATAACCGTATAGTAACAGTAAATACAGATGAAGACAAAATGATCAGGCCTACTGTACATCCTACTGAAGAAATGTTGTAAACAAATCTAAATTGCAACTGTTGCTGTTGAAATACAAGTATTTTTTTTATTCTGAACTAGAATAAACTGATTTAAGTAAGATGCTTTTAGAGGCAAACACACAAAGTGCTGGGTTGGTAATCTATAGCAGGAAGTGGTATCCTGCCTGACTGAGAAAGTAGTCGATGTTCTGATCCAGTCCGGCACCACATACCTATGCGAGTCAGGATTCTTATCTCTGACACACTTTTTTTTTTTTAAAGTACAGAAACAGACTCAACGCTGAGCATGACCTCCATGTTGCACTATCAAAACCTGAGTCCAGAATAGACATGCTTGTTGAAAACTTCAACCGGTGTGATTTGATCCGTTTATTCCAGTTCAGAATAAACAAATAGTTACTGTATTTTAAAACTGAGAATGGAGAAAATAAACATGAATAGCTAATTATATGGGTATTTGTTTTTGTCTATATTGCATTTGTTTTAGGCATAAGGGTAATGAAATGTACCAATATTTACACATAGTTGCATATCTTCATAAGCTTGGGTCCCATGATAACACAGAATTTCTCATTTGGGCCCCAGGCTGAAAAAGTTTAAAGAACCCCTGCTTCAGAATATCAAAATCACATTTTGCTGTCCAGTGTCGAAAATATATGAATTGTATGACATAATTACAGAAAAACAAAGATGGAAACGGAAAACGATAACGTAGTATTGGCTAATGCCCAACCAAAATAAAAGGGTAGAGAATCATGGAGGTTGTGTGTGCGAGTGTCTCCCTCCTCCGTTCGTGAAACACTGCATTGCAGGGGGAACCTGCTGCTAGTGGCAGGCCCAGACAAAAACACGTGGAGCCCTGTGTTTGTCACTGATAGAGCAACAAACACAACCGCCTAAAAAGAGGGGAACGTGACATACATCTTCCTGCCATCGGTTTCGTCAAACTCAGGGTTAATGCCTTTGCTCTGAGCATATGCCCCCAAATATTTTGCATGGAATTTTAATTTGGTAGCACCAGTGCACCTCTGACTGCCATAGAGAATACACCGGCCGCAGATTCATGGCCATCATGCTTGCATCATTACTACAGAGAGAACACAGGGCTCTACACTGACTTTTAAAAATGTATTTTTTTAATTATTTTTTTTACAAAGAGCATGTTAGGCGCACAATGAAAAATGAGATAAAGCCAAAATCCTTAATTTTTCTAGAGCACACTGGTGCTCCTAAATACAAAATGTCAGGTGGCACAGAAAAATATTTAGGTGCATATGCAAGTAAAATGGTCACACCGTAGAGCCCAGTAACAGCTCGCTTCTAGCCCAAACCGACCAAATGTTGACCCATAATACCGGTGCAACGTGTTTTTCTTTCTATCGCAGTTTGGCAGGACCGCATTTTATACTCATAAACCATGTCGCAGGCCGTTCTAAAATTACTTGCAAGCCGCTAACCTTGCTCAGGCATGTTACACAGCATTAGCTAGCTAACTAACAACCATAGATTATATTTATCATAATATTTGTGGTTACTTTACCAGTAGTACGCAAACACTTGGTAGCATAGAAAGGGAGAGATTCTTCAGGATAAAAGCCTGAAAAGTACAGAGGGTTCATATAAGGTAAGACCCAATCTAGGTTAGGATCAATCTTAAAAATAAAAAATTATAGTGCTTCTAGCTGGCAATTCTTAACATTAATTTCTCAAATATATTTCTTTGTATGCATTTATTTTTCTTCTTGAGAACAAGTGAACAACTCCTTGTAACAAATGTCAGTGTAGAGCCCTGGCATGGCAACGGCATGCAGAGCTGTTACACATTTAGCAATCGCAGAGGCTTCCTTCCACTGCACAATAGTTAGGCCTGTCATCTAAAAAAAGAACATGTTTTCACATTCCAAAAGATCAAATTATGTACAGGGCTACAAATTCTGATATTTTTTTTAAACGGAAAACAGCTCACCCGTGCGTTTCACTTGCGTGCCCAAAGCCGTTACCGAATTTGCTTTATGGTACACAAGCAGGGACATTCTGGCAAATACAGCCCACAGCGGAAAATAAAACACTGACAAGGTCAGGAGACAGACAACAGGCCTGCTCTACAACCAGAGCAAATCAATAACTCCCTCTGGATCACCACCACAATCCATAGTCACAGCATTCATCACAGGTCTCTAAATTTTAGATGAGCTTCGATTGCAAGGTTTAGCCTAAAACCTCTATGGAAAGTAATCTACGTTCTAGGCCTTTTTTTTCCCAACTGAAGGAAAGTTGATCAAAGACAACAACGGAGTATTGATTGGCATGTACTGTAGGCCTAAAGTACAAGAGTAGCTGGCTGCTACAGATAGGTCCATAGTCATCATGGTGCTACGAAGATTGATAACTAACTCATAGTGAATACCAGATTCTCTCTGAAGGTCAAGCAAGCTTGTTGCCATGGCCTCTGAGGTGAGAATGATTAGTCACAGCATTGACAAACAATGGCCAGTACGGCAAAATTAAATTAACTTAGACTTAAGCCTACACAGGCCTATTAGATGAAATTTTTCAAATCTAGGCCTAACCCACCTGTTTAGGCGGAGCAGAGTATAGAACAGTTTTGTTAACTTGACATACCAGATCAAAATGTTTGTAAGGTTAGGCCCATCTACACTCGGTGGTCAGTTGATTAAGTACACCACCCCATTCACGAAAATGGTTAGCTTCTTCAGACAGCGAGTCACGTGGCAGTGGCCAAAAATAGATACAAATAAACCTTATGGAACAGTGGGGACCACGAAGCAACACAAACAGACACAATATACACACATGCATTTTGTGTTATAGATATGTGGTATAGAGTAGGGGCCTGAGGGAACACAGTTAATATGTTGTGAAATCTGTTATGAATGTATTGTAATGTTTTTTAAATGTATAACTGCCTTAATTTAGCTGGACCCCATGAAGAGTAGCTGCTGCCTTGGGATCCATAATAAATACAAATACCCCAGTTCATATTGAATGTAAAAGCACAATCTAATTTAAAACAGCATTTCCATTAGTGTTTCACATTGGGTTTAGTGATATTGTAGTAGACCAGCCATTATGGTAAACTTCAGATTTTAACTGGTTTACCTCTGGTAATTGCACATGGACATTGCACATGCAAAATAAATGTGCATCTTGTTATCAGACTCAGGACTGGAGCATACCCAGGTCTGGGCGGCGGCCCTGGCAATCCCTGACTAGTGTGAAGGGCAAAGCAGTAATACAGGTCAACCACACCTTAATGAAAGGCTACATTTGAACAGGCAATTCATTTGTGTTTGTTTTCCACCACCTTGACACTACAAAATCCCAATCAGTCCCCTGAGTAGTCAATCAACGGCCAAAACAAGAGAGGTTGCGTGATGATATGGCCATCCTCAGCCAGATAACTCGCGTGATCCCCCCCCCCCCAGCTCACATCTGATGATGGTCCAGCCCACTGATCCACACACATGGTTTTAGTTACCAAGATGCATGAAACAATGACTATAGCGTGCAACATATGACTAGCTGAACTACAATACTTGCCACAAGGTAAGAATTAGTCAAGTTATTAACCATGAATCCAAGGTCCACCTAGCTAGCCAACTAACGTTACAATAGCTAGCTTCGCTACTGGTTATGTAGCTAGCTAACGGTAAACTCAACTCACCTGTCCAAATTCTGTTGCATTACCAATGCGCTATCTTCCGACATGTGGCCAATAAAAGTAAAACAACAGTACACTCAAACGTGTTGAGTGTATTAATTACATATGCAGGTTAGGTAGTTTGGCCTTGTTGAAAGCGGCGAGGCTTTTTCTGTTGGCACGAAGTCGAAGAGGTTAACGTTAGCTAGCCGGCTAACTTGTCTAACCGAAATGAACTAGCTAAAACTTGAACTATAAACCAGTTCCTTTGCAGTCATAACTAATGATTTTACAACTCGATGCTTCATCTACGGTTTAAGTTTAATAGTTTGCTAAAAACACATTTTTAACGCTTCGGCGCGACCGCTTGACTCAATTGACGGGCTCTCTCTATGAGGTAACGCACGGGAACTCCTGGTGCGTATTACGTCACCAACAATAACAAGCCCGTCAGAGGCTGAGAAATCACAGTTACAGGATGCTTGGGATATGTAGTCCGACCCGAGTTTTACTCCTTCATGTTGCCAAATAAATATCTAATTAATTAATGCTCTAACTTGTGCAGGCGGACCTACCTAAGAGGCACCAAGCCTACTTGGGAAGACGAGCATCATGAAGATACACATATGGCTACAGAATACTTCGTATTGCGGTAGGTTGCATTTATTATAGCGCTCTGTATAGCGTTATTACGCCACACGCTTCGGGCAGTGCATATGAGTGCATCTCATTTAATGGCTCAGTTGTATCTTTATTCTCAAAATGTGCTTGGTTAAAATGACTGCAAAATGTTGCAACAGTTTTAGCAGTCATGGAAGATATTGTGCAAATGTGATCTGGGATACCCCCCCCCTAATTACATGGGTCTGTGGAAGGTGAAGAAAAGAAGCCTCGTCTAATGTAGCTATTAAAATATCGCCTAGTCAGACTACTCTATTCCAGCTGGCTGATAAACGTTATTAGATTTCCCATTTGGTTCAGCACATATGTTTTTTTTTACCAACTTTAACTTGTCAATACTACCTCAATTTCCTACTTGGAAGACAAACAATGTCTTCTACTTCCATGTCTATAGTTGCAGGGGTTTTGTTTGAATTTAGAAAATGCTCAGTTAAATGTTTTGTTCCATGAAATAATCAAACAATGTGTACATTGCCATTTTATCTATTTCAAAGATTCTCATTAATTGAGACAGGTAGGTGTCCACCCCAAAGTGCTGCATGTCATTGCTGGATTACTTAATGGAGCAAAAAAAAATGATCTCATTTTTAAAGTAGCATTTTCTAAATTTAAATGACACCTCGCAACTAGACATGAACGTTTAGAAGACACTGGTTGTATTCCAAATCAGGAATTGAGGTATTAAACTGGGTGGTTCGAGCCCTGAATGCTGATTGGCTGACACCCGTGGTATATCAGACCATATACCACGTATGACATTTATTTTTTACTGCTCTAATTACATTGGTAACCAGTTTATAATAGCAATAAGGCACCTCGGGGGTTTGTGATATGAGCAATATACCACGGCTAAGGGCTGTGTCCAGGCACTTCGCGTTGGGTCGTGCATAAGAACAGCCCCTAGCCGTGGTATATTGGCCATATACCACGTCTCCTCGGGCCTTATTTCTTAAACGGCTAATGGAGCATCACATTCGCCATTACTATCCCCAAGTTACATCTAGCTCACGAAAACCTCCCTCTAGGGTTTTCAAGCAATTAGCTTCGGCCACGGCTGTATATGAACTACAATTCTGACGCTGTGTTTTACTGGTTTTAGAAACGTCAACTATTGCTTGCTAAATGGTTTGAAACGTATGTCCCTTATCTTTCATATCAGCGATGAATAATCTTTAAAATAAAACAGATGCACTTACTGTGGCAGATTTGCACAGTTCCATATGCTGTGTTTGCCTCAAGTCAATGAACTACATTTTCTCCCCACTTACGCTTACACACAGGTGTTTGTAGCACGCTAGATAGCTACTTAGCACAGGCTGCCGCCGCTTCCTAAACAAGCGCTGTAAACATTGAGATATGGCCTTGGGAACACTAACCCTATTTACCGGCTATGAATGGGTTAACGATGACAGTCAATAAAAGTCATATTTAAATGCTAGCCTGATTTAATGCAAAAATGCATGGGCCTACATTCAAAACAAAAGCTGACCAAAACAATAGTATTTTTTTTCGACCAAACTTTGCATTCCGGACAAGTTACACTAATAAACTACATTTCCCTGAAGCCTCCTCATCCATGCGCCGCAGTCGATCAGCTGTTGAAGCAACTGCTGACTACCTCCGCACGAAGGGTAACTCATTTGTCATATCTTAACCCAGACGAGGCAAACAGAAATAGCGTTATTTACAGAGTCCCAAAGGGTGAAAGATAAAGGTAAATTGAGTTTCATGTGAGACAGAAAACCGACACGGGTGTGCATGCTGTTGCGGTGTTTGTTTGGTGATAACGTTACCTGTACAATTGTGGGTCGGATACGAATTTTTAATAGCCCGCTTGTGAATGTATCTCATGTCTGGTATAACCAACGCGAAAGGAAAATACGATTTTTTTGTTTGTCGAAGTTGGTGCATTGTTTTTCTTTTAGGCTGGTTAACTCCACCCGTATTTGGTTACTTGATGACCATGAACATGCAGCGTTTATGCATCGAGGAGAAAACAAGGATTAAGCACTGTACAAAATGCTGTGCAATATTTTACTTTCTACGAGAAGTCTACGTCACACCTGTTAGGAATAGGATATTCTAAAAACCTGAGAATTAAAATGATGTGCTCAACCTACATTTGGCTGGCTACTGTGTGGGAGTCGTTTAAGTCTATTCTGAATACTTTCTAAATATCACACTGTGGCTTTATTAGGCCAGTTATCTTGAATGGTTCATAATTCAAATGGAAAATAAACCGTGCAGTATCCTGACTCATTCAAAGGTGCGCTTGCAAGCAGAATGATTTTAATATTAGTAAATGTATTACCAGCGATGGGCCTAATTGTGTCTAATTATGCTAACGGCCGTCCAGAATAAACTTTTATAAAGAGTTTATGATAGCCTTAAAATACGAAATTAACCAAATGTAATAAATATTATTTTGATCAATGCAGGCAGGCATGAAAGAAGAGGCGCGACACTGCTCCTCTAGGCTTTTGTGAACATAGATATGCGTCTCTGTTATAGCACCCATTTACACCCTACTCAGAAAATCTGCATATAAAAAAGGTGACAGAAAAATGTACCAAGTTTAATGCAGTAATTGAAGCTGCCTCTTATCGGAATCTCTAACATTCATGCTTTTAGGGTGAAGCTTGTTAGCCTATGTAGCAAGCTGTTTTGTGAAGTCACTTAAACATGTAGCTCATGTCTTGCCTACTACTAGACCAATGCCATACAAAAGTGCATCATCTCTTATGCAGCTATCATTGTCACGGAAACCTCAAACAAAACAAAAAAGTCAATTTAGCTAAGAAGTGGGTGGGTCAAGGTGGTGTGTCTCTTTAACCTTGAAGGATGCAGCAGCTGTATTTTTTTGCAAATTAATTCGGGGTTGGTTCTAGGGAGAAAAATAAACAGGAAAAATAATCAGTCTCACATTGCAGTTTGGAATTTCTGGGTAAAGGAAAACAAGACATGGTGAATATCGGTGTCCTCCACGTGTCTCTCCCGCACACATCTGAGTGGATCTCTGGCGTCAGAAAGGGTGAAACTATTTAATCTCTTGCTGAAGTGCACTTTATTATAATACACCAGCAGTATTAGATTTTTTTCTAAATGGATGATCACTAATTCGCCTCCAGCAGCAGAAAAATTCCCCACGGAGTCCTCTCTAAAATATCACAACAGCCCAGAGAGGCTAGTCTGACATTCTCAATAGTAAATAACTTATCTGTTTTCCCCGTTTCAGCTCAGCAAACCATGCAGGATGATTTACTGATGGACAAAAACAAAGCCCAACCTCATCAGCAGCTAGATCCAGCAGTAGACCCTCCCTCCACCCCGACCCCTTCGGATCCCCCTACATTAGATGAGAGCCCGTCGAGTGTGAGCAACCAAGCAGCTTCAGCTCTCAACAAAGAGAAAGTGCCGATGGAGTCTCCGATCCTGCCAGGCTTGAGTTTTCATCAGCCGCAGGAAACCGGTGGCACCCTGTCCCCATCATATGGTAGCACTTGGTCTACTGGAACTACGAACACCGTGGACGACAATTTTAATCAAGGAATACCCTCGGTGAACGGAACAATGCTTTTCCAGAACTTCCCCCACCACATAAATCCGGTATTTGGAGGCAATTTCTCACCTCAGCTTGGCTTGGCACAGTCTCAGCATCCACAGCAGCAAGCCCAGCACCAGCCAGCGCAGCAACGGAGATCCCCTGTTAGCCCCAACCACGGTCCTTTTCCACAGAGAAACGCTTACAGTCACCAGTCTGTCATGAATAGCAAGGCTTCTTCACCTGCCTCATCTTCGGGTTGGAATAATCACCAAAATGCCACTTGGAGCACAGCCTCCAATCCATGGAGCGGTCTCCAGGCAGGCAGGGACCCGCGAAGAGCTGTGGGAGTCGGGGTTGGTGTGGGGGTCGGTGTAGGGGTGCCTCCTTCCATGAACCCCATCTCCCCGATGAAAAAGCCCTATTCTAGCAACGTTATAGCACCCCCAAAATTCCCGAGAGCTGGTCTCCTCACCCAGAAATCTTGGATGGAGGACAACGCCTTAAGGATGGACAACAGCAACAATATGCTGCCTTTTCAGGTATGTTTGGCCTAATAATAAGGAAACCTTAATCCAATTTTAAACATTTTCATAATAAACAATATTGGTATGTAAATTAAATGCAAGGGGCACAAGTGTTAGAATATGATGATGATGACTTGTCCACGTCATGAGAGAACTTCTGAAACTGTAGAAGTAGCCTATAGCCATATGTATGCTAATAGATTAATAGATTGTTTAAATGCAATGTTAAAGAAGTGTCATAATGGATTGTTTAGTATGTGATTAGTCTATTATGACCTTATAATAAGGTTTCTATGCATAATTTACTATTTTCCATCGGCGTCAGCACAGAAATAGAATGAATAGAACGGCCCTCCCCATTCAAGTCAGTGATGGCATAAGGGTTGACTGACAGCCATTTTGTGTGTACTCATTGGAGCAAAGCAGGAAGTGTGCCCATCAATCATTTGTGCTGTGATTTGTTGAAGCAACTCAACTGACCTTAAAGAAAAATACATTTAGAATCATTTGAATGAACATTCTGTTACCATGTCAATTATTGCATCACAATACCAGGCACCCATTGCATGTGTACCCATGAGTTTACTTGTCAAATTGCCAGGATTAGAGGTTCCTAGCCCATTCTATTAATGATATTTCTATGGTCGGGGGACTGACTCCATTGAGAAATGGCTCTGGAGTTCACTTCCCACCCTATGGTAGTGAAAATCATCGTGATTATTGAAGAACATTATTTAATAATAGCTCTTAAAGGGCGACATTTAGTCTAGTGGGTGGTAGGTCTTCGATACACTGCTCTCATATGATTATACTGTGTAACCAAATGATTATGTAAGTATCCGCTTCGCAATACATTATTAGTCATAATTGCGTTGTAACAGTGACGTATGAAACATTGTTGAGAGTCCACCCCCTCTCTTGTTTTACTGTGCAAACGTTTTACTTTGTCACTATATAGCCTGCCGTAGACAGTAAGTAGTTCAGTTTATTCAGGCCTAGTTATTTTAAAAAGCTATAGACAGAAATTAAAGAATGCACTAGGCTACAGTCACTTGACAACCAAGTAATGAACAGTGCCGGTTCAGTAAACTGTGATTCTATAGATCTTTTAAAAATATTTTTTATATATATTTTTTTTACTTTGAAAGGCTTATCTAAAAAAGCCAAGGGGAAAGAAAAGGTCCCTTTCTGAGTCAATAACTAAATGCTTTTACACTATTTTAAAGGAGAGTACTAGAATGCTGCCAATGTAAGTCACGTTTTCCATGCCTAGTTTGCCAGGACTGCAGTGGAGATAACCTAGGAGTTATGTGTGCTTTTCGTCAGTGATAGGTGCTGTCTCAGCGCAGCCTTCTCTGATGTCTACAGCTACGTCAGACACACCAATGAAATGCCATCCTATCTGCCCATTTCTATTTTGGCTACCACTGGGCCTGAGACATCTCCTTTTTCAAAAGCAGATACAAAGGCATTGTTTAATGAAGATACAGCGACTTCAGAAACTATTCACAGCCTTTTACAAAGTGGGATTAGAATGGATTTATTTGTCATTCATTGTCAGCAAACTACTCAAATGTACAGGTGGAAGAACTATTTTAACCTTTGTAGAAAATATTTGAAAAATAAAAACCCTAATATTTTGATTAGATAAGTATTCAACCCCCTGAGTCAGATACGGCAGCTAGCCAAGCATTTAGGAGCATTGGGCCAGTAACCGAAAGGTCTCTGGTTTGAATACCTACGTTTATTCTTTCAGTGAAATACGGAACCGTTCGGTATTTTATCTAACGGGTGGCATCCCTAAGTCTAAATATTCTTGTTATATTGCACAACCTTCAATGCTATGTCATAATTACGTAAAATTCTGGCAAATTAGTTCGCAATGAGCCAGGCGGCCCAAACTGTTTCATATACCCTGACACGCAAGAGAAGTGACACAATTTCACCTGGTTAATATTGCCTGCTAACCTGGATTTCTTTTAGCTAAATATGCAGGTTTAAAAATATATACTTCTGTGTATTGATTTTAAGAAAGGCATTGATGTTTATGGTTAGGTACACATTGGAGCAAGGACAGTACGCATTGGAGCAAGAACAATACGCACCGCATCGATTATATGCAATGCAGGACACGCTCGATAAACTAGTAATATCATCAACCATGTCTAGTTAACTAGTGATTATGATTGATTGATTGTTTTTTATAAGGTAAGTTTAATGCTAGCTAGCAACTTGCTTACTGCATTCGCGTAACAGGCAGGTTTCCTCGTGGAGTGCAATGAGAGGCAGGTGGTTAGAGCGTTGGACTAGTTAACTGTAAGGTTGCAAGATTGAATCCCCTGAGCTGACAAGGTAAAAGTCTGTCGTTCTGCCCCTGAACAAGGCAGTTAACCCACCGTTCCTAGGCCGTCATTGAAATTAAGAATGTGTTCTTAACTGACTTGCCAAGTTAAATAAAGGTGTACAAAAAAAATAAAATACAGATTTCCGATTGTTATGAAAACTTGAAATCGGCCCTAATTAATCGGCCGACCTCTACTGCTAACAATGCTCACTTAATTTCTGGTTTTTTCTTTTAAACTCATTGCAGCACAGTTTTCCCTGATGGTACTTGTTTTGTGAATAACTTTTGTCTCCCAAATCCTGAACAGCTAGTTACTAAATCATTGCAACTACAATGTCCAAATTAGGACTCACAGACAGCTATTGGAGAGTGTTTTTCACTGAAAACATATGAATTTGTGACGTACTTTAGGGATGGCTAATTACTGATCCATGTATCTCTCATTTACAGATTCAGTGTCAGAAGAATGTTCACTGTGACTAGCAGGCAATGGTGTCATCTGTCATTAGTTGTCTTGTGTTCTCAAATATTGTCATAAATAGATCTATCTATATTAGTACCAGTCAAAAGTTTGAATACACCTACTCATTCAAGGGTTTTTCTTTATTTTTACTATTTTCTACATTGTAGAATAATGAAGACATCAAAACTATGAAATAACATATATGGAATCATGTAGAAAGCAAAAAAAGTTTTACACAAAATCAGAATATATTTGAGATTCTTCAAAGTAGCCACCCTTTGACAGCTTTACACACTCATGGCATTCTCTCAACCAGCTCTCATGAGGAATGCTTTTCCAACAGTCTTGAAGGAGTTCCCACATATGCTGAGCACTTGTTGGCTGACTTTCCTTCACTCTTGTGTTCCAACTCATCCAAAACCATCTCAATTGGGTTGAGGTCATGTGATTGTGGAGGCCAGGTAATCTGATGCAGCTCTCCATCTCGGTCAAATAGCCCTTACACAGTCTGGAGGTATGTTTTGAGTCCTTGTCCTGTTGAAAAACAAATGATAGTCCCACTAAGCGCAAACCAGATGGTGTGGCATGGTGTATCACTGCAGAATGCTCTGGTTAAGTGTGACTTGAATTCTAAATAAATCACGAACGGTGTTTCTGGCAAAGCACCATCACACCGACTCCATGTTACAAGGTGGGAACCACCACATGCGGAAATCATCTGTTCACCTACTCTGCGTCTCACAAAGACACGGAGGTTGGAACCAAAAATCTCAAATTTGGATTCACCAGACCAAAGGACAGATTTCCTCTGGTCAAATGCTCATGTTTCTTGCCCCAAGCAAGTATCTTCTTCTTATTGGGGTCCTTTTTAGTCATGGTTTCTTAGCAGCAATTTGACCATGAAGGCCTGATTCACGCAGTCCCCTCTGAACAGTTGATGTTGATGTCTGTTACTCTGAATTCTGTGACTAATTTATTTGGGCTTCAGTCTGAGGTGCAGTTAACTCTAATGAAATCCTCTGTAGTAAAGGTAACTCTGGGTCTTCCTTTCCTGTGGCGGTCCTCAGAGTCAGGTTCATCATACCGCTTGGTTTTTGCAACTGCACATGAAGCAACTTTCAAAGTTCTTGACCTTTTCTGGGTTGCCTAACCTTCATGTCTTAAAGTAATGATGGACTGTCATTTCTCTTTGCTTATTTGAGCTGTTCTTGCCATAATATGCACTTGGTATTTTACCAAATAGGGCTATCTTCTGTATACCACCCCTACCTTGTCACAACACAACTGAATGGCTAAAACCCATTAAGAAGGGAAGAAATTCCACAAGTGAAATTTTAACAAGGCACACCTGTTAATTGAAATGCATTCCATGTGACTGCCTCATGAAGCTGGTTGACAGAATGCCAAAAGTGTGCAAAGTTCTCATCAAGGCAAAGGGTGGCTACTTTGAAGAATCTCAAATTAAATATATTTAGATTTGTTTAACACTTTTTGGGGGCACTACATGCTTCCATACGTGTTTATTTTATAGTTTTGATGTCTTCACTATTATTATACAATGTAGAAAATATTAAAAATAAAAAATCCTTGAATGAGTAGGTGTGTCAACTTTTGACTTGTGCTTATACTAACCATTCAAAAGTTTGGGGTAACGTAGGAATTCCTTGTTTTTTTTAAGAAAAGCTCTTTTGGGGGGGGGTTATGATTTCAAATTGATCAGAAATACAGTGTGGACATTGTTAAAGTTGTAAATGACTATTGTAACTGGAAACTGTTTTTTTTTTTTAATTTATGGAATTTTTGCATTGGCGTACAGAGACTCATTATCAGCAACCATCACTCCTGTGTTCCAATGGCACGTTGTGTTAGCAAATCGAAGTTTACCATTTTAAAAGGCTAATTGATCATAAGAAAACCCTTTTGCAATTATGTTAGCACAGCTGAAAACTGTTGTTTGATTAAATAAGCAAGAAAACTGGCCTTCTTTAGACTAGTTGAGTATCTGGAGCATCAGCATTTGTGGGTTCGATTACAGGCTCAAAATGGGCAGAAACAAAATTTTCCTTTGAAACTCGTCAGTCTATTCTTGTTCTGAGAAATGAAGGCTACTCCATGTGAGAAATTTCCAAGAAACTGAAGATCTCATACAACGCTTTGTACTACTCCCTTCACAAACACGCAAACTGGTTCTAAACAGAATAGAAAGAGTTGGAGGCCCGGTGTACAACTGAGAAAGAGGACAAGTACATTAGTGTCTAGTTTGAGAAACAGATGCCTCAAGTCCTCAACTGGCATCTTCATTAAATAGTACCTGAAAAACACCAGGAAGTTGTTGTTTCTGGCCACTTTGAGCCTGTAATCGAACCTACAAATGCGGATGCTCCAGATACTCAACTAGTCTAAAGAAGGCCCGTTTTATTGCTTCTTTAATCGGGACAACAGTTTTCAGCTGTGCTAACAATTTCAAAAGGGTTTTCTAATGATCAGTTAACTTTTTTTAAATGATTAACTTGGATTAGCTAACACAACGTGTCATTGGAACACAGGAGTGATGGTTGCTGATAATGGTCCTCTGTACAACGATGCAGATATTCCATAAATCAGCCGTTTCCAGTTACAATAGTCATTTACAACATTAAATGTCCTCCCTGTATTTCTGATAATTTTGATGTTATTTTAATGGACAAAAAAATTGCTTTTCTTTCAAAAACAAGGACATATCTAAGTGACCCTAAACTTTTGAACGTTTGTGTAATATATATATATACAGTGGGGAGAACAAGTATTTGATACACTGCCGATTTTGCAGGTTTTCCTACTTACAAAGCATATAGAGGTCTGTAATTTTTATCATGGGTACACTTCAACTGTGAGAGACGGAATCTAAAACAAAAATCCAGAAAATCACATTGTATGATTTTTAAGTAATTAATTTCAATTTTATTGCATGACATAAGTATTTGATCCTTTTTTTTAATTTTTAAATTGTACCTTTTAACTAACAGTTAAGAACAAATTAAGAACAAATTCTTATTTTCAATGACTGCCTATTCAGGGGCAGAATGACAGATTTGTACCTTGTCAGCTCGGGGGTTTGAACTTGCAACCTTCCGGTTACTAGTCCAACGCTCTATCCACTAGGCTACCCTGCCGCCCCACCTCAGAAAAGCAGAACTTAATATTCGGTACAGAATCCTTTGTTTGCAATTACAGAGATCATACGTTTGCTGTAGTTCTTGACCAGGTTTGCACACACTGCAGCAGGGATTTTGGCCCACTCCTCCATACAGACCTTCTCCAGATCCTTCAGGTTTCGGGGCTGTCGCTGGGTAATCCGGACTTTCAGCTCCCTTAAGATTTTCTATTGGGTTCAGGTCTGGAGACTGGCTAGGCCACTCCAGGACCTTGAGATGCTTCTTATGGAGCCACTCCTTAGTTGTGTGTTTTGGGTCGTTGTCATGCTGGAAGACCCAGCCATCTTCAATGCTCTTACTGAGGGAAGGAGGTTGTTGGCTAAGATCTCGCGATACATGGCCCCATCCATCCTCCCCTCAATACGGTGCAGTCATCCTGTCCCCTTTGCAGAAAAGCATCCCCAAAGAATGATGTTTCCACCTCCATGCTTCACGGTTGGGATGGTGTTCTTGGGGTTGTACTCATCCTTCTTCCTTCAAACACAGCGAGTGGAGTTTAGACCAAAAAGCTCTATTTTTGTCTCATCAGACCACATGCAGATGGTCATTGGCCAACTTCAGACAGGCCTGTAGTGTGTTACTAATGGTTTTCTTTGAGACTGTGGTCCCAGCTCTCTTCAGGTCATTGACCAGGTCCTGCCGTGTAGTTCTGGGCTGATCCCTCACCTTCCTCATGATCATTGATTCCCCACGATGTGAGATCTTGCATGGAGCCCCAGACCGAGGGTGATTGACCGTCATCTTGAACTTCTTCCATTTTCTAATAATTGTGCCAACAGTTGTTGCCTTCTCACCAAGCTGCTTGCCTATTGTCCTGTAGCCCATCCCAGCCTTGAGCAGGTCTACAATTTTATCCCTGATGTCCTTACACAGCTCTCTGGTATTGGCCATTGTGGAGAGGTTGGAGTCTGTTTGATTGAGTGTGTGGACAGGTGTCTTTTATACAGGTAACGAGTTCAAACAGGTGCAGATAATACAGGTAATGAGTGGAGAACAGGAGGGCTTCTTAAAGAAAAACTAACAGGTCTGTGAGAGCTGGAATTCTAACTGGTTGGTAGGTGATCAAATACTTACTGTTTGTCATGCAATAAAATGCACATGAATTACGTAAAAATCATACAATGTGATTTTCTGGATTTTTGTTTTAGATTCCGTCTCTCACAGTTGAAGTGTACCTATGATAAAAATTACAGACCTCTACATGCTTTGTAAGTAGGAAAACCTGCAAAATCGGCAGTGTATCAAATACTTGTTCTCCCCACTGTATATGCGCAACATTGAGAAATGTAAAATATTTTGCTGAGTTAGTTCATATAAGGAAGTCAGTCAATTGAAATAAATGCAATAGGCCCTAATCTATGGATTTCACATGACTATGGAATCTTTTATTTCAGCTCATGAAACATGGAACCAGAACTTTACATGTTGCGTTTTATATTTTTGTTCAGTATAATACATATCTCCACTATAGGCTACTTTGAACATGCTCCAACCTCAAATGGGTGAATCCGCTCTCGTACTCACTGAGTAGGCAGTATTTGTTCATTCACTCAAAAGGAAGAACCACGGGGAAGGTAGTGTGAGCCAAAATGTGAAACTGTTGCAGGGAACAACGTGGCAATGGAACCTGGTGAAATTCAAACCTGATTGAAACATATTGAGTAGATGATCACTATTGTCTGTTATTCTCTTTTTAACCCCTCTCCCTTTGCCACTATTTATCTCACTTTTTATTTCATTTAGTGAGCCTCTAATCTTTTTGCTCTCTATTTAGCTAGCTCGTGGAGGTGGTTATGACAAAGACCAGGTCAAGGGGGCACATGTCAGAGGCTGAGTGCCCTGGTTGCTAAAGTGATATTCAGGCAAAGGAGCTATCAAACCAAGCACAAACTCTTGGAGAAGAGTGGTTTAAAGTCACTTCAGAGTATCACCAGGGTCATATTCTTTAGGGCACACTAGCAAAGCATTTTATGCCAAAATTGTGGGAAAATTATTCTCGTGAACCATAAGTCCAAATCAGTATGTAGGACCATGTTAGATCTCTTCTTAGCTTGAGAAAAGTTAATGGATTGGTTAAGAGATGGCTGAGTTATTGATAAATCATTCAATCAGATTTTACGTGTCCATTTAAATCCTTTGTAAATCCACTTCACAATGGTCTATCAACTCTAAACATTTTACGGTCATCAAATACATTACCATTACAATGTTAAGTTTGCCATTGAGATCTTAAAAATAAGGAAACTAAACAATTCACTTTTTGGAACGCTAATTCTTAAAATAATCATATAAAATTGTCTTCCAATGGACTTAGTCAGATTCACTCAATGTCATCTTTGAACTCATCACAATAATCCTTAAAGAGTTTGATAATATAATGTTATTGCAGTCAAAGATGGCCACACTATACCAGTAGATCAGGGGTCTCCAACCTTTTCTAGTATGAGAGCTACTTACATTTTTTTTATCACTTTTTTTTCCTAATAGCTTTCAAATAAGCACATTCTTCTCCTCTCCTCTGCAACACTTTCTCCTTCATGCTATGTAAAATAATGGTTAACTTCTTATGGCGGAACCCTAGACAACATTCCGCTGAAAAGGCAGTGTTTTTAAGAAATATCTAACTCACACATCAACAAGTGCAATACACCAAATTAAAGTAACTTCTTGTTAATCTACCCATCATGTCCGATTTCAAAAAGGCTTTACAGCGAAAGCACAACATATGATTATGTTAGGTCAGAGCCAAGTCACAAATACACAGACATTTTTCCAGCCAAAAATAGGAGTCACAAAAAGCAGAAATATAGATCAAATTAATCACTAACCTTTGATCTTCATCAGATGACACTCATAGGACATTATGTTACACAATACATGTTTTGTTCGATAAAGTGCATATTTATATCCAAAAATCTCAGTTTACATTGGCGCGTTACGTTCAGCAATGTTTTGCTTCCAAAACATCCGGTGATTTTTGCAGAGAGCCACATCAATTTACAGAAATACTCATAATAAACATTGATAAAAGATACATCTATTAAACTTCTCCTTAATGCCACCACGGTGTCAGATTTTAAACATTCTTTACAGAAAAAGCAAACCATGCAATAATCTGAGTACGGTGCTCAGACGACAAAACAAGCCAAAGAGATATCCGCCATGTTGGAGTCAACATTAGTCAGAAATGGCCTCCCGGGTGGCGCAGTGTTCTAGGGCACTGCATCGCAGTGCTAGCTGTGCCACTAGAGACTCTGGGTTCGCGCCAATTGTCCGTGGGGCGACGCACAATTGGCCTAGCGTCGTCCGGGTTAGGGAGGCTTTGGCCGGTTGGGATATCCTTGTCTCATCGCGCAATAGCTACTCCTGTGGCGGGCCGGGCGCAGTGTACGCTAACCAGGTCGCCAGGTGCACAGTGTTTCCTCCGACACATCAGTGCGGCTGGCTTCCGGGTTGGATGCGCGCTGTGTTAAGAAGCAGTGCGGCTTGGTTGGGTTGTGTTTCGGAGGACACATGGCTTTTGACCTTCGTCTCTCCCGAGCCCGTACGGGAGTTGTAGCGATGAGACAAGATATTAACTACTAACAATTGGATACCACGAAATTGGGGAGAAAAGGGGGTTAAAAAGAAATAGCAATATAAATGTTCACTTACCTTTTGATGATCTTCATCAGAATGCACTCCCAGGAATCCCAGTTCCACAATAAATGTTTGATTTGTTAGATAAAGTTAATCATTTATGTCCAAATTCCTCCTTGTTGTTAGCTCGTTCAGCCCAGTAATCCAACTTCATGACGCGCGATCACTAGGTGCAGACAAAAAGTCCCAAAATTCCCTTACAGTCCGTAGAAACATGTGAAACCATGTATAGAATCAATCTTTTAGGATGTTTTTAACAAATCTTCAATAATGTTCCAACCGGAGAATTCCTTTGTCTTCAGAAATGCAATGGAAGGAGAGCTGACTCTCATGTGAACAAGCGTCACGAGCTTGTGGCACTCTGCCAGACCACTGACTCAAAGAGCCCTTATGAGCCCCTCCTTTACAGTAGAAGCCTCAAACAAGGTTCTAAAGACTGTTGACATCTAGTGGAAGCCTTAGGAAGTGCAATTTGACCCCATAGACACTGTTTTCAATAGCCAAGCATTGAAAAACTACAAACCTCAGATTGCCCACTTCCTGGATGGATTTTTCTCATGTTGTCGCCTGCCATATGAGTTATGTTATACTCAGACATCATTCAAACAGTTTTAGAAATGTCAGAGTGATTTCTATCCAAATAATAATATGCATATATTAGCAACTGGGACTGAGGAGCAGGCAGTTTACTCTTGGCACGCTTTTCATCCAAACATGAAAATGCTGCCCCCTATCCCAAACAGGTTAATAAACAACTCTTAGGGGAGTCCTATAAAATCTCTGATTTTGTTTCTCCCAAAATCAGTTTTCTGTTTTTATTTTTCTGGGCCCCAAAAAAATTTCACACTCAAATGTACAATTGTTCATAGAGAAACAACGCCGTCATGGATTCTCTGCTGTTACCAAGTGAAACTTGATTTTGGAAGAAGCTAACCACTTTAGCTAAATTAGCAAACCAAATGCACAATCCTTTTGTATTTTTTTGGTCAATTAACTTAATAGTTGTAAGATATCTAGCTGATAAGCATTTAGATGTGAATTCCACACTGTTGCTAGATCACCTTGCTGCACAACAGTGAGTGACTTAAAAGGCTCCAGTCTCTGGTTTTTGTGTGCTTGTAAACAAGCACCACGTGACTGGGGTGACAGGTGAAATTAAGTATGCACTCTTTTATCTCCCAACTTATTGCACAAGTTAACTGCAGATATTTACTTAAATGTAGCTACAAATATTCACATTAATAAAAACGTCAAATTTGATTCAACGCTATTTAGGGTATTTAAAAACCATCCCGTGGCTAATTTGAAATACCCCGGTATACTACCCAAGCCTACTAGCGAGTGAGAAATGTGCTGTCTAATGTGCCAGTCTAGCGATGGTTCTGTACTGCTGCTGTTCATTTCATGGCAAAGTTTGCAAGTAACAAATAATAGATACAAATTATATACTTACTCATGATATACAGTTGAAGTTGGACGGTTACGTACACTTAGGTTGGTGTCATTAACTCGTTTTTCAACCACTCCACAAATTTCTTGTTAACAAACTATAGTTTTGGCAAGTCTGTTAGGACATCTACTTTGTGCATGCCACATGTAATTTTTCCAACAATTGTTTACAGACAGATTATTTCACTTATAATTCAATGTATCACAATTCCAGTGGGTCAGAAGTTTACATACGCAAAGTTGACTGTGACTTTAAACAGATTGGAAAATTCCAGAAAATGATGTCATGGCTTTAGAAGCTTCTGATAGGCTGATTTACATAATTTGAGTCAATTGGAGGTGTACCTGTAGATGTATTTCAAGACCTACCTTGAAACTCATTGGCTCTTTGCTTGACATTATGGGAAAATCAAAAGAAATCAGCCAAGACCTTGTAGACCTCCACAAGTCTGGTTCATCCTTGGAAGCAATTTCCAAACGCCTGAAGGTACCATGTTCATCTAATAGTATGCAAGTATAAACACCATGGGACCATGCAGGCGGCATACCGCTCAGGAAGGAGACGCCTTCTGTCTCCTAGAGATTAACGTACTTTGGTGCAAATCAATCCCAGAGCAGCAGCAAAGGACATTGGAAAGATGCTAGAGGACATGGGTACAAAAGTATCTATATACACAGTAAAACGAGTCCTATATCGACATAACCTGAAAGGCCGCTCAGCAAGGAAGAAGCCACTGCTCCAAAACCGCCATTCAAAAAAGCCACACTATGGTTTGCAAATGCACATGGGGACAAAGATCATACTTTCTGGAAAAATGTCCTCTGGTCTGATGAAACAAAAATGGAACTGTTTGGCCATAATGACCATCGTTATGTTTTGAGGAAAAAGGGGGAGGCTTGCATGCCGAAGAATACCATCCCAACCGTGAAGCATGGGGGTGGAAGCATCATGTTGTGGGGTGCTTTGCTGCAGGAGGGACTGGTGCACTTCACAAAATAGATGGCATCGTGAGAAGGAAAATTATGTGGATATATTGGAGCAACATCTCTTGACATCAGTCAGGAAGTTAAAACTTGGTTGCAAATGGGTCTTCCAAATGGACAATGAACCCAAGCTTACTTCCAAAGTTGTGGCAAAACGGCTTAAGGACAACAAAGTCAAGGTCAATGGCCGTCACAAAGCCCTGACCTCAGTCCTATAGAAAATGTGTGGGCACAACTGAAAAAGCGTGTGCGAGCAAGGTGGCCTACAAACCTGACTCGGTTACACCAGCTTTGTCAGGAGGAATGGGTCAAAATTCAGCCACGTTATTGTGGGAAGCTTGTGGAAGGCTACCTGTAACGTTTGACCCAAGTTAAACATTTTAAAGGCAGTGCTACCAAATACTAATTGAGTGCATGTAAACTTCTGACCCACTAGGAATGTGATTAAAGAAATCTGAAATAAATCATTCTCTACTATTATTCTGACATTTCACATTCTTAAAATAAGGTGGTGATCCTAACTGACCTAAAGACGGGGAATTTTTACTTGGAATAAATGTCAGGAATTGTGAAACTGATTTTAAAGTATTTGGCTAAGGTTTATGTAAACTTCCGACTTCAACTGTACTTCTTCTAGGTAAGCCTACTTTGCAGTTATCATTTTAATTGAGAATGTTTTGGGGAAAGTATTTGTCAACCCTCAAGATGGTTATCACATCAACTGGCTACGCAAGAAGTGATAGAGATGTGTGCACCACACAGACTGATGGGCAATATTGCTGGAAACTGTCAGATATTGTTTCACTTGGCTTTTTTTTAGCCAATAGTGGCTAACCAGGGGTGGGATAATGTTGCGTTGATAGTAGCTTGATTGACCTGTTGGAGACCCCATGCAGTAGATTATGCTAAAAATACTATTCATGAACCATGTGACAAATGACACCAAATTTGGAATGCAGGCCCATGGTACATGTCTTGATTTAGTTCGAAAAGCTAAGGGATTGGTCAAAAGATGGCTGAGTTATTGACACACAAAAAAATATTTTACGTGGCAATCTAAACCACTGTAAATGTACTACACAGTGGGCTATCAACTTAACTTGTCCTCGCTATCATGGATGTCCCTAAAACGAACCAAAATGAATTTGGTAATTATATCTTTAAAAAACAAGATGGCTCTTAACAACTCATTCTTTGCATATGTAACGCTAATGCTCAAAATCTTGCAATCATCTTCTCCTTATGAGCCATACGTCAGATTCACTCCAATTTTTTTTGTTTTGTTTGAATTGTTACTATTTAATGGTTTTGAGAAAAAAATATGGCCACTTTGTACCAATAGATGCTAGAAATCTTGTCATGAACCATGGTATATAGACTCAACTAATTAGCCTTTAATGAACTTCAGTGATTTTAATTGTTGAATCATTGTTGGACAGCAATATTTAAGCCTTGTCTCTGATTTTCAAGCAAATTTAACTTAAGTCCGGACTGAGGCTGGACCACTCAGGAACACTCAACACTTCTTGGGAAGCCATTCTGGTGTGTCTTTGGAATTAAGATTTGTGTAATTGTCCCGCTGAAAAATAAGACTCTATCCCAGGGTTTTCAGAAGACCGAGGCAGGTTTTCCTCAAACTTTTTAACTGGGCGTTGCTCCCTATATAATTATTTCGATCCCAACAAACTCCAGAGTCCCTGTCAGTGACAAGCATACCCATAACATGGTGCTGCCACCACAATGATTCACAGCTGTGATGGCTGTCAAAGGTGCTTCCACCGAGTATTAACTCCGGGATGTGAAGACATACCCAATCAATAAGAAGAGCTTTCTTTGTATTGCTTTTTCATTAAAAGTCACTATGTGCTTCGCATCATAAAATAAAAGTACTTATGAAGAAACAAAGACCCGGAGGGAAGAGAATGAAAAAAGATCATTGAAATCATACATTACAAGCATCTTTATAAAAGTATTCAGTAGAGTTTTAAGAGTAGGCACTGAATCTGCAAGCCTGATTCTAGGGGCTCTAAGGGCATTTGCCATGTCTTTCATTTTCAACCTAGACTTTGGCATGGTCAACAGTGCCCTGCCAGAGGATCTCAGGCTGCGTCCTGCACTTATTTTATTCTTATTTATTATTTTATTCTTATTTGGAAAAGGTGTATTTAAAAAATATATATATATTTCACTTTGAAAATGTGTAGTAGATCTGTATGGGAAAAAAATCTAAAATATATACACAGTACCAGTCAAAAGTTTGGACACACCTACTCTTTCAAGGGTTTTTATTTTAAAAGTTTTACAATTTTCTACATTGTAGAATAAGAGTGAAGACATCAACACTATGAAATATCACGTATGGAGAAAATCTAAATATATTTGAGATTCCTCAAAGTAGCTACCCTTTACTTTGATGACAGCTTTGCACATTCTTGGCATTCTCTCAACCAGCTTCACCTGGAATGCTTTTCTTGAACTAGTTCACACACATTCTGAGCACTTGTTTCCTGATTTTTATTCACTCTGCGGTCTAACTCATCCCAAACCTTCTCAATTGGGCTGAGGTCGGGTGATTTGTGGAGGCCAGGTCATCTGATGCAGCACTCCATCACTCTCCTTCTTTTTGTCAAATGGCCCTTCTAACGACCTACCCCAGCCAAACCCAGCCTGGATTCGAACTAGGGACTGCGGAGATGCTTCTTGCACTGAGATGCAGTGCCTTAGACCGCTGCGCCACTCGGGAACCATATCCTGATTATGGGTCAGATGTATAGAGACAATTTTGAGAATGGGGAGCAGGTACAATGGCAGGTAGTCTGTATCCCACATGCTGGATATCCTATGTGGTGTATTAACACAACACTAAAAGCAGTAGTGGAGTGGTCTGATAGAGGAGATGCTGTGTGTGGTGGGTATCTCCTCAATGTTGTACTCATTAAGGCAGAACGTAGCAAAACGTTTTGCCATGGAAAAGTAAAATGAGCGTTTCTTATCGGCCTAATGAACCCCCCACTGACTGTGAATGATGCCCCTCACTCTCTGTGTTCAGGATCAGAAGAGTGCATGGTGGTGGAAAAAGAGGGGAGCGGAATGAAAAGCTCAGCATTTTAAGTGTTTACCGTTTGTACCAAGTGGGCAGATTTTTATCTGCCACGGCAGTGCCGGATCCAGAGAGGGGGGAATAACGCTGTTGAATGCCCGGCCGAATGCACGACAATAGCACTGCTGTGCAAACAATGTGGCCCCACGGCTAGGGCAGTGGACTCACAGGACACAGCTGCCAAGGGCTAGGTCTAGCCTGAACTCCTGTGTTGCTAGCACACTGTAAGTCACTCCGTTACCTGCCTAGACCCTGTCATTCCCTCACTTGCTGATTTACTCACTCACCTACGATTTAAAAGCTTTTATGATAGAATCAGAGACATTCTAGTAGATCATTTTTAAGGTCACTAGTGTTGAAACAGGCTCCGTATTGGAACAGTCTCTCCATCAATGAACCAGGAAGTGGGCCAGAATAAGCTCACTAAATCAGCTCTGTAGTCTAGGCCAAAATATATACCAAATGGCCCTAAACTTTATAGGCTGAAATCCATACGGAGCGAACTCCTCAATGCCCTTTCCTCCTCCAACTCGCTAGGAACTTTGATTCAGATCAGATGAATGTAGGCCTTATAGCACCTATTGAGTAGAATATGATGGACGGATTCTACTGGGGCACCCGAGTGGCACAGTGATCTAAGGCATTACATACAGTTGCAGTCGGAAGTTTACATACACTTAGGTTGGAGTCATTAACTCGTTTTTTAACCACTCCACACATTTCTTGTTAATAAACTATAGTTTTGGCAAGTCATACTTTGCATGACACAAGTCATTTTTCCAACAATTGTTTACAGACAGATTATTTAACTTATAATTCACTGTAACACAATTCCAGTGGGTCAGAAGTGTACATACACTAAATTGACTGTGCCTTTAATCAGCTTGGAAAATTCCAGAAAATGATGTCATGGCTTTAGAAGATTAAACTCTGTGCCTTTGCTTGACATAATGGGAAAATCAAAAGCAATCAGCATAGACCTCAGGAAAAAAATTGCGTACCTCCACAAGAGTTTCATCCTTGGGAGCAATTTCCAAATGCTTGAAGGTACCACGTTCATCTGTACAAACAATATTACGCAAGTATAAACACCATGGGACCACGCAGCCGTCTTTCCACTCAGGAAGGAGACACGTTCTGTCTCCTAGAGATGAACATACTTTGTTGCGAAAAGTGCAAATCAATCCCAGAGCCGCAGCAAAGGACATTGGAAAGATGCTGGAGGACACGGGTACAAAATATCTATATCCACAGTAAAACGAGTCCTATATCGACATCATCTGAAAGGCCGCTCAGCAAGGAAGAAGCCACTGCTCCAAAACCGCCATATAAAAGCCAGACTACGGTTTGCAACAGCACATGGGGACAAAGATAGTACTTTTTAGAAACATGTTCTCTGGTCTGGTGAAACAAAAATGGAACTGTTTGGCCATAATGACCATCGTTATGTTTGGAGGAAAAAGGGGGAGGCTTGCAAACTGAGGTACACCATCCCAACCGTGAAGTACGGGGTGGCAGCATCATGTTGTCGGGGTGCTTTGCTGCAGGAGGGACTGGTGCACTTCACAAAATAGATAGCATTATGTGGATATATTGAAGCAACATCTCAAGACATCAGTCAGGAAGTTAGAACTTGGTCGCAAATGGGTCTTCCAAATGGACAATGACCCCAAGCATACAACAAAGTCAAGGTATTGGAGTGGCCATCACAAAGCACTGACCTCAATCAATTTGTGGACATAACTGAAAAAGCGAGCAAGGAGGCCTACAAACCTGACTCAGTTACACCAGCTCTGTCAGGAGGAATGGGCCAAAATTCACCCAATTTATTGTGGGAAGCTTGTGGAAGGCTACCTGTAACGTTTGACCCAAGTTAAACGATTTAAAGGCAATGCTACCGAATACTAATTGAGTGTATGTAAACTTCTGACCCACTGGGAATGTGATGAAAGAAATGAAAGCTGAAATAAATAATTCTTTCTACTACTATTCTGACATTTCACATTCTTAAAATAAAGTGTTGATCCTAACTGACCTAAGACGCAGGGAATTTTTACTAGGATTAAATGTCAGGAATTGTGAAAAACTGAGTTTGAATGTATTTGGCTAAGGTGTATGTAAACTTCCGACTTCCACTATCTTCATCCATCACTAATATGCTTACTTACTTTATTGTGTATTTCATATTTACTATTCTTATTTCTCGTGTTTTTTCTTCTTCTAGTAATAGATTGTTATTGATTATTGTATTGTTGTGTTTTGAGTTTGCAAGAACTGCATTTCACTGTACTTGTGCATGTGACATTTAAAACATGTAACTTGAAAAGAAGGAATGAAAATGAACTATTTAGGGTGTTATTTTGTTATTATCATTACTATAACCTGCCGTTTTAAGAAATAAATTGTGAACCTTTTGTGACCAAGCTACAGGCTGGCAAAAGCCCCCGGCTTAGACTCTTATGGGTTAACTGATAATAAACTGTATTAGCCTATCGTGAACAAATACCGGCTTGCACTTTTTGCTGGCTGTGTAGCCATCTACCGGGTTGTTGTCCTTTCTACAATGACTCCAAAGTCCTTCTGAAGCAAAATTGGGAATTTCACAATGGTGTTTTTCATATTTCTCCGGTTAGGCTGACGTGAGCCATTTTCGTGTGAGCTAGGCTTGCCAGGGAAAGTACACTTGGGTACTAAGTATCACGTGGGGGGATGAAACATACGTTTCAGCACCACACAAATAAAGGACAGTTCCCTGATCCACTGCATGCGTGGCTGGTAGCCTAGATGTCTGCCTCACAAGTCACAGAATGGAATTTGCAACACAACAAGCTTTTAAGTTTGTAAAATAATACAATTTTATAATGATTTAAAATGTTTCTGACCCACAATATAATTGTTCTGAACCGTGAGCTGACTCACGGGTTGAAAGAATGTTTTCTTTCCACACGCCAGCTGATTTTGTATATATATTTGTTTGCTGGTTAACCGCAGGCTGGTTAACCGTGGGTACCCGATACAATGCAGGACTCTCGTTCAGAGGGTGGCCACATGGCAGGTCAGTTAGCCAGGAGAACTGAATCAGCTGATTCGTCACACACACTCATAACTTCAAAATAGCCCACTCCGGAAATGAAACATCTTGAGTGTTTTGAGGAAAGAGCACACTCACAAACCACAACATTCTTGGCACTAGTTTCATCTACTCTTGATTTTCTAGGTGTGTCCCTACTCTTGAAATCCTCTGCTATTTACATTCCTATCAGACCAACACAAATCTGCGAGTTTCCCATGGTTTATGCTGTGTAATATCAGGAAGTATGGTCTATGATTGTCTTCTTTGACTTGGGCATGAGAGTTGTAAGAGGCCCTCATTTAGTTGAAACCCTGCTCTCTCCTTATCAGGGTCACTGCTGAATTTTCAACAAATGGATGTGGTTGTATGTTTTTGTGCATCTGTGTGGATGATGAGTGTTCCTTATCCTCTCACAAGTCATCAAAATAAAATCGCTGTTATCTCCAAGCTAGTCTTAAATAACTTTCACAGTGTCCAATCGTAGTGATGTTGTTGTGCTCTACTTTGATAACCAACAGATAAGATGTCTAACCTCTGACCCCTCTCTTCCCTTGCAGGACCGGAATCGGCCCTTTGATGCATTTAGCTTGCACTCTTTGGAGAACTCCTTAATGGATATGATAAGGACTGATCACGACAAAGGTAAACCACACCTTGCTGGTGGCCCACCAATGAGTATCGCTGATATTATATGGAGGAATCATTTTGCAGGTTAGGAATATTCATACATCCACGCTTGTTTTTTAATTTGATTTAGGCTTCAACAACAAAAAATGGCAATGAAGTTCTATTTGCCTTTATCACCAATACAATCTAGGTTTTGCGATCATACATTTTATGCGATAAATTAACCACTGGCCTAACCTGCAAAATCAGACACTATTTTCTTGCACTCTGTGTGTGGTGTATGCTTTTTAAAAGATTCCTTTCAAGCTGCTTCTGCATTTTCTACTGACTTTAATCAAATCCTCGTGATTTACATTTTTGCTTCTGTTTCCCGGGTTAATATTGTGGTCGGTCACATGTAAATAAATATTTATATTGATGGCACCTGTGTCATGGTATATTGCAATGTTTTTGAGTGACCGTGTGTGATTGATTGTTCACGTGTGTGTGTGTGTGTGTCCTCCTTTTGTGTGCCTTTTTGAAGGTGTCTGTTTGCGCGTGAACCATTTATTTATTACTACCATAATCATTGACGGTCTTTTATTTGGTGCCGTTATGGCACAGTGAAGGTTCTAGTCAGATTGTATTTGTTCTTGTTATTAAATTAGGAGGAAGGATGTTGGAGGAAGTGAAATTGGTATGAACCCGAGCTAATGTTACCCCTTACAGGCTTCTCCTCTTCTGCCGGATGACCATAACATTAATTCAAACTCATTTGGGGTCAAAAAAATGGCTTCAAATGTGTCTGTTGGATTGCTGGGAACATACAAGTAAAATGCAACTCTAAAGGCTGGCGTAGAGATTATTTGATACAAAGAACTATCAACGCAATTATTCCAATGCCTTATTTCAGAGAAACACAAAGGTAGCCCTTGGTCTATCTTTATCTGAGCATAGAGAGTTCACTGTGAAAAGCAACATCTTGTTTTGTAATGGAGAGACCTCCCAAATTCTTTGAACAACACATGTCTGTCACATTGTATGTCACAGACTCAGAATCCTTGAGATAATTCTGTTCGTTCAACATGCCTTTATGAAAACGGACTCCATTGCGTTCAGATCCCTGTTGGCCTATTGCCCAATGTCATGTTCAGTGTTGTTTTCTTAGCCTGCCAGACAATGGAAACGCTTGGGAGGTGTGGAGTTGGGAGGAGGGGGGGTATTATGAGTAGCGGCCTGCTGCTTTCTTATGCATAGATTCGGTTTTTCAATATTGTGTCAGGAGAGGATTGTTTTATCACCGCAAAGGTCATCCCGGGCAGGCTCAACTTCACTGGAACTAGGGGGAGGAGACAGAGACTTCTCCTGAAAATGTTCCCCTGTGGGAGAGAGGGGGGGGGATGGTTCCACATTCCTGGCCCAGCACTGTACTCCCCTTCCTCATGTCAACAGCGTGTGGCTGCCTTCAGAGAGGCGTGCTGCCGCTTGGCCTGTCACAGAGCAGGTCTTCCCTGTTGGTGTCCTCCTCCCCTCCCTCGGCTTCGCTGGCTTTGGCTGCCCTAATACAGTAAGGCACAGGACAGCCATCTATTTGTGCTGTCTTGCCAACGGTTATTGACAATGGACGCTGACTCTGAACATAGGAGTTACAAGACAGCACAAACAGATCTGGGACCAGGCTAAGGGACAGCTACCAAGATCAGTCACTTGTACTCAGGGGTAAAAGTAAGTGCAGAAATATGGTCCTAGCAGAAGAAATAGTGGGGGAACGCCATACCATTAACTGAGATTATCACAATAATTAACACAAAATCGCAAGAAAGCTATAGGCTATTAGACCATTATTTAACATTACCGCATGATAAATGTGTGAATTGACTTAAGAATCCAGTGATATACGCTCCAAATTGTGTTGTGGTTAGAGGAGAACACTTACATTTTGCCAAGGCGGAGATGAGTGGCAGAGACTGAGGCACAGCGTTGGACGCACCTATTCAGGCTACAAATGTAGGCCCAATGACGATCTCAGAATTTCATTACAGTACATGTGTAGGTGTTTTATGACCACTGTGTCTTTTTAATTCATCATTTAATTCATGCTGGAATTATTTTGTGAGTGGACGACCGTTCATGGGAAGTGACAATCAGATGAAAGCCTCATGACTGTTTTGTGCTTATGCCAATGCCACGTTAAAGGGTAATAGATGTTACGTGGTATGACACATCTTACGAGGCCCGCAGAGATCATATGAAATTAATAGGGATTCTATATTCTATGATTACACCTAGGCTATGTAAAAAAATAAATGTACGGGTTTCCTGTCCCGGGCAGAAATCTACTTTCACCCCTGCTTGCACTTTGTTCATCCATTCCCTGTGTTATTATCTCAAAGTGATGCTGACTCAAGGTTGCTGTTGCAGTCATTTAGCTGTGGCGCTGCGCCACGCCAAAATAATTGCCCAAAAATATGGAACATGAAGAAAGAAAATTCCTCAGACAACCACATTTACTTTTCCTCAGCAAAACAAAACAAGTAATGAATAGACAAATCAGGCAACCTTGTAGTAGAATACTTTTATTTATTTACGTAGTCGGCTTCTTGTTTTTTGTTCTATGCAAGATAAATGTTCCTCTCGAGGCGTATTCAAGTTATTAGTGATAGGAAGTGAAACATGCATGACAGTCAATGCACAACAATTCTTGCAATCGCTGGGAAAACAGCAGTTTTAATTGTTAGTTTGTTTATTTATTTCTCAACTCCTAAATATTAGCGAACTACACCATTTTTAAACCCAGAGTTTTTAGAAACAACACAGCCTCTGCAGAGTCCCCAAAAAACGGATTTGTTCTGGTTTTTGGGGGAAATGGAAAGGGAGCCATTGACCCAACTAACGCTTTTGTATGTTAACAAGGTGACACGACATCTTAACTCTTCCTCCACATTTACTAGATTGATTGAACAGTGCAGAAGAGAACCTCCTCGTCAAGACCAGTATGTAGGAGATCTAGTTCAGGCGTTTATTTTACGCCTGCTATGTTAGGCTGTCAGCAGTATGGTTAGCAGCAGCATGTTTAACACTTAGCAATTAGCTGAGAGTGCGTAGGGGAAAGTGGGACTAAATGTAACCGGGTCAATTGTAGGGTAACTTGGGGTTGAAACGCCACCATACCTCAATCATTTATTTTTTTTTTTACTTAAAAATTGTGAAACCGATTACATTTTTTGTAGAGCAAGAGTAGTGGCAACCAGGAAAAAAGTGTTGGGGGTGACATGAAGTGGTTTCTGTGAGAAGTACAGGAAGGGGTCTCATTACCCCGGGTGGCAGATTACCCCAAGTTACCCTAGCAGGTAGGTCTACATTATATTCACTGTGTTTATGCAAGTTCTTTGGGACTAAAATGCATCAATAGGATGCTAACTAGTTCAAATATAATAATTGGGATCTAGCTAATCATTATCCCAATGAGGTAAATGCATTTCGGCAACCCCATGCTTCAGCCTATTTATTTATAGTCGCTATGCTGCATCAGTTGGGCTACAGATGATAATGCTTCTTGCTAATAGCATACCTGATAATATGGACCATGCAATCATTTCTGGATGTAGAAATAATTTTTTATTTGATTGAACCTTTTATTTAACCAGGTAGGCCAGTTGAGAACAAGTTCTCATTTACAACCTCGACCTGGCCAAGATAAAGCAAAGCAGTGTGACACAAACAACAGCACAGAGTTACACATGGGATAAACAAACGTACAGTCAATAACACAATAGAAATATATATATATATAAAGTGTGTGCAAATGTAGTAAAATTAGGGAGGTAAGGCAATAAATAGGCCATGGTGGCAAAATAATTACAATTTAGCATTCCCACTGGAGTGATAGATGTGCAGATGATGATGTGCAAGTAGAGATACTGGGGTGCAAAGAGCAAAAAATAACTATGGGGGTTTATAGATGGGTTGTATACAGGTCCAGTGATCAGTAAGCTGCTCTGACAGCTGATGCTTAAAGTTAATGAGGGAGATGGAAGTCTCCAGCTTCAGTGATTTTTGCAATTCGTTCCAGTCATTGGCAGCAAAGAACTGGAGGAAAGGCGGCCAAAGGAGGTGTTGACCAATGAAATATACCTGCTGGAGCGTGTGCTACGGGTGGGCGTTACTATGGTGACCAGTGAGCTGAGATAAGGCGGGGCTTTAGCTAGCAAAGACTTATAGATATAACCTGGAGCCAGTGGGTTTGGCAACGAATATGTTGGAGGGCCATTTATGTTTGGAGTAGTATGTCCTTTTAAAAACTCACCAGAACTGAGCTTCTCAGTCCTTCCAATGTTATCGTTGACAAATTAATCGAACACACCACCACACTAAACTTTCATGCTTGCCATCACTAATTGTTCTTTCAAAGACATTTCTGTAATAACTAGCATTTTAATCCTGATTCAAATCAAATTGTATTAGTCATATGCGCGAATTCAACAGGTTACACCTTACAGTGAAATGCTTACTTACGAGCCCCTTACCAACAAGGCAGTTTAAAAAAATACAGATAAGAATAAGAGATAAAAGTAACAAGTAATTAAAGAGCAGCAGTGAAATAACAATAGTGAGACTATATACAGGGTGGTACCAATACAGAGTCAATGTGTGGGGCCATTTGAGGTAGTATGTACATGTAGGTAGAGATATTAAAGTGACTATGCATAGATGACAACAGAGAGTAGCAGTGGTGTAAAGAGGGGATGTGGGGAGCACTGCAAATATTCTGGGTAGCCATTTGACAAGATGTTCAGGAGTCTTATGGCTTGGGGGTAGAAGCTCTTTAGAAGCATCTTGGACCTAGACTTGGCGCTCCGGTACTGTTTGCCGTGCAGTAGCAGAGAGAACAGTTTATGACGGGTGGCTGATGTCTCTGACAATTTTTAGGGCCTTCCTCTGACACAGCCTGGTATAGAGGTCCTAGATGGCGGGAAGCTTGGCCCCAGTCATGTACTGGGCCGTTCACACGCTCTGTAGTGCCTTGTGGTTGGAGGCCGAGAAGTTGCCATACCAGGCAGTGATGCAACCAGCCAGGATGCTCTTGATGGTGCAGCTGTAGAACCTTTTTGAGGATCTGAGGACCCATGCCAAATATTTTCAGTCTTCTGAGGGGGAATAGGCTTTGTCGTGGTGTGCTTGGACCATGTTAGTTTGTTGGTGATGTGGACACCAATGAACTTGACGCTCTCAATCTGCTCCACTGCAGCCCCACTCGATGAGAATGGGCGCATGCTCGGTCCTCTTTTTCCTGTAGTCCACAATCATTTCTTTGTCTTGATCACGTTGAGGGAGAGGTTGTTGTCCTTGCACCACACGGCCAGGTCTCTGACCACCTCCTTATAGGCTGTCTCGTCATTGTCAGTGATCAGGCCTACCTCTGTTGTGTCGTCGGCAAACTTAATGATGGTGTTGGAGTCGTGCCTGGCCGTGCAGTCATGAGTGAACAGTGAGTACAGGAGGGGACTGAGCACGCACCCCCGAGGGGCCCCTGTGTTGAGGATCAGCGTGGTGGATGTGTTGCTACCTCCCCCTTATCACCTGGTGGCGGCCCGTCAGGAAGTGCAGGATCTAGTTGCAGAGGGAGGTGTTTAGTCCCAGGGTCCTTAGCTTATTGATGAGCTTTGAGGGCACTATGGTGTTGACCACTGAGCTGTAGTCAGTGAATAGCATTCTCACATAGGTTTTCCATTTGTCCAGGTGGGAACGGGCAGTGTGGAGTGTAATGGAGATTGCATCATCTGTGGAAGTCACTTGCCAGTTGGTCAGCGCATGCCTGGAGTACACGTCCTGGCAGTCCGTCTGGCCCTGTGGACTTGAATGTTGACCTGTTTAAAGGTCTTACTCACATCGGCTGTGGAGAGAGTGATCACATAGTCTTCCGGAACAGCTGGTGCTCTCATGCATGTTTCAGTGTTATTTGCCTCGAAGCAAGCATAGCAGTAGTTTAGCTCGTCTGGTAGGCTCGTGCCACTGGGCAGCTCGGCTGTGTTTCCCCTTGTAGTCTGTAATGGTTTGCAAGCACTGCCACATATGACGAGCGTCAGAGCCGGTGTAGTACGATTCGATCTTAGTCCTGTATTGACACTTTGCCTGTTTGATGGTTCGTAAGAGGGCATAATGGGATTTCTTATAAGCTTCCGGGCTCCTTGAAAGCAGCAGCTCTAGCCTATAGCTCCGTGCGAATGCTGCCTGTAATCCGTTGCTTCTGGTTGGGGTATGTATGGTCACTGTGGGGATGATGTCATCGATGCACTTATTGATGAAGCCAATGACTGATGTGGTGTACTTCTCAATGCCATTGGAGGAGTCCCGGAACATATTCCAGTCTGTGCTAGAAAAACAGTCCTGTAGCATCTGCTTCATCTCACCACTTTTTTTTATTGATCTAGTCACTGGTGCTTCCTTCTTAAATTTTAGCTTGTAAGCAGGAATCAGGAGGATAGAATTATGGTCAGATTTGCCAAATGGAGGGTGAGGGAGGGCTTTGTATGCAGAGTACCAGTGGTCCAGAGATCATTTTTCCTTTGGTTGCACATTTAACATGCTGATAGAAATTTGGTAAAATGGATTTAAGTTTACCTGCATTAAAGTCCCTAGAGGAGGCTGCTAGGAGTGTCACCTCTGGGTGAGCGTTTTCTTGTTTGCTTATGGCAGAATACAGCTCATTCAATGCTGTCTTAGTGCCAGCCTCCGACTGTGGCGAGTGTTGTTTGGGATTACCATCACATGCGCTGAGTGTGTGTGGAGAAAAGAAACTGTGTGAGGAATGAGAGGGCATGCAGGGGTGTGTGATGATGAGAATGGGGGGTTACACAAGGGGAGTGAATGTGAACCACCCTCTGTCTGGCGGTGAGAAGGGCAAGCCTCTATAGAGTTGACTATAGCGGAGTCAGTCCAGAGACTCAGTCCAGGGGGAGGGAAAGGGAGAGGAGCGGGTGCCACTGACTGGCACTCAATTCTTGTGATCCTCTCCAACTCCTGAATGCTGATTTAAGCCGATCGGAATGGCATGCATGGGGAATTTACGCTCTGTTTTGAAAGGGAGCAGGCAGGTCTGGGATGGCCTGAACAAACAGGCCCGCTGAGCTCAAGTGTGGAGCGTAAGGGTTAGAATTAGGCCTCCACCGCTCCATAGACTGACTAGCATATACCGCCACATGCAAATCAGACGCTCTATTCAAAGCATTCATGTCCACACACATCTGCTGCTCAGCTGTTCTGCCTCACACGGCCTTTCAAATGTGACTGTATGCCTCAGCGACGAAGAGTCTCCATTGTCAATTTGTGTGCGTTTTAATCAACTTGAGCTTTTGAAAATGGCATTTTATGGGTTTGAAAGGTATTTAGTGATGTTTGCATTACCATAAATGTCAGCAGTGCGTAGAAACATGTAGCCTAGTAATAACAAATAGGCCTGCTGTTTGTTTCTAAAAAGCTAAAGAGTTTAGCCATTATACCACTGACTTTCATAGAATAAAATAATAAACTCTTGATTGAATGTGTGGGAGAGGGTCATTCTGGGTTATGTGTGTTGGGTGATGTGGGCATTTGTATTGGTTTGATGGAGACTTAAGCAAGTGTGTAGGCTTATGACAGATGGGGTCAGTTGCCTTGTAGGACTACATGCTAAAAGAATGGCATCTATGCTGTGGTTGATTAATGAGAATACACATCTAAACTAGTTTAAACTCTCCAGTCTCTCTAACTTGAGTACAGATCTATTGAGCAATGCTGTTTGTCTTAGTGTGTTTGTTGATTACAAATCAATAGATAATAAAATGGGCGGCAAGAGTAAGGTTTTACCGAGAGGGAAGCTAGAGCTTCAGAGTAGTCAGATGGAGGAAGAGCAGTGAAGGCTGTTTTCTTTTGGGTCAGAGATGTCACAGAGCTTGACCTTGAGGTAGAAGGTCATCAAAAGGTCACCCAGACCTTCAGGCTCTCTTGGCCAGGCTGACCAATAACCTGAACTTTACCTAGTCCAGCCAAATGTAGGCTAGGCTAACTCAAATATGCACCTTTAATAATTTGCTCTATCACTGACGACAATAGAGGATTTCTCTGCACTTTAAACAGTCTGCAATCATTGTTGGGAGATGAGATAACGTTCTTAGCTTTGTTGGAAGTGGTAAAGGTTAGACACACACCATTAGCTTAGTTTAGCCTTTGTCCATCCAGCCTCTACTAGTACAGTAGTTGATGAGAGAATTTGTATTCTCTTGGCCTTACGTTGAGGGTATTATTTTTTTTGTAGGGAAATAAGTCTCCTTAACTCTCATTTTCAAGAACATCTAGTGTAAATAAAGCTGTCATTTTCATCCTTTGAGCTTTTCAGACAGTTGGAGCGTTGCATTTCATTGTGTTTAACTCTGGGTCTTCCCTTCCTCATGAGAGCCAGTTTCATCATAGTGCTTGATGGTTTTTGAGACTGCGAAATGTCTTAAAGTAATGATGGACTGTCATTTATCTTTGCTTATTTGAGCTGTTCTTGCCATAATAAGGACTTAGTCCTATTTGGTAAAATACCATCTTCTGTATACCCCCCTACCTTGTCACCACACAACTGATTGGCTCAAACTCATTAAGAAGGAAAGAAATTCCACAAATGAACTTTTTAAGAAGGCACACCTGTTAATTGAAATGCATTCCAGGTGACTACCTGAAGCTGGTTGAGAGAATGCCAAGAGTGTGCAAAGCTGTCATCAAGGCAAAGGGTGGATATTTGAAGAATCTCAAATATAAAATATATTTTGATTTGTTTAACACTTTTCTTTGGTTACTACATGATTCCATATGTGTTATTTCATAGTGTTGATGTCTTCACTATTATTCTACAATGTAGAAAATTGTAAAAGTAAACAAAAACCCTTGAATCAGTAGGTGTTCTTAAACTTTTGACCGGTAGTGTATATTTTTTTAAAAAAGACCCGAAGAGGTGTGGTATATGGCCAATATTCCATGGCTAAGGGCTGTTCTTATGCATGACACAACGTGGAGTGCTTGTATACAGCCCTTAGCCGTGGTATATTGGCCATATACGACAAACCCTCGAGGAGCCTGATTGATATGTTAAACAGGTTACCAACACAATTAGAGCATTAAAAAATGATGGTCTGATATACCACTGCTGTCAGCCAATCAGCATTCAGGGATCGAACCACCGGATCCAAATGTTTCACACCCCTGCTCTAACCAGTATTCCCCACCTCATCCCTATGTTTTGCAATTGTATCAGTCTGCACTTCGTCAGAAGTCTGGGGACGAGGGACTTACTGGCTTTGTTCTGAAGGAGGCGGATGACATCCCACTGCCCACTGACTGATCACACACACAGTCTGAGAATAACCCCAGGCCTCGCCCTGAGGTCATGCCACTGAACTGGGGAAAGCAGATGGCCCAGGGCTATTTTAGGGTTTACAGGAGCAACTGTCCACTCTGTCGCCACTAGAATGTCTGGGTGTTACTTATTAGGCACGAAATGGAAGGAAAAAGGGACTGCAACAGGGAGGGGACTACCTATGTGTGTCCAATAAAAAGCTGTCATTTTTAATTTTCTGTTGCAAAACACTTTGCTACGTAGTGCCCTAAAGAATACGACCCTGGTTTAGGTAGGACTGCAATGGACCAAGGCTATTTAATAGGCAAAATGGAGGCTTTCCTCCCAGTGCAGCTAGAGCTAGAGGGCTGGATATATTTAGTGTTGGCTGTGTGACTTAACACTCGAGTAATGCTGTCAACATTGAGTGTGGCTCATGTCTCATCAATTAGAATAAATTAGTTAGGGATGTTATCTTCCATATCTTTTGACAGTTTACAGTTTCTGAGAAAGAATGGGGCTAGTTTCTATAGAATATCCTTTTGAAATCCTTTTTTGAAAAATGACATGCTATCTCGGGCATGTCACAATAAGATTTCTACTCAAGATGGCCACATTACTCTCATTCTGTTGGAATTGGCAGTAGGAGAGAGCGAGGGTGACAATCAACTGTGTGTGTGAGATTTGGAAGATGTTTTTTTTTGGGGGGGGGGGTTTATCGATGTCAATCAAACAAGATATAGCAGCCACATGATTTGCACAGCAACAAAACATGAGCAAGAAGGGGGGATAGATACGTGTCCACGCAGTGTTGCCATATAAGCCCCTCTGTTCTCGTGCTGGATTATGAATCGTAGAGAACCTTGAGGAAATCCACATCTGCTCTCATCTGTAGGACGCGATAGCTGCACTGGCTTCTATCCACTCCCCCTCTCTCGTGGTCACCCAAATCTCACTACTAGTTCCACTGATGTTTCCAGCTTAGGAGGAGGACTGGGTCGTATTCATTAAGCACCAAATGGAAGAACACAAACTGAAACAGAAAGGGACTATACTAGAAGTTGTCCAATAAGAACATTTTAGTAATTTACCAGAAGCTCTTATCCTGAGAAACTTACAGGAGCAATTAGGGTTAAGAGCCTTTAGATTTTTCACGTAGTCGGCTTGGGAATTCGGACCAGCAACCCTTTGGTTACTGATCCAACGCTCTTAAACACTAGGCTACCTGCCGCCCTTAGCTTCATTCTGCGTTAATGAATTTGACCCTGGTCTAAACTGTTGAAATGCTTATCTGTCTGCTGGGGCTTAGTTTTGAAACTTTTCTACACCTCGTCTTGTTTGGGGCCATTCTAGCTTACAACACAGTTGCGCCTTCTCTCTCTGTGTGTGTGTGTGTGTGTGTGTGTGTGTGTGTAAGTAAGTAAAACAGATGTCTGCCCCTGCCATTCACCCTTGCTGTGTTAACATACTGGAGAGGCTAAGTGCAGATTTTGAGCACTGTGATGAAACTTGTTGCCCTGTTGGAGCCAACTAGTTAGTTGCACATGTTCTGTTGAGTAATTGATGTAGAAATATCTGCCATTTTAAAGGCAAGGATGAGTTGCTGGACCATCTTTTCATTACGCAAACTCTTGAACCCTGTTTGTCCATGGTAGCATTTTTGCTGCCCATATGTTTGCAATCCAGCCAGTAGTTTAGTGTTGTAGAAAGGAAGGACTGGAGACGTCTGTCACTGTGTGGTTGTTAATCAAATCAAATCATATTTTATTTTGTCACATACACATGGTTAGCAGATGTTAACGCGAGTGTAGCGAAATGCTTGTGCTTCTAGTTCCGACCGTGCAGTAATATCTAACAAGTAAACTATCAATTTCACAACTACCTTTTACACACAAGTGTAAAGGAATGAATAAGAATATGTACATATAAATATATGGATGAGCGATGGCCAAACGGCATAGGCAAGATGCAGTAGATGGTATAGAGTACAGTATATACATATGAGATGAGTAATGTAGGGTATGTAAACATATAAAGTGCCATTGTTTAAAGTGACTAGTGATACATTTATTACATCACATTTTTTATTATTGAAGTGGCTAGAGATTTGAGTCAGTATGTTGGCAGCAGCCACTCAATGTTAGTGATGGCTGTTTAACAGTCTGATGGCCTTGAGATAGAAGCTGTTTTTCAGTCTCTCCGTCCCAGGTTTGATGCACCTGTACTGACCTCGCCTTCTGGATGATAGCAGGGTGAACAGGCAATGGCTCGGGTTGTTGTTGTCCTTGATGATCTTTATGGCCTTCCTGTGACATCGGGTGGTGTAGGTGTCCTGGAGGGCAGTTAGTTTGCCCTCCGGGGATGCGTTGTGCAGACCTCAATACCCTCTGGAGAGCCTTACGGTTGTGGGCGGCGCAGTTGCCATACCAGGCGGTGATGCAGCCCAACAGAATGCTCTCGATTGTGCATCTGTAAATGTTTGTGTTTCTGGTGATGAGACAAATTTCTTCAGCCTCCTGAGGTTGAAGAGGCTCTGTTTCGCCTTGTTCACCACGCTGTCTGTGTGGGTGGACCATTTTCAATTTGTCTGTGATGTGTATGCCGAGGAACTTAAAACTTTCCACCTTCTCCACTACTGTCCCATCGATGTGGATAGGGGGGTGCTCCCTCTCATGTTTCCTGAAGTTTATGATCATCTCCTTTGATTTGTTGACGTTGAGTGTGAGGTTATTTTCCTGACACCACACTCCGAGGGGCCTCACCTCCCTGTAGGCCGTCTCATCATTGTTGGTAATCAAGCCTACCACTGTAGTGTCGTCTGCATACTTGATGATTGAGTTGGAGGCGTGCATGGCCACGCAGTCATGGGTGAACAGGGAGTACAGGAGAAGGCTGAGAACGCACCCTTGTTGGTCTCCAGTGTTTAGGATCAGTGGGGTGGAGATATTGTTTCCTACCCCCACCACCTGGGGGTGTCCTGTCAGAAAGCCCAGGACCCAGTTGCACAGGGCGGGGTTGAGACCCAGGGTCTCGAGCTTAATGACGAGTTTGGAGGTTACTATGGAGTTAAATACTGAGCTTGGGTTAGGGCAGTGTGATTGCGATTGTGTCGTCTGTGGATCTATTGGGGCGGGAAGCAAATTGGAGTGGGTCTAGGGTGTCCGGTAGGGTGGAGGTGATATGATCCTTGACTAGTCTCTCAAAGCACTTTATGATGATGGAAGTGAGTGCTACGGGGCGACAGCCTTAGCTTTCTTGGGAACAGAAACAATGGTGGCCCTCTTGAAGCAGGTGGGCACAGCAGACTGCGATAGGGATTGATTGAATATGTCTGTAAACACACCAGCCAGCTGGTCTGCGCATGCTCTGAGGACGCGGCTAGGGATGCCGTCTGGGCCGGCAGCCTTGCGAGGGTTAACACGTTTAAATGTTTTACTCACGTTGGCTGCGGTGAAGGAGAGCCTGCAGGTTTTGGTAGCGGGCCATGTTGGTGGCACTGTATTGTCCTCAAAGCGAGCAAAGAAGTTGTTTAGTTTGTCTGGGAGCAAGACATCGGGCCAATGGCGTGGCTGGTGTTCTTTTTGTAGTCCGTGAATTACTGTAGACCCTGCGCATTCAGTTTTGCGCTAATGCTGCCATCAATCCACGGTTTCTGGTTGGGGATTGATGCACTTTCTAATAAACTCGCTCACAGAATCAGCGTATACATCAATGTTGTTGTTAGACGCTATCCGGAACATATCCCAGTCCACATGATCGGCGCAATCTTGAAGCGTGGAATCAGATTGGTCGGACCAGCGTTGAACAGACCTGAGCACGGACGTTTCCTGTTTTTAGTTTCTGTCTATAGGCTGGGAGCAACAAAATGAAGCCAAAGATAGATGCTCATTTGTCTTTGGATACAGTGAGTCATAACCTAACTATGAAACAGTCTGCTAGAGTGATTCCTCATGAAACCAGGACAACAAAATGTACCAGGAAGTCCTTTCACTGGCTGGTGTTGAGGTGGAGGATGCCTGGGCATGTCCACAACACACGGACAGCCAGGCCTTGTGACGCTTTCCCGTTGTCTCTAGAGCAGAATGCATGCTCTGTCAAATTCTTTGCATTGGAGTGTCCATTGTTTGTGTGTGTGAGCGGCGACGTATGAGAGCGAGAGAATTGAATGACTGTTTTCCATAGCCTAATCTACACCATTTTTTTGTTGTTCATCACACACACGTTTGCCCTGGTTTGGTTTCTCAATGATACTAGTTTAGTTTCAGTGGGTGTCTTTTTACCAGGTTATGTTGACCAGTATAACGTACGTAAAATATAACATGTTGTATGCGACATCTTGTCCCCTCAGAACATTTGCATTAAAAAAATCTGTTTCGTGTTAGCAGTTCTACCTCTTATGTTGTTGGTGTGGAGCGTGATGAGGGTTTGTGTTTTAGACACTTATGTAGGGCCTACATGCAGGTTATAACCTGTAATATCTTGTTTTTCTACAGGACGCATGGGTCTGAACTTCCACCACCCCGGAGCAGAGCACATTACGCCATTAAACAGTGAGTAGTATTTCAGAACACACAATAGGCTACGTTTCTCTTTGTAAATCCCTCTGTATGTTATTATGGATGTACGTATTTGTGCTTTAACTGTGGCGTTCGGTTTGACAGGCAAAGTGTTGCTTCTCTGTTGTATGGAAACTTGCAATAAGAAACCTATTCCGAAGTAGTGTCGTTATGAACACACCTATGCAGGATGCCTCAGGATATGCCATAGGGTTGAGGCAGGGATCGCCACAGGGCCCATGCCCATACACAGCAGGGCACAGATGCCCTCCCTTGCTAATCCCACCTCGTACCCCAAGTGCTAAACCCAGCATGGGAGCTATCTCTCAGCCCGGAGCTGGGGGGAAACCACAGCGACGACCCCTGAATACCGGTTCTAAAAATATCCGACCTGTAACACTAGATTACCCCCCTTTGGTCTCTGAGAGAGATTTTGTTTTTCATAATTTGTGTCACTTTGTCTCCCTTCGTCCAGTTTTTTTTCTCTCTCTCTTTTCCATCCGAGTTAGAAAGTGAGTTGGCAAAAGTCTCTTCCTTTCAGTGTTGTCAAAACTTCAGTGAGAGGAGAGCGGATTGGGGTGACTGGTGACTGGTGGAGCTCAGCTCAAGACATCTGGGAGTGTTAGTCGAGCCTTGGGTCATGATCATTAGGCACCAAATGAGAGCGAGAACTGACTAAAACGGGGAGGACTACATGGACTTGTCCAATAAAAAATGCTCATTTTTGTTTAACATTAAACGTTTTCGGTTGCGTGGCCTTAGGAACACGACTGTGGTTTCTCCTCACTCGCCTGGTTGGGGATGCCAGCAGGGGAAGCAGTGAGAAAAGAGAGGAAATGATGATGGATGGAAAAGGAGAAGATATCCAACAAGGCTTATAGTAACTAGTTTTACTGCTGTCACAGCTTGACAACACTGTGCTGTCTGTTTTCTCTTCAACTTGTTATTTTCATCATCAGTCCTTTGGAAAACACATTTCAAATAGATGTTGAACTGCTGTTCTGGAGGGTTTAACTTAAGCACAGATCTCAGATCTGCACGGAGCTCTGGAAACTGTCATAATTGACCCTTGCAGCTGTAGTCTCCAATGTCAACACTGCTTTAGATGTGAGGAAAGCTGGTTAACGTTAGTCTACTCTTCGTCTCTCCATTGTCTCAGCTGTATGAAGCCTTGTAGCCGAGAATCTGTCTGACACATTCTCTCATTTTCCACTGATTTTTTTTGTGGCTGAGATGTAGGCCTTACGGTTCATCCTCCAACATTGATTTATGGTTCAAGATGAACTGATAGCTTAGGAGAAGTGTAAGGGCCGAGCAGATCATTTTTAGTAACTGCTCGTCTCTGTACAACAGTGCCCTAAAGCTGTGCAGACATAACAAACACAACGCTCCTCAGGCCGGACGATCTTCCAGTCGTCCCTTCAAAAATCTCCTCTCTGACACTCGCGTGTTCGTATGTGCTTATTTCTGTTCCTCCCTCACGCTCATCCTCCTCGTCTTATTCTCCCTCGCCACAGTGACTGACAGTTTCCCAACAGCACTTACTAGTCTACACTAGATCAGTGGGTTCCACCCTTCTACCATTTTCCCCTTGTTGCTAGGTGCCTTTGTCTCTCCTAAGGCCCTGACAGTGGGAGAATAAAACGGAGAACGTTGGTCTGAACAACTGTGCTCTGGTGAGACGAGCCAGAGTTTTAATGAAACCCAGTAAGAGAAAAGGCCTGGGTACAATGTCTCTGTCAAGAGCTGGGGGGTGGGGGGGGGGGGAAGGGCACCAGCACAATGGAAAGCCCCATATTGGTTTTTAGGAGAAGACTGTGTTCTCTGTGACACTTGACTGTAAGAAGGTCTGTTTGGGGATGTATTACCAGGAGCCCCTCCTCACTGTCTACTGGCATTAAAGTTATAGACTCTATTTACCTCTTGTAGGCTTTTTTCTCAGCCACAGCAAGGCTCCTATTCAGGCATGTTGGGTGCGTTCAAGGAAGGTTTTTTTTTTTTAAATGTAACGTGTGAAAACGCACCCACACCAAATGACACATTTGTTATGGGCTTTCATGTAAGTCCTTTTGCTACTGTGTTTCCTAAACGTTAGATAACACGTCAAAGGTTTGTTCTGAAAGCCCACGAACACCGTAACTAATGAAATGGATAGACAGGGCACAAAGGCTTATCTCTGTCTGCTGTACCTTTTTTGCATGCTCACTAAATTGAAATCTGCCAGCCAACCCTATCACATGGTAGGACAGTCATCCTCTAACAGTTTTTCTGTCTGGACCCTGAGACTCAGGATGGCACTTCCATGGCTCCATCCACAGGGCAGCTTGGAGTAGAAATGTCCCACTGTATAGACTCTGTTTCACTAGTTCATGATAATGACTCATGACATCTGTCTGTCAATGCATGTCGCTTTATCAACCACATTCATACATATTGACGCTGGGCAGAAAGGAAAGTAAATGTGAGCTAGGGAGTAGTCCGTGTTTATTGCCTGATTATAATCTGCATAATATGATTGTCATTGCTCTGTTATTGCAGGTGAATATTTCTCAGTAGTAAGGCGTATTATAACATCGCTCATCCTACTCTAGTCTAGTCTAGCCCAGGAGTAGCAGGTTTCCTGTGGGCTACTGCCAGCTAACCCATAATGAAGCCTTGTTTGCCTCCATCGCTGATGATTAGGTGTGGCCGTCTGTGGTTTCACTGTTGCCTTGGTGATGTTCTGCCTGGTTGTCTTCCCACAAAACCCATGTCTCTGTCCCTCTCCTTTCCATACCCCTCTGTCTCTCTCTCCCTCCATCTCTCCCTCCCTCTCCCACTGTTCACAAGCAGCCAGGAGCTATGGCCGCAGAAGAGGTAACTTTTGGAATTTTACTGTGTTTCTGCTTGCCAAAATGAATAGGATGCACGAGCACAATTGCTTGTCTGTCCGTACGGACGTGTCTCTTTCCAGGGCTGAGGGTTCTAGTGTGAAGTCACATGATCTGCCTTCGTCTGTGCCGTGATTGGATGAAATCATATTAATTTGCACACTTTTTTTTTTGTTTTGATGTTATTGCATTTAATGAAGTTGGGGAGAGGTGGATGATTACAGTACATTCGGAAAGTATTCAGACTCCTTGACTTTTTTCACTTTTTGTTACGTTATAGCCTTATTATAAAATGGATTAAGAAAAATATACACACAGTAAAAACAAAGCAAAAGGTTTTTATATATTTTAGGTTTTTATATATTTTAGCATATGTATTTAAAAAAAAAATACATTTACATAAGTATTCAGACCCTTTACTCAGTACTTTGTTGAAGCACCTTCGTCAGCGATTACAGCCTCACTGTCAGGTTGGACGGGGAGCATCGCTGCACAGATATTTTCAGGTCTCTCCAGAGATGATTGATTGGGTTCAAGTCTAGGCTCTGGCTGGGCCGCTCATGGACATTCAGAGACTTGTCCCGAAGCCACTCCTGCATTGTCTTGGCTGTGTGATTAGGGTTGTTGTCCTGTTGGAAGGTGAACCGTCGCCCCAGTCTGAGGTCCTGAGCGCTCTGGAGCAGGTTTTCATCAAGAATCTCTCTGTACTTTGCTCCGTTCATCTTTCCCTCGATTCTGACTTGTCTCCCAGTCCCTGCTGCTGAAAAACATCCCCACAGCATCATTTTGCCACCACCATGCTTCACTGTAGGGTTGGTGCCAGGTTTCCTCCAGACCTGATGAGAATCTTGTTTCTCATGGTCTGAGAGTCCTTTAGGTGCCTTTTGCAAACTCCAAGTGAGCTGTCATGTGCCTTTTACTGAGTGGCTTCCATCTCTAACATAAAGGCCTGATTAGTGGAGTGCTGCAGAGATGGTTGTCTTTCTGGAAGGTTATCCTATCTCCACAGTGGAACTCTGGAGCTCTGTCAGAGTGACCTCCCTGGCCCTTCTCCCCCGATTGATCCGTGGTTCCAAGCTTCTTCCATTTAAGAATGAGGGAGGCCACTGTGTTCTTGCGGAATTGCCGCAGACATTTTTTTTTGTACCCTTCCCCAGATCTGTGTCTCGACACAATCCTGTCTCGGAGCTCTATGGACAGTTCCTTCAAACTCATGACTTGGTTTTTGCTCTGACATGCACTGTCAACTGTGGGACCTTATATAGACAGGTGTGTGCCTTTACAAATCATGTCCAACCAATGAATTTACCACAGGTGGACTCTAATCAAGTTGAAGAAACATCTCAAGGATGATCAATGGAAACAGGATGCACCTGAGCTCAATTTTGAGTCTCATAGCAAAGTGTCTGAATACTTATGTAATACATTTGCCAGAAATTGTAATTTTGGGGTATTGTGTGTAGATTGAGGAAAAAAAAAAGAAAAGTTATCCATTTTAGAATGCGGCTGTAACCTAACAAAATGTGGGGAAGGGGTCTGAATTCTTACCGAATGCACTGTACTTCCGAATTTTGTATCCAAAACCTTTGTTTTCTCTCTAGCATTCTGAGTCGTTGTGCTAAGCCTGATTTTATATGGTATAGGCATCTGTATTGGCTACTACTTGTGTATTATTAATTAATTGACATGTATAGAACCAAGTCCATTTGGAGCTGTTTTTTACAAGGTATCATAAAAGTACACTGACTCAGAAACGATTTATGTCCTGAATAGAAGGAATGGGTGCTGCAGACATGCTCTTCTCTGATTTGGAGTGTTCAACTAATTCCTATTTTCTCACTGAGGAAAACCCTGGTAACATTTGAAACTTTGTTGTTTCAATGCTTGCATTTGTTGTATCTAAGAATTATAGGACTTTTAAGTCTGGCTGTTGGCAGTTCATTAGTCCACTTGTAGATGGCGCTTATGACTCAGCGATCAAATCTGACGGTTATTATCTTTGTCAGTCCTCCTGTATTTGTCTATACCTGTGTGCCTGTTAGCATGGGAAGTAAAACATATTTGTACAGTAGCCTACGCCTAACAGAGGCCTCTAACATGGTCTACCTCCAGATCTTAGATACATGCAGCTCCATTCAGTCAGTACACAGTCCTCTTTGCTCTCACCTGTAAGAGGTCATCTACTGCTGTGGCAAATGGTCCGCCGTCTTGCCCGCCATCCCTCCTGCACTCTCCACCCCTTGTTCCTATTGCCTGCAGGAACAAGGCTCTGAAGGACTGTTCTGGGTCAAAATGGGACTTAAATGGTGGGTGTCGCAGAGGTGCCGGATTGGCCGCATTGACAAAATGTTGCTTTTTTTTTTAAAGCTAATTTCCTGCAATTCTACACATTTTGCCATGAGGCTGAGAGACAAAATTGCAGTTTTATTATGCAATCCTTCAAATTTGGCTATGGCTTATGCTATCTGAGTGACTCAAACGTAACAAAATTGGTGAGAGCCCCATGCCATGACAAAAATATTCCTGAATGCATCATTATTGGAATTTTAGTGTCACTCTGACTCTACTTTGGTGATTGTTAGTTCTCAGCGGATCTTATTTAAAAATATATAGTTCAATTATATTTTCTACATACTCTATCTGGTTGATCCCGAAGATGATTTAAAAAATTCTTTACTTTTTGTACATAGGTGACCTGAAAAAAAAACAGGTGTCTCGCCCGAGGAAGGCAGGCAGGCCCACAATGTTTGACGAATGCAGCAGCATGATGGTGATTTGACCTTCCTCTGTAAGGAGACTGCTATTGTTACCAGTTATAATAACACCATCTCTCTCTCTCTCTCTTTCATATCCTCCCTGTCTTCTCTTCTGTTCTGTGCCCTTTTCTTCTCCCTCGCTCTTCTCCCTGTTATCCTTGCTTGTTCTCTCTTTCCCTCTCAATCCCCCCGGCCCTCTCTCTCGCTCCCCCCTCTCTCTTTCCAGGTCGCTCTTCGCTCTTTCCCTTTGAGGACGGTTTCCTGGACGACGGTCACGGTGACCCCTCTCTGACCCCGGGCTTGAACTCGCCCACGCGCTGTCAGAACGAAGAGCGGATGGAGCGCTACTCCAGGAAGGTGTTTGTTGGAGGCCTGCCTCCTGACATAGATGAAGGTACAGACGGGTGGCAGTGGCACTAGCCTGTGTCCCAAATCTGTTTGTTTTGTCTTGCCATCTCCTATGGTCATTGTCAGTGTTTGCCGTAGCAACGGCCATAGAAGTTGGCAAGACAGCACAAACAGGTCTTGGACCAGGCTAGCACCTTACAGTACATTCTCTATATTTCCTCATAGAATGTCCATGAGCTGCATAGCATGTGATTAATACGTTTAGGGGTTTGTGCAGGCTAGGATGGTAAGGAGGGAGGAGGGATTTACAAGCCAGATGAGGGTCTACAGATGTATTTTGGTGGTCTGCTGGTTCAGTGGGCTAAATGAGTGGCAGGTAGCCTAGCGATTAAGAGTATTGGACCAGTAATCGAAAGGTCACTGGTTCGAATCTCCGAACCGGCAATGTGGACAAATCTGCCGTTCTGCCCTTGAGCAAGGCAGTTAACCCCTAAGAACAACTTCTCCCTGGACACCGATGACGAGGATGTTGATTTACGGCAGCACCTTTCTGATTCGGAGGGTTTAAATACAGAAGACCCATTTCAGTTAAATGAATTAAGTTGTGAAACTGACTAGGTATCCCCTTTCCCTTCCACCCTAAAGGGCTGGTTTTGTCAGTCTATGCTGTCTATCAGTCATGGAGCTGGTTCTCTGGGCCTGTGGACTGACTGGTTATGCTCTGTGGGTTTGTGGCAGTGAGCTGGCAGTCGGTCTGGCAGCAGATGTGATAGTGTGTTATCTCACAGAGTGTAAGTAGGGCCTGAGGGCATAGCAGGACATTGGGAATCTGGAATGGTGACACGGCTCAATGTGGCTCAGACATGCGACCAACACAGAACACAAAACGCGCCAAAAAAATGCACAGAGAATTAGTGAACAATGCGTGCCCATGGCCTCTTGGAATATTCATGAGTTGCCACAATACAAGGGTTTAATAGGGCTCCCAAGTGGCGCAGCGGTCTAAGGCACTACGTCTCGGTGCAAGAGGCGTCACTACAGTCCCTGGTTTGAATCCAGGCTGTATCACATCCGGCCGTGATTGGGAGTCCCATAGGGCGGCGCACAATTGGCTCAGCCTTGTCCGTGTTTGGCCAGAGTAGGTCATCATTGTAAATACGTTCTTAACTGACTTTTTGATGGCTTGCTTGACATGCAATTGCGCATCATGTGGACAAATATACAGAACAAAAATATAAGCGCAACATGCAACTATTTCAAAGATTTTACTGCGTTACAGTTCATATGAGAAAATCAGTCAGATTAAATGAATTAATTAGGCCCTAATCTATGGATTTCATGACTAGGAATATAGATATGCGTCTGTTGGTCACATATACTTTAAAAGAAATGGGCCTCCGATTGGACCTTAGAATCTCGTCACAGTATTTCTGTGCATTTGAATTACCATTGATTTAAAATGGAATTGTGTTCGTTGGCCATAGGTTATGCCTGCCCATACCATAACCCCACCACCACTCTGTTCACAGAGAGTTGTGAGGCCTGTTGGACGTACTGCCACATTCTCCAGAAAAAAACACGAGGTGCCGTATGGTAGAGAAATGTTTATTAAATTCTCTGCCAACAACTCTGGTGAACATTCCTGCAGTCAGCATGCCCATTGCACCCTCTCTCAACACTTGTGACATCTTTGGTACTGTGTTGTGTGACACAACTGCACATTTTAGAGTGGCCTTCTATTGCCCCCAGCACAAGGTGCATCTGTGTAATGATCATGCTGTTTAATCAGCTTGTTGATGTGCCACACCTGTCAGGTGGATGGATTCACTTGGCAAAGGAGAAATGCTCACTAATAGGGATGTAAAGAAATTTGTGCACACAATTTGAGAGAAATATGCTTTTTGAGCGTATGGAACATTTCTGGGATCTTTTATTTCAGCTCATGAAACATGCGACCAACACTTTACATGTTGCGTTAACATTTTTATTCTGTGTAGTTTCCATGGGAAATTGCTCCATGACCATGGTAATTTCATTAAAAAAAAATATTTCAACAGATGAGATCACCAACAGCTTCCGTCGCTATGGACACCTGGTTGTGGATTGGCCCCACAAAGCCGAGAGCAAGTCCTACTTTCCGCCTAAAGGTAAGAACAGTTTGTTCACACCGGTCTGTAAAATAACATTTTTTCCAAAGAATAAATATAGGAATGTTTGTGGAAGACCTCCTCCTGACATAGGATTAACCAACGACATTAACCAATCAACAATGCCTTTACAAGTCTACAGTAACAAATGGTATTGTTCAGTCATTGTCTCAGAGAGCATGCTGCGCTGCTAAGGCATGGGTTGTGTGGGAAGCTTTACGATACCCAGAATTCAAGGATCACCCAGGTCTCGAGTTAAGGCGTCTATTTATTTATATGGCCCCCTGCTGCTATTTCAGGGATAGAAAAACACACACACACACACACACCCTCTGTGGTGTCTCACTACAGGCTCCTGAAGGGCCCAGAGCACTCAGACCAGAGGAGAGAGGGAGAGAGAGTTTTTCGTCAATACCGGGAGAGTGCAAAGGCTTTCTCCTGCCCCTGGCCACCGGCCCTGGGTTTCATTTGGACAGGTGACCATAGCGGGGAGAGGGCCCTTCCTTCCAGGCCCCTGTATCACTTCACTCCGCCCGCCCCTCCACACACTTCAATGTGTCATTAAGGAAACTATGAAAGCAGAGGGTTGGAAATGGCTGACATTCCTCAAGCATATGGTAATACGCTGCATCTGGGGAAGCTGTGAAAATTGCCCGTTTCTTCCCGCGCTCATTTTGGATTTTCCTTTTTTTGGGGGCGGGGTGTTCAACTTTATTTTCAATAGGCCTCAGCTCGGGGCTCTCTAGTATTCCTAATCTCACGAGGGGAAAATGCAGCATCCGTTTAGGGGAATGAGTTTGAAAGTCAGAGAATTCCTTGTAAGGGAGGGAGGGAAGACTTGGTACGCCACAAGGAAACCACCTCCGCTTGTTGTAATTTCCCACCTTTGTTGGTGTTTTAGTGTTGGGCCACCTATGTTTTTTAATAAAAGAGCTTGGACAGTCGCCCTTAAAGCCAAGTTCTTAGCTGGAGTGCGAGTGCACATCCTTACGATTGTGTGTGTGTGTGTGTGTGTGTGTGTGTGTGTGTGTGTGTGTCTGCGCATGTGTGTGTGTCCTATCCTTTCATAGGCTGTAATGGCTGTTTCTCAGATGTGGGATTCCCATTAAGCGGTCATCAATCTCTCCCCATGTTAAAAATGGTTCCAAGCTGACCTAATGGAACTTGGTAGTCACTTCTTCAATCCTGTGTCACATTAAAATGAGCAGTTATGTGTCTCTGTACAATTATGTAATAGTTTTTGGTTTGGGAGATTAGGATGAATCATGTTGTGGCTCCCAGGCCTGAGCAGGGTCCATCTCTGGTCTAAACTGGGATCAGTTGCAAGCCTGGGGCCAGACAGGCAGTTATCCCTGATGAACAGGCCTGAGGTCAGTTCACAGGCCACTGCACTGTTCCTAAACTTCCTAGTACCTTTGTCCAATGGTGATAGTGTTGGGCTTAGGCAGGATGAGAGAATGGGGACTGTCTGCCTGTCTGCCTGCTGGATGATGTCACCAACCGATGAGCTCACCATGACTGTGGTGCTGCTCACACCTGCTCAATGAGCTCTGGCCTGTAGTCCCGGGCGTCACCATTGGAGACGAGCTCCAAACGGTGCTGAAGCTATTTCTGTCCGCTCCGTACGGAGGTAGAGCGGAACGAGGGAGGAAAGGAGGGGGCTCCTTTGGGGGTTTTCGAGTGGCTGCTTTTAGGATAATGTGTCTGTGTCAGAGCCTGGATGCCGGGAGCTTATCTACGCTGTTGTTGGATGAGTCAGGCATAGGCTGGCACAATAGGACAGAGCACCTTCTCTGGCTAGGGGGGGCAGATAGTCAGGCCACTCTGTAATGATGCCACTGAAGCTCCCTATACAGTGCCCTCACCTCTAGGATGGGTTTAGCGATCTCTACTCGTGGTACTGAGAAGATGTGTGGGGGGATGATCGAGGATGCATTGAGGGATTTCTCACAAATTGAGATGATTAGTGAAGCTTCATTTCACCTCCCCTGGTCTCGACTGCCTGTGCTCTCGTCAAGCTCCCATGCCTATTTGTTTTAGGAAAGCAGATGCTTGTCTCTCTCTTCCCCTCCCTACTCGCTCTCCTCCCTCCTTCCTCTCCACATGTAAGCTTCTGTCAGCGGGACATTTATTTACTTTCAGTGACAGAGTTACAGCTCCCTGCGGGTTTGTCTGCTCTCTCTCCACCCATCTTCTCCTCCATATCTCTCCTCCTCCCTCTTTCTCTTATTGCATTATATAGGCCTACTTTCAGGACAGCTTGGCTGTATGTCTCATGTCTGCTCTCTCCTCTTCCACTCTTCTTCACCCCTCTTCTCCTCCATGTCTTCCCCCCTTCTTTCCTTCTTTCTGTTATGAGGATATATAATATCAGCAGGGCAGCTTCGGCTGTATGTTTCAGTCATGATCAATTGAGACAGCTTCCAGACTGGAAAAGAGCTGATTTTTTTGTGTGACGATTTTGCTGATGAGCTTTGCCAGAGTCTGCTCTTCATCCTTCACAGAGTACTCACTGATTTTATTCTCTACTGGTCCTGGGCCTGCATCCATAAAGGGTCTCCGAGTAGGTGCTACTCTAGGATCAGTTTTGCCTTTCAGAGCATAATGAATTAGACTGCAGGGACCCGATCCGAGATCAGAACTCTTACTCTAAGGTGCTTTACTAATACAGGCCAGACCAGTCTGCAGGGTCAAGTTCTGCACCCCTCTCTTAGGGCTGAACATCTGGGAAGATTCACTGGTTCCTGAATCTGGAAACATTAACCTTGATAAATCAACAGACACAAACTTTAACTGTACTTCGAAACGAGTCTTGCAACGAGTCTCATCGTTTAAACTTTGATTGTAGGAAACTGACTGTCAAAAAAATGCCTGCTGTATGTTATGAGGTAATGTTGATGTTGGCTATTGATTTGTGAAGTAAGTTGACCTGGAGAGCCACGGTGGATGCCCTGTGCTCCCAAGAGGAGTTAGTCAATTAAGTGGAAAATTGGTCATTGTTTGTACAGCGGAGTCTTGGAACTTTTTGAGTCAAGGTGTGAAATTGCAGTGGCTTGTTTGTGAGGTCATGTGTTTGGCGAGTGCATGGTGAGACAGTGTTGGCCGTCGGCGAGGGAAAGAGTCGGGCGGTCCTGGTCGTGTGTCATTTTGTTAGCCGTAGTACCGTGAGGTAACCGGACCTGTCATTTATCTTTTAAAGGGATTTTTTTACAGCCCAAGACTGCCTGGCCGTATGTTTTCCTTTCCTCCCTTGGCGCGGTCGGGAGCTCAGCAGTTAAGCTCTATAAATCTCAGGCACGAGCCACTGCAGATCTGTGCTCTCCTCTCCTCCTCTGGTTTAAGTAAGCCTCTGCACTGCGGCTTGCCTGCCTATCTGGCCCGAATTCCCCTTCCCCTGAAGTGTGCACACTAGCATACTTTCTCCCATGGATTTATTAAAAGACAAATGTACTTGTTTTTTTTCTTTTTTCCGCGGGACGGTTGAGCTAATGTAGGCTAATGTGATTAGCATGAGGTTGTAAGTAACAAACAACAAAAAAATCCCAGGACTAAGACGTATCTGATATGGGCAGAAATCTTAAATTCTTGTTAATCTAACTGCACTGTCCAATTTACAGTAGCTATTACAGTGAAAGAATACCATGCTATTGTTTGAGGAGAGTGCACAATTATGAACTTGAAAATATGTTAAACCAATTAGGGCAGTTTTGATACAATATTTTGATCATAAATGCAATGGTTCATTGGATCAGTCTTACATTTTGCACATACACTGCTGCATCTAGTGGTTAATATTGAAATTGTGCCTGGGCTGGAATAATACATTGTCCTTTCTCTTGCATTTCAAAGATGATGGTACCAAAAATAAAAAACATGTTTTTTTCTTTGTATTATCTTTTACCAGATCTAATGTGTTATATTCTCCTACATTAATTTCACATTTCTGCAAAATTCAAAGTGTTTCCTTTCAAATGGTATCAAGAATATGTATATCCTTGCTTCAGGTCCTGAGCTACAGGCAGTTAGATTTGGGTCATTTTAGGCGAAAATTGAAAAAAAGGGTCCCATCCTTAACCAAATCTGTATTTTGGATGTACATGGCATGTGATAGAAGTGTTCAGACATTTCATTTTTGCGATTTCGCTTGGTTGTAAGAAACTTAACCCACCAGATATATAGGCTTCCTCATGCTCGTTCTGCAGTTGCAGGGGCACAGATGAAGCATGAACAAAGGATTCAAACACTCCCAAATGAATAAACTCTGTTTAAAAGATGCAGGTCTTTGGGTGTTGTACACATTAAATTGTGTCATTCCTAACTTTATCAGCAACGTTATATTCCATTTTGTTGGACTTTTTCTAAAAACCAAGTGAAATCGCTAAAAAAGTGTCTGAACATGCCATTTATAACGTGCCATTTACATCAAAAATACAGATTTGGTTGATAAAAAGTTCAACTTGTTCATTAACAATGGTGGAACCTCCCTCCAGACAATGTTTACACAAATCCTATGCTTTTAAATCCACAACAGGGAGAGTGTGTGTGACCGTGCGATTTTGGATTAAAAAATATATATACAGTCGTGGACAAAAGTTTTGAGAATGACACACACATGAATTTTCAGTCTTCTGCCTCAGTTTGTATGATGGCAATTTGCATTACAATTCATTTGCCATGCAAATGAACTGAATCCCCCCAAAAACATTTCCACTGTATTTCAGCCCTGCCACAAAAGGACCAGCTGACATCATGTCAGTGATTCTCTCGTTAACACAGTTGTGAGTTTTGACAAGGGCAAGGCTGGAGATCATTCTGTCATGCTGATTGAGTTCGAAAAACAGACTGGAACCTTCAAAAGGAGGGTGGTGCTTGGAATCATTGTTCTTACTTTGTCAAATATGGTTACCTGCATGGAAACACGTGCCGTCATCGTTGCTTTGCACAAAAAAGGCTTCACAGGCAAGGATATTGCTGCCAGTAAGATTGCACCTAAATCAACCATTTATTGGATCATCTAGAACTTCAAGGAGAGTGGTTCAATTATTATGAAGAAGGCTTCAGGGCGCCCAATAAAGTCCAGCAAGCGCCAGGACCGTCTCCTAAAGTTGATTCAGCTGCGGGATCAGGGCACCACCAGTACAGAGCTTGCTCCGGAATGGCAGCAGGCAGGTGTGAGTGCATCATTGCACAGTGAGGCAAATACTTTTTGAGGATGGCCTGGTGTCAAGAAGGGCAGCAAAGAAGCCACTTCTCTCCAGGAAAAACTTCAGGAACATACTGATATTCTGCAAAAGATACAGGGATTGGACAGTTGAGGACTGGGGTAAAGTCATTTTCTCTGATGAATACCCTTTCCAATTGTTTGGGGCATCTGGAAAAAAGCTTGTCCGGAGAAGACAAGGTGAGCACTACCATCAGTCCTGTGTCATGCCAACAGTAAAGCATCCTGAGACAATTCATGTGTGGGGTTGCATCTCAGCCAAGGGAGTGGGCTCGCTCACAATTTTGCCTAAGAACACAGCCATGAATAAAGAATGGTACCAACACGTCCTCCGAGAGCAACTTCTGCCAACCATCCAGGAACAGTTTGGTGACGAACAATGCCTTTTCCAGCATGATGGAGCACCTTGCCAAAAGGCAAAAGTGATAACTATGTGGCACAGGGAACAAAACATCAATATTTTGGGTCCATGGCCAGGAACCTCCCCAGACCTTAATCCCATTGAGAACTTGTGGTCAATCCTCAAGAGGCAGGTGGACAAACAAACAACCCACAAATTCTGACAAACTCCAAGCATTGATTATGCAAGAATGGGCTGCCGTCAGTCAGGATGTGGCCCAGAAGGTAATTTGACAGCATGCCAGGGCAGATTGCAGAGGTCTTGAAAAAGAAGTGTCAACACTGCAAATAATGACTCTTTGCATCAACTTCATGTAATTGTCAATAAAAGCCTTTGACACTTATGAAATGCTTGTAAATATACTTCAGTATTCTATAGTAAAATCTGACAAAAATATCTAAAGACACTCTGAAGCAGCAAACTTTGTGGCCTAGAAGGCCAGCCTCCCGGAGTCGCCTCTTCACTGTTGACGTTGAGACCGGTGTTTTGCTGGTACTATTTAATGAAGCTGCCAGTTGAGGACTTGTGAGGCGTATGTATCTGTCCTCTTGCTCAGTTGTGCACTGGCGCCTCCCACTATTTCTATTCTGGTTAGAGACAGTTTGTGCTGTTCTGTGTTGTACGAGATCTTCAGTTTCTTTGCAATTTCTCGCATGGAATAGCCTTCAGTTCTCAGAACAAGAATCGACTGACGAGTTTCAGAAGAAAGTGCTTTGTTTCTGGTCGGGGTCTGAACTTACTGTTGCAAGTTAGAATAGTAGAATACACAAGGTTCGATTTCAAAATGTGGTTGTGCATCAGCAGTTTTACTCTTATGTCAGTCACTCAATTATCCCACGCCAGCAATTTTTTGGGGGGGGATTGGTAAATGAGTCTAGTGGCCAGCTATCTAAACTTAGTAGTCATGGTCAAATTCCTAGCCGAGGGCGGCCCCCATTGATTTTGCTAGTCAGTCTCACTCAGATATCACATTAAAAACTCCAAACATTTCTCTCCCCCCTACGGCAGCTAATTCTATTTTCCGCTTCATGCCAAAATGTGTAGAATTGCAGTGTGGTGGGGGGGGGGGGTGCGTAGGTTCAGAGCAACTCCGTCCCCACATTAGATTTTTTTTTGTGGCCCCCACCCCCATCAAAGTTGCCAATCCCTGCTCTAATTCTTGTAGCTATACATTCTTTGATACACGCACACCCCTACATTTACACGTAGACTCTATCTCTCTCTCTCACACACACTTTCACGGTTCACTGAATCTGCTGAGTCAGGGTATTTTTGTTTCCTTTTCCCTCTCATCTGTAGCAGCAGTCCCTTTGAGGAATGTAAATCACAACAGTTGCACATCCCTCTCTGTTCCCCCTTTCCACTCCATTCCTCTGCCATGCGTTCTGCTCTTCCGCATATATAGATTTAAAATGCCGTAGCCCCTTCAGTCAGCTGACACCAGAAAACACACACACACACACACACAGAGGCAGCCCCTCTGACAGTCTTCTGCGCCATACTGTATGTTCTGTCTAGGTGTGGGCCCGGGCCTCCCTACATCCCTTCACCCTGCTGCCTGTTCTGCTGCTTCCCACGGCATGTCCCTGGTGCCTCCACTGTTCTGCTCACATGACCACGGCCCCCTAATTTAGCATATGTCAAATCATGTGCATCAGAGATGGCTATGTTTGCTGAATTTATGGCTCTGGTGGGTGCTAGCCTATTAGTAGTTGCCGCAAATGTCTTTATTGGCGAGTGTACCTTATTCCACTGAATGGAATACCCCTGTGATACCTTGCCTACCGCAAATGTGTCATTGTTTTCTTTTTTCGTTTACTTTTTATCATGAACTTTTGTTCACTCAGGTCACACAATATATATTATTTTCCTATCAACTGCGAGTTTCTCTCTCGCTCTCGCGTTCTCTCTCTCTCTGTGTGCATCTCGTTCTCGCTCTCTCTGTGTGCATCTCTCTCTCTCTGTGTGCATCTCTCTCTCTCTGTGTACATCTCTCTCTCTCTCTGTGTACATCTCTCTCTCTCTCTGTGTACATCTCTCTCTCGCTCTCTCTGTGTACATCTCTCTCTCGCTCTCTCTGTGTGCATCTCTCTCTCTCTGTACATCTCTCTCTCTCGTTCTCGCTCTCTCTGTGTGCATCTCTCTCTCTGTGTACATCTCTCTCTCGTTCTCGCTCTGTGTCTCTCGCTTGCGCTCTCTCTCTCTCTCTCTCTGTGTGTCTCTTGTTCGCTCTCTGTCTCTGTCTCGCTCTCTCTGCTGCAAAGCCAGACCTCATCATCCCATAGGAACAAATCTCTCTGTCCCCAAAAATATTTGGAAAGTATTAGGTTGATACATTTTGCATGGCGTCCTATTTTAGTAGTGGAACGGAACAGACTTGCATTTTAGCGGTGTCAGCTTTCAGGCAGGAAGGTACTGGGTGTGCAGTCCTGTCTTCTGAAACCTTGCTGAAGGGGATCAGACCTCAAGTAAATCAGATTTAAGAGGAGATACTCTGAGAATAAGAATAGACTCGTGAAAAGAACAGGATATTTTCACTTTCTTAGACTTTCCTCTTGTCACTTTCCCTAAAAGTAATCTATGGGGCCATTAGAGACTGTCGTAAATGGTTCAGATTTGTTTCAAAAGCCACTACTAACTTCACCTGGTCACTGAACTGGTCACTCACAAATTCATAACTATATAGACAGTACACAGTGTACTTACTGTGAATGGGGATTTTTTTTAAACACTTCCTCCTTCCCTTTTCTCCCAGGCTATGCTTTCCTGCTGTTCCAAGAGGAGACCTCTGTCCAGGCCCTGATTGATGCCTGCATTGAGGACGATGGCAAGCTTTACCTGTGTGTCTCCAGCCCAACTATCAAGGACAAGCCAGTAAGTGAAGGCTACAATATTACACTGTGCTGTAATACCTTTTTCACACTACTGAGCCAAACCAAGCCAAGCAGACCTGTACTATGCCATTGTGGTTACACATTCACCATGGTTGCTGGAACTGTGCCGGTAAGGAAAATAACCAAGGTTGTACGGGCCAGGTTGCCACAATCATGTGAAAAGGGTATGAGTGTGAATTCCTCGTCCGACACAGTCCTTCGTGAATTACGTATCTCTCTTCTCCAGGTCCAGATCCGCCCCTGGAACCTAAGTGACAGTGACTTTGTGATGGACGGCTCCCAGCCGCTGGACCCCCGAAAAACCATCTTTGTGGGGGGCGTGCCCCGGCCTTTACGTGCAGGTAAGGGGATTGGTCAAAGTGCCTGTTGATCAGTGGATAAGTTGGTGGGTCGTCTGTGTATTGGCTGACTAGCGTAGACTAAAAATAATAAAGTTGTGCCCGTGAGAAAGCAATCCACTTTGTTTCCAGGCGGTGAGCCAACTGGTGGTCATGTAAAGTATTCATGCAAGGCCCATTAGGTGGTATGCTTGGGACAAACATCACTGACTGTCTGTCTGCTATGTGACCTATGCTAATTATAACAACAGTCCCAAGAATGTTACTGACTGTCGGCGAAGAATGTTGTTCAAGTTGAATGTCGCATCGGTTTGTCTCAACAAAAATGAATTTAAACTTTTTTCCTCCATTTTCATTAGACAAACTATAAGCGTGCGGTCATAACATTCTGTCGCCATCTTTCTCTCGCTCTTTCTCTCAATATCTTTCTCTCCATCTCTATCTCTCTCCCTCTAGTGGAACTAGCTATGATCATGGACAGGCTGTATGGCGGCGTGTGCTATGCCGGCATCGACACTGACCCGGAGCTCAAGTACCCCAAGGGGGCGGGCCGAGTGGCCTTCTCCAATCAGCAGAGCTACATCGCTGCCATCAGCGCCCGATTTGTTCAACTGCAGCACAATGACATTGACAAACGGGTTAGTGAAGACCAATCACTGTATTCAAAATGTCTCTATCAATAGTGATTCAGGAGTTGCCCTAAATGCTGGATAACAGGGAGATATATTTAACAGATGAATAATGACTGGGTTGTGTTCATTAGGGCACCCAGCAGAAAACATTTTGCAACAAGAAACAAAAAGGAGCGTTTCTAATTGGACCAGCACAGGTAGTCCCTCCCTGTTTCAGTCATTTTTTTTTTGTTGGTGGCGAATAAACATGACCCTAGTTTTACCTCCCTGTAGGCTTTCCTATGGTGTGCTGCTGTGGATCTGAACTGTTTTGAACTCAAATTCAGTCTTTCTATACATAAGATCTGTCATTATACGCTGGTTTCCAACCAACCGATCAGCGAGCCTACAATATAGGGAGCCCCGGTTAGGTCTGTGGAACTGTGTAATCACCCTGGCCTTTGGCTGCTCGAGGGTTAACAGAAGTCCCAGACGTGGGAGGGTTTAATTATAGGACGTCCCTACACATGTATATTAGCTTCAGCTCTGCTGCTGACGGGTTATTTTGAGCAAGCTAGCCAGATCGAGTATGGCCGATCGTGACCAACCAAGACTGATCGTCTGCCAGCCCAGAGAGGCTAGGCTCATTGGGGGGGCTGCTCGGTCCACACTCACTCTGGGCTGCTATCATCTAATATCCAACCCCAGTGGCTGGTTGAGCAGACGGTGTCTTCATTCTGATTGACCCTGGGAGGAATTCACATAGTCCAAGAGTAGGAGTGATGATCTAGGATCCGATCCTCCCATTCCATATACTTATATTGATTATTACTTAAAAGATAGATCCTAGATCAGTACTCCTAACTCTAAGACCTGTTTATAACATGGGCCCAGATCACTAGACCACTAACAAGGCACATGATGGGCTATAGATGAGATCTCTGCACTGCAAACCCTCACTATCAGCCATAGAGATGGTATGAGAGAAATCTATTTTCCAGATCCCCATATTTGTCTGAGGCCAAGGGAAGCTTGGAATGAATGAGGGGATACTGGCTGGGGAGCGGGGGGGGTACATCGTTGGAGGCTCTACCCAGAAAGGCCCCTCTCGCTCCCTCCCCTCCCTCCATACACACTATAGCCCCATTTGGTCAACCACCACTATGCCACACCCATGTTCTCTCAGGGTAAAGTAATGTTCATGCTTGTGGTTGAGGCCTAAGGCCTCGTTCATTGGTGTCCAACCGCACCACTTTTGTTTTCACGTTTCATTTCAGTTCCACCCCAAGCAACACAATCATTCCATTAGCAGTAAATGTCCTCTTCGAATTGTCTTAATGATAGGCCAGAATAGTTCAATTACCTCAGACTATTGTGGTACTCACTAAGGTGATAATTACATTTAATAGCCTGGGTGCCATTCTGTTTCTGGGTCATATTCATTAGTGCACACTCTGGAAAAACATATGGCAATGGAAAACAAAAAGAGCCTTTCTTATTGGGCACATTCAGGTAGTCTCTCCCTGTTTCAGTCCATTTTGGTGCCTAATGAATACCCAGCTTTGGCAGCTTGTCGTGGTCTTTCCAAAGCCCATGTCTGTAGTCATGTTCCAGCTAATTAGCTTGTCATGTCTTTCCGAAGCACTTGTTGCGGGCTTTAGTTCTTGTTGAGCCGAGGTCAGACAGACAGTGCTTTACAATATATATCTCCAGGGCTGGGGGTTTAAAGAGGAACCTTCATTACACTGTCCTGTGCCCAAGAACAATAAAAGGTAACCTGCCTAAATGACTACTGACCTGTAGCACTCACGTCTGTAGCCATGAAGTGCTTTGAAAGGCTGGTCATGGCTCACATCAACACCATTATCCCAGAAACCCTAGACCCACTCCAATTTGCATACCGCCCCAACCGATCTAGAGATGATACAATCTCTTGCACTTCACACCACCCTATCGCACCTGGACAAAAGGAACACCTATATGAGAATGCTGTTCATAGACTACAGCTCAGCGTTCAACAACATAGTGCCCACAAAGCTCATCACTAAGCTAAGGACCATGGGACTAAACACCTCCCTCTGCAACTGGATCCTGGACTTCCTGACGGGCTGCCCCCAGGTGGTAAGGGTAGGTAACAACACATCCGCTATGCTGATCCTCAAAACAGGGGCCCCTCACGGGTGCGTGCTCAGTCCCCTCCTGTACTCTCTGTTCACTCATGACTGCACGGCCAGGCACGACTCCAACACCATCCTTAAGTTTGCCGATGATACAACAGTGATGGGCCTGATCACAGACAATGACGAGACAGTCTATAGGGAGGAGGTCAGAGACCTGTCCGTGTGGTGCCAGGATAACAACCTCTCCCTCAACGTGGTCAAGACATAGGCGATGATTGTGGACTACAGGAAAAGTAGGGCTGAGCACACCCCCATTCTCATCGACGGAGCTATAATGGAGCAGGTTGAGAGCTTCAAGTTCCTTGGCATCCACATCACCAACAAACGAACATGGTCCAAGCATACCAAGACAGTCGTGAAGAGGGCACGACGTAACCTATTCCCCCACAGGAGACTGAAAATATTTGGCTTGGGTCCTCAGATCCTCAAAAGGTTATTTTGCTGCACCATTAAGAGCATCCTGACAGGTTGCATCACTGCCTGGTATGGCAACTACTTGGCCTCTGATCACAAGGCACTACAGAGGGTAGTGCGTATGGCCCAGTACATCACTGTGTCAGAGGAAGGCCCCAAAAAATTGTTGAAGACCCCAGCCACCCTAGTCATAGGCTGTTCTCTCTGCTACCGCATGGCAAGCGCTACCGGATCGCCAAGTCTAGGTCCAGGAGACATCTAATCAAATGGCTACCCAGACTATTTTTATTGCCCCCCCCCCTCCCCAACTATGCATAGTCACTTTAATAACTTTACCTACATGTACATATTACCTCGACTAACCGGTACCCCCTGTATATAGCCTGCACATTGACTGTACCGGTACCCCCTGTATATAGCCTCCACATTGACTCTGTACCGGTACCCCCTGTGCAGCCATTTTGAATCTACAATATTCACCACACCAGTTTTTGCAGTGCTTTACCCATAAAGAGAAAAATAAGAACCGTCCGAGACAGAAACATATTTGAGAAGTTGATATTTTGAACCTTTAGGAAGTCACCGTGGTATTATAGGGGTAAATTAATACATTAACATTTCCGGACTCAGGAGCTAATGGCAATATCTTGCAATTGGTCAAACTTTTTGCCTAAAGCGTATAGACTACCTTTGTTTACATTCTGACCATAGAGATTCAAGTTTGAATCAATATTCACGTTTGAGTTCAATCTACTCCTCAGGCCAAGAAGTTAATGAACCAAAGTTTCTCCTTTCTCTGACTTTTGACCTTCAGGTTGAGGTGAAGCCCTACGTCCTGGACGACCAGATGTGTGACGAGTGCCAGGGGGCGCGTTGCGGGGGGAAGTTTGCCCCCTTCTTCTGTGCCAACGTCACCTGCCTGCAGTACTACTGCGAGTACTGCTGGGCCAGTATCCACTCCCGGGCGGGCCGAGAGTTCCACAAGCCACTGGTGAAGGAGGGGGGCGACCGCCCTCGACAAGTGTCCTTCCGCTGGAGCTGAGGGGCTCGAGATGAGCCCTCGTGCCCCCCCCTCCCCACCACCACGACATCGGTGAAGAGAACTACAAATACATGGTTCATTCTTTTTCAAACTACAACGCTTGACTACAAACTCATTGTCCAGTGTACCCTTATGATAATAGGGGGGAAAAATGTATTGCGTAAGTCTATCTGCTTAGAATTTGCACTGTGGCACAAATACTCACTAAACACACATGGGATGGTATGTTAGAGAAACCTGATTTATGTTTGAGTCCCCTGTTCCATGACCGGGTTGGTCAGTGTCTCCTGTAGAACCCCACTGAGCTGTGGCAGAAGTGAGACTATACAGTACATATATATTTAAAAGGTATATATTTTTTTGTTTTATATATATATATATATATCTATCTATACATATATATAGATAAATACATTCTATGTGAAAGGAACATGCACTTATTAATTTTTAGGATATTGCCCCTTTAAAAAAACATTACCAAAGGCAAAAATAGAATTACTGCATACAGAAAAACTGAATAGTAAGATGAAGATGTAGATGTAGCAAGACTAAACAGTTATCCAGTAGTGTGGGCCACAGTAGCCCAGATAAAAATAACATGGCTATATTTTCTCTCCATTTTGACTTTGAAAATAGTAAAATGAATACCTCGAGGCGAAATCAGATTTTGTTTCGCTTTTGATTAGTAGGTCTTTTTGTTTTTTTTTACATTTTATTTTCTAGCATTATGTTAATGTAATGCCGCAATAGCTTTTGCTGCTAAATCCATGGTATTAACAGATACCGTAGTAATTTATTCAGGCTAGGGTGTTCTAGCAATTATGAATGCACCTGGTGATAAGGATGATGACAGGCTATCATTTTAGGTAGACTTGCGGTTGGGCCAGTAACCGAAAGGTCGCTGTTTTGAATCCCCGAGCCGACTGTGATAAATCTGTCGATGTGCCCTAGAGCAAGGCACTTAAACCCTATTTGCTCCTGTAAGTAGCTCTGGATAAGAGCGTCTGCTAAATGACTCAAATGTATTTGTATTTTTTTTATAACGAAGAGAGGGGGTTGTCCATTACTAAGTTATGCCTAGTATGTTGTGGGGTAAAGGGGGGGGGGTCGCCCCTTAATGCATGTATACAGTATTTCAATCAAGTTGCTGCATGCAGTATAATTTCAGTATCATGCCTACTATTCAATTCTGGCCATGTTTGCACAACATGCTATAGATGTACGTACAACTAGCAAGAAACTGGACACAATAGGGAAGACAGACTGGTCAAAAATCCTACACCTCCAGTGCGATATATGTTAATAGCCACAGGGCTGCAGTATGAACACTGCTTCTGCACAAGGTGGCTAACCTGACCAGATGACGAAAAAGTCATACGAATCATGAATCCAAGAGATGTAGGATATATAATTTAAGCTGTCTATGATAGGTGTAGTACTTTTTTTTGCAGTGATTTGTTAATATAATTGTGGAGTTTTTTATACCATATGTAGTAAGGTCTGAGTATGCCTATAGAACTGTGATATGCTTTAACTGTTGTTGATGTCCGACAAAAGTCATGTGGAACTTCATGAGCTAGTTTATGCACACGTATTTCCGTTCTCTCGTACACACATTCACACACACACCAGACCAGGGTTCAAATACATGTGTATTTTAGTATTCTTTTTTTAATACTTATTTTCTGTGTATTTGAGTATTTTCTAATAATGTGGCCTGAATCAACTACTTCTATTATAAGTATTTGAAAGTATTTTCAAATAATTTCCTATAAAAGCCTACTATATTGAAGTATTTTCAAATACAATAATTAACTGCATGGGTGTGTATTTGAGTATTTTCAAATACTTTCCAAGTGGATTTCCAAATACATTCCAATATTCAACTGCTTGTATTTTCAAATCAAAAATATGTTTTGAAAGTAATTAAAATAACCAAAATAGTATTTGAACCCAGGTCTGACACACACTCACTTTACACAGGTTCTCGTTCTCTTACACACAAACACACACCTATGCACTCAAAGTCTGACCCAAACACACAGAACATATGACACAGACTTAAGTGAGCTCGACTCTGAGAAACACAGAACCACTGTCTACCGTTGACAAAGCGTAGGATCATGTCCCCAAAAACCAAAGAGGCAACATATGTTCAACTTAAACCACCAACACATACGGAGACCACAGATGATACTGCGCGAAGCATTAAGCCCGATGTCTGTGGGCTTCAAGGTGCAAGGTTTAACATTTGTACTGTTATGGTGACGAGGCATTAAAGCCAGTGATGAGAAGACCGACCGAGGGGGGGGGGGGGGGTTGTAATAACATTGCCAGAACATTGTGTGCTATCTGGGTTTACCGTATTTATCCAGATTTTCCTGCAAAGCTTGAAATAGAATAATGACCTGCTAAAATGGTGGACATTTTTATTTTATTTTTTATCTGAAAAAATACACAAAAAAAGAGACTAACCATGAGTAATAATAAGTATCCCTATGAAAGTGAATTCTGGGTGTTTTTGTGATATTTCTTTCCCCGCCCAGAAGGGTTTCTATGTTTGTTCTGTCTCTATAATAGACATTTGTTATGCACTACTCTTTCTATGTGGACAGTTTTCAAGAGTCAGCTATTTTTTGAGGTTGAGAGAAAAACAAAAGCGTGCTTTCTGACTGACACGATCTTTTTGCAATACCTCAATTTTGAAATATATTAGGAGAGAAATTGATATTTTCTAAGTTTATTCAAATAAAAACAAGTAAATACATTTATTCGAGAGATGATTTAAGTGGTTGATTTGATTTTTTTTCTTCATTATTTTGCTTCATTTTAAATTGTGTTTTTTTTTTTTAACAACTGAAGGAGCTAGAGCATTCTAACTTTGATATAATGATGTTGTTAGACGAAGTGAGGAGTCTACCTTGTTACAGAGGCGGTTGGAGTGAGTTTCCCGCTGGTCTGATACCCGTGAAAGTGCAGAGTCACTAAGACAAACATATGAGTGGTAGTCTTCCAAGGAAAACCATTAGTCCACAAAAAAAATTCTACGGGATAAGTCTATTTGGTGCTTAGAAAGATAACTGAAAATGCTTCCCTTTTTTGTATATTTATAATCAATAATTTACTATGCTGACCAGAATTGTGAAAGAGATCTTCTGTTCATGTTATTTTTTAAGAACACTTTTTTACTTTTCCTAAAAGTATGTGCTCCCTTTGTTTTGTAAAAGCAACATACCTTGATTTGTTAGCCTGACATTGTTTAAAAAGAGACTGAGCAGATGGAGGTGGAAAGAAAAATGTCTTCTTTTTCTTTTTTTACAATTAAGAGATTCAAGTGTAACTTGATTTCAACTGTAACTTGATCGAAAGTCCCCAAGGTGCATCAATTGAGTGGTGGCCTTCTATTCACGCAAGACTTGAATTAGTCAAAAAATGAAGGCTAAAAACCTGTTCTTTGTTGTAATGTGCAATACTGTTTGTACTGTTTGTAAAAAAGAAAAGAAGAGAAAAAAAGGCGGCATAAATCTTTATTTTCATTGTGATTCACTAAAATCATTTTCTACTGTTTATTTACTTACTCTACATGCTAGTACGTAGCCTTTGTACTGAGAACATTTTCATTTTTGCTAAAAAAGAAAAGACTTTAAACATATTGAAATATTTTCATTTTTTTATTTGTTTTCTTTACATATTTCTCAACCATTAAGTTATTTCTGGGGGAGACTTTCATATCTGGTCAATGTCATTCATATTATTTAGCATTTTTACATGAAATAAATTAATCTTATGATGCTAATTCTTTAAAAATATATATATTTTTGTTTTCTTTGACTATTTTATTTTTGGAAGTTGAAAAAACCTTTGTAATATTGTTTCTTAAGTGTCTAGATTTTGGAAATGCAAAGCCTATGTTAACTCGCTGATGTTGCTTACATTAGTGTGACGATAATGGATGAAAAAAATACACAAAAAAAAGAACACTGTGACGGTTGACATTACGTGATTGGTAATGTGAAACAAACTAATAGGCAATACAATAAAAAGGCAGAATGGAGCAAAATGTTCTGATATTGTGGAAGCTAGACAATGATATACTTACCTCCTACTGCTTCTGCTGCTACCACTATAACCCCACCTTGTATCGTCAATGATGCTACTTTCAATGATGTTGTATGGCCACGTCGCACCACGTCCACTGATGTGAGACATCACATTAACTCCTTTAAAACGTAAGTCATGTCACATGAGCCCCGCTTTAGTTTCAGATGGTGGGTTAACCCCTGTTGGAGCCTGAAAACTGGCTATGTGGACTATTGAGATTTTGTATTTAAGTATGAATGTAAATGTGAAGTGGAGGGTGTGACTTGTTGGAAACTATTCATCTTAATGAGAGGAGTCATACATCTAAATCTTTGGCATGTTTTCTTTCTCTCCCCAAACCAGCTAGATTGCTGAAGTGGATGAACTGACCTTAGATTTGAAATACATTTGACCCAAGAAACCCTATAACATCCTCTGATATTATGCGGTGTGTTCTTTAGGAGATGACAGTGACTTGATTTTTGCCTTCATTTACGTGGACTAGTAGTCCATATGAAGTGTTGTGACGTCACTTCCTGTACTACAGTATGGTCATCAATAAGTTTTTAAAAAACGCAAATGCTGGTTCAAGAATGTTACTTCTAGCTTGCCTTTTCTACCAGTTTGTACAGGTGGTGTTCTACTGATATCCTTCATCTCTTCTACTAACCCAATGGTTGCTTTCTCTCAAGGGTCAGTATTACACTCATTCCACCAAGAATTTGTCTAGTATTTATCCTTTTTCATACCCTGACAATAATAAGCAATTGTACGTGCAACTGAAAGGCTAAGACTTGGTAGGAAGAAAATCATGTGTTTTGGTGGAGGCATTTGTTATATAATCCTCTTTAATTATACCTATATATTTCATGTAACACTAGATTTGGATAGTATGTACTTACGCTTCATGGACATTCTCTCTGGGTCGTCATTAGGCCTCTTCATTATGTTGTGATCTCAAAAAAAGAAAATGATTCAAAACCTGCTCAATAGTTGTTGTTTTTCTCAGACAAAATCACCCTTCGTTTATTTTTCGAAGTTATACTTTGTATTTGTGGTTTGATTACGGGTTCCATCTTGACGAGGCTTTGAGATTGTTGACTTGGATATATATACTACAAATTCAGACGAGCATAACTGGTTTAAAAACATGGGAGCTCTATGCTGCTAATGCTTACTACTACTGCTTCAAGTGTGTACTTCCCACCTTACTTTTCCCTTTTCTGTACTAATATAACTAAATCTTATTAAACATAGTTGTATGATGCTGTGAAACATTGTCGTCTTTTGCATGGCCTCCTTTTCCACCTTTCTCTCATGCCTTGCATTTGTGCTTGACTGTGTGTGACTGGAATGGAACGATGTGAAGTGAGAAAAGCAACGTATCAAGAGAACTATACTGAACAAAAATAAACGCAACTTGCAACAATTTTTAAGCTTTTGAGTTACAGTTCATATAAGAATCTGTCAACTTAAATAAATGCATTAGGCCCTAATCTATGGGTTTCACATGACTGGGCAGGGGTGCAGCCTTGGGTGGGCATAGGCCCAGCCAATCAGAATGAGTTTTCCCCCACAAAAGGGCTTTATTACAGCCAAATAATCCTTAAGTTTCATCAGCTGTCTGGGTGACTTGTCTCATATGACTCCGCAGATGAAGAAGCCGGATGTGGAGGTCCTGGGCTGGCATGGTTACACGTGGTCTGCACTTGTGAGGCTGGTTGGCTTACGGTAGAGAAATTAACATTACATTCTCAGGCAACAGCTCTGGTGGACGTTCCTGCAATCATAATGCATGTTGCCTCAACTTGAGACATGTGGCATTGTGTTGCCTGACAAAACTGCACATTTTAGTGGCCTTTTGTCCCCAGCGCCTGTGTAATGATCAAGGAGAGGGATTACATTTAGCTCATTAGGGGTTTAGCAGCGTTTCGAATGTGTATGCAAGTTAAACCGTAGTTGTGCTTTTGCCACAAGCACCTACTAAATCTGACATGTTAAATCACAAGTCTTCAAAAGGGTTTGACCAACTTGCACCATTGTTCTTGACAACTCTTCCAAGCACTCCCTTTTCCATGCTGTTTGTGCATGTTCAGTGATCCATAATCTAGAACTGTCCCTCCGTGCAGCAGAAACCATCATATTACATGTAGTAGGTGTCTGAGGAACGGTACCACACCCAACCTGCTTCAAACAGATAAAATAATTGAGAAATCCAGCCTTATTCCCTTGCTGGTAAGGGGCTGATGCAGCAACAGATTATACCTGGTGACATGCGTCCTGTGCCCACATTCTTTTTATACAGGTATGGAGACCAAAGACATTGTGATCTGATCTTCCTGACCACCTCGGGAGGTAGTTGGGGATGCATTTGTCTGGATATCGTACGAGTGTAGACGGATCGGTGACCGCTGATAACTGCAGAACGTCTTTGCAATTGTTAAAGGATGCAGATGCTTGAAACGAAAACCGACTGCATTAACGAGTACTGTACGCAACATAGGCCTATACATTTCAATTGAGTTCTAATTTGCTAATTGTCAGCTGTCAAATTTGTCCTTAAATACATTTCATGTGTTAGTGCACTGAGTAAGTGCCAAAAGGTGATAATAGATTTCTCTAGGAGCTGATCCGTCAACAGTATTGGCAGTTAATTGTAAAGTAAAAAGGTCCGATTTGAATGAGGAAAGCTGATCCGACAGCAGCGATGCCTCTCGATCCTACCGGTAAACACATGCTCCGACGCACTTGCGACTGTTCTCTCTGCGTAGTGTTTTGGGCAACGCCTGTTGCAACTTCTGCCGTTGTAGGAACGATCCATCGCTATCGGATCATTGACAGATGACGTCAATGTAAATAAATAAAGGGGGTTTTTGAAAGAAAGTCAAATAATTGACATACAGGGAGGGACGAGGAAATCTGGGAACAATGAACACGTGACATTTTAATACAATGTGAACAATATCGGGACAAAAGACACGAGCACCATGTATAAGCGGAGCTTCAGATGCCTCACACATTATGTCATCCGTCGGACACTGATCGTTACAGCCTCTAGTAAGGTTATGATGCAGATTATGACCTATGGTGCCTTTTTAAGAGTAAAGGGAATCTGGATTCACAAAGTACCAGATGTGCGGCAGCAATGTGTCTGAAAAGTTTGGTAGTCAGAAGTTCATGTAAGCAATAACACTAGTTTGCTCATCACCTCAGACTAAAGCTCCAGTATCACTGACATGGTATAGTCATCTTTACTTTCTCTTGCTTTTCAACCTCATGCTGCGCCTCAAATGGTCCCGATCCACTTTCCACTCAGAGCTAATGTCAGTGCCATCATTCCTAAATGCAAGGACACCCTCTACTGGCCGTGTTCAACATAGGAATGCAGTCTATGGGGACAGTACTGGACGCACAAAACAGGACACCCGCTGAAAGCTCTAGAATTTATTATAACTATCAGTTTCAACAAGGAGCAACAATTACAGAAATATTTACAGGTCTGCATTTTCTTAAAACTCGTCCCCTTGTTTCAGGTTGGTCCCCGCGGTGTAAGTCCCTGTGAGGCTGCTTCAGCGCAGCTCCATTTAGAGTGACATTTCACAAGGTTGGGGACGAGCAGCGCCCGGCCACGGCTTTTCCAATCCTGTGCCAGGCCAGCCAACTGATCCATACAGAGTTCTATGTGGGCGAGAAAGGTCAAGTGAATGTGCTTACACAGGACATGTGTGGGGAGACTAGTGCCACCTGGGGGTGGTATAAAACACCCCTTCTAGCCAGTAGTCACAGTGCAATCCAGTAACCAGCTATAAAGAGCCAGCACTCTGGTGTGTGCGCACGTGTTCCTGTAAGACGCCTCCCCCTCTCCTTTCCTCCAGTCAAACATCTTGTTTTTGCCTATACAGTCACTAGAACACTGGTAGTCGTCTAAAAGTGGGTGTGGGAGTGCTTTAAGACTTCAGTTTAGAAGGCGGACCGCCACAGGGCTGGAGTGGTCTCTGGGGCAGTCCCATCTTGCTGCTCCACTGTACAGGCAGCCTCAAGGAGAGACTAGATGACCCTGCTCCTCTGTTCCCCCGGAACAGGAGGGCATACAGGACTAAAGGTGGGAAGGCTGTCTAGTTAAGTGGGCTTTGGGGTGGGAGAATACTGGGGAAGCCATGGGGATAACCAGAATCAGACTGGCAGATAGCACTGAGCACCGGATGGTTTAGCCTGGCTGGGTAAGTGAGGCTAGTGGAGCGAGTGCATGAAGCTGTCCAGGTTGTATTCGGTTTCGTACTGCTGCTGGTCCCACAGGTCCCCCAGGCCGTCCAGCACGTTCTTAATGGAGGCTTTCCCTCCAGAGGACGACTCGCCCTTATCATCCTTCCCTTCCTAGACGGAGAGAGACAGGTTAGAGAGATCGAAACATACACACACACACTGGACAGGCGACACTGGTTAAATAGATGTGTGTGAAAGAGTAGAATGACTAACACAGAAGAGGGGGGGGGTGCACACGTGTATAAGTGTGTGTGTGTGTACACAAGCGAGCGCTACTGACCTTGTCCAAGGTGAAGAGGTTGAGGAGCTGGTCGGTGCCCATACTCTGCAGACTGGCGTTCTCCTGGCTGATGACAGTGTTGGCGATGCTCATCTTGAACTTCTGCAGGCCCATGATCTTCTCCTCCAGGGTGCCACGCGTGATCAGACGATACACGTTCACCACGCGTTTCTGCAAGAGGAGACACACCGTTACAGAAATGTGGCACTACGTCGGGACTGCCAACCGGACAAGCCTGTGCGCATGTCTGAGACGAACTACATTGCAGTTGGGACTGCACAGAATCAAGACGAGTGATTCTGAAGCCTCGGCTTACTCAAAATTGATCCACTCAAACATGCTTTTTGCCTGATTCACGCCGTAAGGCCGAACCAAACCACACTCTGCTGGCCTGGATATTTTACATGCAGAGGCAGTAAGTTTACCTGTCCTATCCTGTGTGCGCGGTCCATGGCCTGTAGGTCTCTCATAGGGTTCCAGTCGTGCTCCACAAACACCACCGTGTCAGCGCCGGTCAGGTTCAGACCCAGACCGCCCACGTGGGTGGTGAGCAGCAGCACGTCTATGGAGGGGTCGTTGTTGAACCTGAGAGCGAGCGTGACAGAGCACCGTAGAGAGAGACAGCGAGAGAAGGACAGTGCCACTCAATTCAGATGAGGTTTGTGAGTGACACGTCAGCAAAGGCGGCAGGACTGTGCCTTAGTCTGGTGTAGCAGTCTAAAAGCTCCTGACTACACATAAACCCCCCCCCCCCCGGCGACGTAGGTTCCAGCCTCGGCTCAGCCTACTGTCTGAGCCCAATAGCGGTCCCTCAAACTACTTCTAAGGGGTCCCGTCCTAAAAACAAATAACACTACTGATGATAGTTTGACCCCAACGCCATGCATTGTATTGTCACACACAGGACCCAAAGACTCCCTCCACGCTCCTCCCTTCTCACCTGGAGACGATGGAGTGGCGCAGGCCAGTCGGGACGCTGCCGTCCAGTCGCAGGTAGGTGACGGCGGGCAGCTGGGGCTTGAGCAGGTCGTGCTCCACGATGTCCAGCATGCTCTTCAGCTGACAGAAGATCAGCACTCTGTGCGGGGCCACCACCGCCTCTGTGCCCTCCCCTGAGCCGCTGCTGCCCAGACCACAGTCTAACAACAACTGGAATAGGGGGAGGGGGCTCAGTATAACAACTTACTCACAGGGGTGTTTTTATCTGTAGGGGTTGAGTAGTATGGAGTAGGAGGTATCTGCACCTCACTCCACTACAATCCCAATAACTGCCACTTCTGGAGCAGGGAAGATTTGGGGGACAGGAATAGGATGGTACGTGAAAGGCAGAGAGGGGAATAGGGGTGGTGCGTGGCTGAGATTGGGGTCAGGAATGGGGAATGAGTGGCACCTAGAGGTAGGGTATAGGGGTACCTGTTTGAGAGCTGAGAGTTTGGGCGAGTGCTGGATGTCTCGGAGGCTGGAGTGTTGTGCTGCCAGCTGGTCTGTGATGCGCTTGTACTCTGGGTGCTGTGGCAGCAGTACCAGGCCTGGGTGGTTACACAGCTTCCGCAAGTACTGCAGAGCCTGGAGAGGGAAGAGGATGTAAATAACAAATACCAAGTACGGTGAATACGCACAAATTTAAAAGATATAATAACAATTTGGTGGGTGATTCTATTTTGTCCTATTCTACGCATGTGTGAAATGTGGGCTGCGTGGCGCAGCAGTCTAAGGCAGCGTTTCCCAAACTCGGTCCTGGGGCCACCCCCGAGTGCACGTTTAGATTTTTGCCCAAGCACTACACAGCTAATTCCAGTAAACCAACTCATCATCAAGCTTTGATTATTTGAATCAGCTGTGTAGTGCTAGAGACACCCTCGGAGAGTGGGGGTCACGGCCGGAGTCTGCCATTATCAACGGCGGCCCTGAAGAAATGGCGGTTAAGTTCCTTGCTCAAGTGCACAGACAGATTTTTCACCTTGTCGGGTCTGGAATTTGAACTAGCAACTGACCCAAAACAATGCAATCTAAGCCTCAACCATTGAGAGTTAAAATGCATAGGTGACCTTAAGTTCAACTTTAAGTAATACTAAACACATTAATGTTCTACCATCTTCTATCATTTTCGATGCAGGTCACAAGTGGCAAAAAAAGCCCCAGGCACAATCCACAAACTAAAAAGAAAGCAGTCACATCCATTGACCTGTGTGTGTGTTTACCTGGAACACGTGGCCCGTGGCCTTCAGCTTGGGCTTCTCCTCTTCGTGGATGGAGGCTGTAGAGATGGTGTCCTCCACACTGACCTTTGCCCGGGACTTGGCAAAGTCCTCATACAGCTGAACCTGCAAACAGAGAGCGAGACAACGTGTTTGAGGGGATCAGTTTGAGCAAGGTGAGGCGCAGAATTGCTCACCTTAAATCATATAATGAGTAGTTATATGGGATTTTAGGCCATCACAACAGAGGTAAGCTACTGCTGTTCTCTTCATATGAAGAGACCGTCTATATGACGTTATAACAGCGGTTCAGAGGTTTCCTAGTGTACCTGTAGAGGGCTGAGGTTGCAGTAGTAGTCCTGGATGATCTTGGGGGGCAGGTCCTGCAGCACGTCCTTCTTCATTCTCCTCAAGAGGAAGGGCAGCACCTGGCGATGCAGCGCCTCCATGGCCAGCACCCCTAGAGGAGGAGCGGAACAGTCACCACAAGAAACAAAAACACACCACCGTCGGTGTCAGATTTGTTGGGATTGTATTTGTTCTGCCATGGGAAAATCAAGTGTTGCAATGTCGTCACAACCACAGTGCCAAATGAACAAGACCCAGCTTCCGTGCGCTCATCGTTAGGCATTCACAACTGGTGATTACACCAACATCAGAACAGAGACAAATCGGATCTTTACCGGCCTCTTGCTCGCGCGACGAGCTCTTGGCGTCACGGCTGGCCAGGATGGGCTTGCCGTAGCGGGCAGCAAACTGGCGCTCTGTGCCCAGGAAGCCGGGCATGAGGAAGTCAAAGAGCGACCACAGCTCCAGAACATTATTCTGAGGAGAGGCGGCAGAGGGAGAGAAAGTGAGAGAGTTGTATTAGACTGAAATAGTCTGACTGCTTGGACTGAACTCCTCTATGAAGGCTACAGCGGCAGACTGCACAATAGGCATTCACAGAGTCTAACGTACGTCACCATTAATGTCACACAAGCTTGGCATAATGTCCTCATTTCATCCACTAATACAACACCCGTCAATGTAAAGACAATACGGCCAACCGCCCCACAGAGTGGAGGAAGGAATCATTAGGCCAGTATAGAGAAATGATTTGGTAAAGAAAGGTACTAAAAAACAAAACAAACACACTGCAACAGATTCATTCCCACTGCAGACACCTTTGCTCGTTGGCGCAGCGGTCTAAGGCACTGCATCTCAGTGGAAGAGGCGTCACTACAGACCCTGGTTCGAATCCAGGCTGTATCACATCCAGCCGTGATTGGGAGTCCCGTAGGGTGGAGCACAATTGGCCCAGCGTCATTCTAATTAAGAATTTGTTCTTAACTGACTTGCCTACTTAAATAAAGGTTCAATTAAAAAATATATTTAATAATCGGCTGAAGAAAATGCCCCCCACCTGGATAGGCGTTCCTGATAGGATGACTCGGAAGTTGGCCGCCAACTGCTTAATGGCCTTAGAGAGCTTGGTCTTCCCGTTCTTGATCACATGGCCCTCGTCGAGGATACAGTAATTGAATTTTATATTCCTGAAAATTAAAAATGGTATATATTATTTATAAAAATGACATCCACCATCCTAAAGATATATATTTTTAATTTCAATAAATCACCTAAAAAAGTCTATGTCGTTTCGTACAACATCGTAAGAGGCTACTACTAGGTTGTGCTTTTTCACTTGATGCTGTAACCTGCAAAAGAAAAAACAATTAATTATTTTAACCTCGTAATAATTTAAACAAATGATGATGCCGTGTTCTCCTATGCAATCTCTGTGGTGGAATCGTGTGTATGTTTGGGTGGGTGAGGGTCGGTCTAGGGGTCTTTACCGTGCTCGCTCCGTGGGGGGTCCTGTGTAGTGCAGGGGGTTCAGGTACTCGTCGGTGCAGAACTTGCCCACCTCGTCCACCCAGTGACCCGTCAGGGTGGGGGGGCACACCACCAGAGAGGGCAGGGGGGTGCAGTCTGCTGCCTTGGTCTTGGCATACTCCTGTGCCCTGCACACAATTAATAGAACTCTTAACAACAGAGGAGCCTCCAATGTGCTGACGGTGTTTAAAGTCAAACCGTGGACACGTTCCAGGACGACTACATTGCAGTTGCCTGCCAGATTTCACAACGCCTGGATAGGCATTTAATCCAATCAAGCTTTATTTATATAGCACATTTCGGGCATGGATGAAACAATTAAGAAAAACAACTATTTACTACACAAAAAAACAGATAGAAGAATCTTAATTTGTTCTAAATCTCACAGGCAGCCAGTACCCGTGCTGCAGAATTCTGTATGTTTTGCTCTTGACCAATGGCTTTCTTCGACTGACCAGACAGGAGAGTATTACAGTAGTCAAGCCTGCTTGTAATAAAAGCATGGATGAGTCTATCAGCCAAAGAGAGAAACAACTGCTTTGTAGCAATGTTCTGCAGGTGGTAAAAATCTATTTTGGACACACACACACACACACACACACACACACACACACACACACACACACACACACACACACACACACACACACACACACACACACACACACACACACACACACACACACACACACACACACAATTGGAGTTCAAAATCTAAAATTACACCTAGGTTTTTTACCTTCACTGCCTGTGAATTAAAATGTGCAGCCAGATTCTCTCTCTATGCTTTGTCTCCAACAATAAGTGCCTCGGTCTTGTCCGGATTTAGCTGGAAGAAGTTGTGAGTCATCCAAGTATTTCAAATCACCAATAGTCTCATTTCTGTGGAGCTAAAATCCCCTGGTGACACAGAAATGTAAAGTTGTGTATCGTCTGAGTAGCAGTGGAAATCAATGCTGTGCTTGCCAAGGGGTAACATACAGTAGATTTGGAAAGTTTTCAGACCCCTTGACTTTCACATTTTGTTACGTTAGTCTTATTCTAAAAAAAAAACTGGTTTAGAAATGTTTGCACATGTATAAAACAAATACCTTATTCACATAAGTATTCAGACCTTTTGCTATGAGACTTGAAATTGAGCTCAGGTACATCCTGTTTCTATTGATCATCCTTGAGATGTTTCTACAACTTGGAGTCCACCTGTTGGTAAATTCAATTGATTGGACATGATTTGGAAAGGCACAAACCTGTCTATATAAGGTCCCACAGTTGACAGTGCATGTCAGAGCAAAAACCAAGACATGAGGTCAAAAGGAATTGTCCGTAGAGCTCAGAGACAGGATTGTGTCGAGGTACAGATCTGGAGAAGGGTACCAAAACCTTTCTGCAGCATTGAAGGTCCCCAAGAACACAGTACCCTTCATCATTCTTAAATGGAAGAAGTTTTGAACCACTCTTCCTAGAGCTGGCCACCCGGCCAAACTGAGCAATCGGGGGAGAAGGACCTTGGTCAGAACTTGATGGTCACTGACAGAGCTCCAGAGTTCCTCTGTGGAGATGGGAGAACCTTCCAGGAGGAGAACCCTCTCTGCAGCACTCCACCAAATCAGGCCTTTATTTACCTTTATTTAACTAGGCAAGTCAGTTAAGAACAAATTCTTATTTTCAATGACGGCCTAGGAACAGTGGGTTAACTGCCTGTTCAGGGGCAGAACGACAGATTTGTACCTTGTCAGCTCGGGGATTTGAACTTGCAACCTTCCGGTTACTAGTCCAACGCTCTAACCACTGCCACCCCATGGTAGAGAAGGAAGCCACTCTTCAGTAAAAAGGCACATGACAGCCCGCTTGGAGTTTGCCAAAACGCACAGACTCTCAGACCATGAGAAACAAGATTCTCTGGTCTGATGAAATCAAGATTGAACTCTTTGGCCTGAATCCCAAGTGTCACATCTGGAGGAAACCTGGCACCATCCCTACGGTGAAGTATGGTGGTGGCAGCATCATGCTGTGGGGATGGTTTCAGCGGCAGGGACTGGGAGACTAGTCAGGATCGAGGGAAAGATGAACGGAGCAAAGTACAGAGAGATTATTGATGAAAACCTGCTCCCAAGCACTCAGACTGGTTCACCTTCCAACAGGACAACAACCCTGCTAAGACAATGAAGGTGTAGTACGGGACAAGTCTCGGAATGTCCTTGAGTGGCCCAGCCAGAGCCCGATCGAACATCTCTGGAGAGACCTGAAAATAGCTGTGCAACAATGCTCCCCATCCAACCTGACAGAGCTTGAGAGGATCTGCAGAGAAGAATGGGAGAAACTCCTCAAATACAGGTGGCAAGCCTGTAGAGCCATAACCAAAGACTCGAGGTGGTTATCGCTGCCAAAGGTGCTTCAACAAAGTACTGAGTGAAGGGTCTGAATACTTACGTAAATGTGATATTTCAGTTTATTTTTCATAAATTTGCAAAAATGTATAAAAAAAATGTTTTTTTGCTTTGTCATTATGGGGTATTGTGTATAGATTGAGACACACAAAAAAAAACATATCCATTTTAGAATAAGGCTGTAACCTAACAAAATGTAAAAGAGGTCAAGGATCTGAATACTTTCCGAATGCACTGTATATCAAACCTCGCATCAGGTCTTGCTTGACTGACACCCAGCCTAATGATTGGGATCTGATCTCTGAAACGCATCACATTTAATATGTGGAGGAAAGTTCAGACTTGCGGGGGTAGGATTTATCTGGCCATCAATGGCAGAGAAGAACACTCGAATGATTCTGATTATTAGTGATCAATGTCCGAAAAATTAACCCGTCTTTGCATTTCTAATCGCCTTGTCATATATGCCAAGATGCGCTCTCAGAATATCATAATTGACCAGCAACTGACTTTCCCCACTTCCGCTCTGCCTTTCTGCAATTTTCTTATCAATTGATTTGTTTCCTGACTCATCCAATTGCCTCTGTTTGGATGTGGCCTCTTTTCAACCTTACAGGAGCTACGGCGTCAATGGTTGCCCTTAGTTTGCTATTAAAGTGAACTAAATCATCACAAGAGGAAGGCAGAATAGGTGATGGTGTGTTGTTCATACACTCAAAAACCTGTAGCAACTTCAGAGGTGAGATCGTGTTTCTTAATAAGGTGTTCAGTATTACCCTGTGCAATGGGGAACAAGGTAGTACAGTGGAGATCAGACAAAGCAACATCAACAAGAGGATGTGTCAATAGAAAGCCCCTTGGTGATAACCAGGTTTAGAGCATGGCTGCAGCTATGGGTGGGTCAAGTGACATGTTGGATGAAGTCCATAGAGCTCAAAAGAGTCCGAAATTCAATTGCCTTGGGAGTCCATCTCTGTCAACATGAATATTAAAAAAACAATTGAAAAAAAAAAACGCATATTGATTTTTGTCATAGTTGAAGGACAATAGTTCAAAGAAATCAGGAAATGAAATGGGGCAGTGCTTTTGATGTCCAATGCAGGGTTATAGTCAGCACTGGTGGCTGACATTTAAACAGTATAGCATGATGCTCAGAATACTTACAAAAGTCACCAAACTAAATGTCCTTACAGCTGAGAGTATTATTATAAAAAAAAAAATTTAAATAGAGGCTGTCACCCCACCCTTTTCTGAGAGTATGAAATGCTGTAGTCGGGGGGGGGGCTTCAATAAGAGTAGAACTACAATCTGAAGACAGCCATGTTTCAATGAGAAACATGCAACCAATTTTGCGCTCCGCAATGAGGTCATTCACAAGAAAGGTTTTAACTAGTGATTGCTAGTTTAAAACATTTAAAAGCTCCATATTCAATGAGTGTGGACCACTCGAGGTAACCAATGGAAAAATGACCAAATGACTAACGTTACAACCAGGTTTTCTGAAAGTCTCCAATGTATCAGAATGGTAGAAGATAAGTTTGTATAAACTCACTAGAAGGCAGAGTTAGAGGAACATAAATTAGGTTACAATAACCATAGTGCCATTTCCACAGGAGTTGACATGGTTTCCAAGTCCTCCGTTGCTTATTCTGACAGGGAGCACTGGAGCACTACCAGACCCTGTCCGTCTCTAAAACGGTTTGCCATGTTGCAGGAAATATTTCTATAAACCCTGTAGTTAGGGTGAAATCCAGTCTCTTAAAAAGTGCCGGTTGCTCCCACAGCAAATCAAAGTTGTCACAAAAGGAGACGTTCCTGTTCTCGCAAGGTTCCTTCGGGTACTCGTTTAGGGCAACGAGTCGGCTGAAACGTTCCGAACCACTTTGATAGCACGGGAGGGAGCCAGAGAGAATTATTCTCTTCCCTGTGCTAGCGAGGGTGCTACAATTTTTTGTGTAGTACTCCCTCAGATCACCTAAAGCGAAGGTCGTTAAAACCTGTGTCAATAATGAAGTAGTTGGCCAGAATTGTTTGGCAGGAGGGAGTTGATGTCATGGAAACAGGCTCCTGTGTGACAGTGGTCTTTGGGTCAGTCCACAGACTGTAGGTAAGCCAAAATCTCTCACCATTGAGCTGCCCACAATGATGGTGGTTGTGATGGAATCTGATGGTTAATTAAGGAAGAGGGAGAGCAGGATGGGACTGCCTCATGATGGAGGCTTCGAGGGAGGCTAGCCTGATTCTTCTCACCAGCAACAGTGGATGGCGTCGGAAAACCCCAGGAAGGTGGTGGCTGGCCCGAGACCCTTCTGTCTTGAGTCAGCGATCTGTTGAACTGGGGTGGCCATGTGGGAGGATGCCACTGGCTGTTGGTATATTCCCAGGATCCGTGTTGACTCCCGGGCTGGTAGGTCTGTATCAAACAGGGTAAAGCTGTTTGATAGCTGAATCGGATCTTCTCGGATATATGAAGGGGGGCCAGACTGCCTCCCTGATCTTCTACGGCTTGCGAGAGTTGAGCTTAATATCTAGCCGTTGGATTGGGACAGATCAACGCCGCCTGACTCAGACAGCTTTGCTATAGGAGGCATTTAAAAACAGTTTTGGTTTGCCTGGGCTACACTAAGAAAATAGGTAATCTGTTTCTCATAGCCGAAGGATCTCTTCCCTTAAGCTGCTTGGTGGTGGTGCATATAGGGCAGGCCAATCCCTGTCCATTTGACAGTTCCACAATCTTGTGATTGTTTGGAAATCAAAACACCTAAAGCATTTGTGCCCAGCCGTGGGGGGAAAAAAACATTGGTGTGCTTGCACTGCTAGCGTTAGCCTACTCTGTTTTCATGACGGCTAGCAGCTAACTGCTACTTAAGAGGATTCCGGGACCCAAACCTGCAGTCCCAGCCGTAAAGGCTAACCGCGTCACGGAATTCAATAAAACTTGAAAAAATATTTGATGTAAACTATTTCATAAAAAATCAACCAAGTGTAGAACAGTACAGTACTGTTCTGTTGCGTGGTCTGATGACGTCTGGTAACCACATATGATATAGCAATCTGATGCCCGACAGTCGACGACATGGCATGCAACCGTTGGTTGATGCATGCAGTGCAACTGCAATATAGTCGGCCTGGAACACGACCTGTTTGTGTGTTCATGCAGTTAAGTACCTGAGGTAGTGGTCCCCAGCCAGGATGCAGATGGACTGCAGGGTCTTGCCCAGGCCCATGTCGTCACACAGGATACCATGCAGCTTGTACTTATTCAGGAAGGACAGCCAGTTCACTCCATCCTGGAAAGATCAAAAGTTATTGAAACGGTCCATCAAATGAGTCATTTTAATAACCTTATCAATCACATTCTGCATACTAGCTATGGCAGGGAGGGACAATGACGTGGCGCAATGAGCTGTTGCACTGCATTTTATGCCACACCTTGTGAAGTGATGAGTGAAAGAATTCATACAAACATTGTCACTGTGCTGATATTTTGTGTATGACTACATCACAGGCAGAATCACTGATCTACAAATCACTTTCCCATTAGAGAGATGGATGTTGGGCACAAAGCCCAACCCATTCCACCACTTTAAAATGTGTGTTCTGTCCAAAAGTCATTTGTCAGCAGCAGCTGCCCTCCCTGCTACATTTAAAACAAACCCTATTTGTAGAGGCTGGCAGAAAATAACGAGACGGAAGATAAAGTGGAAAGTGCTGAATTGCTTGTAGAGTTATTTAACTAGTTAGAGACAAGGCCATCACTCTCTCTCTCTCTCTCTCTCTCTCTCTCTCTCTCACTCTCACACACAAACACTTTCCAACCCTGTTCCTTGAGAGCTACCGTCCAGTAGATTTTCACTCCAACCCTAATCTACAGCAGCTGAATGCTTCTTGATTAGAGTTGAATCAAGATATTCAGCCATGGCATTGTAAACATTTTTGTTTGATGAGCTAGCTGCTAGTTGACGTTAGCATAACTAGCTAGCTACTTCTGTGCAAATTACGATTTTGGGCTGTTATCTAAAGAAATGCCCTTGGAATGCGTTTATGGTTGAACTTTCAGTACATTTTCATTCGAAACTACATGCATAATGGATGTTTGAGCACCACAAGAAACAAGAGAAGTCTGAGACCGATGCATCTGCATATTTCCGTTAGGGAACACCTCCTGAAGTGCGCAATAACGCAATTCGCCTTTGCACTTCTAAACAACGTGATTTTTTGAAAGGGAAAAGTCTACAAACAAAATCTACAAAAATAAATATAAAAAAAACAGTCCATTCCATTCATAAACAGATTCTAGTTTTGGGAACAGAAAACCATTGAAATCAAAATGTTTCATTGATGAGAAAATGTGCTGAACTTCGGCCAAAATCTCCTCTAACTGCCGGCCAGTGGGCTTCCTCCATATGTTTGGTAGTGAGATGAAACGCCAAGCGGATGCTTCACATTTATACATCCGGCGAATGATTTGTCTCATCGTTCCATCTGTGGATTAGCCATAATTAGTACTTTGTGCTTGTGGTAACTACTGACAACCGCACAGCAGAGCGCATTGTGCTTAAAATGTCAAAGGTTAACTGTGATTAACGTGTTAACTTTGACAGCCCTTACAATAATAATCCATTTGACTTTGTTGTATGATAAATCTATTGATAAACTGGGTAAATCAAAAGGGAAAGCATATTCAATGAACGCATGCATTCAGTTTACTGAGCTTGTTTTGGAAAATGTCAGTAGAGTGTTTGTCATCTGTAACACATGGAATTGCTTTAAGATGTTCATACCATGGATCATCTAGCTATTGATTTTGAATTTTAGGACCCCTTTCGGTATACATTTTTTGGGGATAAAATATTGAATTTGGCCTACAACTATAGCCCATAGAAACACATGGAATTCCTAAAACGGCAAAGACAGTAAAAAGAATTACACATAAGGAATATGATTTAAGTGTCTGTCCTATACCTAGGAGATGTAAGAAAGCTCAGGAAATGTGTGTTTTTTGGACATATTTAACCCCTTATTTTTGTTGGCACAAAACTACCTTCATTTGTTTGTATGGGTTACCTTCAGACGAGTCCTGTGAAACTTGTGGGGGTCATAGAGCAAAACAGAGGACGCTACAGACGTTTGTGAGAATACCGATTTTCAGGATGTCTGACAAACACCGCTGTAGCTCTGCCACCTTCCCCCGCAGATGCTGAAGGCCAACATCCCCAGCTCAAATATACATCTAGCTTAAAATTGATGGATTTTGATTGGGATTTTGATTATCATGTTACTTAGATTGACGCACAGCTGCGTCAATAGACTCAAGGATATGTATATATATATACATATTTTAAAATCGGCCTATAGATTCATTTGCATAATTTCATGTAATTGAATTGGAGTCAGAATATAACAAATCTAGTCAGTCAAATACGAACAGTGTTGGATCCGACCGGAATTATTATTTTGATGAAAATAGTAAAATGCAGTTAGTTTAGAGTTAGAAAGTAGCTTGAGTAACGTCAACTAATAGCTTACGGACTTGCTCCTAGACAACAAGCCAGAGCGGACTTGCTCCTAGACAACAAGCCAGAGCGGAGACTTGCTCCTAGGCAACAAGCCAGAGCGGAGACTTGCTGCTAGGCAACAAGCCAGAGCGGAGACTTGCTGCTAGGCAACAAGCAAGAGCGGAGACTTGCTGCTAGAAAACAAGCCAGAGAGGAGACTTGCTGCTAGACAACAAGCCAGAGCGGAGACTTGCTGCTAGGCAACAAGCCAGAGCGGAGACTTGCTGCTAGGCAACACGCCAGAGCGGAGACTTGCTGCTAGGCAACAAGCCAGAGCGGAGACTTGCTGCTAGGCAACAAGCCAGAGCGGAGACTTGCTGCTAGGCAACACGCCAGAGCGGAGACTTGCTCCTAGACAACAAGCCAGAGCGGAGACTTGCTCCTAGACAACAAGCCAGAGCGGAGACTTGCTGCTAGGCAACACGCCAGAGCGGAGACTTGCTCCTAGACAACAAGCCAGAGCGGAGACTTGCTCCTAGACAACAAGCCAGAGCGGAGACTTGCTGCTAGGCAACACGCCAGAGCGGAGACTTGCTGCTAGGCAACAAGCCAGAGCGGAGACTTGCTGCTAGGCAACAAGCCAGAGCGGAGACTTGCTGCTAGGCAACAAACCAGAGCGGAGACTTGCTGCTAGGCAACAAGCCAGAGCGGAGACTTGCTGCTAGGCAACAAGCCAGAGCGGAGACTTGCTGCTAGGCAACAAGCCAGAGCGGAGACTTGCTGCTAGGCAACAAGCCAGAGCGGAGACTTGCTGCTAGACAACAAGCTAGAGCGGAGACTTGCTGCTAGGCAACAAGCCAGAGCGGAGACTTGCTGCTAGACAACAAGCCAGAGCGGAGACTTGCTGCTAGGCAACTCAGACGCAAGCTGAAGCAGCGGAGCAGAGAGAGAAAGGAGAAGCATGCAAAAGCTAACAGCTATGCTAGCGACCCAAAACGTGTCAGCATTTCTCTATTGGTTTTCATATCCACCTTCTTTCATTGTCCAAAAGCCAAAGGCAAAATTCTAGTCATATTAACCCATCCTAGTTGTTGCATATTTAGATTTCCCCTCTTTCTAAGTCAACGGAGATGTTTCTCTTAAACCACTCCATCAGGCGCATTTTTTAGAACAATGTTTTCCAGCAAATTGTACGCCTTACGTGGTCTGCTTAATTACAGTAGTTGCACGCTCAATAATATGAGACAATCGGCTCGCTATTGTCGCATGTTTTTAAAGCTTTTAATGACAAATTTCCATTCCTTGTACCCATGCTGGGGCGTTAGGTCACGTGACGTATTGTATCGGGGAGCGCACAATCAGTGGGGCCAGAGTCGTTTTACGCTTCTTCCGACAACCACTTTTCGCTGGAAGTGAGACAGCTCAAAAAAAGCCTGAGTGAGAAGTTTAGTAAGCTTTTATCTACACTGTCCAACCATATACATCTGACGAAACGCAATTTTTTAAAATATATATATATATGTATCACTACACAAATCAAATTCTTGGTAACATTTTGCTATGCTGCTGTCAAGATTTCATGCAATCTTCCAATCTCACCTTTGCTAGAGTAGCTATCAGGAAGGTTAGCCGCCGCCGCAGACGGTTTTAGAGCAGGTGGGCACAAGAAAAATAAGAGAATGTTGAGTCAAATTACATAAGTTGCTGTTAGAAGCACACTAAAACCCTAAAGTATTACCTCTGGTTAGTACTGTAGCATATGTGTATGACTGATTGCATTAGTAGGGAAAAATAAATAACTTAAGTGGAAAAAGCCTAATTGGTCAATGATTTATTGCGTACAACAGGAAATGTATACAGTACATGTGCATACCATAAAACTTCAATTAATTGCCCAGGCTTTTATTTGCTTCAATCACTGGACACAACAGGCACTTCGAGACAGACTTCTATTTCCTTAATGCACACAGCTTTGTTCATTTGCATAGTTTATTGTTTATTTCCAGCTTTTTAATCAATTCCTTAATTTCCTGCCCTAATGTGTTATCATTTACACCCTTTTTTTTATTAAGACAAACTTCCTTGACAGAATTATTATCCTCTGACTGTGCATTTTTCGGCAGTTCTTACTTTCACCACTAGATAGCGATCGGCCAATTTCTTGGGGTCTGTACTCCCGAAGTTGAATTTTTGTGCTTGCCAGTTAGCTATCAGCCAATAGCTAGCAGTTACTTACTGGCGATAAAAACAGCTGATTGCCATAATTCAGTAATGACTTGGAAAAGTTATGTAAATGTGACACATCAAACCTCGTAAACAAGTCACGGTAACCTCGTAAACAATTCATTTGGACAGGGCGTTTATTTAAAACAGGCGTTTATATTGCTGAAATGTGTGCCATTGCCCGGCTACTAAAAATAGGACAAGTGGCTATTTGAGACTCAGTGTTTAATTGAAGTTTTACGGTATGTATACATATTTAATTCTATTTCAATTTAACATGCTCATATTATTGTATAACCCTTGAAAATGTCATGTTGATAGGACTTTCCCATCTTGAGATATTTGAGTTTGTTTATTAATCCAAGTCCACTTGTGTCATTTTGGTGCCATTTTTGGAAAAGGCTCTGCCATTGACCAGTGCATTATCTCCTGTGACCTTTTGACCCAGAATTCATACACACAAATTGTAATATCTCAGCAATGGCAATAGTACTTTCTGTTCAACTGATTTTACTGTTTGGACGAATTTAACCGTTTGTTAACCGATTCATGGGGGTTGGTTAGTCGACTGCAAAAATGACTGATATTTCCTGTAAGCTAGCTAGCAAAGTTCGCTTTCTGTGAATGCTGAATGTTATTTTGCTAGCTACTTAGCAAGCTACCGGTATCCGTCGTTGTACTGTAGCCTGTATGGACATTGTTTTGCCGAACAGGAAATTCATTTAGGGTTCAACATTTTTGCATTATTCAAGTGTGATAAATGATGTGCAGCATGAGTGGGTAGCAAGATGCAGCCTATAGGTTCCTTGAGGAACGATAGCTTGCAGCAGTTTGACACAATAGGCACAGTGCGCTCGTGCTATAAAGGAGATCTCAGCTGCACCTATAGTCATGGGCTGTTAGCCGATAGATTATGAAAAGGGCTAATATTGGCCCGACCAAAATGTAAATGCACACATAAACACACGTAAAAAAATAAACACACACCTGCTGATACTTGCGGAGCTCAGCCTTGATGGGCACAGGGATCTTGTAGTTCTCCAACTTCCTGCTGTCCAGCAGCTGTTCCATGAAGTGACGCTCTCTGGCCTTCTGGCGAATCAGATCATCCGACATGGTGGGAGGATCCGGGATACCCGCCTAAGATAAAGAATGATAATAAAAAGGCGGACTCAAAACCCTTTTCACACCACTGACCTGATCCAAGCCCAGCTGTCCTTTGCTGACCTGGTTTCCCATCCACCATAGTTGCTGGAACCTTGCTGGAAATAATGAAAACATTTCATATCTGAGCGCATTACAATTGTGGTCAGCATGATAGTGTGAAAAGGGTGTAAGATATCCAAACAAACATTACCAGGTGCAAAAGCCAAGCCTCCAACATTTTTTATTTGGGAGTCAACTGTGTCTCCGTATGGGAGGTCATTCGGCTGACATTCAGCCGTCCCGATTCTGCAGTGCATCTGATTCATTTCTCCCACTTAATCTCTCTGATTGAAGTGAACCAATGAACTGACAACACTTAACCGGCTGACAGATGTCAATGTCGCCATGAAAACAAAATGCCCAACTTCATTAGAGTACACACACACATCCTCCAAATGACAATCACATAAAATATTCAGCATAGGAAAATAGTGAGATACTGTCCTCTATTGGGCAAAAGGCAAATAACCATATTGCACAGTAGGAAGTAACACCGCAGGTAGCTTGTAAATGGCAGATCTAGCGAGTGTTTGAAATCGACTACACTGCAGTAGGACTGCGCAGAATGACAGATCTACAAATTACCTGGCATCCCAAAAAAAGACTAAATAACTACACCCAAATAACTACTTGCAAACAAATCTCCTTAAAAAATAATACTTCGGTGTGTGTGTTTACCTCCAGTGGTAGCAGGCGGATGAGGGTGGCGAAGCACTGCGTGGCCATGAAACGGACGCTATCACTGGGGTCACTCATGCGGCCCAGCACCGGCACCACCAGCAGCACAATGTACGGCACGATGTCCACATCCAACTGCTCCATCACACCTGGGGTGCGGGGGCCAAGGGGTCAAGGACAACCAACCACAAGACACCAACTTCCCTGGTTTCAATGTGGGGTTTTGGGTTCAATTCATGCTGGGGTCACATTTACAAAATAAATGTATGCATGCACTCAATATACTGTTGGATAAAGTGTCTGCTACATGGCATGTCCTTTTTCTATCTTATATAAAAACCATTGGTTGGTTGCCCATACGCGGGAACATGTCTGACTGACATGTATGAAGGATACAGGCCATGGCCTCGATGGCCCCCTCCTGCTTAGTGCCATCCTCGATGCACCCCAGCCAGGGCAGCACACATTCCAGGAACAGGTGCATGGTCTCCATGGTAGCGATCTTACTGAGCACACCAACGCAGCGTGCCGCCATGTGACGCACGGCCGTGTACGGGTGCTGCAGACAGGTGAACAGGTGGGGCAAGTGCTCCAACAACTGAAACGCAGAGGGGAAGAACTAAAACAGACAGACAATACAGTAAATGGGGTATTTACAGACATTACGCTCCAAAATCAAAGTTTGCCTGATGTGTTCACGTCAAAGTCGTCTGTTGAGATAAACACACCGCCCAGAGCACAAGGTGGTGTTTTGGATTGTGGCAGGTGATGTACATGCGACAATTCAAAACACCACCACGTAATTTCCAGATACCTGTGCTCATCTTCACCATTAATTTTGGCTTAAGGCATACAGTGCCTTTGGAAAGTATTCAGTCTCCTTGACTTTTCCCCATTTTGTTAGACTTATTCTTATAGACTTATTCTAAAATGGATTAAAACCTCCCCAAAAATCCTCAGTAATCAGGTTTTGAAATTTTTGCAAATGTATAAAAAAAAACAAATACCTTATTTAAGTAATTATTCAGACCATTTGCTATGAGACACGAAATTCAGCTCAGGTGCATCCCGTTTCCATTGATCATCCTTGAGATGTTTCTACAACTTGATTGGAGTCCATTTGTGGTAAATGCAACTGATTGGACATGATTTGGAAAAGGCACACACCTGTCTATAAGTCCCAGAGTTGACCGTGCATGTCGCCCGCTTGGAGGTTGCCAAAAGGCACCTAAAGGACTCTCAGACCATGAGAAACAAGATTCTCTGGTCTGATGAAACCAAGACTGAATTCTTTGGCCTGAATGCCAAGCGTCATGTCTGGAAGAAACCTGGCACCATCCCTACGGTGAAGCACGGTGGTGGACGCATCATGCTGTGGAGATGTTCTTCAGTGGTAGGCACTGGGAGACTAGTCAGGATCGACGCAAACCTGAACGGAGCAAAGTACAGAGATCCTTGATGAAAACCTGCTCCAGAGTCCTCAGGACCTCACACTGGGGAAACGGTTCACCTTCCAACAGGACAACAACCCTAAGCACACAGCCAAGACAACGCAGGAGTTGCTTCGGGACAAGTCTCAATGTCTTTGAGTGGCCCAGCCAGAGCCCGGACTTGAATCTGATCGAACATCTCTGGAGACCTGAAAATAGATGTGCAGTAATGCTCTCCATCCAACCTGAGAGCTTGAGAGGATCTCCAGAGAAGAATGGGAGAAACTCCCGAAATACAGGTGTGCTAAGCTTGTAGAGTTATACCCAAGAAGACTCGAGGCTGTAATCGCTGCCAAAGGTGCTTCAACAAAGTACTGAGTAAAGGGTCTGCTACGCCATCTAGAATCCAAGATGGCGTAGCAGCAGGACGTGTGTATTTGTCTTATCCCGTGTAAATAGCCGGCCTTTTTCGTATATATCTTAAATCTCACTTTCTACTTTCCTGCAACCCGCCTCACCTAATGTGGTAACGGATCTGCTATTTTTATTCCTTATAACTGGAACTTCCATAAGGAGCTAACCAGCTAACTAGCTACTAGTCTTTGTTAGCCACGGCTAGCGGTCTTCATCTTTTCCCTCTGTCACCAGCCAGCCACCAGCCAGCCTTAGCTCGGACAACGCCTGCCAGTCTGCACAGCTCGATATCAACCCAGAGCATATCGGACTGCTTTCCTCTACCACATCACCGGATTCCTGCCGCACTGAATCATTACACCAGATCATCACAACTAGCTAGCTGCAAATGACTGGATACTGTTTGCTAACGACTCTGTCCTGAAGCAAGCACTAGCTAGCATTGAACTAGCCTCGAGCTAGGCCCATATACGAGCTAATTCTAGGGCTACAATACCTCCTTTGCCAACTGGACTGGACCCTTTTTTGTCGACACAGAGCCCCGCCGATCCATCACGACTGGACTGCCGACGTGACTGCCCGATGTGGTCTCAACTGGTAGATGGTTCTACGATGTCGCCGAAGAACCATCTACTAGCCTCGGCCCGCTAGATTTTCTGAACGCTGTATCCCCTGCTCGCCTAGCGTAGTAGTGACTACTGAACAGCACCCTGACTCACCTATTGCTGCTCTTTTGACCTTATGATCACTTGGCTACACAGCTGATGCTCCCTGGACTGTTTCAATAACACGGCACCTCATTTTTTTACCTGTCGCCCCCAGCCTCATACTCAGGTCCTGTTTGTCCCACCCCACACTCGTGTAGACCTCACTTGGCTTAACTGGTGCATCCAGAGAAAAAACCTCTCTCATCGTCACTCAACGCCTAGGTTTACCTCCACTGTACTCACATCCTACCCCACCTTTGTCTGTACATTATGCCCTGAATCTATTCTACCACGCCCAGAAATCTGCTCCTTTTATTCTGTCCCCAACGCACTAGACGACCAGTTCTTATAGCCTTTAGCCGTACCCTTATCCTACTCCTCCTCTGTTCCTCTGGTAATGTAGAGGTTAACCCAGGCCCTGTAGCCCCCAGTTCCAATCCTATTCCCCAGGCGCTCTCATTTGTTGAGTTCTGTAACCATAAAATCCTTGGTTTCATGCATGTTAACATCAGAAGCCTCCTCCCTAAGTTGTTTTTTTTCACTGCTTTAGCACACTCCGCCAACCCTGATGTCCTAACCGTGTCTGAATCCTGGATTAGGAAGGCCACCAACAATTCTGACATTTTCATCCCCAACTACAACATTTGCCGCCAAGATAGAACAGCCAAAGGGGGTGAAGTTTCAACTGTGCAGGCCAAGTCTTGCTATCCAGGTCTGTGCCCAAACAGTTTGAGCTTCTAGTTTTAAAAATCCACCTTTCCAGAAATAAGTCTCACTGTTGCCGCTTGTTATAGACCCCCCTCAGCCCCCAGCTGTGCCCTGGTCACCATATGTGAATTACTTGCATCCCATTTATCTTCAGTTTGTACTGTTAGGTGACCTAAACTGGGATATGCTTAACACCTCAGCCATCCTACAATCTAAGCTAGATGCCCTCAATCTCACATAAATGATCAAGGAACCTACCAGGTACAACCCTAAATCCGTAAACACGGGCATCCTCAGATATCATCCTGACCAAACTGCCCTCTAAATACACCTCTACCGTCTTCAACCAGGATCTCAGCGATCACTGCCTCATTGCCTGCGTCCATAATGGGTCCGCGTTCAAACGACCACCCCTCATCACTATCAAACGCTCCCAAAAACACTTCAGCGAGCAGGCCTTTCTAATCGACCTGGCCCGGGTATCCTGGAGGGATGTTGACCTCATTCCGTCAGTAGAGTATACCTGGTTATTCTTTAAAAGTGCTTTCCTCACCATCTTAAATAAGCATGCCCCATTCAAAAACATGTAGAACTAAGAACAGATATAGCCCTTTGTTCACTCCAAACCTGACTGTCTTTGACCAGCATAAAAACATCCTGTGGTGTACTGCATTAGCATCGAATAGCCCCCGCGGTTTGCAACTTTTCAGGGAAGTTAGGAACCAATCTACACAGGCAGTTAGGAAAGCAAAGGCTAGCTTTTTCAAACAGAAATTTGCATCCTGTAGCACAAACTCCAAAAAGTTCTGGGACACTGTAAAGTCCATGGAGAATAAGAGCACCTCCTACCAGCTGCCCACTGCACTGAGGCGAGGAAACTCTGTCACCACCGAAAAATCTACGATAATCGAGAATTTCAATAAGCATTTTTCTACGGCTGGCCATGCTTTCCACCTGGCTACCCCTACCCCGGACAACAGCCCTGTACCCCCCACAGCAACTTGCCCAAGCCTCCCAATTTCTCCTTCACCCAAATCCATAAAGCTGATGTTCTGAAAGAGCTGCAAAATCTGGACCCCTAAAAATCAGCTGGGCTAGACCCTCTCTTTCTAAAATTATCTGCCGCAATTCTTGCAACCCCTATTACTAGCCTGTTCAACCTCTCTTTCGTATTGTCTGAGATCCCTAAAGATTGGAAAGCTGCCTCAGTCATCCCCCTCTTCAAAGGGGGAGACACTCTAGACCCAAACTGTTACAGACCTATATCTATCCTACCCTGCCTATCTAAAGTCTTTGAAAGCCAAGTTAACAAACAGATCACTGACCATTTCGAATCCCACTGTACCTTCTCCACTATGCAATCTGGTTTCCGAGCTGGTCATGGGTGCACCTCAGCCACGCTCAAGGTCCTAAACGATATCATATCCGCCATCGATAAAATACAATATTGTGCAGACGTCTTCATCAACCTGGCCAAGGCTTTTGACTCTGTCAATCACCGCATTCTTAGTGGCAGACTCAACAGCCTTAGTTTCTCAAATGACTGCCTCGCCTGATTCACCAACTACTTCTCAGTAAGAGTTCAGTGTGTCAAATCAGAAGGCATGATGTCTGAACCTCTGGCAGTCTCTATGGGGGTGCCACAGGGTTCAATTCTCGGGCCGACTCTTTTCTCTGTATACATCAATGATGTCGCTCTTGCTGCTGGTGATTCTCTGATCCACCTCTATGCAGACGACACCATTCTGTATACCTCTGGCCCTTCTTTGGACACTGTGTTAACAAACCTCCAGACGAGCTTAAATGCCATACAACACTCCTTTCGTGGCCTCCAACTGCTCTTAAATGCAAGTGAAACTAAATGCATGCTCTTCAACTGATCGCTGCCCGCACCCGCCCGCCCATCTAGCATCACTACTCTGGAGGGTTCTGACTTAGAATATGTGGATAACTACAAATACCTAGGTGTCTGGTTAGACTGTAAAGTCTCCTTCCAGACTCACATTAAGCATCTCAAATCCAAAATTAAATCCAGAATCGGCTTCCTATTTCGCAACAAAGCAACCTTTACTCATGCTGCCAAACATACCCTTGTAAAACTGACTATCCTACCGATCCTTGACTTCGGCGATGTCATTTACAAAATATCCTCCAACACTCTACTTAGTAAACTGGATGTAGTCTATCACAGTGCCATCCATTTTGTCACCAAAGCCACATATACTACCCACCACTGCGACCTGTATGCTCTCGTTGGCTGGCCCTCGCTTTATATTCGTCACAAACCCACTGGCTCCAGGTCAAACCCACTGGCTAGGTAAAGCCCAGCCTTATCTCAGCTCACTGGTCACCATAGCAGCACCCACCCATAGCATGCGCTCCAGCAGGTATATTTCACTGGTCATCCCCAAAGCCAACTCCTCCTTTGGCCGCCTCTCCTTCCAGTTCTCTGCTGCCAATGAGTGGAACGAATTGCCTGGTAGGCCAGTTAAAGGTGGAATAACTATTTGATCAGTTATAGAATCAGGCCTAACAAAATGTTGAAAGCCAATGGGTCTGAATACTTTCCTGGACCTACACAGCAGATGGCGAGGGATGTGGGTGTGAAAACAACTGAGGTGTGAAAACATTGGAGAAATGTTTGAGCTTAGAGAAGTCAATATTTTACTGGAGTTTGGTAGATAGGATGGTGGTGTTTCTACTGGTGAGATTCAAATCAAAATCAAATCAAATTTAACTCCTGCATGTTGTCTTACCAGAGGTTTGAGCTCGGGGCCATGGCTCCAGCCATGACCTCCAGCACCTGCAGAGAGTTGACCAGCTCCTGGGCTGCAGCATCACCCCTCTCCAACTGGAGCTTTGCATCTACAACACCATAGAGCAGAAATGCATCAATATCTCTTCATTGATGACAACACTCACAAGAGGTATAGGAAGATGCCCATCTGGAAGTGGACAGAGGGTAGCAAATAGCAATACATCTTGATCATGTTCATTAGGCACCAAATGGGACTGAAACAGGGCAGGGCTACCTTTATTTGTCCAATAAGAAACGTTTGCTTTCAGTTGCGGTGATCCCAAATGAACATGACCCATATGATCTAATGAAGAGTGTAGCATACCGATGCCTTGGTTGTTCTCCACCACGGCCCTCAAAGGTCCCACCACAAACTCCCACAGGTAGGGCAGTGACCCCGTCAGCTCCTGGCCAAAGTGCCTGGCAACCGTCGTCAGAGAGAACTCGGCACCTCTTCTCTGAACGAGAAATGGCTTTTTATTCTGAAACGGTCAAAATAAACCATAGTCATCAGGAACACAGTCAATACACAGGTAAATGTTTGCTCTCTCTGTCACCCACCTCATCAGTATCTGTGGTGATGGTGCTGCCGGGTGGCAGTTCAGTGGTGGGGGTCTTGGAGGTTTTGGGGGTGGGGCCCCTCTTGCTGGTGATGACAAATGCTGCCCTCTGGTGGCGGTAGAGGGTGATAATGCCCTTGGTCTTATTGACCATGTGGTGCATGCATTCTTTCTCCGACATGCCAGCTAGGGGTGAAAGAGAGAAAGGGTCAACAGAGTGAGTGTCAGAGGGTTCTATGTAATATCTGTTTCTGGCAGCCACAACCTTGTTAGTGTTAATCTGGGTCATGTTCATCAGGTTGAAACACGGACGGACCACAAGATCTTCTCCAGTTTTTGTCTACATTCCACTATGGTGTGGCCTAATGAACATCACCCAGATTAAAAATGTTGTGCATCCCATCCCATACCTTTGGCAGTCTGAGTGGGGGGCACGGGGCAGGCCGAGGAGGGCGTGAGTAGGGGGTCCATGCAGATCGACGAACACAGGTTCTTGACGATCTTGGAATTGGGACACGGCTGCCTAGTAGCACACTGCTGCAGCAGCTTGGCGATGAAGGAGGCGGCGTAACCCTGTACCAGGGTGTTCTCCTCCCGCTTAGCTGCCTCCATGAGCGGACGCACCACTGGGTTCAGCTTGTCTGGTAACGCCTGCAGGTTGGGATGAGAGAAAATGAAAATGAGCGTTTGCTATTGGACAAGTCCAGATAGTCTGTTTCAGTCCGTTTGGTGCCTAATGAACACAACCCAGATTTAACGCTGTGCATTTCAGTTTCCATATGATACCATGTACTTCTCTGGCTAATATTGCTGGTATCAATACTATGCATCTGTACTGAAACAAAAATATTAAATGCAACAATGTCAAAGATTTTACTGAGATACAGTTCATATGAGGATATCAGTTCAATTGAAATAACGTCATTAGTCCCTAATCTATGGATTTTACATGACTGGGCATGACTGGGCAGCCATAGGTGAGCCTGGGAGGGCATAGGCCCTTACCTGGTCAGTCTGTCATGGAAAGAACAGGTGTTCCTAATGTTTTGTACACTAAGTGCATATGTTTTTTTTTTTTTACCTTTATTTTACTAGGCAAGTCAGTTAAGAACAAATTCTTATTTTCAATGACGGCCTAGGAACAGTGGGTTAACTGCCTGTTCAGGGGCAGAACGACAGATTTCTACCTTGTCAGCTCAGGGATTCGAACTTGCAACCTTTTGGTTACTAGTCCAACGCTCTAACCACTAGGCTACCCTGCCGTCCCAAATTATTCAAACAAAACCATTTGAATAGACATGGTATCGATATCAGGGAAGGCAAAGTGTCGATAAAGGAACCAAGTTTCCAGTGTTAGATGACATGACCTACCTGCAGGTTGACCACGGCGCAGGCGGTGAACATGTGGACGCGCAGGTGCAGCTGCTGCCACTCCACACTGGTCTCGCCCACCGTGGACTGGGCCTGCTGACGCTTGCTGTCCAGTGGATGAAACTGTTTGGACTTCGTATCCAGGCCCACGGTGGACTCTGCGAAGATGGTGGTCACCTATTGTATGGAGGGAAGAGCAGAGGATGTAGAAGGTGATTCATAGCATTCCTGGGTTTGTCATCGTTCGATACAATGGCGTTCAGCCTCCATTAACCTCAATAGGGTCTATAGTTCAATTCCATCGGAGTTAAGGGAAATGACCCAAAGTCTGATAGGAAATGACAGATTCAGGGCAAATCTCTTTACAAAACAATCCTTTCATTACCGCTGTTCAACAAAATAGATGAGAACCAGAGGTCGCAATAACACAGAATTCAGAGTTTTTCACGCAGATAAGATCAAATATAACGCAGGTATTTTGTAAATGCCCATCTAAAATACTTCTCATTGTAATGTCTGCACGCTTCTGTCGCAGTTCGCGCCAAATACTAAATGTTACACAAATTGTGCTTTCAGTTGCACTTTTCCAATCAGATGAAAAATCTTGCTCGTCTTCAAACCAATTAAATCCCCCGCATTCACATGGGTACATTTGATCGGCAGACAGCGCTCTGACTGACGTTTACTGGTTTTAGCATGTCAAAATGCAAGGAAAATGTTGCCGACGGCCATGTATCGTCTATGCAAAAGATACCACGCTTTTTCATAGTAAGTCAATTTACTTATGCGTGGCTGCTAACCAAATGGCGCAGCTCTTCGGTTGTCCCCTGAGGATAACTAAGCGATTCCCTCCCAAATGTTTTGCATTCATTTATTTTGTGTAATGAAAAACTATAGTTGCACACCCCTGATAACTCTACGGAAGCAACAACAACAAAAACACCTGTCTTTCGAATTTCAATGCAGGTGAAATGGTTTAAAAACATACGATGGTCTGCGTTTTGAAAATGAAGGTTTCTGAAACCTAATGCGACCCCTGGAGAACATTGATTCAATATTTAAACATAAATGTAATGACTTCAGACAGCTCAAAATGTCTTCGGCTAAAAGCTGCATTTAATCTGTGTTGAAAATGTAGGTTGAATCTATGAAGACTTAACCAAGGTGGCAAAAACATGGGAGTAGTACACTTAGTATAAGCAGCCACCTTCTCCTAAAGCTAGAATTGTTTTTGCTCCCAGACAGTGGCATATTTTATTTTATTTAACTAGGCAAGTCAGTTATGGACAAATTCTTAATTACAATGACGGCCTACCCCGGCCAACGCTGGGCCAATTGTGCGCCGCCCTACGGGACTCCCAATCACGGCGGGATGTGATTCAGCCTGGATTCGAACCAGGGACAGTAGAGTCGCCTCTTGCACCGAGATGCAGTGCCTTAGACCGCTGCGCCACTCGGGAGCATAGGACCAGAGACTGCCAAAATTAGTACACTACCATCAGTCTCTCTAACATGGCGTCATCACACCCCTGTGTCTCCGTGGCAGACGGGCACAGGGCCATGGCCTTCTTCCCAGACAAGACAACACACCACAGAGACAGCACATAGCACAATAGTAACCTAACTTTGTTAATGAGCGCATAAGATCTTTTTTTAAATCAAACATGTTGAATATTATAAGTCATAACTTGATCCCCACTGAGCATAGACTGAGCCGTGAAGATGGAAGGTGGCCAGTAGGTGGCCCAAAGGCTAGAGGCCGACCTGCAGCCGGAGGGTCGATGACTCGAATCCCGGAACGGGCAATGAAGAAATGCGGTCTGAACTGGCAAGAGCAGAAAAATTTCTGTTCTGACAAATAGACAATTGAAATCCACAATGTCATTGAAACACTGGATTTGGCTGCCATTTTATCTTTTAGGGATGTTACACAGATACAGTCGGAGTGTCGTCCTCACCAGTTCGTTGGCCTGGTCGATAGTGAACACGCTGCAGTTGAGGCGGTCGCTCACGTCGATCTGAGCATCGGCCAGCAGGGCGATGAGCTGCTTACACTCGTTCTGCATGCGTGTGAAGGGAATGGCGATCTCATCGTAGTACAGCTGCTCTGACAGGATGGCTAACAGGCGGGGCTGGACCATGGCTGACACCACCTGAGTCAAGAGAAGGCGGGGGGGGGGGAAGGCGGACAAGGTTTCATTTGACATTGGCTGGGATTCAATGAAACTACAGTTTGCTGGTATCGTGTTGGCTATCTACGGTACACCTTTGACGTCGGCTCAAGCTGAAATTAAAGGTAAAAATAGCTCTGCACAGGTAGTTTGTGTTTGTTTGAATCCCGGCCATAAAAGCAGTTCTAAAGTGAACAACTCCTATTCAGACAGCACCAAACGGAAAAATCTGACGAACGAAAAAGAGACTCGGGCCCCACCTTCTGCACGGCGGCCCACTCACAGAGGACCAGGGCCACAACGATGCGCTGCAGGGCAGACTTGGAGTTGAGGTGGAAGAGGAGCAGCTGGCCCAGCGACTCAGCCGGCCGGATGTCCTGGGAGGATGAATTGAGCTGCGGGTCGCAAATACATCGACACAGGGCCCCCAACAGCCTGAAGTAGAGAAATAAAATGATTTTAGACATTCATCATTTATGCAAGTGTTGGAACTGGATTCGTCGCAATTCCACCACAGTGTTCCCCCCTCCCTTCTTTTTGTCAGTCAAGAGAACACAAGTTTTAGTTTGCATACTGGTTAGTTCAGTGAGGAAAACAATAAGCTGGGATGTGCGAAACGTTTGCGTCACAGCCGCTCCTAAATCAAATTAAATTGTACTGGTCACATACACGTGGTTAGCAGATGTTATTGAGAGTGTCGCGACATTCTTATGCTTCTAGATCTGACAGCAGTATCTAACAATTCCACAACAACTACCTAATACACACAAATCTAAGTAAATATATGGATGAGCGGTGACAGAGCGGCTAAGATGCAATGATAGATAGTGTAGTATATACATGAGATAAGAATGTTTACATATCTCGCATTACTTTAAGTGACTAGTGTTCCATTTACTAAAGTGACCAATGATATCAAGTCTGTAGGTAGGCAGCCGCCTCTGTGCTAATGATGGCTGTTTAACAATCTGATGGCCTTGAGATAGAAGCTGATTTTCAATCTCTGTCCCAGCTTTGATGCACCTGTACTGACATCTTCTGAATGGAAGTGGGGTGAACAAGCAGTGGCTCGGGTGGTTATTGTCCTTGATGATCTTTTTGGCCTTCCTGTGACATCGGGGTGGTATAGGTTGTCCTGGAGGGCAGGTAGTTTTCCCCCAGTGATGCGTTGTGCAGACCGCACCACCCTCTGCAGAGCCTTGCAGTTGAGGGCGGTGCAGTTGCCGTACCAGGCGGTGATATAGCCCGACATGATGCTCTCGATAAACTAGTAATATCATCAACCATGTGTAGTTAACTAGTGATTATGATTGATTGTTTTTTATAAAGATAAGTTTAATGCTAGCTAGCAACTTACCTTGGCTTCAGGCAGGCTCCTCGTGAGGCAGGTGGTTAGAGCATTGGACTAGTTAACCGTAGGGTTGCAAGATTGAATCCCCCGAGATGACAAGTTAAAAATCTGTCGTTCTGCCCCTGAACAAGGCAGTTAATCCACCGTTCCTAGGCCGTCATTGAAAATAAGAATGTGATCTTAACTTCTTTAGGGTAGGGGGCAGCATTCGGAATTTTGGATGAAAAGCATGCCCAAATTAAACGGCCTGCTACTTGGGCCCAGAAGATATGATATGCATAGATAGAAAACACTCTAAAGTTTCCAAACCTGTCAAAATAATGTCTGTGAGTATAACAGAACTGAAAAAAATCCATTCAGTAAGTCGTTTTTTACGACTCAAATTTGAGACCTAGGACTCAAATTGCAGTTCCTATGCCTTCCACTAGATGTCAACAGTCTTTAGAAATTGTTTCAGGCTTATATTCTGATAAATGAGGGAGTAAGAGCAGTCTGAATGAGAGCTTTTTCATGCACAATCCCGAGAGTGCCTTTCTTGTTGACCTTTTATATTGATGTCGTTATTGTCCGATTGAAATATTATAGAGCATTTAGGCTAAAAACAACCTGAGGATTGAATATAAACATTGTTTGACATGTGTCTATGAACTTTACAGATACAATTTGGATTTTTTTGTCTGCCTGTTTTGACTGCGTTTGAGCCTGTGGATTACTGAAGAAAACACGTGAACAAAACTGAGGTTTTTGGATATAAAGAGACTTTATCGAACAAAAGGAACATTTATTGAGTAAATGAATGTCTTCTGAGTGCCACCATATGAAGATCATCAAAGGTAAGCGATTAATGTTATCTCTATTTCTGACTTGTTTAACTCTTCTACATGGCTGTTTACTGTTTGTAATGATTTCTCTGCTAGCGTCCCACATACCATAGAGAGGTTAGCATCCCACATACCATAGAGAGGTTAACTGACTTGCCTAGTTAAATAAAGGTGTAAAATAAATATTATTATAATAATTGTTGTCCAAAAATACAGATTTCCGATTGTTATGAAAACTTGAAATTGGCCCTAATTAATCGGCCATTCTGATTAATCGGCCGACCTCTAATGGGAAGCATTGCTGCACAGCTATTTCCAGGTCTCTCCAGAGAAGTTCGATCGGGTTCAAGTCCGGGCCACTCAAGGACATTCAGAGACTTGTCCCAAAGTCACTCCAGCGTTGTCTTGGCTGTGTGCTTAGGGTCGTTGTCCTGTAGGAAGGTAAACCGTCACCTCAGTCTGAGGTCCTGAGCACTCTGGAGCAGGTTTTTTATCAAGGATCTCTGTACTTTGCTCCGTTCATCTTTCCCCTCGATCCTGACTAGTCTCCCTGTCCCTGCCGCTGAAAAACATCCCCACAGCATGATGCTACCACCACCATGCTTCACAGTAGGGATGGTGCCAGGTTTCCTCCAGACGTGACGCTTGGCATTCAGGCCAAAGAGTTCAATCTTGGTCTCATAAGACCAGAGAATCTTGTTTCTTATGGTCAGAGTCCTTTAGGTGCCTTTTGGCAAACTCCAAGCGGGCTGTCATGTGCCTTTTACTGAGGAGTGGCTTCCATCTCTAACATAAAAGCCTGATTGGTGGAGTGCTGCAGAGATGGTTGTCTTTCTGGAAGGTTCTCCCATCTCCACAGAGGAACTCTGGAGCTCTGTCAGAGTGACCATCGGATTCTTGGTCACCTCCCTGACCAAGGTCCCTCTCCCCAGATTGCTCAGTTTGGCTGGGCGGCCAGCACTAGGAATAGTCTTGGTGGTTCCAAACTTCTTTCAAGAGTGATGAAGGCCGCCTCCCCAGTGGAGCAGTGGTCTAAGCTGAGCGTAAATACAGACCCGGGTTCAAACCCAGGCTGTGTCACAACTGGCCGTGACTGGGTGTCCCATAGGGCAGAACACAATTGGCCCAGCATCGTCCGGGTTAGGGGAGGCTTTACTTGACTTCGATCACCAGTTGTACAGTGTTTCCTCTGACACATTGGTGCACCTGGCTTCCGGGTTAAGCGGGCAGGTGTTAAGAAGCGCGGTTTGGCATGACTTGACCTTTGCCTCTCTCGAGCATATTGGGGAGTTGTAGCGATGAGACAATATCGACAATGGGGAGAAAAAGGGTGTAAAATACACAAAAAATAAAATGAGGCCACTGTGTTCTTGGGGACCTTCAATGCTGAAGACATTTTTGGTACCCTTCCCCAGGTCTGTGCCTCGACACAATCCTGTCTCGGATGCCTTCGACCTCATGGCTTGGTTTTTCCTCTGACATGCACTGTCAACTGTGGGACCTTATATAGACTGGTGTGTGCCTTTCCAAATCATGTCCAATCAATTGAATTTACCACAGGTGAACTCGAATCAAGTTGTAGAAACATCTTAAGGATGATCAATGGAAACAGGATGCACCTGAGCTCAATATTGAGTCTCATAGCAAAGGGCCGGAATACTTAAGTAAATAAGATACATTCTTTATAAATGTGCGAAAATGTATAAAAACCTGTTGTCACTTAGTCATTATGAGGTATTGTGTGTAGATTGATGAGGGAAAAAAAAAACTTGTATCCATTTTAGAATAAGGATGTGTAACGTGGAAAAAGTCAAGGGGTCTGAATACTTTCCGAATGCACTGAATACCAGGACGGCCAGGCACTAAGAGGCCTGGAGACAAAACGATGTGAACAGGCCAACCTGGAGTAGCAGCTGGCTGCAGATACCATACAGTGCTGCATTCAGTTCTCAATCTTATTCTCTCAGGATCCAACCGCTGCCTACTGTCCCAAATCTACCATTTAGTGATTTTTCTTAAATCTCTCTAGGGATAAAAATTAGATTGAGGAATAGAAACAGAGACTAACTTAGCGGCCATGAGTCGAGCCCGTGTCACCACATAGTCCCGCGTCACTGGGTCCTCGGTCACGGTTTCTGCCCCGGCGATGTACTCCTGAACAGTCTCCTTCACTTGAACCAAGGCTCCCTGGCGAGGCTTCCCACCAGCCTTCTCCTGTCAAATGATATTAGAGAACATCTGCATCAGAACCCTGGGTCGAGTTCAGTAGGCCTGAAATGTTATTTTTTGCCCAAAACGGACTACCATCTGAGGTTGTCCAATAAGAACAGTCACTTTTGTTTTCCGTTGCAAAAAGTGTCTACAGTGTGCCCTAATGAATAGCGCCCTAGACTATTGCATCATACGAGGCAATATACAATCAGTGGCCAGTTTATTATCTAGTACCGGGTCGTTGCTCCCCCCTTGCCTCCAGAACCACCTGAATTATTTGGGTCATGGAAACATTGCTCAATTGGTATCAAGGGTCCTAACATGTGCCAGGAAACATTCCCCACACCATTACACCACCAGCCTGTAACGTTGACACCAGGCAGGATGTGGCCATGGACTCATGCTGCTTACGCCAAATCCTGTGTCATCAGCATGACAACAGGAACCAGGATTCATCTGACCAGGCAATGTTTTCCACTCCTCAATTGTTCAGTGTTGGTGATCGCATGCCCATTGGAGCCGCTTATTGGTTTTAGCCGATAGGAGTGGAATCTGGTGTGGGCGCCTGTTGCAATATCCCATCCGTGACAAGGACAGACGAGTTATGCGTTCCGATATGCCGTTCTGCACAACACTGTTGTACTGCACTGTTATTTGTCTGTTTGTGGCCCGCCTGTTAGCTTGCACGATTTTTGCCATTCTCCTTTGACATCTCATCAACGAGCTGTTTTCGCCCACATGTCTGCAGCTGACTGGATGTTTAGTTTGTCGCCCCATTATCTGTAAAGCCTAGACAATGTCTCGCCTGAAAAGCCCCGTAGGCCGGCCGTTTGAGATACTGGAACCGGCGCGCCTGGAACCAACGATCATACCACCGCTCAAAGTCCCTTAGGTCACTAGTTTTGCCCATTCTAAAGTTCAATCGAACAGTAATTCAATGCCTTGATGCCTGTGCTTGCCTTATATAGCAAGCCACGGCCACGTGACTCTCTGTCTGTAGGAGCGAACCACTTTTGTTAATGGGGTGGTGTACCTAATAAACTGGCCACTGAGTGTATATCCTAAGGGCGCACTCTAATTTTGGAATAAGAGCACAATTGAGAATACAATCTGTAGCGGATGTAACGATCAGACCTAACGGAGTAACCATCCTCTCACCTTGCAGCGAGACTTGACTTCCAGCAGCATGTTGATGTCTATGGGGATGTGAGAGGCTTGCATCATCAGACAGAGCCAGGCGCCCATCCAGGGACAGCTGGCTGCTACTACGTACTGCTGAGGGGCCTGGCGCAGCAGCTCGGTCCACACCTACAAGAAGACAAAACTCGTTAAAAACAGCAGCCAGGATTTACGGTTGCAAAATTCCTGGAACTTAATTTAAATTCCCTGGTTTTCCCCAAATCCCAGAATCAGGAGGGGATAAGAAGGATCAATCAACCAGGATTTCTGGAAAACCAGGGAATTTATTGAAAAATTACAGGAGTGTAGCATTCCTAGTCAGGATATATGACGTTAGCCATGTTTCCATTAACTTGTCCAGTGATTTTTTTGTTGACATTTAGAACGTTTGTAAAGAAAACAGATGCAACAATTGCCTGCTAGGGTGCATTTCCATTTAACAATCATGTCGATAAAAACAGCTGGACGTAATGACGTCACAAAAATAAAATAAACATCTGCAAAAACCTAGGGTCATTTTTTCCATTCCGCAATTAGGCTAATTCAGCATGAATAAATTGACGACAGCATGTATGCCCTCCCACCTCCCATCTGCTTCATGACTATCCTGGGAAAGCCAGCATGGATAGAATGCAATCATTTATTCATATTTGCCATATTCCGATAATGCTCATGTGCCAAAATATCACCACGGTCTGTGCCATGGTGAAACCTGCACTCCTGTAGATCTGAAATAATTTATTTTACCAGGTAAGTTGACTGAGAACACATTCTCATTTACAGCAGCAACCCGAGGAATAGTAACAGGGGAGAGGAAGAGGGATGAATGAGCCAATTGGAACCTGGGGATGATTAGGTGGCTGTGATGGTGTGAGGGCCAGATTGGGAATATAGCCAGGACACCGGGTGAGCACCCTACTCTTACGATAAGTGCCATGGTATCTTTAGTGACCACAGAGAGTCAGGAATCCTGTTTAACAGCCCATCCAAAAGAAGGTACCTTACACAGGGCAATGTCCCCAATCACTACCCTGGGACATTGGAAGACATACAGTGGTGATTTTGAGGTTTTCCTACTTACATAGCATGTAGAGGTCTGTAATTTTTATCATATGTACACTTCAACTGTGAGAGACGGAATCTAAAACAAAAATCCAGAAAATCACATTGTATTATTTTTAAGTAATTCATTTGCATTTTAATGCATGACATAAGAATTTGATTCATCAGAAAAGCATAACTTAATATTTGGTACAGAAACCTTTGTTTGCAATTACAGAGATCATACGTTTCCTGTAGTTCTTGACCAGGTTTGCACACACTACAGCAGGGATTTGGCCCACTCCTCCATACAGACCTTCTCCAGATCCTTCAGGTTTCGGGGCTGTTGCTGGGAAATACGGACTTTCAGCTCCCTCCAAAGATTTTCTATTGGGTTCAGGTCTGGAGACTGGCTATGCCACTCCAGGACCTTGAGATGCTTCTTACGGAGCCACTCCTTAATTGCACTGGCTGTGTGTTTCGGGTCGTTGTCATGCTGGAAGACCCAGCCACGACCCATCTTCAATGCTCTTACTGAGGGAAGGAGGTTGTTGAGATCTCGCGATACATGGCCCCATCCATCCTCCCCTCAATACGGTGCAGTCGTCCTGTCCCCTTTGCAGAAAAGCATCCCCAAAGACTGATGTCTCCACCTCCATGCTTCACGGTTGGGATGGTGTTCTTGGGGTTGTACTCATCCGTCTTCTTCCTCCAAACACGGCGAGTGGAGTTTAGACCAAAAAGCTACATTTCTGTCTCATCAGACCACATGACCTTCTCCCTTTCCTCCTCTGGATCATCCAGATGGTCATTGGCAAACTTCAGACGGGCCTGGACATGCGCTGGCTTGAGCAGGGGGACATTGCGTGCGCTGCCAGATTTTAATCCATGACGGCGTAGTGTGTTACTAATGGTTTTCTTTGAGACTGTGGTCCCAGCTCTCTTCAGGTCATTGACCAGGTCCTGCCGTGTAGTTCATTCAATGCTTTTCTGGGCAGGTAGCCTAGTGGTTAGAGCGTTGGGCCAGTAACCGGAAGGTTGCTGTATCGTAACCCCGAGCTTACAAGGTAAGAATCTGTCGTTCAGCCACAGAGCAAGGCAGTTAACCCACTGTTCCTGAAGATGTGGATGTCGATTAAGGCAGACCCCCGCACCTCTGATTCAGAGGGGTTAGGTTAAATTCCCTTTGTTTATTTTTACTATTTTCTACAATGTAGAACAATAGTGAACACATCAAAACTATGAAATAACACATATGGAATCATGTAGTGTTACATTTTTGTTTAAAAAAATGTAAGTATTAAATAAATCAAAATATATTTTATATTTGACAATCTACAAAGTAGCCACCCTTTGCCTTGACAGCTTTGCACACTCATGGCATTCTCTCAACCAGCTTCATGAGGTAGTCACCTGGACTGCAGTTCAATTAACAGATGTGCCTCGTTAAGTTAATTGGTGGAATTTCTTTCCTTCTTAACGCGCTTGACCCAATCAGTTGTGTTGTGACATGGTAGGGGTGGTATACAGAATATAGCCCTATTTGGTAAGAGACCGAGTCCATATTATGGCAAGAACAGCTCAATTAAGCAAAGAGAAACGAAAGGACCACCACAGGAAAGGGCGACCCAGTTACCTCTGCTGCAGAGGATGAGTTCATTATTTTCTCTTTAACTAACTAGGCAAGTCAGTTAAGAACAAATTGTTATTCACAATGACGGCCTACCCTAACAGCGCTGGGCCAATTGTGTACTGCAATATGGGACTCCCAAACACGGCCGTATGTGATCCAGCCTGGATTCGAACCAGGGTCTGTAGGGACGCCTCTAGCACTGAGAGGCAGTGCTTTAGACTGCTGTGCCACTGGGGAGCCCAGCCTCAGAAATTGCAGCCCAAATAAATGCATCAGAGTTCAAGTAAAATACACATCTCAACATCAACTGTTCAGAGGAGACAGCGTGAATCAGGCGTTCATGGTCAAATTGCTGCAAAGAAACCACTACTATAGGACACAAATAAGAAGAGACTTACTTTGGCTAAGAAAACAAGCAATGGACATTAGACCGGTGGAAATCTGTCCTTTGGTCTGATGAGTTCAAATAGGAGATTTTCGGTTCCAACCGAAAAAGTGAACGAATGATCTTCGCATGATCTTGTTATTTCATAGTGTATGTCTTCACTATTATTCTACAATGTAGAAAATAAGAAAAATTAAGAAAAATCCTTGAATGAGTAGGTATCCTATAGATGTATTTTAATTTATTTATGGACCTGAAGATAGAGTGCCTCCTACTGGCACTCCTAACCCCACTTCCAGCAGCATCTGGTCTCCCATCCAGAACCAACCCTGCTTAGCTTCAGAGGCAAGTCAGCAGTGGGATGCAGGGTGGCATGCTGCTGGCAAATTGAATGGAGAAACTTTCCAGCTATCCTATTCAGGAATTCTTGAAAGTCAGGATAATCTTTGTCATCTCACAAAGAAAACATTTTCCAGTTGATTTTTTTTAATTTGCAAGCAGAAGGCACTTAGAATTAAATGCATTAAATGGCCTCACGTGCCCCGTAGCATCAAAATCATTTGACAATCATTTATTCGAAAAAACACTGTTGCCATCATTTGTCGCAAATAAAAAGTTAGACAAAAGACAACTCCACCCGTTGAACGGATAAAAATGTTGTCGATCTTTAGAAAATGTCTCCTATAGCTGCCATTTTTTATTACACGTCACAATAATTTGTTTGCGAAATTGCTTTTGTAGAATAAACCTGGGTCAATGGAAACCTGCCTCGTGTGGTGTGTGTCTCAAACCTTTTGGATGAGGTCCAGGATCTCCTGATTGCTCTCCAGGATGCAGGACTGGAAGATGTGTCGGAGCATGTCTTGCAGGACCTGGTTGAGCCATAATGCACAGCTCTGGAACAACACAAAGCAGATTTCAGTTATGACAACGAAGAGTTGTATTCATACATTAGCGTTCCAAAAATTGGCCCAACCTCAAAATGGATGACTAGACAGGGCGCTCGCATGCGCCATAACATGCATGTTGATTTTGTCCACACACACCAGACGCGATACGGACAAGCAGGTTGATATCTCAAAACTAACTCTGAACCAACTATAGCTAATTTGTCCTGGGATATAAACATTGGGTTGTTGTTATTTTACCTGAAATGCACAAGGTCCTCTACTCCGACAATTAATCCACAGATAAAAGGGTAACCCGAATTGGTTTCTAGTAGACTCCTCTTCCAGGCTTCTTGTTCTTCTTTGGACTTTATATGGCGGTTTGCAACCAACTTTAAGGTGCATTACCACTACCAACTGCACTGTGGACCTCAGGTCATCTTTCAATCATCCAAGTGGGTATATGCTCCTAAAAACCAATGAGGAGATTGGAGAGGCGGGACCAAGTTCTATTTTAGCGTCTGGCTATGCAGCGTTGTTGACGTGTGCAAGCAGTGTGGCTGCAATGACTGAATAACATGTATACATTTATTTTGTAACGCGAGGGGTGTGGTCAGCATGTAAGGCCCTACGCGTGTGGAGACCGGAGAGGATTTGATTGGTACAGGCAATATGGTGAAACTTCCACCTAGCCTATCAGGGGGAAAGGCAGAGCTATTACCTTATTACTTACACCTGTCAAATCCTCTCAGATTTGACACTAGTGCATAGGGGTCAATTTAGGATTGGGCCATTGACATATTTCTCTTACAAACCCACCTGGTCAGCTTTGGATAGTAGGGTGAAAAGGGTCTCTAGTGCGGCCCGTCTAACTGATGATATGGTGTGTCTAAGGAATGGCCAGACCCGAGGAACGAGGACCGTTAGGGACTGCTGCATGCTGGAGGGACAAAAAGAGAGCATTGTTGGGCCTATCATCCCTTGACAAACATTTACATTACATTTACATTTAAGTCATTTAGCAGACGCTCTTATCCAGAGCGACTTACAAATTGGTGCTTTCACCTTATGACATCCAGTGGAACAGCCACTTTACAATAGTGCATCTAGGTCTTTTAAGGGGGGAGGGGAGAAGGATTACTTTATCCTATCCTAGGTATTCCTTAAAGAGGTGGGGTTTCAGGTGTCTCCGGAAGGTGGTGATTGACTCCGCTGTCCTGGCGTCGTGAGGGAGTTTGTTCCACCATTGGGGGGCCAGAGCAGCGAACAGTTTTGACTGGGCTGAGCGGGAACTGTACTTCCTCAGTGGTAGGGAGGCGAGCAGGCCAGAGGTGGATGAACGCAGTGCCCTTGTTTGGGTGTAGGGCCTGATCAGAGCCTGGAGGTAGTGAGGTGCCGTTCCCCTCACAGCTCCGTAGGCAAGCACCATGGTCTTGTAGCGGATGCGAGCTTCAACTGGAAGCCAGTGGAGAGAGCGGAGGAGCGGGGTGACGTGGAGAGAACTTGGGAAGGTTGAACACCAGACGGGCTGCGGCGTTCTGGATGAGTTGTAGGGGTTTAATGGCACAGGCAGGAGCCCAGCCAACAGCGAGTTGCAGTAATCCAGACGGGAGATGACAAGTGCCTGGATTAGGACCTGCGCTGCTTCCTGTGTGAGGCAGGGTCGTACTCTGCGGATGTTGTAGAGCATGAACCTACAGGAACGGGCCACCGCCTTGATGTTATTTGAGAACGACAGGGTGTTGTCCAGGATCACGCCAAGGTTCTTAGCGCTCTGGGACGAGGACACAATGGAGTTGTCAACCGTGATGGCGAGATCATGGAACGGGCAGTCCTTCCCCGGGAGGAAGAGCAGCTCCGTCTTGCCGAGGTTCAGCTTGAGGTGATGATCCGTCATCCACACTGATATGTCTGCCAGACATGCAGAGATGCAATTCGCCACCTGGTCGTCAAAGTTGTCCTTAGTACATCCTAAGCACACTAGACGTTTCATTGACAAAGGGAACCACAACAACAAACACGTACTGGTTTGAATGTTTCTCAGCCATAAACACCATTGACTTTACAAGACCTGCTTTTTACCACAATTGTTAGCGCACATTTTTGACTGTAGATCATCGGAATGTTCCTTAAAGTACAAGATGTTCATTATTTCCATGATGTAGTGGGAGAAGAGGTTATACCTGTACAGACAGGAGTGGTGTCACTCACCTGCACTGTCGGACTTGAGGGTAGGCGAGCAGAGAGGACAGTAGGGTCATGATACTGTTGGTGGAGGCTGTCAGGTCATCCAGCTCCAGGAGAGCGTCCCACAGGGAGTTCACTATGAATGGGACCTGAACAATACCGGGAAAAGAAGGGAAAAAAACAGCAGTCATAATCTAGACAAAACAGAGACAACTGCTATGGTTAGCGCCGTACTGAAAAAAAACAGAGCAAATAAACATCATCAGCAAACTCAATGGAAAACATTTTTGCAATGGGAAAAAACTAAAATGTCCAGGTAGTCCGTCCCGATTTCAATCAGTACTCTTCCATTTGGTGCCAACTGAACACAACCCTATTGTGCCATAGACATGCCAAGAATTTTGAGCACCACTTCTGCGCAGGGGCGGCACCCACCCCGCAGACCCCACAAAAGGCGCGGGCGACACCCACACTGCTCAAATCAAATAGTCAAATTGTGGGGGTTTTTGCCTTATGTTGGCAGAAGACTGCCTCAGTAGGAATGGTAGGTAATTATACTGAACTAAAATATAAAAACGCAACACGATTTTACTGAGTTACAATTTATATAAGGAAAATCTGTCAATTTAAATAAATTCATTTGCGACTAATCTACAGATTTCACAACTGGGAATACAGATATGCATCGGTTGGTCACATATACCTTTAAAATTGATTGTGGCCTGTCTAATGTTGTCATACATATTTTCAATGTCTGTGCGAAGTCACTGGATATTGGAACACGGCGACCCAGAGCATCCCAAACATGCTCAATTGGTGACATATCTGATGAGTATGCAGGCCATGGAAGAACTGGGACATTTTCAACTTCCAGGAATTGTTTACAGATCCTCGCGACATGGGGCTGTGCATGATCATGCTGAAATATGAGGTGATGGCGGAGGATGAATGGCACAACAATGGGCCGTAGGATCTTGTCACGGTATCTCTGTGCATTCAAATTGCCATCAATAAAATGCAATTGTGTTCGTAGCTTATGCCTGCCCATACCATAACCCTACCATGGGGCACTCTGTTCACAACGCTGACATCAGCACACCGCTCGCCCACACAACACCTATACACGTGGTCTACGGTTGTGAGGTCGGTTGGACGTACAGCCATAGTGTTTCAAACAACATTGGAGGCGGCTTTAACGTTCAATTCTCTGGCAACAGCTCTGATGGACATTCCTGCAGTCAGCATGCCAATTGCACGCTCCATCAAAAAGTGGCGTTGTGTGACAAAACTGCACATTTTAGAGTGGCCTTTTATTGTCAGCACAAAGTGCACCTGTGTAATGACCATGCTGTTTAATCAGCTTCTGGGAAATCCATCCACCTGACAGGTGTGGCATATCTTGGCAAAGGAGAAATGCTCACTAACAGGGATGTTAACAAATTTGAGAGAAATAAGCTAAATGTGCATATTGAACATTTCTGGGATCTTATTTCAGCTCATGAAACATGGGACCAACACTTCATGTTGTGTTTATATTTTTAAAATGTACAATCAGGGCTCTCCCTAGGATATTCTGACAAGGTGGGGTTGATGTAAGAGTCCATTTCCCCCTCAAGACGTTGGAGCATTTAGCATTATTTTTTACCTGTAATTGCCATTTCCTGAAACTTAGTCTTAAATGATAAACAATGTAGCCAACATGGAAGTCTTGTGTTTCATTCTTAAAATGTCACATTATTCTAGGTCAAATTTAAGGGGTAAAAGTATTATTATTATTAGGTGTCTATGTGGCTAGTCTAGTGAAAATGGCTTCTTACATTTTGTTTGGGGAGATAATTCAGAACAAATCAATTGCTGGACGCAAAGCAGCTAGTAGTCTAGCTCACCGTAGGCTATTAGGAATAGGAAACTGAACTAGGCCTATAGGAGCTTGTTTCAAATCTCCCTCTCTGACCTAATCCATCAAGTTAAGTCTGAGCCACTAGGCTACCATTCGTTCAACATGCCTCGTTGACATCGGTGAACTTACTATTATCATCATTAGCAGCCTACTGTCGACACACGACTATTTAAAGAGGACCGACCAAGAACTGATTAAGTAACATAGGTCTACTAATCTTTAAGAGTCTAACGTAACGGTTTATGTTTCCATCCACGCAGCAACACACACTGAACTACGATAAGTGCTTTCTGGGATCAGAGCAGACCGCTAGAGATCGAGTCAGTAAATCACAATGTGCCAACTAGAAGACGAACTTTCATCTCAAATTGCGTGCATGGTGGGCAAAATGTGTGCAGGTTGGCCAGGTCTGAAGAAGTTTACAATGGCAACAAAGGCAAAGCCATGGGACAGGCATAACAGAGGAGTGAGGTTGGAGAGAGGCTAAGGAGCAGTTAAGGTGACCACGTGTAAAGAGTGACTGTGGAGAGGAGCTCCTGTCTGACCTTGTTGGGGAGTAGCTGCACTAACCCGTCCACCACAGGGATGAGGGCCGCGGCCGCCACCGCTCTGACATCATCATCCAGGTCCTGCAGCCCCTGCGTGATGGCAGGGAGCACCCGTGGAAGCAAAGCGGATATCAGGTCCTGAGAGGAAAGCGAGGAAGCGAGGAAAAAAAGGTTATAGAAAGACAATGAGTGGAGTTCAGGGATCATGAACTAGATGCAGCCAGTTTTTTGCTCAGAAAACTTGGGGGGGGGGGGGGGTAAATTCATGCATGTATAAAACACTTGTTTTACTGCCTTAAAATGGATAACACATGCATGTTGGGTGGCTGAGGAAAGCAGACAAAACAGGAGGTTAGTGGTACCTGTCTGACTGCCAGGCCATACTTGATGCCCAGAAGACCCCCGTGCCGGACCTCCCACTGGTCCTCCGTCAGCAGCTTCAGCAGGATGTCTACTGTCATGGCAACACCGCTGTCAGTCATGTGGCGCAAGGCCACGCCCAGTGTCTGGGCACAGGTCTCTCGAACCGGAGCCACCACCTGACCAGAGAGACAGCATGTTAGACAAACAGCAAAGCCTGACTCGTAAATGATAGTGAGTAGGGTTGCAAAATTCTGTAAACTCTTGCGTTTTTTGTTCTTGGAATATTGTAACCTTACCCCAGAGGAGTAGTCACCAACCTTTTGAGTCAAAGATCATTATACATAAATACAGTTGAAGTCAGAAGTTCACATACACCTTAGCCAAATACATTTAAAATCAGTTTTTCACAATTCCTGACATTTAATCCTTGTAAAAATTCCCTCTCTTAGGTCAGGAAGGATCACCCCTTTATTTTAAGAATGCGAAATGTCAGAATAATATTAGAGAGAATTATTTCTTTCAGCTTTATTTCTTTCATCACATTCCCAGTGGGTCACAAGTTTACATACCCTCAATTTGTATTTGGTAGCACTGCCTTTAAATAGTTTAACTTGCGTTAAACGTTTAAGGTAGCCTTCCACAAGCTTCCCACAATAAGTTGGGTGAATTTTGGCCCATTCCTCCTGACAGAGCTGGTGTAACTGAGTCAGATTTGTAGGCCTCCTTGCACGCACACATTTTTTCAGTTGTGCCCACAAATGTTCTGTAGGATTTAGGACAGGGCTTTGCGATGGCCACTCCAATACCTTGACTTTGTTGTCAAGGTATTGGTAAGCCATTTTGCTACAAATTTGGAAGTATGCTTTAGGTCATTGTCCATTTGGAAGACCCATTTGCAACCAAGCTATCACTTCCTGACTGATGTCTTGAAATGTTGCTTCAATATATCCACATAATTTTCCTCCCTCATGATGCCATCTATTTTGTGAAGTGCACCAGTCTCTCCTGCAGCAAAGCACCCACACAACATGATGCTGCCATCCCCGTGCTTCACGGTTGGGATGGTGTTCTTTGGCTTGCAACCCTCCCCCTTTCTCCTCCAAACATAATGGTCATTATGGCCAGAGTTCTATTTTGTTTTTCATCAGAGCAGAGGACATTTCTCCAAAAAGTACAATCTTTGTCCCCATGTGCAGTTGCAAACAGTAGTCTGGATTTTTTTATGGCGGTTTTGGGTTTTTGGCTTATTCCTTGCGGAGCGGCCTTCGTGTTGATATAGGACTCGTTTTGCTGTGGATATCGATACTTTTGTACCCGTTTCCTCCAGCATCTTCACAAGGTCCTTTGCTGTTGTTCTGGGATTAATGTGCACTTTTTGCACCAAAGTACGTTCATCTCTAGGAGAGTCTCCTTCCTGAGCGGTATGACGGCTGCGTGGTCCCATGGTATTTATACTTGTGTACTATTGTTTGTTCAGATTAAAGTGTTACCTTCAGGCATTTGGAAATTGCTCCCAAGGATGAACCAGACTTGTGGAGGTCTACAATTTTTTTTCTGTGGTCTTGGCTGATTTCTTTTGATTTCCCCATGATGTCAAGCAAAGAGATACTGAGTTTGAAGGTAGGCCTTGAAATGCATCTACAGGTACACCTCCAATTGACTCAAATTATGTCAATTAGCCTATCAGAAGCTTCTAAAGCATGACAATTTTCTGGAATTTTTCAAGCTGTTCAAAGGTACAGTCAATTTAGTGTATGTAAACTTCTGACCCACTGAATTGTGATACAGTGATTTATGTGAAATAATCTGTCTTTAAATTTTTTGGGGAAAAATGACTTGTGTTATGCACAAAGTAGATGTCTTAACTGACTTGCCAAAACTATAGTTTGTTAACAAGAAATTTGTGGAGTGGTTGAAAAACAAGTTTTAATGACTCCAACCTAAGTGTATGTAAACGTGTGACTTCAACTGTACATAACCTTGCAAAAGTATTCATCCCCCTTGGCGGTTCACCAATTTTGTTGCATCACAACTTGTAATTTACTAAATTGGATTTCATGTAATGGACATGCACAAAATAGTCCAAAATGGTGAAGTGGAATGTTTTTTAGTTTTTTTTTAACTTGTTTCAGAAAAATACTAAACGTAAAAGTGGTGCATGCATATGTATTCACCCCCTTTGCTATGAAGCCCCTAAATAAGAAGTTATGTAACCATCACCTTCAAAAGCTAAATAAAGTTCACCTGTGTACAATCTAAGTGTCACATGGTCTCAGTATGAACTCAGCAAAAAAAAATGTCCTGTTGCTGTCAACACCGTTTTTTTTCAGCAAAACTAACATGTGTAAATATTTGTATGAACATAAGATTCAACAACTAAGACATACACTGAACAAGTTCCACAGACACGTGACTAACAAAAATGGAATAATATGTCCTGAACAAAGGGGGGGGGTCAAAAGTAACAGTGAGTATCTGGTGTGGCCACCAGCTGCATTAAGTACTGCAGTGCATCTCCTCCTCATGGACTGCACCAGATTTGCCAGTTGTTGCTGTGAGATGTTACCCTACTCTTCCACCATTGCACCTGCAAGTTCCTGGACATTCCTGGGGTGAATGGCCCTAGCCCTCACCCTCCGATCCAACAGGTCCCAGACGTGCTAAATGAGATTGAGATCCGGGCTCTTCGCTGGCCATGGCAGAACACTGGCATTCCTGTCTTGCAGGAAATCACGCACGGAACGAGCAGTATGGCTGGTGGCATTGTCATGCCAGGATGAACCTGCAAGAAGGGTACCACATGAGGGAGGAGGATATCTTCCCTGTAACGCACAGCGTTGAAAATGCCTGCAATAACAAGCTCAGTTCGATGCTGTGAGACACCGCCCCAGACCATGACGGACCCTCCACCTCCAAATTGATCCTGCTTTAGAGTACAGGCCTTGGTGTAATGCTCATTCCTTCGTCGATAAACGCAACTCCTCAGTGAAGGGCACTTTTTGCCTGTCTGGTCCAACGACAGTGGGTTTGTGCCCATCACCGCCGGTGATGTCTGGTGAGGACCTGCCTTACAACAGGCTACAAGCCCTCAGTCCAGCCTCTCTCATCCTATTGCGGACAGTCTGAGCACTGATGGAGGGATTGTGCGTTCCTGGTGTAATTCAGGTAGTTGTTGCCATCCTTTACCTGTCCCGCAGGTGTGATGTTCAGATGTACCGATCCTGTGCAGGTGTTGTTACACGTGGTCTGCCACTGTAAGGATGATCAGCTGTCCGTCCTGTCTCCCTGTAGCGCTGTCTTAGGCGTCTCACAGTGGGAGACTTCCCAAACACATGGAAGACGGTACTCTGGTCAGATGAGAATTGAGCCTTTCGGCCATCAAGGAAAACGCTATGTCAGGCACAAACCCAACACCTCTCATCACCCCGAGACTACCATCCCCACAGTGAAACATGGTGGCAGCATCATGCTGTGGGGATGTTTTTCATCAGCAGGGACTGAGAAACTGGTCAGAATTGACAGAATGATGGGGCTAAATACATGGAAATTCTTGAGTGAAGCCTGTTTCAGTCTTCCAGAGATTTGAGACTGGGAAGGAGATTCACCTTCCAGCAGGACAATAACCCTAAGCATACTGCTAAAGCAACACTCAAGTGATTTAAGGGGAAACATTTAAATAGCTTGGACTGGCCTAGTCAAAGCCCAGATTTCAATCCAATTGAGAATCTATGGTATGTCTTAAAGATTGCTGTACACAAGCGGAGCCCATCCAACTTGAAGGAACTGGAGCAGTTTTGCCTTGAAGAAAGGGCAGAAATCCCAGTGGCTATGTGTGCCAAGGTTATAGAGACATACCCCAAGAGACTTGCAGCTGTAATAAGGTGGCTCTACAAAGTATTGAATTTGGGTGGAAATAGTTGTGTGCTCAAGTTCTGTGTGTCTTGTTTGTTTCACAATGAAAAAATAATTTGCATCGTCAAAGTGGTAGGCATATTGTGTAAATCAAATGACACAACCCCTCCCCCCCCAAAAAAATCTATTTTAATATCCAGGTTGTAAGGCAACAAAATAGGAAAAATGTCAAGGGGGGGTGAATACTTTCACAAGCCACTGAACATACACATTTTTGTAAACATAAGCCTATCAACATTGCCCAAATGAAAAACAGTTCTGTAGCAATGTTTGTGCCGTAGGCTATAAGCCCAATACATGTATCACTGCGTATTAGCAATGCTTCAATTGCCCTGCCAATGTTCTCAAAATTATGAAATTACATATTTTTAATTGAGGTATATGATCACACTAGTAATGGATAATTTGTTGTATTATTTATGAGGCTCAGCTAAGTGAGCATAATCATTTCACTTTCTTGTGGACTGATGGCCTACAGCTGATGGAAGGGAGGAAGCAGCAGTGAGGCTGCCTCTCACCGGATTCAACGTCCCACTGTCCTCAACTGAGAAAGGGGGGATAGTCTTCTAGCTCATGGCAAAACTCAAGTAACATGCCATTATTTCCACTTCATGCAGCAATTCATGTGGTTACTCCTATGACCAGAGAAAGTGAAATATTCCTCCATACAATTTTTTTAAAGACAGGCCGCTAATAATAACAATGCAAGCGTATCCTAACTCCTAAGCCACCACTGCAGTGCTGGTTGTAGCATGTGAAAGTAAGGAAAATGTACATGGCTTATAAAGGTGTTGAACAAAGTGTTGACAGTGAAGAACAACAACCTACACATAAAAACAGCAGCTCTTTGCTGTACTTATCGAGTCTCTCTCTAGTCATGGTTTAAAACGTTTAGAAATCACACAGTAGGCTTGTCAGCTTTGCTGTCTGTTTGAGACTTCTTTTTGCAGTCTATGGCTCGAAGAAACTGTGCAGACACAGTGATCTGAGCTCTAATTGGCCAGCAGTAGGCCTATAGGTGCACTTGATTTATTCTCTGGGCCTACTGGGTAGGCAGCGTTCCACCTTGAGACTCATGAAATGGTTCAGAATGGGAACACTGCCTTCCCAATGCTAGGGCTACTGAATCAAGTGCACCTACCACCAACAAAAAAAATAGGAACACAAAGCTTTAGCATTAGTTTTTTTTTTTTTTACAGATATGTTTAGTGATAGACAAAGAATGCCTTGGAGATCAACCGGTTGGTGACCACTTATAATAAATTAAATTCAGCCACCCAAGGACATGGTAGATTGGTATGCTACAAGACACACCTCATCAGAGACAAAATCTCCGAAACGGTCCAGAGCAAAGACACAGAGCAACCGGATGACCACATCCTCCAGCCACTCCTGGTGGTGCCGCGCCATCTGGAAATGGTCAAAGGTCAGACATTATTGTGGTCAAATCCATTATAGGTCAATTTAAATATTTATGTTTGGTTTGAATGAAGGTTGCATAGAGAGAAGAGTCAGATACAGTACCTGTTCTGCAGTGCTTCCCACCAGCTTCCCACCTCCAGCGCCTTGAGACTTGAGGATCTCCTTGAGGCCTGTGCCTGCTCCGTGACGAATCTGGACACAGAGACACACAGAGCACTAGTAGCTGCACAGCTCATTTTAGTCTACATGCTGCCCGTTGTGTTATACATTGGATCCTTAAAAGAACAATACAGTGAACAAAAATACAAAAATGCAACATTTAAAGTGTGTCCCATGTTTCATGGGCTTAACTAAAAAATAAAATCCAGAAATGTGGAACAAAAAGCTAATTTCTCTACAATTTTTTTTACTTCCCTGTTTGTGCACATTTCTCCTTTGCCAATTAAAGCCATCCACTTGACAGGTATGGCATGAGGAAACTGATTAAACAGGATGATCATTCAGGTGCACCTTGTGCTGGGGACAATAAAAGGCCACTCTAAAATGTGCAGTTGTGTCACAATGCCACAAATGTCAAGTTGAGAGAGCATGCAATTGGCAAGCTGACAGAAAATGATTAGTTAATTTCTCTGCCATAAACCGCCTACGTCGTTTTAGAGAATTTGGCAGTAAGTCTAACCAACCTCACAACCGCAGACCACGTGTAACCACGCCAGCCCAGGAACGCCACATCAAGCATCTTCACCTGCAGAATTGTCTGAGACCAGCCACCCGGGCAGCTGATGAAACTGTGGGTTTGCAAAACCAAAGTATTTCTGCACAAACTGTTAGAGAGTCTCAGGGAAGCGCATCTGGGTGCTCAATATACTAACTAGGGTCTTGACCTGAATGCAGATCAGCATTGTAACTGACTTCAGTGGGCAAACGCTCACCTTCAATGGCCACTGGCAAAGTGTGCTCCCAGTTTCAGCTGCACCGGTCAGATGGCAGACAGCGGGTTTGTTTTTGGACGAGCGGTTTGGTGATGTCTACATTGTGAACATAGTGCCACATGGTGGCGGTGGGGTTATGGTATGGGCAGGCATAAGCTACGGACAATAAACACAATGAGCATTCAAATTACCATCGATAAAATACAAAACATACCGCAACGAGATCCTGACGCACCTTGATGTGCCATTAAATCCACCACCATCTCATGTTTCAGCATGATAATGCAAGAGCCCATGTCGCGAGGATCTGTACACAATTCCTGGAAGCTGCATACTCCGACATGTCACCCATTGAGCATGTTCGGGATGCTCTGGATTGACATGTAAGACTGTGTTCCAGTTCACACCAATATCCAGCAACTTCGCATAGCCATCAAAGTGGAGTGGGACAACATTCCACAGGCCACAATCAACAGCCTGATCAAATCTATATGAAGTAGCTGTGCTGCGCTGCATGAGGCAAATGGTGGTCCAACAGATGCCTAAAAAAAAAAAAAAAAAAAGTGTATCTAACCAGATTTATCACTATTCCCAGTCATGTGAAATCCATAGATTAGGCCCTAATGAATTTATTTAAATTGACCGAGTTCCTTATATGAACTGTAACTCAGTAAAATCTTTGACATGTGTGTAATAGCGCTGGCTGCTGTTTTACACACCCGTAAGCAACCGTGCTATTTTGTGTGTTTTGTCACATTGTTTGTAACTCATTTTTTTACATATTGTTGCTGCTACCGTCTCTTATGAACAAAAATAGCTTCTGGATATTAGAACAGCGATTAATCACCTCAAACTGGACGAAGGATATACTGCTTCTCTGAGACCAGGCCCAAATCCCGGTCATTCGCGTGAAAAGACATAAATACAGGGGGAGGAGTTAGGGGCGCCTTCTTAGACTTCGAAGGTGTGTGGGTATTCCGCCTCAACCATCCGTTCCATTGCCTAACGTGCAATCACTGGAAAATAAACTTGATGATTTCCGTTCGAGACTATCCTACCAAAGGGACATTAAAAAGCTGTTATAGCTCATGTTTCACAGAGTCGTGGCTGAACAACGATGCAGATAATATACATTTGGCTAGGTTCTGTGCATCGGCAGGACAGAACAGCAACGTCTGGTAAGACTAGGGGTGGGGGTCTATTATTCAATAACAGCTGGTGCAATGTCAAATATTAATGAAGTCTCAAGGTATTGCTCAACTGAAGTAGATTACCTCATGATAAACTGTAGAACTGACTATTTTTCGTAGCCGTCTACTTAACACCACAAACCGATGCTGGCACTAAGACCACGTTCAACAAGAAAATGCTCATCCAGAAGCGGCGCTCCAGTGGCCTGGGACTTTAATGTAGGCAAACTTAAATTAATTTTACCTAATTTCTAATAAAATGTCACATGTGCAACCAGAGGGAGAAATAATATATTTTGTTTTTAAATAAAAAGAAACACCTCTAGACCACCTTTAACCCACACACAGAGATGCATACAAACCGCTCCCTCCCTCCCTCCATCTAGCAAATCTGATCATAATTCTATCCTCCAGATTCCTGCTTAACAGCAAAAACTAAAGCAGGAAGTGGTCAAATGACAGATGCTACAGGACAGTTTTGCTAGCAGACTGAAATATGTTCCGGGACTCACCCAATGGCATTGAGGAGTATACCACCTCAGTCACCGGCTTCATTAACAAGTTCATAGATGACGTCGTCGCCACAGTGACCGTACGTACATATCCCAACCAGAAGCCATGGATTACAGGCAACATCCGCACCGAGCTAAAGGATAGAGCTGCCGTTTCAAAGGATTAGGACACTGATCCGGACGTTTATAAGAAATCCCACTATGCCCACAGACGAACAACCAAAGCGGCAACACAGGACTACGACTGGCTCGTACTACACCAGCTCCGACACTCGTCGGATGTGGCAGGGCTTGCAAACTATTACGGACTACAAAAGGGAAACCAAGATATGAGCTGCCCAGTGACACAAGCTAAATGCCTTATGCTCACTTTGACGCAAGCAACACTGAAGCATGCATGAGAGTACCAGCTGTTTCGGACGACTGATCACGCTCTCCATAGTCAATGTGAGAAAGACCTTTAAACTGGTCAACATTCACAAGGCTGCGGATCCAGATGGATTACCAGGACAGTGTATTCCAAGCATGCAATGACTAACTAGCAAGTGTCTCTCTGACCGAGCCTGTAATACCAACATGTTTCAAGCAGAACACCATAGTCCCTGTCCCCAAGAAAGTGAAGGTAACTTTCCCAAATGACTACCGGCCTGTAACGCTCACGTCTGTAGCCATGAAGTGCTTCGAAAGGCTAGTCATGGCTCACAGCAACACCATTATCTCAGAAACGCTACAATTCGCATACTGCCCCAGCAGATGACAATCTCAATAGCATGCCAAACTGCCCTTTCCTACCTGGACAAAAGAAACACATGTGAAAATACTGTTCATTGACAAAAGCTCAGCGTTCAACACCATAGTGCCCTCAAAGCTAAGGACCCTGGGACTAAACACCTCCCTCTGCAACTGGATCCAGGACTTCCTGACCGGCCACACACAGGTGGTTAGTGTAGGCAACAACTGTCACGATGACCCACAACACGGGGGCCCCTCAGGGGTGCTTGCTTAGTCTCATCCTCCTGTTCACCCACAACTACGTGACCAAGCACGACTCCAACACCATCACCAAGTTTGCTGATGACAACGGTGGTAGGCCTGATCAACGACAACAATGAGAATGCCTGTAGGGAGGAGGTAAGAGACCTGGCAGTGTTATGCCAGGACGACAACAACCTCTCCCTCAACATGAGCAAGACAAAGATGATTGTGGACTACAGGAACAGGAGGGCTGAACAAGCCCGCTATTCACATTGACCGGGGCTGTAGTAGAGCGGGTCGAGAGTTCCAAGTTCCTTGGTGTCCACATCACCAAAATATCATGGTCCAAACACACCAAGACAGTCATGGAAAGGACAACACTTTCTCCTCCTCAGGAGACTGAAACGATTTGCCATGGGTCCCCAGATGCTCAAAAGGTTCTACAGCTGCACCATCAAGAGCATCCTGAACGGTTGCATCACCCCTGGAATAGAACTGCTCGGCATTTGACCGTAGGCGCTACAAAGTATAGTGCGTACAGATGGAAGTCCGTTAAGAACACATTCTTATTTCAATGACGGCCTAGGAACAGTAGGTTAACCTCTTCAACCTATGGGGGCGCTATGTCATTATTTGATAAAAAAGCGCAATATTTTGTCACGAAAAGATGCGACTATGCATATAATTGGCAGCTTTGGAAAGAAAACACTGACGTTTTCAAAACTGCAAAGATATTATCTGTGAGTGCCCCAGAAATGATGCTACAGGCAAAACCAAGATGTAACCTCAAACAGGAAATGAGCTGAATTTCTGAAGCTCTGTTTTACTATCGTGTCCTTATATGGCCGTGAATGTGCTGTGAACTAGCTTAGGCTCTCTGCCGTTCGTCCAAGATGTCTGCAGCATTGTGACGTATTTGTAGGCATATCATTGGAAGATTGGCCATAAGAGACTACATTTGCCAGGGGTCCGTCCGGTGTCCTTGGTCTAAATTGGTGCGCAATTGTAAGTGGCACTCATTTTACCATGCAATACAGAAGGAGAAGCACACTTCCAGGAACGATACATCATTGAAGAGATATGTAGAAAAACACCTTGAGGATTGATTCTAAACAACGTTTGCCATGTTTCAGTCGATATTATGGAGTTATTTTGGAAAAAGTTTGGCGTTTTTATAACTGAATTTTCATTTTTCTTTTGGTAGCCAAACATGACGCAGAAAACGGACCGATTTCTCCTGCACAAATAATCTTTCAGGAAAACTGAACTTTTGCCATCTAACTGAGTCTCCTCATTGAAAACATCCGAAGTTCTTCAAAGGTAAATGATTTATTGAATGTTTTTGCTGGTTTTTGTGAAAATGTTGCCTGGTGATGCTAACGCTAAATGCTAGTTTTGCTATGGTAGAGAAGCATATGTTTGAAAATCTGAGATGACAGTGTTGTTAACAAAAGGCTAAGCATGAGAGCTAGCATATTGATTTCATTTCATTTGCGATTTTCATGAATAGTTAACGTTGCGTTATGGTAACGTTATGGTAGTTACCGTGTCAGCTCCAGGATTCAATCTTGCAACCTTACGGTTAACTAGTCCAACGCTCTAACCACCTGCCTCACGAGGAGCCCGCCTGTTACGCGAATGCAGTAAGAAGTCAAGGTAAGTTGCAAGATAGCATTAACCTTAATCATAATCACTAGTTATAACTACACATGGTTGACGATATTACTAGTTTATCGAGCGCGTCCTGCGTTGCATATAATCGATGCAGTGCGCATTCGCAAAAAAAGGACGGTTGCTCCAAAGTGTACCTAACCATAAACATCAATGTCTTAAAATCAATACACAGAAGAATATATTTTTTAAACCTGCATATTTAGCTAAAAGAAGTCCAGGTTAGCAGGCTATATATATATATATATATATTTATTTATTTTTACCCCCTTTTCGTGGTATCCAATTGTTAGTAATTACTATCTTGTCTCATCGCTACAACTCCCGTACGGGCTCGGGAGAGACGAAGGTCGAAAGCCAAGCGTCCTCCGAAACACATCCCAACCAAGCCGCACTGCTTCTTAACACAGCGCGCATCCAACCCGGAAGCCAGCCGCACCAATGTGTCGGAGGAAACACCGTGCACTTAGCGACCTGGTTAGCGTGCACTGCGCCCGGCCCGCCACAGGAGTCGCGATGAGACAAGGATATCCCTACCGGCCAAACCCTCCCTAACCCGGACGCCGCTAGGCCAATTGTGCGTCCCCCCACGGACCTTCTGGTCACGGTCGGCTGCGACAGAGCCTGGGCGCGAACCCAGAGTCTCTGGTGGCACAGCTAGCGCTGCGATGCAGTGCCCTAGACCACAGCAGGCAATATTAACCAGGTGAAATTGTGTCACTTCTCTTGCGTTTATTGCACGCAGAGACGGGGTATATGCAACAGTTTGGGCCGCCTGGCTCATTGCAAACTAATTTGCCAGAATTTTATATAATTATGACATAACATTGAAGGTTGTGCAATGTAACAGGAATATTTAGACCCATGGATGCCACCCGTTAGATAAATACGGAATGGTTCTGTATTTCACTGAAAGATTAAATGTTTTGTTTTCGAGATGAGTTTCCAGATTCGACCATATTAATGACCTAAGGCTCATATTTCTGTGTGTTGTGTTATAATTAAGTCTGATTTGATAGAGCAGTCTGACCAAGTGATGGTGGGCACCAGCAGGCTCATAAGCATTCATTCAAGCAGCACTTTCGTGCGTTTTGCCAGCAGCTCTGCTGTTTATGAATTCAAGCCTATCAACGCCCGAGATTAGGCTGGTGTAACGATGTGATATGAAATGGCTAGCTAGTTAGCGGGATGTGCGCTAATAGGGTTTCAAACGTCACTCGCTCTAAGAATCGTAGTAGTTGTTCCCCTTGATCTGCATGGGTAACGCTGCTTCGAGGGTGGCTGTTGTCGTTGTGTTGCTGGTTCAAGCCCAGGGAGGAGCGAGGAGAGGGACGGAAGCTATACTGTTACACTGGCAATACGAAAGTGCCTATAAGAACATTCAATAGTCAAAGGTTAATGAAATACTAAATGGTAGAGGGATGTAGTCCTATAATAACTACAACCTAAAACTTCTTACCTGGGAATATTGAAGACTCGTGTTAAAAGGAACCACCAGCTTTCATATGTTCTCATGTTCTGAGCAAGGAACTTAAACGTTAGCTTTCTTACATGGCACATATTGCACTTTTACTTCTCCAACACTTTGTTTTTGCATTACTTAATACAATTGGAAGGCTAAATTGATTTTATTGATGTATAATATTAAGTTAAAATAAGTTCATTCAGTATTGTTGTAATTGTCATTATTAAATGCATGTTAAAATCGGCTTCTTTTGTCCTCCAATAATCAGTATTGAAAAATCATAAATCGGTCAACCTCTAATAAAAGAGACTATCAAACCAAAGGAACATTTATTGAATAAATGAATGTCTTGAGTGCAAACATGAAGATCATCAAAGAGATTAATTTTAATTATACTTGGCTGGCTACTGTTTATAATGATTTGTCTGCTGGACTAAGGTATGCTTTCGCCGTAAAGTATTTTTGAAATCTGACAGTGGTTGGATTCACAAGAAGTTAATGTTTAATAGTTGTATCTTTTCTGAATTTTTATAATGAGTATTTCTGTATTTGGCACTCTGCAATCTCACTGGATGTTGGCCAGGTGGGACGCGTCCCACATATCCTAGAGAGGTTCATTGAAATGCATTCCAGGTGACAACCTCATGAAGCTGGTTGAGAGAATGCCAAGAGTGTGCAAAGCTGTCATAGAAAAAGGGAGGCTACTTTGAAGAATTGCAAATATATTTTAATATGTTTAAAACGTTTTGGTTACTACATGATTCCATATGTTATTTTATAGTTGATGTCTTTACTATTAAGCTACAATGTAGAAAATAGTAAAAAGAAAAACCCTGGAATGAGTAGGTGTCCAAACTGCAGTTTATTTAGTAAATATTTTCTTAACTCCATTTCTTGAACTGCATTGTTGGTTAAGGGCTCGTAAATAAGCATTTCACGGTAAGGTCGACACTGTATTCGGGGGATATGACAAATAATATTATTTGATGTGATGCATTTCTATTTTTGTTCAGTGTACATAGAGCTTTAGGATTGCAGATGACTTGAGCATGTCTGCTAAGACTACGGTCATTACCTCCCATGAGGGGTTGAAGAGGTCATTACAGAGCTCATCACAAAAGCTCTCCAGGGGCCACTCCTGGGTCTGGGGGGGGGAGAAAAAAAGCACAAGATGAATCAGAACTTCTCTTCAATGTTTGGACAAAGACACTAATTTCATAACTATCCAGTCTGTTTTCAAACACCTAGTAAATTAATTCTCAAGTTCTGTGTAAAATAGTTTACTTCAACTGTATTCTTTAACGGAGCTTTAACCTTGCTGACCAATCGCCTACCTCGTCCAAGAGACTGGAGTTGTCTGGAAAGTTATCGATTAAGACTTTATGCTCCGTTGCCGGTTGCTCGATGACTACGTTACTAGTTTTCCTGTGCTTCTCCTCAGGCTCCCTCAAAACTGTCATTACTGCAGGAAGAAAAATATTGATCTGTGATTTGATGTCCCAACTCAGTAATCCAATTTTAAAAAATGACCTGCAGATGGAAACCAAAGACCGAAACACCTGGGTCATGTTCATTAAGGCAAACGTAAATGGTGCATTTCTCACTGGACAAGCCTTCACCTTCCACTTAGTTTCAGAACCGTTTGTTCATTGGTGCCTAATGAACACAAAGCTTTGGGGGAAAAAATGAATAGGTCATACCTTCTCTCGTTAGGATCCATGTCTCTGGATCGTTGCTTTGCCACTAGCTTGGCCATCCTCTTCGCCTTGTTCTTCTGTCGGTTGCTCATGCCTGGTCGAAACTCTGAGTCTATTATCTCTGCCGCCTGCATGGGCTGAAAAAAAAATATCAATTAACTGAACATGAGTTTAAAAATCGATAAAACAAAACAATGTTAACTTATTTTCAGTAAAGTAATAAGCTATAGACATCTTAATATGAGTCATTAATTCCAGACCAAAGAGAGACTGTTCCTCAGACAGTGAGCATAATGTTGTGTTTTCTAACAGTGACAAACATTTATAAACAAAATGTGCACAGATCACATGCTTAAGTGAAGAGCACATAATGACTTGACGCCTCACACGTTGAAAGGTGCAGGCCAGATAGGTTGGTTGGATCCTGAACTCATCAACAGCATCCCGTGTCACCTCGTCACTGTTGACGTTGAGGCTGGTGTTTTGCAGGTACAATTTAATGAAGCTGCCAGTTGAAGACTTGAGAAGTCTGTTTCTCAAACTAGACACTAATATACTTGTTCTCTTGCTCAGTTGTGCACAGGGGCCTCCCACTCCTCTTTCTAGTCTGGTTAGAGCCAGTTTGCACTGTTCTGTGAAGGGAGTAGTACACAGCATTGTACCAGATCTTCAGTTTGACAATTTCTCACATGGGATAGCCTTCATTTCTCAGAACAAGAATAGACTGACAAGTGTAAAAATAAAAAAAATATTTGTTTCTGGCCATTTTGAGCCTGTAATCGAACTCAAATGCTGATGCTCCAGATACTCAACTAGTCTAAAAAAGACAGTTTATTGCTTCTTTAAAATCAGGACAGTTTTCAGCTGTGCTAACGTAATTTCAAAAGGGTTTTCTAGTGATCAATTGGCATTTTAAAATGATAAACTTGGATTAGCTAACACAATGTGCCATTGTAAACACAGGAGTGAAGGTTGCTGATAACAGACCTCTGTACGCCTGTGTAGATATTCCATTAAAAACAATCTGCCGTTTCCAGCTACAATAGTGTTGCGTCAAAAAACAGAACACTCAAAACATGAGCACAATGGCAGCTCTTCCTTTAAAGAACTCCAGGCCTCAAGAGGGCAGATAACCCAAAAACACGGGTGGAACTAAAAAAAAAATTGATCCAGGATTTCTGGAGGGACTACTTTTAAATACGCACCTGGCAGATAAGCATGGGTATAACATTTTTGGGCTTAGCTTTGCTTGGGTCCTCAACATACAAACAGCTCATTGTTCAACCCTAAAGACGCAACTGGTATGTAATGTTTGGAATTATTTATTATGTTGCATCCAGTGCTTAGCACAATTTACATGTTTAACTCTGGTAGGAGTGTTGACTTCTTTTTGTGGATATTTTCTGACTGCAGAAGTAATTGTTGATTGTGTAAAATAATTCATGTTATCAACCTATTCCTCTGTCATTCAACTACTCTATTCAACAAATCAACTGTTTAAACAAATGGCATCAAAACCATAAAATACTAAAAAGGAATTGAGTTTGCAATTTGCATCCTTCACGTGTTGAGCAAGCAGCTTAAGTTTGGGCAGAGCTGAAATAATTATAACACGTAGACAAGTTGACATTTACAACATTAACAACGTATTTGATCAATTTGATGTTATTTTAAATGGACGAAGTGCTTTTCTTTAAAGAAAATGACATTTCTAAGTGACCCTAAACTTTTGAACGGTAGTGTACACTTGAAAGCTGAAGTATACCCATCTACCATTGATGCAAATACACTGCTCAAAAAAAAGGGAACACTAAAATAACACATCCTAGATCTGAATGAAATATTCTTATTAAATACTTCTTTACATAGTTGAATGTGCTGACAACAAAAATAACACAAAAATGATCAATGGAAATCAAATGTATCAACCCATGGAGGTCTGGATTTGGAGTCACACTCAAAATTAAAGTGGAAAACCACACTACAGGCTGATCCAACTTTGATGGAATGTCCTTAAAACAAGTCAAAATGAGGCTCAGTAGTGTGTGGCCTCCACGTGCCGGTATGACCGCCCTACAACACCTGGGCATGCTCCTGAGGTGGGGGATGGTCTCCTGAGGGATCTCTTCCCAGACCTGGACTAAAGCATCCGCCAACTCCTGGACAGTCTGTTGGTGGATGGAGCGAGACATGATGTCCCAGATGTGCTCAATTCGATTCAGGTCTGGGGAACGGGCGGGCGAGTCCATAGCAGCAATGCCTTCATCTTGCAGGAACTGCTGACACTCCAGCCACATGAGGTCTAGCATTGTCTTGCATTAGGAGGAACCCAGGGCCAACCGCACCAGCATATGGTCTCACAAGGGGTCTGAGGATCTCATCTCGGTACCTAATGGTAGTCAGGCTACCTCTGGCGAGCACATGGAGAAAATGCCACCCCACACCATGACTGACCCACCGCCAAACCGGTCATGCTGGAGGATGTTGCAGGCAGCAGAACGTTCTCCACGGCGTCTCCAGACGGTCACGTGCTCAGTGTGAACCTGCTTTCATCTGTGAAGAGCACAGGGCTGTTCTCTGGCAAATGCCAAACGTCCTGCACGGTATTGGGCTGTAAGCACAACCCCCACCTGTGGACGTCGGGCCCTCATACCACCCTCATGGAGTATGTTTCTGACCGTTTAAGCAGACATGCACATTTGTGGCCTGCTGGAGGTCATTTTGCAGGGCTCTGGCAGTGCTCCTCCTGCTCCTCCTTGCACAAAGGTGAAGGTAGCGGTCCCGCTGCTGGGTTGTTGCCCTCCTACGGCCTCCTCCACGTCTCCTGATGTACTGGCCTGTCTCCTGGTAGCGCCTCCATGCTCTGGACACTACGCTGACAGACACAGCAAACCTTGCCACAGCTCGCATTGATGTGCCATCCTGGATGAGCTGCACTACCTGAGCCACTTGTGTGTGTTGTAGACTCAGTCTCATGCTACCACTAGAGTGAAAGCACCACCAGCATTCAAAAGTGACCAAAACGTCAGCCAGGAAGCATAGGAACTGGGAAGTGGTCTGTGGTCACCACCTGCAGAACCACTCCTTTATTGGGGGTGTCTTGCTAATTGCCTATAATTTCCACCTGTTTTTTTTGCACAACAGCATGTGAAATTGATTGTCAATCAGTGTTGCTTCCTAAGTGGACAGTTTGATTTCACAGAAGTGTGATTCATTTGGAGTTACATTGTGTTGTTTAAGTGTTCCCTTTATTTTTTTGAGCAGTGTACGTCGCCTGATTCCCAGTTGGTCAACTAGATAGCAGTAGGTGATCGCAGTAGGTTGGCCACTTGTGCCTGGTTTGGGTAGTTGGAAACCTAGCACGTGCCTATCAAATTGGTGACAGATTCTCATGCAAATATTTTAAAAACTGCATTTCCCACCAGACATGGGTTCATCCAATTTACTTCTTGCAGATAAAGGGATGGGAGTGATAAAGTAGTGCACATAAAATAATTGTCAATGTACTGAAAGTGAAATGGGTTTACCGCATTGGTTGTCAAAGAATATTTTATATAGCAATGTTGCACGGTATACCGAAACTTCTGTACTGTTCCGATACTGGAAAATTAAAATAAGTTTGGTACCAGAACGTTACTGTCGGTACTTCTGTCAAATGTTTCTCATGGATCAACTTGGTCTCTGTGCAGCAGATGTACCCCTTAGTGCGAAAAACAGGGCCTGCACTGCGAGTCTGGGTTGCAGGCATGTTAACGTCGGTGCAGCATGAGTGGGGAGCTAACACTTGAATAATGCGACACGGCATGTAGAAATTTTGAAACCGTTAACGTAAACTCACCCCATTCCGTACAAATGTGCGCAACCGCAACATTCAAACGAGGCTACAAAGAAAACTAATGGGATTGTAGAGACTGTTGTCAAAATCAGGGGTGTGAACTAGGTTTCTATTCAAGCGTTGAGCGACATGATAATGGCTATAGTATTGGAGAAAAGTTTTACATTTAAATAAAAACTGACCCTCCATTACATCTTGACGTGTCATGCCGTAATGTACAGCACACAAAGAAACAATTTCTGCCTTACAATCTCCACCAGGTGTAGCACTTCTCTCATCGTTTAAAAAACAAGAAATGGACAGTGACGGGGGTAAGGGGGGGATACCTATTCATTGTGTCATTGCATGCGATCATCATTCTCAAAGCCGCTGTTTTACTTCTAAGAACTTTAGCACCGCCCTAAAAACCCAATTCAAATAGGTATGACACATTAATATAATGACACATTTTAGAGGCGATAAGGTGATAAGTTTGACAGAGAGTGGGAGAAAAAAAAGCAATTTTCCCACACATCTCTCCTCACTATCACGAATTAGTTTCGCTTCCCCACCCGCCATTTTTAGACCCGACGGGGCACACTGCCTGCTTGAATTATGCAGAAACGGGCAGCGTTTAGGTCATGTAATTGATTTTGTTGGAAAGGGGAGAAATTGTGCTTTACAATGGTATTGGCATTACAGTTGATCTGGAAGTATTACGTTTTTTGGGGTGCTAAAATAAAGGCAATTGTACAGACCAAGGCAGTGTACGAGTTTACGTTAATTACATTGCAAAACATGTCCAGAACACTTTACAATGCAAGATGATATCAGTAGCTTCCAGCTTTGAAGGCTAACTTCTCGTTAGCTTACAGCTGAAGCCATCAATTTACTATTGTGGTAATTTGTGTGATAAAATGCAAACCATAATGCAAAATATGCTGATTTCAAAGCTGATGACCACCAAAACATTATTTATTCTCTTAAGGCATCACTCTTACATTTCTCCCAAAGATTATCTATTGCCTCAGCAAACTGACTCTGGGACGTCCCCTCTTACCTCGTAAATTACATCATTACTGGTTAAAGAGACAGTGTGCACTTTTATCAAATAAGCTACTTCTATGAAAATGTTATTGATCCATACAATTAAAATAAGTCCCAAGTGGAAGGGAAACAGATCATTTTGTCATCTGTATCCTCATGAAATCAACCAAAACAAGCTCAAACGCAATGCATGCACACACTCCTATTGAACACGCATTTATGTGAATAGGCCTAGGCTACATATTGATTTACCCAGTTCATCAATAGAGAATTACCGTTATATACGGAGATTGTTTTTTACCAAAGTCAATTTGATTGTATGATTGATTCAATAATGCTGTCTCTGAAAAATGAAGTAATAAACAAAAATGTCAAACGTATAGTTATTGAACTCAAGACACCCAACGATTGAACAGAGCAGTAGCTGAGTTTATGTCTGGATCAAGTGCCATTCTGTGACTTTAGTTAATATGCTTTCTCTTTGGTATTGAGTATCGCGATACTAGACCTGGAATCAAAGTTAAAATTCTGGTTTTGGCATCTTTGCCTTTGTCCCATAACGCAGCTCAGATATTTCAACTGACTACGTATCGACCATTATGTAACTATCAGTACCGGACGTCCCAGTCATACAAGCTACAGCTTGCCTCCTCTGGCCTCTTTCCAAATTTGGTTACACATAGTCAGGTAATGATTGGTCAAAAATATACCTGGAAATGCTGTTCGGTGCTTAAAGAAGCACCAAGCTTCTAAGCCCGGCTTCACACACCGAGTACGGTTACATGAACACAATGTGATTGTGTATAGTCATAATGTAATAGTTTGATTAAAACATTTACATGATTTGAGAGAAGAACGATTTCCCTATTTCCCGCAGTGGTCTAGGGCACTCAATCGCAGCGCTAGCTGTGCCACCAGAGACTCTGGGTTCGCACCCAGGCTCTGTCGCAGCCGGCCGCGACCGGGAGGTCCATGGGGCGACGCACAATTGGCCTAGCGTCGTCCGGATTAGGGAGAGTTTGGCCGGTAGGGATATCCTCGTCTCGTCGCGCACCAGCGACTCCTGTGGCGGGCCGGGCGCAGTGCACGCTAACCAAGGTCGCCAGGTGCACAGTGTTTCCTCCAACACATTGGTGCTGCTGGCTTCCGGGTTGGACGCGCACTGTTAAGAAGCAGTGCGGCTTGGTTGGGTTTCGGAGGACGCATTGCTTTCGAAGCTTAGTCTCTCCCGAGCCCGTACGGGAGTTATAGCGATGAGACAAGATAGTAATTACTAACAATTGGATACCACGAAATTGGGGAGAGAAAGGGGGTAACATTTTACAAAAAATAAGCAACCATGTTATTTTTGGGAAGCATATTGGATTCGGAGTTCAGACCTATAAAGTTGTGAGTTAGTGACAATTGAATGAATATATGTGTCTTTAGAAGTAGTTCTCACTTCACTCGTGCTAAAGAGGGAGGCTCTCACAAGGGCTGGTGCTACCCCATGTGCAGATCAAATACACAGCTGAAATGCCAATTAAGGAGTTTACCTGTACCTAAAAATTCCCCCGAAAACCAGTTTTAGTCGGCATATGTTTACTAGATTTTGACGCTGATTATAATGAGCAGAGTAAGGTGTTCACATGACTATTGCATAATACTGCAAAATAAAATTATACTGCCATAATCAGTTTAATGTGCATGTAAATGTACTCAGTCTGCCACCGTTGTGACCTGAATTAACCTATACTTAGCCTTCTACGTTAATGGGAAAGGATCGTAGCCTGCACTCGATGGTACCTGGGGATGAGTTCAGTAGTGAGAAAATGCTTTGCATCAGGGAGGGATTACATGGATATATCCAATAAGAAATGCTTATTTATCGTTGCAAAATACAGCCTAATGAACACGACCCTGGTATCAAGAGTCATAGGATGCTGTTCAAAGGAATTATTGGAGCTCGACATACAGCAGTAGCGTAAAGGAGGAGTGTTGGAAATCGCGGTAGTGTGACTGACTCACCACGTGATTGCCGGAGCTGGAGCAGGGTTCAGAGCCCCTCGCTCCCTGTCCCTGGGCCTTAGGGCCACTCGGCGTGCAGGTGTACTGGGTGTCCAGGTCCTCGTCGTTGAACAGCTCCATCGTGTCCATGCCGATGGCGGCCCCCATGTCCAGTCCCAGCTTCCTCTGCAACAGCTTCCTCTGGCGGGCCAGACGCTCTTTAGGGTCCACCTCACCTGGCATGGGAGAGCACAGAGCGAGGGTATGGTGCTTGTAGAAAGACCAACTCTTGAGAAACTCTCATTTTATGTAGAGAACACATGGACACTTATGGAAGGCTTCCCAGACACAGATTAAGCCCCTAGTCCTGGATGTTGTGTGTCCCTGAAACCAGCCCTTAAGGTATAAATGAAGGCTTCATTCTGCATGTTCCTGTATTTAAGGGGACGTAAGTAAGGAGGTAGACTGACAGGAAGGCAAGTGAACTAGAGATCAGGGTGTTGATTAACAGCAGGTCAGGTAAACTGTACTTTCACAGGCTGCAGCCAAAATATATGAAAGAGGCACGCAAGTCACTCTGGACTAGTGTAGCAAAGCACAAAAACATGAACTGTCACAGGACCTTGAACATATGACATACAGAGCAGTGAATACTAGGAGGCCCATAGCGGAGAGAACAAAATAAAAGCATGTATAAGTTGAGACAAAGGGACAAAGAATGGAGCCGTTTGAATTCAAATTGTATTCGAACTTGTCACTTGGATCACCACATCGCCATGTAAAAGCAAACTTAGAGGATGCAGATCCAATGGTCTAAAGGAAAATAATATGGGCCCTGGTCCAAAAATAATGCCCTATATGGGGTTATGGTGCCATTTGGGAGAGATTATGCAACATTGAAACTAAATCCTGACACACTACAGTGTCAAATAATTGTTTGCTGTGTGGGGTCCGGCACAAGCTGAAAGACAAATGTCAAAACAGCGGCTGACTCAATCCAAGCAGCTACTTGTTCAACAGAAGCACAACCAGACATAGCCTAGCCATGTGGTCACATATCGGATTCTCCCATAACATCCCTCCTAATTGGATAATAACAGACAAACAAAACTATTAGGAGCCTCACTGAGCACAGGTGTTCATAGTAAGAGTTAAAAAAAAGCAGATGGGGAAACATGGTTTCAGGGAGTGGGTAGAGACGTGGCTTGGTGGGGAGAAATGGGCTGGGAGGTTGGGGGTGGAGCCCTACTTTGTTATATTTTCCTGTTTATACTGAATGTATTACTTAAACTTTAAAATATGATCAAATACTCAATACTTTGTAGTTATGTACCTTTAGTAATGTTTTTATTTTTTTCTTCCGAGTGGCAGCCCACATGTACAATGTATGAAATATGACATGATAATACGGATAAGAGAAAAAAAATGCATACCAGACTTGTCATCCTGGACCTCAAACTCCACACCGGCGGAACCAAGCAGAGAAGCACCATGTTTGAGCAGGCGGGAAATGTCAAAGCGGTAGAAACTCAACCGGTCAGAGGAGGAGTCTTCTGGGGAGAAGTCTGCACACGACTCTGGAAGAGAGCGACACGCATTCCATTTGACATTTTAGTCATTTAGCAGATGCTCTTATGCAGAGAGACTTAGTTGTGCATTCATAAGACAGCTAGGCAGGACAACCAAAGGCACGGGAAGTACATTTTTCCCCAATGTCAGTAGTCAGAGCTAGAAGGGGGGGGGTCAAGAAGAGGAAAAACCTGCACACTTCACTTGCGAGTATCACTTGTTTATTTAAGCTTACATATCAGTCCCACCGCCTTCGTCAGGGATTTTTTATAGTACAAAAATTAGGAAGTGTGCACCTTGAGTGCTGATGTCATGTCAAGTGTTTAATTTCGATGTGTGAGCCTGAACTGCTTTTTTTATACAAATGTGCCTGCCCACGCCTACACACTCAAGTGCCTCATCACCTCCTGTCAACGGTTACTTAAGAGCAGTAGAGATGCAGCGCTAACATCCCAGTTGTATTACAACACCTAGCGCAATCATTATTACACCCATTCCTGGCCGTTTCAAAGGTTATTTAAATGATAATCCTTTAATGCAACGTTAAGGCATTATTTGTTCCCTGCTGTAAGGATAAACAAAATACAGGCAATTGGCTGTGACTAACGTGGCAGGTCGAGGTTGGTTCACCTTCTTTGGGCTTGGGTGACGGGTTCCACTCTGGGATATTCTTCACAATGGCCTCCACTGCCTGACCTGCAGCGATACGAGTGTCCCAGTTTGGACTTCTCAGGTATGTCAACACCTGTAGGTTATGGGTAAATGAGAAAACATTACTCATAGGATGGAACACATCTCATTCAAACAGGTCAGGTCCCATCTGGCTCAGTTGGCAGAGCATGGTGCTTACAACGCAATGGTTGTGGGTTCTATTCTCGAGGAGAACCAATATGAGAAAAGTATGAACTCACCAACTAAGTGGCTCTGGATAAGAGCGTCTGCTAAATGACTCAAATGTAAAGCAGGTCAAACAGTCCACTTGTTTAATAATCACTTCAACATTCCCTGAGGCAAGAAAGACAATGGGCTATGCAACAGTCTGACCTTTACGGGACGCCAGTTAGATTTTTCCAGACGGGGGGGGTTGCAAATCTGTATGGGTGGTTAAAGTATGGGTGTCCTTTTGGCAGCACTGCAGGCAGATGTGTGGGGAGCTGACATCAATGTGGAATCCATGGATTGTTTTCATTAGCCCACATTGTAGCAAAATATATATATTTTTTCATTTAAGTTAAAGTAGTCTTTCCCCGTTTCAGTCTTTTCTTCCTTTTGGTGCCGAATGAATACAACCCTGATGTAGATAGAAACCTGGCTGTGGCACTGATGAGGACAAGCCCAGCACCCACCTTCGACAAAAGGTTGTTGAGCTCATGCGGGTGGAGTTTGACCACATCTCCCAGCTGTATGGCAGCAGCCTTCCTCGTCACCGGTGTAGTTCCAGTGTCAAGCAGGATGAACAGACGATCAAGCCTGGAGAATGAGAAAGAGTGGGAGAGAGAAACTGAGGAAACAAGTAGATCAGAAAATAACCTTATGCATGCATTGGTCTACATTGCATATATTGGAAGAGACTACTGAGAAGTTGCATTCATTTTTTCATTTCCAAATGTAACAAAAGGATATCAACTCCATGGAGGGTTGTAAAACTCCAGTGTTTGACAGGATGTGGGAAGTTACATCTTATTTCACAAAGCAGAAGTTTATATATAACGGATGTGAAACAGCTAGCTAGTTAGCGGTGGTGCGCGCTAAACAGCGTTTCAATCGGTGACGTCACTTGCGGAGACCTTGAAGTAGTAGTTCCCCTTGCTCTGCAAGGGCTGCGGCTTTTGTGGAGCGATGGGTAACGATGCTTCGTGGGTGACTGTTTGATGTGTGCAGAGGGTCCCTGGTTCGAGCCCGGGTATGGGCGAGGGGACGGTTTAAAGTTACTGTTACACATACACTTCAGTTTTGCAGATTACAGTGTACATGGCACTAGGGAGGGCACTTCAAATCCAGACCATTAAATGAGTTATGACAATCATTCGAAGCCTAGAGTACACTGTGCATATTACTACCGTTTGATAGGAGCGTTGAACACATCTCTGCTAAAAATAAAAACAGAGTGCCGTTAAAAAATGGCGACACTGTTCAGTATGGCAAAATGCCCATCCCACTCAATGTAAAACAAATCCAACAATCTCTAGGCTACAGATTAATACAGTTGTGGTTAAACGATGATACGGAATAGTTTAGGCAAGGGCAGAAAAACTATTTTCTCATTTGAGCATTCAATGCAAATGATCAGGGTGGAGCATTTTGATCTGTTATTCATTGTACTAGTAACTAGGTAATTTCATATTAAAAGGAGGATGTTCAGCAGCTTGATTATACAATGTTCATATCATTAGAATTATACATTCATAAATTGGCTGGAGGGTAACTGTCAATAGATCACATAAAACCTTCATCTGATTTCTAGCCTATGCATTAGTTGAAGGCTTGAAATAGACATCCTCTTGCGAGCCTGACGAGACAAACTCAGACACGATTGCACATTATATTTTTTTAGCAAACTACATTTACAAGATATGACACAAGGGAAACCAACCACAGTACAATAACCATACGTTTGGGAGCCTAATCTCATCCAAATAAATCTCTGGATGAAACGCAAGAGCGATAATCGCATTTGCAAGATTACAGAGTGGCACATTTGCAACCAGATTGCACATCAATTAACGGTTAGCTAAAAATACCATGTCTCGTTAAACATATTGGCAAGATCAATTGTATGTTATGCAGGTCTGCTAGTAAGTAACGTCAGTTAGGATTTTTTTTAAGTACACAATGTTAGCTAATTGGCAATAGCTGTTGTGTAGATGCTAACTAGCTACATACTTCAGTAAAACTGTCTGGCTAATTGAAAAAGCTAGCTAACGTTAATTTAAATAGAGCTAACGTTAACTAGTCAACACCACCGTGAATGATGATGCCATTGCCTGTTCATGATAATTTACTAGTACCTAACTACTTGCTAATCTTGGATAAGAATAGCTAACGTTAGTTGGCTACCTAGGGAATCTTACCTTGACACGGCCATGACGATTAATTGAACGCGTAAATGTGTTCTTTGGTGATCCGCATTTAACAGATTCTATCGCTTTTAAAAAAAAGTTATCCTCTTTACTTGACGCCAAACCAATGCGATAGCTAGCTAGCCTAGCAAAGGAGGCCCCTGGTGCGTCTCTCTTCAGTCACACAGCTCACCACCCGAAACCTGTCGAAATGAGTTCAACAAATCATGGCGTCAAAGTTGGTCCCTCTTGTCTCTTCGATAACTTCTTCGTCAGTTAATTGCCATGCATTACACGTATATCGCCTTAAACCTTGTATTAACCTTCAGCACTACTCCCAGATAAGTATTTTAACCTAATACGATGTAAAGAGTAATTTTGTTGTCCTCTAAAGGGAACACAGGCGGCTGATTTTATATGAGGAGCCATCTTGCATTTATTCCTTCCTCCATAGCAGACGCCGGCTGATTGGTTAGAAGCCATTTCAGCGACCAATCAAAAATAACATTAAAAAGGAAGGTACGAAGATGAAAAAAAATCCTGCAGGAAATACTTTCCCCCTTTCTTTTGAATTGACAGAAGCCCGCCCACGCACCTTTCACTCACTAGAGAGAACCTTTACAATCAGGTAGTTTACAATGCATTGACTCAACGGTGCAACTCAAACCTCGTGGTGATAGATTTGATTAAACGAATCTATTAACATAACTGTACGTCAAAGTTCCATCACCACGTGTTTGAAACTTTCTTCAGAGTTACACAGTTTAATATTTGAAGCTGCTAATTAAGCAAAACTCTTAAATGGTCTAGATACATTTGATACATTCTTGAAGGGTCCAGCTTGCTACATTTGTACAAATGTTTCAGCAAGCAGCCAAATCTGTCTGTCGTAGCTGAGCTTCAGCACCAGGAGCTGACCAGTGCTGAAACTGCCAGCTCGTACAAAGACGAGAACGTTGATTGAACGTTGATTTAACCGCGCTCTGACGTGTGGGCACAGCTAGCTAACATGACAGTGGAGCAGTGAAATTATGTCGAAGAAATCTCAGACTTTCGTTGGGTACAATAGCTGTGTTACATACACAATACCTAGTAGCTACATTTATGGTCACTCAGCTGCTATCTAGCTACAGTGAGGGAGCTGTCTAAAGCAAAGCCTATCAAGTTCTAACTAGCTAACTTTATCTGGCTAACTATAAGTGTGCATTTGGGAGGAACCTAGCTAGCTAGCAAACTAGCTAACGTTACTAGTAGCTAGCTAGCTATGCTGAGAGAAAATATTAGAACTAGCTAACCCCTTTCATCTGCTGAGTCTAACTAGCTAGCTAGTACTTATCAATTGGGTGTTATTGTCCTACACTTTCACCATGATGGTATTATTGGTCTTTTCTCAGAGTTTGTTTGTTTGTTCTAGTAGTTCGTTTATTTGATCTAATGTTTATTTGATCCCATGGCGACCATGGCATGGTGATTTGTCTGCCAGGTCTACACTAGACTGTAAAAACATTATGATTAGGCTATCTGCTCCAGCGGTATCCTAACAAGATATGAAAATTAATTTAAGACATTTTTATCTCGTTTCTGCGCAACTTCAAGGTGAGGCATGTGGCTGGCTATAACTTGTGGCAATAGTGAAACAGTTCTGTATGACAATATCCATTTGTTTGTCAGGATGACAGAGGAGAATAAGGAAAAGGTTCAAGATGGAGTATACATTCAAGAAAGGGGTATTGGCATACTGCTTCATTTAAAAAAAAAATCCTTAGAGAATTGTGCATTTGATAGTTGTTGTTGTGTTGTGTTTACTGACTCCGCTTGGTGACCACATTTGACAGTGATACAACATCCCCCTCATATCAGGCTCAGCAGAAGTCAAGAAAGAGGTCGACTCATGCTCCAGGAATACAAGGTGAGATCGTCTTTATTTCCACTAAAGCTATAACCACGATATGTGAACAGGTTAATCTTGTCACCCTTATGTTCCCTCGTCTAGTTAAAAATCCTTCAAAGTAAAATCAATGCTGCAAGAGAAGTGAGAATAAAAGAACCTCAGAAGATAGCTGACAAGCCGGTAGGGAAAATACAGGTCTTGTCATTTGTGCATTATACAGTAGGCTAGAAGTCTGACCAGGGTATTGGGTCTGGCTTTCATCATTATGTGGTACTATTGATACATACGTACTGAAATGAGAGAGTATGTTTCTCTTATAATCTGGCCTGTCTTTGTACTATTTTCTTTTAAGTCATGCTCAGAGGAAGAAGCCTATCGATTCTTCTGCCATAAATTTGATGAATTGGAGAAGAATGGACCTACCACAGGCACACTTTCACAACAGGTAGCCCAGCAATAGTGAAGAATATACATTTGGTGGAAAATGTACGAAGATAGCTGTGATCATAAATGTATTAAAGGCCCAGTGCAGTCAAAAACGTGATTTCCTGAGTTGTATATACACTGAGTAAAGGGATGCTGGCCCATGCTGGCTCCAATGCTTCCCATAGTTGTGTCAAGTTGGCTTCAAAATAGTTAATAGACCAATAAGAAAGAGAGTTTCAAACATCTCTGCCTATAACAGCACATTTTCCCCTCCACACTCAGGCCACTCAGTCCTAGCAAAATTCTTGCTTGAGAAATTGCTCTTTGCTAAGAAGCTATTTATGTTTCTTTTTGACCATTTGAATCGATAACAATCACAGGAGCTAGGTTTCCATACAATTGGCGACAGATTTTCATGCAAATATTCTAAAAATCCGTATAAAACGAATATGCACATTTTCCATCAAATTGACTTGTTGAGGATAAAAGTCTGTGCGTGATGACGTAGCGCTCATTAAAACACCTTTTTGCGGCTAAATTCCCATGTACCTAATAAAAAATTGTATTTTCAACTCTACTGATGGTTTTCTCACAACAACAACAAAATTGACCCTCGCTATTCATTGGAAAGGAGCATCAAGCTCATCGCCTTGCACTTTCACCACCCTGTGAAGTTCATCGTAATTCAGGGAGGACCACACAACATGTCATCACATAAACTCCCAAGTTCACTTTGATATGATGGTTAATTATATCCATTTTTGCTCATAAAAGCGCTTCCACTGACATTTCTCGCATAATACATTTTACGGACAAAACGATCCCACCTCGTGTCGTGTATTTCTTTGTTGTTGACATTTGGAAAGTTTTACCCACCAATTGTCGGTTTCCATCAGGCCTTGTCATGACATTATTTTAGCCGACATGTACTTTACTCGCATAAAACGGTTGGATGGAAACCTGGTTAGTAAGGTACTTAATTGTTCCCCAGAAAGAATTTGATTTTTTTTTTGTTCGGCTGCATTGGACCTTTAAAACATGTTGTCTTTCACCTATGTAACTGTGTTACGAAATGGCTGCCGTAATATTAATATGCAGCCTTTATTGAAACATGTTTATTTTTGTTTCCATGATAGAGCAGGAAAGATACTGTCATCGATATTGAGAATGTGGATGAGTGTCATAATCCTCTTGTTCCTGGTGATATTGAGACACTGGATGTAAATCCAGACCTTTTATTTGTACCCAGTGATTTACCAGGTGACGTAGACCTATAGTCTTTGTATGAACATTTTTGAGATGTAAAAGATGTTTAGTACCTTATTGTTGCTTTTGTTGTGATTAGAACTGAATGTGAAGGAAATTGAATTTTAAAGTGAGAGTCATTTGATTCAATCGGATGACAGTAAACCAAAGGAGGATTATACCAAGGTATTTGAAGCCTCGTTTTCTGGAGGACGAAGGGTTTTATGTCTGTGAGAGGCCCCAAGTGCCGAAGAAGATGATAAACAAAATGGGCCACCGGCTGATTGAGGAAGAAAAGGTATTGATTCATGTTAATCACAATATTTTCTATTTCAGTATGTTTAGGGGGTAAAGGTCGATTGATAGAGGGGTTACATAATACATATTGGTAATCATTTAATTGCGTCATATGAGCAGCCTTTCCATGAGCAGCCTTTTCATGGCTCTCTTTAGAATTCTGGTTATGAAACAACGTGTTACGCAATATCTAAAATGAGCACAGGAAAGAGGAGTATTCATGTTTACATTCAGATTTCATCAAATGGTGCCTTTTACCATTCAGGAAATATATGGAATCGGCTCTAATGAAACATTTTATGCTATGTACAGTATACTGCTTAGCTAAATGACGAAAATGTACATTTGCTGATATAAAGGCACATTACATTTGATCTGGTTTTATCTACATTTTATCAGCAAAGTACCACGTTGACCTTCATCATGTGTAAGCAAAAGTGAGCAGAGATGCTGTGCACTTCTTGTCCTTCAGGGACAGTCCTGGTTTGGAGAGAATGGTTGCCTGATTGCTATTCCGGACCCAATCCAGAAGTATTGGCATTGTAAAGTAGATTTCCCATTCTCATGCCAGTCTCCTTGTCTGGCCACGGTGCACATGAGGGTGAGTCTGTCCTTGAGTGTACTATGCGTGATGTAAAATGTGTAATGTTGTAATGTCTTACGAGTGGAATGGCTTGTTACATATAAAGTCCCTCTTTTCATTGATGCAATACCCATTTTTAAAGACACTTGACCTAATCCCACCTGTCATTAATACCATGCTTGAAGCACCTACAGCCAGTCAGTAATACCGTATCCCCTCGCAGCCTGATAAACTGCGAAGTGCAGGATCTGTTGTCTCTAATGCAGACGGCGGTGCGGGGCTGTGGCAGCTTGACCTGAACCTAGCCAGGCTGCATTTCACCCATCACCCCCTGTTTAGCACAGAGCATGTGTTGGCTCAGAGACTGTATGAGCTCTATGAGCATTATGAAACCCGTGAGATGAAGGGTGCAACTACCTCTCTGCAGGACAAGGTACAACACTATCACAAAACGTACAATTGAAATCATTTGGGGAAAGGAATGCAGTCATACCATAGTATATTGTTAATCTAAAATGTTTTTTTGGACCTCACCCCTGGTAGCTAAGCGGGCTGAAGAAGTCAGAAACAGCCTTGACCACCACTGATGAAACTGCTCCGTGCTCAAAGTTACAGGATCTGAGACAGCAAATACGGTGAGAGGGATTTCTGTTCTAAGAAATACGATTCTTTACTGTACCTCTATGTTTGTAAAGGTATTGCTTGAATGAATCCGCTCACTGCAGAAAGACCCATGTAGCACTGAAGATTGAGAGGCAGGCAGACATCTCTCTGGTGAGGAACATTGTTGCTGCTTGGAAGCGCATCAAAACCCTCAGGGCCAAGAACGGCTATGTGAACACCACTGTGAAATTACAGCTGCATAAGTAAGCATCATTTGTATTATTTTGACACAGAGTAGACCTAAATATGCTGTACATGCAAATTCTGGTCATAAATGTTAATGCGAGTCATCGGATGTAACCAATACATTCAGATTTGGATTTGATTTATATTTCTTCATCCTCACATTGACTTTTAAAGTCATTGCAAAGCATGCAGTGTATATCATCTTAAAGTAGGCTATTCATGTGTTCAACATTTAGGATAGGGCAGTTGTTACCATAGAGATACTAAAAAAAACGCATCTCCTGTCTTTACCATGGCTGCTTCTGTGAAAGCATGGGCGGAGCCATTTAAGGCTACATCCATTTTCAAGTTTTCAATTTCTTCTTTTACTTATTTGAGTGTATTGACAGTTCGTTATTAAACTGAAAGGTGCATACTACCACTAGTGTGTTGTAGTGTGTATAGTCTGAACAGGTATCAGGCCAAGTTTGGTGATTTACTGCCACTTGCAGTTATGGAATGTTTGCTCAGGAGTATAATCCATTGGCTGACCCTCCCTGCTGACCTGGATGGAATTCTGTGAACCTTGCTCAACCCAGAGCAAGTTATATCCATTTGACTACTTCAATATGGTGAATGGCCCTCAGTGGCACTTCCCATGATACAAAGAAATCTTTGCGTCAAGTCTGGCCTCTATCCAACTCTATGGTTGTAACCAGGGAGTGTTTAGAAAGCATTGCAATGTATATTTTTTAATTGCAACGAATCTCGTTCACAGAGTGAAGGCAAGGATCACTGACAGCACGACAAACCGAACTGGGACAGATGAGCACATGAAAGCAAGTGTCTTCTCTCTTGACAATCTCTTAACATAACTGTTATTAATAAACTATAGCCGTACTGTTTGTAGTAACCTTTGTTGCGTTGTTGTCGGTGGAAACATCCTTTTGCAGACGAAGCTCTACACAGATGGTGACGTAACGATCAAGCAGCACTACCTGTGTAGGGAGCTGAAGGAGCATAACAAAGAGGAGATATCCGTCCCTCCAGTTCCAGGACAAGAAGAGGAGATGTCTACTGATTCTGTCAAGCAGAAGGCAGATCAGTTAGATCTAGTTCCTGTTCTTACTATGTGTGGGGTGGTCACTCCAACCTCTAGCTGTCCACCGTAAGATTCTCTTCAGAAGCAGAATGATTTTTAGCTAGTTGTTGTTTATTGGTTCATTGGAAATGTATGTTTTTAAGACTATCCATCCGGTTGAGAGTGGACATGATGGCACTTACTTTGGCACCGACTGATATATGATCATGTATTTTGATGCTATCAATGCATTCAATTGGTTCATATTTTATTTCTTTTTACAGTGATGAGAAGGTTAGAAGATATGAACTGGCCAACCACAAAGTATCAGTGAACATATTCTATAATGGGAAGCATGTGTCTACCTCCGAGCCATCCATGTTCGACAACAGTGACTTCAGAGTTCAAATTCAACAGATGTTCAACATGCAGATTGTACACAGCCCAGAGAACATTATGCTTGAGGTATGTTTCTCTTGTTGTAAATAATATTGTTCATTCGAGTTTGGCTTTTGAGATATGTTATATTCTTACATTTTTCCCAAAACACTTTATGTTAAGCTACACTTTATACAGGATTTGTTTAAATGGCCTTATAAGTACTTTATAAATTGTTAATGATTTGTTTTGTAAATTCACAATTCCAGATTTGTGAGACAGTAAAACAAAAGAGCACTGTTGTGGCCAAAATGTATGTGCCCATACCAGACAGGAACATGCTCTCTAGCAACGCTACAATGGAGAGGTCAGAGTTCAGCAGTGACAGAGCCATCAAGGCCTACTACGCTGGTGTTGGGAGCAGTGAGTTACGTTGTAGCTATGATATGTGATTATTTGGAAGATGTGGTGTTTAGCATTGGTGAAATTGCCCCCCCACCCACCCCGATATACAGTATGAATCAAAGGTTTGGACACACCTTTATTTTTACTATTTTCTACATTCTAGAATAATAGTGAAGACATCAAAACTCTGAAATAACACATATGGAATCATGTAGTAACCAAGAAAGTGTTAAACAAATCAAAATATATTGATTTGCCACCCTTTGTCTTGATAACAGCTTTGCACTCTCTTTTATAAATTTTTATTTAACCTTTAACTAGGCAAGTCAGTTCAGGACAAATTCTTATTTACCATGACGGCCTACCTCAAATGTGCGCCGCCCTATGGGACTCCCAATCACGGCTGGTTGTGATACAGCCTGGAAGCGAACCAGGGTCTGTAGTGACGCCTCTAGCACTGAGATGCAGTGCCTTAGACCGCTGCGCTACTCGGGAGCTCTAGGCATTCTCTCAACCAGCTTCATGAGGTAGTCACCTGGAATGCATTTCAATTAACAGGTGTGCCTTGCTAAAAGTTCATTTGTGGAAGAAGAGACTTGCTTGGGCCAAGAAACACGATCAATGGACATTAGACCAGTGGAAATCTGTCCTTTGGTCTGATGAGTCCAAATTTGTGATTTTTGGTTCCAACCGCCGTGTCTGTGAGACGCAGAGCAGGTGAACAGATGATCTCTGCATGTGTGGTTCCCACCGTGAAGCATGGAGGAGGAGGTGTGATGGTGTGGGAATGCTTTGCTGGTGACACTGTTAGTGATTTATTTAGAATTCAATGCACACTTAACCAGCATGGCTGGCACAGCATTCTGCAGCGATATGCCATCCCATCTGGTTTGCGCTTAGTGGGACTATAATTTGTTTTTCAACAGGACAATGGCACAAAACACACCTCCAGGCTGTGTAAGGGCTATTTGACCAAGAAGGAGTGCTGCATCAGATGACCTGGCCTCCACAATCATTCGACCTCAACCAGTTGAGATGGTTTGGGATGAGTTGGACCGCAGAGTGAAGGAAAAGCAGCCAACGAGTGCTCAGCATATCTGGGAACTCCTTCAAGACTGTTGGAAAAGCATTCCTCATAAAGCTAGTTGAGAAAATGTTAACAGTGTGCACAGCTATCATCAAGGCAAAGGGTGGCTACTTTTGACTGTTGACTCTGATCAAGAAAAACTGTCCAACTTGTCTTTCTCAATTTTCAAACAGAAATGGGTTTTGCCTTTGGTGGTTCATCGATGTGTCATTCTGGTCATGCACGCTGCGACCAACGTAGCTAGTTCGTTAGCTAGTAACTCCTCCAGTATTTGTTGACCCCATTTCACAGGATTTGTTTTTGGACGGAAGCTGTAGAGATCAGTAAGAAATGGCACTTCTGTAACCAAATATCTTATTTATCAATTTTTGTTTGTTTTCATTAAATTACCTGGTATGATGGTGCATTGATCAGTTATTTTTTTAGTTTTTGCCCAAAGTCAACCTTTAAAGTAGCTGTTCAGTGTTTCGAGATTTCTATGAAATATGACCTATAATTAATTATGATATATATGATAATATAATATATATATGATAATATCACCTATAATTAATACATGACTGAAATAGTTCCTTACAAAAAAGGGTAATTAAGTTTGTGAAAAAGCATTTTCTGTGTTGGAATGGTGTGGGCGTACCCCAACAACAGAATGATGTGGGCGTATACCGGTCATTAAAAATATTCACTCGAGTAGACTTTTCTCTCCAATTTATGCTTTGGCCACAAATACAAGTATAATTTTGTTAACAACATTATTTGGGTATGATTTAACTGAATATTCATTTTTTAAATTTATCTCAGCCTCATGGCAAACTGTGTAGAGTAGCAGGAAATTAGCATTCTCATTGCAAAATGTGAAAAATAGCATGTGATGAGCTATAAAACAGAACATTTTTCTCTGCCCCATGGTAAAATGTGTAGAATTGCAGGAAATTACCTGGCTTTTCACTTATCCTTCCACTTATACTGTGTTTTCAAAATACCCAACCATATACCCCTCAAAATACTCCCTCATAGATAATAAGTGAATTGCAGGAATTGCATATAAAATGTTTTGTTAAAAACTCTCTACTGTTCGTCACCCCCAATATCTACACCCCAATTTTGCCCTTGATATTTAGTGATGCGCTATCCTGTGAAAGTCTATTTAAAAAGTTATGGTAATTTAGCTCACTATGTGTTTTTGTTGTTGTTGTTTAAGGATAATGTCAACCCAGGTCTTTAGTGACAAAACAATGGTCTTTTTAGATGTCCCATTCAAACTAGAGAAGGAGGATGCTGAGGAGTGCCTCATGACCTCTGGGAGGCTGCTGTATGTTGTCTCCTGGGCTGTGGATGAGAGTGGCTTTCCCATGGCGCCCACTGCCCCACCACACAGACCCAGCTCAACCAGGTGAGTCTGAACAACACCTGACTGACTTCCACAAGGTTGGCCGTCTTCACACACGCACACACACACACACGCACGCACGCACGCACGCACACACACACACACGCACGCACACACACACACACACACACACACACACACACACACACACACACACACACACACACACACCTCTGTTTGTCTGTTACCTTGTGAGTTGAAGGCTTTTCTTTATGCTGTCTTGCAATAGAAACACTAACCATGTTACATTGCCTGTAGACCCATGGCCAGCGGTCCCAATGCAAGTAGACTTGAATGGATCAGGGACCTTCAGTTTGACCCCAACCACCCTTCTAACACAGAACTCACAGAACTCCTTAGGGTGAGTGTTAACACCGTAGACTCAGAACCTCCACTTGTATTCTACTAAAATAAACCCAAGGATGTGTTGTTGATACAAAACACTCCGTGGTTGCCATGGATTCGAATCAGGAAACAGCTAGAGGGCTGAAACATGAAAGCTTGCCCGGAGCACTTGGTTTGAAGTGGACGTTTGAAGTAGCGTTTCATATTGTTTGACCAATAGGAGGCCTGTGAGCAGAGAGACCGAGCCACGGGTCACTTCCGCCTGCATGCCCTGGAGGAGGAGTTTGACTTCACCACTGAGGAACAGCTGGAGAAGTCCAGTCGCTTTGGTCTCCTGCAGCTGCGGAGCTCTCATGCTGTGGACGTCAGCCCCTCCAAACCCATCCCTCTCCACGACAGAGACATTACTGAAGCAATGTTCGCTGTAATGCCCTTCTCATATAGCCTGGTTCCAGATTAGTTTGTGCTGTCTTGCCAATTCCTCCAGCATGGTCATAGTCATGCCAATGTTTGGCTATACACAGCATAAACAAATCTGAAGTAGACTACTTCCTCATCCCTATATTCTGCAACGTTTTGGATTTGTTTCATATATAGTTACATACAGGTACATACTTTACTCTCGTCCTGCAATAACTTTGTGGGTGAATTGTTTTTAACAAAAGTGGACTTTTGTTGCTTTGTTGTTTCCCAGGATTATGGTGCATTCCCAAGTCTGTCCCTTATGGATGAAGACCCTATCACAATGCAGAGAGCACGCTCTATCCACTACATCCAAAAGGTACTCTTCTTCCGTCCCTAGATTCTGTCATCTGGAGTCAGATTGCATTTTATCGCGTATGTCTGTGTTCACAGCTTACTCATATGATCCGTTTGATATATGAACATGTGCGAACGAGTAGCAATACTGACATGTCATTTTCAATTGTCATGTGAGCTGTAACTGTTATTTTAGGCGCTGAATTTGGCAAGAGAAAAACTGTTGAACATCAAGAGGAAGTACAAGTTCTCTGATATAGTCACTGAGTACCACGAGGCAGATACAGTGATGTGAGTGTCAAGACTAATTTTCTCCTTAACACTTCTCCACATACAAATGGTGTTGCTGTACAGCCCATAAACCATATGTCATAAAGAAATCTAAAAGTATTTTTAGCTTTTGAGGCCTCTGCGAAATTTCAGTCATAATGATAATCATTTAGTGGGTGCGTATATTTGTTCTATTTCAATGTGTTTTTTTGCGTATCCCATTCTCCCCGAGACACCCTTGGAAAGCGGGGTCTTCACAGCCAGGGTCTGGCATTCAACAGCAACCCTGGAGCAATACGGATTAAGTACCTTACTCAAAGGCACAACGACAGATTTTTACACATTGTCAGTTCTGGGACCTTTCGGGTTACTGGCACAACGCTCTAACCTCTAGGCTACCTACCGCCAGGCTACACGATGATACGTCTCTATGTTTTCCTCTGACACTTCTAGCGTCCTAGCCTGGAATCCAAACTGATATGCTTTGTTTCACCATTGAAATGGAGCATATCCATTTGAATTCCAGGCTAACACTCTCCACCCCATCAGGGAGTTCAACTGGGACGTGTTCAGACTTAAGCGACCTCTCCAGCCTCAGCGCGTGAAGAGGAAGATCATTCCTACCTGCTCCCTCTCAGACGGGGACCTGAGGGTCCATGTTGCCATCAACAATGCCCAGGGCCTGCCTGTTCGCCGGGAGGCTTTCCTCAAGTATTGATCCAAGTTCTACCCATCCTACTACTTTTACAACTACTACAGCTTCTAACGTAAAACCTATGCCATTCCTATAGCAAATACCTCTACTTCTACTATCATCACTTTACAGTACACCCAACCCAATACTACTTGTACTATTAGCTGAACATATTCGCTATATCTACAATACAGTTGGCAACTTGCCTTAACAACCCCACATTGGCAGATACTTCAGCTTCTCATGCCTGCAGCTATCCTAATAGAATTCTTACTGTACTGTACAATGCGTGATGCAATGGTCCTCTTATCCAATTCTAGCAAAGATGAAAACCTTTTGACTGAATCACCTCCCCCACTTGACAACCACGCTCATAGAGAACACCATTAAAAAATAGACACCACTTTCTATTTCCATGACAACGCAGTTCCATCTGTGTGGAAGCAGATCTAATGAGTTGTGTTTTTGTGTACCTTCAAGGGAGATCCAGGCAAGAGGCTCCTGCTGTGGTCTGTCGAGCAGCAGCAGACACCACATGAAAAGCAGCTCAGAAAAGGCTGTCCTACAGGTAAAATGGTAGAGGTAGCACATATTTGGTGCTAAAATATCACAGACAGAGACGTGATCGCCGTATATAGAATATTGAAACAGAATTCAAATTGCACGATTGACAGTCAGATACTACTGGACTACGAACATGAGCTCATTTTCCTTGATAGCTTTTTGTTTGTTGCCGTATAGGCCGTTGCCATGACGTACTGTATATAACAATGTGGTTACGTCGGTGCATAACAGGTACAGTAGGTTGAGTTTTGTCCCATGGTTGTGCCAGCCTCAGGTTCAGCCCTTCGTGGAGGTTAGGTTTCAGGAGACAACATATGAGAGCAGCGTAGAGCAGGGACCCAACCCATGTTGGAGGGAAGAGTTCACCCTGGAGTTTAAGTATGACACCCGCTACTCTCCTAATTCACTGTTCATTCCATCTCCAACTGGCTCCACAAGTCAACACTGTGCATCCTTACACATGTGACTGTACTGTCCGTGCTAACAAAATCACATTTCATAGATGTCAAATGTAATGTTCTCTCAGATCCTTAGGGGGTGATTATAGCCACGCGGGCCTTTCCAAAGTACAAGACGACATTGTCATCAATGTGTTTGATGAGATGTCCTTTCAAGTCATTGAGGTACTGCAAGCCTCAACCATGAAAGTACAAGCACTATTCAAAGGCCACTTCAAATCGCAGGGTGAACTGGAAGTCAACATTCTGTCTGTCCCATCGCCATCCCTCCCTTACTCTCTTTTTTTTTCTTTCATCTTTTATCTCACCTGTGTGAAACCCAGAGCAGTTCTCTGAGAGGCTGTGGAAGCCAGGTGTTCTCTGGCAGACAGTGGCTGGGCTCGGTCACCTTACCCTTCAGATCTCTGCTGCAGCAATCCAAGGTACGGCTCTACGAGCGCACACACGTTCAGGTGGTGCACAAAGTCGGATAAAAGGATTTAAAGCCTGTCGGCTTTGTCCAACTTGGCCTAGTAATGTCGGGGAGTTGCTGTGGTTGCTTACATGTCTTTGTATGTTCGGTTGCCTTGTAGACAATTAACACTCTTAAGATTGTCTTCTCTGCGATCGTAGAAAAGAGGTGCTAAGTAGAACCATATAGGGTTCTTCGGCTTGTCTCCATATGGGAACCCTTTTTGGTGCTAGGTAGAATCCTTTGCAGAGGGTTCTACCCAGAACCCTCTATGAAGGGTACTTCATAGAGCCCTCTGTAAATGGTTCTACTTAGAACCCTCCATGGAGGGATTTTCCTAGAACCCTTTATAAGTGGTTCTACCAAGAACCCTTTTATCTTTGAATGGTTCTTACTAGAACCTTCTACGAATGGTTCCACCAGCTTTACTATTACATTCTTTATGACAATAGAAGACATCAAAACTATGAAATAACACATATGGAATCATGTAGTAACCAAAAATGTAAAACATGTAAATGAATAAATCACAGAAGACAGAAATCATGGCAAAGATATCAACTATAAAAACTGAAGAACATACGCACATCCAGGTACTTTCCACAGATGTTAGAGTTGTAGGCAAACTCATGGAAAACAGAAAGGAAAACGCTGCACACTGCTGCTCATGCTCCCAGGTGATATTTATTTACAACGGTTCGACCCTTAGCTCTTCATCAGGCATCCATATCCCAGTTGGGGGTGGAAGGTCCTATATATAGGGGCAGTACTCAGTGACATCACTTCCTGAAACAGGAGGTAAAAAATGTATAACATAGTTTCACAATATTACATTCAATGTATCAAATTCATATGATCATACACATAGAATGTGATCAATATTTATAGTAAAATACATACAATATTCAATTAGGATTTTTAAAAACACAATTCAGACTTATTGAAACTATAAAAAACAGTTTCCAGTCAAACTCCTCGTTAAGGCCAAGAGGAGACAGTGTGTTCAGCCTGTGGATCCAGAAAGATTCCCTTTGAAGAAGTTTCCTCTCGATGTCCCCTCCCCTGCGTGACATCTTGACCATTTCTATTCCAATGTGTCTCAGAGAACTATTAGGATGTCCAGCTTGTACAAAATGAGCAGCCACTGGATTTTTTGTCTCACTTGTTTTGTATATTGCTGCGGTGGTCACTGATCTGTGTTTTAAGGCTTCTATGGGTTTTCCCTATGTAGGACAGACCACAAGGAAATGTCAACATGTAAATAACATTGGTGGACATGCAGGTAATGAAGCCCTTGATCTTAAATCTTTGTCCTGTGCGGGGTGGGTAAATGAGTTACATTTGTACGTAAAGCTGCATTGAGTACATTAGCCATATTTGTAATTACCCTCTGGAACCTTGTCCAAAAAAGTTTCCCTTTTCTCTGGTGGGTAATAAGATTTAACCACAATATCTCTCATGTTTGGAGGTGTTTTAAAAACCATAAGTGTGGGATATTTTTTTTAAAGAAAAAAAAGAAAAGAAAAATGTACCTCGTGTTTCAGGAAGTGATGTCACTAAGTACTGCCCCTATATATAGGACCTTCCACCCCCACCTGGGATATGGATGCCTGATGAAGACCTAAGGGTCGAACTGTTATCACCTGGGAGCATGAGCGGCAGTGTGCGGCATTTTCCTTTCTGTTTTCCAAAGACATCAACTATGCCAGTGTTGTATATGTAAAATGATTAAAGGTACAAGATACATGCACAAATATTCCTATATAGGTACAATTTCAAACATTCTAACACCTACCTTATCCGATTACTAAAAGTTTAAACGCTGAGGTAAAGAGTAATGCTCAGGCACTATTTAAAATAAAGGGTTCTTCAGATGAAAACGTTTCTTGGTTGAAGCCTATCCCTCTGCCAAGAATCCTTTTGGAACCTTTTTATCTAAGAGTCAACTCTTTGATAGGTGTATGAGAAACTGACCATCTGTACCCCACCGACCCTACTGGGCTACATGTGGACAGGGGAAGACATGGTCAATGACCAGGGCGTAGAGATACCCGCGAGAAGAGATACCAGTTTCATGAATGTCTTCATCACTTTGGATCCAGCCATCTCTCTGAGTGATGACCAGACAGCAAAGGCAAATCATGTTCATGTTTAATACTGTTTCATTTTAAAGAGGTACTATGTTCTAAAAACCTCTTTGCCTTCAACTAAAAAACTACTTAAACTGTTATTTGATTCAGACGTTTGCTGTGGAAGATATCGATCGATAAGATATGGAATATGAATACTCATTCATCAGCATCCATTCTTTTAAAGTGCTTATGTTTAATGTCATGACTACTGTGATTGATAACCAACTGTACAACTGCATCAGAACACACATCCATGGAAATGTACTATTTTCCCCTTTCACATTCAGTATGGTGACCAGAAGCCCCTTTGGCTGGTGAGTATCAGTCCAATTTGTATTGCTTAGCCTAAATGATAAGTCACCCTTTTCCATGCACTGCTGCTGCTCCTACAGAATTCTGTGTTTGTATCCGTCTCCGTGTAGTTTTCCACAGACGAGGATGAGGACTTGCTGAACTTGACCTATGAGTATGAGAAGCAGTGTAAGATGGCGGCAGGCCGGGTGAAGAAGCGAGTCATAACCACAGTGATAAATAGTGAGGGGAGGCTTGTCCTGGCACACCGGTTCTTCAAGCCACTTCCTCCTCCACAGGAAGTTGTACTGGACACTCCCGACAATAGCATGTCTGTTCTCGTAAGGCTCCAACATAACTAGATCTGGGTTCAAGTACTATTTGAAACCTTTCAAAACACTGAGTGTTTGCTTTAGTCTGCCTGGAGAGCCAGATGGGCAGATTTAAAAAAATATATATATATTTTTTTTTCTCACTTTGATAGAAAAACTCAATCAAACCTAGTGAAAGTATTTCAAATAATTTCAAATAGTATTTGAACCCAGGTCTTACCATAACATCACAATCATTAGAATGATTCAACCCATAAGGTTGATGTCTGAAATATAAACAACATGGAATCATAATTGTAGCACAGTTGTATTCATTCTTTGGAAGTTTGACTTATTTTGAGTTTTTTGGTTGGAACTCAGTTCATTTGTTTATATGCATTAAAGGGCAATTCCGCCACTTTTCAACCTCATATTCATCATCTCCAGCACCAAACCAGTGTCTACAGATGTGAAAACAGCGTGTTTCTATGATCTGTGGTTAAAAAGTTAAGAATAAAGGGCCTAAAAAAATGCTTCTCTGTGACAAAGGATGGATAGATAAAAAGTGTTTTTTAAATTGTGATTTTCAAAACCTGCAACGAGTTTCTAGCCCAAGGGAGGGTATTTTGTTGCTCCCCACATCACCGCAAATCTCATAGTGTTTGAAAATGTTTTAACATTTGATGTCATCGGGTAGAACTTTTTAAATGTATATTTATTTTATAAAAAAAACTGAATTGCACCGTTTTCACATATGTTGACACTGGTATTGTGCTGGAGATAATGAAAATAAGGTTGAAAAGAGGTGGAGTTGCCCTTTATTTGATTACTATGTTGTGCTCTTAAAAATGTTTTGCTCTGTGTAACCCAGGAGAGGGTGGCAGCTTTTGTGTCCCTGATTCCCACCTTGTCCTTCCCATCGGACGTTGGTGACAGTGGGGACATGTGGCTCACCTCAGAGGTAAACAAAACAGACCATGTTGTAGACTGAACAAGACTTAAAACTTCACTTATGTTCAGCAGATATTAAATACAAAGAAAAATACCAATAATTATCAACATAGTTTGATCAGCTTGTTGTTAACCCAGTGGTGCCTTTCTCATTCTTTATTGCACACCTTTGCTATACACAATAGCAATGCTTGGAGCTGGCTATGGGAAACCATATCAGTTTGGCAGTTCTGCTGTGCAACTTCTTTCATGACCTGACGGTAAATGGGTGGCTTCTCCTGGGAACATCTGTCGTAGAGGTAACAATTGACATGTGCTGTTTAATGTACATTGCCTTCAGAAAGTATTCACACGCCTTGACATTTTGTTGTGTTACAAGGTGGGATTAAAATATATTTGTCGTTTTTTTTGTTGTCAATAATCGACACAAAATAATCTATAATGTCAAGGTGGAAGAAAAATAGAAAAAATGTGTATAAAATATAAAACATGAAAAATAAAACACTAATATACAGTGGGGCAAAAAAGTATTTAGTCAGCCACCAATTGTGCAAGTTCTCCCACTTAAAAAGATGAGAGAGGCCTGTAATTTTCATCATAGGTACACTTCAACTATGACAGACAAAATGAGAGAGAAAAAATCCAGAAAATCACATTGTAGAATTTTTTATGAATTTATTTGCAAATTATGGTGGGAAATAAGTATTTGGTCAATAGCAAAAGTTTATCTCAATACTTTGTTATATACCCTTTGTTCGCAATGACAGAGGTCAAACGTTTTCTGTAAGTCTTCACAAGGTTTTCACACACTGTTGCTCGTATTTTGGCCCATTCCTCCATGCAGATCTCCTCTAGAGCAGTGATGTTTTGGGGCTGTTGCTGGGCAACATGGACTTACAACTCCCTCCAAAGATTTTCTATGGGGTTGAGATCTGGAGACTGGCTAGGCCACTCCAGGACCTTGAAATGCTTCTTACGAAGCTACTCCTTCGTTGCCCGGGCGGTGTGTTTGGGATCATTGTCATGCTGAAAGACCCAGCCACGTTTCATTTTCAATGCCCTTGCTGATGGAAAGAGGTTTTCACTCAAAATCTCACGATACATGGCCCCATTCATTCTTTCATTTACACGGATCAGTCGTCCTGGTCCCTTTGCAGAAAAACAGCCCAAAAGCATGATGTTTCCACCCCCATGCTTCACAGTAGGTATGGTGTTCTTTGGATGCAACTCAGCATTCTTTGTCCTCCAAACACAACGAGTTGAGTTTTTACCAAAATGTTATATTTTGGTTTCATCTGACATTCTCCCAATCTTCTTCTGGATCATCCAAATGCTCTCTAGCAAACTTCAGACGGGCCTGGACATGTACTGGCTTAAGCAAGGGGACACGTCTGGCACTGCAGGATTTGAGTCCCTGGCGGCGTAGTGTGTTACTGATGGTAGGCTTTGTTACTTTGGTCCCAGCTCTCTGCAGGTCATTCACTAGGTCCCCCCTTGTGGTTCTGGGATTTTTGCTCACCGTTCTTGTGATCATTTTGACCCCATGGGGTGAGATCTTGCGTGGAGCCCCAGATCGAGGGAGATTATCAGTGGTCTTGTATGTCTTCCATTTCCTAATAATTGCTCCCACAGTTGATTTCTTCAAACCAAGCTGCTTACCTATTGCAGATTCAGTCTTCCCAGCCTGGTGCAGGTCTACAATTTTGTTTCTGGTGTCCTTTGACAGCTCTTGCAATTAATACAGGTAATGAGTGGAGGACAGAGGAGCCTCTTAAAGAAGTTACAGGTCTGTGAGAGCCAGAAATCTTGCATGTTTGTAGGTGACCAAATACTTATTTTCCACCATAATTTGCAAATAAATTCATAAAAAATCCTACAATGTGATTTTCTGGATTTTTTTCTCATTTTGTCTATCATAGTTGAAGTGATGAAAATTACAGGCCTCTCATCTTTTTAAGTGGGAGAACTTGCACAATTAGTGGCTGACTAAATACTTTTTTTGCCCCACTGTATATTGATTATATAAGTATTCAACTCCCTGAGTCAATACATGTTAGAATCACCTTTGGCAGCAATTAAAGTGGTGAGTCTTTCTGGGTAAGTCTCTAAGAGCTTTGTACACCTGGATTGTACAATATTTGCACATTATTATGAAAACAATTATTCAAGCTCTGTCAAGTTGGTTGTTGATCATTGCTAGACGGCCATTTAAGTTTTGCCATAGATTTTCAAGCCGATTTAAGTCAAAACTGTAACTAGGCCACTCGGGAACATTTCATGTCGTCTTGGTTAGCAACTCCAGTGTATATTTGGGCTTGTGTTTTAGGTTATTGTCCTGCTGAAAGTTGATTTTGTCTCCCAGTGTCTGTTGGAAAGCAGACTGAACCAGGTTTTCCTCTAGGATTTTGCCTGAGCTTAGCTCTATTCAGTTTATTTTTATCCTAAAAAACTGCAGTACCTCATCCTTGCCGATGACAAGGATACCCAGAACATGATACAACTACCACCATGCTTGAAAATATGAAGAGAGGTACTCAGGGATGTGTTGTGTAAGTTTCACTTTAGGCCCTTATTGCAAACAGGATGCATGTTTTGGAATATGTTTTATTCTGTACAGGCTTCCTTCTTTTCACTCTGTCATTTAGGTTAGTGTTGTGCAGTAATTACAATGTTTTTGATCAATCCCCAGTTCTCCTATCACAGCCATTAAACTCCAACTGTTTTAATGTCACCCTTCGCCTCATGGTGAAATCCCTGAGCGGTTTCCTTCCTCTCAGGCAACTGAGTTAGGAAAGACACCTGTATCTGTGTAGTGACTGGGTGTATTGATAGACTATCCGAAGTGTAATGAATAACTTCACCATGCTCAGAGATATTCGATGTCTGCTTTTTATTATTTCTACCAATAGGTACCCTTCTTTGCGAGGCATTGGAAAAGCTCCCTTCTCTTTGTGGTTGAATCTGTGTTTGAAACTCACTGCTCGACTGAGAGACCTTACAGTTAACTGTATGTGTGGGGTACAGAGAGGATGTAGTCATTCAGAAATCATGTTAAACACACAGTGAGAGTCCATGCAACATATGTGACTTGTTTAATACATTTTCTGTTGTGTGCCCTGATGAACACAATCCTGCTCTCGTACAATGGGGAGGGTGTAATGTTTCCACTAGAAGACAAACAAAACCGTGTTTGCCCTATGATTTTTGTTTTTTTAGCAGCTGTGGCAAAAGGTAGAGGGAGAAGGTGACTGAGGTCACTTCTGGTAACTTTTTCAAAAGGACATTCTACTCCTAAATAAATGAAAATACAATTATGCTGACATCTGAAATATAACAGGGAAATAACCTGAAGACCAACTAATGCAGCATAGCGGCTTTAAATAAATGGGCTGATGAAACATGGGGTTGCCCAGGCACATTTTTACGCCTGAACGTATTTAGGCTTGCCGTAACAAGTTGAATACTAAGACTCAAGACATTTCAGCTTTTCATATCTAATTCATTTGTCTAACAACATAATTCCACTTTGACATTATGGGGTATTGTATGTTTAGGCCAGTGACCCATCTCAATTTAATCCATTTAAAATTCAGGCTGTAATACGGCAAAATGTGGAAAAAGTCAAGGGGTGTGAATACTTTCTGAAAGCACTGTATACATAAAACAACAATGCACTCCCATCCAAATCAATGTATTTGCGAGTCAGCTGAGAAAATAGACTACACCTTTAGTGCAGTGTATTTAATTGTATTCGTTGAGGGCAACACAGTAGCATTCATGTTTTGTTTTTTTTTCCAGGGAGAGACCGCCTATGTCCTTACTCAAGAGAACACTTGGTTTGTGTTGTGGAACCCCAGAGATGGGAAGCACTACCAGTCATACGACTCCTTCTGTCCTCTAAAGACTGTCGACTGTCTGGTCAATGGTGAAAATGTAAGCGTGGAGTCCATGAACATGGATACCCCTCAGTGTGTTAAATTTATGTCATCCACTCAGAATTTTGTGTACGCGAGTTTAGTCAAAACAGATGGCAAGTCAATAACTCCGTCCCAAAGTCCACTTCCCAACTGCTGTTCTTTGTCCCTGCCCATGCTGTTTACTATGCTATTGTGGTGACACTGTGTTCTACCAGTTATTTTATTTGTTAGTATCACGAGACTGTGTTGTGACCTATAAATAAAATCACTGTCGGTGATTGATGCAGCGACATCATTATACCATCTATGCAAGTCTTGTTCACCAGCTGTGTGGTGCTCGAAAACTGCTGAAAGGGATCGTCGTCTTCAGCCGCTATCTTGACTAGATCTTAAAAAGTTTTTAGGTGACGTGTCCATTGATTATAAATGTCATGTGCTTGATCTGACTGGGTGTCTCTCAGGTGTGGTTCCATCTCCAACCAACAAGAAAGATGCCCATCACTTTTGACGTATCAAATAACGCCACATGGAAACCCTTACTCCCCAAAGGATTCAACTCGGACTCATCCTCAACGGTATTTCTAACCTAGTTTTTTTTTTGCTTCTGTAGTGTTAAAAAAGACGAGACGTAAAATGTAAGATACGGTTCCAAACATAAGAGCCGTAGGTTTTTCCCTCATTGAGAATTAGTGACAGTGAAATATTTGAAAGTAGGTCATATTTGAAGAACACAACTTATTACTTATATTGGGTCAACATAACGCGAGTCAACTATGTACAGTAAATTAAAAACGGCTCAATGCTAACTGTCAAATTTTACAGCCAACAGAAATTAAATACCGTCCCCCTCAAATAGAGCTGGTCAATCACCTTCAAAGAAGGTATGTTAATGTGGATTCTATATTTAAGGCTATGCATTGCTTTTATCTTAGAGCGAAATGCAGGACAATTTCATTTATGGTCTTGTCTGTCCCATCCATGAATTTCATTCTTCAACACAGGCTGGAGATGAAACTGAAAAGTTGTGTGATGGACTGGAGAAGCCCCCACCCGACACGCTGGAGCCCCCGCTGTGCAGCCATGCTCTCGGAGGTCATGCAGAAGCTTGAGAGGAACCCAGCCTCTGACACAATAGCGATAGAGATAGACAGGCTGCTGGACACCATGAAGGATTACAAGGTGAAATAGGCCTACCCGTAACCCTCTTTAATATGAAAAGGGGAATCAGTGGATAGTATTTATGGACCAAATGGATTGAAACAGGAAGGGACTACCTGGACTGGTCCAATAAAAAGCTTACTTAATATTCTGTTGTGTGTCCTGATGAACAACCCTGCTCTCGTACAATGGGGAGGGTTTGATGTTTGAGATTGTCCTTAAATTTGATAGAAAACACAGGCCTTCAGAATAAAAATAGGTGTATACTGTTGTAAGACTTGCTACATGACTAATAACAGTGACCATTATTGGGTATGATATCACCCCCAAAGAAATGATAGAAAAGGGAAGATTAAAAAAAAATGTTTTAATGTTTTAACTCCCCTATAATTTATTTCAGCAGCGGTGGCAAAGGTAGTGGGAGAAGGTCACTTTAGGATATTCTACTCCAAAATGAATCAAAATTGTATTGACACCATCTGAAATATAATTTTCCCTTTAAAAGCATAACCTGTAGCCCAACTGATAAAGAATAGCGCCTTTCAATAAATATGAAAAGGCATGGGGTTGCCCATCATTTACATAATTGAAATAATACCAAATGACGATGCATAAAATGCTACTTACTACAAATAAATGTTGTAATTTGTCCCGCTGTTCTTTCAAGCACATCTCGGCAGAAAGATACAAATAAACTATAGGGGAAACACTGATTAACTGTGTGTTTTTAGGTGACTGGTTTCCCCATTCATATGGCCTACCAAGACATGAGCACAGTGATCGAGGCGGTCTACAACACCAGAATCCACAGCACTGAGATCCCTGGGACAGAGTTTGCTCTCTCCACCTACATCCACCCATACCCCAACCACATCTTGTCGGTGTGGATATTCCTGGCAACGCTGGTCAAACACCAGCATGGCGTGTTCTATGTTCCTTCAGTACACAAGCACTGAGACATCCTGGTTGTGTTCATTAGGCACCAAATGGAAGGAAACTGACAAAACGGAGAGGGACTACCTAAAACCCTTTGTATGTTATACTTTTTTTTGCATGCCCGTATGAACAAAATCTCTGCCTTTCAGGGTCAGCTTTTCCTAGTCGTTTTTCTACTGTGGGGAAAGGAATGCAGAGCGATTCAGACCAAGTGATTGAATCCACAAACCTGTACATAGCAAATTAATGGAAATACTGCACAATAAAATTAATAAATATGGCAGCAACATGAACCTATATTTGTTAAACCCTTGATTAGCACATATCCGGTATGTTTTCAAGTTCACAATATGGTTTGTGAAACGTTTTAGGCAATATTTGTTGATGTATGCATAAAGCCTTAAAGGCCAATTGATATACATACTACTGGCATTAGCAGAATGCCAATAATATGATGCATAATTAAAAAATAAACCAGAAGTACAACTGACAGGCATTTTATTTAAAAGTACCATATTAGAAGTACACAGCACTCGCTGCCATTCCGCATGCACAGGAAGGTGTTGACATGACACATTCCCTCCAAATTAGTGCTCGAAACACAAAACAATGAAAACTATACTTCCTGAACATTGCAGAGAGCACCGTTCAAGAGCAAAGGTCAACGTTAACATTTGAGGTAGCTTCTGGCAGAGTGATGCGGGTTCCTCTATCAAACTACCATATCTTACTACAAAAATAATCCCTCGAGTTCAATACTGATATAAGATTCCCATTATTACTCATGGCGCCAGGGAACGAAAAGAGAACATACATTCAATGCTTCTGAGGTATCTTAGCTTAAATAAATGCAGCACAGTCTCTTGTCTATAGTGCAATTAAATTATAGCTAATGCAGAGTGTTGGGAAAACAACCCTTTGCACATGACAACCATGCTTGGTGATAACTCAATCATATTGGTTTTGAAAAGAAGAACACACCTTCGGCAGGTTAGCACCGGAATGATACATGACAAATAACTATTGCACATTTGTGGAATACTATATTGCACATCTTACCATAGAAGAAAGTGCTTAAATCGCATCATAACTTCTCGATTTAAAAAAAAAAACATACCTGGTCCTGCTAATTAGTCTAATCCAAAGAGACGACAAACCCATCCAGTCGCTCGCACTTTTACTTCCCATACTGTCATAGCTCTACCTTGGAGATCCAGCCATCACCTATCAAAACAGGGAGCAGCACAGGTATAGTGCATATTGACCTGGTAGGCTCTGCTTGGAATGTTGGCCTTGCCATCCAGACCAGCAGAGATGGTCTGGGGGTGGCTGTGTGGCGGGGCACCAGGGCCCTGCAGGGTGGCAGAGTGGGATACGTAGGAGGCCGGGCCGTGGCCTGGGGCTAGGGAAGGCTGGAGGGCCTGCTGAGGGTACTGGATGCTGGTCTGGTGCAGGTACTGTGGCGGCATGGTGGTGGTTGTCTGGCAAGGGGTATGGTACCCAGTCTGGCCCGGCTGCTGACCGGGTGGCTGGCACGTCTGCTTGTTGGCCTCCTTCACGTCGCTGTCATGAGCACTGACAAAGAAAGACCAAAAGTGACATTCAAACAACCAACCTGTCAAGCCTGCAGCACAATTCTACAACCATGTTACTAAGATTATGGCAAGAGTTGACTTATTTTCTCAGGTTGCATCAAGGTCATTAGCCACCAAACGGAAGAAAACATACTGAAGAGTGAGCGAGAGGGACTCCCTGGACTTGCCGCCCCTCCCCAGTTGCGAAACGTTTTTGATAAGGTGTGCCTTAATAAACATGGCCCTGGTGTTAGGCAGTATTTGTCAGCATGCAAGAGAGGCCATCTGAGGAAAAACACTCACATGAGCATTTTTTCTACACAGGGGACAAGGTGATCCCAGCTGTATACGGTGAGGCGCTGAAGCTGAGATGGCCAGGAAGGGGATAGGCGCAGGATGATGCGAGAGGCTGCCACACAGGCAGCTGCCACCAGTGACGGGGCGAACCTCAGAAACACATGATCTGGAATAAGAGCAAGTCATTAATCACCATGTATTGGACCAGAATATTGTGCAACAAGGCTAGCTGTGTCTTTAAGTGCAAAAGGTGACATTACACTCTTGTTCTTCCTAAAACAAAAAAAAAACATATTTTCAGAAGGCAAACACTGGTTTGAAAAACCTTGAAATACCAGTTATGATTTACAAAAATAAAAAAGATGTGGATCCCCATTAGCTGTTGAAGAAAAGAGAACATAAAACATTACATGAATGGACAAGAACAGCAACACTAGTACACATCGACCAAAGAACACCACAACTACTTCAAAAAAATACGAGAAAAGAAAAATAAACAAATTAGCAAAACTAATCTCAAATGTTCAAGTGCTTTGGTATGTACACACTTCTGTTGTAGCTAAAGAACACAGTTAAATAATAGTTTGTGGGTGTGTAGAGCAGTGTTCCAATTATGTTCCTGGTGAGCTACCCTCCTGTAGGTTCACGCCGACACCAGTTGTAACTAATCTGATTCAGTTGATCAAGCAGCTAATTATTTGAATCAGGTGTGCTAGATTAGGGATGGAGCAAAAACCTCAAATCAAATTTGATTGGTCACATACACATGTTTAGCAGATGTTATTGCGAGTGTAGCGAAATGCTTGCGAAAAACAAGTACTACAAGCAAGGCGGCCCCCTCTGTCAGCGCCATCGTGGGTACCTACAGGACAGCATCTCTCCAGGAACAGAGCCCCCGGTCTCTAAACGAAAACAGACAACTTTACCAGTGTTAACTAGACCGAACCTGCGAAAAACAGGAAACGGGATAAAACGTTTACATGCCACAGTATCTTATCCAGGTTTCTCATAACCGGGACACAAGTTTTTAACATGAATAATAACGGGATATTGGTGTGCATGTAAAAAGTCAGTCTCTCCACTCTGAACTAGGAGAGACTGACATGCATGCTGTTGACATTGACCCTCTGTCTACATTTGAGGCTAGACGTGGTGCTGTTCTTAGCCAGCTGCAGCTTTTCTAGGTCCTTTTTTGACGCACCCGGCCATACAACTGGGCAGTAGTCAAGATGCAACAAATCCAGAGCTTGCAGGAGCTCTGCAGTCACTGATCCTAATAGTCGTCCTATAAGCTTGTTAATTAAATTATTGTATCTGTACATATCAAGGATTATTTCTCATGTAAATGGTCTGATAACTGGTTTCCAGCATGCATACAAAGGGCATTCTACGAGTACGGCCTTAGCACAAATGACAGATGATTGGTTAAAGAGTATAGATGACAGGAAGTTAGTTGCTAGATTTCAGTGCTGCTTTTGATGTAATTGATCATGAACCGTTACTAGGTAAACTCAAATATTATGGTTTTAAGTCTGCAGCTCTATCCTGGATGGAAAGCTATCTATCCAGGCGAAGGCATAAAGTGTTCCTTAAAATGGTAGCTTTTCAAACAGTAAAGATACACTGTGGTGATCCTCAAGGAAGCTGCCTAGGCCCACTTCTCTACTCTAGCTTTACTAATGATTTACCTTCAGTAATGAACAAAGCAAGAGTGGTCATGTATGCTGATGACTCTATAGTGTATCGCGCAGCATTAGAATGTAATGAGCTAACAGATGTAATAAGCATTGAACTAAGAATGGTATCGGAGTGGGTTGATATGAACAAATTGGCATTGAACATTTCTAAAAAAAAAAAAAAAAAAGGGTTGTATTTGGTTCAAGATCTATGCTTGCTGATGATCCCCAATCGAATTTGTCGATGAATAGAATGCATGTGGAATGAGGCAGGTAGCCTAGTGGTTAGAGCGTTGGGCCAATAACCAAAAGGTTGCTGGATCGAATCCCCTAGCCGACAAAGTAAAAATCTGTCGTTCTACCCCTGAACAAGGCAGTTAGCCCACTGTTCCCCGGTAGGCCGTCAATGTAAATAAGAATTTGTTCTTAACTGAATTGCCTAGATTTGGGAGGGGGAAAAGTAGGGCAAGTGAGAGAAAAAAACTACAAGGAGTCATGTTTGACACAGCTTTATCTTGGTCAGAGCACAGTCATTTAGATGGATAAGGGAATTGCTGTTACAAGAATGTTCAGAGTATGTAACATCTAGCACACTGAATCAGGTGATTCAATCCCTGGTCCTATCACACTTTGAGTCCTGTCCAGTTATATGGTCTCCTGCAGCAAAGGAAAAAAAAGCTCAAAATTGCTCAAAACAGGGTTGCCAGATTAGCTCTTAATTTCTCTATGCGTGTGAATATTATCCAAATGCAGCAGAACCTCTCATGGCTTCACATTGAAAACAAATTAATATCCAGTCTTCGGATTTTCTTTAGGAATGTTATTATTTTATTTTTTAAACAGTATTTTTCAGGCCAGTTAGTACATACTAGCAACACGCATAACCACCAGGGCAAATCGCCTTAAATCTACAGTTTTATAAAGAGCCACAGCTGAATGGAACTCTTTACTAATCCATATTTCTCAGGCAAAAAGTAAATCCACCGTAAAGAAAAAAAATAAAACATCTAATGCGATAAACCATATGACTGGACAGGAAATAGAAAGCATCAACTGAAATGTTAAATGTGTTTCCTGACAGGTATTTTAATTGTCTATTGTCTAATTGAATGTTTGTAGAGTCTTGATTTGTGTTTTTTTGTAATGTCTTGTTAATTGGTGTTGGACCCCAGGAAGCTTGGCTAGCGATACGGCATTAGCTAATGGGGATCCTAATAAAAATGACAAAATTACTTTTGTTTGCATGCATGAGTGTTAAAAAAGCAAAGCATCTATCAGACAGACCCCCCCCCATCTTTACAACAATAGAATCAATATGCTTTGACCATGACAGTAAACAATCTAATATAACAAGAAGTTTAATATCTTCTTGCTCAGCCACATTATTCATTACCAGATTCAGCTGAGGTCCAGTACCTTGGGGGTGTTTGGTACTAAATAATGCTTTTCGATCTGTTCAGGGCTAGTTTATTCCTTAGCCACCTATTCTAAAATTGAACCCAACTCTTTAGGGCCGCAATGACTTCACTAGCTGGTGCTGACATGTATAGTGTAACAGTAAAAAGGGCCTTGACAGCTCCCTTATGAAATACCACACTTGACATGTTTTACGTTAGAGAAGCTTCCAATAAAGACCGTTCTATTAGATAATATCATGGATAGAGAGCTATGTTACGCCATCAATAGTAAAGGCGGCACTAAAAGCTAACTACACAGCTCCCACAATCTTATCAGTATCACCAACTTTGTCATTTGTGTCAGTGCAGTCCATGTTTAGTGTCCTTCCCTAGAAGTGTGCTGAAAGTCAGTTAAATTGTTCAGAGAAATGGCATTATATCTGGTCAAACAATCTTTTCCATAAGTTTGCTAAGAACTGGAAGCAAGCTGATTGTTAGGCTGTTAGAAGCCAGGAAAGGGAGCTTTAACATTTTTGGATAGCAGCATGACTTCCCTCCAGGTCTGTGAACAAACACTTTTCTCTAAAGATGTGGCAAAAAGGAGTGGCAACATCGTCCGCTATCATCCTCAGTATTTTTCAAAATGTATGTATACATTAGTTGAAGTCGGAAGTTTACATACACTTAGGTCGGAATCAACCACGCCACACATTTCTTGTTAATTAACAAACTATAGTTTCGGCAAGTCGGTTAGGACATCTACTTTGTGCATGACAAGTCATTTATCCAACAATTGTTTACAGATTATTTCACTATCACAATTGCAGTGGGTCAGAAGTTTCCCTACACTACGTTGATTGTGCCTTTAAACAGCTTGGAAATTACAGAAGATGTCATGGCTTTAGAAGCTTCTGATTGACTCAAATTATGTCAATTAGCCTATTGGTGGTGTACCTGTAGATATATTTCAAGGCCTACCTTCAAACTATGTGCCTCTTTGCTTGACATCATGGGAAAATCTAAAGAAATCAGCCAAGACATCAGGAAAAAGAATTGTAGACCTCCACAAGTCTGGTTCATCCTTGGGAGCAATTTCCAAATGCCTGAAGGTACCACTTTCATCTGTACAAACAATAGTATGCAAGTACGAACACCATGGGACCACGTGTAACAGTTAAGCTTTCGTCCCTCTCCTCGCCCCAACCTGGGACCTTCTGCACACACCGGTAACAGTCACCCACGAAGCATCGTTACCCGTCGCGCCACAAAAGCTGCGGCCCTTGCAGAGCAAGGGGAACAACTACTTCAAGGTCTCAGATCAAGTGATGTCACCGATTGAAACGCTATTAGCGTGCACCACCGCTAACTAGCTAGCCATTGCACATTGGTTACACATGCAGCCGACATACCGCTCAGGAAGGAGACGCGTTCTGTCTCCTAGAGATGAACGTACTTGTGCAAAAAGTGCAAATCAATCCAAGAACAGGAAACGGGTACAAAAGTATATATATCCACAGCAAAACGAGTCCTATAACGACATAACCTGAAAGGCCGCCCAGCAAGGAAGAAGCCACTGCTCCAAAACCACCATAAAAAAGCCAGACTACGGTTTGGAGAAATGTCCTCTGGTCTGATGAAACAAAAATAGAACTGTTTGGCCATAACGACCATCGTTATGTTTGGAGGAAAAAGGGGGAGGCTTGCAAGCTGAAGAACACCATCTCAACCGTGAAGCACAGGTGTGGCAGCATCATGTTGTGGTGGTGCTTTGCTGCAGGAGGGACTGGTGCACTTCACAAAATAGATGGCATCATGACGAAAATTGTGGATATGTTAAAGCTTGGTCGCAAATGAGTCTTCCAAGCACACTTCCAAAGTTGTGGCAAAATGGCAACAAAGTCAAAGTATTGGAGTGGCAATCAACAAAGCCCTGATCTCAATCCTATATAGAAAATGTGTAGGCAGAACTGAAAAGGCGTGCAAGGAGGCCTACAAACTTGACTCAGTTACACCAGCTCTGTCAGGAGGAATGGGCCAAAATTCACCCAGCTTATTGTGGGAAGGTTATGGAAGGCTACCTGAAACATTTGACCCAAGTTAAACAATTTAAGGGCAATGCTACCAAATACTAATTGAGTGCATGTAAACTTCTGACCCACTGGGAATGTGATGAAAGAAATAAAAGCTGAAATAAATTATTATTATTCTGACATTTGTCTTAAAATAACATGGTGATCCTAACAGACCTATGACATTTTTATCTAGGATCACATGTCAGGAATTGTGAACTGAGTTTAAATGCATTTGGCTAAGGTGCATGTAAACTTCTGACTTCAACTGGATGTGGACACCGCTTCAAATTGGTGGATTCAGCCATTTCTGCCACATCAGTTGCTAAGAGGTGTATGAAATCAAGCACACAGCCATACAATTGCCATAGACAAACATTGGTAGTAGAATGGCCTTATTGAAGATCTGTGACTTTCAACGTGGCGCCGTCATAGGATGCCACATTTCTAACAAGTCAGTTCATCAAATGTCTGCCCTGGTCAACCGTAAGTGCTGTATTTGTGAAGTGAAAATGTCTAGGAGCAACAGCGGCCCAGCCGTGAAGTGGTAGGCCACACAAGCTCACAGAAGGGGACCGGCAAGTGCTGAAGCGCGTAGCGTGTAAAAATCGTCTGTCCTAGGTTGCAACACTCACTACCGAGTTCCAAACTGCCCCAGGAAGCAAGATAAGCACAATAACTGTTCGTCGGGAGCTCTATGAAATGGGTTTCCATGGCCGAGCAGCCGCACACAAGCCTAAGATCACCATGCACAATGCAAAGCGTCGGCTGGAGTGATAAAGTTAGCCGCCATTGCATTCTGGAGCAGTGGAATCGCATTCTCTGGAGTGATGAATCACGCTTCACAATCTGGCAGTTCGATGGACAGATCTGGGTTTGGCGGATTACCAGGAGAATGCTACCTACCCGAATGCAAAGTGGCAACTGTAAAGTTTGGTGGAGGAGGAACAATGGTCTGGGGCTGTTTTTCAAATCTGAAAAGCTACAGCATACAATGACATTCTAGACAACTCGGTGCTTCCGACTTTGTGGCAACAGTTTGGGGAAAGCCCTTTACTATTTCAGCATGACAATGCCCCCCCGTGCACAATGTGATGTCCATAATGAAATGGTTTCTCGCGAATTGGAATGCTGACTGGGTGCCAGGTCTAATCTCCCAACATCAGTGCCCAACCTCACTAATGCTTGTGGCTGAATGGAAGCAAGTCCCAGCAGCAATGTTCCAACATCTAGTGGAAAGCCTTCCCAGAGTGGAGGCTGTTATAGCAAAAAGGGGGGACCAACTCCAAATGTCCATGATTTTGGAATGAGATGTTTGACGAGCAGGTGTCCACATACTGTTGGGCATGTAGTACCAGGTGGTTTCTCATTGTTGGACAGTAGGGCTGTCCCAGACTAACAATCGAGTGGTCGAAATGTTAAAGTGCATTTTCCGGATATTAAACAACCTCTGTGTTTTAATAAAATCAACTATATGTAGGCTGCTGAGCTTGTCTGATGCTTTAAGCACAGTGATTAAATAAGTAAAATGACTTGAGGGAGCCAGAGATTAAGGCAAAAACCTGTCGCCGAACCTCCACGTCATGTGATTAAGAAATTATACAAATCTAAAAGTAGCCTAACTTCTATTGCCAACAATGTAAACATAGCCTACATAAAGCCAACAAATAAATACATTGCAGCCTGCAGATCGAAAAGAACCTGATAAAAATAAATCCCATTGGCTATACATGGCCTGTCTGTCTGCAAGGAACTTGAAGCACTACCAACATCATAAAATTCTGGACCGTCAGTTTCCCGAGCCAGTTAACTTCGGACTGACACAGCTGTAGGCTATTCGCACAAGGGATATGAATATTTTACAAATAGGCTACATTGGAGGAACTATTGTCACTCAATGGATGTAAAAACACGTTGGTTTACTTGCCGTTTGAGGTGAAGAAAAAAAAATAATCAGAAGCTCCATGGGCACATTTACAGTGTATTCAGAGCCCTTGACTTGTTCCAGCTTGTTACGTTACAGCCTTATTCTAAAATTGATTAAATCAGGTGTTTTTTCCTCAATCTACAAACAATCATGACAAATTTCAAAAATGTTAAATACCAGAAATAGCTTATTTACATAAGTATTCAGACCCTTTGCTATGAGAAGCAATTGAGCTCAGGTGCAGCTCGTTTCCATTGATCATCCTTAAGATGTTTCTAAATCAAATCAAATGTATTTATATAGCCCTTCGTACATCAGCTGATATCTCAAAGTGCTGTACAGAAACCAAGCCTAAAACCCCTAACAGCAAGCAATGCAGGTGTAGAAGCACGGTGGCTAGGAAAAACTCCCTAGAAAGGCCAAAACCTAGGAAGAAACCTAGAGAGGAACCAGGCTATGTGGGGTGGCCAGTCCTCTTCTGGCTGTGCCGGGTGGAGATTATAACAGAACATGGCCAAGATGTTCAAATGTTCATAAATGACCAGCATGGTCGAATAATAGTAAGGCAGAACAGTTGAAACTTGATTGGAATACACCTGTGGTAAACTCAATTGATTGGTCATGATTTGGAAAGTCACACACACATATAGTCCCACAGTTGACAATGCATGTCAGGGCAAAAACAAAGCCATGAGGTCAAAGGAATTGTCCGTAGAGCTCGGAGACAGGATTGTATCGAGGCACAGATCTGGGGAAGGGTACCAAAACATATCTGCAGCATTGAAGGTCCCCAAGAACACTGTGGCCTCCATTCTTAAATGGAAGAAGTTTGGAACCACCAAGACATTTCCTAGAGCTGGCCACATGGTCAAACTGAGCAATCGGGGGAGAAGGGCCTTGGTCAGGGAGGTGGCCAAGAACCCGATGTTCACACTGACAGAGCTCTAGAGTTCCTCAGTGGACAACCATCTGTGCTGCATTCCACCAAATCAGGCCTTTATGGTAGAGTGGCCAGACGGAAGCCACTCCTCAGTAAAAGGCACATGACAGCCCGTTTGGAGTTTGCCAAAAGGTACCTAAAGGACTCTGACCATGGAGAAACAATATTCTGAAACAAAGATTGCACTCTTTGGTCAATGCCAAGCGTCATGTCTGGAGGAAACCTGGCACCTCCAAATACAGGGTGCTTCAACAAAGTACTGAGTAAAGGGTCTGAATACTTATGTAAATATCACATTTCTATTTTTTCTAAACCTGTTTTTGCTTTGTCATTATGGGGCATTTTGTGTAGATTGAGGGAAACATTTATTTTAAAATAAGGCTGTAACAAAATGTGGGAAAAGGGGTCTGAATACTTTCCAAATGCATTGTATAAGTCTACATCCCTTACTCAACATTGACAGGACCCCTTTAAACAAAATACAATAAATGGACAACTCATAAATGGAATGAAATAAACCAAAACTTGTTTCTCACAAGTGTTGCCTAGGTTGTAAACATGTCCACTGTAAAAGACTAATATTAAAATGCAGAAATGACGGTAACCAAACAAACTTTGCAGAATAGAAATGGGAATCAACTGTAAATGTATTACTAGTGTGCCATCCGTGCGGCCTCCGCAATGGATTAGTCCACTGAGACAGACATCAAGACATGTGCCATGAAATAAATATAATTCTGTTTTTTGCAACTGCTCGACAAAGAAATAAAATATGTAGTTGTCGACCAACAGCCTATCGACCAGTCGACTAAAATTGGGTCATCCCTAACGGAGAGCAACCATTTCCCCACCTCTCCCACGCTAACTTTACAAAATTACAATGCTTTTCTTTCATTAGGTATTTTATGCATGAATGATGGCTCGCAGTGTGCCCACTCTGCCAATGAAATCATTAAAATAGGATTTGTGATGAATGAGCCATCCGATTCAATGAAAGATGGAGTTGAATTAGTCTCTTGCCATAATTTCATTTAAATTACTCCAAAGCTTTTTTCCAATTATACCTCCATCATATATATATATATATCGGTTTCTTAATACATTTTATTTTGTTCAGTTTAAAAATCACAATTTCTCATTTTACAATGGTCGGCCATTCTAACGAAGGCTCTCCTTTGCTTAATTTCTCTCAACCATAAAGTTTTTCCATTCCTCAATAACCCAGAGGGGCTTAACAGTTTTAGCAGTCCGTTTCTTCATAGGTGCATGCTTATTAGTGGTGCAGTGGATCCCAAAATTCATGGTTTTGAGTCACGGATTGGATAATTTCAGAAGTAAAAAAATAAAACAATGTAGACAAATAACTTTCCCTTTATTACTTAAAGAACAATTGAAGCAAGTAACTTTTTAATGTTTAAATCAAATATTAAAATAAAATATTCAACACTCAGTTGTTAAATTAAAATGCAAAGTGCATGATACCTTCTTCCTTGGAACAATAGTGAATGAATAAAAATAGCCTGTCCTCTTAAAAGAAAGTAAAGAAAGCAAAGCAGACCTGAGCTAATAACTTAATTATTTTCCAAAAAGATGAAGTCTACACTGTCTGGGAAGAGGGTAGACCTCTTTGCAGTCACTATGTCCCCTGCTGTGGAGAACACCCACTAGCTAGGAACTGAAGTGCCAGGCACAGTCAGGTAACCTCTTGCCATCATGGCAATGTGAGGGTATTTACACTCATTGCTTTTCCACCATGCCAGTGGGAATGCCGCTTGCTGCCTTGTAGGATGCCACCTTTTCGATGGTGTTGGCAAACGTCTTGCCTGTGTCCTTAATCGCAAAGGTCTCCCCGAAAAGCTCCTTCATGGCCAAATTATTTTGTGGCGCAGATGCCTCAGAGTCTGCTCCTGTCAGCTCTGTGGCTTGACCCTGCAGAAAAAAATACTTAATCTATTAAACAAATTATTCATTTTCATATAACTATAATTGTGGCAACATTTAAAAGTCAGTATTTCACATCAAAAATTGATGATTCTAATAGCATAGACTAAAATTAGACTGCAGTATATTATTTAAGTAATTCACTCTGGGGTTTTTTACCTCTTCAGTGGCCACAATCTCAGTGGTGAGATCACTATGTCCTCCGGTATAGGGCAGGGTCTAGGTGAGACAGGGACTTGAACCTTGGATCCAGTGCAGTAGATCTATTTTTTTTATTTGACCTTTATTTAACTAGGCAAGTCCGTTAAGAACAAATTCTTATTTTCAATGACGGCCTAGGAACAGTGGGTTAAACGGCCTTGTTCAGGGGCAGAACAGATTTTTACCTTGTCAGGGATTTGATCTTGCAACCTTTCGGTTACTAGTCCAACGCTCTAACCACTAGGCTACCTACCGCCCCATCTATGAAGGTAGTCCTGTACATTAGGGGGGGGGGGGGGGGTATCTGGGGTTCAGGTCCTCTTATGGCAGCCTTGATATCTCTAGTGATGATGGTGCAGTCTTCCTCACTTGGGGCCATGGATTGTAGAATCCTTGTTTTCAGAAGTAGAATCATGGACACAGACAGTGCAGTTTCAGTGCTCAATAGGGTTGGAACCGTTGAGGGGTTTGAGCACCTGGAGGACCTCCTCTGCCACTTTTTTTATGTCATCATCAGACAAGGTGAAGATGTCTATTTTTTTTTTTTTCAGGGTCTTGTCTGTCAGTGCAGAATATATAGCTGCCTGCTGCTCAAGATGGAACTCCACTTATGACATGTTGGAGCGCCATCTTGTGACATTGTGTATGATCTTGTGGGTCGGTTGCTGTAGCGTTTCTTGCTTGGTCTTAAGCACGAGCGGCTGCTGTGCATCGGTGGAAAAAGGAAGCCACCAACTTCCTGATCCTCCCAAGGAGGCGGTCCATCTGGTTCACTGAGATTCCCCTTTAGGATGCCAAATTGATCACATGTGCAAAGCAAGCCATCTGTGGCCCCAGTCCAGCCTCTATCACTGCATTTACTTGGTTCTTGGCATTATCTGTGGTGGTTGAGATATTGCCATTGGGCCTCTCTAGCTTCCACTCTGCTACTGCTCCGAGCAGTACCTGCGCCAGATGTGAGACTCTGAGGGGGCGTGTCTGTAGCACCGGACTTCACATCTCCCACTCCTCTGTGGTGTAGTGAGCAGTCACAGTCACGTAGCTTTCCGTTGCCCTGGAGGTCCACCCGTCTGTGGTGAGGGCAACAGAGAATGCCTTGGATAATTAGTCGACAATTTTGATATTTTCCTGTTCATAAAGATCTGGCAAGATCTTCATACTGAAGTGGGTACGCCAGGGGATTTCATAGCTTGGCTCAAGCACTTCCACCATATTTTAAAACCCTTTGTTTTCCACAACAGAGTATGGCCTCAGGTCTGCAGCGATAAACATCCCAATAGATTTGGTGGTGGCTTTAGCCCGGTCTGACTCTGCAGCAAAAGGCTGCTTAAATGCTGTGGTGAGAAGTTGTCTCTTGGCTGAGTTGGCTCCTGTCACTTACAACAGGGTGATGACACTTTAAATGTGTGGCCATGCTCAATGTATTTCCATGTTCATAAGGCTTTCTTGTGGCACAACGCCTGCATCCGTATGGATCACGGATCAACTACGGTCCGTTACACCACTAATGCTTATTGACAACTGGAAGAAACAATTTCATAAATACATCAAGTGCCGCATCTGGATGCTCCTCATTACACACAAACCAACAAATCTTCAACATAGGCGTCACTAGAAAATCTTGTGTAGGATCTTATACACTATTTTAGGCCCAGCCTTTGGAACCTTGGCTTTTCTGGATATAGCCACTACATCCATTGGGTGTGGATACAGCTTTAGAACAAAGTTCTGCAGCATTAGTAAAGATATGACCAATACACTTGGATGATGTAGATCCTGTACTGTTTGTAAATACTCTGGCAGGTTGATTGATAACCTGAGCCAGATTACAGGCACTGGTTACAGTAAGAAGCTTCCTCTTGAGTGGATAGCTTAATGAAAATCAAGTCCCCCCCCCCCCCCCAAAAAAAAAATAGACCTCTTAACATCACACATTATCAAGCAAGTCACACATTATCCAGATACTGACTTAGCACTTGGTGGCCTAGAGCAGCACCCTAAAATAGTACTTTAAATAAGGCAGGTGAACCTGCAACCACAACACAACAGTAGACATGAGATCCTCGCTAACCTTTACATGAATCTAGCTCTGAATATATGCAGCAACACCTCCTCCATAGGCATTCCGGTCTCTTCTGTAGATGTTATATCCCTGTATTGCTACTGCTGTATCAAATTAATTAAGTGAAGCAGCAACAGAACGTCAACTTACCTTGAAGGGAGACCTCCAGGAAGTAGTCAGCATACTTTGTCATGTAGAGCATCGTCTTCTCCAGGCACGCCATGGGCCAGCCATCGTGAAGGTCCCCCTCATTGACAGCGATGGACAGGTAGTACTCTATGAAGTGTGCAGCGGTGGGCAGGTACAGGTTCCACTGGAAGGTCTCCAGCAGGAGGAGCTCCATGTGCAGCAGGCCCTGCTTGGTCAGCACCAGGTTCATGGAGCTCATGCAGCCCAGGCTGTTAAGAGTCTCCAGCTTAGGAACTCGGTCCTCTCTCTCCTCAAACTTACCTGTAGAGGACGGGAAATAATCACAAGGCACACAGAAAAATTTAGTTTATAGGCTGGGTGGACCATAGAAATTAGAAGTTTGGCCAAGCAGAGGCTTGCAAGGAAGCTGACAAACTTACTAGCCAAAAGCAAGCAGGAGAGTGCGACCATGTGAAGCTGCTGCACCGTTATATCATAGCGGTCCATGAAGAGGTCCAGCAAGTAGACGGCAAGGTGTCTGGCTGTTGGGCACAGCCGGTAGCGATTGCTTACGATTGCTATGAGGTCTGCAAAGTAGCGCCTGAGGTTGAGCTGGGGGGACTGGCCTTTGTAGGAGGGCAACTTGATTTCCTGAAGAAAAAAAAAGTCAACAATACATTATAAGATCTGTAATCTTGGCCAACCAGATCTAAAATGTGTGACTGCTTCAGATGCTCCATTAAAGATCTGGGGGTAGAAGTATGAGAAAAGATATTAAACGAGACTAGCGACATCCCTAACCTCCTAAACAGAAACTGACAGTTATGGGTAAGTCTATGGGCCAGATGTCTCCTCCACTTCAGAGATACCAAAGATACAACGATATCGTGACAGTCCAAATGATAAGTGACGGGAAAAAAATAATAATCAGGCCACCGGAAGTTGTTCGTCGTCTCATCCCACCATCTGTTGAGAGACGCTCAGATACCATTTTATGTTACACGTCTGTCCACAAGCGATTATGGCCACGTTTTATCTGTTGGAATCGTAGAAATACAATTTGTATTCCGATTCACTTTTGGCAGTCACAGCTGCACCCGCCTCGACTTTTGTCTGCAGTCGGTTGCTTTAGCCTCACTCAAATGCGTCCTATATCAAATAGTAGCAATTTAACCTTACGGATAAAAAAAAATTTTTAAATCCTTCTTAGTAGTGTTGCACAGTATACCGAAACTGCTCTAGATACTAGAACATGAAAAACATAGAATGTTACTTTCGGTACTTCTGCCACGAGTCTCATATCATATACTTATTGAGAGGTTCAAGTCTATCAGGCCAGCCGATGTCCCCTTATAGCGCGAGCTCACCTGATCCACTTACGCACTGCTAGAGGACTAGGAGTCTAGACTGCAACATGTTAGCTCATCACTCATGCTGCATAGAAGTTGCTGATTGTCAACATAAACCTATTGGGTGACCTGACCAAATTCACATAGTTATAGATCTCATTGAAAGCTAATCTAAGAAGCAGTAGATCTGTTCTGTGCACTGTGTCTATGCTTCCCATTCTTAAGTTTAGTTTTTGCATCTCTGTTTTGTACACCAGTTTCAAACTGAAAATACAATATTTGGGGTTATTGAAAATATCTATTTCACCGTGGTTAAGATGGTACAACAATTCTCTACAGTTATCGACTGCTCGTTTTGTCGTAAACGTTACCAATCCCGAAATGGCAGAGCAATTCCTGCATATTGCACCTTTAAATCGTCTCTCCATCACATTTAAAGATCAGAGGTATAATAAGAACTGGAGGCTGCATCCAAGATGTCCACCCATTGTTTTCTATGTAATTTACTCACGTTCTCATACGCCGATTCATGGACCGTCTAGATCTGGTTTGCATCCGGTTTATACAGACCAACATTACACTCACACTTGCGCACAGAAAGCAGAGCAAGCAGCAACAAAATCACCACTACAACTACATACATACATGCATGCATATAAAAACAACAATTTAAAAGATTTTACTGAGTTAATTTATTTAAGGAAATTTGTCAATTGAAATAAATTCAGTAGGCCCTAATCAATGAATTTCACATGACTGAGAATACAGATATGCATCTGTTGGTCACAGACCCTTTTTTTTTTTAAGAAAAAGGAGTGGTGTTGCTCAGTAAACTTGTCAGTATCTGGTGTGATCACTATTTGCCTCATGCAGCTTGACACATCTGCTTCACAGAGTTGATCAGGCTGTTGATTGTGGCCTGTGGAATGTTGTCCCACTCCTCTTCAACGGCTGTGCGAAGTTGCTGGATATTGGCGAGTCCAGGCTGTCGTACGCATCGACCCAGAGCATCCAAAACATGCTCAATGGGTGACATGTCTAAGTATTCAGGCCATGAAGATCTGGGACATTTTCAGCTTCCAGCAATTGTGTACAGGTCCTTGCGATATGGGGTCGTGGATTATCATGCAGAAACATGACGTGATGATACAACAATGGGCCTCAGGATCTCATGGTAGCTCTGCATTGAAATTTCCATCAATAAAATGCAATCGTTTGTTGTCCGTAGCTTATGCTTGGCCATACCATAACCCCACCACCACCGTGGGGCACTCTGTTCACAAAGTTGACATCAACAAACCGCTCGCACACAAGACGCCATGAACGCCGTCTGCCCTCTGTACAGTTGAAACCGGGATTAATCCATGAAGAGCACACTTCTCCAGTGGCCATCGAAGGTGAGCATTTTTCCCACTGAAGTCAGTTACGACGCCGAACTGCAGTCAGGTCAAGACCCTGGTGAGGACAACAAGCACGCAGATGAGCTTCCCTAAGACTTCTCTGACAGTTTGTGCAGTAATTCTTTGGTTGTGCAAACCCACAGTTTCCTCAGCTGGCGGCTGAACGCGAAGAAGCCAGATGGGAGGTCCTGGGCTGGTGTGGTTACACGTGCAGTTGAGAGTGCGGTTGGACGTACCGCAAAATTCTCTAAAACGACTTATGGTAGAGAAATTAACATTAAATGATCTGGTAACAGCTCTGGTGGACATTCCTGAGGTCAGCATGTGGCATTGTGACGAAACTGCACATTTTAGAGTGGCCTTTTATCGTCCCCAATACAATGTGCACCTGTGTCATGATCATGCTGTTTAATCAGCTTCTTGATATGCCACACTTGTCAGGTGGATGGATTATCTTGGCAAAGGGGAAATGCTCACAAACGGGATAAACAAATTCATACACAAAATTTGAGATAAGCTTTTTGTGCATATGGGACATTTCTAGGATATTTTATTTCAGCACATGAAACCAACACTTTTCTTGTTGCTTTTATATTTTTGTTCAGTGTAAAAATGTTAATATCTCGGCCTCACAAAGGTGATGACTAAAAAGTGTCTAATTAGCCATTTTCAAATCTGACTTCTCTGCGTGGCCGTGTATGAAAATTGTATTTCTGGGCCGGATGTCAGTTAAACTACAATACACTGTAGGGACAGTTGAAGCCGTGCTTCTAGACCAGAACCCTGGAGAAAATCATTTCCCCCGCCATCTGTCAATTCTCTACGTCAATAATGGGTTTAAAAGAGACAGTGCGCCCTTTTCTAAAAAGTAGAGATGGCCATTTCTACGCAAATGGAAGGGAAACAGATTGTCATCTATAGCCACATGAAATTAGCGAAAATAAGCTCAATAATTCAATGCATTTACACACCCCTATTGAAAATGCATTGACCTGCATTGTGAATAGGCCACCTAGACTAAATCTTGATTTACCTTGTTTATCAATAGAGATTTACCATTGTTATTGTAGTTAATTTTTACTAAAGTCTAATTAAATTATATGATTACTTCTTTAATGCATACAGGGCTGTCTGAAATCGAATTTAAATTGTCATGATATTGAACTCAAAAGATTGAACAGAGCAGTAGCTGAGTGTCTAGATTAAGTGCCATTCTGTGACTTAGTCTAACTTTTTTTTGCCGTGGTATCGTGATACTAAAACTGGTATTGAAGTCAAAATTCTGGTATCGTGCCAACACTACTTTACATTTGACATTTTACTCATTTAGCAGACACGCTTACCCAGAGCAATTTACAGTTAGTGCATTGATCTTAAGCTAGCTAGGTGGAATAACCACATCAGTCGTAATAAGTACATTTTTCGTCAAAGTAGCTATCAGCAAAGTCAGAGCTAGGGGAGTCGGTGTAAGGGGAGTGCTGTGAGATTTCTCAAGCAATAATTTTGATAAGACTGTTTGGGAGTGGGAAAACTGAAAACTAGCTTTTATTTATTTTTCTATTAACTAATTTAGTCTCTGGTGATGTCAGAGGCCAAAACACCATCCCACCACAATAGGCTGAAAATTTCAGGCAGACTTTTCAAACAGCTCTTACACAATAATATTCCAACCTCAGCATGGGCACCTACTCATTCCAGGGTTCTCCGTTATTTTCACAATTTTCTACATTGTAGAATAATAGTGAAGACATCAAAATGATGAAATACATATGGAATCATGTAGTAACCAAAAAAGTGTTAAATCAAAATATTTTATGAGATTCTCCAAAGTAGCCACCCTTTACCTTGATGACAGCTTTGCACACTTGACATTCTCACAACCAGCTTCATGAGGTAGTCACCTGGAATGCATTTCAATAAAGTTCCAAATCCCTTGGTAAAAAAGTTATTGTGGAATTTCCTTCTTAATACATTTGAGCCAATTAGTTATGTTGTGACAAGGTAGGGGTGGTATACAGAACATGGCCCTATTTGGTAAAAGACAAAGTCCATATTATGGCAAAACAGCTCAAATAAGCAAAGACAAGATAAAGACAAGATTAAGATAAATGTCAGTCAATCCGGAAAATTATTTTAAAAGTGTCTTCAAGTGCAGTCGCAACAACCATCAACCACTATGATGAAACGGTCTCTCATGAGGACCGCCACAGGAAAGAAAGACCCAGAGTTAACTCTAATTAACTTATCCAGAGGTACCAGCCTCAGAAATTGCAGCCCAAAAAAATGCCACACAGTTCAAGACATCAACATTTCAGAGGAGACTGCGTGAATCATGCCTTCATGGTCAAATTGCTGCAAAGAAACCACTACCAAATGACACCAATAAGAAGAGCAATGGACATTCGACTGGTGGGGATCTGTCCTTTGGTCTGATTTGTCCAAATTCAAGATTGTTTTGATCCAACCGCTGGGTCTTGGAGACGCAGAGCAGGTGAACGGATGACCTCTGCATATATGACTCCCACCGTGAAGCACGGAGGAGGAGATGTGATGGTGCTTTGCTGGTGACACTGTCAGTGATTTATTTAGAATTCAAGATACACTTAACCAGCATGGCTACTACAGCATTCTGCAGTGATATGCCATCCAATCTGGTTTGCGCTTAGTGGGACTATCATTTGTTTTTCAACAGGACAATGACCCAACACACCTCTAGGCTGTGTATGGGCTATTTGACCAAGAAGGAGAGTGATGCTTCAGATGACCTGGCCTCCACAGTCACACAACGTCAACCCAATTGAGATGGTTTGGTACGAGTTGGACCACAGAGTGAAGGACAGGCAGCCTAAAGGTGCTCAGCATATGTGGGAGCTGTTGGAGAAGCATTCCAGGTGAAGCTGGTTAAGAGGATGCCAAGAGTGTGTAAACCTGTCAATGCAAAAGGTGGCTACTTTGAATATAAAATATATTTTGATTTGTTTTACACTTTTTTGGTTACTACATGACTCCATAGTTTTGATGTCTTCACTATTATTCTACAATGTAGAAAATCGTTTTTTTTTTTTAAAAAAAAACCCTTGAATTGTTTTGACTGGTGTGTGTGTGTGTGTGTGTGTGTGTGTGTGTGTGTGTGTGTGTGTGTGTGTGTGTGTGTGTAACACACATAAAAACACTGGACAGTCACATTTTTTACTTCACTATGATCAGCCATGTATTGTAGGCCTATGTGTTAATATAATACATCAGGTCAACAGCTCTCACTTTTGGAATATTACACTAATGTAGGCAGTTATTGCCTCCACTTTGAAATATGACAGCATACTTACTTTGTAGCGCAAAGCCTGGTATATATCTCCAGCAAGTTGTCCTTTCCACCATTGGCCCTCAAGCTCCATTTAATCAATCTTGTAGAAATTTCTGGAAGCACAAATTGTCCAGTCTAAAGTTATGACAACAGTTAAATTCTGCAATAGCTGAAATTCCAGCAGTGAACCACAATGTTCGCTTATTTTCCCTCTGCATTTTCACTATTGACACATTTTCAATTAAAAAAGGTCAAGTACAGCCATTTTTATCTCAATATCAAATAATTTCTGGGTAACAATAAGTACCTTATTGTGATTGTTGCCAATTAAAATGGTCAAAAACACACACAAAAAAAGCTAACCAAAGAGCAATTTTTTCAAGCAATAATTTTTCTAGGCAATAATTTTTCTAGGACTGAAAACTGAAAACTAGCCGTTATTGGCGTAGAGGTTTGGAACTCTTTCTTATTGGTCTATTAACTAAATTTACCAGGCAGGCCAAAACTCCATCCCACCAAAACAGGCTGCAATTTCAGGCTTACATTTAAAAACAGCGCTTACATTACCATAACTTTCACAGCATCATTCCAACCTCAGTGTGGAAGTATATATACACAATGATGGAAATTACGTTTGACTACACTGGGTCTTTAAAATAAATGAAGTTTAGAAAACGCTCATATTAGTTATACTATTCAACAATTCAGGAAAAAATAATCAGCAAGCAAATGAATGAGTAGAAGTTGGTAACAGTGGAGCCAAAACCGCTGTTTTCGTGTGTGTAAATGAGATAATTTGTTCAAACCTAACTACGAAGCGAGTAATACACTAGTTGCTACAAGTTCACACACATGACAAACCTCAACCTTGATTTCGAGATAAATCAGCTTGAGGTGACGATTGGCTACTATCCTATATAAAAATGACAAGTGTTGAGTCAAATTGAAATTTAACAATGGCCAAAAATACGACAAATCAGACAAACCAACCCCCGACTATTCAAGACTTACCCCTACACGCCACACTTAAACGCGTGATACAACTACACAGCTGACTTTTGCTCAAAAACTCGATATAGCCGTGAGTTTTCCAGTTGACATAAAGTTATGATTCTTCCATTGTTGAAGAAGACAGTCGATCTCAGCTCAACTCAGCTCAGCTCAGGCATGCGAGCAGTCCCAAGAGTGCTGCTGCAATGGGAACTCATGATAAAACGTTCTCAAAGCGCTGCTGCCAATTGAAACTCACCTTACACACCAGAGACATCCAATCACTGGCCACGATTCATAGACGTCAATAGTGATAACGTTTTGGTCACGATCAGTGCAATCCTGGATCCTTGGAACGTCCATACCCTAACCTTAACCCTAACCTTAACTATAACATAACCCTTACCTAACCCTAAAATTAACCCTTACCTTAAACATTTTATATTTCAACTTCGATGGGTTAGGGACATCCCAAGGATATGTGATAGGATGAGCCTCTTGATCACAGCTGAGTCAGAAATTGCTGGAAGAAAACACTAAATAAGGATAATGTCTGCGAAATAACTCACATTTTTGTGAATTAGAATCGGATCTGAAATGAAATTCCTTCTAATACAATGTAACCTGGGCTTTAATATTTCTATAACTCTTACTCTAAAGTAGCAGGTGCAAGTTATTTTCAAGAAAGAAAGGTGCCCCATGAGTACTATCAGCTATTATTATCATATAAGGAAATCAGTCAGGCCTAATTTATGGATTTCACCTGACTCGGAATACAGATATTGGTCACAGAAACCTTAAATAAAAAAGGTAGGGGCGTGGATCAGAAAACCAGTCAGTATCTGGTGTGACCACCATTTGCCTCATGCAGAGCGACACATCTCCTTCACATAGAGTTAATCAGGCTGTTGATTGTGGCCTGTGGAACGTTGTCCCACTCCTTTTCAATGTCTGTGCAAAGTTACTGAATATTGTCGGGAACTGGAAATTGCTGTCGTACACATCAATCCAGAGCATCCCAAACATGTTAAATGGGTGATATGTCTAGGAGTATGCAGGCCAAGGAAGAATTGGGACATTTTCAGCTTCCAGGAATTGTGTACAGATCAAAACAAATGTTATTAGTCACATACACATATTGAGCAGATGTTATTGCGGGTGTAGCAAGATCCTTGCGACATGGGGTCGTGCATTATCATGCTGAAACATGAGGTGATAGCGGCAGATGAATGGCACGACAATGTGGTTCAGGATCTTGGTATCTCTGTGCATTCAAATTACCATTAATAAAATGCAATTGTGTATGTTTTCCGTAGCTTATGCCTGACTATAACATAACCCCACCGCCACCATGGGGCACTCTGTTCACAATGTTGACATCAGCAAACCGCTCGCCCACACAACGCCATAAATGTCGTCTGCAGTGAGGCAGGTTGGTCGTAATGCCAAATTCTCTAAAACAACATTGGAGGTGGCTTATTGTACAGAAATTAACATTCAATTATCTGTCAACAGCTCTGTGGGACATTCCTGACGTCAGCATGTCAATTGCACGCTCCCTCAAAACTGGAGACATCTGTGGTATTGTGCTGTGTGACACAACTGCACATTTTAGAGTGGCCTTTTACTGTCCCCAGCACAGGGTGCACCTGTGTAATGATCATGCTGTTTAATCAGCTTCTTGATATGCCAAACCTGTCAGGTGGATGGATTATCTTGGCAAAGGAGAAATGCTCACTAATAGGGATGTAAACAAATGTGTGCACAATATTTGAGCGAAATAAGCTTTTTGTGCTTATGGAACATTTCTGGGATCTTTTATTTCAGCTCATGAAACATGAAACCAACACTTTACATGTTGTGTTTTATATTTTTCTTCAGTATAGTAAACCACCCAAAACAGTAAACATGCATTGTTGATCAATGATAGGTGGCGACATCAACAATTTATGAGCATGTGGTGCCTTTTGCTTCTAAAAGAAAAACAGATGAAGATTGTCTCTCACAATGATTTTCTTCCGACTTCAAGTTGCAGTTAGTGAGGAGCAACTGCAGTAATTTCCAGTCGACTGCATTCAAAAGTTCATGACCTTAGATCACATGGTTGTTGTAAAGATCATGCAGTAGTGGCAAGTTGGAACATTTTTATACCCATAATGCAACGAACTTTGAAAGGTGGTGACCAACATGACAAAAGTGATCCTCTCGAACACGCCCATTGCAAATTCATGTCTCCCATTCAAATACAAAAAAGCTAACAACCGGAGTTGCTTCAGCTAGAAGGTGATAGATAGGCCTAAAAGTATTTGTCACTTGTGTACACTGGAGGTGATACGTAGTGTACTACGTTCATGATCTGGTGGATTTACAAAGCAGTATAGGAGGAATCAGCTTAGGCTTAGGTCAGAACCAGACACCTGTGCATGGTGCACTGCTGGAGTGCAACTCTCCATTTGGGCTGATCTGTGATCATGACCCCCTAGCACCTCCCCCAGTCAGAGGGGAATGAGGCAACCTCAAAGTTACACACAAGAATACTTTATTTACATATAACATACATCGAATGGAAATGGTGGGAATGGTAGTGTTTTTTAAACATGCCCAACCCACCATCCCACAGGTCCAGAGATATGATTGTGATATTACTGTGTAGGACAGAGGTGACCTTTGCTGTTCTCTCTGCCACTGCTTGGAGGAGACTGCAAGGAGAGTGTAACCATAGAGATCCTATTACTTGTTGAATTTACAACTTGTCTAGGTACTTGTTGCATTAACAACTTGTCTAAATCCTATTGATGGGTTCTGACTTCTAAACTTGAATATAGGAAATATCCTTATTCATGTCACTGAGGGAGAGAGAGGAATGTAGAAAGTTTACATTCTGTCAGAATAGGTTATTTGTTAGACATCAGGTATCTGATGGGAAGGAGAAGGGCCACAGTCTGGTACAAGTCAATAGGACAGCCGTGAGTTGGGGAGGAGTGAGAAATTTGGGCCAAGGTCAGGTCAGATGAAGTGAGGAAGAACAGATCTCACTAAAGTTCTGTCTAGCAACAGAGGTATATTGGCTGTTCAGAGGTGTAAGGAGAAGACAGCATAGGAGAAATGGTTCAATACCAGTACTTGCGTGAATATGTCTTGGTCTGTTCAGCTGTCTGACCTATTGGGTGAATAAACTTGGTTTGAGCTTTACCAGTCGTCTGTAAGTTTTTTACTAACCTAACACGATCATCAAATTAGATCAGCCAGTGCATGGCTGTGGATTGACTGGATTGTTTGAATGGAATGTAAGCATATTGGCAGTTTAATTTGAAACCTTTATGGAATCATTCATCAAAAACTGACTGGCTAGCTAGCTAACAAACATACAGTGCTGTGAAAATGTAAAATCAGCAAAAAATAAATAAACGTCCCTTTTTCAGGATCCTGTCTTTCAAAGATAATTTGTAAAAATCCAAATATCTTCACAGATCTTCATTGTAAAGGGTTTAAATACGGCATCCCGTGCTTGTCAATTAACCATAAACAATTAACGAACATGCACCTGTGGAACGGACACTAACAGCTTACAGGCGGTAGGCAATTAAGGTCACAGTTATGAAAACATAGGACACTAAAGAGGCCTTTCTACTGACTCTGAAAAACACCAAAAGAAAGATGCCCAGGGTCCCTGCTCATCTGCGTGAATGTGCCTTAGGCATGCTGCAAGGAGGCATGAGGACTGCAGATGTGGCCAGGGCAATAAATTGCAATGTCCATACTGTGAGGCTCCTAAGACAGCTCTACAGGGAGACAGGACAGACAGCTGATCATCCTTGCAGTGGCAGACCACGTCAAATATTTTTTTTATTTGTCACATACACATGGTTAGCAGATGTTAATGCGAGTGTAGCGAAATGCTTGTAACAACACCTGCACAGGATCGGTACATCCGAACATCCCACCTGTGGGACAGGTACAGGATGGCAACAACAACTGCCCGAGTTACACCAGGAACGCACAATCCCACAATCGCTCCATACTGACTGTTACTTTTGATTTGCATGAGTTGGGGTGGGTATTCAATGTTTTTGTTCTGTGTTTGGTATTTCTATGTGTTTGGCCTGGTATGGTTCCCAATCAGAAGCAGCTTTCAATCGTTGTCTCTGATTGAGAACCATACTTAGGTATCCTGTTTTCCCACTCCTGTTTGTGGGTGGTTGTTTTCTGTTCAGTGTATGTCACCTTGCAGAACTGTTTTGTTTCTTCCATTCACTTCGTTATTTTGTTTTGTGTGTTCAGTTAATAAATTAACACGGACACTTACCACGCTGCGCATTGGTCCGATATTTCATACTCGCCGTTAGACGACGAAGAGATCCGTTACAGAACCACCCACCAAAGAAGGACCAAGCAGCGTGGTGATCAGGAGCAGAGGGTTCTGGACTCCTGGACTTGGGAGGAGATACTGGACGGCAAGGGACCCTGGGCACAGGCTGGGGAATAATGCCACCCCAAGGAAGAACTGGAGGCAGCGAAATCTGAGTGGCAGCGATATGAGGAGGCAGCATGGCAGCGCGACAGGCACGAGATGCAGCCCCACGCACCAGGCTGTCTCTCCGTCTCCTCCCTCCAGGTGCTCCCGCCTGTGCAGCGCTTCCAGAGTCTCCCTCCTGTCCAGCGCTGCCAGAGTCTCCCTCTTGTCCAGCGTTGCCAGAGTCTCCCTCTTGTCCAGCGCTGCCAGAGTCTCCCTCCTGTCCAGCGCTGCCAGAGCCGCCCGTCAGTCAGGAGCTGCCAAAGCCGCCCGTCAGTCAGGAGCTGCCGGAGCCGCCCGTCAGTCAGGAGCAGCCGGAGCCGCCCGTTAGTCAGGAGCTGCCGGAGTCTCCCGCCTGTCCGGCGCTGCCGGAATCTCCCGTCTATTTGGGGCCCGCTGTAAGGGTCCCCAGTCCGAGGTCGGCGGCGAGGGTCACCGCTCCAAAGGCGCCACTTAAGTGGGCCAAGACTATGGTGGAGTGGGGTCCATGTCCGTGAGTTGGGGTGGGCGTTCAATGTTTTTGTTCTATGTTTGGTGTTTCTATGTGTTTGGCCTGGTATGGTTCCCAATCAGAGGCAGCTGTCAATCGTTGTCTCTGATTGAGAACCATACTTAGGTGGCCTGTTTTCCCATTTTCTGTTCAGTGTATGTCACCTTGCAGAACTGTTTCGTTTCTTCCATTCACTTTGTTATTTTGTTTTGTGTGTTCAGCTAATAAATTAACATGGACACCTACCACGCTGTGCAGTGGTCCGATATTTCATACTCGTCGTCAGACAACGAAGAGATCCGTTACATTATTTTATTATTATTTTTTTTTTATACATGGAACGATGGCTCAATGTTGACATTTCCTGCCTAAGTTTGCCAACTTTGCCAATTAAGTAATCATTAAAATAATTGGCAACATCAAATGGTTTAGTGATGAATAAGCCATCTGATTCAATGAAAGATGGATTTGAATTTGTCTTTCTGCCCATAATTTCATTTAAAGTACTCAAAAAATGTGTTTTACCATCATTCTTTATACTGTACCATTGATCTTGCATTCATAATACAGTTTATTTTTTATTTTTGGTGAGTTTATTCATTCACATAATTTCTCAATTTGCAGTAATTGTTTGTTAAACGAAGACCAAGGTGCAGCGTGGTAGGTGTACATTTTCTTTACATTTTAAAATGTTCCTCCAAAAACAATAAACAACTCAACTCGGAGGACCTGAGCCCTAGGACCATGCCCCAGGACTACCTGACATGATGACTCCTTGCTGTCCCCAGTCCACCTGGCCGTGCTGCTGCTCCAGTTTCAACTGTTCTGCCTGCGGCAATGGAACCCCGAGCTGTTCACCGGACATGCTACCTGTCCCAGACCTGCTGTTTTCAACTCTCTAGACAGGATGAGCGGTAGAGATACTCTGAATGATTGGCTATGAAAAGCCAACTGACATTTACTCCTGAGGTGCTGACCTGTTGCACCCTCAACAACCACTGTGATTATTATTATTTGACCCTGCTGGTCATCTATGAACATTTGAACAGCTTGGCCATGTTCTGTTATAATCTCCACCCGGCACAGCCAGAAGAGGACTGGCCCCCCCATCATAGCCTGGCTCCTCTCTAGGTTTCTTCCTAGGTTCTGGCCTTTCTAGGGAGTTTTTCCTAGCCACTGTGCTTCTACACCTGCATTGCTTGCTGTTTGGGGTTTTAGGCTGGGTTTCTGTACAGCACTTTGTGACATCAGCTGATGTAAGGGCTTTATAAATATATTTGATTGATTGACTGATTGATTGATTGATTGATTGATTGATTGATTGATTGATTGATTGAATCAGGCCAACAAATATTTTTATCATCATCCATATAAATCTCAGCAACATATTTTGTATAACCTCTTATATAGTATTTTAGGCCCAGCTTTTGGAACTTTGGCTTTCCTGGATATAGTCACTATATTGTAATCACTGCATTAAATGGGTACAGATACAGCTTTAGAACAAAGTTCTACAGTATTAGAAAAATGTGATATACATGTGGATTATCTTGTTCCTGTAGTGTTTGTAAACACACTGGTAGGTTGATTAATAACCTAAACCAGATTACAGGCACCGGATACAGTGAGAAGCTTCCTCTTGAGTGGACAGCTTGATGAAAACCAGTCAATATTCAGGTCCCCAAGAAAGTAGACCTCTCTGTTTACATCACATACACTATCAAGTATTTTACATATATTATTGTTAACACTTACTGGCCTATAGCAACACCCCTAAAGAAAAGGCTTTAGATGCCAGGTGAACCTGCAACCACAACTCTTCAATAACACTCGACATAAGACCTCTAAGCATTACATGGTTCTGAATATATACAGCAACACCTCCCCCATAGGCATTCCTGTCTCTTCTATAGATGTTACATCTTTGTATGGTTACTGCTGTATCATCAAATGAATTATCTAAGTGAGTCTCAGAAATGGCTAATATATGAACGTTATCTGATGTTAGCAAGTTATTGATTTCCTGAACCTTATTTCTAAAGCTACAAATATTAATATGGGCTATTTCCAGCACTTTCCTGGGTAGCTGATCAGAGATAGACATAATATGGAAAACAGCAAACAAAGCAAGATAAAAACATATATACACTCAGCAGTCTTAATCAGTTGGTTTGTGTAAGTATATGTGTGTGCTGCAGGGTTGATGCTACGAACCCATAGACTTCGCTCTCTCATCCCTTCCAGGCTTTTGGGAGGGAGGGTGGACAATGCTTACATCCGCTATGACAGGCTCAATGTCCCCACGCGCTCTGGCATCTTTCATGGCAGGGAGTTCCTCTTCTGGGGCACAGCTTCAGGATAGTCCTCGTTGAGGAAGATGTACATTCCTCTCAAGTTCTTGGCTCTTTCCAGAACAGCTACCTTGTCCTTGAACTTCAGGAACTTGACTACTATTGGCCAGGGCATGTTACCCTGGCCGGTGGTGGGTTTTCCAGTCCTGTGGGCACGCTCAACCTCAATCTTCTTGTCAACTCATTGATCTGACCATGGGAGAACTGCAAACTGTTCTTCAGGTCCTGGACCTCTCTGGTCAGGTCGTCCATTATTTTATTAAGAAAACCCTGCTAGCTTGACAGGCAGCTTGATAGGCAACTAGCTAGCAGCAAGGCTAGCTGCTATGCCAAGCAGCTCCTCAGATCCGGCCTTGGTCAGCAGGATCACTGGACAGATAGTAGGGGTCCCAGCAACTGATACCAACCGCGTCGCGGGATCCAAACTCCAAAAGTAGTTAGTTAGTCACCAAACCTTTTCAAAAGACTTTCAAAACATTCCAAAACAATAAACTTTCCAAAACAACAAACCAAGTTCTGCCTCGTTCCACATTCCGCCTGGTATGAGGTTTTTACTGTGGAATGCAGTGTTTGGTTTTCACCAGGCATAATGGGATCCATGTCGTGCAAAAAGATGACTCAAGTTTGCCAAAAAGCACCTGGAAGCACCTGGATGATCATCAAGAGTCTTGGAAGAATGTTCTATGGACAGATGATGCAAAAGTACAAATGGGTCACATTATGCCTGGTAGAAATTAAACACTGCATTCAACAATAAGAACTTCATACCAACGGTCAAGCATGGTGGTGGTAGTGTGATGGTTTGGGGATGCTTTGCTGCCTCAGGACCTGGATGACTTGCCTAATAGAAGGAACCATGAATTCTGCTCTGTATCAGAGAATTCTACAGGAGAAATCAGGCCACCCGTCTGAGCTGAAGCAGAAGCAGAAGCAGAGCTGGGTCATGCAGCAAGGCAATGATCCAAAACACATAATCAAGTCTACATGAAAATGTCTAAAAAGCCAAAAAAAATCGAAGTCCAGACCTAATCCCAATTGATATGTTGTGGCAGGACTTGAAACGAGCAGTTCATGCTTGAAAACAAACAAATGTCGCTGAGTTACAGCAGTTCTGCATAGAAGAGTGGGCCAAAATTCCTCCACAGTGACATAAGAGACTGATCAACAACTACTGGATGTGTTTGGCTGGAGTAATTGCAGCTAAAGGTGGCACAACCAGTTATTGATTGTAAGGGGACAATTACTTTTTCACACAGGGGCATTGGGTATTGCATAACTTTTTTTATGAAATAAATGAAATAAGTATGTAATTGTTGTGATATTTGTTAATTCATGTTCCCTTTATCTAATATTAGGTTTGGTAGAAGATCTAATAACATTCAGTATCAAAAATATGCAAAAGTATAGAAAATGTGAAAGGGAGCAAATAATTTTTCACAGCACTATACATTCTTCAAATTCATTATTTTACACAATTTCTTATCACAGTACTAGCAAACCATGGTTGACCAATTCCCTGATCAAAATGGCTGACCTTCATACCATTATAAGAAGGTTCATGTCTATTCTAGAATTCAAATTCCTAATTCTATGAATGTGACCTGCAGAGCCAGAAGGATGGGCTGATGTCTGTCTCCCTAGCAACCAACCATTGTCCAGTGTCATAGATGTGAAGGGCCAATATACGACCCCCTAGCCTGCTAGGCTCCTGCCGGTGGAGAGACACCTACTGAAGAGTCAGAAGGTTTGTGTCTCTGAGAGAGGGCTGTAGATTGACATGTGCAAGTGCAATGGTAAGGTGTGAGTGTCAGGGTATTTTCCAACATCTTATAAATCTCTTTAGTGCTGCCACTTACCTGCATGTAGAGAGCATGTCTAAGGCTGGACACAGTGGTTGTCTGGTTCGTTAGTCCCCATTGACTGGTGTTCACCCGTGTTCCCATTATCAAACAGTTGGGAGAAAAATATGCTTTTGAGTGTTGACAGATCAAAGGCTGTAGATCTTCTGAGTGGCAACGGAGTGACAGGAGCATTCATACGTATACTGATAATTAGGAGTACAAAACTAGGGTATTTGGTGCAGTGTGTGAAATGTTGTTAGAGTCACTGGCAGGGAATTCGTAACATGCAGTGGCTCATGAGATTTAAAGGGCAACTGCACTTCCTGATTTGGTCTCATATTAGATTTGGTTCATTAAGAAATGCTAGCGGCCATGACTGAATTCAAACGTGAGTTGGTTTGGGGGTGTGGTTTGATGTGGGTGTCTCTTGTGTGTGTTCGCAGGTGGGAAGAGTTAGCCAAATTATTTTGCCAATAAGCTTCAGCCGGCTCCTGTGAACACGTGGCAAAGTTGGCTCGACTTTGGATAGTCTATCTCTGGGGATAGTTAGGGACCATTAATAAATTACACAATGTAAATGGGACAATATTTTCATGTTGCCTTACTTGTTGTTGTCTCATTATATATATCAATGATGTCGCTCTTGCTGCTGGTGATTCTCTGATTCACCTCTATGCAGACGACACCATTCTGTATACATCTGGCCCTTCTTTGGACACTATGCTAACAAACCTCCAAACGAGCTTCAATGCCATACAACTCTCCTTCCGTGGCTTCCAGCTGCTTTTAAATGCATGCTCTTCAACCGATTGCTGCCCGCACTCGCCCACCTGACTAGCATCACTACTCTGGACGGTTCTGACTTAGAATATGTGAACAACTACAAATACCTAGGTGTCTGGTTAGACAGTATCTCTCCTTCCAGGTTCACATTAAGCATCTACAATCCAAAATTAAATCTAGAATTGGCTTCCTATTTCGCCCCATATTGTTATTTATCCTATTGCTCTTTTGCACCCCAGTATCTCTATTTGCACATCTTCATCTGCACATCTATCACTCCAGTGTTAATGCTAATTTGTAATTATTTTGCCTCTTTGGCCTATTTATTGCCTTTACCTCCCTACTCTTCTAAATTTGCACACACTGTTTGTTTATCCCATGTGTAACTCTGTGCTGTTGTTTTTGTCGCACTGCTTTGCTTTATCTTGGCCAGGTCGCAGTTGTAAATTAGAACTTGTTCTCAACTGGCCTACCTGGTTAAATAAAGTTGAAATAAAAACAATTAAATGCTTTCAATATTTCAGGATTGTTCACACCCTCTTTAGCCTCATCCCCACCCATCTCTTTAAGAGTTCAATGAAATTTTGTCGCTATCAGACTTGACATCAGACCTCCTTAGAGCAAAAAATACAAGAACATTTTCAATAAATATGTTATGTGTTTGTCTGATTTGGACACAGATTATACCAAACAAATGGGCTGCTCAATTTGCATCGGTTGGTATATGTCTATTGGTTGTCCGTGTCCGACAGAGGGGGGGGGGGGGTTCCGTCATGTTCTTTCTTGCACCATGTGTTTGAAACCATGTATGGAAAGGATTCAAAGGGTGAAAAGACAAGTTCATTTACATTTATTTGACACCTAATATTATTTTTAGAAAAAAACGTATTTCTATGATGTATTTTAGTCTGTGCCAATTGAGTAAGTCTCACACAAATATGGAGCTGTATTCTACAGCTCTCCATCTTTCTGTAGATATAAATGTTTACTAGTCTTCATGGCCCTCTCTGTATTGACTTTTAGCCCATATAATGCATCATGATGTGGTTATTATGCACTGTAAGACTTGTCTTATAATGGCTTGTTATAAGTTCATAATTATCCCCAGTTTAAAAGTCCTACATAGAGACAACTTATTATAAACCTTAGGGTATTATAAGACATTATAACTCCTCATACATGTATGTGACAAATAATAAAGCATTACTATAGGATTTAGGTCAGTTATTGCCACAATTTCAAGCAGCTAAATGAATGTCTTCACAGATTTCAAAAGTGGACTGTTGAAATTATTTCAATTAGCGCTGTATCCCAAACATGTCTTTAACCCAAATCCCTAATATGTTAGTCCAACACCTTTTCCGTTGCCCATAGCAGCAAAGGACATGGGCACGTACCCTCCTGCTTCCTCTATCCAGAACCTCTGGTCTCTCATGTAACTTTATCAGCAGGCTTCTATGGTCTGATTGAGGCACCATCCCACCCCTGACACCAGTGTAGCAAAGTTTAAAGAGGCAATCTGTGACTGCTCCACCAGTTTTTTAAATATTAAATTAATAATACCGGCCCATTGATTCTTGTAGAATATGACTTATAAATGCCTCATGACCTTAGTCAAAATGTCGTACCCCATCAGAACCTGAAATATAAGCTTATTTTACTCCATTGTCTGTTAACACTGAAATTGTAAGCAAACACTGTATAGCCTCAAAACCCCGGTTAACACTATCATTTTGATATCCTGCACGATCTGTCCTTGCATCCATGGCTCTATCTATGAATTTGAGAGTGGTTACATTTATCCAGCCCTCCACTAAAGTGCCCACTTTGTTAATATTTGAAATGCAGATTGCCCCTTTAAGGTGGTCAAAAGGGAATTATGTAATTCCTTGTTAACCAACAAATATATTACCCCAAAAGACTATCACATACAAGTGAACATTTACCGAGCATTAATGACCTCAAATTGTTTCATTATTATTTTAATGGGTGCATTCTCCCATTTTTTTTGTTGCTTTGCATAATAATATTTTCTCCCCGACAGCACAAAACACCAGGAAGAGATGGGCCATATCGCCCTGTTCAGTGAACAGTAGGCTATTTGGAGAGACAAAGGAAGTGTAGTCTAATCTTGTTATGACTCCCTCGAACAGTAATAACACTGGTATAAACTAATGGAGGGCACTTGTCTCAAAGTCAAAGTTTAAATTGTTTTTTTATTTCGACTCGCCATATAATTAAACACGCGTGGAAAGTCGACAACGGCCGTATCTCTGTCATGTCGGCTAAAAGCGGTACATGAGCCATTATTCATCCGTTCTGGTACTCCGCTGAAGAGCTTTCCTGTGCGTAATCCCCGGATGAAGCTGTCATGGCTGCCATTCGCTGAGCTGTCAAGTCTACAAAAGAAATGTAAAAACCAACCGAAGTCTCGAACTATACATCGACGTAGTCCAATTGTATCGGAGCTTTACTCTACGGTAAATATATTTCGGTTCACATATATTGATTGTATTAACTTTTTGTCATGCATGTTTTTCTTTCTACTTTCTCACATGAGCTGTTTATGTATATTTCATTCAAATCAATCAACTGGCATGTCAGCCAGCCGTGCAAAAGCTCATACTTCACAGTAAATGTTTTACCAGGCAGTGAGGCAAAGGTGATGATGAGTGATCGTCGAAGCAAAATATGAATTGTTTTAAAACAAATTAACGCGTTTGTTTGTTACATGTTAATGAAGCTTCTCAGTCAGTTTGTTTTGATCAAGCCAAACAGCACAACAGAAATGGCTGATAGCTTTGGTCTAATGCAAAGTTAACAGTAACATACCGTAATAACCTTTTTTTTAGCGGCAAGCAATCAATTTAGCGTTGAGTATTTTCTTCGATTGAGACCCATAGGTAACAGGTGGGATTGTTTACCTGTTTTAATTGCAAGTTTGGTCCGATTTTGTGAATTGTAGCAAGTCCTTTGGTCAGTCACATTGAGAAACTTGCATGGCACATCATTTGAGTGAACAATAGCCTAATTGAGTTATACATTTCCCCTATAGTAAATAGTCTCAAATGTAAATAGGCTACATTGATTCTGCAACAGGTGGATCAGGTTGATTCATGATGTGGGTTGTGAGATCATGCACTACACTGGCAATTAGTCACACAGGTAGGCTACAGAGCAGTTTTGAATTGAGAATATTGCTAGTTACTAGCCTTATAGTGAAGACTACTGCACTACAGATTTTTCATGCCTGTGTCTGTGGTAAGAACAAAGGCAAACACAACATAATTCTAGTTGATATAATTGATTAACAGATCAGGATAATTTGATGACCATTTCAAACATGCATCCTAATATGTTATTTTCTCAGGTCTGGTCTCTGTGTGGGCTTTAGACTGTAGATTCTGAGGGGACATTTGCATATGGTATTTGATGGTTTCCAGTTTATAATGAATTGCTGGCTTGCAAATCAACTGTCTATTGCTTATTTTACATCTGTTACAGGGGCCTGAATTGACATGGATCCGGCACATGCTGAATTAGATGTCCCTGCTGGAGGTAATATTAAAGTTATCGATGATGAGGACAAAAATTGGCACAAACGACTCCGTCTCAGGAAAGCTGCCGTTCAGCCCCAACTATGCAAAGTGAAGATAAGCATGGGCCGAAGAAGATAGAGGACAAGGAGAAAAGCACAGAGCAGAGGTATTTGAAGAAGACACCCCTTAAAACACAAAAGAGTCAACATGTGACAAAGGTTTATGGAAATATACTTAGGTTTAGATGTTTTGAATGCAACGGCAGCACAGAATTCAGCCCTAATGACTTACTGAGGCACTTTCAGGAAACTCACCCAGGAAGCCAACCAATCTTTCCTTGTGACATGTGCAGTTTTATTACACAGGAATTCTCCCACCTTCAAGTTCACCAATTAGGCCACAGAGACACTTTTGTCAGCTGCAACATATGCAATGACAATGTCCAGCACACTCTCTTGCAGCTCACCACACATTTAAACATGCACCACAGCTTGAATGGCCACTACACTTGCGAGAAGTGCAAGTTCTCCACCAGAGATGTAGGATCATTTTTGGAGCATATGTATCTACATAACATGGAGCCGCAAGCAGGTGGCATTTCTGATCATTCAAATCCTGCTGACCAAGATTTGCAGAGACATCTCATGGTCAAAACAGCACAATTCCCCTTCAGTTGTCAGTTATGTGACTTTATAGCGCATCGAAAAGGTATCATCACAAAGCACATGGCCACCGTCCATGGTAAAGTGACAAGCCAAAAAAAATCATCATCAAGACTGAAGCACGTGGTGACAAGGAGTACAGTGAGGGAAAATAACTGGATGTCACAAGGCTGTCTTTCTCTGTCGGGGGAAGGATTCCTGGATAAATATTGCAGACTGTCAAATCCAGAGAAGGCTTTGGAGGAGACCCAGCGATTTTTAGAGAAGTCTGTGCCTGCTGAAGCTCTTAAGAATGTACTTTCAAATGTACCCAAAGCCATCACTTCCTTTTCAAACTGTGACAACTGCATGATATCCAACCCTGGATTCCCAAACACAGGCAAGGACCTCACTGTCCTCATGCTCAAAAACAAGATTGCAGTTCCTCCGAATGGCACTACTGAAGCAATTGCTTTCAAAATTGTGGAAGGCAAAAAAGATTTGGTTCTCAAGGTTACACCATCAGCAACGCAAGAGACCTCTGACACAACAAAGACGTCATTGTGTGTCACTGAGCAGGAATCAGAGAATATTGCTTCTCAAACTAGTGCTGGGGACTCCAATGCAAATGGATGCCAATCAAATTCAAGTATCCCTCCAAAGACCAAGCCACCCAGTTGTCCAGGATCATTCTTGACACCAAATGATGTTGCCACTATTTCAACCCTAAACGAGTTAGTAAAATATGATCAAACTCAAGAAAATAGAGAGAACCAGGAAACAAGGGTTGGCCAAATGCACAGAAATGATGCAGAACCCAAAGATGTAAATCACTGTGAAGATACGGCAGAGGAAATCAAAATGTCGAAGTTGCCAAAGGAGAAAAGTAAAAAAGAGCAAAAATCCTTTCCTGAAGCTCTGCGCTCTTCCAAGACTATGGGGGACAAAAAAAGGGTGAGAAAGAAAGTGGTCGGCCCTAAAACTGTAGAGAAAAAATCATCACCAACATTAGAGCTCCTCCTGAAGAAGAACCCAGTTAAGGAAATGCAGTGGATGCCACAAGGTCCTCTTCCCCTGTTAGGACGAGGTTTGCTGAATGATTTCCATAGACTAGAGCACCCACAGAAAACTTTGGAGAAGTCGCATCAATTTCTTAAAAGAGCACTGTCAGCTGAAAATGGCAAAAAGAAGCAGTCCAAATGTCCCAAGACTGACCAGACACAGAACTCCAAAGTGGTCACTAGGTCGTCAACGTCAGAGGGAGGCCTTATTCCAAACCCTGGGCATTTCAGCCCCAGAGGTAACAACCTTAATAAGATTTTAGTTCCTCCCAATTGCACTACAGAGGCCATGGGTTTAAAAATGGTGGATGGGAAAAAACATTTGGTTCTTAAGGTTATACCATCAACAATGCAAGAGACCTCTGACAAAACAAAGGCATCCTTGCATTCCATTGAGACTAAGGAAGACAACACCACATCTAAAACTTGCACTACGAGCCAGAACAGTTTAGTCGTTGTCGATAATTCTCATGTCCTGGATGGCCAAGATTGTCCAAGGTTAGGCTTACCTCGTGTATCTAATGGAGCCAAATCAGGTGGAAATGATTTGGGCCAGATGACGGAGGAGAAGTTGGAGGCTGTGAACTATGACCCAGAAGGGGTTGGAACTACAGAAGCTCAGGTCACCATGATGTCTCCCTCCCCCATACTCCATTTCCTTACTTCCCCACAAGGTAAACAAACCTATCTTACTGAAATGTATAACACCTGATTTGTTAAATGTATTTCCAAATATTTACTTCTCGTTACCTGTCATGCATGACTCTGTCCATGCCACTCTATGCTTTATCGATAGACAATAAATGGAGTCAACATTCCTGTAGCAGTTCACTTCCCTTTTTTACTGTACTAATTGTGCTTTGTTCTCGTGTTGAATATTTCAACAGGTATAACAAACGTGTCAGAGAATCCGGTCGACACTCCAGACATTTGTTTTCAGGACGTTCCTCCCAATACCACGCTAAGAGATGTAGGACAGCAGGAGGGCTTTGACAGGATTTGCCTCTCACCACAGACAAATGAACAGACAGTTAAAGGAAAGAGGCCGGGTGAACCGTCCACAGAAGACTCTCCTGAGCCACTCTCAAAAGCCTTCAGGAAAGTTGTGGGAGAAGAAGAGGCCTCACTAGCAGCCGCGCATCACTGGGAGCCAGGCCCTAGAGATGTGGAGAGGACCCTGAAGCTGTTGCCATTAAGTCCCACTCAACTCATAACACGTCCAAGAGGAGACCAGCCTGTTGTCGTGCTAAATCACCCAGACACAGACATTCCAGAGGTCACAAATATAATGGAAACAGTCCACAGGTACAAAGGAGAGGTCCAAAAAGTAGTGCTGTCTCGGAAAACATTGAAGGCCCTTGCAGCCGTAGGTCGTGATATGTTTAGGGCAAATGCCCCGGCGATTGACCGTGTGTGCCCTGAGAGCAGAGTGAAAGAGAGATTCATCTTGAAAATGAAGCTGAAAAAGATGAGCAGAAAGAAGTACAAAGTGGTGAACGCAGTCCCGCGCAGCACTGAGCCTCTATTAAGATTTAGCTGCTGGTTTTGTGGCCGAGCCTTCAGTGATCAGGAGGTCTGGATTGGCCATGGCCAGCGCCATCTGATGGAATCTACTAGAGAGTGGGAGAAGCTGGAAAGTGAAAAGTCATAAATGTCACCTACACTGGATACAAAGTTGAGAAAGGTGCCCCTGTACAAAAGCAATGGACAGAAAAGATACTAGATGGAAATGATCTTAATTTATTAGAGAAATATGTTGCTAATAAGGACTTAATAAGTGTCCAAAATCAATATAACTTCATGTGAGTTCTTCCAAAGTACAGGCCTCAAATAATAGGGCTCTAGTCATTTTTGCATTTTCCGTTGCTCAAATCGAAGTATTTAATTTGAAACCCACTTATGCTTTAGTGCTATCATTGTTTTAGATTGGATGCAATCTATTTGTTGTTTCAGTTATTGTCTAGCCAAGATGCAATGCTATTTAAGTTGACCAAAGTACACTGTCATAAGGCATTTTTCACAGAACACTGTAATAAGGACACAAATTAGGCACACTCAGAAGCTCTAAACATGAAAATGTAATGTTATACGGGTATGTATAGTGTGTGTGCTAAGATGATTCATTTGGGAGGGGATGGCAGGTTTGCCTTGTTACTAGGCTATACCAACATTGTTTAAAAAGCTATTTTATGTTTATTTCTGATTTGCAGATGTACACTGTTTTTTTTTTCTTCTGTGATTTGTCATAGAAAAGAGTGAATGTGTTTGTATGTATATAGTACTTACCAAAAATATGAATGGTTTCAAATCTAGTAATTTTGTTAAGTTAGTCTGAGCTAGTAGCAGGAGTAGTCCAAAGAATATACCTTTTTATAATTTGTATAATATTGTATAGGATGGCTGACTGATGGCATTTGTGCATATATTTTAAATTATAATCTGTTTTTTAATTGCACTATGAACGGACAGTGAATATTTCTTTCCATTACTTCACTTTATGAATCTTACGACAGTCTTGATATGCATGTTCTTGCATGTATCCTTATGTTCTGATGATCTCACGGCATCCATGGCAAGGGATACTTTTACAGTAGTTAGTCAGCCCAGGTCAAGGCCCAAATCACAAATACATGTAGCACATCTTTCTGAGCATACCCTTTCCTCTAGTCACCCATCATTTATTTCTTCAGATCAACAGAAAATAACTGGTTTGTAGTAGTATTGATAAGTCGGAGAAAGAAACACAATTCTGCACCTAGAAAACATTTGTTTTTCCACCAAGTGCCTGACCTTTTCTGTTCCACAATGAATATGTATTTATCTTGACACACACCTGGTAGAATTATGTGTTGAACCGATCAATAAATACGAATAGTTTGAAAATATATGTGTGATTATTGAACATATGCAGGTGTAGGATCTTAGTTTTTCTCGATTGATAAGACACTTTTAATTTAACTGGGATCCACTTGACCTCCATCAACCTAATGAGCACAACAGTATTATTTGGTGTAAAACTGTAAGTCATTTCTAATTGCTTTCACACACAATGCAAATGCTAAGCACATTTTTGCAAAGCAGCAAATAAAACTCTTTACAAATTACTCTAAACTCTGTTGAGTTAATTATGACAAACAAAATTAAACATTTGGTCACAGCTGATACAAATTACTCACATGAATGTGAACCTGTGTGCAAAACTTATTTGCTTAATTGTTCAATCAGCAATCAGTCCTTATTCATGACTAAAAGTGTTCACCTATTTGAAAGAATTTATTGGAACGTTGTGCAACGATTGATTCATATAACTTTTCATTCGATGACAAGTTGTATGTTTTGATGTACAGTTGAAGTCGGAAGTTTATATACACCTTAGCCAAATACATTTAAACTCAGTTTTTCACAATTCCTGACATTTAATCCTAGTAAAAAATCCCTGTCTTAGGTCAGTTAGGATCACCACTTTATTTTAAGAATGTGAAATGTCAGAATAATAGTAGAGAGAATGATTTATTTAAGCTTTTTTGTCTTTCATCACATTCCCAGTGGGTCAGAAGTTAACATACACTCAATTAGTATTTGGTAGCATTGCCTTTAAATTGTTTAACTTGGGTCAAACGTTTTGGGTAGCCTTCCACAAGCTTCCCACAATAAGTTGGGTGAATTTAGGCCCATTCCTCCTGACAGAGCTGGTGTTACTGAGTCAGGTTTGTAGACCTTGCTCGCACACGCTTTTCAGTTCTGCCCACAATTTTCTATAGGAATGAGGTCAGGGCTTTGTGACAGCCACTCCAATACCTTGACTTTGTTGTCCTTAAGCCATTTTGCCACAACTTTGGAAGTGTGTTTGTGGTCATTGTCCATTTGGAAGACCCATTTGCGATCAAGCTTTAACTTCCTTGACTGATGTTTTGAGATGTTACTTCAATATATCCACATCATTTTCCTCCTCATGATGCCATCTATTTTGTGAAGTGCACCAGTCCCTCCTGCAACAAAGCACCCCCATAACATGATGCTGCCACAGCCATGCTTCATGCTTGGGATGGTGTTCTTCAGCTTGCAAGCATCCTCCTTTTTCCTCCAAACGTTAACGATGCTCATTATGGCCAAACAGTTCTTTTTTTGTTTCATCAGACCAGAGGACATTTCTCCAAAAAGTACGATCTTTGTCCCCATGTGCAGTTGCAAACAGTAGTCTGGCTTTTTATGGCGGTTTTGGAGCAGTGGCTTCTTCCTTGCTGAGCGGCCTTTCAGATTATGTCGATATAGGACTTGTTTTACTGTGGATATAGATACTTTTGTACCTGTTTCCTCCAGCATCTTTACAAGGTCCTTTGCTGTTGTTCTGGGATTGATTTGCACTTTTCGCAGCAAAGTACGTTTATCTCTAGGAGACAGAACGCGTCTCCTTCCTGAGCGGTATGACGGCTGCGTGGTCCCATGGTGTTTATACTTGCATACTATTGTTTGTACAGATGAACATGGTACCTTCAGGCGTTTGGATATTGCTCCTAAGGATGAAGGTCTTGGCTGATTACTATAGATTTTTCCATGATGTCAAGCAAAGAGGCAATGAGTTTGAAGGTAGACCTTGAAATACATCCACAGGTACACCTCCAGTTGACTCAAATTATGTCAGTTAGCCTATCAAAAGCTTCTAAAACATGACATAATTTTCTGGATGTTCCAAGCTACTTAAAGGCACAGTCAACTTGGAAACTTCTGACCCACTGGAATTGTGATACAGTGAGTTATTAGTGAAATAATCTGTCCAAACAATTGTTGGACGAATTACTTGTGTCATGCACAAAGTAGGTGTCCTAACCGACTTGCCAAAACTATAGTTTGTTAACAAGAAATTTGTGGAGTGGTTGAAAAACGAGTTTCAATGACTCCAACCTAAGTGTACGTAAACTTCCGACTTCAACTGTAGGTAGTTTATTTTGTGTTATGTATTTAATGTTTTTAGAGTTTTAATGCATTTAGCAAATTAAATGTGTCATTTTCGCCAAAGGGTTTCAGTTTGGGCCTGCGTGTTAATTGTTTTGAAAAAGTGAATTATGTTTGAACAAATGTGCTCAAACAATTGAGAAACTGTCATTTTACCTGTATTTTCACCACAAAATAATCCTGTAGCAACAGGATTAAGGCGTTTATTCCATAATGTTGCTTGATTGGTAATTAAGCTATTAGCTGGCCAAAATGAGACTACATGAAAAGTGCAATACTTTTAATACACTGTGTACAAAACATTAGGCATGGACTCTACAAGCTTGAGTCCAATGGTTCCCATAGTTGTGTCAAATTGGCTGGATTTCCTTTGGGTGGTGGACCATTCCTGATACACACGGGAAACTGTTGAACGTGAAAAACCCAGCAGCGTTGCAGTTCTTCACATATTCAAACTTGTGCGCCTGGCACCTACTACCCTAACCCGTTCAAAGGCACTGAAATCTTTTGTCTTTCCCATTCACCCTCTGAATGGCACACATACACAATCAATGTCTCAATTGTTTCAAGGCTTAAAAATGCTTATTTAACCTCCTTCCCTTTATCTACACTGATTGACGTGGATTTAACAGGTGACATAAATAAGGGATCATAGCTTTCACCTGGATTCACCTGGTCAGTCTATATCATGGAATAAGTAGGTGTTCCTAATTTTTTAGTAGAGTCAGTGTAGTAGAGTCAGTTTGTTAGAGTTGGTTTTCATTGAATTTATGTAAATCACAATGTTGATCTGTTTTTAGTAAGGCTTTCTATCCTCATATACCATTCATACTTAGTGTATATATACTACTACACTGAACAAAAATTTAAATGTAATATGTAAAGTGTTGGTTCCAAGTTTCATGAGCTGAAATAAAAGATCCCAGAAATGTTCCATACACTCAAAATGTTATTTCTTTCAAATTTTGGGCAGAATTTGTATACATCCCTGTTACTGAACATTTCTCCTTTGCCAAGATAATCCATCCACCTGACAGGTGTGGCATATCAAGAAGCTGATTAAACAGAATTATCATTACACAGGTGCACCTTGTGCTGGGGGTCAATAAAATGCCACACTAAAATGTGCAGTTTTGTTACACAACACAGGAATGTCCACCAAAGCTGTTGCCAGACAATTTAATGTTAATTTCTCTACCATCAACCGCCTCCAACGTCCTTTTAGACGTTGGGACCTCCACAACTGGCTTCTTCACCTGCAGGATCGTCTGAAACCAGCCACCCGGGCAGCTGACAAAACTTTGTGTTTGCACAACCAAAGTATTTCTGCCAAAACTGTCAGAAACAGTCTCAGGGAAGCTCATCTACGTGCTTGTCGTCCTCACCAGGGTCTTGTCCTGATTGCAGTTCGGCGCCGTAACCGACTTCAATGGGCAAAGGCTTACCTTCGATGGCCACTGGCAAACTGTGTTCTTCACAGATGAATCCCAGTTTTAACTGTAATGGGCAGATGGCAGACGGCATGTATGGTGGTTGTGTGTGCGAGAGGTTTGCTGATGTCAACGTTGTGAACAGAGTGCCCCGTGGTGGCGGTGGGGTTATGGTACGGGCAGGCATAAGCTATGGACAAGGAACACGTTTGCTTTTCATCGATAGCAATTTGAGTGCACAGAGATACCGTGACTAAATCCTGTCATGCCATTCATCCGCCGCCATCACTTCATTTTTCAGCATGATAATGCACAACCCCACGTCGCAAGGATCTGTACACAATTCCTGGAAGCTGGAAATGTCCCAGTTCTTCCATGGTGTGCATACTTACCAGACATGTCACCCATTGAGCATGTTTGGGATTCTCTGGATCGACGTGTATGACAGTGTGTTCCAGTTCCCGACAATATCCAGCAACTTCGCACAGCCATTGAAGACGAGTGGGACAACGTTCCACAGGCCACAATCAGCAGCCTGATCAATTCCATGTGAAAGGCATGTGTCACACTGCATGAGGCAAATGATGGTCACACCAGATACTGATGGTTTTCTGATCCACATCCCTGCCTTTTAAGGTATCCGTGACCAACAGATGCATATCTTTATTCCCAGTCATGTGAAATCCACAAGTTACTGCCTAATACATTTATTTCAATTGACAGATTTCCTTATATGAACTGTAACTGTGTAACATTTAAAAATTGTTGCATGTTGCCTTTATATTTTTGTTCAGTGTATGTATACTACGTTACATTCTATTCATAACATTTCTATAATCTGTTATTCTTTAAGAATACATAATGGCACTGTCTATGGGATAATGCTTGTTGGAAAAGACCCCATAGAATGCAAAATGTTCAACTCAAGTTTGAATATTCCCACACATGAACAATTTGACTGAGCTAACACAGTACATTATGTACATTTCATGCTGGTATTGCTTGGATAGCCATGGCTGGTGAATGTGACTAAACTGTTGTTCACAAACCCTGAACAGATGCTCTGTAAGATCAGACTTGAGTGCAGCATCAAATTGCCTGTTGATTTGCACACAGGTCTAACACTAGACACACTGATTTGGGATGGTCCATAGTACTAGTGAGGGTCTAGTGAGGCCTATGGCTTCACAGCATAGCACAGTTTGGTGAAGTCCTTGGTGTTCCTCTGGCTGTCAATCAGTACCAGGGGGTTCCTCTGATGGTTCTCAATGATGTGGGAAACACTGGTGAAACGCTGAGGGAATACATTAAGAGGTGTCAGGCCTATAGGTTAGCAATCAGACCATCAAAATGACATTTGTATCAGAATATTGTTATAGAGCAAGATGAGACTCCGTCTACCTCCTCTCCTTTCTTCTCCCTTCCAAGAGTGTACTGCTGCGATGCTTGGATGTAGCGTACTGGGATGTTGTAGACTCTACTGTTATAATACACCACTAAAGTGTATGGCTGCTGTCTGTCTTGACCAGAGCTCTTCCTTATTAGAAATGCCCCATCCTGACACAGAGAAGACACACAATACAGTCAGCTGGAGCATCGGTCTCTTTTGAATCAAATCCCCATTATTTTAGTTTATGAATATATGAGTATATTAATATATGAATATATGAGTATATTAAGACAGGGGTTCCCAAACATTTTCATTCATGCCCACCCTGCGCGTGCATGCGTACCATGTCTATTTCAATGGGCACAAGCACGGTACATGACACAAACTGTTCATGCACTTCTTGTTGGCGGAGAGAACATTTTGCTGGTTTAAGGCTTATTTCCTGCAATTGTACACATTTTGTCAAGGGGTGCAGAGAACATTTAGCCGCTTTAAAACAAATTTTGTTGCAATTCTATACATTTTGCCATGTTTATTAATCTACATCGATGGGGCCGCAGTGGAAAAGGTGAAAAGCGTCAAGTTCTTCGGTGTACACTTTGAAAAAAAGGTGCTATCTAGATCTTAAAATGGTTCTTCAGCTGTCCCCATAGGAGAACCCTTTGAAGAATCCTTGTTTGTTCAACTGTTTTGGGTTCCATATAGAACCCTATCCACAAAAGGGTTTTTACCTGGAACCAAAAAGGGTTCTCCTATGGGAACAGCCGTAGAAACCTTTTGGAACCCTTTTTTTTCCACTGACAATCTGAAATGGTCTACCCACACAGACAGTGTGGTGAAGAAGGAACAACAGTGCCTCTTCAACCTCAGGAGGCTGGAGAAATTCAGCCCCTAAGACCCTCACAAACCTTTACAGATGCACCATTGAGAGCATCCTGTCGGGGCTGAATCACCGCCTGGTACAGCAACTGCACCGTCCGCAACCGCAGGGCTCTCCAGAGGGTGGTGTGGTTTGCCCAATGCATCACCGGGGGCACACTGTCTGCCCTCCAGGACAATGTGTCACAGGAAGGGGTGTCACAGGAAGGAAGGCCAAGAAGATCATCAAGGACCTCAGCCACCCAACCCACAGCCTGTTCACCCCACTACCATCCAGAAGGCGAGGTCAGTACAGGTGCATTAAAGCTGGGACAAGAGACTGAAAAACATCTTCAATCTCAAGGCAGTCAGACTGTTAAATAGTTACCACTAGCCGGCCTCCGCCCAGTACCCTTCCCTCCCGTGCTTCACAGTTGGGATGGTGTTCTTCGGCTTGCAAGCATCCCCCTTTTTCCTCCAAACATAAAGATGGTCATTATGGCCAAACAGTTCTATTTTTGTTTCATCAGACCAGAGGACATTTCTCCCAAAAAGTACGATTTTTGTCCCCATGTGCATTTGCAAACCGTAGTCTGGCTTTTTTTTTATGGCGGATTAGGAGCAATTGCTTCTTCCTTGCTGAGAGGCCTTTCAGGTTATGTCGATATAGGACTCGTTTTAGGAGACAAAACGCGTCTCCTTCCTGAGCGGTATGACTGCTGCGTGGTCCCATGGTGTTTATACTTGCGTATTATTGTTTATACAGATGAACGTGGTACCTTCAGTGCATTCAGACACCTTGACTTTCTCCACATTATGTTACGTTATGGTAGAGTGGCCAGACAGAAGCCACTTCAGTAAAAGGCATAAGACGGCCCGCTTGGAATTTGATGAAACCAAGATTGAACTCTTTGGCCTGAATGCCAAGCGTCACGGCTGGAGGAAACCTGGCACCATCCCTACAGTGAGGAATGGGGGTGGCAGCATCATGCTGTGGGGAAACTGTCCAAATACAGGTGTGCCAAACTTGTAGGGTCATACCCAAGACTCAAGGCTGTAATCACTGCCAAAGGTGCTTCAACAAAGTACTGAGTAAAGGATCTGAATACTTATGTAAATGTGATATTTTTTATTTTTTATTATAGTTTTATTTTTCATAAATCTGCAAAAATTCTAAAAAATTATTTTTGATTTGTCATTATGGGGTATTGTGTGTAAATTGATGAGGATGTTACATTTTTAAAAAAAATCAATTTTAGAATAAGGATGTAACGTAAGTCAAGGGGTCTGAATACTTTCCGAATGCACATATATACTCTGGACTCGTCCTACTAGTTCTACATTTCTTAATTCCGTTATTTTACTTTTTAGATTTGTGTGTATTGTTAGATATATTACTGCACTGTTGGAGCTGGGAACACAAGCGTTTTGCTACACCCGCAATAACATCTGCTAAATATGTTGTCACGCCTTGGTCATTATATTTTGTGTTTTTGGTATATGTTTGGGTAAGCCAGGATGTGACATGGGTTTATATGTTGTGTTTCGTATTGGGGTTTGTAGTAATTGGGATTGTGTTGATTAGGGGTGTGTCTAGTTAGGCTTGGCTGCCTGAGGCGGTTCTCAATTAGAGTCAGGTGCTTCTCGTTGTCTCGGATTGGGAACCGTATTTAGGTAGCCTGTGTTCACGTTGTATTTCGTGGGTGATTGTACCTGTCTTTGTGTATTCACCAGATAGGCTGTATAGTTTCACGTTCCGTTTGTTGTTTTGTATTCTCCCAGTTATTTCATGTATCGCTATTTCCTTTATTAAAGCACATGAGTAACCTACACGCTGCATTTCGGTCCGACTCTCTTTCCACAAACGAAGAACGCCGTTACATATGTGTATGCGACCAATAACGTTATATTTTATTTTGATATTTGAGTAACTCAAAACACACTAAATCTAAAGGCTAAAAAACATAGCTAAAAACGTTAAGTGACATGGGCTCATTGATCTGGACATTTCTGACAAGTTATAAACAGCTCTCTAAGGTATGCATTGACTGACATGTCAAGAGGAAGACTACCCAGTTTCGAAAGTGCATCTTGTGCATTCTACTATTACAACTTTCAAGAGTAAGTCGAAAGCCGGACCGAGTTCCAAAAAGGGGGTGGGGCCCTGTGCCACCCCTGCCGACCCGTCCCACAGTTTGGGAACCACTGTCTTAAGACTATGCAATAATAAGAGTATGTTCATTTGTCCGTAATCTTGCGCGTGTGACTCGCCTTATTTGAGCGAACCAAAGCATCCTCAGCTGTCTTACGGTCACAGGTGCTGGCATACCAGGGTTTCTTCAAGACATCTGCCCCCTAACAACAACAACAAAAATACAGCAACAAGAGAGTGGGTTTAAAGTCAAGTCCATGTGGCTCTGAAAATACAGCCTTTACAGTCTCCACAAACTTAATAGTGTATCCATCCATGCATCGTGTACCAGTATTTTGAGCTATATCATTGTATGTTATATAGTATATAAAATGGTGAAATTCAGGTCAGGTCTTTATCACCTCTTCAGCATCCGTCAACTTTTTTTCAGCTGTGGGTACGGTTCCTCTGTCAGGTTCTGAGAATTAGAGAACAGTGAAGGTAAAAATTCAAAAAGTTCAATAATCATTGAATGTTGTGTGGACATAGCAGAGCCATTTACATAATACATACATTGTTTGCTATGTTGTTTCCAGTGGTGGCTGCTGAGAGGAGGACGGCTCATAGTAACGGCTGGAGTCAATGGAGCGGTGTTAACCACATGGAAACCATATGTTTGATACCATTCCATTGACTGCATTCCAGCCTTCCTCCTCTCAGCAGCCTCCACTGGTTGTTTCACTTTCAGTGTCAAAGTTATGGTCATCTTTGGTATTTGGTATTTTATTAGGATCCCCATTAGATGTTGCAAAAGCAGCAGCTACTCTTCCTGGGGTCCACACGAAACATGACACATAACACAGAATGACATAATACAGAACATCAATAGACAAGAACAGCTCAATGACAGAACTAGATTAAAAAAAAATGAAAAGGCACACGTAGCCTACATATCAATGCATACACACAAACTATGTAGGTCAATACCTGCAAATTGTTTTTTGAAACCAGGTTTGCTGTTTATTTGAGCAATATGAGATGGAAGGAGGTTCTCTGCAATTATGGCTCTATATAATACTGTACGCTTTCTTGAATTTGTTCTGGATTTGGTGACTGAAAAGACCCCTGTTGGAATGTCTGGTGGGATAAGTGTGTGTGTCAGAGCAATGTGTCAGTTGACTATGCAAACAATTTGGGATTTTCAACACATTAATGTTTCTTACAAAAAGATGAAGTGATGCAGTCAGTCCCTCCTCAACTCTTAGCCAAGTGAGACTGGCATGCATAGTATTTATATTAGCACTCAGATTACAATGAAGAGCAAAACGTGCCACTCTGTTCTGGTGCTGCAGCACCCTTTAGCACCCCTACTTCCCGCGGGTGATGGACACACGTCTCTCAGACCTGTACTTACTAGGAGAGGTAAACATCTGTGGCAGAGGAATCCTGCAGTAGAGAAAACAAGAATATACTGTAATTTGCCAGGGCACTGTGGTTTGAGTAAACATACGGTGCTGTGGTTACAAACAGCATTCCTTCATTCCAAAATAATTGATATTGGCCTTGTCTGTGTTTGTGCTGTCTTGCAAACAGATCTGAGACTAGGCTGGAAAAGTGATATGTGCGTGCAAAATAGTGACTTCTTATGAGGTCATGGTGTTTCTTACCTGGCACGTTTGTATTCAGAGGGCTGGGGTGTGGTCGTGGGTTTCTGGGTACTGTGCCTCATGGCCAGTGCTGGGCCTGTCGAAAAGCAGACATAGCAAGAGTGTGTGTTACAGTAGCCTACTATTATGCAAGTGGAAGACTGCATAAAAAATTTACAACTTTACAACGTGAAATGGATTTTGGTAAATGCATTACATCTTTGAACATCCGATGAAAACAAATGAAGCTTTGATCCAATTGAGCACTCTAATATTTTAGGAGTAGTTACCTTCATTTTCCCTGGATGCAATATCTTGCCTCTGAAAAAATACAGACATGATCATCCTACATCATTTCCCATAACATTTTGAATTCCACTAGTTTTTTCTCCTACAAAATATATTTTACAGGTGTCCTACCGGCCTTAAAGGTGGCTTCAATGGCTTCCTAAAAATAGAGAGGTTTATGTGAGTTAAGTAATACCTGGAACCAAACCTTTCCGGCACTCTTAATTGAACGAGCGGCCAGAAATGAACCGAAAATAAATGATACATGATTTTACACGACACGTACGTCTCTCTGGGCATTGGTTTGGGAAGCACAGGCAGGGCCTTCTCAGCAGACTTTGTACTGCCACCTGGAAGAACAGAGATGACATACAAAACGTCCACACATACACAGTACTCATAGTATCTTACACTTGGGAGTTCTCTTAAGTAACACAATGCTCTTTTAAGATGTATAAAACAGACACTCTTTTAACTTCTATTCATTGTTCTGTACTGCATGTTGTGTTGTGTCTCATGTACGTGTAACTATATGTATGCTGCTTTCAGGGCTCACTTGAAAAAAAAGAGATGTACATTTCAAGGTGAATTATCAGGTTAAATGAAAGATGAATAAATATATAAATAATCATGGAAACAGCAGAGTAGTGTTGGCAATTGGGAATGAGATGGTTCCGTTTTGCGTTAAATACAAAACGTTGGCAATCCACTAGATGGCATTATAAGCCAAGTGAAGTAACTACCCATACAGTACTTCAAATATTTACAGGATCTGGAAAAATGTTCTTTGTCAATAGTTGCTTGAAGTCTTTTGGAACTTGTTAGTGGCATATTATGGTTCGAACGTTTAGTCATTTGGGCTTATGTTAGTATTATGGATGAATTACATACTTTCATCTGGATCGCACACTTCATATTCATCATCTATGGGCTCCTGGACCTGGATGACAATACATATAAACGTAAATGATTCCCGTGTTGAAAATATTCAATGTTTTTCTTTACTTTTCTATTATTATCTCGTCAAATAAACTATTTGTGGTCAGGTACAAAGCCTAGATTCTCTTTGGTACAGTAACACTTACTGGGTTAGGTGGACATGTCTTTAGGTGCATTCTACAGAGAGAAGATCAAATGTAAATGATTCATGTAAGTGTGACAATGACACTGAAGGAAACAACCTTGTGTTTAGCGAATAGTTTATCTTGAAATGGTTATCATGTGTAAAATAATTTCCCTGGTCTCTTGAATAAGTTGTAGTCGTTATTAGCACCTTGGGCTGGCTCTAGGGGGAAAACCCTGTGCAGGGACTTTGAGTGTGGAAGGTCTGTGAAAAGAAATATGTTAGAAATAAATAGTCATTTTGGTATCTCATCCATCATTTTAAGCAATGAATATACACTGAGTTTACAAAACATTAAGAACACTGCTCTTTCCATGACATAGACGGATCAGGTGAATCCAGCTGAAAGCTATGATCCCTTATCGATGTCACTTGCTAAATCCACTTAAATCAGTGTAGATGAAGGGGAGGAGATCCGGTTTGTCAAGAACTGCAATGCTGCTGGGTTTGTCACGCTCAACAATTCCCCTGTGTATCAAGAATGGTCCACCACTCAAAGGACATCCAGACATCATGGCACAACCGTGGGAAGCATTGGAGTCAACATGGGCCAGCATTCCTGTGGAACGCTTTCGCACCTTGTCGTGTCCATACCCTGTCAAATTGAGGCTGTTATGAGGGCAAAAGGGGAGTGCAACTCAATATTAGGAAGGTGTTCCTAATGTTTGACATACTCAGTGTATCTTTACATATTTCCCTTAGAGGAAATGTTGATCCCTGTCTGAAAAGTGCTACGATCCTTGAACCAGAACTGACCTGCTCACTGGGGGAGGAGAGTTTTCCTTAAGATAAAAGAGAGAATGGGACACATCACGCATTATCCTACAGTCATTGCATAGTCATTAACTATACTATTAATTGTAACGTATTGGTTATCAAACCCACCTCAATGTCAGGAACTTCATACACATCTAAAAAAAAAAAAAAAAAAAAGACTAAGCCTCAAAGTTAGGAATTACAGGAGAGCCGGGTTCTAACCCAGTCGTTCACATTAAGCACAATACATTTCTTAAACCCCCCAAAACAATGACAAGAAAAAGTATGTGAACCCTTTGGAATTACCCGGATTTCTGCACAAATTTGACATAAATTTGATCTGATCTTCGTCTAAGTCACCACAATAGACAAACACAGTGTGCATAAACTAATAACACCCCAATTATTGTATTTTTCTTGTCTATATTGAATACATCATTTAAACTTTCACAGTGTAGGTTGGAAAAAGTATGTGAACCCCTTGGCTAATGTCTTCTCCAAAAGCTAACTGGAGTCAGGAGTCAGCTAACCTTGAGTCCAATCAATGAGACGAGATTGGAGATGTTGGTTAGAGCATGCCTTGCCTTGAAGAAAAGAGATCTCAAAAGATCTAAGATTAAGAATTGTTGACTTGCATAATGCAGGAAATAGTTACAAAAGTATCTCTAAAAGCCTTGATGTTCATCAGTCCATGGTAAGACAAATTGTCTATAAATGGAGAAAGTTCAGCATTGTTGCTACTCTCCCTAGGAGTGGCTGTCCTGCAAAGATGATTACAAGTACACAGTGCAGAATGCTCAATGAGGTTAAGAAGAGTCCTAGAATGTCAGCGAAAGACTTACAGAAATCTTTGGGACATGCTAACATCTCTGTTGACGAGTCTACGATATGTAAAACACTAAACAAGAATGGTGTTAAAAAAAAACAACTTTGCTGCACGTCTGAGGTTCGCAAAAGAGCACCTGGATGTTGCACAGCGCTACTGTCAAAAACATTATTTGGATAGATTAAACTAAGTTGAATTGTTTGGAAGGAACACATAACACTGTGTGTGGAGAAAAAAGGCACAGCACACCAACATCAAAACCTCATCCCCACTGTATAGTATGGTCAAGGGAGCATCATGGTTTGGGGCTGCTTTGCTGCCTCAGGGACAGCTTGCTATTGTCGACGGAAAAATAAATACCCAAGTTTATCAAGACATTATTATCATTAACCCCTTTTTCTCTCCAATTGGTAGTTACAGTCTTGTCTCATCACTGCAACTCCCGTATGGACTCGGGAAAGGTGAGGCTCAAGAGCCGTGCATCCCCCGAAACACAACCCAATCAAGCCGCACTGCTTCGTGACAATGCCCACTTAACCTGGAAGCCAGCTGCACCAATGTGTTGGAGGAAACGTGCACTGCACCCGACCCGCCACAAGAGTCACTAGTGCACGATAGGACAAGGACATCCCTGTCGGCCAAACCCTCCCCTAACCCGGATGACGCGGGGCCAATTGTGTGGTGTCCCATGGGTCTCCCTGTCACTGCCGACTGCGACAGACCCTGGACATGAACCCAGAATATCTAGTGGCACAGCTTGCACTGCAATGCAGTGCCTTAGACCACTGCGCCACTCAGGAGGCCTTATCTAGACATTTTGCAAGGCTAAGGTTATCTGTCCACCAAAGCTCAACAAAAATTGGGTGATGCAACAGGATAACAACAAAAAACACAGAAGTAGATAAACAACAGAATGGCTTCAACAGAAGAAAATACTCATTCTGGAGTGGCCCAGTCAGAGTCCTGACCTCAACCCGATTGAGATTCTGAGGCATGACATCAAAAGAGTGGTTCACACCAGACATCCCAAGAATATTGCTGAACTGATACAGTTTTGTAAAGAGGAATGATCCAAAATTCCTCCTGACCATATTGCAGGTCTGATCCACAACTACAGAAAATGTTTGGTTGAGGTTATTACTGCAAAAAGGAGGGTCAACCAGTTATTAAATCCAAGGGTTCACATACATTTGCCACCCTGCACTGCGAATGGTTACACAGTGTTTTCAATAAAGTGACTTAGATGAAGATCAGAAATCCAGGTAATTCCAAAGGATCCCATACTTTTTCATGCAACTGTATATCCAGTGCTCCTGCTGAGATGCAGTTACATACCTGGGCTATTTGAGCGCTCTGGCACAGTCTTAGACATCGAAGGACTGCTCTCTACTGGTTTGCCTCTTCCGTGCATTGGACGGTCTGAAGGAAGTTTACATTTGTATTGTATGTTGACATTGGGGTGTCTTGGTAAGGTTTGTCTGACAGTGATTGGCAACAGATGAACATGTGCAGTGGGTTTCATGACACCTGTAAGACAATTTAATTGACGCACATAGTGCACTTGGTCTTATTTCCAGTGCCAGATTTTAATTTTATTTTATTTCACCTATATTTAACCAGGTAGGCTAGTTGAGAACAAGCTCTCATTTACAACTGTGACCTGGCCAAGAATAAAGCAAAGCAGTGCGTCACAAACAACAACACAGAGTTACACATGGAATAAACAAACATACAGTCGATAATACAATAGAACTTTTCTATATACAGTGTGTGCAAATGAGGTAAGATAAGGGAGGTAAGTCAATAAATGGGCCATAGTGGTGAAATAATTACAATATGTCAATTAAACACTGGAGTGATAGATGTGCAGAAGATGAATGTGCAAGTAGAGATACTGGGGTGCAAAGGAGCAAAATAGATAAAATAAATAACAGTATGGGGATGAGGTAGTTGGATGGCCTATTTACAGATAAGCTATGTACAGGTGCAGTGATCTGTAAGCTACTCTGACATCTGATGCTTAAAGTTAATGAGGGAGATGTGAGTGTCCAGCTTCAGTAATTTTTGCAGTTCGTTCCAATCATTGGCAGCAGGGAACTGGAAGGAAAGGCTGCCAAAGTAGGAATTGGCTTTGGGGGTGACCAGTGAAATATACCTGCTGGAGCTCGTGCTACGGGTGGGTGGTGCTATGGTGACCAATGAGCTGAGATAAGGCGGGGCATTACCTAGCAAAGACTTATAGATGACCTGGAGCCAGTGGGTTTGGTGGCGAATATGAAGTGAGGGCCAGCCAACGAGAGCGTACAGGTTGCAGTGGTGGGTAGTATGGGGCTTTGGTGACAAAACGGATGGCACTGTGATAGACTGCATCCAATTGGCTGAATAGAGTGTTGGAGGCTATTTTGTAAATGACATCGCCGAAGTCAAGGATCGGTAGGATATTCATTTTTACAACGGTATGTTTGGCAGCATGAGTAAAGGATGCTTTGTTGCGAGTCTGGAAGGAGAGTTTACAGTCTAACCAGACTCATAGGTATTTGTAGTTGTCCACATATTCGAAGTCAGAACTGTCCAGAGGTGGATCAGAGAATCACCAGCAGCAAGAGCGACATCATTGATGTATACAGAGAAGAGTGTCGGCCCGAGAATTGAACCCTGTGGCACCCCCATAGAGACTTCCAGAGGTCCGGACAACAGACCCTCCGATTTGACACACTGAACTCTATCTGAGAAGTAGTTGGTGAACCAGGCGAGGCAGTCATTTGAGAAACGAAGGCTATTGAGTCTGCCGATAAGAACTGGGTGATTGGCGGAGTCGAAAGCCTTGGGCAGGTCGATGAATACAGCTGCACAGTATTGTCTCTTATCGATGGTGGTTATGATATTGTTTAGGACCTTGAGCGTGGCTGAACTGCACCCATGACCAGCTCGGAAACCAGATTGCATAGCGGAGAAGGTACGGTGGGATTCGAAAAGGTCGGTGATCTGTTTGTTAATTTGACTTTCAAAGACCTTAGAAAGACAGGGTAGGATAGATATAGGCCTGTAGCAGTTTGGGTCTAGAGTGTCTCCCCCTTTGAAGAGGGGGATGACCGCGGCAGCTTTACAATCTTTGGGGATCACAGACGATACGAAAGAGAGGTTGAACAAGCTAGTAATAGGAGTTGCAACAATTTTGGCAGATCATTATAGAAAGAGAGGGTCCAGATTGTCTAGCCCAGCTGATTTGTAGTGGTCCAGATTTTGCAGCTCTATCAGAACATCAGCTATCTGGATTTGGGTGAAAGAGAAATGAGGGAGGCTTGAGCAAAGTGAGGTTGCAGGGCTGTTGACCGGGGTAGGGGTAGCCAGGTGGAAAGCATGGCCAGCCGTAGAAAAATGCTTATTGAAATTCTCAATTATTGTGGATTTATCGGTGGTGACAGTGTTTCCTAGCCTCAGTGCAGTGGGCAGCTGGGGGAGGTGCTCTTATTCTCCATGGACTTTACAGTGTCCCAGAACGTTTTGGAGTTTGTGTTACAGTATGCAAATTTCTGTTTGAAAAAGCTAGCCTTTGCTTTCCTAACAGCCTGTGTAGATTGGTTCCTAACTTCCCTGAAAAGTTACATATCGCGGGGGATATTTGATGCTAATACAGTACACCACAGGATGTTTTTGTGCTGGTCAAGGGCAGTCAGGTTTGGAGTGAACCATGGGCTATATCTGTTCCTGTTTCTAATTTTTTTTTTATGGGGCATGCTTATTTAAGATGGTGAGGAAAGCACTGTTAAAAGAATAACCAGGCATCCTCTACTGACGGAATGAGGTCAATATCCTTCCAGGATACCCTGGCCAGGTCGATTAGAAAGGCCTGCTCATTGAAATGTTTTAGTGAGCGTTTGACAGTGATGAGAGGTGGTCGTTTCACCGCAGACCCATTATGGAACCAGGCAATAAAGCAGAGATCGCTGAGATCCTGGTTGAAGACAGCAGAGGTGTATGTAGAGGGCAGGTTGGATAGGATGATATCTATGAGGGTGCCCGTGTTTATGGATTTGGGGTTGTACCTGGTAGGTTCATTGATCATTTGTGTGAGATTGATGGCCAGGGTGTTAAAAACTTCTCTAGGATAGGGGGCAGCATTTGGAATTTTGGATGAAAAGCATGCCCAAATTCAACTGCCTGCTACTCATCCCCAGAAGATAAGATACGCATATTATTAGTAGATTTGGATAGAAAACACTCAGAAGTTTCTAAAACTGTTTGAATCATGTCTGTGAGTAACAGGCGAGACCCCGAGGGCAAACCATTCAGATTTTTTTTTTGAGGTCACCCTCTTTTCAATGAGTTTTCATTGGGAATCCAGATTTTAAGGGACTTGCTTGCAGTTCCTACCGCTTCCACTGGATGTCACGAGTCTTTAGAAATTGGTTGAGGTTATTCCTTTGTGTAATGAAGAAGTACAGCCATCTTGAACGAGGGTCACTTCATGTGTACTGTTTGATAGAGGCGAATGACCAGAAAGCATGCTTGAGTTTGTTTTCTTCCTTTATTGAACACAGATCACCCCGTCTTCAATTTTATCGATTATTTACTTTGAAAAAATACCAAAAGTTGTATTACAAAAGTAGTTTGAAATGTTTTGGCAAAATTTACAGGTAACTTTTGAGATATTTTGCAGTCACGTTGCGCAAGTTGGCCCCGGTGTTTTTCTGGATCAAACGCACCAAATAAATTGACATATTGGATATATATGGACGGAATTAATCGAACAAAAGGACCATTTGTGATGTTTATGGGACACATTGGAGTGCCAACAGAAGAAGCTCGTCAAATGTAAGGCATGATTTATATTTTTATTTCTGCGTTTTGTGTCGCACCTGCAGGGTTGAAATGTTTTCTCTCTTTTGTTTACTTTGGTGCTGTCCTCAGATAATAGCATCGTTTGCTTTCGCCGAAAAGCCTTTTTGAAATCTGCATTGTTGGCTGGATTCACTACATGTGTAGCTTTAATTTGGTATCTTACATGTGTGATTTCATGAAAGTTTGATTTTTATCAGAATTCATTTGAATTTGGCGCTCTGCATTTTCTCTGGCTTTTGGCCAAGTGGGACACTACCATCCCACATATCCCAGAGAGGTTTAAGCATGTCCCAGTTTAGGTCACCTCACAGCACGAGCTCTGAAGATAGATGGGGGCAAATCAATTCACATATGGTGTCCAGGGGGCTGAAGGTGGTCTATAGCAAGTGGCAACTGTGAGAGACTTGTTTCTGGAAAGCTCAAATTGTTTGGGCACAGACCTGGATAGTAAGACAGAACTCTGCAGTAGATTGAAACTCCGTCCCCTTCGGCAGTTCTATCTTTTCGGAAAATGTTATAGTTAGGAATGGAAATGTCAGGGTTTTGGTGGTCTTCCTAAACCAGGATTCAGGTTGACAGAGTGTGCTACAGCAGTGAATAAAACAAACTTAGAGAGGAGGCTTCTGATGTTAACATACATGAAACCAAGGCTTTTACAGTTACAGAAGTCAACAAATGAGAGCGCCTGGGCAATGGGAGTGGAGCTAGGCACTGCAGGGCCTGGATTAACCTCTACATCACCAGAGGGACAGAGGAGGAGTAGGAGAAGGGTATGCCTAAAGGCTATAAGAACTGGTCGTCTAGTACATTCGGAATAGAGAGTAAAAGGAGCAGGTTTCTGGACACGGTAGAATAGATTCAAAGCATAATGTATAGACAAAGGTATGGTAGGATGTGAGTACAGTGGAGGTAAACCTATGCATTGAGTGATGATGAGAGAGATATTGTCTCTAGAAACAATTTAAACCAGATGAGGTCACCGCATGTGTGGGAGTTGGAACTAAAGGGATTCATTTATTGGAATAACTTACTAGCAGGAGGTTCCTCTGTGGGGTCTATATAGTTGTCTTCATCATCACTTTTTGGGATGACGTAGTCTTCCTGAAGAGAGCAGATCATACAATGTGTCAAGAAAAATATGAGGCAATAATCTGTCAATATGCTGTCATAAATGTACAGAAACCAACAAGAATAAGAATCATTATTATTTTGCCTAATAACTACACAGTACCTCATTGTCGTCCTGCTGGTTGGGTTTGGGGGGAAGTGATAGTCTGGTGAGTTTTGGTAGGCAGATGGGCTTCCTGGGTGGGTGGGTTGGCCTGTCACGGCAGCTGTCTGAAAAAAAAAAAAAGAAGCAAAATCAGAAACAGGACGTCAGTATTTGCATAACGCAACAACACACTGTCTTTGTGGCACTCTGTGTCTGTCACAGTCCACTGACTAGTGGCTTTCATCAACACAAAGATCTATGAGTGGTGCCTCAACAAGGCGAGTGAGTGTGAGTGAGTATGTGCGTGTGTGTGTGCGTGCCCGCATGGATGCGCACGCACGTGTGTGGCAGGGTGGAAGAGTTCTCACCTACGTAGTCCCCCCTGGGGAAGCAGGCAGACGAGGTGGTGGTGGTGAAGACACTCTGACTGGGAGGAGGCTCATAGCTATCATCCTGCTCCCCTTGAGGTTCCTCATAAGTGTCACTATCCTGCAACATCATAATATTGTTAAGACGTTCAGCCCCACAGCTTTGTGTGATGGAAAGCTTCTGACAGAAGTCAAATGACTGCGGAAAACAATGTCAAACAAAGATTATTTTAGAAGCATTTTAATATTGTAGGTTTTTAGAATCAGTAAGGCATGTGGATTGAACTCACAAACTCATTTTCAGACCACTGTTCACCATCCAAGTCATCACCTGTATAGAGAAGTATCAAAAAAGGGCCCCGCATGATGCAAAGTCATTGGTAATTACAATATTGGGAAGACATGCATGATAGCTTCCGAATCATATTCTGAACATATTAGCCGAAAATACTGCTGGCCAATCTCACTATTATATACAGTATTTCAAGGACCACATTGTGAGACTAGAAGAAAGGTCTTACCTTGATAGTCTCTTACAGGTACTTTTGGAGCGGATTTGTTTTTAAATCTGCCGTACAGAAAGACCAGTTAGGAGTTGAAGTCAAAAGTTTTAGAAACAAGGATGGACTTGACCAAGAGTGTAACTCATTTTAGACCTTATACTTTGGGCCTGAAGAGTGACTGTACACGTCAAAGGTACCCCTCTCAGTTAAGTGTAGTATCGCAACCTGCTCATTCTGAAACCTGTACTTTTTTCCCATCTATCTATCACACTAAATACCTTCATGTGTTGTGCCAGTGGATGGTCCCTTTTTAAGAAAGGAAAGTGAAAGAAGAGCCATCTGTCCTTCTGCTTGTCTATTTTCAGCTTGGAGGACTACTTGTGTTTTTCTAATAGTTGAAGAAAGAGGAATAACCAACTTTCACCACAAAAAAAAACATTGAAGAAAATATAACCGCGAGCAGCAATGAACAAGGCTCACAGGAGGACAGAAACGGACACAAGATCAGTTAGATGACAAAGCAAGCACTCAATCATGTAGGAACCACCTACCCTTATGTGCAATCATGAGTCTTACGTACATTTACATTACATTTACATTTAAGTCATTTAGCAGACGCTCTTATCCAGAGCAACTTACAAATTGGTGCTTTCACCTTATGACATCCAGTGGAACAGCCACTTTACAATAGTGCATCTAGGTCTTTTAAGGGGGGTGAGAAGGATTACTTTATCCTATCCTAGGTATTCCTTAAAGAGGTGGGGTTTCAGGTGTCTCCGGAAGGTGGTGATTGACTCCGCTGTCCTGGCGTCGTGAGGGAGTTTGTTCCACCATTGGGGGCCAGAGCAGCGAACAGTTTTGACTGGGCTGAGCGGGAACTGTACTTCCTCAGTGGTAGGGAGGCGAGCAGGCCAGAGGTGGATGAACGCAGTGCCCTTGTTTGGGTGTAGGGCCTGATCAGAGCCTGGAGGTACTGAGGTGCCGTTCCCCTCACAGCTCCGTAGGCAAGCACCATGGTCTTGTAGCGGATGCGAGCTTCAACTGGAAGCCAGTGGAGAGAGCGGAGGAGCGGGGTGACGTGAGAGAACTTGGGAAGGTTGAACACCAGACGGGCTGCGGCGTTCTGGATGAGTTGTAGGGGTTTAATGGCACAGGCAGGGAGCCCAGCCAACAGCGAGTTGCAGTAATCCAGACGGGAGATGACAAGTGCCTGGATTAGGACCTGCGCCGCTTCCTGTGTGAGGCAGGGTCGTACAAAATCTGGATTGAATCTGATGTATGGTTCACGAGAAGAGGAATTTGTGCATTAGTGTTAAATAGGAGTTGTTAATAGCGTCCTTGTTTTTTGAGCCAAATTCAAATCAAATCAAATTGTATTCGTCACATGCACCGAATGTAACAGGTGTGGACCTTACGTTGAAATGCTTATTCACAACCCCTTAACCACCAATGCAGTTTTATCCCAAAAAAAGTGTTAAGATAAACAAACAAAAATTAAAGACTGCAGTAAAATTAACAGTAACGAGGCTATATACAGGGGGTACCCGTATAGAGTCAATGTGCGGGGACACAGGTTAGTCGAAGTAATTGAGGTAATATGTAATACGTATGTAGAGTTAAAGTGACTATGCATAGATAATAAACAGAGAGTAGCAGCAGCATATAATGCAACGGCAAATAGTCTGGGTAGCCATTTGATTAGCTCCGGTACCGCTTGCCGTGCGGTAGCAGAGAGAACAGTCTATGACTAGGGTGGCTGGAGTCTTTGACAATTTCTAGGGCCTTCCTCTGACATCGTCTGGTATAGAGGTCCTGGATGGCAGGAAGCTTGGCCCCAGTGATGCCATTCCAGACAGTAATGCAACTAGTCAGGATGCTAATGATGGTGCAGCTGTATAACTTTGAGGATCTGAGGAACCATGCCAAATCTTTTCTGTCTCCTGAGGGGGAATAGGCTTTGTCGTGCCCTCTTCACAGCTGTCTTGGTGTGTTTGGACCATGATAATTTGTTGGTGAAATGGAGACCAATGAACTTGAAGTTCTCAACCTGCCCCACTACAGCCCTGTCGATGAGAATGGGGGCATGCTTGGTCCTCCTTTTCCTGTAGTCCACAATCATCTCCTTTGTCTTGATCACGTTGAGGGAGAGGTTGTTATCCTGGCCCCACATGGCCAGGTCTCTGACCTCGTCCCTATTGGCTGTCTCATCGTTGTCGGTGATCAGGCCTACCACTGTTGTGTCATTGGCAAACTTAATGATGGTGTAGGAGTTGTGCCTGTCCATGCAGTCATGAGTGAGCAGGGAGTACAGGAGGGGACTGAGCACGCACTCCTGATGGGTCCCCGTGTTGAGGATCAGCGTGCCGGATATGTTGTTACCTACCCTTACCATCTGGGTTCTGGCCCTTCAGGAAATCCAGGATCCAGTTGCAGAGGGAGGTGTTTAGTCCCAGGGCCCTTAGCTTAGTAATGAGCTTTGAGGGCACAATGATGTTGAATGCTGAGCTGTGGTCAATGAATAGCATTCTCACATAGGTGTTCCTTTTTGTGGGGAAGGGCAGTGTGGAATGCAATAGAGATGGCATCATCTGTTGGACGCAATGCCAATTGGAGTGGGTCTAGGGTTTCTGGGATAATGGTGTTGATGTGAGCCGTGACCAGCCTTTCAAAGCACTTCATGGCTACAGACGTGAGTGCTACGGGTTGATAGTAATTTATGCAAGTTACCTTAGTATTCTTGGGCACACTATGGTGGTCTGCTTGAAACATGTTGGTACATGTACAGACAGGTTGAAAATGTCAGTGAAGACACTTGCCAGTTGGTCAGCGCATGCTCGGAGTACACATCCTGGTAATCAGTCTGGCCCTGCGGCTTTGTGAATGTTGAAGGTCTTACTCACATTGGCTATGGAGAGAGAGTGACCACACAGTCGTCCGGAACAGCTCTCACGCATGCTTCAGTGTTGCTTGCCTCGAAGCGAGCATAGAAGTAATTTAGCTTGTCTGGTAGGCTTGGGTCACTGGGCAGCTCATGGCTGTGCTTCCCTTTGTAGTCTGTAATAGTTTGCAAGCCCTGCCACATCTGACGAGCTTCGGAGCTGGTGTAGTACTCAGTCCAGTATTGACAATTTGCCTTTTTGATTGTTCGTAGAGGACATAGCAGGATTTCTTATGAGCTCCGCTCCTTGAAAGCGGCAGATCTACCCTTTAGCTCAGTGCGGATGTTGCCTGTAATCCATGGTTTCTGGTTGGGGTTTGTACAGTCACTGTGGGGACAATGTCATCAATGCACTTATTGACGAAACTAGTGACTGATGTGGTGTACTCCTCAATGTCATCGGAAGAATCCCAGAACATGTTCCAGTCTGTGCTAGCAAAACTCTCCTGTAGCTTAGCATCTGCTTCATCTGACCACTTCTTTATTGACCGAGTCACTGGTGCTTCCTGCTTAAGTTTTAGCTTGTAAGCAGGAATCGGGAGGATATAATTATGGTCAGATTTGCCAAATGGAGGGCGAGGCAGAGCTTTGTACGCGTCTCTGTGTGTGGAGTAAAGGTGGTCTAGTGTTTTTTTCCCTCTGGTTGCACATTTCACATGCTGATAGAAATGAGGCAAAACAGATTTATGTTTCCCTGCATGAAAGTCCCGGCCACTAGGAGTGCCACCTCTGGATTAGCTTTTTCCTGTTTGCTTTTTGCCGTATACAGCTCATTGAGTGTGGTCTTAGTGCCAGCATCGGTTTGTGGTGGTAAATAGACAGCTACGAAGAATATTTTGGTAAATTGGTAAATAGTGTGGTCTACAGCTTATCATGAGATACTCTACCTCATGTGAGCAAAACCTTGAGGCTTCCTTACTAATAGATTTTGTGCACCAGCTGTCATTTACAAAATATACACACCGCCACCCCTTGTCTTACCGGAGGCAGCTGTTCTATCTTGCCGATGCAGCGTAAAACCCACCAGCTGTATGTTATTCACGTCACCGTTCAGCCACAACTCAGTGAAACATAGGATATTACAGTTTTTAATATCCCGTTGGTAGGATATACGTGATCGTAGTTCATCTATTTTGTTATCCAATGATTTTACGTTGGCTAAAAGGACTGATAGTAAAGGCAGATTACCCACTCACCGTCGGATCCTTACAAGGCACCCCTACCTACGTCCCAGATATCTTCATCTCTTTCTCCTGCGAATGACGGGGATGAGGGCCCTGTCGGGTGTCTGAAGTAAATCCTTCACGTCCGACTCGTTAAAGAAAAAATCTTCTTCCAGTACGAAGTAAGTAATCACTGTCCTGATATCTAGAAGCTCTTTTCGGTCATAAGAGACGGTGGCAGTAACATTATGTACAAAATAAGTCACAAATAACGCGAAAAAACACACACAATAGCACAATTGGTTTGGGGGACCGTAAAACGTCAGCCATCTTGTCCGACACCATTGTATTGTTCAGTGTGGTTCATTTTAGGGATGTCCATGATAGCGTCCATTCAAGTTGATAGGCAACTGTAGAGTGGAATTACAGTGGTTTTAATGGACACAAAATATTTTTGATTTGTAAATAATATCTCAAGACATCTTTTGACCAATCCCTTAGCTTTTCTCAAACTAAGTTAAGACATGTACCATGGGCCTACATTCTTCTACATTTGGTGATATTTGGTCCTATGGTTCATGAGAAGAAGCATATTAGGTATGGTGTGGCCATCTTTGAATGCATCAGAATGATTTTCTCAACTCTTAAGGGACTATTGTGATGAGTCCAAAGAACATATTTGGAGTGAATCTGATTTTGAATGATTATTTTAATCATTAGCGTTACATAGACAAACAAGTTAATTGCTAATAGTTTCCTTATTTTTTGAGATTTCAATGCGAAACTTAACATGGTTCATCATGTATTTGATTAACCCAAATTTGGTGTTATTTGGACTTATGATTCATGAGTAGAAGTTTTTCAAAAGTAAAAAAACAATCAAATCAAATTGTATTGTATTGGTCACATACACATGGTTAGCAGATGTTATTGCGAAATGCTTGTGCTTCTAGTTCCGACAGTGCAGCAAGTAATCTGACAATTCCACAACAACTACCTAATACACACCAATCTAAGTATAGGAATGGAATTTGAAAATATAAGTATAAATATATGGATGAGCGATGACCGAGCGGGCATAGGCAAGATACAATAGATGGTATAAAATACAGTATATACATATGAGATGAGTAATGCAAGATATGTAAACATTATTAAAGTGGCATTACTAACAAAATGATCTAAGAATAACAATAGGTTTTGCAGCGTCGCTGTGCTGTGAACCCCTAATTATACCATGTGAGCGCACTGCACTCTCAGCTGAACTGAGATGTACGTAGTTCCAATACACTACACATCTCTGTTCTTCTTCCCACCTATAGAGCTGCAACATGGGCTGGACTCTCATTCCTCTATACTGCATTTCAGATAAATGCCTACCGCTCCATTCAGTGTAGTGTATGGAAGATATTGAACTATGGGGCACAACTGGTGTCCCTGCTAACTTGTGGGTCACAGAGAATAGTGTTGAGTAATGCTCTCTGTGTATGGAGTGTGTCAAACATTCATTTGAATAGACTGACCTTCTCAGCCTGTTCAGGATACTGCCATCATTCTTCTTGATATCCTGGACCATCTTCTGAAGCTGGCTGGAAGACACATTTAAAGCTCCTCATTAAAGTTGTCCTAACATATTCAACAAAAACCATGTAATGTTCATGAACGTAATACAGGACATAACTATGAACACAATTTGGAAGTAATAACAGGCGCTAGACAAAAAATGTTATAGCTCAATCATGTATGTTAATACTAGAATATGGCGTAGTCTAAATATATGGCCCCGGCCGAGTTTATTGCAGGCTGCGGAACACTGAAAATATGTTAACTTCAACATGGAGTCAACTTTACATGTTGGCTAGCACTTGGAGGTGAAGGTTAACTGTAGTTCTGAGTCAAGTACACACCCGCACACACTAGAACTTACTTACTCACTGTAGCCTACATGCAATTACAGATTGAGAGCATGAGGGAGACGGGTGTGAGACAGGTGTAATTACAGGAACATCCACATTAGTCAGCCTTCTCTTACCACATTCCCTCTCCCTTTCAAATGTTGCATCACAAGCACTTTTAAATTTTATTTTTATGTAACAGCCACCCAGCTCCTTCATAAAATAAAATACTACACAATAAACCCATTTTTACTGTTTAACTTCATCTAGATGCAACATTTGATAAAAAATTAAATAAATTGTCGCCTACAATAAGCTATTGTTGGTTAAATCTATTCTTTTGAGCATGGCAGAAAATAATTGAACATATGTACAGTATTATAAATGGTTGGCACTTTGTGCATATAATTATACTATATATTTACTGTAGGCATTTCTTTACTTGCCAGTTGCCACTACGTCATCATACCATTGAAACATAGTCAGAATTTAGGTTGTTCTGATCACAAAGGTTAACCATTAAACATCTTTCCCAGTTTTACAAATACATTGCCCAACATAGAAATATGGGTATCTCTTACCGAAGTTTTACAGTTGCAGGAGCTGTGAACTTGTTAAATGTATCCATATATTAATCAGGCAATTGACCAGAGAGGCCACCTTCTGCGTCTAGCTACTATCCAGCTCAATGTCTGCGTTGTGAATGAATTCACTGGCATTGGCTGCCTGCCTAAGATTACTCTACTGAACAAGTCATGCAGCAATCAGTGATCATAGCGGAGGGGAAAAAATAACACCTCTGCAAGAACAATCACTTCTCCTTTCCATTCCATGAGTTTGACCACACTATTTTGCAGTATTTTGTTGTGGGTGAAACTCTCCTTGAAATGTCTTTCTTCTTCATGATCAATTTGAACACGACGCTATTTCCCGTAATGCTTCCAAATGAGTTTCACATAACCCAGGGCCGGCTCTAGCCTTTTGGGGGTCCTAAGTGAGATTTGGATTGCCCCCTGTTACGGATACAAGTATTCTGTGTGTGTATTTCTTTTATCTCCTTCTCCCCTCTTCACAGGTGGCAATCATCATTTCCCAATCAGTCATCAATCAGTCGCTAATCAGAAGACACACGTCCTCCTGTTTCCATTACCCAATCACATCCCCTTTCCCTTGGTTTAAAAACCCATTCAGTTGTTTCCTCTGGAGTGCCATCTCTCTGTCATGCAATCTCTCTGTTGAGCAATCTCTCTGTTGAGCTCTTGTTTGGTTTATGTCGACATGTCACTTTGTCCCCACATGTGAGTATTGTTATGGTGTGTGACTGTTTGTTTGTTGGTGGGAAAAGGGGGTACCAAGAAAATTTGCCCATGGGCGTACACTACCCGTAGGTAAACTTTGTCTAAATACACTAGTTAGAATTGGGCGGACCACTCACTGAATTTTAGGTTAGTTAGCTGTATTGAAGTAGGCTAGTCTAGCTTAGGAGTGTTTTTGGATATTTGTTTCCTTCCTTGGGTCCAGCTCAGCCCCTTTTCCCGCCCCCCCTTTACCGTGTGTTTAGAAATAAACCCTGTGTGTTTAATGGTAACTTTTAGTTGTCTGTGGTTTTTGTTCTCACTGTTACTTTGTCACTATACTTTGCGTGAGTTACGTTATGGGTCTCGTTACCCCCCCCAGACTGCCGGGCCAAAGGGACTTCGTAACATAACATCAATTATGCACCGTGTGGCAAGCGCATATCACCCAGAGTCTCCGGGTGCGCTTGAACGATGGCATCAGACACTGAAGTCTATGCTATGTAAATATTGTTTGGATCTGAGAAAGATTGGGATGAGGGAGTTCCTCTAGTTTTGTTTGCTGCTCGTGAAACTGCAGGAGTCCCTAGGGTTCAGTCTGGCTGAACTAGTGTTTGGTCACACAGTGAGAGGACAGATGAAAGTTCTTAAATAACAGTTTTTGTCCCAAGAGTTGTGTACAGGAGATGAGAATGTGTTGGACTATGTTAGTCGCTTTCATGAGCGCCTACACCAAGCCTGTGCTCTCGCAAAGGAAGCTCTGTTCCTCACAGAGGAATATGAAAAGACACTATGATAAAGAGGCTGTTTCTCGTCCACTACAGCCAGGTGACCAAGTACTGGTGTTATTGCCTGTTCCAGGATCTTCACTGTCAGTTCGTTTCTCTGGTTCTTATTTCATTGAAAGAAATGAAGTGAAACCGATTTATGTGCTTCAAACTCCTGATAGAAAACTCCAATCACGTGTGTGTGTGCCACGTTAACATGTTGAAAGCATACCACACCCGACCCATCACCCAGTTAGATAGTTCAAAAACAGCAGAAGGTACTGCTGTCTCTTCTGCTTCTACTGCTATGATAGAGGACTGTCATATTGTTGATGGAGATGGCTTGGAGTTGCGCAATACTCAGCAGCAGTGTGTTAGATTGCCCAACTCCGAAATGCTGCTGTCTCTCCCATCAGGTCTGGTTCATTTAACAGATGGACAGGCCGATATTGTGAGGCTGCTACAGTTTTCCATGTCTCTTTAATGACGTTCCTACTCACACAAACGTGTTGGAACATGACATTAATGTTAGAAATGCTGCCCTTATCAAGCAACACCCATATCGTATCAATGCTTCCAAGAGGAAGATAATGAGGGATGAAGTGAGATATTTGTTGGAGAATGACCTGGCTACACCAAGTTCAAGCCCTTTGAGTTCTCCTCGCATTCTGGTTCCTAAACCTGATGGTACGTCCAGGTTGTGTACGGATTATCGAAAGGCAAATTCGGTCACAATGCCAGATTAGTTTCCGTTACCCAGACTGGACGACTGTATTGACACTTGATGCTGCCACTTATGTAACTAAGTTGGACCTCTTTAAAAGGTTAACCTCACGTGCTTCTGAGATTTCTGCCTTTGTAACCCAAGACAACTTCCTACAGTACTCAGTCATGGCTTTTGGGATGCGTAATTCACCAGCCACTTTCCAACGACTGGTTAACTCTGTATTAGCTGGCATTCCCAATTGTAGTGCATACCTTGATGATCTAGTAATTTATTCGTCTGAGTGGTCAGATCATGTTGACTCTAAGGGTAGAATGTGAATGTTTGGCAGCTGCTTCTCTAACCCTGAACTTGGCAAAGTGGGAAGGCTACTGTTACCTAACTCGCAATCTCGGAAAGAGGTCGGCCATGTACAGGTGCGCCCTGTTGATGCCAAGGTCTTGGCTATAACTGCATTCCCTGCACCTACCACCAGACGAGGGCCACGCCGCTTTTTAGGGATGGTTGGCTACTACCATAGTTTCTGTAAAAATTTCTCTGCTGTAGTTGCTCCATTGACCGATTTTTGCTCAGTCCGGCTAGATCATTTGTGTGGTCCCCTGATTGTAAGAGAGCTTTTGAATCTGCTAAAGCATTCTTATGTAATACCCCTGTACTTGCTGCTCTGGATTTTGAACAACCGTTTAAACTTGAGTTAGATGCTAGTGCCAGAGGTGCTGGTGCTGTTCTACTGCAGCAGGACAAGAGTGGAGTGGATCATCCTGTTTTTCTCATAAGTTTAACAAATGTCAGACACATTATGCAACTATTGAACAAGAAGCTCTTGTTTTGTTATCTCTACAACACTTAAGTTTATATTGGTTCCATTGCCCTACCATTGCTTGTGTATATACTGCCGGATGTACAACCAGAACCCGCGCCTAATGCATTGGGCCCTTACTTGTTTTTTTAAAATATATATTTTAAAAATTGTCATGGTATCCAATTGTTAGTAGCTACTATCTTGTCTCATCGCTACAACTCATGTACGGGCTCGGGAGAGACGACGGTTGAGAGTCATGCGTCCTCCGATACACAACCCAACCAAGCAAAGATACACAACCCAACCACTGCTTCTTAACACAGCGCGCATTCAACCCGGAAGCCAGCCTCACCAATGTGTCGGAGGAAACACCGTGCACCTGGCGACCTTGGTTAGCATGCACTGCGCTCAGCCCACCACAGGAGTCACTGGTGCGCGATGAGACAAGGATATCCCTACCGGCCAAGCCCTCCCTAATGACGCTAGGCCAATTGTGCGTTGCCCCACGGACCTCCCGGTCGCGGCCAGTTACGTCAGATCCTGGGTGCAAACCCAGGGTCTCTGGTGGCACAGCTGGCGCTGCAGTACAGTGCCCTTAACCACTGCGCCACCCAGGAGGCAGCATAAAAAAGGTTCTGAAAATGTGTTGGCAGATGCTGTCTCGTGTAAAAACAAGTATTTTTGTATGTTTTGTAAATACTGTGGTTGCAATCCTCCCTAGGGTTGCTCTTTTAAGGGTGGGAGTGTTAAGGATACAAGTATTCTGTGTCTATTTCTTTTATCTCCTTCTCCCCTCACAGGTGGCAATCATCATTTCCCAATCAGAAGACACACCTCCTGTTTCCATTACCCAATCACATCCCCTTTCCCTTGGTTTAAAAACCCATTCAGTTGTTTCCTCTGGAGCTCCATCTCTCTGTCGTGCAGAGTTAGCTGTATTGAAGTAGGCTAGTCTAGTTTAGGGGTGTTTTTGGATATTTGTTTCCTTCCTTGGGTCCAGCTCAGCCCCTTTTCCCGCCCCCCCTTTACTGTGTGTTTAGAAATAAACCCTGGGTGTTTAATGGTAACTTTTAGTTGTCTGTGGTTTTTGTTCTCACTGTTACTTTGTCACTATACTTTGCATGAGTTATGTTACGGGGCTCGTTACCACCCCCCCCCCCCCCCTAGACTGCCGAGCCAAAGGGACTTCGTAACACCCCCCCTAAAATGTAATCAAACCACCGCGGGCAGGATTGGTCTGATTTAGAGGCTGGTGTGGGAGGGAGTTTGGAATTTGTAAGGGCTGGCTTACAACTTACTTTTGAAAGTTGTAATAGTAGAATGCACGAGGTGCGATTTTGAAATTGGGTCGTGCATCATCAGTTTTCCTCTTCATGTCAGTCATTGCATACCTTAGAGCTATTTTTATTAGCCAGGATTTTTCGCCCATATATTTTGTCATGTCTGAGTCACTCAAATATTACATGGAGAAACATTAGACATTTACATTTAAGTCATTTAGCAGACGCTCTTATCCAGAGCGACTTACAAATTGGTGCGTTCACCTTAAGACATCCAGTGGACACAAAGGTTAACTAAAATGGCAATGTATAGAATTACAAGAGTTCCCCAATGCAGGACAAGGGGGCTTTGTGTGAAGTACCAAGAGGGCCCACAGAGTTATCTTATCTGTGCGTCTAGGTTTATTATCAGAGGGAGTGAATAGGATGCCTTTTCTGTGTCCTTGGGACTGACACAACAACATTCCCACCACTCAACTTGGCAGTTTATAAAGGGAAATATCACCCCCTGCTGTGTACAGCCTCTGATCAGCCAGCACAGTAAACAGAAGGTAGCCTTCACTGACATGAGTTTAGAATTAGCTGAGGAACTGTGGTGAAACAACTGCAATTTCTCAATAGATGGAAACACCCAATGGTTGCTAAAATACTGAGTGAACATTCTCCGAAGCCACTATTCGAAAGTTGTAATAAATTGCCTGAATCTTTTACTGTGCAATGCTCAGGCTGTTGGGTATTAGGGAATATTTTCAATAAGGGTTCTAGTCAGGGTTCCAGCATTGTTATTAGGCCTAATTTGCAGTGGAACATATGTGTGATTAAACTTTCAAATTACATGGGTTGGATTGAATTTATTTTGGGCAACAAAATGCACAATATGAACCCAGAGGACATCACTACAGTGATGCACTGTAGGCTACTGTATCAAAGTAAAATGGCTCACGTTCCTATTTTCAGGGGTTTGAATTGTTAGACTGTTCTGTTTCTATTTGTGGGGTATTGTGTCCTGTCACCTTGCAAGGCAACAAATGTGATAACATGAACGGTGAACCTGTTCGGGACCTCTTTGACCCACTAGCCTCAAGCCTACCCATATGAGTCATATGCTATAGTACACTAGCATTACTCATAAGAAAGTACGGTTTACATACCTTGTCAGTTGACTCATGTCGCTTATTCAGTAGAGTAGCTATATCTGGAACTCTGGTTAGTTTGCCAGGAAGTGTATTGACAATAGTAACTACAGTATTTTAACACTAGCAGACCTGATAAGAAGGGGAGCCCATTTTACATTTCCCTCTAAAGCTCTGGCTCCCTAATAATCCACATGTTTCTTCATCAGATGTCAAACAAAACCAAACAGTAGAAACACTGAAATAAGGCAAGGAAATCATGAGCACGTGTGAGGCTCAATTCTGGAATTGCTTATGCAACTTCCTATTTGCAAAAGTTTATGATTAACTACATGAAAACGGGAACTCATAAGGAAAGAGTTCACAAATCTATCAGCCTACTAAAATAGACTGAACATTTCCCCCTCGGAGGGCGCACCTACACATGCACACCCACACCCACACCTGCTCTGCAGTGCTCTCTTGGTACTCCCCTCAAAGGCCTCAGCTATCTGCTGTGTTCACATGAGGGAAGAACACAAGAGGAGGACAGAGAGAGTGTGAGGGAACAGAGAAATAGAGGGTTACTCACGGCTGGTGGATGAGGCTGAACCTGCTCATATCACTGTCAGACAGATTCTGTTAAAGTAAAAGAAGCAGAAAAATACAAGAGAATTATACGTTTTTTTTTTACAAATCTGTGTGTACTGTAACTGAATGGTTCTTATGTTGGGTTTGGCAAAATAACATTACAATCTGTAATTCCGTTTTACACAACATGTTGCGCCGGTTATGAAATGTATCACTTCGTAGCTTACACAAGATGGCAGCATGACGCTAAAACAGCCAAAAGCCTTTGAAGCATGCCTGCTTTTTAATAGGAAAATGATTGTTACTTTATGGCCCTACTTGTGTACCCTTGATCCAGTGCAGATTACACTCAATCTTATGTTGTCCCTAATTTGTTTACCAAATATGTCATTGCAGTGCCCTGTAACATTACCTTTGAAAAAATGACAATGATGTCTCCAATGACTACTCACATCCCTCAATAAATTGGATTTTCATGGTTCTCTTTGAAGGGAAGCAGTTGCCCTGAATTCCAGAGTAAAATTACACAAAAATATAAAATGTGCTCTAAATCATGCTAAATTATGTATTTCTCTCTTCATTCATAATTGATTGCTTCAGGGTCCTCCTTTGGTCTCACTTGCTCTCCTTTCTTGTTATCCCTTGCTTGTATTAGGTTGAATTGATTTTCAGCATAATGAACTTTAGTACGCAGGTTCATGATTGAATCATCTGTAAATCAGTCAGATTCCTTAATATGAGAGGCATCACCTTCCTCACAGAGAAACAGACCCCCACACACATGAAGGTGCACACTTGATCATTTCACTCACTTATAGGAGGAAAAGCGTCTCCACCTAAATTCAGGCTTAACTTTTTGACACTGAATAAAATATCAAATATTTCGCCCGAGTGCCTTTGCATATGCTGCTCCCAGATTGAATTATTTATGGCAAGTTTCTCCCGGTGTTTGAATGAAACACAATAGGCCCTATGCCCTGAAACCACTCCTGCATATTGAAGACCAGCAGTCCCCGCTACAGAAGACACTAGAGCTTCTGCACTCCGCAGGACCTCAAAGCTCCTATTCTAACTAGGTTTTGAAGACTTGTTTGAAATCTAAATCAGCTCGAGGAAAGAGAGAGCGGTGGGAACCACAGTCTGACCCAGCCTGCCCTCCACCTAAAATCAACATAGCAACGCAACGTTTTTCATTTAGCACTCTGCCAAGGAAATACGGGAGGATCTCAGACCTCAATGATAGTGTTGTTAACTCCCTCTGTTACAAGACACTTGCCTTCTCTCCAACCACATCTCCCATGCCTCACATACTAAAATACCCCTCTGCTGAGTGAAGTAAAGGCACTCCACATCATCACCATATAAAGTGCATGGAGGAATGTTCAACCGCTACAGCTTCAAACACCATCCAGGACTTGCTACTACCCACACATGATGTGGAAAGACGGACCCTCTGCCGTCCTGCCTCTCGGTTGTGCCTGTGGAGATATGATAATAAGTCATATGGGAAACATGAGAGAAAAGACCGGCTCACTTTCTGAGAGCTGCATATGCACAGCCAACCATAATATGTCAATATGTCATATTATGTTTAAGGCTATAAATACCACATGAATATGCAAATCCATCTAAAAAGCACCCGCAGCACCTACACAGGCTGACATACAGAGGTCATGCAGCACGGCAAGAGCAGGTCCTCTCTGCCCTTCTATGCAAAAACAAAAAGTGCTGTATTTGTACTGATATTGGAACCCTTATTGGTGCTCTATAGAACCTTTTTTAATGGTTCTTTAAAGAACCTTAGGAAAATGTTTTCCATAGCACCATAAAGGCTCAATTTAGAACCCTATGAGCATGGTTCATTATATAACCTTAAACAATGGTTTCTTTTTCGCACCAAAAAGGGAAAAGCTGTCAATATGAGCCAAAGAATCCTTATTTGGAACTATATAGAACAATTTTTTACTTAAAAGTTGCTACACACTTTTAAGTGTGTACGCTAGCAACATGGACACGAGTCTTTCTATAAATAATGGGGCCAATGTGTGACATTGGGATACACATTTCAAAACGGTTTGAAACAAAAACATTTTTTTTAATGCAGTTCCACATGTGTACTTTTGAGGAATAAAAGTGAATAAATGCAAATTGGCTCATAACTCCACCTATACAGCAACATAGGCTGAGGACTATACATCCTTTAAGCAGGGTTTATACAGACATTGGCAAGTCAAATTCAAGGACTTTCAGGGAATCTTTCATGCGCTTAATTGTAGTTTAAGAACCTCAATGTTATACAATTGTTTGTATAATTTATAGAATTGAAACGTACATCATGCAAAAAGTATAAAAGAAAAAGTAGGCCATTACCACTTTAAAAATAATTCAATTATTATCACATTCTAAAATATGTGAGAATAATGTGGACATTGCCTGACTAAATAGATTGGATACATGCAGACAACACATAATAAACCCATGAATAGCTGTAGCCTTAATCTCACCATTGCTGTTTTACAATGAGAAAGTTAACAAGTATGACTTAAAAAAAAATATATTAAAAAAATATTTTTTTCACAAAATTTGGGCACTGGGCCTTTGCTAGGCATGTATCAGTAGATTGAAAATGTTTTCAGCATTGCTTTTTCAATCTTATTTATTATTTTGAGTGCATGCGCCCGACTGCCATAATTGTGCGCCACCTGATGCTTCTCTTGGTCACTGCCGGGATTTGCACTGTTTACAATAACAGGGTCAAGCATTGTCACAATAGCAGTAGAGAATCATCTTGAACACGATCTAGTTCCAAAGCTAGTTTAGGGTTTTTAAGTCTGTTAACTGAATGGGAGAACGAATACTAGGGCAGTGACTGGGAATAATGTGTCTGTCTCATTTTGAGTTTAATCCTCAAAGCTCCAGAGCTTGAATATGGCAAGTTGGCATTGCAGAGAGTGCTGCAAACTATGAAGCTTGGGGTTACACGAGTCTTAGCTGAACCCAGGTGTTCTGACTAGATCAATAAATGCCAGATCAATCAATACATGTAGGTCTATGTTTTAGATCTGGTCTGGTAACCCACACATCAAAAGCGAATCCTTTGAAACATTAATGACTTTGATTGATTCACCTTGAAATCCCCATTGACCTTATTTGGGAGGGTTAAAACTAGCTTGGAGGCATAGACGGACAACTTGAAAGTTAATGTTCAGTTTATCAAAATCGCTGGTACGTAGTACTGCTGTGGTATCCTACCTCCAAATGAAAGCTGTGCCGGGTCACTGAATAATGCATAGAAAACTAGATACAGTAGCAAAGCTCACATAAATAAAACCCATTGACGACAAGAACTCCTTAGTCATTGCCGTGGTGAATGACTTTGCAGCATGTTACCTAGATCAGGCCCATCACCTAGACAAGCGTCTCACCCAGAATGCAGAACACTTGAATAAACCGTTCACACCTTCGAACAGGTCACTAACCGTGATTATAGGCTACACCTTAACGGACCGCACACTTTACATTACAATAGCCAATACTTAACTTGTGGATGAAAACCAAAGGCATCGTTTGTATAAACATTAGCGTTTCTCATATCAAATGAAAACACAGGAGAAACCAAATAAAGAGGCCTACCTAGAAGCTTGTTCAACAGCGGTGATGAGTAGGCCTAGTTGGTGATACCAAACAAAAGACCAAATGGTAAATATTTAGTTCTAGCTAATTGATAATGGTAACCAGACTCTGGCGTTGGTGTTCACTCAATGTAGGGACTAGCGATAGCAAGTAGCAAGAAATGTTTGTACAAAACAATTGTCTGTTAATGTGGGGAGAAATGGAGGGAAATGTCCCACAGTGTTACTACTTCCTGTAGCGCTGTGGTATTCTCAAAGTGGAAGTTGATTTGATGCCTCACTATTTATGTCATTCTGGGAAGTAAAGGTGGCGATTTATTTTTATTTTTATTTTTTTAAATTGGTCACTTCCTGTAAACTTTCACCAGACTCTGTCTACTTGACTGTTGCTTTACCCTGTCTCATACGCTCAGCATACTGCTGGAAAATCCATTATGTCCATTATGCATTTCGAAAGGATTGGAAGTTTTTGTCTTGCAAATCTCATGTTTACCAACGATGTTGCAAACCTGTCCAGATTTTGTCTCCCCTAAATGAACAATACCAGTTAATTAAGGATTTAGGATTTAGTGAGAATGGATAAATAATGTCCACTAATTTCAGCAACCTATGGCTGAAATTAGCATTAGGACATTTTAATTATTGCACTCCTTTCAAGGCCATAATTGCCGTAGGAATTTAGAGTCCAAGTCTATTGTCTACTCTTACATCATTAGGACACCACACTAAATTTGGCCAAAAGCAAAAAGTTATTATGTACCTGTTGATATCGAATCATGTGGGTTTGCTGTGGTTTGGTGATAAAATGTTGCGGTAGTATTGGAAGTAGTATTCAGGTAGTATTGAGATGTCAAGGGAGAGAGTGTATAACAAAATAACGTACCATAAACCTTTGTCCGTTAATCCTCATTCTTTCAACAGTTGCAGCACATTCTCGCATTTGATTCTGAAAAGCAGTATGACATACATCCTAATGATCAACGCATCATTTGCTGTGGTTTAGTGAATACTTTCAGTTGCTTACAATAATGTAGTTGTTCTTTGCTCATTGGTGTAACTAGCAGTACCTTCCCAAAATAAACACACACACACCGTTCCTTGGAGATGCCAAGGAAAGAATTTCTCCTCCCACTCACCTGGCGCAGTAAGCTGGCCACCTGAGCTGAACTCCAGTCCTTACACTGCTCCCTGGTCGGCAAGTTCATCACTGTCACCACCGAAGGGAGCTCTGAAGTCCAGGCTCTGATAGAAAGTGATGGACTGACCTCTCTCTCACACCATGACTCCACTACAGCACTCAAGTCCCACATCAGGAATGGACAAGGGGGAGGAGGGGAGGTCATCTCTCACCGGGGCAGGCCATTCTCTCTCACTCTCTATCTCTCCCTCTTTCTCTCTCTCGTGCTCTTAAAAAAAAAGTCATATTTCTGAAACAAATGTCCCTTAATATGCAGGGAGAAAATGGGAAATAAAAACTTCCTCAAAGTCAAAGTGAGATATTACATTTGAAAGGGGACTTTCATTGACTACATGACACTATTGCATGACAAAGTTCTCCTTTTTTTTACGGATGAGGCTGACCTCATTTATATTTAGTCAACCTGTATGTGTCTAAAACTGTCATGTTTCACTTCAACAGAAACTTGATAACGACAGCCCACTCCGCGTCTGACACCACAGCCCTTGTCACCAAAAGCCAAAAGCACTCTCCAGTCTCCATTACATTTGACAACAACCTTGCCGTTTTTTGCTGAACAATCAGTCATTTTTAATACAGCTGGGGGGAAAAACGAATACATTTCTTTTAGTGAGACAATTATGTAGGGAGGAGGAGGGGGGGGGGGCTTATTGTTGTAACATCTCCAATATATAATACACATAAAAATGAAATGAAATAATTGATTCAGGTCATATAATTGAATTTACCAGCATCTTCATCGTGAGTCAGATGAGAACGGAGAGTAATCGTTGAAATCTGATAGGAGCTGGTTGCGAACTGTGAGTGTGCCCGGCTGAGTCTTTGCGTGTGTATGTGTGTTTCATCAGATCACACCGTTGGACCTGGGCCAGCACGGCACACAGCTGAGTGATCAGGAGGGAAGCGTGCGGACAATTAGACAAAGCCTGGCCTGTGACACTACTTAACCCTCAAGCATCAGGCTAATGAGAGTTGTAATGTGGCTGAATACATTCCGCCAGGCATACAGGCTGTTGGCCCCATCGGTGGGTTCACTCTGATCAAGGCATGCTTGCTTAAGGGAAACGTTAGACACTGCTGGTTCACCACATGCCTTGACATCCGCTGGTGTGTTTCATGTATTTTGTTTAGAGCTCTTTACAGTCAGATATTATTATGTGATAACCAGTGGTGTAAAGTACTGAATTAAAAATTATTGAAGTACTACTTAAGTTGTTTACTTGGGTATCTGTACTTTACTTTACTATTTACATTTATGACCACTTATACATTTTCCCGTACAACCCAAAGTACTCCTTACATTTTGAATGCTTAGCAGAACAGAACAATTGTGAAATTCATGAATTTATCAAGCGGTCATCCGTACTGCCTATGTTCTGGCGGACTCACTAAACACAAATGCATCTTTTGTAAACAATGTCTGAGTGTTGGAGTGTGCCCCTGGCTATCCGTACATTTTAAAATCAAGAACAAGGTGCCGTCCACTTTGCTTAATATGAGGAATTTGAAATGATTTATACTTTGACTTCAACTTTTGATACTTAAGTATATTTTAGCAATTCAATTGACTTTTGATACTTAAGTATGTTTAAAACCAAATACTTTTAGACATTTACTCAAGTAGTATTTTTCTTTCACTTTTACTTGAGTAACTTTCTATTAAGGAATCTATACTTTTACTAAAAAATTACAATTGGGTACTTTTTCCAGTACTGGTGGTAACAGATAACGTAATATATGCTATTGCACAAACACTATATATAAAAAGTATGTGGACACCCCTTCACGACCAGGAATACGACTTTCCTAAAGCAGATCCTCTGTTCGGTCCACCACCCAGGATGGATCTAATCCCAGTAGTAGACCTAAAACAACGAGGCCACAGAAGGGGCAGACAGAGAGGCCTTCTGGTCAGGCTCCATAGATGTGCACATCGCTCACCGCTCCAGAGTATACTACTCGCCAATGTCCAGTCTCTTGGGAAGAAGAAGGCCGGGGGTCTATGCTTTATAATTAACAACTCATGGTGTAATCATAACAATATACAGGAACTCAAGGCCTTCTGCTCACCCAACCTAGAATTCCTTACATTCAAATGCCGGCCATTTTACCGACGAGAATTCTTGTCAGTTATAGTCAAAGCTGTGTACATTCTCACTCAAGCAAACACCAAGATGGCCCTCAAGAAACTTCACTAGACTCTATGTAAACTGCAAACTATATATTCGGAGGCTGCATTTATTGTAGCTGGGGATTTGAACAAATCAAATCTGAGAAAAAGGCTACCTAAATTCTACCAGCATATTGATTGCACGACACGCAGGGCTAATACCTCGACCACTGCTACGCTAACTTCCGCGATGCATACAAAGCCCTCCCTCTGGCAAATCTGACCATGACGCCATCTTGCTCGTTCCGTCTTATAGGCAGAAACTCAAACAGGATGTACCAGTGACGAGAACCATTCAACGCTGGTCTGACCAATCGGAAGCCACGCTTCATGATTATTTTGTTCACAAGGACTGGAACATTGACCTATACGCTGACTCGGTAAGTGCGTTTATAAAGAAGTGCATTGGAGATGTTGTACCCACTGTGACTATTAAAACCTACACTAACCAGAAACCGTGGATGGATGGCGGCATTCACGCAAAACTGAAAGCGCGATCCACCGCATTTAATTTGGAAATATGGCTGAATATAAACAGTGTAGTTATTCCCTCCCCAAGGCAGTCGAACAAGTGAAATGCCGGTACAGGAACAAGGTGGAGTCGCAATTCAACGGCTCAGACATAACATCACGGACTACTAAAACAAAAACAGCCATATCACTGACACCGACGTCACGCTGAACACCTTCTTTGCCCGCTTTGAAGATAATATAGTGCCACTGTCGCAGCTCGCTAACAAAGTCTGCGCCCCCTCCCTCCTTCTCCAAGGCCGACGTCAGTAAAACATTTTAACTCGTTAACCCTCGTAGGCTGCTGTCCCAGACGGCATCTTTAGCTGCGTCCTCAGAGCATGTGCAGACCAGCTGCCTGGTGTGTTTACAGACATATTTAATCACTCCCTATCCCAGTCTGTTGTCCCCACATGCTTCAAGATGGCCACCATTGTTCCTGTACCCAAGAAGGCAAAGATAACTGAAATAAATTACTATTGCCCCGTAGCACTCACTTATGTCATCATTAAGTGCTTTGACAGGCTAGTCGGGGATCATATCACCGCCACCTTACAAGCCACCCTAGAACCACTTCAGTTTGCATACCGCCCCAACAGGTCCACATTTGACGCAATCACCATCACACTGGACGCGTCATCAGCACAAGAACTGTTTATCGGGAGCTTCATGAAATGTGTTTTCATGTATGAGCAGCCTCACACAAGCCTAAGATCACCATACGCAATGCCAAGCGTCAGCTGGAGTGGTGTAAAGCTCGCCGCAATTGGATTCTGGAGCAGTGGAAACGTATTGTCTGGCGTGATGAGTAACGCTTCACTATCTGGCAGTCCGACAGACGAATCTGGTTTTGGCGCATACCATGAGAATGCTATCTGCCAGAATGCATAGTACCATCTGTAAAGTTTGGTGGAGGAGGAATAATGGTCTGTGGCTATTTTTCATGGGTCGGGCTAGACCCCTTAGTTCCCCTTAGAAACGTTTACGCTACAGCATACAATGACGTTCTAGATTATTCTGTCCTTCCAACTTTGTGGAAACAGTTTGGGGAAGGCCCTTTCCTGTTTCAGCATGACACTGCCCACGTGCACAAAGCGAGGTCCATACAGAAGTAGTTTGTGGAGGTCGGTGTGGAAGAACTTGACTGGCCTGCACAGAGCCCTGACCTCAATCCCATCGAACACCTTTGGGATGAATTGGAATGCCGACTGAAAGCCAGGCCTAATCGCCAAACATCAGTGCCTGACCTCACTAATGCTCTTCTGGCTGAAAGTCCCTGCAGCAATGTTCCAACACTTAGTGGAAAGCCTTCCAAGAAGAGTGGAGGCTGCTTTAGCAACAAAGGGAGGACCACCTCCATATTAATTCTCATGATTTTGGAATGAGATCTTTGACTAGCAGGTGTCCATGTACTTTTGGCAATGTAGTGTATTTACAATATTGCAAATCAGTAAAGTACGTATGTAACGCGTTACCGTGAACGTTTGAAATGAAAACTAAATTAAACATTGCCCCTAAAATAAACTCTGAAACTGTTTTTCCCTGTTTTTATCTCAATATCAAATCATTTATGGGTAACAATCTTACCGTGATTGTTATCTGTTAATAAAATGGTCAAAAGGAAGAGAAAATTGGTTTCTTATGAAAGAGCAATTTCACAAGCAAGACTTTTTCTAGGACTGTCTGGGAATAGTCTGAGTGGGGAGGGGAAAACTGAAAACTAGCTGTTCTTGTCAGAGAGGTGTGGAACTCTCTTTCTTATTAGTCTATTAACTAATTTACTGCCTGGTAATGTCGCAGACCAAAACTCCATCCCACCAAAAAAGGCTGAAATTTCAGGCGGTCTTTTCAAACAGCACTTACACTAAAAGGGCATTATCATCATTTTCACAATTTCAGAGTATTATTCCAACCTCACAGTGTGGAAACCACAGGAGGCTGCAGAGAGGACGGCTCATAATTCATAATAATGGCCGGAACGGAGCCAATGGAATGGCATCAAACACATGAAAACCATGTGTTTGATGTATTTGATACCATTCCACTCAGCCATTACCACGAGCCCATTCTCCCCAATTAAGGTGCCAATCAAATCAAATCAAATTTGATTTATCACAAACACATGGTTAGCAGATTTTAATGCGAGTGTAGGAAAATGCTTGTGCTTCTAGTTCCGACAATGCAGTAATATCCAACGAGTAATCTAACCTAACAATTTCACAACAACTACCTTATACACAAGTGTAAAGGAATTAATGAAATCACATTGTATTAGTCACATGCGCCGAATACAACAGGTATTCAAGTGACTATGCATAGATGACAACAGAGAGTAGCAGTGGTGTAAAGAGGGGGTGAGACTCTACCTACATGTGCATACTACCTCAAATAACCGGTGCCCCCACACATTGACTCTGACTCTCTCCACCCACCACTGCGACTTGTATGCTCTAGTCGGCTGGCCCTCGCTACATATTCGTCGCCAGACCCACTGGCTCCAGGTCATCTACAAGTCCATGCTAGGTAAAGCTCCGCCTTATCTCAGTTCACTGGTCACGATGGCAACACCCATCCGTAGCACGCGCTCCAGCGGGTGTATCTCATTGATCATCCCTAAAGCCAACACCTCATTTGGCCGCCTTTCGTTCCAGTACTCTGCTGCCTGTGACTGGAACGAATTGCAAAAATCGCTGAAGTTGGAGACTTTTATCTCCCTCACCAACTTCAAACATCAGCTATCTGAGCAGCTAACCGATCGCTGCAGCTGTACATAGTCTATTGGTAAATAGCCCACCCATTTTCACCTACCTCATCCCCATACTGTTTTATTTATTTACTTTTCTGCTCTTTTGCACACCAATATCTCTACCTGTACATGACCATCTGATCATTTATCACTCCAGTGTTAATCTGCAAAATTGTAATTATTCGCCTACCTCATGCCTTTTGCACACATTGTATATAGACTCCCCCTTTTTTTCTACTGTGTTATTGACTTGTTAATTGTTTACTCCATGTGTAACCCTGTGTTGTCTGTTCACACTGCTATGCTTTATCTTGGCCAGGTCGCAGTTGCAAATGAGAACTTGTTCTCAACTAGCCTACCTGGTTAAATAAAGGTGAAATAACATTTTAAAAAATAAATAAAAAAAGTATCGCTACCATATATATAGTCTTGCTATTGTTACTTCACTGCTGCTCTTTAATTACTTGTTACTTTTACCTCTTATTCTTATCTGTATTTTTTTTAAACTGCATTGTTAGTTAGGGGCTCGTAAGTAAGCATTTCACTGTTGTATTCAGCGCATGTGACTAATACATTTTGAATTGATTTGAAATATGGATGAGCGATGGCCGAATGGCATAGGCAAGGTGCAATAGATGGTACATAATAAAGTATGTACATATAATATGAGTAATGTAAGATATGTAAACATTAAAGTGGCATCATTTAAAGTGGCATTGTTTAAAGTGACTAGTGATTCATTTATTAAAGTGGCTAGTGATTGGGTCTCATGTAGGCAGCAGCCTACAGATATAATCTGTTTTTCAGTCTCTCGGTCCCAGCTTTGATGCACCAGGCAGTGGCTTGGGTGGTTGTTGTCCTTGATGTTCTTTTTGGCCTTCCTGTGACATCGGGTGCTGTAGGTGTCATGGAGGGCAGGTAGTTTGCCCCCGGTGATGCGTTGTGCAGACCTCACCATCCTCTGGAGAGCTTTGCGGTTGAGGGTGGTGCAGTTGCTGTACCAGGCTGTGATACAGCCCAACAGGATGCTCCGGATTGTACATCTGTAAAAGTTTGTAAAGGTTTTGGAGGCGCTGTTGCACCTTCTTCACCACACTGTCTGTGTTGGTGGACCATTTCAGTTTGTCTGTGATGTGTACACAGAGGAACTTAAAACTTTCCACCTTCTCCACTGCTGTCCCTTCGATGTGGATAGGGGGATGCTCCTTCTGCTGTTTTCTGAAGTCCACGATCATCCCCTTTGTTTTGTTGGCATTGAGTGAGAGGTTGATTTCCTGACACCACACTCCGAGTGGTTGGTGATCAAGCCCACTACTGTTGTGTCGTCTGCAAACTTGATGATTGAGTTGGAGGCGTGCATGGCTACGCAGTCGTGGGTGAACAGGGAGTACAGGAGAGGGCTGAGCACACACCCTTGTGGGGTCTGAGTGTTGAGGGTCAGCGAAGGGGAGATGTTGTTTCTTACCTTATCCACCTGGGGGCGGCCCGTCAGAAAGTCCAGGACCTAGTTGCACAGGGCGGAGTTGAGATCCAGGGCCTCCAGCTTGATGATGAGCTTGGAGGGTACTATGGTGTTGAATGCTGAGCTGTAGTCAACGCACAGCATCGTCTGTGGACTTGTTGGGGCGGTATGAAAACTGAAGTGGGTCTAGGGTGGCTGGTAAGGTGGAGGTGATATAATCCTTGACTAGTCTCTCAAAGCACTTCATGATAACAGAAGTGAGTGCTACGTGGAGATAGTCATATAGTTCAGTTAACTTTGCCTTCTTGGGTACAGGAAAAATGGTGACCATCTTGAAGCATGTGGGGACAGCAGACTGGGATAGGGAGCAATTGAATATGTCCGTAAACACACTAGCCAGCTGGTCTCCGCATGCTCTGAGGACGCGGCTAAAGATGCTGTCTGGGCCAGCAGCCTTGCGAGTGTTAACACGCTTTTAAATGTTTTACTCACGTTGGCCACGGAGAAGTGGGGGGGACACAGTCCTTGTCAGTCGGCCGTGACTGTGGCACTGTATAATCATCCGTCTTTCTGTTGGAAAGTTCGTCTTCCCTCTCTCTCTCTTCCGTGGTTAGAATGGATACTTCAGAGTCCCATTCAGAAATGTTCTTATAGAATAGATGTTATGGTGGTTGTCGGTCCTTGCATTCACAGGTACATAATTTCTTGTAATTAGTATTGAAGAGTAGCTCTAAGTCTCAGAGTTTAACCACGTGGTATGGTTAAAAGATTCAGCAACCATTACAACCTTAGCTCCCTCGATTGTCGAGGTACGCATGGTCTCTACTCAAACCTTAGCTCCCTCTGTGATCGAGGTACTGGTCTACTGGGAAATTCCCAAGGTGGGAGTTATATCCAGAACAGTAGGAAAGGGCTGTCCCATTACGCCAGATCAATGTCTGTGCTCATGGATCGGGCCTATGACTTAGTTAAACTTCAAAGGGAATTGGAGTTTCCTTCATTAAACAGTTTAAAATCACATTACATAATTTCACAAATAGTTTCATCTTTACTCATTCATTTTAAACAACAATTAGAGACAACTGAGACTCTTGTATAAACAGAGTTATGGTAATGTGGCTGTATTGTCTCTCATGAGTGTTGCAAATATTAAACGAAATGGACCGGTCGTAGCTGGATTCTCCCCCAACCGTGTACACATTCTCCAAAACATGGACATTGTTCAGTTCTCAAGCTCTATGATGGAGAAGAGGTTATTTTGTTCTCCTGTGAAACCTTCTCTCTATACTGCCTGGCCATGAGGAGAGAGGCTCCTAGGAATTTATGACCTACGATATCAGAGCCTGGGTGTAGGGGGAAGAGAGAGGTGGTGAGAGGGGGATGGTGCAGAGAGAGGGGGATGGTACTCGCTATCCCCAAAGAGGGCCACGTCATGACATCGGATTTGCTGAATGGAGGGCGGGGGAGGGCTTTGCATGCATCAAGGAAGTTAGAGTAGCAGTGATCAAGTGTATTACACCCGCGCGTAGTTCAATCAATATGCTGATAGAATTTAGGAGGCCTTGTTCTCAAATTTGCTTTTGTCATGCCCCAATATGTTTCACCTGTTTCTTGTGTTTGTCTCCACCCCCTCCAGGTGACGCTTATTTTCCCCAGTGTATTTATCCCTGTGTTTCCTGTCTCTCTGTGCCAGTTTGTCTTATATCTTTTTTAAATCAACCAGCGTGTTTTCCTGTTTCCGTTTTCCTGTGCTCCTGATTTCTATTTCTCTTTTGCTAGTCCTCCCGGTTTTGACCCTTGCCTTTTCTGGACTCCATTCCCGCCTCCCTGACCATTCTGCCTTCCCTGACCTCGAGCCTGCCTGCCACTCAGTACCTCCAGGACTCTGAACTGGTTTTGACCTTTTGCCTGTCCACGACCATTCTCTTGCCTACCCCCTTTGGATTGTTAATAAATATCAAAGACTCTAACCATCTGCTTCCTGTGTCTGCATCTGGGTCTCGTCTTGTGCCCTGATAGCTTTGTTAAAATCCCCAGCTACAATAAATGCAGCCTCAGGATATATGGTTTCCAGTTTACATAGAGTCCAGTGAAGTTCCTTGAGGGCCGTCTTGGTGTCTGCTTGAGAGGGAATGTACACAGAAGTGACAATAACTGATGAGAATTCTCTTGGGAGATAATATGGCCAGCATTTGATTGTAAGAAATTCTAGGTCGGGTGAGCAGAAGGACTTGAGTTCCTGTATGTGTTTATGATTACACCATGAGTCGTTAATCATGAAGCATACACCCCCGCTCTTCCTCTTCCCAGAGAGGAGTTTATCTCCACAGTTTTTATGAGAGTAAAGTCATACCATTCAACAAAAAATCACGACAGCTGTGATGGAAACAGGAAGTTTTGGTACAATTTTATAAATGCTGACAGATCATTTGTTCATTTGACATGGTGGGATATTTTGTGTCCATAAAATGAATTATGCGAGAAATGGCGGTGGAAATTCCTTTATGCACAAATATTAATATGATAACGATCAAAGTAAACTTGGAGTCGTGATGATATGGTGTGGAGTCCCATTACAACTCGGGGGACCATGCAGTTTATTAGGCTACAGATGAAATAAATTATTTACATTTACATTTAAGTCATTTAGCAGACGCTCTTATCCAGAGCGACTTACAAATTGGTGCATTCACCTTATGACATCCAGTGGAGCAGCCACTTTACAATAGTGCATCTAAATCTTTAAGGGGGGTGAGAAGGATTACTTTATCCTATCCTAGGTATTCCTTAAAGAGGTGGGGTTTCAGGTGTCTCCGGAAGGTGGTGATTGACTCCGCTGTCCTGGCGTCGTGAGGGAGTTTGTTCCACCATTGGGGGGCCAGAGCAGCGAACAGTTTTGACTGGGCTGAGCGGGAACTGTACTTCCTCAGTGGTAGGGAGGCGAGCAGGCCAGAGGTGGATGAACGCAGTGCCCTTGTTTGGGTGTAGGGCCTGATCAGAGCCTGGAGGTACTGAGGTGCCGTTCCCCTCACAGCTCCGTAGGCAAGCACCATGGTCTTGTAGCAGATGCGAGCTTCAACTAGAAGCCAGTGGAGAGAGCGGAGGAGCGGGGTGACGTGAGAGAACTTGGGAAGGTTGAACACCAGACGGGCTGCGGCGTTCTGGATGAGTTGTAGGGGTTTAATGGCACAGGCAGGGAGCCCAGCCAACAGCGAGTTGCAGTAATCCAGACGGGAGATGACAAGTGCCTGGATTAGGACCTGCGCCGCTTCCTGTGTGAGGTAGGGTCGTACTCTGCGGATGTTGTAGAGCATGAACCTACAGGAACGGGCCACCGCCTTGATGTTAGTTGAGAACGACAGGGTGTTGTCCAGGATCACGCCAAGGTTCTTAGCGCTCTGGGAGGAGGACACAGTGGAGTTGTCAACCGTGATGGCTAGATCATGGAACGGGCAGTCCTTCCCCGGGAGGAAGAGCAGCTCCGTCTTGCCGAGGTTCAGCTTGAGGTGGTGATCCGTCATCCACACTGATATGTCTGCCAGACATGCAGAGATGCGATTCGCCACCTGGTCATCAGAAGGGGGAAAGGAGAAGATTAATTGTGTGTCGTCTGCATAGCAATGATAGGAGAGACCATGTGAGGTTATGACAGAGCCAAGTGACTTGGTGTATAGCGAGAATAGGAGAGGGCCTAGAACAGAGCCCTGGGGGACACCAGTGGTGAGAGCACGTGGTGAGGAGACGGATTCTCGCCACGCCACCTGGTAGGAGCGACCTGTCAGGTAGGACGCAACCAGCGTGGGCCGCGCCGGAGATGCCCAACTCGGAGAGGGTGGAGAGGAGGATCTGATGGTTCACAGTATCGAAGGCAGCCGATAGGTCTAGAAGGATGAGAGCAGAGGAGAGAGAGTTAGCTTTAGCAGTGCGGAGCACCTCCGTGATACAGAGAAGAGCAGTCTCAGTTGAATGACTAGTCTTGAAACCTGACTGATTTGGATCAAGAAGGTCATTCTGAGAGAGATAGCGGGAGAGCTGGCCAAGGACGGCACGTTCAAGAGTTTTGGAGAGAAAAGAAAGAAGGGATACTGGTCTGTAGTTGTTGACATCGGAGGGATCGAGTGTAGGTTTTTTCAGAAGGGGTGCAACTCTCGCTCTCTTGAAGACGGAAGGGACGTAGCCAGCGGTCAGGGATGAGTTGATGAGCGAGGTGAGGTAAGGGAGAAGGTCTCTGGAAATGGTCTGGAGAAGAGAGGAGGGGATAGGGTCAAGCGGGCAGGTTGTTGGGCGGCCGGCCGTCACAAGACGCAAGATTTCGTCTGGAGAGAGAGGGGAGAAAGAGGTCAGAGCACAGGGTAGGGCAGTGTGAGCAGAACCAGCGGTGTCGTTTGACTTAGCAAACGAGGATCGGATGTCGTCGACCTTCTTTTCAAAATGGTTGACGAAGTCATCTGCAGAGAGGGAGGGGGGGGGAGGAGGATTCAGGAGGGAGGAGAAGGTGGCAAAGAGCTTCCTAGGGTTAGAGGCAGATGCTTGGAATTTAGAGTGGTAGAAAGTGGCTTTAGCAGCAGCGACAGAAGAGGAAAATGTAGAGAGGAGGGAGTGAAAGGATGCCAGGTCCGCAGGGAGGCGAGTTTTCCTCCATTTCCGCTCTGCTGCCCGGAGCCCTGTTCTGTGAGCTCGCAATGAGTCGTCGAGCCACGGAGCGGGAGGGAGGACCGAGCCGGCCTGGAGGATAGGGGACATAGAGAGTCAAAGGATGCAGAAAGGGAGGAGAGGAGGGTTGAGGAGGCAGAATCAGGAGATAGGTTGGAGAAGGTTTGAGCAGAGGGAAGAGATGATAGGATGGAAGAGGAGAGAGTAGCGGGGGAGAGAGAGCGAAGGTTGGGACGGCGCGATACCATCCGAGTAGGGGCAGTGTGGGAAGTGTTGGATGAGAGCGAGAGGGAAAAGGATACAAGGTAGTGGTCGGAGACTTGGAGGGGAGTTGCAATGAGGTTAGTGGAAGAACAGCATCTAGTAAAGATGAGGTCGAGCGTATTGCCTGCCTTGTGAGTAGGGGGGGAAGGTGAGAGGGAGAGGTCAAAAGAGGAGAGGAGTGGAAAGAAGGAGGCAGAGAGGAGTGGAAAGAAGGAGGCAGAGAGGAATGAGTCAAAGGTAGACGTGGGGAGGTTAAAGTCGCCCAGAACTGTGAGAGGTGAGCCGTCCTCAGGAAAGGAGCTTATCAAGGCATCAAGCTCATTGATGAACTCTCCGAGGGAACCTGGAGGGCGATAAATGATAAGGATGTTAAGCTTGAAAGGGCTGGTAACTGTGACAGCATGGAATTCAAAGGAGGCGATAGACAGATGGGTAAGGGGAGAAAGAGAGAATGACCACTTGGGAGAGATGAGGATCCCGGTGCCACCACCCCGCTGACCAGAAGCTCTCGGGGTGTGCGAGAACACGTGGGCGGACGAAGAGAGAGCAGTAGGAGTAGCAGTGTTATCTGTGGTGATCCATGTTTCCGTCAGTGCCAAGAAGTCGAGGGACTGGAGGGAGGCATAGGCTGAGATGAACTCTGCCTTGTTGGCCGCAGATCGGCAGTTCCAGAGGCTACCGGAGACCTGGAACTCCACGTGGGTCGTGCGCGCTGGGACCACCAGATTAGGTGGCCGCGCCACGCGGTGTGGAGCGTTTGTATGGTCTGTGCAGAGAGGAGAGAACAGGGATAGACAGACACATAGTTGACAGGCTACAGAAGAGGCTACGCTAATGCAAAGGAGATTGAATGACAAGTGGACTACACGTCTCGAATGTTCAGAAAGTTGAGCTTACGTAGCAAGAATCTTATTGACTAAAATGATTAAAAATGATACAGTACTGCTGAAGTAGGCTAGCTGGCAGTGGCTGCGTTGTTGACTTTGTAGGCTAGCTGGCAGTGGCTGCGTTGTTGATTCGGGGCCAGCTGGCTAGCTAGCAGTGTTGATTACGTTACGCTGCTAAAAGAACGACAATAGCTGGCTAGGTAACCTAGAAAATCGCTCTAGACTACACAATTATCTTTGATACAGAGACGGCTATGTAGCTAGCTAAGTAGCTAGCTACGATCAAACAAATCAAACCGTTGTACTGTAATGAAATGAAATGAAAATGTGATACTACCTGTGGAGCGAGGCGGAATGCGACCGGGTTGTTAAGTTCTATTCGGTAGACGTTGGCTAGCTGTTGGCTAGCTAGCAGTGTCTCCTACGTTAAGGACGACAAATAGCTGGCTAGCTAACCTCGGTAAATTAAGATAATCACTCTAAAACTACACACTCTAAACTACACAATTATCTTGGATACGAAGACAGCAAAGACAACTATGTAGCTAGCTAACACTACACTAATCAAGTCGTTCAGTTGAGGGTAATAGTTACTACAGTGCTGCTAGACGGTGGACGTTAGCTAGCTGGCTAGCTGCTGGGCAGATAGCAGTGTAGGCTACGTTAGGACGACGAAATACGATAATTACGCAATTATCTTTGATACAAAGACGGCTATGATGGACTTCACAAGGTGGTGAAAGTGCAGGGTGATCTTAATGCTCCTTTCCAATAAATATTGATGGCCTTGTTCTGGGGACACAATGCTTGACTGCCATTTGAAAAATAAACAATAATATTTGACAAATGATCCATAATAATCTCATGTAGACTAGCCTACCCAAACAGCCTGGTCTTCTGCTGGTTGAGCATGGTGCTTGCAACGCCAAATCAAATCAAATCAAATTGATTTATATAGCCCTTCGTACATCAGCTGACATCTCAAAGTGCTGTACAGAAACCCAGCCTAAAACCCCAAACAGCAAGCAATGCAGGTGTAGAAGCACGGTGGCTAGGAATAACTCCCTTGAATGGCCAAAACCTAGGAAGAAACCTAGAAAGGAGCCAGGCTATGTGGGGTGGCCAGTCCTCTTCTGGCTGTGCCGGGTGGAGATTATAACAGAACATGGCCAAATGTTCATAAATGACCAGCATGGTCCAATAATAATAAGACAGAACAGTTGAAACTGGAGCAGCAGCATGGTCAGGTGGACTGGGGACAGCAAGGAGTCATCATGTCAGGTAGTCCTGAGGCATGGTCCTAGGGCTCAGGTCCTCCGGGAGAGAGAAAGAAAGAGAGAAAGAGAGAATTAGAGAGAGCACACTTAAATTCACACAGGACACCAAATAGGACAGGAGAAGATATAACAAACTGACCCTAGCCCCCCGACACATAAACTACTGCAGCATAAATACTGGAGGCTGAGACAGGAGGGGTCAGGAGACACTGTGGCCCCATCCGAGGACACCCCCGGACAGGGCCAAACAGGAAGGATTTAACCCCACCGACTTGGCCAAAGCACAGCCCCCACACCACTAGAGGGATATCTTCAACCACCAACTTACCATCCTGAGACAAGGCTGAGCATAGCCCACAAAGATCTCCGCCACGGCACAACCCAAGGGGGGAATCAACCCAGACAGGATGATCACATCAGTGACTCAACCCACTCAGGTGACGCACCCCTCCCAGGGACGGTATGAGAGATCCCCAGTAAAGCCAGTGACTCAGCCCCTGTAATAGGGTTAGAGGCAGAGAATCCCAGTGGAAAGAGGGGAACCGGCCAGGCAGAGACAGCAAGGGCGGTTCGTTGCTCCAGAGCCTTTCCGTTCACCTTCCCACTCCTGGTCCAGACTACACTCAATCATATGACCCACTGAAGAGATGAGTCTTCAGTAAAGACTTAAAGGTTGAGACCAAGTTTGCGTCTCTGACATGGGTAGGCAGACCGTTCCATAAAAATGTAGCTCTATAGGAGAAAGCCCTGCCTCCAGCTGTTTGCTTAGAAATTCTAGGGACAATTAGGAGGCCTGCGCCTTGTGACCGTAGTGTACGTGTAGGTATGTACGGCAGGACCAAATCAGAGAGATAGGTAGGAGCAAGCCCATGTAATGCTTTGTAGGTTAGCAGTAAAACCTTGAAATCAGCCCTTGCTTTGACAGGAAGCCAGTGTAGGGAGGCTAGCACTGGAGTAATATGATCACATTTTTTGTTCTAGTCAGGATTCTAGCAGCCGTTTTTAGCACTAACTGAAGTTTATTTAGTGCTTTATCCGGGTAGCCGGAAAGTAGAGTTAGGATAGTGTGTTAGATTCCTGGGACCACCAGTAGGTAAAATGTATACACGTGTGACTGTAAATCGCTTTGGATTAAAGTGTCTGCTAAATGGCATATGTTAGTATCTGCGAGCTGTTGGCTAGAGTGCACATTTGCTGTTTAACGCAACAGTTTTTGTGACAAAACTAGCTGAAAATGCGATGGAAAAACATTGAACTTTAGATTTGTATTTGGGACATGACAACTTGAGCAAAAAAAGTACATTTTGTGTGCACTACTTTATCGAGTCCGGAAACCCACCCAAGGTGAATTTTTTTCTTCAAATATTTGCATGAAAATCTGTCCACAATTGGATGGAATCCTAGCTAGTGTCTACAAAAAAAGCTCAATCCAGACTAGACTTTTGAAGCAAGGTTGGATTGCACTTTTGAAGGACGTTTGGACATTTTAATCTACGTGACAAAATCCTTTGCATGTTCTAGAGCAGCGTCGTGGCTAGCGTGGTGAGCTATGCCATTGTATTCTGGAAAGGGAACTTAGCCAAGGAGGACTTAAATAAGCTCGACAAAATCATCAAGAAAGCCAGTGCTACAATTGGCTGCAGTCTGGAATCAATGCAGGACATGTTCATAAAAAGGCTGAGAGAAAAGGCACACGTGATCATGGACAATGACACACACCAACTCCACAGCACTGTAATGCAGCACAGGAGGAGCTTCAGTTAGCAGGCTCATCCCGCCCAGAAGCTACACAGAGAGCTTACCCACAGCCACGAGGCTTTTGGGTAAGCTTTTGTAATTATTAACTGATTCATGTATTCTTAATGTGAATGTTGCTGTTGCTTGTTTCCCCAAGGTAGGATAGACAACAACATTTCTTACCTCCTTTTAATCAGACTCTACTACTAAGACGCAGGTGCCTTCATATGTGTCTTATGTGTTTCTTATCATGCGTTTGTCATTGATACGTGTCTTGTCCTTATTGACGATGCTGAGTGATTAAACAATTTTCCAAGTTGGGATCAATAAAGTCATATTCTTCTCTTTACTCTCTACACCCTCAATTTGGACAAAATAGTCCTAATCATTGACCGATGGGCCATGGCATACCTACCTACACGAGTGCACATCTTCTGTATAAGGTATCTCAAGGGGATGGCTGACCAGGAATCCCATGTGAAGCTGTAAGCTAATTAAGTGTTGGAGCAGATGGTGGAAGCGTGGTCTGGACATAATGAGATGCAGAGATGAGGAGGTGGACTGGACGTTGTGGTTGGACAGCTGTGGGGGTCTTGGAGGTGACCAGTATCCCAGCAGTCCCCTGGAGCAAGGTTTTGCTCTAACCTGCAGTCCAGAATCCTGATTAACAATCATCTAATGCACATATGTCAGAGTCAAGGCCCGCGGGCCACATCCGGCCCGCAAGAAGGTTTTTTACGGCCCCTGGGATGATCTTGATTTATTATTAGAACCGGCCCGCAGCAAGCCGGCAGCCCGCAGATCTTTTACACGCACCAATACTACATTTCCCACAATGCAAAGGTGACGCACCGAGCAGTAGGCTGCTTCATTTCAATATTTATTGGCACAGCAGTCGTCAGCATCACAGTAAAATTAACTTTCAGATACCCATCAAAAATGGCAAAACGGAAGGTGGATACTGAGAACCGGGGGTTTCAAACAAGGTGGGAGTCGGAGTATATGTTCACGAAGGTAGCTGGAAAACCTGTGTGTCTTCTGTGTGGAGAAAGTGTGGCGGTACTGAAAGAGTATAATCTGAGACGACATTATGAAACGAAACACGCGGACAAAAACAAGAATATGGACATGGAACAAAGGCTACAAAAGGCAGAGGAATTAAAACGAGGCCTCAAATCTCGACAGGCTCTGTTCAAAAAGCCAAATCACAAGGCCAGGCTGCTGTCAAGGCCAGTTTTATTTTGGCAGAAGAGATCGCTAAATCAGCCCGGCCATTTACGGAGGGGGATTTCATCAAAACTGCATGATTAAAGTTTGTGACGAAGTTTGCCCAGAAAAAAGGCAACTCTTTTTAAATGTGAGTCTGAGCAGAAACACCATTGCCGAGAGAGTAGACCAGTTGTCCATCAATCTAAAAGAGCAGCTTGTGAAAAAGGGAAAAGATTTTATTGCATATTCCTTGGCTGTGGATGAGAGCACCGACATTTCTGACATTGCCCAGTTGTCAATTTTCATCCGCGGAGTGGACTCCAACCTAAGCGTGACAGAGGAATTTTTGGCTTTACGTCCTATGCATGGCACAACTACGGGGCATGATTTGTATGAAGAGGTGTCAAGATGTGTAAATGAGATGGAGCTGCCTTGGGAAAAACTCGTGGGTTTGACAACCGACGGAGCACCTGCGATGTGTGGACACAGGAGCGGACTGGTGGCGAAGATACGGGAAAAGATGCAAGAGGAAAACGCGACAGGTGAGCTGACAGCTTATCATTGTATCATACACCAGGAAGCGTTGTGCGGTAAAGCCTTGAAAATGGAGCATGTAATGAGCATCATCACGCGCACAGTTAACTTTATCAGAGCCAAAGGTTTGAATCACCGCCAGTTCAAGGCATTTCTGACGGAGTTAGAAACGGAGCATGGTGATTTGCCTTATCACACAGAGGTGCGATGGCTAAGCCAGGGAAAGGTGCTTCAAAGATGTTTCGAGCTTCGTGAGGAGATTTGTCTGTTCTTGGACAGCAAAGGAAAGACACAACACAACTCCGAGACGAAATGTTTCTGTGTGAAATGGCTTTTCTGTGTGACATTACGAGTCATCTGAATGCAATAAACTTGCAGCTGCAGGGTCGGGATCGTGTCATCTCTGATATGTACAGTACAGTGAAGGCATTTAAAACCAAACTGACTCTGTGGGAGACGCAGATGCGGAAAGAAAATTTGAGCCACTTTCCCAGCTGCCAGACCATGAAAGAGAAGCTCTCTACCAGTGCGTTCCCGAGCACACAGTTGGCTGATAAAATAGGTATGCTTGCCGCTGACTTTCGACGCCGATTTGCTGACTTTGAAGCACAAAAAGCAGGTTGGAACTGCTCGGTAACCCATTTGCTGTTGACGTGGAAAGCTCACCACCAAACCTCCAAATGGAGTTGATTGACCTCCAATGCAATGATGCACTGAGGGCAAAATATGCGGCAGTGGGTGCTGCGGAGTTCGCCCGTTTCCTCCCGGCACAATGCCCCAGCTGCGCATCCAGGCTGCTCAAACGTTGTCTATGTTTGGCAGCACATACCTGTGTGAACAACTGTTTTCTTTGATGAACCTGAACAAAACATCACACAGAAGTCGACTTACTGCTGAACACCTCCACTCAATTCTGAGGATTTCTTCAGCTCAGAGCCTTACCCCGAACATTGATGAACTTGTGGAAAAGATGGGACACCACCAAGTATCACCTCAACCTCAAACAAGTGAACATTACTGTGCAATCACATATTTAGAGTTTTTACTCAGTTCAAGTTTAAAAGTTAAAATTTAATATTTGTTTTCACTGCATGTTACTTCTCCTTAAACAAAGTGTTGTTTTTGATTAATAGATTTTTGCACTTTATTTTTTTGTATTTCAATCCAATTATATTTTAAAAATATTTCAGTTGAGTGGATGATAGAAAATTGCTATTATTGTTTTTTTCTTTGAAGTAAATTTAGCCCACTTTTGCTAAAATAGAAAATATAGTCTACTGATGGTGCCTTGAATACCGGTTTCTTTCATTTAATGTTCATGTTATGGGGATATTTATATAAAGGAAATTTGTCTTTTGTGTCTGTTGAAAATTAAAGATTACTGACAGAGCCATAAGAAAATATTGCTTTATTTATCTGATCATATTGTAATATATTTGTTAGGTTTTCAGTAGGTTCAATTAGGTTCACTAGACTATATGCGTCATTTAAAAAATTTTCAATGAACATTCGAACAGTCCGGCCCTCGTCTTGTAGCTGATTTTTTTATTTGGCCCTCCGTCCATTTGACTTTGACACCCCTGATCTAATGCAACTTTTTCTGGCCCAGATTCATTATTATTATTTTTTTTTCAGGGGATAGATTCCAATCCCCCATATATATATTATATATTATATATATATATATATATATATATATATATATATATATATATACCACCCCTCTCCTAATTGGAGTAAACTAATGGACAACAACACTTAGGCCTCTACTTCCAATTTATACACTATGTATTTTACAATAGTTAACTTTTGATTATTTTTAATCACATCCTTCAGCTTCCATACATCTATCTCTGAAGCCCATCCAGTATATTGAAGCCCATCCGTATATTTTTAACTGTGCTGTTTCACAACATTTCTGAACCTACATATATTTTACAGACACAGTATATTTTACGTTAGTCATCTTGTTGTTTTTAATCCCACCCTTCAGCTCCACTCAACCCCTCCCGTCTATCTCTTAACGCCATCCATTTTTTATTTCTATCTGCCATATATTTTTCAACTGTGCTGTGATGTTTCACAAAAGTTTCATTAGTGTTGATTACATGGCTTTGCTTTTCCTCTCTGCACTCTATGTGGACTAACTTTCGATCCATTCAATGTGGATTCATGAAGTCTCTCTAATACTGAACGTTTTATCTGTTGATTTATTTTAACCATTGAGGTATCCTTGGTTGAACTGGATTTTGGCAGTTGATCTCTGCTTAATAAAACCCTAATCATAAGCACCTGTTGCTTTGCCAGAGGTTTCCTGTCAGCCAGCCAGCCTCTCAGAGACCTCATTCAAACTGCCAGTTTGTCCCTGTGTCGACAAATAAGAGACCAACAATTGTGGCATCACCAAAACAAGGCAAGAGGTGTGGGGCACAACACAGACTATTGTTAGAAAGTAGCAAAAACAAGTGCTGTGTTTAGGTGCTACACTTTTTGAAGCTCATCCCAAAGAGCTAATCCATGCTAGCATGCTGCCACGTGTGAAGAAAAGGCCAAGGGCAGTTGAGGCTGGTGCTCGGGGTCAGGAAGAGGTCAAGTTCAATGAGGTGACGGTGTACCTGGTGGAGAGGAAAATGGGCAGCAGTAGAAGGAGCTTTCTGACCAGCCTGGCCAGGTCAAAAGGCTTTAGAGTGGAATATGCCCTCAGGTAGGCCAACCAGCCAATTCTCTTTCTCAAGTCAAATAGATTCTCTTATTGTTTTTCCTTAGTGATCAAATAAATTCTCTCTGTAAGTCGCTCTGGATAAGAGCGTCTGCTAAATGACTTAAATGTAATGTAAATGTAAAGGGATTGATCATGTTATGGTAGGCCCTATGTGATTGTTTGCCATAAGTTCCTGGTCATAGTTTTGCTGCTCTATGTCTGATTGTGAGAATTTTCTTGGTTCCAAGTGAGGACATTGTGCATTTAGCAGAGAGCAAAGATTATTACTTGATCCCATATAATCCCATAACTTTCATAACATGTGTTTAACAAGACTTACGATGCAAGAGAACCCACACAGACGGAATCGCCCACCAGCTACCGCACCATAGCCTGTATAACAGAGCGCCTAGCCACACGTTAATTTAAGGCTGCTTATACGGTTCCTCCATACGCCTCTCCATGCTAATAAGGATCCATTGTGCCATAGCTGGGTGGCAGAGAAAAACTGAGCTGATCGAGCTCAGCCAGGCAGACCCAGCTGTATGGGCCTGCCTGAGGGGCACCGGTGGGAGTAGCTGAGCTGGGAGGCTGTAGAACAGACCTGCTGCCAACGCCGCATCAAGCCAGGCTGGGGCTGATGGCAGCATTCCCAGAAACACAGCTTGAATGCTCCTACGGTTACACTTGGCCTGATACAATTGTTTGAAACAAACCACAGCTAGGAAGTTGTGTGTGTGTGTGTGTGTGTGTGTGTGCGTGCGTGTGTGTGTGCATGCCTCAAACTGACATTCTGCCTTGCAGACTATTTGATATCAGCTGCAACCATACATTTTTAGATACTGAACAAAAATATAAACACAACATGCAGCAATTTTAACGATTTTACTGAGTTCCAGATCATATAAGAAAATCAGTCAATTGAAATGAATTCATTAGGCCTTAATAATCTATGGATTCCACATGACTGGGCAGGGGAGCAGCCATGGGTGGGCCTGGGAGGGTGGTAGGCCAACCACTTGTGAGCCAGGTCCACCCACTGGGGAGCCGGCCCAGGCAATCAGAATTAGTTTTCCCCACAAAAGGGCTTTATTACAGACAGAAATACTCCTCAGAGTCGTTAGCTGTACAGGTGGCAGGTCTCTGATGATCCCGCAGGTGAAGAAGCCGGATGTTGAGGTCCTGGACTGGCGTGGTTACACGTGATCTGTGTTTGTAAGGCTTGTTGGAAGTAATGCCAATTTCTCTAAAATGATATTGGAGAGAAAATAACGTTCAATTCTCTGGCAAAACATCTGTGACTTTCTGTTGTATGACAAAACTGAACATTTTAGAGTGGCCTTTTATTGTCCCTGGCTCAAGGTGCACCTGTGGAATGATCATGGTGTTTAATCAGCTGATTGATATGCCCCACCTGTCATGTGGATGGATTATTTTGGCAAAGGAGAAAAGCTCACTAAAAGAGATGTAAACAAATTTTTGCACAAAATTTGAGAGAAATAAGCTTTTTGTTCGTATGGAACATTGTCTGGGATTTTTTATTTCAGCTCATGAAACATGGGACCAACACTCCACATGTTGAGTTTATATATTTTTTCAGTATATTTAACATCATGTAAAATGTATTTCAAATACATTTTAAAATGTATGTAATACTTTAAACTGTATTCCAGAGATGAATATACTGTGCCTTCGGAAAGTATTCTTGACCCCTTGACTTTTTCCACATTTTGTTACATTACAGCCTTAATCTAAAATGTATTTTGAAAAACTCCTAGGCAATCCACACACAATAAACCATAATGACAAACCGAAAATATATATATATTTTTACATTTATGCAAATTCATTAAAAAAAAGATAAATAACTTATTTACATAAGTATTCATACCTTTTGCTATGAGACTTGAAATTGACCTCAGCTGCATCCTTTTCCCATTGATCATCCTTGAGATGTTTCTACAACTTGATTGGAGTCCACCTGTGGTAAATTCAATTGACATGATTTGGAAAGGCACACATCTGTCTACATAAGGTCCCACAGTTGACGGTGCACGTCAGAGCAAAAACCAAGCCACGAGATCAATGAAATTGTCCGTAGAGCTCAGAGACAGGATTGTGTCGAGGCACAGATCTGGGGAAGGGTACAAAAAAATGTTTGCAGAATTGAAGGTCCCCAAGAACACAGTGGCCTCCATCATTCTTAAATGGAAGAAGTTTTGAACCACCAAGATTATTCCTAGAGCTGGCTGTCCTACCAATGAATAAGAAGCCTGCAGACACAGGAGAAGTGGACGTACCGATGAAACCTTGTTGGAGCGCCTCATGGATGTACTCCATGGCCTTGGTTTCAGCCACCGACAGAGGGTAGATGCGTCTGCGCGGGGGCTCAGAGCCTGCAAGCAGGTCGGTAGCACAGTCCCAGGGGCGATGAGGAGGGAGACAGGTGGCGAATGGAGAATACCTCCCGCAGGTCCTGGTATACCTCCGGGATGTTGGGCTGAAGGGCAACCACAGGACTCTCAACTGACTTGGAACCACAGGGGACGGGATTCGGGTGCCCAGTCCGTGATTTTCATCCTCATCCATGAGATGGTGGGATTAGAGCGTTGAAGCCAAGGGTGGCCGAGGATGATCTTGTGAGCTGGTGCACTGGTGATGAAGAAGGGAATGTTCTCCTGATGGATGGACTCCATGGTGAGGGTGAGTGGTTTGGTGATGTGTGTGATGATCCCTGAACCTAATGGCCAATTATCGAAGGCTTGAACCGGGAAAGGAGAAGAGTGCTGGTATGCTGGTATGTTAAGAGAGTAGGCAAGGGTCTGGTCAATAAAGTTTCCCGTGGCACCGGAATCCACTAACGCTGTAGAAACAGTACATGAGGGACAGTCAACTAGTGTGATAAACACCAAAAAGGTTTTGGCAGAAAGTGATGAAGAGGGGATATTCACACTTGACCAAGGAGGTGGAACATCACCTGACAGTCCCTCGGTTCTCGTGGATCTCGAGTTGGGACGTACCGGACACTGCTGGAGCTGGTGACCTCCTTAACCAGAATGACCCCTACCTCCATGGGTTCAGGCTCTAATCCAAAGTGTTCACTGAGGGAAGGAGAAAAGCAATGAGAATGCTGACACTCCCGAAGTAGGTTATGCAGACAGATAGCCATCCAATGAGTAAGTCCAAGGAGAGGTTGTCGTCTCGACAAGCCAGTTCCGTTTGGACCTCCTTGCGCAGTCTTCTTCTGAATAGCGTACGAAGTGCCGTCTCATTCCATCCTCTGGATGCTGCTACTATCCGGAAAGTGAGCGTGTACCCGGCAGCAGTCTGGTCCTCCTTCCGTAGTTGGTGTAGGCACTCAACCCCTCTCTGCCCTCCTGTGGATGATTGAAGACACCTCTGAACCCCTGATGTGAATCCAGCTCCTCCTCTCCTTTCTCCCAGATGGCCGTGGCCCATTCCAACGCCCGCCCAGTCAGCAGAGAAATAACCGTGGCCACATTGGACCTCTCGGTGGTGGGGGCTCCCATCTAGTGCACAAAGTAGAGGGAGCACTGTAGTAGAAAGCCAAGGCATTGAGATGGGGTGCCATCATGTCTATCCGGGAGGGACAAATGGGCATCGCTGACCTGGGCGCGTTGCTGAATGGGCTGGTGTGCTGAGCCGACTGGTGGCAGAGTATCCTTTCAGCTGCACTGAAAGTAAAGGGGCTAAATAATTTTGCACGCCCAATTTTTCAGTTTTTGATTTGTTAAAAAAGTTTGAAATATCCAATAAATGTCGTTCCACTTCATGATTGTGTCCCACTTGTTGTTAATTCTTCACAAAAAAATACAGTTTTATATATTTATGTTTGAAGCCTGAAATGTGGCAAAAGGTCGCAAAGTTCAAGGGGGCCGAATACTTTCGCAAGGCACTGTAACATGTCTACAACTTCATCATCTGCAAGCTGTCAAACTATTGAAATAAAGCACAAGCTAAACACGGTTTATCAGTGCCCCAAATAACTTGCTAGCTTGCTATGTTCCAACTCTGTGTTTGTCAATGAAGATAGCAAGTAGTAGCTAGCAGGCACATTGTGCAGCCAGGCCAAAATCATCTAATCAAGTCACTGGCAAGTGGCGACATGCCATTTCGTTTTTTTTACAACTTTCTCACTATCTATTACCAGAGTGTGAGTCTGTCTGGCAGTGTCTAATGGGGAATCATGTTACAAAATCGTTCGCGTGGGGGACACATGCAAGATGCTAACGAGTGGGTTTTGGAATATTAACAAGTTGCAGTTGTGATACAAGTGCGTTCTGATCAGCTCAATTCTTATTTTGACCACAAAAGTGGCAGATTCGAGTGATTGACACTATCAAAAACACATCAGCAAGTGACCACTCTGTAAAGGGCTTAGGGCAAAGGGTTATTTCAGCATAACATTGCGATGTGTTGTCTTATGTAAACAAGTCTGAGGCGCTGCGTATTGGACAAGTCTATCTCACTCTCTGGAGTTTCTGGCTGCTATGATTGGATAGAGTGTGTGCAGCTGATAGAGCACAATCAGTCACTTCATGACCGATAATGTATCATGTTTGTAATCATTTTTGTAGTCATTTAAATTAATTTAAATGCATGTTAGGGCTTTTGGTATGCTTTTGGTATCTGTTAAGTACAATAACAAGCATTTTGACAAAATGTTGTAGCAGCGGCAGCCTATTTGAAACCTTGGATGCGTGGCTTGTTGGGGCTTGGCTTTGTCTTAGTGCTTTTTGTGCTCCCACGAGACGGATGGTCATGCAAGTTCATGTGTTCTGTTATAAGTTGTTAAGAATGTTCTACACTGCCAGTTCATGTTAATAAAGCTTGCTAAAGGTTTATTGTAAAACAGTCAACATTGTGTTGCAATATGAGTTGGATTATATGTATTTTTTGCCATACATACATCCTGTCTTGCAGGAAATCATGCACAGAACGAACAGTATGGCTGGTGGCATTGTCATGCTGAAGTGTCATGTCAGGATGAGACAGCAGGACGGGTACCACATGAGGGAGGAGGATGCCTTCCCTGTAAAGCACAGCATTAAGATTGCCTGCAATGACAGCAAGCTCAGTCCGATGATGCTGTGACACACCGCCCCAGACTATGACGGACCCTCCACATCCAAATCGATCCAATCGATCCCGCTCCAGAGTACAGGCCTCAGTGTAATGCTCATTCCTTCGGCGATAAACGCGAATCTGACCTTCACCCCTGGTGAGACAAAACTGCGACTCGTCAGAGAAAAGCACTTTTTGCCAGTCCTGTCTGGTCCAGCGACGATGGGTTTGTGCCCACGTTGTTGCCGGGGATGTCTGGTGAGGACCTGCCTTACAACAGTCCTACAAGCCCTCAGTCCAGCCTCTCTCAGCCTATTGCGGACAGTCTGAGCACTGATGGAGGGATTGTGCATTCCAGGTTTCACTCGGGCAGTTGTTGTTGCCATCCTGTACCTGTCCTGCAGGTCTGATGTTCGGATGTGCAGGTGTTGCTACACTTGGTCTGCCACTGCGAGGACGATCAGCTGTCCGTCCTGTCTCCCTGTAGCGCTGACTTAGGCGTCTAACAGACGGATATTGCAGTTTATTGCCCTGGCCACATCTGCAGTCCTCATGCCTCCTTGCAGCATGCCTAAGGCACGTTCACGCAGATGAGCAGGGACCCTGGGCATCTTTCTTTTGGTGTATTCAGAGTCAGTAGAAAAGCCTCTTTAGTGTCCTAAGTTTTCATAACTGTGACCTTAATTGCCTACCGCCCGTAAGCTGTTAGTGTCTTAATGACCATTCCACAGGTGCATGTTCATTAATTGTTTGTGGTTCATTGAACGAGCATTGGAAACACTGTTTAAACCCTTTTCACTGAATATCTGTAAAGTTATTTGGATTTTTACAAATTATCTTTGAAAGACAGGGTCCTGAAAAAGGGGCGTTTTTTTGCTGTAGATGGAAAAAAGCTGCCTTTGAAACAGTCTTGATCTGTTTGTTAAAAGTTTTTGATTTGTTAAAAAAGTTTGAAATATCCAATAAATGTCGTTCCACTTCATGATTGTGTCCCACTTGTTGTTGATTCTTAACAAAAAAAATACAGTTTTATATCTTTATGTTTGAAGCCTGAAATGTGGCAAAAGGTCACAAAGTTCAAGGGGGCCGAATACTTTCGCAAGGCACTGTAGGAACATTCACTGTCTTATTGGTAAGCAACTCCAGTGTAGATTTGGCCTTGTGTTCTAGGTTATTGACATACTGAAAGGTGAATTCCTCTCCCGGTGTCTGGTGTAAAGCAGACTGAAGCAGGTTTTGCTCTAGGATTTTGCCTGTGCTTAGCCCTATCCCATTACTTTTTATCCTGTACTTGCCAAGTGTACCCATACCATGACGCAGCCACCGCCATGCTTGAAAATAAGGAGGCAGTTACTCAGTAATGTGTTGTGTTGGATTTGCCCCAAACCTAGGAACATACAGATATGTTCCTAGCCCTGAACATAGGTGTCACGATCGTCGTAAGGAGCGGACCAAAATGCAGCGTGGTATGTGTTCATGATGATTTTTTAAATCAAGAAAGCACTGAATACAAACTATACAAAACAATAAACTAATAATGACCGTGACGCTATAATGAGAACTGTGCTGACACAAGCAACTAACATAGACAATCACCCACAACCCAAAATGACAAAACAGGCTACCTGTCACACCTTGGTCAATATGTTTTGTGTTCTTTATATATTTTGGTCAGGCCAGGGTGTGACATGGGTTTATATGTTGTGTTTCGTATTGGGGTTTGTAGTAATTGGGATTGTGTTGATTAGGGGTGTGTCTAGTTAGGCTTGGCTGCCTGAGGCGATTCTCAATTGGAGTCAGCTGCTTATCGTTGTCTCTGATTGGGAACCGTATTTAGGTAGCCTGAGTTCGCGTTGTATTTTGTGGGTGTATGTCCTGTCTCTGTGTTAATGTCACCAGATAGGCTGTATTAGTTTCACGTTCCGTTTGTTGTTTTGCTTAGTATGTTATTGAGTTATTTCATGTACGCATTCTTTCATTAAAGTCATGAGTAACCTACACGCTGCATTTCGGTCCGACTCTCTTTCTACAAACGAAGAACGTGGTTACACTACCTAAATATGGCTCCCAATCAGAGACAACGAATAACACCTGCCTCTGATTGAGAACCATATCAGGCCAAACACAGAAACAGACAAACTAGACATACAACATAGAATGCCCACTCAGATCACACCCTGACCAAACAAAATGTAGAAACATACAAAGCAAACTATGGTCAGGGTGTGACAATAGGACTTTGCATTTAGGCCAAAAAGTGTATTCCTTTGCCATGTTTTTTTGCAGTATTACTTTAATGCCTTGTTGCATGTTTTGGAATATTTTGTATATTTGTGCTCTTCTTTCACTCTGTCATTTAGGTCATTATTGTGAAGTCACTACAATGTTGTTGATACATCCCTAACTCTCTCCCATCACAGCCATTTAACTCTGTAGATGTTTAAAATCACCAATGTCCTCATTATAACATCACTGAGCAGTTTCATTCCTGTCCTGCTGCTCGGAGTAGTTTTATTTGGCCTCCCAAGCTTCCTGGGAAAAATTATAAAAACAAACAAAGAATTGTTGAATTTTCATTGTTGGACATCATTCTCAATAATACTCGGCGACCATTTTTGTGCCAGACCTCTCCACAAGTATCAGCTATCAGGTGGAAAGGTGAGAAGTGATATATGCCAATTAGGAATGAGGGAGATGATTTGGCGGCCTTGATGGAATGTGGCCAGGTTGGGAATTTAGCCATGACACCAGGGTGAATGTGTAACGGTTTTCTAGGTGTGGTGAAGGAGAGTCGGACCAAAACGCAGCGTGTAGATTGCGATCCATGTTTATTCAAACAAACGATAAACACGAAATAACACAAACACTTACAAAAAACAATAAACGTAACGAAAACCGAAACAGCCCTATCTGGTGCAAACACTAAGACAGGAACAAAGACACTAAGGACAGGAACAATCACCCACAAAATACACAGTGAAACCCCGGCTACCTAAATATGGTTCCCAATCAGAGACAACGAGAATCACCTGACTCTGATTGAGAACCGCCTCAGGCAGCCAAACCTAAGCTACACCCCTACTCAGCCGCAATCCCAATTCCTATAAAACCCCAATACGAAACACAACAAATAAACCCATGTCACACCCTGGCCTAACCAAATATTATAACAAAAACACAAAATACTATGACCAAGGCGTGACAGAATGCCCCCTACTCTTACAATAAGTGACATGGGATTTTGAATGACCACAGAGAGTCAGGACACTCATTTTAGCGTTCCATCCAAAAAAACGGCACCCAACACAGGACAATGTTCCCAAATGAAATCAAGGTTCGAGATGATTATGTTTTAGTCAAATATTATAACTGTTTAGGCTTCTTGCAGTCAATTTGCTGTGTACAAATGCAGTTTTATTATGTCCCAGCCCCAGACCATCCCACAAAGAAAAAATTGACCCATGGCTGAATCTAGTTGCTGATCCCTGAACTAGACCATGCTTAAAAAAATATTCATTATCTGATTTGTTATTGTTACCCATTAACCAATCACTGCCCTTTTTTTGTAGGCTTTCAAAAAGCTCTCTGGACTTTGGGGTTGAATCTGGGCTTGGAATTCAATATTTGACTGAGGAACCTTCCAGATGTTATATGTATGGTGGACAGAGGAACGGTTATTCGTTTAATAATCATGTCATGCCCTATCAATTCACACACAGTGAGTCTATGTAACTTTTTATGTTATTTCTTAAGCCAAATTTGACTCCTGAACTAATTTAGGCTTGCCTAAACAAAAGGGGCTGAATATTTCGGCAACAACAATTATATCTTAATTTTTCTTCCACTTTGACATTACAGAGTATTATGTGTATATTGTTCACAGAAAAATTACAATTAAATACATTTCAATCCCACTTTGTAACACAATAAAATGTGACGTACCCAAATCTAACTGCCTGTAACTCAAGACCTGAAGCAAGTATATGCATATTCTTGATACCATTTGAAAGTAAACACTTTGAAGTTAGTGGAAATGTGAAGTTAATGTAGGAGAATATAACACATTAGATCTGGTAAAAGATAAACAAAAAACATGCATTTTCTATTTTTTTTGTTCCATCATCTTTGAAATGCAAGATAAAGGCCATATTATAATATAGGAGTCTAGGCGCAATTTAGATTTTGGCCACTAGACAGCAGCAGTGTGTGTGAAAAGTTTCAGATTGATCCAGTGAAGCACTGCAATACTGCACAATAGTTTCTATTGAGTCTGCATAAATGTGCCAAATTGGTCAATTGAGACATTTTCAAGTAGATAACTATAGAAAACATACAACAATTATATGGTAATACAAAATGTAAGTTTACACACTCCCAGAAATGTTATACAATAAATTTCACACATCTCGATGGCCGGGCGGGGTGGGTGTGGAGCCAGAGACAGATCAGGGTTGGGTTATAAAAAAATATCAGAAACTTTGAACATCCCACGAAGCACCATTAACCTCTTAAGTCGACCCTCTACTTTTTTGAACATTTTGTTAAAAATCGCGCAACATTTCAGCGCCCTGCTACTCATGCCAGGAATATAGTACGTTCATATGGTTAGAATGTGTGGATAGGAAACCCTCGGACGTTTTTAAAACTGGTTAAATCACGACTGTGGCTATAACATAACGTGCGTTACATCGGAAAGCGCAGGAAAACCTGATCACAGAAAATGGAAATAAATATCCTTGCGCCACTTCCAGCAATTGTTAACAGTGAGCCGAATTAGATAAGACCGAGCATTCAACTCCCACAGCATCCCCATGTTGTCTAGAGTCTTGTGAATTGAATCATCTTTGATTCTTGGTTGAACCGAAACAGGGGCACCACTTACCTCCGGTCTCCGCCCAGATCATTCCGGAAGAGCTCTCTCGTGAAATTTTTTCCAAGACGACAGCTAATGATTTTTACATCGCCTAAGGATGATTTTTATCGCTTATTAACGTTTACTAATACCTAAAGTAGCATTACAAACGTATTTCGAAGTGTTTTGTGAAAGTTTATCGTCTACTTTTTGAATTTTAAAAATGACGTTACGTTGTGAAATCGCTGTTTTTTTCGTTTATCACACAGTCTACATATAACGATATCTTGGCTTTATATGGCCCGATTTAATCGAAATAAAGACCCAATAGTGTTTATGGGACATCTAGGAGTGCCAACAAAGAAGATGGTGAAAGGTAATGACTGTTTTCTATTTTATTGTGCGGTTTGTGTAACGCCGAAATGCTAATTATTTTGTTTACGTCCCCTGCTGTGCTTTTGTGTTGTAGTGTATTGGTGCATGCTATCAGATAATAGCTTCTCATGCTGTCGCCGAAAAGCATTTTAAAAATCTGACTTGTTGCCTGGATTCACAACGAGTGTAGCTTTAATTTGATACCCTGCATGTGTATTTTAATGAACTTTTGAGTTTTAACTAATACTATTAGCATTTAGCGTAGCGCATTTGCATTTCCAGAGCTCTAGTTGGGACGCAAGCGTCCCAAGTAGAAGCAAGAGGTTAAATCCATTATTAAAAAATGCAAAGAATATGGCACCACAACAAACCTGCCAAGAGAGGGCCGCCCACCAAAACTCATGGACCAGGCAATGAGGGCATTAATCAGAGAGGCAACAAAGAGACCAAAGATAACCCTGAAGCTCCACAGCGGAGTATCTGTCCATAGGACCACTTTAAGCCATACACTCCACAGGTCTGGGTTTTACAGGAGAGTAGCCAGAAAAACGCCATTGCTTAAAGAAAAAAATAAGCACACGTTTGGTGTTCGCCAAAAGGCATGTGGGAGACTCCCCAAACACATGGAAGGAGGTTCACTGGTCAGATGAGACTAAAATTGAGCTTTATTGGCCATCAATGAAAATGCTATGTTTGGCGCAAACCCAACACCTCTCATCACCCCGAGATCACAATCCTCACAGTGAAGCATGGTGGTGGCAGCATCATGTTTTTCATTGATCCCTACCAACTGAGAAACTGGTCAGAATTGAAGGAATGATGGATGGCTTTAAATTAAGGGAAATTCTTAAGGGGAAATCTGTTTGTCTTCCAGAGATTTGAGACTGGGACGGAGGTTCACCTTCTAGCAGGACAATGATCCTAAGCATACTGCTAAAGCAACACTCGGATGGTTTAAGGTGAAACATGTAAATGTATTGAAATGGCCTAGTCAAAGCCCAGATCTCAATCCAATTGAGAATCTGTGGTATGACTTAGAGATTGCTGTACACCAGAGGAACCCATCCAACTTGAAGGGGGTAGAGCAGTTTTGCCTTGAAGTATGGGCAAAGATCCCAGTGGCTAGATGTGCCAAGCTTATAGAGACATACCACAAGACTTGCAGCTGTAATTGCTGCAAAGGGTGGCTCTACAAAGTATTGACTTTTGGGGGGGGGGGGGGGGGGGGGGTAGTTATGCAAGCTCAAGTTTTCAGTTTTCTTTTGTCTTATTTCTTGTTTGCTTCACAATTAAAAATATTTTGCATCTTCAAAGTGGTAGGCATGTTGTGTAATTCCAATGATACAAATTCCAGGTTGTAAGGCAACAAAATAGGAAAAATGCCAAGAGGGGTGAATACTTTCGCAAGGCACTGTATCCTAAAGGATCTATAAAAAATAAAATGTAATAATTGTATTGGGCAGTTTTGATAAACACCTCCCTAATTCAGCCTTTCACAAACAATATATGCGTTCTGTTGAATGTTACACACACACAAGCACGCAGGCGCACACACATTGTTTAGTGGGTGTGAATGTTGTTTGTAAGGTGGACGAGAGGCACAAACCCTCATTTATCATCTGTTTAGTTTCAGCTTTCTAATTTCAACTCTAAAATGCAAATACACAACAACATGATCAAGTTTTCTGAATCGTGAGCTTATTGTCGAGCTAGTCTGAATTTTTTGTCTTTAGCTGGTGTAAAATTTCAATTATTATGTTATGCGATACACACTTTCCGTAATCTTGATCTTGGCTCTCCTAGTGAGAGGCAGTGTAGAGAGATTTCATTTAGCACAAGCGTCATCTCTCCCTGTCTGAACCCCGTTGAATATAACATATCCTTACTCACTGCACTGGGGCTCAGGGTCCCGCTGTTCCTGGAACTCTCTTCGGGTGCAGTGCTTCGTGCTATAGCTCATTTGCATCTGCTGTGCCATTTTACATTCACACAAGTTGGAAAAATATCTAAGTTAGGGTTGGATTATAGGAGCTATGTTTCTGTAAGGAGGGCAGAGTGTAAAAGATCATGTGTGAGAGAGAGAGAGAGAGAGCACCATTTTCTTTACCCCTTGTTTATAAGAACAAACCCACCATGGCTAAATTCAGTACCTATCAATTTAACCACAGGGTTGGATGTCTACATCAATCAACATTCGATTGCGGCCGTCTGAAGGACTTCCTGTCTTGTTAGAATCAACAAGGCTGTCAGTCTGAAGGACACTTTCTTTTTCCTTTTTCCAAGATGATGGGTGATACCATTTATTTTTCTGCAAAAATCAAGATTCAGTTCACCCCAATATACTTCTAAAATTGGTTTTGGCAGTGTGCAGAATTATTACTTTCCTTTTTTGTAATCGTATCGTCATATTCAAACCTGAGCAAAGCCATTGAATATGCTCATATGCTCTACCCACTCATACTGTTTGTGTAATCTGATGAGCCTCACTCTGGGGCTGTTATTGTCTTGGAGCCTCTCTAAACCTGGTCTCAGTGGCAGGCCAACCAGCCAACCAGTACACAGAGCAGTCAGACAGAGGATTAGTCTCACCGCTGATTTGGCCGATTAGGCTCCAGAAGCGACACTCTGCTAGACTGTTGGGATGTCCTGGGAGGGCCGTAAGGATCCGTTATGCTGTTTTACCTCTGCGAGGAGAAGGAGGAGCATGGGAAGGATAATTATGCACGCACGGGCGCTCTGATTGGCTCATTGGTATGGTACTTAAACAGAGAGGGTTTCCTTTTGGGGGAAAACCAGACATGTCTGTTGTGAGGATTCCTATGGAGCTGTGTGATACACTATGTGAATGCATATCTCCACTCTTAGGGGCGTATTTTCAGTCATAAACATCTGAATGATGCTCAGAGGCCCTGCTGAGGAGGCTGTGGTGCATGTTGTTCAGTCAGTGCTAGTCCATATATGGCATGTTATAGTAGTCCCTTCTAAGACTCACACTGGATCTGAAACCTTTATATATCTCTCTAAAACAATAGAAATAAAGACCGTGAAGTTGTTCTCTTTCTACTCCAACTAAATTCTATGACATAAAAGGAACCACTGATGTTACAATCAGACAGATTCACAATCTACAGATCAAGGCAAGTTCCAAGCAAAGGGGACATTTTAGAGCCATATAGATGGCTCTGAGACATTTTAAACACTTTCAGTGGGACCTTTGATCCAGAGAAGTGATAATAAGACATCACGAGGGTGTCATACATGCTTATGACCAGTGATGGAAAAAGTACTAATTTGACACACTGGAGTAAAAGTAAAGATACAGTACCTAAATACAAAATGAGCGAAAGTCACCCAGTAAAATACTACTTGAGTAAAAGTCTAAAAGTATCTGGTTTTAAATGTACTGAAGTACAGTGGTGGAAAGGGTACTCAAATGTCATACTTGAGTAAAAGTTCAAAGTAAATGCTATACATAAAATTACTTATGTTAAGCAAACCAGACAGCACAGTTTTTTAAAGTAATTTTTTATGGACAGCCAGTGGCACACTCCAACACTGAGACATAATTTACAAATGCAATATTTGTGTTAAGTGAGTCCACCAGATCAGAGGCAGTTAGGGAAGACAACATGTTATATTGCTATGTGCGTGAATTGGACCATTTTGCTGTCCTGCCAGAGCATTCGAATTGTAACGAGTACTTTTGGGTGTCAGGGAAAATGTATGGGAGTAAAAGTATATATTTTCTTTAGGAGTACAGATACCCTAAAATACTACTTACATAGTACTTTAAAGTATTTTTACTTAAGTACTTTACACCACCGCTTATGACAAGCCTTACAATACATATACATTATTTATTTATTATTAGTTAGGCTGTCTGGTACAAATGTACATCTTAATGCTGAATTGCAGTATACAGAAGAAAAAAGAAGATACGTTTGTTTAAAAAAAAGAAGAAGTAATTGGAGCGCAAATTCTAGTCTTGACAGCTTCAGACGGATGTTGTCTGCTCTTGGTGAAGGTCTCTATTCTGCTGACAGCCGAGTTGGCGGTTTGATGATGGTGATGTCGGTGCTAGAGTTGGCTCGCCATTCCTGACGTTGTCCTCAGGTCCTCAGCTCTATGTAACCACTGGACCTCTTCTACAGTAGCGATGTGTACTGCCACTTGTAACCACATAATCATGCATTATACCTGCAGACTTACTGACCTGTGACCCCCTTCTTCTTGTTCCCTGTGCAGTGATGAGGTCACCCACGTGGTGGCAGAGGATAACCAGGCTGGGGCATTGTGGGCGTGGCTACGGGGGAGTGGTCTGAGGGATGTCTCCAGACTGCAGGTGCTGGACATCTCCTGGTTCACGGACAGCATGAGAGAGGGGAGACCTGTCACTGTGGAGACCAGTCACTGTATTCCGGTGAGGGAACCTGTGGTCAGTTTGAGTGTAGGTGGGCATTTCCCCGCTATGTGTGTGTGTGTGTGTGTGTGTGTGTGTGTGTTTGCACGTGTGTACATGTGTGTGTGCAATAGAGAGATTATTTTGGAAAACAATTTAAATACTGTATAGATACTGTTATACTGATATAGTATTTTGTAGTTCGGAAAACATACAGACTGGAGCATCAGCATTTGTGGGTTCGATTACAGGCTCAAAATGGCCAGAAACAAAGATCTTTCTTCTGAAACTCGTCAGTCTATTCTTGTTCTGAGAAATGAAGGCTATCCCATGTGAGAAATTGTCAAGAAACTGAAGCTCTGGTACAAAACTGTGTACTACTCCCTTCACAGAACAGCTCAAACTCTAAACAGAATAGTCTAGTCTAAAGAAGGCCAGGTTTATTGCTACTTTAATCAGAACAACAGTTTTTTAGCTGTATTAACATAATTGCAAAAGGGTTTTCTAATGATCAATTAGCCTTTTAAAATGATAAACCTGGATTAGCTAACACAACGTGCCATTGGAACACAGGAGTGATGGTTGCTCATAATGGGCCTCTGTACGCCTATGTAGATATTCCATTTAAAAAATCTGCCGTTTCCAGCTACAATAGTCATTTACAACATTAACAATGTCTACACTGTATTTCTGATCAATTTGATGTTATTTTAATGGCCAAAAAATGTGCTTTAATTTTAAAAAACAAGGACATTTCTAAGTGACCCCAAACTTTTGAACGGTATTGTATATTTGTTTGTAATGTTGTGAATTGTTAGATACTACTGCACTGTTTGAGCTAGGAACACAAGCATTTCCCTACACTTCAATAACATCTGCTAAATATGTATACGTGACCAATAAAATTTGATTTGAGGTAGTTAATGATGTAGCTAACTAGCAGCTAGCTAGCCTAGTGTTGGCTAGTTAGTTAACTCTAGCTAGTTAATGTTAGCTTCTCTGGTGGTTTTGTTAGGCCTACCAACTAGGCTAGCTAGCTATCTAGTTACCATCTACAGAATAGACCTCCTATGCAATCTTTTGAGATTTGTTTGGGATAAACTAGCTAGCTAACTAGTTTTTTAACCTTGTAAATTAACTATCTAGACTACTACTCACCACCACTAGAATAGTTATTTTTTATGTTACTTGAGTAGGCATATCTTTGTTTAATCTTTGTTTAAAAGCTCATCTTTTGTTTGTAGGTATTTTTACTTAGGTCATGAGTAGTAAATAATTATATAGAAATTGGTCATAGGAAAATGGTAAATTAGTCTTAAATTTCAATAGCTAAATCCTGTTACAAGTGACTACCTTGTACTTGTGCAGATATTGCAGATACGTACTCTGTGTTGTATAAGTGTGTTTATTTTTTCACTTGGATGGCGCTTTTAGTAGCCGGCGATTAGATTGTCAGGATGGGTAACATACTTTGTAGGTACACAATAGTTACAAGTAAATACCCTTTAAGATACACTTCATTTTAACTAGAAACTTGCCTTGTAACACCTAGTAATTACAATGTACTTATGCAGATATTACATGTACTCTGTGGTGTACTGGTGTGTTTATCCTCCCACTTGGATGGTGCTTCCGGGAAGCATTAAAATAATGGCCAGGGTTGTCACGATGGGTAATGTACTATTTACAGTAAGTACATATTAACGACAAGTACTGTAAGTACCCCTCAAGATACAGTTAATTTGAACTAGCTAAATTCTTTAACACTAGTAATTATGCAGATTTTGCATGTACTCTGTGGTGCACTTGTGTGTTTATCATCCCAGTTGAGGATGACACACACTTAATAATGACACCAGTATGGTAGACCCCAGTCAGTGAGGTTGACCTATATCATTTTGAGTTTTTTAAAGATTTTTGCATTTTACCCCCTTCTCCCAAATTTCGATCTTGTCTCATCGCTGCAACTCCCCAATGGGCTCGGGAGATGAAGGTCAGGTCATGCATCCCACGAAACATGACCCGCCAAACCGCACTTCTTAATACCCGCCCGCTTATCTCGGAAGCCAGCCGCACCAATGTGTCAGAGGAAACACTGTTCACCTGACTACTGAGGTCAGCTTGCAGGCGCCCGGACCGCCACAAGGAGTCATTAGTCCCCCTGGCCAAACCCTCCGACGCTGGGCCAATTGTGCGAGCCAACCTATGGGACTCCCGATCACGGCCGGTGGTGATACATCCTGGGATCGAACCCAGGTCTGTAGTGACGCCTCTAGCACTGCGATGCAGTGCCTTAGACTGCTGCACTACTCGGGAAGCCAGGTGGACCTATATGTTATAGGTTTTGTAACTCAAATGGTAAGCTTTTTGGGGGCAAATGCTAGCAACAAAATTCTGTGGAAATTTGAAGAGTGTGCATTCCCGGGTAGGTAATTATAGCCTATGTAATCTTGGGACACCCAGTGCATCTATACACAAGAGGTTACAACCTTGTGATAGTTCATACTGAATTGGATGCAGCTGAGAAGAAAAACAACACTAAATTGGTGAATTTAGTGCAAACTTCCCTTTTTTGGAAAAACGAGTCTTCGTGCCATGGATCATCACTGGAGGCTTCGTGCCATGGATCATCACTGGAGGCTTCGTGCCATGGATCATCACTGGAGGTTTCGTGCCATGGATCATCTCTGGAGGCTTCGTGCCATGGAGCATCGCTGGAGGCTTCGTGCCATGGAGCATCGCTGGAGGCTTCGTGCCATGGAGCATCGCTGGAGGCTTCGTGCCATGGATCATCGCTGGAGGCTTCGTGCCATGGAGCATCGCTGGAGGCTTCGTGCCATGGATCATCACTGGACTGAGGAGACGTACAGGAGGCCTGGTGAGTGGAGCTGCCACAGGGCTCACCAGGCTGAGGAGACCTACAGTGCGCAGAGCCGGCGCAGGATCTCCTGGGCCGTAGAGACGCACTGGATGCCAGATGCGCTGAGCCGGCACCCTTCGTCCTGGCTGGATGCCCACTCTAGCCCGGCAGATGCGGGGAGCTGGAATATAGTGCACAGGGCTATGAGTGCGCATTGGAGACACCGTGGGCTCCACCGCATAACACGGTGCCTGACCAATACCACGCTCCCTACGGTAAGCACGGGGAGTTGGCTCAGGTCTCCAACCTGACTCAGCCAATTTCCTCGTGTGCCACCCCCCAAAATGTGTTAAATTATAGCCAAGGTAAAAAAAAAAGAAAAAAAAGGATAATCAATGAGGGGCTATGCGTTCTATGGAAAATAATGACTATCCCTTACAAATCCCCATGGCTGCCATGGGCGGCCCTCCCCCGCCCTCCTTTCGGAAAAGCTGACCATGACTCCATTTTGTTGCTCCCTGCCTACAGACAGAAACTAAAACAAGAAGCTCCCTCGCTCAGGTCTGTTCAACGCTGGTCCGACCAATCTGATTCCACGCTTCAAGAATTAACCCCTCGGCTACCTGCCACCCTGGCCATTGTCAGGCCTCTACATTTCCATGGCAATTCAGAATGATATCACACAAGCACACACAGTAAATTATGTAGAATTTGGAATGTTTGATTGGTTGGAACTCAGTTTTGTGGTAACAACCTCAAGACCAAGCATGCGACTTGTTTCTGCTATCTGAGATTATCCATTTGTCAAAAATAGCCATCTACGTTGAGCGAATTGACCAGTATATACAGTTGAGGGGACAGGGACAACAGTATTTTCCTGGCCTGAAAGTCTCCTCCCCACAGAATCCCACCTCAACACCCCCAAGCCCACTCTCTCAGGCATCCTCTGCTACAGGGATGGGAGGCAGGTGTGCACAGTAAGTGCCTCTCTACCTACTGTACCCTACTATCTACACTGTTAACCTATTCATTATCTGAGTAGAAAACCTCAAATCTTGCCATGGCTTCATGTTTTCCAGCCTGCTACCTCTACCTGGCGTGATGTACCAGCGCAGGTGAGGCCCAGTCTCTCTCTGAGATATCCAGTTGTAAAAGCACTGGGAAGGCCGGTGCAGACAGATACAGTAACTCAGATCTGGTACTATTACAACCAGCTCCTCACCTGCTTCTGCAACCAGCTTCCCACCTCCTCAAAGGAGATGAGGCGCATCGCCAAGTTTTACATGAGTCTCGTATGAGTCATCCAGCAGTGGAAGAGAACAGCTTGGGTTGAGTGTGCGGATGAGGATGAGGTAGTGGAATCTCTACAGGGCATGACCAGGAGGTGTTGGAACTGGTTAAGGACATGGGCCTCCTGTCTTTTTCAGACTAGTCACCTAGCTCACAATGATTGAGGCTAGCAAATTGGTAGGTCAGGTAAGTTCGATAAGTGTAAGTTGGACACGCACACATGCACTCGCACACACGCACACACAGAGTTAAATATGAATAGTATTATTATATTATCAGTCAATTAATTAGAGTTGAACTATACCTACTGTGATGTACATTTGTGTGTGTGTGTGTGTGTGTGTGTGGAGAGTGCAATGGCCATGGACTGAGCAGTATTATGGTGCTGTAAACTGTAAAGGGAGGTTTTTATTAATGAACATAATAAGGGGAACTAAAATCATAAACAGTTATGATTTTAAAATGTTCATTTATGGTAGACTGCAGATATAGAGATGAATGGCCTGTAAAATCCATGAAAGAATGATGGGCACTAGAATCATAGATATGACAAGGACAGGCGAACAATACAATGTGACCTTGAACATACTGAGTCCATTTTCTCAACGACATTTGCAATATTAATTACCAAATGGCAAGACTTGACAAGTCAGTATGTCAAATCTATTGTTGCTGCTCAGCAAATGAGTAATACAAGATAAATCCTTTATCCAAAGTTCAATGCTATATCAATATTAAATGCTAACATCTGTCAAATGGGAGCTTTATTGTGTGTGTGTGCATGTGTGTGTGTGTGTGTGTGTGTGTGTGTGTGTGTGTGTGTGTGTGTGTGCGCATTTGTGTGTGTGTGTGTGTCTGTCAAATATACCTACCAGAGAGGAATTGTAGACGAGAACACATTTACCTTTCTATAGCCTACGCTCACATTATCACATTTCAGTTTGCTTGACAGCAGCAGAAGGATCCCCCATAATGCTTTCGCGTGCCAAATAGACCCATCAGCTCGGCGCTCGCCACTAACCAACACACAGACAGATTTGTTTCTCCTGGATGGCACTGTGGGAGCCTCCGCAACATATGGGCCTAAAATAAAGAAATATGCTGCCTGGTTTAGATGGACAGTCTATCTCTCTACCCTCAGTGGGGAAAACAGAGACAGACGTTCTTCCCTTCTTCCCACCATCCCTGGGTTCAAATAACATTTGAAATCACTTCAAATACTCTAGCTGGGCTGGGCTTGACTCAGATTGCGTGGTGCAGTGCAACCAATATAAAAGTCCCAAAAGTGCAAACCCCGCCCATCTGGCAAAGGCTAAACCAAACGCTGAAAATATTTGAAATATTTCAGACAGTTTTTAAACCCAGGTCCACTTCCTACCAACCTCAGCACAACAGTGTTCAAAAGAATGGCTCTCTGACAGCGTTGTGCAGAGTTATGACAACAAGCGTGTGCCTGAGTTATACAACAACAGATATGAACATGCGTATTTCTGAGCACCCATTCGTGCTAGTCCATATGACATGCTAAAATGTGGCCCATCAATAGATGTATTTTGCCTGTGTCATTTAAGCAGCTGAGCTAATGATGCAATGTTGACATTTATCAGCCTTTCTCCTAAGGTAACCACAGAGCTCTTTTACTGCTTCTCCTGTGATGTATCCCTTTTCTATATACAACAAGGCAATAGACTGTGGCATTTATGTGTGCCGTACTTCCAATAGATTGTTTTTTATGAGTTATAAATCTATTTAAGAGCCTTGTGAAGAGACACAATATTCGCAGAGCTGGCTTCGCTAACACATTTGCCTCAGGCTCTTCCTTCCACTCTAAAAACGTTATGTGTTTTACAACCAGAAATATTCCACCTTGTACCCTAAATGCTGCTACAATGGAGAAATACAAGTTTTAAAAACCCATTGAAATGTAATATTTCCATTGGTTACTTACCGGCATACATACAATGGGCTACAGAGGCTGTTTTGCGTAAGTTGAATGGGATGTGGAATAGGTGGTAGGCTGGTGAAACAAGGAGAGAGGAGGCAGTGTGCAAGAGATTGTGGGAATGATTGCTGGATCTGAGAGAGATGTGTCAGGCCTGGGAACACAGACATGTGTTGTCCCTGTGCAGTGGCTGTCATCAATCTTCTCTTAAGAAGGGCTAGTGGCCTCTGTGACCCCTAACCCTGATCGGTAGTCCGTGAGGAATTCATTAACCTGCCTGAACACACCTCTCCGTCTGTGTGTATACAATTAACCTGAACAGACAGTATAGACACACACACAGACCCGTCTGCTCGCCAGCACCCATGCAAGCAAGCAGTCAGGAACGCACGCACATACCGGGCATGCACGCACGAACACACACGTGCATGCTAGCGTGCCTGGTGCATGCATGCATATGTGCTTGCGTTCCTGCCCGTTTGCTTGCATGGGTGCGGGCGAGCAGGCGGGCCTGTGCATGCTTGTGTGTGTGTCTACAGATACAGACAGGGGCTGTCTGTTCAGGTTAATTGTATTCACACAGACTGAGAGGTGTGTTCATTCCACACACACACACACACACACACACACACACACACACACACACACACACACACACACACACACACACACACACACACACACACACACACACACACACACACACACAGTTAGTCTGAGGAGCGGGCATCTGGGGTCCAGCATCACTCACCTCTCCCACTAGCAGCAGATGTGAAAGGGTCTGTGAAAGGGTCGAGACCGTGGAGCATAGGTGTCCAACTTTATAAATTCAGCAGACTTTTAAATGTGGACATTTAATCAATAGATCCTCTCTGAGTTTAGCAGGAAGTGAGCCTTGGGGAGAGTTGGGCAGAAGGGAGCGTACAACATGGAAGCTGGATACATTATAGGCCTGTATAATAACTAAACCCAATTGTATCATGCCTACCTCCAACTCCCTGTGCATACTTAAAAAAAAAGTATGTTCTATTCTGATCTGTGTAAGAGAGGAAAAGGTACGTTTCACTTTCGATTGGCAGAAAATCTGATGCCATGAAATATATTCAGAGCTATTCAACACTTTTTAAGAACATTAGAGACTTCTGGTAAGGGAAGAACTGATGAACATTTCGAGAGCTTGGGACTTAAAGGCTCCTGAGTTATTGACATAGCCTTGTTCTGTTCAATGTTCTCTACCTATAGTATATAGTACTCTAAATACCCCAATTTAATTTTGTTGAGTACAATCTAAAAAATGCTGACACCATTCAAACCAATAAGGGTTTGGAACTTTAAAGCCAATTATCTGAGAATGATCTTTTTGCAGATAGAACCTTAGAACCAAGCTTTAGATTTTTTACCATTTTGATTGATTTAACCCTCCCAATGTGGGAGACCTGGAGAGATGCCAAGCACTTTTTCATTGTCTTCGTCTTAACACCCCTGTTCCTTCTTTAAAAGTCTCTGTCAACATGGCATGGTGACATGACCTCCCTGCAATTTTCATCCGTGTCACAGTATACCCAAACTGCCTGAAAATACCATGGGTAATTTTCACAGACACAATGTTCCATTGTAGATGTCTAATTGTCTACGAGAACATTAACATTTCATCTGTAATCCTTTTGAAATATTACAATTGAGCAATTTCTTCTGTCGGACTGAAAATGCAATTTACAAATGGCAAATTGGATTATGGGTTTGCAGAATTCTTGATGTGTTACAGGTTAGCTGGAGTAATGGATTTGGATACCACCAGACTGTGTGATGAGTGTCATTAGACTGTTGCCCTGGTGATGTGGGGACTGGTGTATTCTCAACCTCTTTTATTGCTGTTCTGCTTTCAGAACCCAGAACAATCTCACATAACTTTTGAAACCCACTTTTGTCACATTTTCTATGATCCAGAATCTCTTCAACTGTGATTTTTAATTTGATTCCTGGTGAATATGACTCCCACGGATACTTTTTGCAATGAATTCAAATCTACTGTATTTTTGGTTTTGTATACAGGATACTTCATCCACAGTGACAGAATGTTCTCCACCCACTGCTGCTGCCAACGTTTCTCAATACGCTTGTCTGAGACGGACAACCACGGAAAATCACAACAAGATATTCACGGTAAGGAAAAACAACATATACAATCAGTCTTTGTTAAGCTATTCCACCTTTATTGCTGCTACAAAGCATATATCCTAGTAAATACTACAGTATCTTATTTGCATATACCCTGCCCATTCCCCTCCACATATCGCAATTTATGCCACCATTAAGGGAGAAACCTACATGCCAAGTATATACCATATAGTATTGTGTTCCCTACAGGTTATAGAAAAGAGCAGAAGCTCTGAACATTTAGTTCAGTTTATGAAAGGAGAAAGCCTGAACAATTTATTCAGACCCCAGTACTTCCTGCCTGCCTGCCTGCCTGCCTGCCTGCCTGCCTGCCTGCCTGCCTGCCTGTCTGTCTGCCTGTCTGCCTGTCTGTCTGCCTGTCTGTCTGCCTGTCTGTCTGCCTGTCTGTCTGCCTGTCTGCCTGCCTGTCTGCCTGTCTGCCTGTCTGTCTGTCTGCCTGTCATGGAAAATGTGCTCTGTTAGTATTTTTCCAGTAGGTTTCTTGAAGGTGAAAGCTTCCACTTCTATTGCAAAGATAATAAAACAGGAACGCTATACTAAATGCTACAGTATTGTCTGCAAAAATACTACATTATAGTAGAGTCTGCAAAAACACAACATTAATTACTACAGTATATACTATAGTTTTATTTTACTATATTATTTATACCAGTTAACTATAAATACTACAGTATAATAGATTATATTACAGTAAATACTACAGTATCAGTATTCTTTGTAGTGTTTTTGTACTTTAGTCCGCATTAACAGTGGTAGTCCACAAAAACACTACAGTGAATACTATAGTATTTAGTCTTTTTTTTTATGTGGGTCTGCCTTGCTTCACATACCAATGCACTGACTCTGGCCCCCATCAGATACATTAACCTACAAATGAGAAGCATCTGCAGGTATGTCATGATGAAGGCACAACAGCTGAGGTGCCCGCAAGGGCTGGAAAGGGCTGACCCTTATGCTGGGCATGCCACACTGATATGGGCAGTGGTTGTGTCGCTTCTCACCATTGGGCAGCTAGTGGCCAACACCAGGGGAAGGGGGATGGGGCGGGGGATGGGGGGGGGGGGGGGGGGCGTTAGCGCACGTTTTCAGACTGGCTGTGATAGAGGGTAATACTGCAGCTTGCCATTGCATTGTGTGCGGTAATGTTTAGCTGCACAACAACAATGCCGCTTCTCACAAACATTATTAAAAAATAAGTTTCCCGATAAATCTCACGGACAGTATTTAATACTCGCTGCCAGTGTGTATGTAATATAGTCTTTATGTGCACTGTGAGGGCTGTTTTGCTGACAGTCCAAGGTGATCAAAAGCACCTTTAAAGAATAGTCAGAGTTAGGGAATACATTTGAGAGATATTGCATGGAAGCATAATGTATCTGATTCTTCCGCTGATGTGATTCCAAACTTGGGGCTGTGTGTGTGGGAGGTTGGTGGCTTGGTGATGATGAGTTCCTTCAAGCCTTATAAAGCAGAGCTACCTCGGATCCTATGGAGACATCTGTTTCATAATGAGTTTCACTTCTCCCTGACTGACTACACATGCACACTCTCACACTTGCAGACATGCATGTAAGAACGCAGGCATATTCATGTGACACACACACACACACACACACACACACACACACACACACACACACACACACACACACACACACACACACACACACACACACACACGCACGCGCGTCACCTGGGAGCGGTGCTCGGTTCCCCTTCTCCTGTTCCTTTCCACCGCATTAGCTCTCTAATCACCTGGCTGATGATTCCCTCATTATTCTCCTTCAACATACATCACTCACCAGTGTTATTGGTGCTAATAAATGTCAGTTCAACCTGTGGCTGTGGAGGTGAGATACAGGTAATTCAACTAAATCCTAATATCCCGAGAGATGTTGAGCTTTTAGATGTCTATTCTGCTGTTATGGCTTTGATCATCAGTAGGGTTTAAGACCAGGGAGGTCTGGTGAAATATCAAAGATCATGAATGAACGACAAAACGTCATCACCTGAGAGGTTTCTATACAGGGAGCAACACAGCTAAAAATGTGGAGATAATATTCTGTTTAATTTGCAGTAAATTCAATATATACAGTATGAAAAGCACATTATCCAAAGCAAACGTTCAACATATAAGAGAGAACTGGTGGGTGAGTGTGTGTTTATGTGTACCTGTCATCAGGCCTGTGTAAATGTCACGACCCAAATTTAGGTCATGGGAGGTTTTGAATGGCCATGAATGTCTGAGTAGAAAAAAAAAGAAGAACTTAAATGACTAAAAGCAGGTAGAAAAAGTGTGTAGAAATGATTATAAACATATTTATTTTACATTTTTATAATAAACCTATTTTTTCTTCAATCACAGTTGTTTTTTTTCTTCAATATAGAGTTATTAGCAGTGCTATTTAGCAGATGTGGTTGATTTTGTGGTCTCAAACCAGTGTGCTTGACATTCTTCATCAAGAATATGGTAAAAATGGACATTGAAAAAGATGGGACTGGTGTTTCCTTGGTATGTTTACTGACCAATATAGCATTACAAATAATTTTCCAGGTAGTATTTTGGCAACAACAACAAAAACGCAATGCAAATATTGGATTGCGACTGAGACAACCTCAACCTGGTTCAATTTGGGTCCCAAGGCAAAACCAGTTGAGAACTACTGCTATAGGAGATCCGTCAGGTTGAGAGGAAGTGTGAGAGGAAGCAGCCCATGCTGCCATGGGAGGAGCCACAAGGTGTAGGAGGAGGAAGCACTAGGAACCAAGAGGTGTCAGGATCAGGAAAAGAGGATGAGTATGATCTTCCCAACAGCACCCCAGGCAGCTGTCAATCAGCTGACAGAAGCCCCTCCCCAGGGCCACACATTCTCTCTCTCTCTCTCTCTCTCTCTCTCTCTCTCTCTCTCTCTCTCTCTCTCTCTCTCTCTCTCTCTCTCTCTCTCTCTCTCTAATCTCACCTTTTCAGTCATTACTTCTCTCTCCCCTTGTGTCTTGCGTAGGTTCAATTCAAGGGGCTTTATTGGCATGCGAAACATATTTCACAAAAGTGAAATAAACAATAAAAAGTGAACAGAAATATTTCACTCACAAAAGTTCCAAAAGACATTTAAAATGTCATATTATGCGCGATAAATAAATAAACATAAATATGGGATGTATTTACAATGGTGTTTGTTCTTCACTAGTTGCCCTTTTCTTGTGGCAACAGGTCACAAATCTTGCTGCCGTGATTGCACACTGGTATTTCACACAATAGATATGGGAATTGATCAAAATTTGACTTTTAGAAGTCTTTGTCGGTCTGTGTAATCTGAGGGAAACATGTGTCTCTAATATGGTCATACATTTGGCAAGAGGTCAGGAAGTGCAGCTCAGTTTTTTGGCAGTGTGCACATAGCCTGTCTTCTCTTAAGAGCCAGGTCTGCCTACAGCGACCTTTCTCAATGGCAAGGCTATGCTCACTTAGTCTGTACATAGTCAAAGCTTTCCTTAATTTTGGGTCAGTCATATTGGTCAGGTATTCTGCCACTGTGTACTCTCTGTTTAGGGCCAAATAGCATTCTAGTTTGCTCAGTTTTTTGTTAATTCTTCCCAATGTGTGAAGTAATTATCTTTTAGTTTTCTCATTATTTGGTTGGGTCTAATTGTGTTGCGGTCCTGGGGCTCTGTGGGGTCTGTTTCTGTTTGTGAACAGAGCCCCAGGACCAGCTTGCTTAGGATAATTCTTCATGCAGAGTCTCAATTTGGTGTTTGTCCCGTTTTGTGAATTCTTGGATGGTGAGCGAACCCCAGACCTCATAGCCTTAAGCCATGGGTTCTATAACTGATTCAAGTATTTTTTGCCAAACCCTAATTGGTATGTCAAATGTTATGTTCCTTTGATGGCATAGAAGGGCCTTCTTGCCTTGTCTCTCAGATCGTTCACAGCTTTGTGAAAGTTACCTGTGGCGCTGATGTTTAGGCCGATGTTTGTATGTTTTTTTGTGTGCTCTAGGACAACAGTGTCTAGATGGAATTTGTATTTGTGGACCTGGCAACTAGACCTTTTTTTGAACAACGTTATTTTTATCTAACTGAGATTTACTGTCCGGGCCCTGGTCTGACAGAATCTGTGCAGAAGATCTAGGTGCTGCTGTAGGCCCTCCTTGGTTGGGAACAGAAGCACCAAATCATCAGCAAACAGTACATATTTTACTTCAGATTCTAGTAGGGTGAGGCCGGGTGCTACAGACTGTTCTAGTGTCCTCGCCAATTTGATGATATAGACACTGCTCAAAAAAATAAAGGGAACACTAAAATAACACATCCTAGATCTGAATGAATGAAATATTCTTATTAAATACTTTTTTCTTTACATAGTTGAATGTGCTGACAACAAAATCACACAAAAATTATCAATGGAAATAAAATGTATCAACCCATGGAGGACTGGATTTGGAGTCACACTCAAAATTAAAGTGGAAAACCACACTACAGGCTGATCTAACTTTGATGTAATGTCCTTAAAACAAGTCAAAATGAGGCTCAGTAGTGTGTGTGGCCTTCAAGTGCCTGCATGACCTCCCTACAACACCTGGGCATGCTCCTGATGAGGTGGCGGATGGTCTCCTGAGGGATCTTCTCCCAGACCTGGACTAAAGCATCCGCCAACACCTGGACAGTCTGGGGTGCAACGTGGCGTTGGTGGATGGAGCGAGACATGATGTCCCAGATGTGCTCAATTGGATTCAGGTCTGGGGAACGGGCGGGCCAGTCCATAGCATCAATGCCTTCCTCTTGCAGGAACTGCTGACACACTCCAGCAACATGAGGTCTAGCATTGTCTTGCATTAGGAGGAACCCAGGGCCAACCGCACCAGCATATGGTCTCACAAGGGGTCTGAGGATCTCATCTCGGTACCTAACGGCAGTCAGGTTACCTCTGGCGAGCACATGGAGGGCTGTGCGGCCCCCCAAAGAAATGCCACCCCACACCATGACTGACCCATCGCCAAACCGGTCATGCTGGAGGATGTTGCAGGCAGCAGAACGTTCTCCACGGCGTCTCCAGACTTTCACGTCTGTCACATGTGCTCAGTGTGAACCTGCTTTCATCTGTGAAGAGCACAGGGCGCCAGTGGCGAATTTGCCAATCTTGGTGTTCTCTGGCAAATGCCAAACGTCCTGCACGGTGTTGGGCTGTAAGCACAACCCCCAACTGTGGACGTCGGGCCCTCATACCACCCTCAGGGAGTCTGTTTCTGACCGTTTGAGCAGACACATGCACATTTGTGGCCTGCTGGAAGTCATTTTGCAGGGATCTGGCAGTGCTCCTCCTGCTCCCCCTTGCACAAAGGCGGAGGTAGCGGTCCTGCTGCTGGGTTGTTGCCCTCCTATGGCCTCCTCCACGTCTCCTGATGTACTGGCCTGTCTCCTGGTATCGCCTCCATGCTCTGGACACTACGCTGACAGACCTTCTTGCCACAGCTCGCATTGATGTGCCATTCTGGATGAGCTGCACTACCTGAGCCACTTGTGTGGGTTGTAGACTCCGTCTCATGCTACCACTAGAGTGAAAGCACCGCCAATATTCAAAAGTGACCAAAACATCAGTCAGGAAGCATAGGAACTGAGAAGTGGTCTTTGGTTATCACCTGCAGAACCACTCCATTATTGGGGGTGTCTTGCTAATTGCCTATAATTTCCACCTGTTGTCTATTCCATTTGCACAACAGCATGTGAAATTTATTGTCAATCAGTGTTGCTTCCTAAGTGGACAGTTTGATTCCACAGAAGTGTGATTGACTTGGAGTTACATTGTGTTGTTTAAGTGTTCCCTTTATTTTTTTGAGCAGTGTATATTGAAGAGGGTGGGGCTTAAAGCTTTTTGTTTGCGTACATGGATTTTATTATGTCGTATGTTTTTTCCCCCAACACCACTTTCCATCAATTTGTATCGCAGACCCTCATGCCAAATTTAGTCAAAAGCTTATTTGAAGTCAAAAAAGCATGAAACAGCAGGGGTTCAAACTGTAGAACCCAGTTTCCAAATTTGAATATAAAATGGATTTATCAAACAAAAGTATGCTTAATTTTATCTCTGTGACCCACAGATTACTGAACGTAAGTACATTATTTACCAGAGGTGAATGTATCAAACCAGTTGCCTTGATAAAAGTGTTTTGTTGTTGTGCACTCTCTTCAAACAATAGCATGGTCTTTTTTCACTGTAATAGCTACTGTAAATTGGACAGTGCAGTTAGATTAACACAAGCTTTCTGCACATATAAGACATGTCTATGTCCTGGAAAGTTGGCTGTGACTTACAACGTCATCATAGTCACATTAGTGCACGTTAGCAACAACCGTCCCGGTATAGGGACACCGATCCCATATAGGTTAATGATAATGCTGAGGATTTTCCCTATGTTGCTGTACTGTAATTTACTCTCTCTCTCACACACATACACGATTGTGCACACGCCCACACACAGAATCTCCTCTCCTGTTCATTCAGGTCTAGCCTACCCCTCATCTCCATCATTGTTGTGGCAGTCAATCTTCCTCAGTCATAATTATACTCCCAACCTGCCACACACTGATCCAAATATTGACATGTGTGTCCCGGTTGATTGACATGCTACATTAACGACTTTCAAACTGATGGCAACACAGACATCGCTACACACACACACACACACACACACACACACACACACACACTGGCCTCTGTTACTAATGAGAGGAGAGGAATCGAGGTAGAGAGAGGAAGAGATAAAGGGCTAAAGGTCTTTGATTTTGTTTCCTTTCATCATACGGCCTCTGGTGATTGTCCAGCATGTCGATAGCAGCATGAAGGCAGTCAGTGTGCTTGACTGATCTTCAACTGCATCACCCTGTGTAGGTGCAACTTACACAAACATAGCAGGTACCAAACAGCAGTCTGACTGAATACAACCAGTCCTCACTATGGGCTCTTTCTATCTTGGCCTCGACAGACTCTTGGCCTCTCAGACACATTGGAGACAGTGCTGGGTGGTAAACTGGGATGCTACATCAACTCTGCATGAACTAACTCTCCCTCCAGCCTTTACTTTTCATTAATTAGACCAAAGCAAATTTGCCTGTCCTCCCCAGCGTTGGCTCTGTGCTGGAGGTAGGAAACCTGACAGCTGACAGACTGGCCTCCAAGGGAGATGAGAGGGCCAGGGTGTGTTGGTGCTGCTCATCTGTTCAGGTTGGTTCAGGAGCAGGTCGGGCACTTTAGGAGCCCGCTGACTGCAGCACAGTCTCTGTACGACTCTGCTGGTAGCGACTCAGCACAGAGCCATCTGTCTCCTCGAGCTCTAGGTGAGACTAAGGTGAGACGTCAGTGAAATGTCAATTAGATGTAGCTGACAAAAGGACCTACTGTAAGCTGTTAGTATGAGTTGGTGAGTATGCTGCTCTGAAGTCTTATGTTACTGTACAGTGCTTCTAGTGGACAAACAGAGCAAATAGTTTAGCATGAGCCGGTGGGAAAACCACTCTGTAGGTCTACATTCCTTTAAGTGATTCTACTAGAATCATTGCGCACACCTGGCCCCTATTCCCACTGATTGTATTTTTATTTTTGTGCCCCTTGTTCACCATGGTCTTGTCGATTTATTGTTACAATGTCCGTTAGTGCGTGTGAGTACCTGTGCTGGGTGTTTTGGGCTTTCGTCCCCTTGTGGATTGCACAGATGATTATGGTTCTCATCCCATGCGTTAATCATTGTGCGTGTGTGTTATTTATTCGAGGTACTCCTCGCTCTTTTGTTTTGGGTATCTACCCTGTGTTTTGTTATGTGTTTGTTTGGTCTTCACCCCCTTGCCTTCACACGGCACACCGTATATTGGGATGAATAAAAAAAACTATTACGCATTCCTGCACCTGTCTCCTGATCCTTCGTACCAACGTGACAAGGTGTAAAACTGTACAGTGAAATTCTTACCTTAAGAGCTCTTTGCGAACAATGCAGTGATAATGATAGTATAGAAAATAGAATAAAATACACAATTTTTATTTTTTTATTTTACCTTTATTTAACCAGGCAAGTCAGTTAAGAACACATTCTTATTTTCAATGACGGCCTAGGAACAGTGGGTTAACTGCCTGTTCAGGGGCAGAACAACAGATTTGTACCTTGTCAGCTTGGGGATTTGAATTTGTAACCTTCCGGTTACTAGGCCAACGCTCTAACCACTAGGGTACCCTCCCACCCCGACACGAGCTACGATGTGAGTTAAAGAAACACGGGAAGTATATCCAGGTCAGTGCCAGTACATTATTCAATGTGCAGGGGTACTGGAGTGGTTGAGGTGGGTTTATACATTAAATGTGACTGGTAGTAGAATATACATGTAAACAGGAGTAATAGTGACCAGTAGTAGTATAAATAAATAGTGGTAATGGCAATCAATAATAATGGACAGCAACGTAATGGAGTAATACATCTCATCAATAATCATTTTAGCAGCCACGTAGGTTGTGTCTGGGTGGGTGGAGACCTGTGGATGGGTATACTTAGTGTGGATAGTCTGTGGGAGAGGGAGACCAGTAGTTGTTCGCCATTTAACTGGTCTTAAGCCCAGGGGATAGAAGCTGTTTAGGAGTCTTTGTCTGAGCCTTCATGCACCGGTACCACCTGCAGGATGGGAGCATGGAGAACAAACAGTGCATGTCTCGGGTGGCTGAAGTCTTAGGCAATTTTTCGGGCCTTTCATGAGCTACAGGAAACAGAGGGGGGTGCACACCCCCATCCACATCGATGGGGCCGCAGTGGAGAGGGCCAAGAGCTTCAAGTTCCTCTGTCCACATCACTGAGGACTTAACATGGTCCTCTCACACCAGAACTGTCGTGAAGAAGGCACGGCAATGCCCCTTCTCCCTCAGGAGGCTGAAACTATTTGACATGGCCCCTCAGATCCTCAGGAACTTTTACAGCTGTACCATTGAGAGCATCCTGACTGGTTGTAACACCGTCTGGTATGGCAACTGCAAAGGCACCCAACCACAAGACGCTACAGATAATGATGAAAACGGCCCAATACATGACTGGGGCCAAGCGCCGTGCCATCCAGTACCTCTACACCAGGCGGTGTTATAGGAAGGCCCAAACAATTGTCAGACTCCAGCCACCCAAGCCATAGATTGCTCTCTCTGTTACCACATGGCAAGCTGTACCAGTGCACAAAGTCTGGAAACAACAGGACCCTGAACAGCTTCTACATCCAAGCCATAAGACTGCTAAACAAGACCGCTAAATAGCTCATCAAATGGCTATCCGGTCTAACTACATTAACACTTTTTTTGCACTAAGACCAAGAAGGCAGAATCACTTTCCTTTTCATGCATCCATAACGGAAAGAAAATAGCCTTTTATTAATGTGTACGCTCCGTTATTCTCTGAATATCACGTTTTGTTTTGTGTGAAAGGTAACGGCCTGGCTTTACGGATTTGACTGGTTTATGACTCAATGACACCACCCCCTGTTAGAGGGGAATAAAGCATCCCAAGAGTTAAAACACAGAAACGTTGTTGACACGGAGGAGAAAATGAATATTGGGATGGAAATGGGGATGTACATAGGGATACTTCTCCAAGGTACAATGGATATTCACATACAGGCTACAAATCAAATACCCTTTTATGGTCGCATACACGTGTGCAGCAGATGTTATTGTGGGTGAGGCAAAATGCTTGTGTTCTTAGCTCCAGCAGTGCTGTAATATCTATCAATGCACAACAATACATACAAATCTAAAAGTAAAAGAAAAAATAGAAATATTTAGACGAGCAATGTCGGTGTCCGGAGTATAAATATGTGGTGTGATGTACAGACATTATGGACAGCATGTGGATAGAATACAGTACATAGTATACCTGAAGAATACATGGGTAGAATAGCATATGCACAGAATATTGACTAGAGTACAGCGTACAGTATACATATGCAATAGGTAAAACAGTAAGAAAACATTATCCAAGTGACCAGTGTTCCATCTCTATGTAGATAGGGCAGCAGCCTCTAAGGTGCGGGGATAAGACACATTTCTTCAGCCTCCTGAGGTCGACGAGGCGCTGCTGTGCCTTCTTCACCACACTCACAACATAATATAACAATTACTATGACTACTTATAGATGCATACAAAGCCAAGTTAAACAGCAACTACAACTTACTTTGTGTTCACGCATCCCATGCATATAATGGCAATATTTATACCCTTGCGGGAGCATGCAATGGGCCTGTCTGGCCTGTGCAGGGCTAGCTATGAGCATCTGACTAATCAGATAATGTGTGATCGGTGCATGGACAGAGTGTGGAGTACATGGGGAGAGTCTGATTGGCTGAAACCACGAGCTGGGGGTGATCGATTTCTCTCACATGAGGGGGAGCTAGACTGCGAGATATAAACAACAACACACACACTGGAAATGAGTCCCACAGCGCTGTGAGCGTACCAAGTAATTAGGCGTCACTCTAAAGCGGGAAGGTGGAATAAACGAGTCAGGAAAAAGGTTTTTCTGATTGAACACGGTTCTCTATTGAGAGTATTTTGTCAACAAAAACATTCAAACATAATCAATGAAAAATCTTCCAAGGAAAAACACACATCTTCTTCTCCAGATGAAACAAGAACACAATAGGATAATCTTTAAACTACAACAAACGTAAATCACGGTTTTGTCACCGTCTTAGTGGTTCTTTCAGCACAGCTTCTCTCTCTCGGTGGCCATCTTCCAGAGATAGTTTCCTCTTCTCTTCTGGTTCCATTCTCTCTTTTATAGGGGAAGGAGAGTATCTCATTAGTACCGTCAGCTGTGCTTAATTGACTCTGGTTACCTTGTCTCCCAGGCTCTGTTGGGCAACTATCCATGAGCCCAGCCTGCCCTCTAGTGGTCCGTCCACATACCTTCCCCCCCAGGACCGAACCGGAGGGTCGGGCGCCAGACGCACCGTCTTGGTCGCGTCGGGACAGCGCGTCTGCATTCCCGTTCCTCGATCCGGCCCTGTGGATGACATGGAAAGAGAATGGTTGTAAAGACAAAAACCATCTGGCTATTCTGTTGTTATTGTTTCTCTTACCAGCCATCCACGTGAGGGGCGCATGGTCAGTAACTAATGCAAACCTCCGACCCAGTAGGTAGTACCGGAGATAATCGAGGGCCCACTTGATGGCTAAGGCCTCTTTCTCTACGGTCGCATACCTCTGTTCCCGATCGCTGAGTTTCCTACTAATGAAGAGAATCGGCTTCTCTGCTTCACCTTTACCCTGAGCTAGTACGGCCCCGAGCCCTGTATCCGAGGCGTCGACCTGCACAATGAACTCTTGTGAGAAGTCCGGAGCCTGTAGAACGGGATCAGAACACAGGCCATCTTTTAACAATTGAAAGGCCTCTTCCGTCTCGTCTTTCCACTCTACCTGGTTTGGCAGGTTTTTCCTGATGAGGTTTGTGAGGGGGTTGGCAATGGTTGCATATCCCGGGATAAAACGGCGATAATATCCTGTTATCCCTAAGAAGGCCCGAACGTCTCGCTTGGTCCGGGGTCGAGGCCAGTCACGAATTGCCCTGGTCTTCTCTGCCTGTGGGCGTATTTTCCCATTCCCCACGGTGTACCCCAGGTATTCCGCTCGGACAAACCCAGGCAGCATTTATTTGGATTGGCTGTCAACCCTGTGGCTTCCAAACTCACGAGCACCGCCCGTAATCGCAGGAGGTGACTATCCCAGTCCTCGCTGTGGATGACCACATCGTCTATGTACGCCGCTGCATACTCTTGATGGGGCCGTAGAATGGCATCCATGAGGCGTTGGAAGGTTGCAGCGGCACCGTGCAGTCCGAAGGGCATCCTCACATACTGGAAAAGCCTCTCTGGAGTGGCGAAGGCAGTCTTTGGGCGATCCTCCGGAGCCACCGGCACTTGCCAATATCCCTTCGTCAAATCCAGGGTAGTGATGAACTTGGCCTTTCCTAAGCGCTCCAAGAGTTCATCCACGCGGGGCATGGGATACGCATCGAATGTAGAGATGGCATTCACGCCCCTAAAGTCGTTGCAGAGTCTCATACTACCATCGGATTTGGGGACCAGGACTATGGGACTGGACCACTCACTCGTCGAGGGCTCGATCACGCCCATCCTCAACATCTCCCTCACCTCTTTCTTAGCGATGACTCTGCGAGCCTCAGGAATCCTGTAAGGGCGGATATGCACCTTCTTGCCGGGTTCAGTGTGGATATGGTGGAACAGGACATCTGTTTGTCCTGGGAATGGAGAGAATATTCGACCGAAGTTCATAATCAGCTTGTCTAGCTGTCTTGACTGCTCCGGTAGGAGAGTTTGGCCACGGCGCACCTGTGGTAGAGCCTCCTCTTTTCCTTTGCCCTCCAGGGCCATCAAAGCCACCTCCTCCTCTCGTCCATGGTATGTCTTCAGCAGGTTTATGTGATAGATTTGGACCTTCTTCCTCCTGTCAGGTTGCTTGATGAGGTAATTGACCGGTGAGACCCTTTTCATTACCTCGTAGGGCCCCCTCCACTGCGCCAGCAAGCGATGTTCGGCCGTGGGCACAAGCACCATCACTTTCTCCCACGGTGAACTCACGGGGGTCGCAGACTTATCATAGGCCCGGCCTTGGGTCCTTTGGGCCTTCTCCATATGCTCCTTGACTATGGGCCACACTGCTGACAGGCGGTCTCTCATCAGGGTAACGTGTTCTATTGTGGATCGAAAGGGGCATGGTTGGGTCTCCCAGGTCTCTTGGCTAAGTCGAGGATTCCTCGACAGGGTCTGCCATAGAGCAATTCAAACGGAGAGAATCCAGTGGATGCCTGGGGTACTTCTCGCAGGGCAAACATTAAGTGTGGGAGAAGCATGTCCCAGTTTTTCCCATCTCGGGACACCACCCTTCTCAACATGCTTTTTATCGTTTTGTTCAAGCGTTCACACAACCCGTCTGTTTGAGGGTGGAATATGCTTGTACGTATCTGTTGAACCTGATATAACCGACACAAGTCCTTCATCAACCGGGACATGAACGGGGTTCCTTGATCCGTCAAGATAGTCTTGGGGAGGCCCACACGAGAGAACATCAGGAATAACTCCTTGGCAATTCCCTTTGACGACATGTTACGCAGGGGTATGGCCTCCGGGAACTTGGTAGCGTAATCTATAACCACTAGGATGTACTCGTGTCCTCTGGCGGATTTTGGGAGGGGTCCTACGAGGTCCATAGCTATGCGTTCAAAGGGAGTCTCTATGATGGGGAGAGGAATCAAAGGGTTACGTAGGTGTGGCCGTGGGGCTGTACGTTGACATTGATCACACGTCCTACAATACCTGGCCACATCCCGGGTGACCCGGGGCCAATAGAATCTCTGCATGATTCTGTCAATAGTCTTGTCTCGTGCCAGGTGTCCTCCTAGGACGTGGGAATGGGCTAACTGTAGAACTGTATCTCTGTATGGCCTAGGCACCATTAGTAATTCCTGGTTTTCCCCCCTTCGTCGTACGACCCAGTATAAGAGACCCCGCCTGATTGCATAGTAAGGAAGAGGGGGCTCACCTGATCCATCGACGTTCCTCCCGTCGATCACCTTCACCTTCCTCATGGCCTCCCTTAGGTCTGGGTCTCTATGCTGCGAGGTGCCGAACTGTCCCTTTAATTCCTGGGGCAGGTCGACCTCGGTAGAGGGATGTGGAGGTTGTTCCACATCCCCATCAGGGGTGACCGAGGAGAATCCCTTCCAGGTTCCCTCCTCGGATGGAGCTTCAAATATATCCCTTAACGCCTGGTTGCTCCTTCCTTCCTGCGTTGTGTATAGCCCTTCACATGTGTCTTCATCGGTGGTTTCTTGGAATATCTGTCGTAACGTTGGGTCGCTATTTCTTCCTCTGCTGCAGAGGACGAGGACGCGGCTACGCCTCCTTGTAGGACTACTACCTCGGGCTTGGATTTTCTCTTCTTTCCTGTCCCCCTTCTTCCCGTGCATAACGTCATCTGCCGAAGCTCCTTATATAAGGGACAGTCTCTCCCGATCAATAATGGCACCTTCAGCTGCGGCACTTTCCCGGCCCTGACTGTACACCTTCCTTTGGAGTGAGAATAGGCAGATTCACAGTGGGGTAATAGTGGGTGTCTCCATGGATACAGGATACGGCTACTTTGTCTGGTAGCAGTGTTGCGGAGGTCACCATCCGCTCCTCTACTAACGTAACCATACTTCCCGAGTCGAGAATAGCTACCACATCTTGTCCTTCGACTTGCACCGGAATCTCTGAGGCTGGGGCTATCTCTGCTAACCAACAGTGTTGATCCTGCCCCCTCAAAACGGGATGTGTGGGGGTAGGCAGTGATGACTCCGTGACCATGGGCTCATCCTTGCTAGGACATTGTGGGGCATAATGGTTGGGAGACTGACATTTATAACACCGACCCTGCTGTGTGGTGGCTGACTTCTCCCACCTCCGGGAGGGGCTTGGACGCTTCGGTGGCGAGCGCGCCGGGGTGAGTCGTGGTACGGGATTGCAAGACTCCTTCCGTTCCTCCTTGTCACTTTTTAACAACTCCCCTGTAGACCGATATGTTTCCACCGCCTGGGCTATGTCGTCGGCTGACAACGGGTTGGCTTGCCCCACAACCCTTTTTAAGTCACTGGGTAATTCTCTCAATATCTTGTCCACTACGAGAGTCTCTATCACATGTCCTACTCCCTTTCCAGGTTCTAGCCACTGTTTCGTCAGTCGTATTAAGGCGAAGATCTGGGCACGGACGGGTTGATCAGCTGTATAGGTCCATTGATGGAACTTTACAGCCCTATCTCTGGCAGTCAGCTGGTACCGGGACAGGGTCTCGGTTTTTAATCGCCCATAGTCCGCAGCTTCGTGGGAATCCAGGTCAAAATAGGCTTCCTGAGCCACCCCGGTCAAAAGAGGGGCTAATGCGCTCGCCCATTCTGTGGGCGGCCACTCTTCCAAGGTGGCCGTCCTTTCGAAGGTCATGAGGAAGGCCTCAATATCATCCTCCTTGGAGAGACGAGGTAAGATGGCGTGAGCAGCCGCTCTTGGCTTAACTCTAGGTTCTTCTAGTCGGTTCAGCTGTTGTTGCAGGAGTTCTATGGTTGTCCGCTGTGCCGTGATCAATTGTTGTAGTAGGGCGTTATCCATTGTTCTTGAATGGTTCCTCCGGGTCTACTGGAAGAATCTTGATTTACTCACTTATCCTTGTGTCACTCGTCCACCTAATCCCTGCATCCTCCACCAATGTGAGCGTACCAAGTAATTAGGCGTCACTCTAAAGCGGGAAGGTGGAATAAACGAGTCAGGAAAAAGGTTTTTCTGATTGAACACGGTTCTCTATTGAGAGTATTTTGTCAACAAAAACATTCAAACATAATCAATGAAAAATCTTCCAAGGAAAAACACACATCTTCTTCTCCAGATGAAACAAGAACACAATAGGATAATCTTTAAACTACAACAAACGTAAATCACGGTTTTGTCACCGTCTTAGTGGTTCTTTCAGCACAGCTTCTCTCTCTCGGTGGCCATCTTCCAGAGATAGTTTCCTCTTCTCTTCTGGTTCCATTCTCTCTTTTATAGGGGAAGGAGAGTATCTCATTAGTACCGTCAGCTGTGCTTAATTGACTCTGGTTACCTTGTCTCCCAGGCTCTGTTGGGCAACTATCCATGAGCCCAGCCTGCCCTCTAGTGGTCCGTCCACAGCGCCCTCGGAAGGGGGATTCTGTAACAGATAGAATGAACTGAATTCCATCTGGTTGTTGGGACAGACATGAATGCCATTTTGGACATGCGAGACAAATCTAATAAGAACAACTACAATCCACATACAACCAAGGCTCTCCAGAATGTGATATTTGATTACAACCTCATTGATGCCTTGTGAGTCAATAATCCTAAAGCAAAAGAGTACACTTTCTACTCAAACAGGCATAAAACATTCTCACAAATGGATTTCATACTATTATCTACACCTCTATTTTCTTTAATCAAATCAATTAAAATGTTATATGTTACATGCGCCAAATACAACACATTGAGAGAGAGGTTGTTGTCCTGGCACCACACTGCCAGGTCTCTGACCTCCTCCCTATCGGCTGTCTCATCGCTGTCGGTGATCAGGCCTACCACTGTTGTGCCGTCAGCAAACTTAATGATGGTGTTGGAGTCGTGCTTGGCTACCCAGTCATTGTTGAACAGGGAGTACAGGAGGGGACTAAGCATGCACCCCTGAGGGGTCACAATGTTGAGGATCAGCATAGCAGATGTGTTGTTGCCTACCCTTACCACTTGGGGGCGGCCCGTCAGGATGTTCAGTATCCAGTTGCAGAGGGAGGTGTTTAGTTCCAGGGTTCTTAGCTTAGCGGTGATCTTTGTGGGCGTTATGGTGTTGAACGCTGAGCTGTTGTCAATGAACAGCATTCTCACAGGTCTTCCCTTTGTCCAGGTGTGAAAAGGCAGTGTGGAGTGCAATAGAGATTGCATCATCTGTGGATCTGTTGGGGCGGTGTGCAAATTGGAGTGGGCATAGGGTTTTTGGCACGATAGTGTTGATGTGAGCCATGACCAGCCTTTCAAAGCGCTTCATGGCTACCGACGTGAGTGCTACGGGGTGGTAATCATTTAGGCAGGTTACCTTCGCTTTCTTGGGCACAGGGACTATGGTGGTCTGTTTGAAACATGTTGGTATTACAGACTCGGGCAGGGAGAGGTTGAAAATGTCATTGAAGACACTTGCCAGTTGGTCCGCACATGCCTTGAGTACTTGTCCTGGTAATCCGTCTTGCCCTGCAGCTTTGCGAATGTTGACCTTTTTAAAGGTCTTGCTCACATCAGCTATGAAGATCGTGATCACACAGTTGTCTGGAACATCTGGTTCAATCTTAGTCCTGTACTGATGCTTTGCCTGTTTGATGGTTTGTCTGAGGGCATAGCGGGATTTCTTATAAGCGTCTGGATTAGTGTCCCGCTCCTTGAAAGCGGCAGCTCTGGCCTTTAGCCCGGTGAAGATGTTACCTGTAATCCATGGCTTCTGGTTGGGAAATGTACGTTACAGTCACTGTGAGGACGACGTAGTCGATGCACTTATTGATGAAGCCGTGGACTGAGGTGGTATACTCCTCAATGTCATTGGATGAATCCCGGAACATATTCCAGTCTGTGCTAATAAAACAGTCCCGTAGCGTAGCATCCGCGTCATCTGACCACTTCCGTATTGAGCGAGTTACTGGTACCTCCTGCTTTAGTTTTTGCTTTTAAGCAGGAATCAGGAGGATATAATTATGGTCAGATTTGCCAAATGGAGGGCTAGGGAGAGCTTTGTATGCATCTCTGTGTGTGGAGTAAAGGTGGTCTAGAGTAAAGGTGGTCTAGAGTAAAGGTGCTCTTTTTTCCTCTGGCTGCACATGTGACATGCTGGTAGAAATTAGGAAATGAACCAGCCATCTCTATATTATCTGTGTAGTCATTAATCCAAGTCTCTGTGAATCATAAGATATTACAGTTTTTAATGTCCCGTTGGTAGGATATTCTTAATCGTAGATCGTCCAGTTTGTTTTCCAATGATTGCACATTGGCCAATAATACTGAGGGTAGGTTTGGTTTACCTATTCGTCTGCAAGTTCTTACACGGCACCCCGCCCTCATCCCCCTTTTTCTCCATATTTTCTTCACGCTGATGAAGGGGATTTGGGCCTTGTGCCGACAAAGCAGTATATCCTTTGCGTCGGACTCATTAAAGAAAATATCTTTGTCTAGTTCGAGGTGAGTAATCACTGTACTGATGTCCAGAATCTCTTTTCGGTCATAAGAGAAGGTAGCAGCAACATTATGTACAAAGTTAGTTACAAACAATGTTGGTTTGGAGCCTATAAAACAGCAGCCCTCTCTTCTGGCACCATTATAGCCTGAGAAAATAAAAATGTGATACCTGGCTACCACAACTACTACTGCAAACAGCAAATCTTAGAATGTGCTAAAAGAGCCACAAGATGCAATTTCAACATTTCATTACTACAAAATCCTACACCCTATGATCAATTTGACATTCAACTCACTAATTCATAATGATCTATAGAAATTCAGTTGATTCTATGGGATGCCACCAAAGGTTTTATAAAAACATTATGCAACTGCATTTGCATGTGGGTTGAATAGATCACTACTAAAGAAGATATCAGAATTGGAAATGTTGTTAACTATGCAGTTAACAACATTTAAAAGAGTGTTCTCTACAAACACTCTTTTCAGACCGGGCAGTTATTATTCTTTCCAAAGTCAAGACAGAACTTAATTTATTGATAAGACAGAGAGCAGAATTTGCCATACATCGAGGTAGACTCAACCGTTACTTCCATGGTAATCTTCCTTGTCATTTACTGGCCAACAGGGTACGCAAAAATCAATGATCTGATATAGCAATTATTGAATCTGAAACAGGGGAATTACTATCAGAACCCAAATGAATCAATCCAAGATTCTCCCTCTTCTATAAAGAACTGTACACAAAGTCCTTTCTCAACAGAGGAAGTTCAAATCTCTCTTAATGAACTCAAAGGGGCATTGGATATCATGAATAAATGGAAATAACCTGGATGGGATGGTATTTTTCCTGAGGTCTATTTCAAGTTTTGGAATCAATTAGGTCCACTATTAGTTGAAATGATTAACACAGCTGTTCACAAAGGTTCCTCTGAGAGAGATGTGAATATATGACTAATTTAGCTTTTATTTAGAAATTATAAGGATGCCACCCAGTGTTCTCACTATCATCCCCTATCTTTGATAAACACAAATATTAAACTGTTTTCCAAAAAGTTATTGTCCCATCTTGAGACCAAAATTGGTCCACACGGACCAAAGCAGGTTTGTTAAAAAACTTTCTCCTCAGATAACCTCCGTAGACTATTACATATCTTCAATTCTTCATCAGAAACAACAGCTCCTTGTGCTGTACTATCTCTCGATGCAGAAAAAGACTAGAATGGTCATATCTCTGGTCTGTCTTGGAACATATGGGAATTGGCTCCAATTTCATTAACTTTTTACTGCAGTGGGCTAAATCAGGCTCACACAGAGTGGTTCCTGGAAGTCTTAAACAAATCTACTTTGAAACAAAGTATACACCTCACACACATGGTTATGGGCTTTAAAAAGACGATACCTATACCATGTCAGATATAGAGTTGAAATGTATTCAATTTTGAGTTAGTATCCCAATATTACACTTTATATACATCACAGAAGACTGAAATCTAACACAACTGTTTGACATAGAAACACCGGATTTTCGTCGTAAAAATAAATAATGTATTTATTATTATGAAATTATGAAATATATGAATAACATTCCACCCATGAGGCCAAAGTGGGCACTTATGGTCATTGAATGTAGGAAAGGGCTGACAATATCTGCTCTGCTACCTTCAGAATCACTAGCAGCAGCAGACAAGGGGATCCAATTACACCTTTGCTATTGTTATTATCCACGAAACCCCTGACCAAGGCAAGTCATCAATTGAAGGAACTCCAAAGCCACAAAAATCTCTTTATAGACAAACACAATTGTATTATATTGAGACAATGTATCTCAATCACTCCCAAATGCATTCAAGTTCATAAATTAATTCAGCTTCATCTCAAGTTATAAAATAAATCGAAATCAGCCCTACTGCCTCTCAAGACCCCGATGGAGGACTCCATCTCTATTTATGGAATACCAATAATTTCACATTTTAAATACTTGTGAGTAGATATATGTCCATCCTTAGATAAAACTATTGCCAGAAACATTAACGGAACACTCAAATCAATTCAATCTGACCTCAGTAGATGGAATAATATCCCAGTTGCTGTAGCCCTTTCCTGCAGTCAACGACCAAAAGTGCTCTCTTTGGCCTCATGGGTGGAATGGAATTCATATTTTTCATAATTTCATAATTTCGAAATATTATTTTTAAAACGATGAAAATCTGGTGTTTCTATGTCAAACAGTTGTTATATTTCAGTCTTCTGTGACGTATAGAAATTGTAATATTGTAATATTGGGATGCAAAGTCAAAATGTAATACATTTCAACTCTGTCTGACATGGCACAGGTGCCTTTTTTTTTATCCAATAACCATGTGCGTGAGGAGTATACCTTTCTTTAAAGTAGATTTGTTTAACTTGTTACGTCTAGACGTTCCGCTAGCGGAACCCCTCGACAACATCCGGTGAAATGGCAGAGCGCCAAATTCAAATTACTATAAATATTAAACTTTCATGAAATCACTCATGCAATACACCAAATTAAAGCTACACTTGTTGTATATCCAGCCAACGTGTCAGATTTCAGAAAGGTTTTACGGCGAAAGCAAACCATGCAATTATCTGAGGATAGCACCCCACCAAACAAACACATGACATTCATATTTCAACCCGCCAGGCACGACACAAAACGCAGAAATAACGATATAATTCATGCCTTACCTTTGAAGATCTTCTTTTGTTGGCAATCCAATATGTCCCATAAATATTACAAATGGTCCTTTTGTTCGATTAATTCCGTCGTTATATCTCCAAAATGTCAATTTATTTGGCGAGTTTGATTCAGAAAAACACTGGTTCCAACTCGCGCAACATGACTACAAAATATCTAATAAGTTACCTGTAAACTTGTTCCAAACATTTCAAACAACTTTCCTAATACAGCTTTAGATATTTGTTAACGTAAATAATCAATACAATTTAAGACGGGATCAACTGTGTTCAATACAGGACGAAAACAACAAACAGTACATTTCACTCGACCCTCGATCTGAACTGCCCTACTTCTTCATTTCTCAAAGGAAAAACGTCAAACAATTTCTAAAGACTGTTGACATCCAGTGGAAGCGATTGGAACTGCAAGCAAGTTCCACAGAAATCTAGATCCCCATAGAAACCTCATTGAAAAGAGAGAGACCCCAATTCTTTGAAGATACAAAATATTTTTTTATTGTGAAACAAACAAGAAATAGGACAAAAAAATGGAAAACTTCAGCATGCATAACTATTCACCTCCACAAACTCTATACTTTGTAGAGCCACCTTTTGCAGCAATTACATCTGCAAGTCTCTTGTGGTATGTCTCTATAAGCTTGGCACATCTAGCCACTGGGATTTTTGCCCATTCTTCAAGGCAAAACTGCTTCAGCTCCTTCAAGTTGGATGGGTTCCTCTGGTGTACAGCAATCTTTAAGTCATACCACAGATTATCAATTGGATTAAGGTCTGGGCTTTGACCAGGCCATTCCAAAACATTCAAATGTTTTGTGAACACCAAACGTGTTTGCTTATTTTTTTCTTTAAGCAATGGCTTTTTTTCTGGCCACAATTCCTTAAAGCCCAGCTCTGTGGAGTGTACGGCTTAAAGTGGTCCAATGGACAGATACTCCCATCTCTGCTGTTATCTTTGGTCTCTTTGTTGCCTCTCTGATTAATGCCCTCCTTGCCTGGTCCGTGAGTTTTGGTGGGCGGCCCTCTCTTGGCAGGTTTGCTGTGGTGCCATATTCTTTCCATTTTTTAATAATGGATTTAAATTGTGCTCCGTGTTTTATAACCCAACCCCGATCTGTACTTCTCCACAACTTTGTCCCTGACCGGTTTGGAGAGCTTCTTGGTCTTCATGTTGTCGCTTGCTTGGTGGTGCCCCTTGCTTAATGGTGTTGCAGACTCTGGGGCCTTTCAGAACAGGTGTATATATACTGAGATCATGTAACAGATCAGATAGATTGCTCACAGGTGTACTTTATGTAACTAATTATGTGACTTCTGAAGGTAATTGGTTGCACCAGATCTTATTTAGGGGCTTCATAGCAAAGGGGGTGAATACATATGCACACACCACTTTTTTTTATTTTTTATTATTATTTTTAAATATATATATTTTTTCATTTCACTTCACCAATTTGGACTATTTTGTGTATGTCCTTTTACATAAAATTCCATTTAAATTACAGGTTGTAATGCAACAAAATAGGAAAAACACCAAGGGGGATGAATACTTTTGCAAAGCACTGTATTTATGCTGAATGTATTATTGGTAATACTCTGTATGCATTTCTTACTGTTATTTGTCTTTTGAGTGGCAGCCTGCTGGTACATGTTTTATAAATGTATAATTTGAAATTAATAATGTACCCGTATAGCCCCCTCCCCCTCCCCCACCCCAAACACAAAAATGACAAAATAAATATAAACTTGGTTTAAAAAATATAAAATGAAGAAGGAATTATTGTCATTCTCAATGGGTGTAAAAAACAGAGATCAATTAAAAATGACTTTGAGAAGTTCCGCAGCTCATTAGTGGTGGTGAGTTAAGACAATCAGAAATACTATCAGACATTCCCAAATGAGCACTTTTATAGATTGGGCGCAGGCCATGTACCTCTGCTTGCTCAGGCACGCTCGCTTACTCAACAATGGCAGAACAAAGACCCAGACACATGTTCACATGGAGTGCTCCAAGACAAAAAGGAAACAAACCAAAACTTGTTTCTCACAAGTGTAGCATGGGTTGTGAGCTCTGCAAACAACTTGTCCACTCCGAGATTGAGAACGGTAAATGACTGTGATAATATATTGAATGCAGTGTTGGGACTAATGCAACATTTTTATAAAATTGCTTGGCGTGCCAAGGCAAATACCCTTGCATGCCAGCTGTGGGACCTATGCCATAAGTTGCAGATGCCTGTACCAAACAATTGGAGCTGAGATATTTTCCCCCATAATCAGTGGAAAGTTGCCCCATACTGTATGGTAGTTCTATGTGAATTATGGCTAAGGCTCCCTCTGCTACAGTAGCCGGCTAGCTAGCTTCTCCAGGCAGACCCACAGTGCAGACAGAGTATCCCACCACAGCAGGAGCCTGCCCTCTCACCCCTCTCAATTAAGGCCTCAATCCTCTCATTATCTCCCTCTGTGAACAGAGCCCAGCTGTGTGTGTGTGTGTATGTGTTGGTATGTTGTGTGAGTGTGCATGCATGCGTGTGAACTCCTGTGTGTGTGTGCGCGCATACTTTTTCGGTGTGTTTGAGGTCATCCTCTCGCTACGTGTTGTAAATGGGTCAGTGGAGTCTCCTGCCAGGCTGGGCTCAGGTCTTGCCTGCTGACCCGAAGCAGCATGTCTGGACAGATCACCCATGGCCTGGCCACGCTGTGGGTGACTGCACTGATCTAGCTCACTACTCAACCAAACCAGGAGAAAAGAAACCTGCCAACTTGGCCACGACTGCTAACATGATCTACTGAAGAGAAACACTGTTTTAAAGGTTGGATTATCTACAGTAAAACTGTCCCCATTTTACCCTATCTGATCTCGTCCTCATCAGTGGCACCTTGTGAATACCTGGGTGAGTGGGTGGGGTGGGGTGATAATTCAGCCATTCGTAAAGTGCCACTGATGAGGATGAGATCAGATACGGTAGAATGGGGATACCTTTACTATCGCCATTTTACTGAGTTACTCTTCATATAATTAGTTTTTCCTCACAAAAGGGCTTTATTACAGACAGAAATACTCCTCAGTTTCATCAGCTGTCCGGGTGGCTGGTCTCAGACAATCCTGCAGGTGAAGAAGCCGGATGTGGATGTCCTGGGCTGGCGTGGTTACACATGGTCTGCAGTTGTGGGGCCGGTTGGATGTACTGCCAAATTCTCTAAAACTACGTTGGAGCCGGCTTATGGTAGAGAAAAGAACATGAAATTCTCTGGCAACAGCTTTGGTGGACATTCCTGCAGTCAGCATTCCAATCTGTGGCGTTGTGTGACGAAACTGCACATTTTAAAGTGGCCTTTTATTGTCCACAGTGCACCTGTGTAGTGATCATGCTGTTTGATCAGCTTCTTGATGTGCCACACCTGTCAGGTGGATGGATTATCTTGGCAAAGGAGAAATGCTCAATAACAGGGATGTAAACAAACTCATGAAACATGGGACCAGCACTTTATATGTTGCATTTATATTTTTGTTCAGTATATTATATATTTAGAAGATTTTTTATGTTTTTTTTCTTAGATATTTTGCCCCTAACGGATGAGCCGCCACTACTCTTTATATTTTTATTACAATATGCTTTGCATTCTGTATTAAAAGTAATTTAATTGCCTACATATTTTTTTATCAGCTACTTATGTTTATTCTATCTGTGTAATATGCCTAATATACATCCCTACATTTACCATTAGTCTGTAATTTACTGTACTGTATATCAATGCAGAGCAGAAAGGAAGCTTCTCTTCTCTAGAACATGGTGTCCTCTGGGACTGCTCAGTGAGTAAGGAAGCATCTCTTCCCCGGAACACGGTGTCCTCTGAGACTGCTCATGCATAAACCCCCCTCTCTCCCTCCTGGCAATATCCTTCTATTGAAAAAACCAAAATTGAAAACTCCTGACAGTTGTTCTTTCCTTTCGTTGGACCACCATGTTGCTTCAGAGAGGAAAGTCCACAGCAGCACCGCAGGCCCCTCGGGAGCCTGTTGTGAACAAGTGGAAAATGACAGGTTCCTCTCCGGCGCACACCGACCCAAATATCGCTGTGCGGTCATACGGAAGAGGCCTGTGTGTCGGGGTCTACCGCGGCGGGGAGAGAGATGGATGGGGGGAAGAGGTAGAGGGGAAGGAGAGAGGGAGAGGGGGATTGTGTGCTCCGATCCCTGTCTAACTGCCACCACAGGTCAATGCATCTGACGTGTGATTGCACACCTGACACATCTCTCTCGCTCTCTCTCTCTCTCTCTCTCTGTTTCTCTCTCTTTCTCTCTCTCTCTCTCTCTGTTTCTCTCTCTTTCTCTCTCTCTCTCTCTGTTTCTCTCTCTTTCTCTCTCTCTCTCTCTCTCTCTCTCTCTCTCTCTCTCTCTTTCCTCACACTATATCTCAATTGGGTTTATTTTCTCTCCTTTCCCTATATTTCTCTGACCTCATACTGCAATTATTTTGTGTTTCCTTTTCCATCTTTGTTTCTCATTTACATATTTATATTTCCCTCTCCTTTCATTGTGCCTCTCTCTCTTTCTCTCCTCTCTCTCTATTTCTCTCTCCTTTTTCTCCCTCCCCCTTCCCCTCCTCTTTAGGATGTGTTGGAGGAGCTGGCGGAGAATTCTGAGTTCAATGAAAGTAAGGGTCCATGTCTGGCATTCCGGCGAGCAGCCTCAGTCCTGAAGAGTCTGCCATCAGCAGTGCACTGTCTGGGGGCCATCCAGGGCCTCCCCTGCTTGGGTGAGCACACCAAGGCTGTCATGGAGGTAACATCAGCTCCACTGCATAAATTCAGACACACACACACACACACACACACACACACACACACACACACACACACACACACACACACCCCAGTGTAAAATAAACAGAGTGAAGCCCAAACGTTTCACATGTCCGTGGACATTGGAGTGACACTCAGTAAGCAACCACTGAGTTGAGTATTGTTGAGTGAACATCAGAGGGGAAAAATGTAAAGACCCACTGAGATGAAATAGTAGCTTAGCAAGCACTGAGGCCGTTGTAGTGATGAACAATTGGTGTGTGTGTGTGTGTGTGCACCCCAATGAGAAAGTAAGTCAGAGCAGTATCCCTGAGCTTGATGAGGTTTGGCCTTGGCTTGAGGGTTGAAAACCAGTGGGGAGATGCAGCAGTGGAGGCTACTGAGGGGAGGACCTGGAAACCATGTGTTTGATGTATTTGATACCATTCCACTGATTCCGCACCAGATATTACCATGATATTACCATGATATTACCATGAGCCTGTTCTCCCCAATTAAGGTGCCACCAACCTCCTGTGTTGAGCAGTGGACTCAAGGCAGAAATGTCTACTCTGCTTTACATTTACATTTACATTTAAGTCATTTAGCAGACGCTCTTATCCAGAGCGACTTAGCTGCTGTTTGTTGTTAAAATAGTAAAGTAAACCAAAATACTGCTTTGTAGTCTTTTTTCATACACACACACACACACACACACACACACACACACACACACACACACACACACACACACACACACACACACACACACACACACACACACACACACACAGTCGAAACAGAGTTGAAGCAGATGACAGCAAATTACAACAGAACAACCTCAAAGTTTTTAAAATAAACGCTTCTCCTATAGTTGTGTCCTCTGAGATGTCCAATGATGCCACTATTACATAACTGTGATGTTGTTTGGAGTTTTCATCCTCCACCCTAAGCAGCGCCTTGGTGCCTACTGCTTTTACATCTTTGATAAACGTGATATGGAGACAGTTAGAATGTGACCAGCAAATGAGTTGTGCTCCCTGGAGATGAGAACACTATTAGGCCCGGGAACAAAGCCTGTTCAAAACAAACAGTCGGAGCTGTGTAAAATTACACCCTGAGCTTTTCATTACAGCTATAAAACTGGAATTAATCCGATGCTTTACTATACCAAAGCTATTATTTCTATAATAGGAATGGAAATGAGTATCAGAGGGATACTTTAAGTACTCCTAGCAACAAATTCCATGAGCAGCAGCACTTAGGAAGAGCTCCTCCTTAAATTGCATTTAAAAAATTTTTTTATTTTATTATATGTGAACAGTTGAGGGTAGACTTCATCCTAAAAGCAAACAAGGAAATCAAAGGAGACCTTCTGTTCTACACAGATGATCCCAATGCTTGGCACACCGCTCTTCACAAGGCCAATAATGCACTTAAAATGTCAGAAAATTGAAGAATGAGGCAATTACACATGGATTCCACCCCCAAATTTAACATTAATATTATAATTACGGCACTGTGATGGTTCAAGTTTCGGAGGCTAGTCTGGATACATTTGTCCATTTACCAAACTCAAAACCTCTCCACCAAAACTGCCTACAACAGCGTCCACTTCCTTTGTGTCCCAGGATGTTGTCCCTCTCCTTCCCCTTTTGGCAGGAGACATAGATCTCAGCATGCCACTCTTACATATGGCACTTGCAGTATCACAGCATTTCAGAAGAGGAGATCAGCCTGGTGCGGCAGCATAGGGATGACATGCGTTAGTTACATTATGCTATCAGGTGCATTGAGGAGGACGACCAGTCTCTCAGGACGGAAGTACGCAGAACACGAGAGGAACTGTCCACCAAAGTCAATATAAGCCATCTCCAGGACCTAAGGCAGGAATTAGTCCTTAAAGAGTCCAGTAAAAACCTAGAACCCAGCAAAACTGTTGAACAAGGACCCATCAACTGTCCCAAACATTCAGCCAACTCAATCAACCTATCCACCAACCCAGCTGACCCCATCCACCCCAGTCTCATGGCCTGTGATTGCTCCCACTCTTGCCAACCTCCACAGGCTTGAGAAGAAGCCTGACATTGTTTTGACGATGGACTCCATTGGAAAATGAATGAATGAGCATTAACTTTTGTTTTAAAATAGGGTGGTGGCTAAGTTGTGGTGCCCCACATCTTACAGACCCATGCAGCTCCTGACAGTGGCCCAGCTTGGCTCACCGAGCCTTGTCATTGTGCATACTGGAACCAATGACCTGCATGCTCAGCAGGAAAAGGTGGCCACATCACTTTTCAAGGGTGGTGGAGAGGTTCTCTACCACCTTCCCAGATGCCAGGATTGTAATGTCTATCCTTCTCCCGGAGGAGAGATTTTCACCCTGCCACTATCGAAAGTATTAAATGCCAGCCTCTCCCGGGATTGTGCTAAATGGCCAAATATAAAATCGGTCTACCATCCCACCCTTATTCTGGACTGACTGTATGATAATACACACTTGTTCAAAGAGTCTGTTTCTCTGGGTGGCCAGTCCACCTCACCCCATAGGAGCAGCAGACCAGCTAACAACTTCCTGAGACAAGTTGGACACTCCTTTAGACATGCCTCCGGTGGTGCTTCACAGAGACTGGAGAACAGTCAGGAACACTGCCCCAGACCAGGCCCACCTGAACTCAGCCCGGCTCTACACAGCACCGACCACAACCTAGGGTCTGGCAAAAGACTGTTGAGGATAGTGCACCACATGATGCAGTCCACACCATGTATCAGTCACACAGCCATTTAGCAGATGCTTTTATCCAAAGCGACTTACATTCAAGTGTGGATACATTCTTATGTATGGGTGGTCCCGGGAATGGAACCCACTACCCTGCCGTTACAAGCGTCATGCTCTACCAACTGAGATGCATGTATCATTCATATAATCAGCCCTCATATGCTGAGGGTTTGGAGCTTTCCCAGTGCCACAACCCTCCATACCACCCTCCTCAATTCCCACACAACCTCTCTCACAGGCTAGTTCTGGTTACCCTCCCTACTCCCATCCCCAGGATAGGCCTGGAACACTCCTGCCCCGAATGGCAGTCCCAACCCTGCAACAGAAGCCACAGCAAGGCTCCTGTGCAACACCCAGAATGGCGCATCGGAAGAAAATCCGGTCCCCTACAGCAGTTCCACTCAGTTGGCAAGAGCTTCGTCAGGGTGGACTGAGCTCTGCCAACACTGCTCACCCAGTTCCCGCCCCACCCCCTGTATCCAGCAACTTGGGGTAGGTCTGTCGAATGCTCCGTCTGAAATGCTCTCACGTGTTTGGCCAGGGACCTTGGCAAAGTCTCAGCTCACTCAACAAATAGCTGCAGCAAAAACGCTATGCCTGTTAGCTCTTATGGGAATGACCTGAATACCCCCTCTGGCTTTAAATATCCTAGGGGGTTGGGCTAAAATGGACACAATTGACATTCTGGTTCTTTTGGAAACATGATTAAAAGAGACATTGAAGTACAGTACCAGTCAAAAGTTTGGACACACCTACTCATTCCAGGGTTTTTCTTTTTCTTTACTTTGACTATTTTTTAAAGAATAGTAGTGAAGACATCAAAACTATGGAATAAAAAAATTGGAATCATGTAATAACCAAAAAGGTAAATCAAAATATATTTTATATTTGAGATTCTTCAAACTAGCCACCCTTTGCCTTGATGACAGCTTTGCACACTCTTGGCATTCTCTCAACCAGCTTCATGAGGTAGTCACCTGGAATGCATTTCAATTAACAGGTGTGCCTTGTTAAAAGTCAATATGTGGAAGTTCTTTCCTTCTTAATGAGTTTGAGACAATCAGTTGTGTTGTGACAAGGTAGGGGAGGTATACAGAAGATATCACAATTTGGTAAAGACCAAGTCCATATTATGGCAAGACCAGCTCAAATAACCAAAAAGAAACGACAGTCCATCATTATTTTAATCTGGAAAATGTCAAGAACTTTGAAAGTTTGAACGGATGATCTCCACATGTGTGGTTCCCACCGTGAAGCATGGAGGAGGAGGTATGGTGTGGGGGTACTTTGCTAGTGACACTGTCTGTGATATATTTAAAATTCAAGGCACCCTTAACCAGAGTCAAAGATAGATCTAACCTTTGGTTTTCTTCAGAGCTATCTGAATTCATTGAGATAAGAAATCTCGCCTGGGCCAAAGCAAGGAAATCTGTACTGGCAATCTTTCAGACAACTGAGAAACAGATTTACTATCTCGATTAAGAAAGCTAAATCAAGCTACTCTTAAGCTCTATCTCTGACTCTGCTTGTGGTCCTTCAAAATGTTGGACAGTAAATGCACTGAAGCATACAAGTTCTGTCTGACTTTGGTATCATAACTGAGAAGAATAGGATAAGTGATGCTTTTAATCGTCATTTTTATCTCGGTAGCCTTTTTATTTGAGAGAAGCTGTGGTTTAATTGACCCTGGTCAGTTAATCAATTGCTCTTCCCTCTGCCAGTCTCTAGCTTACTTGACGGTTAACCCGCCGACTTCTAGTGAATCTTTGTTTTCATTTCAACAATTTACTACCTTTGATGTGCTAGATGCCTTGCTTAAGATTAAAGTTGTAAAAAATCCACTGGGGCTGATATGCTTGATCCATTTTTTGCTTCAGCTCTCTGCCCCCCTGATTGCTGTATCATTAACCCATACTTTTTACCTTACAATTATATCTCGTACTATCCCCAAGGTTTGGAAGGTGGACCATATACTCCCTCTTCACAGAGGTGGTGACCCTTGTGACCTAATTAGTTATTGCCCTATTTCTAAACTTTGTTGCCTATCTAAAATATTAGAATCCTTGATTAATTCTCAGCTAAGATCGTTCCTATTTTTGAAATATATTCTAAATGTACATCAGTTGGGCTTTACACCAGGTCGTAGGACTATCTCTGCTGCATCCCTAGGTATAAATGATGTGGTTAACTGTATGGATAAAAGGCACCATTGTGCTGCCCTTTTAATTAACCTGTCAAAGACCTTCAATACAGTTGATCACTCATTGCTAATGCAGAGGGTATCCTCCATTGGCCTAGATCAGGCTACATGTAACTGGTTTAAAACTGATTAACAGATAGAATTCAATGTGTATCTACTGATAGTGTTAAATACATTTTTTTTAGACATAATAACATTTGTCCTGCAGGGGTCAATTCTGAGCCCTGTACTTTTTATTGTTTACATTACCAACACTGCACTTGTATGTCGATTATACTGCTATGTACGTATAACTGCAGTATGCCTTAATTGTATTACAGAAAAAAGTAATTCAACTGAAATTAGTTTTGAATGCAGGATAAACTAAGTACAGTGCCCTCAGAGTATTCACACCCCTTGACTTTTCCCACATTTTGTTGTTACAGCCTGAATTGAAAATGGATTACATTTAGTTTTCTGTCACTACACACAATACGCAATGACGTCAAAGTGGAATTATGTTTTTGGACATGTTGCATGGACTCACATTGTGTATAATAATGGTGTCTAATATGGTTTTTGAATGATTACATCATCTCTGTACCCCACACATACAATTATCGGTTAGGTCCCTCAATCGAGCAGTGAATTTCAAATACAGATTCATCAACAAAAACCAGGGATGTTGTCCAATGCTTCGCAGAGGAGGGCACCGATTGGTAGATGGCAAAAAAAGCAGACATTGAATATCCCTTTGAGCATGGTGGCATTATTCAATTATTCATGTCACGGCTGTCTTCCTGGAAGGAATAAGTGAACCAAAGTGCAGCGTTGTGAGCGTACATATTCCTTTTTAATAGAATGAATGTGGCCAACAAAACAAGAAAACGACCGTGAAGCTTAACTTCGGCTATAATGCCTCTAACAAAGTCAACTTCCCACAAATAACAAAGGGGAAAAGGCTGCCTAAGTATGATTCCCAATCAGAGACAACGATAGACAGCTGTCCCTTATTGAGAACCATACCCGGCCAAAACATAGAACTAAAGAACATAGAATACGGAACATAGAATGCCCACCCAAATCACACCCTGACCAAACCAAAATAGAGGCATAAAAAGGCTCTCTCAGGTCAGGGCGTGACAATTCATGACACTTTGGATGGTGTATCAATACACCCAGTCAATATAAAGATACAGGCATCTTACCTAACTCAGTTCCCGAAGAAGAAGGAAATCACTCAGAGATTTCACCATAAGGCCAATATTGACTTTAAAACTGTGATAGAAGAAACTGAGGATAGATCAACAACATTGTAGTTACTGCACAATAATAACCTAATTGACAGTGTGAAAAGAAGGCAGCCTGTACAGAATACAAATATTCCAAAACATGCATCCTGTTTGCAACACAGCACTAATTAACTTTTTGTCTTGAATACAAAGTGCTATGTTTGGGGCAAATAAAATACAACACATCGTTGTTTACCACTCTCCATATTTTCAAGCATAGTGGTGGCTGCGTAATGTTATGGGTATGCTTGTAATTGTTAAGGACTAGGGAGTTTTTCATGATAAAAAAAGAAACGGAATGGAGCTAAGCACAGGCAAAATCTGAGAGGAAAACCTAGGGGGTACTAAGCTAACATATGGAATTGCTTTAAGATGGTCATACCATGGATCATTTAGCTATTTGATTTTGAATTTCACAATCCCTTCAGGTATAAAAACATTATATAAAAACATTTTTGAATTTGGCCTTTACTACTATAGCCAATAGCAATGCATTGAATAACACATTCATAGATGGCAAGAAAGACAGTCAAAAAATAAATGATAAGGAATAAGGTTTTGAAGGGTCGACCTCTGAATGATCAGCTATGAAAAGCTAACTGACATTTACTCCTGAGGTACTGACCTGTTCCACCCTCTACAACTGCTCTTTTTGTTATTTGACCCTGCTGGTCATCTATGAATGTTTGAACATCTTGAAGAACAATCTGGCTTTAAATGGCCATGTACTCTTATGGCCATGTACTTTCCACTCGGCACAGCCAGAAGAGGAATGGCCACCCCTCAGAGCCTGGTTCCTCTCTAGGTTTCTTCCTCGGTTCCTGCCTTTCTAGGGAGTTTTTCAACATCTCCATTGTTTGCTGTTTGGGTTTTTATGCTGGGTTTCTGTATAGCACTTTGTGACATCTGCTGATGTAAAATGGGCTTTATAAATACATTTGATTGATTGATTCTACACCTAGGAGATAGAAGAAAGCTCAGGAAATATATATATATATATTTTTTTACACGTATTTAACCCTTTAGTTTTGTTGGCACACAACTACCTCCATACTTCCATTCGTTTGTATGGGTTACCTTCAGATGAGTCCTGTGACACTGGTCTCCCCTTTCCATAGAGTGGTCATAATAGTTTGTAGCCCAAACCGTTGGGACGCTACAGATGTTTTCGCGAGAAGAGCGATTTTCGGGATGTTTCACGGTCTGACAAACACCATTGTAGATTGACACACAGGTGCGTCAATAGACTCTTAAGGGTGGACAGATTCTGATGGGGTTCGTCAATAGACTCTAAAGAATCTACTTGAAAATCTATCGCAAGTCCTGAATGGTTGTGTAGCGACGATCAATAACCAATTTGACAGAGCTTGAATCATTTTTCTTTTATAATGATGGGCAAAAGTTGCACAATCCATGTGTGGAAAGCGACTTACCCAGAAAGACTCACATTTGTAATCGCTGCCAAAGGTGATTGTATAAAGTTTTGACTCAGGGGCGTGAATACGTCTGTAAATGTAATTTTTCTGTATTTCATTTTCAATACATTTGCTAACATTTATAAAAACATGTTTTAATTTTCTCAATATGGGTTATTGTGTGTAGATGAGCGGGGAAAAAAAGATTTAATTCATTTTGAATTCAGGCTGTAAACCAACAAAATGTGGAATACGTCAAGGGGTATGAATACTTTCTGAAGGCACTGTATATTTCGAGACCTAAAGCTCATGTAAATAACTCTTGATGAGTTAAACATCTTTGGATGTTTGTCCTTTGCGTACAAATATCTGGGCATCTGGATAGACGAAAAGCTGACTTTTTAAAAAGCATATTGATGAGTTAGTTAATAAGCTGAGAATAAAAATGGGCTTCTTCTATAGAAATAGGTCCTGCCTCTCGCTAAATAGTAGAAAGCAGATTATTCAGTCGGTGTTCCTATCGGTCCTGGACTGTGTTCTAGTACTCATCACTGCATTCTCTACCAGAAAGTTGGTTGGCCCTCTTTGATGTCACGTAAGTTGATACATTGCTATGTTTTCATGTTTAAAGCCCTTTTACAAAAACTCCCACTGTACCTACCTTAATAAATGACTACTAAACTTTTGACTTATGAGTTACCATGTCTGGTCTCCGGGATGGCTAACTCTGGAAATTCGTTTTAGTAAATCAGCTTTTAGTTTTCTGTTCCACAAATAAGCTACAGATCTTCAAAATGTTGTTAAATATGATGTTTTGGTGCCTCAAGGGAAATTCAGAAAGCTGATTGAGCACCTTATTACTGATGAAAGTGATGTTGTGGTGCCTCTTGGGTATATCAGAAAACTGATTGTGGACTTTATTACTTATGAATGTGATGTTCTGGTGCCTCTGGTGTGATTCAGAAAGCTGATTGAGGACCTTATTACTGATGAATCTGATGTTCTGGTGCCTCTGGGGTAATTCAGAAAACTGATTGTGGACTTTATTACTTATGAATGTGATGTTCTGGTGCCTCTGGTGTGATTCAGAAAGCTGATTGAGGACCTTATTACTGATGAATCTGATGTTCTGGTGCCTCTGGTGTGATTCAGAAAGCTGATTGAGGACCTTATTACTGATGAATGTGATGTTCTGGTGCCTCTTGGGGTAATCCAGAAAGCTGATTGAGGACCTTATTACTGATGAATGTGATGTTCTGGTGCCTCTGGGGTAATTCAGAAAGCTGATTGAGGACCTTATTACTGATGAATGTGATGTTCTGGTGCCTCTGGGGTAATTCAGAAAGCTGATTGAGGACCTTATTACTGATGAATGTGATGTTCTGGGGTAATTCAGAAAGCTGATTGAGGACCTTATTACTGATGAATGTGCTGTTCTGGTGCCTCTGGGGTAATTCAGAAAGCTGATTGAGGACCTTATTACTGATGAATGTGCTGTTCTGGTGCCTCTGGGGTAATTCAGAAAGCTGATTGAGGACCTTATTACTGATGAATGTGCTGTTCTGGTGCCTCTGGGGTAATTCAGAAAGCTGATTGAGGACCTTATTACTGATGAATGTGATGTTCTGGTGCCTCTGGGGTAATTCAGAAAGCTGATTGAGGACCTTATTACTGATGAACGCGCTTGTTTTTTATGACTGTGTTTTTCTTTCTGCTTGCATTTTGTATTTATATTTTGATGCATATATTTTCTGTCATTTCTGTACTTCAGGTCTTATCTATAAAAGAAACCTTGATCTCAGTATGACTCCCTGATAAAATAAAGGTTAAATAATAAAAAATAAAAAATAAATACATCTATTTTAAAATGAAGAGCGATCAAGCTATAGAAGTGTTTAAAAAAAATGTAAACCACAAAGGACTCAACAGAAGTTTGGAAGGATAAATCGTCTATTTGATTTGGTTTTACAGGAGATCCTTATATTTGGCCGCTCCTTTAAAGTTGAAGAGGTACAGAGTGATGAACGATATCAGGCACTTAAGGTAAGTGGATCAAAAGCAACTCTTTTCAATTTTCTTGTGAAATTATTTTTAAGTGATAGATATCATAGTTTAATTTGCTGTATATTTCCGCCAAATTATAATTTTATACACCATACAAATGCTGCCAGCAAGACTTAAATAGAACCCATACCAGTAATTCCTCCCCCCAAAGAGATCCCATCTGACAACATGTTATTTTGTGTACATCAATGTTTTCTTGCCAGCTGTTCACCAGTGTGTTCGGGGTTGGACCCAAAACTGCTGAGAAGTGGTACCGCAGAGGGCTGCGCTCACTCAAGGAGATTCTGGCTGAGCCCAACATCCAGTTGAACAGGATGCAGAGAGCTGGTATGAACAGGAGTAGCACACAACCTCCTCCCTTTGTTTTGATATCAGAACACTAATATGTAGCTGCTCTTAAATGATCTTAGTTTTGACATTGCCTTAATTGCAGAAAGTAGTAAACTCTGCTGGTATCTCTGTCTCTGGGATTGCATTCACAAAAGGTCGCGGAATACGATTCTATGAATAGGGAGGACCTGATCCTAAATCAGCACTTCTAACCTGATACGCTTTTACGGGCCCCAGTCTCTCATTCTGTTATGGTAATGTCCCAGAGTAGGTTCTATATCCGATGCTCTAAAAGTAGCAGTTGACCCCCAGACAGTTGGCACTTTACAGTGATAAGCTGAGACCGTAGGTGAAGTAACACAATGAGAACCTAACAAGGGGGATTCATAATGCAAATCAATGAGTCGTAGTTATAAAGAGTAAACCTTGTCATGGGACACTCATCAATCAGCTTGGGAGAGAAGGCCCTCATTAACATAAAGACCAAAAAACGTTCCCTGACTTTCAATATGAGAATTGTGATTTGTTTGCAACAGAGTGAACTACCGCTTGACCAGACTTACTTACTGATTTTATTGTCCCCAAGGGGACATTTTGTTGCAGTGTCATGTACACGTTTAAAGTTGCGTTTAAATACAAAACCAATTTGGCAATACAACTTTCATAACAGTTACATACAAATAAAAAAAGACTAGCAAAAAAAAGGGACTAGACTCCAGCATGCTTCTATAGCTTGCAATAATTACATTTATTTTCTTGCAAAAATGAAACGACAATGAAATACAATACCACAGTCACAACATGGAGCCGAAAAGATAAAGGAAAGAGTACAATAAAATAAATATATACTTTCAAGATGGTCTTTTCTAAACTCTGCTTCAGGAGATGGTAGTAGGTAACTACAGTGCGTTCAGAAAGATTTCCCCCCCATTCATTTTGACACATTTTGTTGTGTTACAAAGTGGGATTAAAATGGCTTTAATTGTCTTTTTTTGTGTCAACGATCTACAGATCTCTGTAATGTCAAAGTGGAAGATTTATTGACATTTTTTGGGTGATAAAAAAAAAACGCAAATTTAACTTGATTAGATAAGTATTTAACCCCCTGAGTCAATACAAGTCAGAATCACCTTTGGCAGAGATCACAGCTGTGAGCCTTTCTGAGTGAGACTCTATGAGCATTGCACATCTGGATTGTACAATATTTTCTCATTATTCTTTTAAAAATTCTTCAAGCTCTGTCAAGTTGGTTGGTGGTCATTGCAAGATCATTCAAGTCTTGGCATAGACTTTCAAACTGTAACTAGGCCACTCAGGAACATTCAATGTCGTCTTGGTAAGCAACTCCGGTGTATATTTGGCCTTGTGTTTTAGGTAATTGTCTGTTGAAAGGTGAATTAGTCTCCCAGTGTCTGTTGGAAGTTATCTTTTGGATTTTGCCTGTTTAGCTTTATTATTTTTCTTTTTGTTCTAAGAAACTCCCTAGTCCTTGCCGATGACAAGCATACCCCTAACATGATGCCATGCTTGAAAATATAAGGAGTGGTACTCAGTGATGTGTTGGATTTGTTCCAAACATAACTCTTTATATTCCGGACAAAAAGTTTGTT